>NC_135488.1:88419347-89658234 GCF_052094955.1 Ictidomys tridecemlineatus | reverse complement strand
CTACTGTTGAAGCCGGGCGTGGTGGCACACATCTGTAAACCCAGCAGCTTGGGGAGGCTGAGGTAGGAGGATTGTGAGTCTGAAACCAGTCTCAGCAACTAAGTGAGGCCCTAAGCAACTTAGCGAGACCCTGTCTCACAATAAAATATAAAAGAGGGCTACGGATGTGGCTCAGTGGTTAAGCATCAATTCCTAGTATCCCCTACACATACACACACACAAAAAAAAAAACAATACCACTGTTGTTATATGAAACAAGTGCTAGAAAATGAGTTGGGACTGAGTGGGAGGAAGAAAAGCTCCCCAGAGATGGAAATGTTAGAACTGCACCTCAAACACTTTGGGTTTTACATGTCAAACAAGATTGGTGCAGTGTGGCCCCCTACAGTGACATGCCATGGTTAACAAACTCTCTGCCTACATAAAGGGCAATTGGCTAGTCTCTACAAAGTGCCACTTACCTCCAATCTCCAAGATGACCCTGGCCTCCCTAGGACCAGTTCTGGGGGAACCTCAAAGACATGTGGACATCTCCAGTACGGCAGGTATGATAATTGCCTTATGATTATCAGTTGACACATCTCCTCCACTTGAAGGCACACATCACCCTACACCACGTAAATGACTATCAAGGAATGAATGAACATTTAGCCAAACCAACAGAGGCCTTATAGGGGCCTCTCTTGTCTTAATGATGTTTCACTGAAAAGCAGCTCAGAATATCCCATAGTATAGTCAGTTCTGTGTACCCCAGAGAGGCCTAAAATAGTCCAGAGGGCTTTTTAGAGTTCCAGATAAATCTTGTTTAACCATAGCTTTCTTTTCTGAAAAATAGCTTCACATCCCTTAGGGAGGTTATCTAAACTGACCCTTCCCATTGGGAATCCTCCAGGCCCTGGTCAAGGCTCCATTTCTGGAGATGTTATCACAAATAAAGGCTGTTAGGTTCATTCAGGCTCACCAGAAATACAGACGTGAACCTCTGGGTTCTGCCAGCATGTTCATTTTAGGATACCTTAGTATTTTTGTTCCTGTTTCCTTTTTAATGAGAAATGAAATCCAAAGAAAATTCATGGATGTAGTGTGAGAGATGTGAGTTTCAATCTTGGCTCTACCATTTTGTTTAACCCTAGATACGTTAACTTGCTATCCCTGGGGATAATAATATTTACTTGATATGGGAAAGTTAGCATCAAATAATATCAACATGGCACAGTGTACCAAATAGATACTCAAAAAAATAGTGCTCTTAAAGATGCTTTGAGCCAGGAGGGCATTCCTGTAATCCCAGGGATTCCTGAAGCTGAAGTCTCCAAAGCAGGAGGATTACAAATTTGACACCAGCATTAGCAATCTAGCAAGGCCATCTCTCAAAATAAAAAAGAGGCCAAAGATTTAGCCTGGTGGTAAAGTGCCCCTAGTATCCAGTACCCTCCTCCCCCCCAAAAAAATCATTAAAAATGGACATTTTGTAATGCACAGAAGCTAGTCAATTTTTCCTCAAAGTGGTTAAGTGGTTGGAAAGAAGGCAAATGTTTCTATTTAGAGGTAAACATGGCAATTGTGTTGGCTTCTTAATTAATGTCGTGGGCATGACTTCTTGTTGCTGCTGTGTTTGTTCAAAACTGTCAGATAAACTTTCGGCTCCTTTTACTTTAATAATGAGGGAAGAGAAAATACATTTACTGTCTCGGGATGGTATTTTGATATTTATACCTCCACTGCCATATTTTGCATCATCATCATAAATAGTGATACTGTTTGCAAATGTTGTAATGCTGTTCCATGTCGACTGTCACATAGAATAGTTCTACTTCTCACTTTATGATCCTAGAGTCTATAAGCTTTAAGAAAGTATATGATCATAAAGTGAGTCCATCATGGAAGTCAGGTAAAATCAAAATTAAAACAAACAAACAAACAAAAAACTACTAACCCTCATTCAGTAATTCAGCACATCCCTAACAATACTGTAGTGTTTAAATCTACACCAAGACCCAGGGTGGTGTTACTCAGTCTGGACTGAGTTCTTTCTCTTCTGCCTCTTTCTCTAGACACTTTTCCCATAGTCTTCTGAACCTTCATTTCTATTCCGTTTATTTTTCTTGTTATATTCCTGTGTTCCTATTTGTGTCTAGCAAAGTGTGAAATTATTCCTTCTTTGCAAATACAAATATGATAATTCTAAGAAGTCTCCTTATCTCAAGTATTATAAGATTTCCAAAGTACTGTATAAGCATTAAATTTCATGACTCTTCTTTTCATCTGTCAGTTCAACATACCAGCTAACAACCCTACACCACATAATTAGGTCATTCCATAGCAGTGTGTTTTATTTGGAGGTATGACTGAAGAGGAAAGGTCTCTGAGGTACAGAAAGGTAACACAACTTGAACATCATCATATAGCTCATGAAACCAGGATGATGTTTGGATTTGGAAAACAGGTGGGCTTAGTAGGGCAGCATCTGGTAACTCAAGAAACCTTTAGGGATTCACAGAGGGAGAACCATGGGCATACTGCCTATACGACAAGTCTTGATATGGATCAAAATAGCTTTGGCACCTGCTTTTACTAATTTGTATGAACAAGCAAAAAATAGCATTGAGAGTATATGTGTGTGTTGAGAGCCTGTTTCCTATTAACTGGATATATGGAATGAGCACCAGCTATTTTGAGAACACTGAGCCTTCTGACTGTAGATTATTCTAGGCTGAAACATTTCACAAAGCAAAGTTCTCAGCCCACAAACTATGGCCTTCAATTCTAGTATTTCCCTACAGACCTCATTCAGCATCAGACCCTCCTGAAAGTACTCAATAAGTATATCCTTAAGTCATTGTCAAGGATAAGCAAAACTGACAAGATTGTAGGCTTGGTTTTCATCAATAAGTCATAATAAAATAAGTTTCCATTACAAATAAGTCACTAGTGGTGATCTTTAACTTTGAAATTATATGGCAATTGTCTTCTATAACTGGATTTCCTGGTTCTAGATATTTCCTAAAACAGTACCCTATTACAGGAATTCAATAAAACATTATCACCTACATATAGCTGTGATTTGAAATATTTGAAAACAACATACTGTACATTATAAATATGAACATAAAAATTATTGAAATGATAAACAAGAATTGAAATTTAAGTTACAAATTAACATGTGATCTTCTGATAGAACCACCTTGGATCCAGAGACAGTGAACTTTTCTGAAAAGCCCATGTTGGCCTGACACAAGCGGCTGCTCTGGTACACCTGAGACCACAAAAATGAGTTACCCCACAACACAGATCACACAAACACAGGATCTGTCTGAATTTCAGGAACCAAGACAATTTACATTAGTAAGCATATATTCACTGTGTCTTCTGAATTTTCTTTCATGTTTGCTTGGTTCTTAGTAAACATTGAAATGATAAGTTAATCATTCCTAAGATGCCATTACCTCAGTCTTTCAGGCTGCATGTGCTGCATGGCAGATCATAGTGCTCTGTTTAAAGATGACCAGTGAGTAGATAAAGGTGTTGTGCATTCTCTCATTACATTTCATACAGATAGTGGCAGGAGAAAAGGAAACCTGGAGGCCTCTTTCCTGAGTCATGGCAATCCAGTTACAGAGAAGTTAAGGGTCCTCTGAAGTCAGGCAGAACCAGAATTTACTCCACCATTTTTAAAACACTTAGTTCTGTTTGAGAAACACATTTTACCATTTTCACTCTGCCAGATTGTGGAAAGAAGGAAATCGAAGTGCAATACAAATGATATAAGTATCTACATATATGAAAACTCTAGTATATACTGCTACAATAATGAAGGTGATACAGTAGAATGTGAACTATGGTTCCATTTTGTGAATAACCAATTCTCAGCACACACACATAGGAGTTTAATTACTAAGTATGGGAAAATCTATTTTTTGCTAAATTACTGCGTAAGAGAGGAGGGGAAATCCTGCAAGTCAGCCTTAGAGGTGTGGAGGGTGGGAAATCCTCTGAAGAAGTTATTTTAGAGACAGAGAAAGAGCTATGCCCACATATGCTTAGGCTTTGGTTCCTGCACAAATACTAAGTCCCATGAGAAAGTTCACCTTTTGAATTGTTACCAGCCATTTTATAACCTACTATGAATTGTTTTATGTGACTCTTATGGGAGAAAACATTCGAAGGAGCTGAGTTCCTACCATAAAAAGGGATGCATTGGTATAGAGGAAGGGAGGGGTTTTGTTTCTTGTGTTACAAGCTCTACTTCATGTACCTCCTCAATCTCTGTTTTTTTTGTTTGTTTGTTTTGTTTTGTTTTTTAACTTACAGAAAGGATACCAACAATTCCATTGGCTTCCTGAAAAAGATGAATTCATGAGCATTTTCAAATTCATGAACTAAATTTATAGAAATAAATAAGTAAATGAATACAAGCAAATGATGTTGGTAAATAGTTGCTTTCTTACCTGGCTTTGACTACCTTCTAATTAGAACTACAACATACGAGTCATTGAGAATACTCTGTAGTCTAAATCAAGGTGGAAGCTGTGGGTATCTTTTCAGGTTACTCTATCAAAAGAAGGAGAGTTATTCTATCACTGTTGCTTTTGCAAGGTTTCTTATGCCTACATTTTATGACTTAAGATTTTTTTCTTTATGAAATAAGCAAAAATACATTATTGTTTTCAAAATACAAAACAAATCAAATTGTTGTAGCTTTGAGAACTTATGAGATTCCAACAAATATCAACATACAGTTTAAATATTATGCACTTGGACTTGAATTCTGATCCAAGTTTTGAAACATATTAATATAATATTATCCCTTTGGAAAATGTTCTTAACTACTCTGAGTTTCTTTATTTTTATGTGCAAAATGCAGTTAATGTTTCTTCTTATAATGTTTTTTAAGATTACATCAAGGTGCATGAATGTGTTTAAACAATACATTTCTTTTAAAAGCATTATTGTTAATATTGGTTTTATGTATGACATCTGTTTTGACAGGGTAATAGTGATAATAGTTCCAATTCTGTTGCATGGACCAACAAGGAGGCACTTGACATAGATTTATTGTTAAGTAAATCCCTCCTAAAATTATGTAATCTATCTTTCTGGAATATGGACACTGCTTATGGTATTAGGATACAATTATTTAAAATCTTAGAAAAAGACTAAAAAATGTGAGTAGTATGCCCTTTCAGTATCATATAGGAGCACAGACTTGTCAAGGGTTGTTTAATTATTTAGACAAACTGCATTTTGTTTGAGTCACTTTGTTTATTATTGATTAAAGGTCTAATAGTGAAGTTCCATGTGAACTTGAAGAGTTATGTTTGATAGAAATACATATAATTATTTTTTTCCAGTAGAAAAGATAACCCCAAAGGTTGCAGTGTATTACCCTGGAAATATTAACCAGTTTTGTATTTCATACAGCAATCTTACTTGAACATTTATTAAATGCTCTATAAATGCTCAGCTGATTAAATGCTCCTAAAACTAGTCTTATCACCTTATTTGATCTCCAACTAATAAATGAGTTGAATAAACTCTTTGATATGTGTTCCTTTCACATAAGTATGCAAGTCATGCTTTTAATTTTTTAAAATTATACTTTAATGTTCATATAGAAACTCTGTTATATAATTACAGTCGGATTTGATAGATGACACCATGGTATCCTGATACCAGGAGAGGGAAAGGTCACAGAATGTGAAAGAAATGAGAAATGGATGAGTGGATAGCTGGGGAAAAAATAATTTCTGTAACTTTTAAATACAAATATTCAAATTGACTTTTTATTTCTTCTGGGGGTCAACATGTTATTATACAGTTTATATTGACAATCAAATTGGGGAGTTTGTTTAAAAAATCGGTCCTTCTGACTAATTACTGAATATAGTATTACAATGAAACTGAACAATACTGAAGTCTCACAGAATAAACAGCAACGGGCCCTGCCATCCAACTACATTTATATCTTGGATGATAGAGATCCAGAGAGCCTTATTAACTCAAGAGATGAGACACTATAAGTAAGAACAAAATTTTAACTTTGAGTATTCAGTGTGCATGACACCATGCAAAATGTACTAAGCTCTTTAAGAACCGTAACGGTAAAATGTGTCCACAGAGATAACAACCATGATTCCAGTCATATCCCCAAAACTTTCAGGATCTGATTTTAATTCTGAGTAAAATAAGGATATTGTGCTAAATCATTTTTTTTCTCTTTCTCTGGAAGATGTTCTCTACAAAAAAGAAAATGCAAAAAGATAAATATTTTAGTGTTAAAAGTTAGGAAGCACCTATTTTAAAAGGGAGACAGAATAACAGAGCAGAGCCTCTAAAGAGTTCTGCTGTGAATAAACTCTTTAATTATATATTTCCTCAATCTGTTTGGCAGTAGGATGACCAATGGACAAGGGGAGAGATGGGCAAGGAAAGCTTCCCTGGAAAACAACTGACCAAGGTCTTAAAGAAGACATTTAAGGAGGAAGAAGGGGTCATCTAAGGGTATGGCATGAAAAACATATTCAACTAAAGGTATTTAAAATGTTGAGATGCTAGCAGCATAAAACCTAAGAAGGAGCTGAGAACTATTCCAGGAAATGGGGCAATCGGGTAGATTTCACACAATATTTTTGTGGGTTTTTTTTTTTTTTGGCAATTTTTTTCATAGTGTCAAGAACTGAGTTCATGCCAATGTAGGTTGAGGAAGATGCACTGGAGAAAATTAGTCCAAATTTGTAAAGAATCTCTATCCAACCCTCTCCCTGCCCCCACAGACATGAAAGGAAAGAGACAAGAAAGCAGATCACCCCAGGGGTGCACTACAAACATGCAAGAGTGGTTTGGGATCCAGAAAGCTCATCTTTGAGTAAGACACCCAGATTCACTGTTTATTTTAAAGTAAACTGTTAGAAAGCAAAACGTCTGGGAGAAATGTACTCAAAAGAGCCTCTGTTGAGAATAACCAGTCTCATGATTTAAATGCATGAGGGGAAAAAAAAAATCACAAAACTTCAGGTATCCTAGTGGCCTCAGTCTAGGTCAATCTAGCCCAATGTATACAGTTTAAAATGCTGAGGTTAGGCCTGCCAGGAAACTCTCACTCAGAATTGGTCTTAGGCCATGTTCCTAGTAGGATAAAATTCCCATATGGAACCCAAGAGCTCTTGAACCTGATACCCAAATTGGACATTCCACATGGTAACAGGCATGTGACATCATGGGGTGCTCATTTCCTGTGACTCGCACATTACCAACAACCTGGCACAGATCGGGATACCCAAGCTGTTGGGAACTCTGGAAACCAGCTTCAGGATGTTGTTGGTCTGTTTGTTTCTAAAAAGAGGGAGGACATTCTAAGCCATGGATTTTCAAGTTTTATAACTGGTTCAGAGGGAGGAGATGAAGCAGTAAACCTTCACTTTAGGTCCTGTTTCTTCTGCTCTCAGATCCCTTACCTCTCCCACATGCCCTAAAAGGAATCAGCACACCTCTACTGCATCAATAACAGGCGCATTTAAAAATAGGCATGCTCATAAAATGTTAAAGGTGTTTTGTAAATTACATTTCTATTTATTTGCCAAAGAAATTGGAGTGCAATAGAGAAGGAAACATATTTTATCTCTTAACTATGTAGAGAAATAGCCAGAAGATTCCTGTGAGCAATACAGCCCAAGGAAAATGTCAGTGGAAAAAAAAAATTCATTCTGTTAAGAACATAAAAGATGTTACCTTTCAACTTTGAGGTGGACAGAGCCATTGATTTATTTCCAGAGGTGTCAGTCAATGAATTAAAAATAGAAGGAAAGAATGAAAGAAATCTGTATTCAAGTATTCCAGTCAATATCCCTTAAAATAATCATAAAATCTGCATTTTTTAAAAAACACCTGATTTCCTTGAACAATTCCCAACTGGACAGTTCAGAACTAGAAAGAGCTAGTTTATCTGGATTGATATATTTCTCAGTCTGACTCTTCATCTCTGCACTGAGGCTGTCATAGTTTTATTTACTGCAAACAGTAAGGAGTGGATGGAGTAAGTGATAGACTGCTGATCCTTGCCCTCCCGCAGTTACCAATGAGTTGCATTTCCTCCATGCTACTCAAAGTGGATTGTTATCACTGGAAACTTAGAAATATAAGTCCTCTGGCTTTACTCAGACTCCTGGAATTAGAATCGCTGGAAGTGAGGCTCAACATTCAGTATGGCAACCAACACATCATGGCCAGGGCCCCATTTCTCCCAGGCCACAGCCAGCTTTCAGGGTTATTTTGACCCTTCCAGGGAACAGAGCAAGACGAGAGGATGTTTTACTCTATTCCACAGAGCTCTTTCTCTAATGGAATTTACAAGTCTGGCCTTTCAAGTGCAGTCCCCAAAATGGAATGTAAGACACAGGAAAGCTGAGAGGGAAAAAGAATCCAAGCGCCAAACAGAGAAAGATGACCTGCATGGCTAAACTGTTTTGTCTGCATCCTCTCTCAAGGCACCAAAATTTACAGACAATAAACTAAGGGAAGGGAAAAATATCCTGTAGCTCGGTGATCTTTCAAGTTTGGAATAATTTTAAATTGAGCAATAATCTGAGCATATTTTCAACCAGCATCCGTCTGGGTTCCACCAAGTTTCAGTCTGACTTTTATTCCCCTGAGTAATCAGCCCACATGCAAGCAAGTTAGCAGGGGGAGGGGAAAAAATAAAAAACACTTATTTCATTTTCTGTTTCCCACATCTCCTTTTGTATATTCGTCAAAGTACAACATGCAGCAGGAACACACCCAGAGCACCAACGTAAGAGGCAGCATTTTGCATAGAAGGTTGGGTTGTCTGCTGTGCCTGGATTCAGAAGCCGAGTCTATTATTTACCAGATATTTGAAATGTGACAACTTACCCTTTTGGGGACCCATTCATTCATTCATTCATTTACTCATTCACTGAAGAGTTATGATGTCTTTTATATATCAAAAAGCATTACAAATATTACACACCCAGTGAACAGGATCGACACTCTGATCCCATCAAATAAACTTTCCAGAAGTCAAGACAAAATAGCAATTAAACACACACACACACACACACACATAGTGTGTGTGTGTGTTTGCATAAAGAAAAGTAAAGCAGGGTAATGGGGATGGAAAATGAGTGAAGGTGAGGCACAATTTGAAACTTAATGAGTAATAGAGGTCTCTTTGATATGTAATCAGAGGACTGAAAAAAATGGATGGCCATTTGGGGAAAAAAAATAGCAGAGGGAGTACCAAGTGCAAAGGTCCAGATGCAGAAGTGAGTCTGGAGTGGTTGGAGCACCAGGGTGGCCAGTGGGGCCAAGAGGGATAAGAGAGGAAGAGAGTAGGAGAGACCAGGTGGAGATGTAACCAGGAGCTACACTACATGGAACCTGTGGGTCATGGTACTTCTTTTTTTATTTAAGTATGATAGAAACCCATTAGAGTTGTTTAATCTATTGAAGCTGGGGAATGCTAGGATCTTGCTTACATTTTAAAGGATCATTGCCAGGTGTTCAGTGAAAACTCACTGTGGGGGTGACAAGAAGGAGCTGGATAACTGTCAAGAAAGGAATTGGAGGAAGAAGAGATGATGGTGGCTGGGACAAGCTGTCGAGGTGATGAGAGATGGGAGTCAGACATTGTTTGAAGGAGGAGATAATCAATTTACTGATAAAGGGAGCCATAAATGAATGCTAAGTCTTAGACCTGAGCAACTAAATAAATGGTAATAATATTTAGGAAAATCAGGAACCCAGAGAGAGAACTAGGTTTGGGTGAGGAAAGGAGTATAAATCAAGAGTTGCTTTGGATGGGTTAAATATGATATACTTAATTCCTAATCTTTAAATTAGGTACCTCATGTAGTATTTAGAGCATAAAGTGGAGTTAAGAGTTGTGAAGAACTTAGCACAGTGTAAGGCATGTAAGGAACACTTGGTAAATTAATAGTAATATTGTAGTATCTTAGTCCTTTGGGGAAACTAGATATTTTTTCAGGCTGGGAGAAGATCATTTAAGAATGATATGACTAGTTGCCAAGTTTGCAATAACAAATAGGGGGCAGTGCCATTGCAGCATTACTTAGAGTAAAAGGGACACGCCTTGCTTCTTCTAAACAATAAATTTAACCACATAAAAAGCGGAACCTCTTTGAGAATGTCATATACAGGCTTCCTCCCACCACAGGGCTTCTGCATGTGCCATCAAAGAAGTCAGCATGGAACAAGGAAGAGAACCCAGACAGCTGGTGTTCGATGACTAGCTTCATCCCTCAGTTATATGTGTGACATACAGATTACTTAGTTAATCTCTCTGACCTTTAGTTTCCACATCTATAAAATGAGCATAAAACCCCCTTCACAGAGCAGTTTGAGAGATCCAATGAGGAAATACAATTTACTTTAAGTGAGACAAAACTTTTCTTTCATTGTGTGTGACATTTATTGGTTTTAATGAAATTATACTACTGATTTATAAATAAATGAAATTAAATACTTTCAAAATATTGTGCATTCATGTAATTTAAAATTCTTTTTAAAAAATGTCAGAGCTGTATTGAACACAAAGAGAGGCATGTTTACCTATCTCCTAGTCTATGACACTCTTTATCTTGGAAGTTAAAACTAAGTAAATGCAGCCGTCCATTGTCCATGGTGGCCTCCTATTTCAGTTAAGCACAGTAGCCTCCTTTATTCATTAACCTTAGGAAACTAACTGTAGGGGTCATCTAAAAAGAAAAGTGACAAGTACTTCGATATATCACCTGTTCATTCTTCAGGGCAAAAGCATCTGTTATTATTTCCATTTTATGGATTTGAAAACCGGTTTAGAAAGATCAAATGTGAATGTCAACACAGTTTTATGATTCATCTTGAATTTAACCCAGGATTTCCCTAATTTCAATGTTCATATATTTTCACCTTTAAATCAAGCACCATCACTAATAGTAAAGATAGGCCAATTAAATAAAACAATTTCTGCATGCATAGTTTTTAAACAAGGCACACTGGAATTATAAGTAATTTAAATTCAAATTTAAATAACATAATTTAAGCCTTTAAAATAAAATAGGTTGCATTTGTTCCAGGGCTTGGATATGTACTGAAGGAAGACTGTGAATAATTTGGGCGTCAGAGAGAAGTTAGGGACTTGGGTTTTCAAGTTTCACATGAGCGGTAGTGTTTTTATGCCCTGGAAGACAGCATGGGGGCCAAGTGGTAGGCAGAAAAAAAAAAAGCTGAACTGCATGTGAGAAGATCTGGGTTCAAACTACAGTTCTCACCAGCTGGAATCTGCAGAAAAGTCTTCTCTCTGAAGATAAAACCACCTCCTCTAAGAACAAGGGGCCAGTTTAGCTGACAGGGCAGGTTTCTTCCAGATCTGTGATTTGCTGGTTTTGAGAACCATGGCAGAAGATCTCTGTGTTTCCAAAAAGGAAATATCAACTGTCCCATCCCATCAAAGAACCTATTTATTGTTGCAAACATTTCAAATGTCAAACCATTTGCATCTAAGAAAAAAAGCCTTCTCTTCCAGTGCTTAAATTCCTAACTTCTAGGGAAAAAAAAAAAAAATCTACACAGGAAACACATCTCACAGATAGAAGGTATTTTGTCAGCAAATATCCCATTCTCAGTGGTCACTTTTCCCAGGGAATTAAATTAAGTCAGGGTTAAGAATGTCCTCACAAGCATGGAGATGGGAGGGCACAGTGACTCAGGCCTTTTTTAAAAATATTTTTTAGTTTTCAATGGACCTTTATTTTATTTATTTATATGCAGTGCTGAGAATTGAACTCAGTGCCTCCCACATGCTAGGGAAGCGCTTTACTACTGAGCCACCACCCCAGGCCCAGTGTCTCAGGCCTTTAATCCCTACATCTTGGGAGGCTGGGGCATGAGGATCCCAAATTCAAAACTGGCCTCAGCAACTTAGCAAGGCCCTAAACAACTTAGTGAGGCCCTGTCTTAAAATAAAATAAAATAAATACAGGCAAAAGATGTGGCTCAAATGCCCATGGGTTCAATCCCTGGTACAAAAAAAAAAAAAAAAAAAAAACCAGTGTAAGGACAGCTCTTGTAGGTATCAGTGACAGAACAATAAACTAATTTTTGGTGTTTTTTACCAGAGATAAAGAAGAGCTGCATGAAAATATGTATGAAAGAATTGGGTGCAGTCCCCTCCATGATCACAAATGTGTGCATCATAGGGCTGTTACACTACTGTCCATCTGTCCATCAAGAACAGGCTTTCCTTGTTTTGTCACACATTGAACTAATGGAGAGAAAAATGACTCAGAATGAATGAATCTTCCCACTGATAAGTGATTTCCTGATTTTGTAAGACCGTGGACTTTTCGAGGATCCGATGAATTTGTCTCTGCTTCCTCCACAAAATTCATGGAAGCACAAGATTGTCCATACACTTTTAAGGGCTTCATAAATTCCTTCAAACCTATCCTAGTTTTTCATGCACTAAGAGGGTAAGAATTCCTCATTGGAAATGAAGAAAAAAATAGGCATTTATGACAGTAGACATAATTCATGCAAAATACAAGTAAGTGAAGGACAAATTGGTTTTCTACCAAATAGTTCAAGTCTGAAAGGACTGAGACCATGTTTTCATCATATTTGTTTTTCTCAGCAGCACAGTGTCCTGACTACGAAGTGAGGAAAGGGAGGTGGGAAAAGAGAGGGAAGGAGAGAGAGAAAGAAAAGACATGAATGATTTGGGTATTTCTGTGGGAGAATACTATTTAGAAATAAATTCTGCTGGAGTTAAAGAGAAGCAGAACGAAAACTTTATGTGCACAGAGAAATCAAAGCACAAATCTGAATCCTGTTCCTCCTCTAGCTTAGCTGATGGACCTTGGGTAAGTTCCTCTCTGCACCTCAGCTGCCTCCTGCATGGCACGGGCACAGTGAGGAGCTAATGTCTGGCTCAGAGGAAGTGGTCTATGGGAAGGCGTTACCCACAACCAAGACAGCATTTCCTACAAAAGTGGCAGCCTTAAAAGAATAATTCAGACAGTAAACCAAATCAGAAAAGAAAACCATTATCATCTTTAGAATTATACGATAATTCCAAAAACTTGAGTTTAATTTACAAATAAAACTAGCTTGAATAAAGACAAAAAAGAAATATAATATTTACTCATCAATAAAGAGTTGTTTCTGTTTCCCTAAGAATATTAATAGCAATATTAATATTAAAATAGAACTCCAAATTAATGAAAAATATTAGCAGAGATCATTTTAAAAATCACAGATTAGAATCCTGGCATTTGTTGTAGACCATGTATTTTCATGAATTCATAGTTTAGCCACCTTGTTTTCACTAGTTACATTGCATTTGTTTTCTCACTAGAATATCAGTGATTAATGTATTACATATATCATAACTATGAGTGTTATAAAATTCACTTCAAGCAATATAAAATTCTTTTAAAGCTATGTTATCAACAATGTCATTTATCTATTTCCATGTTATCAATAATGCAATTTATGTATTTCCAATGACTACTTGTGTGTTTATAATTTCTCCAACCAGGCAATGCTTCCACAAACAAACTAGCAAACAAATAAAAGGCATTTATGGTATAACTGAACTATTACCCTATATGGAAATTTGGCATAACATTCATCTTATATATTATTTTAAGAATAATATGCCTCTTTTTTTCTGGTTGTATACATAGTATATTCACACCAATTGTCCTCATATCTGTACTTTGGATAATAATGATCATGACATTCCACCATCATTAATAACCCCATGCCCCCTCCCTTCCCCTCCAACCCCTCTTCCCTATCTAGAGTTCATCCTTCCGTGTTCCCGCTATGAATCAGCCTCCTTATATCAAAGAAAATATTCGGCATTTGTTTTTTGGGGGGGATTGGCTAACTTCACTTAGCACTAACTCTATCCATTTACCTGCAAATGCTGATTTTATTCTCTTTTATTGCTGAGTTGATATGCCTCTTATTGTACAAATTGAAAGATACTATAAAGTCACAAAATCTAACTAGCACTTCACGAAACTGTCGACTATTATTTCTTGAGAACCAGTGGTAAGCCAGACTGGCTGGTAGTCGTTTTATATATTTTTTTCTTCATCATCAAGGTATTCCTGCAAAGAAGATGTTATAACTATTGTCATTTTACAAATGATGAAAACAGGACTTCAGGAGATTATGGAGGCTTGTCAATAAGCATGGGGCAATTATGTGACAGAGTTGAGAAGTCATGCAAGTTTATCCAAACCTCAGAGTTATGTCCTTATTCCATTGCTCATAATATACAAGATTAAATCTTATTATAAGCAATACTTAATACAGTAAGAAAATTTAGATAATCTGAGTTTAAATTATAACCAGATTTTGATCTGGAAATGGAAATGCCTACTGTACTTTGCATCATATTTTATAATATTGGTATGCCAATTATTTATATCAGAGGCCAGCTCTCAACTACATAGGCAGATAATGAATCTGATTTTATTTCTGTATACAGTAGACATCCAAACTCTCACTGAGTGAATGAATAATGATGGGAAGATAATACATGAGCCCTGATCCTCTCATCTCCCACTTCTCACCGACTTCCACTTCCCTAGTTCAGAGTGAGTATAAGTGATGGAGAATATGAAGATAATGTATGCAATCAGAAATCCTAAAAAAGGGGTAGACACATCCACCACAGAGGCTTCATCACACTACTTCCTCTTCCGGATTAACTTCCTGGACTTCCCATACCTTCTCTTGCCATACTATCAGTGTCTTAATCTCCAAATATCATTTCCTTTCTTAGCAATGCATTAGATTTGAGAAGATACTCCTACTCAATGGTGCATTCAACAAAGAACTGGAAAAACCTAGATTGCAGTCTAGCTTCTAGCTGGAAGAGACTAGGTACTCACAACAACTCATGGCATACACTAAAACCTGCACCTTTCTCATTCAATTTAGGAAAGACCGGGGCAGAGGAAGAAGAGCTTTGATAAAAACAGTGAAGAGCTTCACGTATTATGTTTGGTGGGTTGGCTTGGGTATTTGTGCTTGTGGAGATAACTGGAATGAAAGATGCAAACCAATAAACTGAAAGAACATCTCTGCTGTTGTAGAATGTGAAGCCATACTAATCCTACTATGATCCAATGTACAACAAATTCAAGCCATGGGGTTTTTTGAACAGACTTCTCCCAGACTACATAAAATAGGGTATAATGTGTTCATAAATAATTCTTACTCCAAAAGAAACCTAAAAACTAACATAAGGAAAATGAAAAGGTACTTAAAATGAACGT
This sequence comes from Ictidomys tridecemlineatus, assembly GCF_052094955.1. Lineage (NCBI taxonomy): Eukaryota > Metazoa > Chordata > Mammalia > Rodentia > Sciuridae > Ictidomys > Ictidomys tridecemlineatus. The sequence goes on along the minus strand of NC_135488.1, from coordinate 89,642,923 downwards.
GTCTTAATTCAATCTATCTGATAACTCCACCTGGCCATTGTGACAAGTTATTCCTTTAGAAATAAGTAGATCAATGGTTTGCATTTACCTATTTTTACTTTCTTTTTCTTTTCAATTTATTCACAGAAATTTACTAAGCAGCTTGAAGTTGTGTTGGAGTTTGGAGCCTGTGCATTGTGTAAACAATTCAATTCAAGAACATACTCAATTAGGGAATTAAAATAGAGGAAGTTAAATTTAGCCCAGAAAATTAAGAACATTATCTTTGAAATAACATTCTCCAAAGCTAAGAATAATCCATTTTGTTTATTGTGGAGTATGAGATTTCAATAAGTGTCTCAAATGGCTACCTTATGCTTTCCCATGTTATTCCTTCCATACAGAATGGAGTTTCTATTATTTACACAAACCCTAGTTGAGTTCTCTTCCTATAATCTTTGGGAATTCAGAGAAGCCTGTGACTCATCAGAACTCATTACCAAAAATGGGTGTGGAATTTAATTTCCTAGAGATTATAAAGAATATAGCACACATTTTTTTTGTCTCTAAAACATTGGATGTAATTTTGGCTCTGAGCAAAGAATGGCTCATATGGCCTTTTAAGGTGACTTCTTTGTGCACTTCGGATTTAAGCCTCCAAGATTTGGCCTACCCAGCAACTTTCAAAAAGTAATATTGATGTGGTCACATTTTAGTCAGAAAAAAAAATCTTTTTTTTTTCCCCATAAAATTTGATGACTTTAAGTAAAGCATTACTTAAAATTAACATCAGGATTCCAAGTTACTAGAAATAGGCTCTATGCCTGCTTGTGGGATCCAGGCAGGTTTGTCCCCCTTCTCTAGTCATGTCCATATCAAGTAAGAGCTTTCCAAGTCTTTGTGGCTTATCTGGCCTCTCTATAAGGGACCAGGGAGGGTGTTCAAAGCTGGTAGGGTGTGAAGCTCATTTAAGGAAGGTACACACCCCAACCTTATTTTTCAAGCCTTATCTTTGACTTCCCGAAGGGGTGGAGGTCTCATAGCCAAGCTTTTGTGTTCCACTTCTGGCTTGATCCTGCTCACCTACAACTTTCTATCCATGATGAAATAATTTGGGAGAGAGGAGAGTAAATCAAATTTCGTGTTGCACCAAAACATTTTTTATGAGAATTCTTGCAGAAATTGTTCTCCAATCTACTCAAATTTTTCCTTTCCCAAATATGCATTTATTGCTATCATAAGCTATGTCTCTGAGTCTCCTTGGGGGCTGACTCTTGAGAGCTAAAGAAAAAAAAATGAAAGAAAGAAAGCAATCTGTCTACAGCTCCTGCTGCCTATGGTACCACCCTCCCCTCAGTCACTCAATCTTAAAATCGTAGCCTTATCTGTGATTAGCTCCAGTTCTTCACAGGCTTTCCAAGATCTGTTTAATTTTCATTAAGGAAAATGGCTCTAATCCATTATTTGACAATTTCTACCTTCACTTCCCTCCTCCTGGTGCCTCATGATGATATTGCTAACATCCAGGACTCCAACGATCTAGGATGATGAGTATGAAAATATTCCCTGGTGCTATAAACTATGAGAAGAATCCTCAAGCAAACCATGGGTATATTATAATCCTACACCTGAGAATTAAGAAACAACCAAGATGCACTTTCTTCCTCCATACTGCCCACATACTTTCCCAACTGCTTTCCCTATGCCCCCTTCTGTTTTGCCCTTGGGAAAATTTTTCTCCATTTTTCTTTCTCCAACCCATTCCTGATGGCCCTATGGTAACTGCTACTCTGCTATCTATGCCCCCTCCAATAGAAGTAACACCTATTGAGGTAGGAAAAGCATTCAAAAGGAGCAATTCCTCATGCCCTCCACTTTTCCTGACCCCAAGGAGGAAAAAGAAAGTCAATCATTCATTAGCATGCCATTTTCTTGACAAGGCACAGTTAGTTCATAAGTGGCTGAACAATTAAGAACAGCACAAAATTAAATAACCTTATACACAAGTCATTTCATTCTTGTGCAGAGGTTTTTATAAGACAGAGTCCCAGAAATAGAATTGCTAGGTCAAAGGACAAATGCCCCTCAAATCCTGCTAGATATTTTCAGATCTTCTTCCATAAGGATTGTCCCAATCTGCAGTATCCCTAAAAATGTCTAAGTCCTTATTTTCTCCCAACTTTGCAATGGAGTAGAATATCAAAGTGCTGCATTTTTGCTAGTTCTATAAATGAGGAATAATTTCTCATTGCAATTCGAATTGACATGATAAATGAGGTCATCCTATGTTCAGGAACCATGTGTATTATGCCTTAACTTGGGTGGGAGGCACTTTGCAATCTATAGCATTATTTTCTTACCTTTAAGTCACACCCTCTGGGCAGCCCACCCATCTGCTTTATGCAGGACAGTGCTACACACATGCTCTGCATGTGCCTGAAGGCAGATGTGACCACAGGTGTCAAGCAATGGATAGGTTCAGAAAGCATCACACTTTTCACAGTAGTCTTTAATTACTGGCTTGGCAGAAGCTGAATGAAGTGTGTGAAGGTGACTTTCCAGAGCACAGTAAGGAGGGATTGCTGTTCTATAGATTTACATCTCATGCTATTTTGGGATATTGCCTGGGTGATTTGTCTTCTCTTCCTAAAGTATAGTATTCACAGTTCTGTAAGTTGTGTGAATATTGAGAAAGAAAGAGAGAGACAAAGAGGAGGGGAGGAAGTGGAGGGAATGGGGGAAATATGAAAACATCCTCACACCAGACCATTAGTGGGGTTCTAGAACCCCCTTTCTACACCTTATTCATTCAAGTGGCATTGTGTTTATTTTCCACCAACATGTTGTGTATTCAGGGTCTCAATGGCATAACCCTCTTTGCTGATTGTCTCTAGAAATATTCCAGGAAAACATTAAAATTAGGCAAGTAAGTGTGTCTTAGAGAAGAGGCACAGAGAAGTCTTCCTAAAACAAAATAATAATTGTTACATATAATAAAATTTTCACTGACTATTAATAAGTACCTGTTAAAAGAAGTGTTCTGTTTTCAAACGCGTATGCAAAATACTGGATTAAATAAAGATAAACCAGCGCCAGTATTGCAAGATCTCTCAAAGCCTTTAATATGGGGAAGGACTAATCAGTGTTTGCCACCTAATCTGTTGCAGAATCCTCTTCACTCCTCCCCGCAAACTGATCAAGGGTCTGGTATTGTGGCGAGGTTGGAAAACGCTGCGTAGGCAGGGAAGCACCCAAGGGGCCATCCAGAGGAAGCTGAACGCTGAGGGCCTGTCAGGACTCAGTTTGCTCTTCTCTCAAGGTGGGGTGGTGCACCGTCACAAGGTCACTTTGACCTATAAAGTGGGATGTGCACAGACATTTGGGCTGTCTCAAGGGCACTACCAGAGGGTTGTAACAGACAACACTTCTACAGTGACATGAGAAGCAGCCTAAAAATGACACGGAGTTCCTTTACAAGACACCATGCAAACCTTCACACTAATCCCTGTTCTTTCTACAGGGGCAAAGCCTCTCTCTTATTGATTGTCATAGAAAAACTTGTTTGCATAGGGGTTTGTACTGGGGTCAGGTCTCTAAGTCAGTCAGAATCCAGCTGCACATTAATTTTTGATGTGTGCACATAACGAACACCTGTCTATTGCTCCAGGTCATCATTTAAATGTCAGTATGTATTCAACCCTCGGTCCCAATAGTTCTGTTTCTTTGGCATTTGCCGTTCTTGGAATCATATACCTTTTCACAACAACAGAGATCTGTCAATGTCACTAAATTATTAACATTTCATCAGGTTCTACAGACCCTCGAAGTTGGATTTGTTGGAAAAGTTGATGCTCTGCTTTGCCCCTTTGCTCCTTTAGTCATCAGCATGTACCACACCAGACACTTTCCTGAGCACACACATGGAGAAGTGGAAGGGGTGGGAGGGCGCAAGGTCACTGACAGCCATGCAACTGTTTTGTCTGAGTGCTTGGCCTCTCTCCACAAAACACCCTTTAGATGCCTCCACTGAGCTTGACCTCACCTCAGTGTGGACTGTGAACCCCACCCATCTCCCCTGGCCACCCCAGTCCCAAACATCTCCTCCTATAGGTGTCCAACTTTACACTCACACCACAGTCCACCTCCTTCCTCTCTGAGGGCACCTCTGGTCCTCAACAGCAAAGACCCCAATTCCCTACTATCCATCTCCTCACACCGATTGCAGGGACTGCCACATGGAAAGCACTCAGATTCACAACTAAGTGACTGGTTGAATTAAGGTGTAAAAACACAATCCCTGTTCTCAAAAACTACAAAAATCTAGTTCAGCTTTTGTAAGCTACTTTAAAATACCTATAATGCATTTATGATGCCTTAGATAAAATTGGATGAATACCTCTACCTATTTTTAAATTATGAAGTCATTTTTAAATTTATCTGTCAAAAATAAACTGGATAATGTTACATGGATTGGATGTTGGGTCTCAAAATTGGTCATGGGCCTGTACAGAAAAGGGCCCAAAGATAAAACAAGACTAAAGCACGGCTGGGAGAGATGCTAGCTCTTTGTCTCTGAACCGGCCAGCCTTTTCGGGCTGTCAGCTGTCCCCCCCTGCACCTTCCACATGCCTTGTTAATGTGAAGAGAAAGCAATGGGAGATGATAGCAGTCATATTTCAGGTTTAATTACAGAAACACACAAACCTTACATCTCCTTAAGCCTCAATCATAAAAAAAAAAAAAACGACAAGGTACATGCCATGTCTCCTCTGCTTCTTGTCACCAGCCATCTTGACCTACTGTAAACAAGGACACTTGCAAGCATTCAGGGTATAATTACAAAGCTGCCCAGTTACATCTGCAGAACAGAGCTGTGACAATTTCTATGAATCTAGGTATGCTGAAGTCAAATGTATAAATGACAGAGCTCCTACTTCAGCCAAACAAATAACCAGAACACCATATGTTTTTATGACAATTCCATACCCTTGAAATGACATTCTAGAAGATACATTTATTTATTTAAAGAAAGGGTGTAAACCATCCTATTTCTGTGCTTAATATAAAAGCAAACTTCTCACAATGACTAGCATTTAAAATGCAGAGCCATATCACTGGATACTGACCAAATGGATTTGAAACTGGCTTAGGAGGCATTCCTTGGATGCACATCCTTCTCCGATAGGAGAGTGCAGTTGCTACTTCCCTTCTCCCCTATCTCTCTCTCTTCTGTTTCCTAACTTTAGGGAGATTCAAGCTTCTGGGAAAATGAGATCTTTGTTTTGGAGTTGCATGGTTCCTCTTGGATGCCAGATATGTGATCCTGGTGCAATTTTATATAAAAGGGAAAAAAGAAAATCCATCAGAATTTTTTTTGGCTTGATAAATAGCAACAACAAAATACATGCAATTGGAGCAGAAAAAAATAAAAAGTGAGACCTAGCCATCATCCTTGTTATGAATGTAAAACTGGAGAATACAGGACAAGCGTCCGTCCACTCATCCATCCATTCATGCATTATTCATTCAAGCAAAATTTGGTAACTGGGATTTTGAAATCATTCCTCAAATGCATAAAATTAAAATCTGGACATAAGATTAAAAAGAAATCCTACCACATTGTGCCTACATTTAAATACATCCTAAAAATGTGGTTGCTGAGATATCTGTAGCTCCCATGTAGCATGTTTTCATAGACATCCTGACAGCTAAAGAATACACTAGAGTTTCAGGTACTTGGGAACAAAAAAGAAAACACATGTATCAGAAAGTTCCCTCAATTTTTATTTTCCTTCTCATTCAGGTATAGAGAGAAAAGCAGGGGATTTGGAGTAATAAAAACTTATTTCAGACATGACCCTGTCACATCATATAGATTCCCTTTATTTTGTGAGAACTGAACTGAGGATCAACTAAATCAATTTATGCAACAACGATTTGTTTCATGCATACATTATTCCATGCATTCACTCACTCAACAACTCCTTTGACAGGCCAGGTACTGTCCTAGGTGCTGCTAAGAACATAAGACTGGGTAAAACCAGACGGGGTTCCTAATTTAATGGGGTTCTTTGTCTATTAGGCAGAGACTGATAAAACAACCACACTAATAAATTTATAATGACACACCGAAATGTGTACTCTGAAGAGGGACCCTGCTTCTTTGTGCAAGCCTCATGAAGGAGGCTTGCAAAGACAGGGGCACAGGGAAGGTTTTATTAAGCAAGAAACACTTTATACCTCAGAGGTGAATGAGAGATTACTGGACAAGGGCTGGGGATGGATAGAGGTCCAACAGGTTTTGCAACAGGAGAACAGAATAGGAGAGCACAGTGGTTAGGAGGAACTGAAGGGAGGTCAGTAAATGGGCAGGAGAGAAGTGACAGTGAAGCTCAGGGAAGCACCTGAAGTGTAGCTAGTTCAAAATTAAATCAGCTGCAAAAGTAAAATACACACTTTATTTTGAAGACTGCATGAAAAAAATAAAAATTCTTTAAAAATAAAAATAAATAAAAATTCTTTAAAAATTTTGGAAACTGATTACATGTTGAAAAGACATTTTGAATATGTTGTATTTAATAAAATAGATTATTAAAATTAACTTCACCTGTTTCCTTTTGCTTTTTTTTTAAGATAGAAAATTTTAAGATAGAAAAATTTTTTAAGATAGAAAATTTAAAGTTACATATGTGGCTCACATTATATTTTTATTGGGCAGTGCTTTTAGTACATAGGGAGCCTTTTCAGCCTGAATAAATGTCTTTACCCTGAGCACAATGTGAAGTATGGAAGTCTTTATTCAAAGAGGGAATGTGCTCATTCCAGCTTCTGGATGGAGGAAGATCCAAAGGCAGCTAGAGGAAAGGGAAGAAAACCAGCCATGTGCCAGGTTAGATCAGGCACAAAGTCTTGCTCACTTGTTGAGGGTCAAGAAGTAAAGATAACAGATTTGGAGAGGTTTGAGAGATATTTAGGAAGAAAAAATCAACAGACCCTAGTAGTAAACTGCATACAGTATTGAGAACCTCTAAGGGGGCAGTAGTCATGATGGGAAAAATAAAGATTTTATTGAAATACATGCTGACATCATAAGTCCTATACTAGAAATATGATCCCAGTGAGTCAGAATACAGAGAAAAAATTAAGGGTGTGCTTCAGATAGCAAAAAAATACTGCTGATGCTGCTTTTGTCTTAAGGTGGGTTTCATTAAAAATCAGGTTCCAACCTCCCATCAAGAAATTGCATCCCCTTAGATTCACTTCATGCTTTTTAATCAGTTGAACTTAAATCAACGGAAACAAACCCATTATTGACTTTGTGCAAGAGGCTATGGAAAGACTGCTCTAAGGAGAAAAGGAAAGGTAACCAACATTTATTTAGTTTTCGCTGCCATGTGCCAGGATCTTTAAAAGTTTAACTCATTTAATTCTCCCTAGAACCTTACAAGGTCATGTTATTATCTCCATTTCAGAGATAAGTCAAATGAAGCTCAAAGAGGATAAAAACATTGATAAAAGCTCTATGAATACAAATTGCATTTTCATTTTGCTCCCTACTATGACCAACTCACTGCCTAAGTACACTAGATGCTCAGTAAGTATAGGCAGAAAGAATGAACAAAGGTTACACAGTTCACAAGAGGTAGAGTTAAGTTCCAAACCTATTGTGTCTTGACTCAAGCATATGGTAGAAAGTTGGAGTATTTGAAAAAAAATAGAATTAAGTATGGCCTATATATTTACATGTGGTTAGGTTAACAGATATTTATGTAAGAGCTCTCTATCTGTGACAGATGGTTATTCTGCACCTCGCTGAATAATAAGAATAGTTAGCATTTCCTGAGAACTTGCTGTGTGCCAGACACTATTCTAAGCACTTCACTTAACGTTATTTATGTCTCATTCTCAGCAACCTTGTGGGGTAAGTACCAGTATTTTTCTCATTTTACTATTTTCTCAAACTGAAATACACAGAGGTTCAGTCACTTGCCCAAGGTCACACGGCTGTAACATCACACTCTTAACTATAAGACTTCACGTCACACTCTTAAGATTGAGTCCATTACTCCATAAGACCTTAGTTCTTACAAAAATTTCACAAATATTTGGGCAAAATCTGCCTTCATGCCATTAGTCCAGTATCCTCTCTTGGGTCCACACAGCATGACAGTTTATCAGGGTACCCCCTTGTGAAATGAGGGAATCTAGGTAAATAATGAGCCCAACATATGGAGAGTCAGAGTAAAATAGGTGTAAAAAGAGCCCGTGGATCTTGTGTGGATCTCATTCAATGAAAAGAGCATCATTTATCCTGAGTCTTTGAATATCCACTTGCAGGAAGCTATCATTTTTCTACAATGACATCAGATAGAGCTGGGAAAATAGGGGAAGCAAGGGGCTTAGTAAGTTGAAGATTTCCCAACTGTAGAAGTTATCTCAATAGGATGTTAACAGTGAATTCAAGAGACCCTTGTTCACTAATGGAGCTTAATAGTTAAGATACTCTCTAAGCACACTAGGCATTAAGTACTTTCGAGCAGTTCAGATAATGAACTGGATGGTTATGATCCACCGTCCAGGCATTTTATATGTGCTGGTTATTTCAAGCATCAAATTACAAATTTTCTTCTGGGGTGTATAAGAAGGCTTAGTGCTCTGATTTGTAATCTCTATTGGGCAAATATGAGTCTCTATATGAACACTTCACTTTTTTAATACTTTAAAATTGTCAAGCACATTTTTGCAGAGTTCCTAAAGGAACTTTTACATTTTGTTGTTGTTTTTGTTTTAAGAAATACTCTTAATAATGCAGTAAAAAATATATCTCAGAACCATAGTTAGTACTTGGCAGTTTGACATAGAGAAACCTCATCTTATGCTTCATCAAGATGGTCTAAGGTGCAATCCAGATCTCCTCATATGGGGCCCTCATGCACATGGAGCCACACAGCCTAGAGAGAGCAGCATGACACTTCTTTACTTAATGCAAGTCACTGGAGTCACTGGAAATCATGATGGAAGACGGATCACCCTATGTGCTAACTGGCCATACATAATGGTAGATTGGACTGCTCCTGCCTTTCTGGAAACTATGAAAAGCAACCCTGCCTTTGCTCCATCATGGAACTCATCACACTGTATTATAATTGTTGCATAATTGCTTGTCTCCTCTGATGGATTGTGAACTCGAAGAGGGCATAATCTGTATCTCTCCTCTTATTACTGCATCCCTACAGTCTGGTGATAGCCTGGCATATAATAAACATTCTGTACAGAGTCAAGTTAATGAATAAAACTACTTTTTGTGTTATATTGAATGAATTCAGTAAAATAATAGTTTTAGAAGACATTGTGAATATAGTGTATTAAAGTGGTATTGTTCACATGTTTTCTGATAGCCATTAAAAATACACTAGCATTCAAGCAAAAATAAGAATTATAGTAATTCAGAAATAAGAGCAAGACTAAAAACTGCAGGTTGGTAATAAGAATTGGGATACAGGATAAAAGAGTTAGTAGGGAAAGGGCAGCGAAATGTATTTATTTGCAAATGTAAGAAATGAAGAAATAAAAAAGGCATTTTATAATATTTGGTCAGATATACTTCATTTTAAACGAAAACAGGAGGAATTAATACATTGGGAGGAAGTGTGCTATGTGTTCATTTGTTCTGTTTTTGTAACACAAGACCAAAGTATGTTATTTTCAGTTAACCTGAGAAAAGATTCTTTGAAACACATGTAACTCCTTTTCTTTCTTTTTTATTTCATTTTATTTTTTTGTACTAGGGAATTTAATAATCCAGGGTACTCTGCCATTGCTCTATATCATCAGCTTTCTTTTTTTTTTTATTTTGATACAAGTTCTCACTGTGTTGCTCAGATTGGTCTGAAACCTGCCATCTTCCTGCCTCAGCATCCCAAATTGCTGGGATTACAGGACATGTGTCAACATGACCTGCAAGCTTTTTCTTTGAAAATTATCTTCTTTTAAATACTGGATCAGTGTGCCATAGCAACAATATTCTACCTGATTCGTTCAAGTTTAAAATAACTATAACTCAAATCAGCTCTTCAAGGATGACTTGTATGAAAGACACTGGAATTGGTTCTTGAAAATGGAAGAAGGCTGTGATTGCTAATGAGCCCTGGTCTGCTTTCACATTGTTCCCAGGTAAATGACACAGAATAATCCAATGATTGGGGCAAAACAGAACTTGTTCAACTAGGACATTTTAAATGAAGTTAAAAACTCATCTAGTAATTTGTGTTTCTTACAGGTTCTTTTCTCTTAGAAGAGCAAATTATTTGGAGACTTGGATTGACTTTGCAATATATGTAATGTGCTTTATGCTATGTTATGCTTTTTAAGTTATCTTCACTATCTCTCTTCCTGCCTTCAACTAATATGGGAGAAGTTAACATAACTATTCTGATGTCCCAAAGGTATTTCAAGTTTAATGGCTCAAACAACAAATTGACCTAGCAGGTTCCATGGACCTCCACACCACTCTGTATTTTCTATCCTGATGAATGCACATTTATTCAAGATGGAACCTTGAAATCATGTTTCCTTCTAGGTCTTTCTCCTGCCATCTTCCTTCACCTTCCCACATCTTTCAGACAGCAAAGCAAATCAATTCTCTTTTTCAAATATGCTCTAAATCCATGTCTACCTTTCTACTCCCATTACCACTTTCTCTAAAATTTAAATAAATCCTTAATTGGCTCCAATCACCTGGCCTTCTCTTCAATCCGTCCTCTACATTATACCATGATTACCTTTCTAAAATAATTCCTGAGCATATCATTTCCTTGCTTATAAATTTGCATAGCTCTGTTACTTAAGTTACACCTCTATAGAACAGCAGGATCTAAGTGCTTCCCTTGGGGCTCCACCCACCTTTTCAGGATCATCTCCTCTCTACCTCTTGGTTTACCATTTACAAGTGCCTGTCCAGAGCACACAATCTGTAAATACGCAAATGACAGCAGGAGCAAACAATATTTCCATGGCTCTATTTGTAACAATCTGAAGGAATGGCAAGTCCTTTAAATTCCCCACTACTAATTCTTAGAGATCCCAAAGCAAGATTATTTTTCTCCTCCAATCAACTAGAGTCTGATTGGATAATCTTTTTTATCATGTTTTATACTAGTCAGATGTTATTACCTTATGGAAACTGTTTTATATATATATATATATAATGTTAATATATGCATATATATTTAAATATAAATATATGCATATATATTTAAATATAAATATATAAATTCTTAGGTACTTAGATATATATGTGTGTGTGTGTGTGTGTGTGTGAGTATATGTACATATACATATATATAATTAATGCTTAAGGGGTTGTTTCTGAATTCACAGCCATTCTATAGTTTTGCTTAGAATAGTGGTTATTAGACACCTTTAAAACAAATATTTTAAAACACTTTATAACATACTTCTTCATTATCCTGAAATTCTTAGGTACTTAAACTTGCCTACACCCCTAATTAAAGACAAATATACTATGTGCAGATTGTCATATGAGAAATTAAATTTAAAAAATTATAAGAAAATATTGTATATTTATGTTTGTAATTTTTCAATAATAATTACACTAGAGAGTTAGATGTTATATACTCTTTTAATAAATAGCCTCGGATATAAAAGATTGGTAGCCATTCTAAGAGGTACTAAAAAAATGAGAAAGTAGACATATTTAAGTGGATCCCCCCAAAACAAAATCAAAACCTAGTGTTAGGTTAATTGATGACAGACCAGATAGATTTATTTGTGAATGAAAAGGTAAAGAGGTAAATCATAAAGTTGTAATAGTAAATCAAAGACAAATTACTGTCAAAGTAAAGAGAGGAAGAGCAAATTTAACATCATGTTGCCAATTAGTTTGTAATATGCAAGATGGTAAATGTGTTTTAAGATGCTACATAACTTAATGCTATAGTTTAAATATTAAGTTTCCCCTAAAAGTTCGTGTATGAGACTATGCAAGAAAGTTTAGAGGTGAAATAATTGGATTATGAGAGCTTCAGCCTAATCAGTGCCTTAATCCTCTGTCAGGATTAACTGGGTGGTAACTGTAGGCAGGTGGGTTGTGGTTGGAGGAGGTGGGTCATTGGGGGCATGCCTTTGAGTTATAGTTGTGTGAGCTGAGTTTAGTCTCTCTCTCTGCTTCCTAGCAGCTATGTCCTAAGCCACTTTCTTCTACCACACTCCTCTGCCATGCTGTTCTGCCACAAATCCATAGATTTGGCCTTCCATGGACTGGAATGGGACCTCTGAAACCGTGAGACCTGTATAAACTTTTCCACTTCTAAAATTGTTCTTGTCAGGTCTTTTTGTCACAGCAGCAAAAAGGCTGACTAAAACATTGAAGTATGAACAGTATACTATGTTATCAAAATTATATCTCTTCCTGTGACAGCCATCATTGTAGATCAACTCAGGTGTGTTACTTTGTGACTCAAAAGCCACAACTGGCGCTGCCATTGGATGATGGCGTTGTCCAAAACTGTGAACAATTCTTGATAAAGCTATGAAACCAATGAAGTCCAATCTTCCCTTGATTTACTTTATAATTGCATTCTTCAAACATTCAGTAATGTATTAAAACACTGCATAATCTACTTGGCTTTTTGTAGAAGTTAAATTCCAGGCTCCAATAAATATAAACTGAAGAATTACTTATGTAGATTTCTTAAGAGACATTTGGAGTAACTGAGAACTCAAGAAAAAGTTTTGTTCTTTGATAACTCATGTAATGAAGTTTGTCTACCACCATGGCCCCACTTACTAAATTATTCTGCTCTCCTCCCAGTCACTAGAACAACAGTCCCCAACAAACCTCCCGAATCATCACCCCACTGCCACTCTCAGAAGGTGTTGCTTTCATTCAGGACACCAGGATCAGGAATCTTCTGTATGCTCAGCTAGGAGAGAAGTCATAGATGCAACATGCTTTCCATTTTGTATTTAAAATTGGGGCTTGTTGCCAAAAGGACAAGAAATAACCCACAATAAAAACCGCTTCCTTTCCCTCTTCTGCTCATCTTTTAGACTATAATGACAATGAGGATGATTAGAGCAGTTGACATTTTTAATGTAAACACTTATTTTGTGTTGCTAATAAACTATGTACTTTAAATGCAAGCAAGCTGTACAACAGCCCCCTGTTTGCTTGAGGAGTCCTTGTGAGGATTAGAGATGAGCCATAAAGAATAACTGGCATATGGTCAATGGTTAAAAAACAAAAGCTACTACCATTAAATTCCAAACCACCCTGAAGAAATAACTCAAAAAAAAAAAAAAACATGTCTTACAGTCTTGTCAGTTGTTCAGAAGTTATTTACTTATACCATGGACAATACATTTCTTAAAATATGCATGGAAATAAGCCCGTCACATCAAGAGACTTTCTTTAGAGGAGCACCTCTGTGGCAGGTGCATCAGCTTAGATTATTTATAACCGGTTGTTATTAGGACTGTGCCTGGTGCAGGAAATATAGTTTTGTGTTTGAGCTATGAGTTGTAATATTTAAGGTTGGTTGATTCTGGACAGTCAGATTATTTGACTGTTCAGTAGGGCAAGAAATTTTCCCAGGGAGATTTATTATTACTTTTTGTAGCAATTACAGGTATACTTGTAAATTTAGGGAGAGAAAGGCAAGTAAGCACAGTATAGGTGGTTTTAAAAATTGTTCTGCACCAATAACACAGTTTTTATAAGAAAAGCTTTCATTTCCCTCCCAGAAATATAGCAAAACTGTGCCACTGATAATTTAGTTTGTTATTATTAGGATACATTTCAGACTTTTATTTTTCAAATTTCATCTAATTTTTAAAATCTGACAGGTAATGTTGTAGGTTTTCATTGTTTACAATATAATTTCAGGTTTTTAAAAAATATCTTAATAAAAACATAGAGAGTTGATATTATCATTTTTCTCAATGACAAGTACAAGAATTAAGTGTTGTAAACATGAAGAAACAAAACAATTTAGAAAACATAACTCTTAAGCCATCTGGCCTCAAACATCAAATTTTAATCTCATGGGAATTTTCCAATCAATAACAGTTTGGGGTGTTTTTAGGGTAATATACTTTAGTGACTCATTAAAAATGTAAATAGAATTAGCTGGAGAAAATAGAAAGTAGAGTAGAAAAAGAAAAGTAGAGCTTTTCTATTTAAAAAAATATATATATATCCCAATCTTATAAAAATACAGTAGCTTTTATTGTGGGAGAGGCTGTCTTCCTAAACAATTATGATGTCCTGTTCACATGTCCACCAATATTTTCAATTTAATTTTTCCACTCTCAGGTAAACATAGATTCCTTTTGTTTGGAAGATGACTAATGTACCAGCTGTTCTTACCACTCTGCCCATTCACTTACAAATGTTCAATGGAAAAAATATTTTTTAAAAATACTTAACTCCCTTCTTTTACTCTACCCATTAAAGAAAGACCCACCTTCCAGGCAGGCCCTCGTGCCAAGCCATTTTTGGAATCTTTTTTTTTTAATGTAAAAAATTAAGAGAAAAGAATGAAGAGATTAGGATAAGAATGGGAAAAGGATGTAATTATTTTTTCCCTTTGTATTTTTATTTATTTATTTATATTGAGAACTGAAAAGAAACAGCTTCAGGGTTTGTGCAGATAACAGGTGCAGAAAGAAAGGAGGGATTTTAAGATGTATTGCTGGCACACATGACTCTTTAATCAAGAAATCAAGTAAAGGACTGACTTTTTGTATGATGCTATTGCACTGAGCTGCATATATTCTTTTAACCTTGACACTCCACTGGGGTGAGTCTACACTGGTCATATTCTCCATGAGTTATTTATGGTACTTTATCATTTCGAGAGTATATTTAGATGTTTTACCTTATTTGAACCTCAGAAACTATAGGGTAGGCAGAGGAAGTATTATACCTCCATTTTACATGGGACTAAACAACAAGTGGAAAGCAGAACAGTGCTTTCCACCTCTCTCAATCAGCTATATTGATACATTATATTTTTATACTTAATTTAACATGGACTTGCTTCAAGGACCTGCCTTATGAATTGAAGCATACAAGCAATCCATCAAAAAAGAAATTTAATGATTTATATGTTTACAATTATCCAAATATTTGGCATTTATACATGACAGAAAAATGATCAACAGCCCATCTCCATTTTTCACCTATACATTTGTGGCCAAATAGTATCTTTTTCAGCTCTCAGACTTAATTGCATCATTCAAGAATTCCTACACTGGGGAAACCCAGCTCCTTTTGTAAGGTTTCTTCCATCATCCTTTTGAAGATCTGGTTTTCTGTTTACCTAGTGATTCATGCCTATGTTTGTACACACAAACATATCATTCATTTGCACTGAACTTGAAAGTCGAAAGTGGTTGTATGTGTTAAATCCAAAAAGATCTCGAAGCCAGAGAAGTACAGCTTCTTTCTTCCTCAATACAGGCTCTCTAAAAACTGGTAATGACTGGGCCTAGTGGCACATGCCTATAATACCAGTGGCTTCTGAAGCTGAAGCAGGAGGATCCCAAGTTCAAAGCCAACTTCAGCAACTTAGAGAGGCCCTAAGCAACTCAGTGAGACCTTGTCTCGAAATAGAATACAAAAAAGGGCTGGGGCGGTGGCTCAGTGGTTGAGTGCCCCTGGATTCACTCTCCAGTATCAAAACAAAACAAAACAAAACTGGTAATGGATATTGCCTTCTTTGTCTCCACATTGTTTATTTGTTAAATGGGGATAATGAGAGTACCCCAGAGGGCACTGTGACATAGGCTAATACACATAAGTTCTAGAGCAATGTATGGCAAACATTCAATAATGTTACCTTTTATTTTTACTGTTTTTAAAATAGCCAGTGCTTCCTAAAATAGGCCTGACATGTAGTAGTCACAAACAAATGTTTATGGAGTACATATTAAATGAACCCCATTTTTGTTGTGTTATCTTAAAAGAAGTTACTTTACCAGAAAAAAAAATAATAAGACATAAGATCAACAATAATGAAAGCTGCCTCACAAGGCTATCTTGATGGTAAAATGGGATAGTATGTCAGAAATGCTTTATAAATTACTATAATGTGAAAGAAATGATAATTCCGTTTATTCTCAAATTTTATCCTCACAAATACACTGTTTTACAGATGAGATTATCTTCATCTTATAGATGAAGCAATAGGATTAGCAAGGGTTATGTAACTTGTTCAAGGTCGTTTAGATGACATGGAGGAATACACAGACCAAAATATAGGGTTTGTTTGTTTTTTTTTTTTTTTTGTCTAGAAATTTCTACTTCTAGTATTCTCTTTACTACTTCTGCTCTGTTTAAAGCTATGATCTCTCCATAATGTTGTTTATCTGTATTGTTGTGGTTGTTTTTCACAAATAGAATTTGAAAATGTTGATGAAAACAGAGTTCACATTAAAGGGATATTTTGTTGCTACCAGGAAATTAAAAAAAAAAAGAGTATGTGGCAGCAATCCAATGCCAGTAATTAACAAGTTTAATCAATCCAAAGTCCTCTTAAAAAGACTTCATCTTCCAGTTTTAGGTTACACATATTAAACTAAGCATCTTAAAATTCCACCTGAGATTAACCTTTCACATCTAATTTTTAAGGGTTTGAATGTGGGATTGTTAAAAATAGAAATGAATTACAGGAGTTCTGAGTGATTTTATAGGGATTTTTCACAAAATCAACTGGTAGAATCCTAAGGTCTTAGTAGGGGGCCCAGCCCCCGCCTGTGTGCTGGTCCCCAAAGGCAAATTTTCACATTGCAAAAAGCTCATACCAACTCTTGCTTAATCAGACAAACAGCACCACCTACGATCAACAGTTCCAGCTCTCACCCTGCTAGACTCAGGTACCACTCTCCTCTCATTCTGCCTCCAATTCTTTGCTTGTATTCATTCCCTGGACATCAAATTTAAAGTATATTATTCAGAATCTCCGTCTGCCTGTATTCTCCAGCCAACATAGAATTTCCTGACACTGAGTGACACTTTCTCAGATACTCTACTTCCCATAATTATCCTCTCACCTAACTCGGATCTTCGCTTTGCCCTCTGAATTCATGGAACCATGGTATCCCTATTGCCCTCCCTGAGTTAACTTGTTTTTGCACTTGTAAGCTGTTTCTTCCAACAGAAACACATTTTACCAAACTATGCAGCAAATTTTCCTTCCTCTGTTTGAGACCAAAGACCCACTCCCAAATGAGACAAATGTGCATGTGTTCTCAGTGTGTCCCATTCTGCCATAATTGTTCAGTATCTCACCTATACAACCTCTAGACTGTCAAGGATATCCAGGCATGCAAACCCAAAATGGAATCTAATACTCAAGCTGCGGTCTACCTAGTACAGAGTATGGAGACACTGACATCTCGGGATCTGGATATAATGCCTCTGTTAACATGAAGTCTACTGTTACACTAGCTTTGTTCACAGCCACTTTAAACCACTGGCTCACATGAAGTTTGAAGACAATGGAAACTCCATATCTTGTTCACAAGAATTGGTACCATGCCAGGTCTCCCACATCCTTTACTGAGTACATGGTAGTTTTTGAAAACTTTAAACTCAGGCCTTTATTATCCCTGTTAAATCTTAATTCTTTGATTTAGGCCAAGTATTTCAGTCTATCAAGAACATTATTCAATTTTAATCTATCATGAATACCTATAGGTTCCTCCTGATGTTTTCCAGATCTGCTTAAGTAGTATTCATCCTGTTGCTTCTTTTAGTCATTGGTAAAAATGTTGAAGACCCTAGAGCTATGGAGAAATCCCTAACATTTTATCTAAGGACTACTAATGATTTAACATTAAACCAATTATGGAAACTTTTTTTTTTTTGTGTGTGTGTGTGGTACTGGGGATTGAACCCAGGGCCTTGTGCATGCAAGGCAAACTCTCTACCAACTGAGCTATATCCCCATACCTAATTATGAAACATTTTTGAAAATGTAACTACAGATAATTAATTTCAACATCCAAGTCACATGCTCCCTTCTTATTGAGAAGAATATCAAGACTTAGTCACTTGGTTTTCTAAAACTAAAATAGAAAGTTCTTTCTATTTCTTTAGTGTAATAACCGACCAAAACTAAAATAAATAAATTTTGACATGGTATTTTAAAGAAACATATTTATTTAGTCCCATAAGAACCCCTAATTCTTTTAGTAATCTGTTTAATATTCTATATTTAAATTTATTAAGAAGAATTAGGATTTACTAATTTTATTGGAAAGAATTAGTATATTTTTTCTCTTGTTAAAATTGAAAAACATTTTCTATTATTTTTCTTCTATCATTTCATGTTTCATCACCTAACCAGGGTGGTTTTTGTTCTTTGGGGTTTATATTTATTTATTTATTTTGGTACCAGGAATTGAACCCAGTGTGTTTTACCACCAAGCTACATCCTCAACCCTTTATATTTTAAGATGCTGAGGGCCTAGTTAAGTTGCCCAGACTGGCCTTGGACTTGTGATCCTCCTGCCTCAGCTTCCTGAATCACTGGGATTACAAATGTGTGCCACCACACCTGTCAAGTTGGGTTGTTTCTCTTCCTGCAACTGCAAAGCTAAGGGCTGTTATGACTACATGATGGCCATTGGCTGAGTACATAAAGCAGTAAATATGAAACAGAGACATGGATATATAATGTCTTAATTCCGAATGTGAATGAGTTTCAACAATTCCATTGTAAGAAAATCTGGATAGACTCAGCAATACTAATTTTAGGGATTTTTATCTTGTTTCTCAGCTGCCAGTTAACTGGAAATGTCTCACTGTACTTCATTCACATCTCAGTTGTTTAAGTAATACTTACTGGCTTTGGGCTCAGCCAGTTTAGAGGTCCCTGTCCTTCTGTCTGTGGCCATCAACCATTTCAATACTTGTTAGCATTAATACCATGGAGTATGCAGGAAACAAAATTCTGGCAAGTCAATTTGGATTTTCTTTAGCAGCTCTTGTAAATGTTTTTCCAGTTAGATTGTTAGGCCATTGGCTGGAGTCAATTTAGGGCATCATCTGTGGGTCAATTAAGCCTGGCAGCCAATTTTAAGAGCTGAACATCCTGAAAAGGAGTCATACATTACCAATGCTGGCATAGAAAAGAAACAAGACAAAGTCATTTAGAATTGACCCTTTGGCTAGACAGCTTTGTGACCCTTTCTTAAAGATGAAGATCTATGAAATAAAAATTGCGCAAGATGCAGAGAAGTAGAGAGAGAACCGTAGACCTGAAGTGGTGCTGTTCGTCTCGGAAAACTTGGCACAGGGACACAGGACCCTTGAATTGCTGCATATTTGTAAGTTCTGGATAATGTGGGCAACAAATTCAACACAGAATGACCAGCTAAAATGAAGGAGAAGGGTCAATATTTATCACAGAGTCATCGGATAGGAAGAAAGGTTAACCCTTTCAGAATTTCTTCTAGAACCATAATCTATGTTGGAAAGTTCTGAGCCTGAGCCTGCCCCAACTTTCCTTCCAGCACTGCTCAACCCCAAACTTCTTGAGTGGCAATGGCTCACAGAGGCCTCTTTTCTCTTTCCCTTTCACTTCATCTTGAACTTGTGTGTTGGTCCATTTTCATTACTATTGCCTTCTAAGTGACTGCTGTTTCCTGTGCAACTGACAGCCTAACCTACCCTGGAGTCGGGCACAATCTCCAGGTGAAAATTGTATTCGTTAGATATTTTACTCTTATCAGACTGACTGCAGTCTTTTTGCTCAAAGTGTGCTTAATTCAAATAGTGAATTATAAAATATGTTAGATTTACAAACCACATTAACTCAATATGACAAAGGAAGCAAAGAAAGTCTCTACCATATTCTAGGGTTGGTATCTAAAGAAATTAATACCAACTCCAATAATTTACAAAGCACTTTCATGACTGTATTCTTATCTAGTGATACTATTAGTACTAGTAATATTATATTGCTATTTTTCCATTTCATAAACAAAGAAACTGAACTTCAATGAAGTTAAGTAACTGGGGATATTGAAATAATGACCCTAAGTACAAGGCATTTTATTTAGCATGACTGAGTGCACTAATCAATATCTGAAGCCACACCCTAGACATCTATAGCTATAAGGACAACCTACAGTCATTTTCTGACTTGGGAGATCTAAGAGGCTTCCCCTGTCACTCTCAGGAAGGTTTTCTTTATAGGAACAATAACTCCAAGGGGTCTATTCTTTGCAAAGCATGCCCAGGGTTCACAGATCTCATAGTATGACACTGGTGGCCCTCTGCCCAGTTCCTGCAATGATTCCAATCACATTCATTTCAGGACTTCACACAGAAGCCTGGATTTCAAGTGTAGATTTACATTTAGCTTCCAAGGTTCAGCTTTTCAAACAATTGAAGAAAAAATATTCTCCAATTTCTGATATATATATATATATATATATGGATTAAATTCCTTTATTTACTGCATTTATATAAACAATGAGCTTTAGAAACAGAGTGCAATTTGAGAAGAGAAAATAAGGGAACAGAGAGGATGTTAGATGGTAGCCCAGGGCATTCCTATTAACTGTCATGGGTCAGACTGGGAAAGTTTCTGATGATTGTGAACATGAGTTTGAGGGTCTGACAGAGCTTGACAATAATGCTCCCAAGCCTCAGTTTTCTCATTCCTAAAACACACATCATAATAATATCTTCTATTTTGAAGGGTTTTATGATGACTGAATGAGATAATGAAAATAAAGCACAGTGCATAGTAACTTGCACATAGTAAATGCTCATTAAATCCTAGCTCTTGCCATTAGGATGAAATAGTACTTGATTTTGAAAATATAACAAATGGAATTAAAGACATAACATTTTAAAAATTAAATATTTGGGGGAGGATACAAGACTGTCCTCAAGAAGACCAAGTAAATCATGATTTTAGGACATACTTTCTCTGGCAGGCAGATTCTGAGGCTATGACATCCCTGGTTTCTTGGTTGCTGCAGCCAGGGTCCTGCAGCCAGACAGGACTGTTTTACAGGTACTGAGTAGGTCTCAAACCAAGCACCGATAACCAAAAGCAGGACCATATTCACATACAAAATTGAAATGTTAGATCCTATGCATTTTTTAAAAAATTATAAGCATTTGTTTACTTTCTTCAGAGCAAATGAAATCCTTTTCCAAAACAGTGCTACAAAGGCCAAGTAATTTATTTTTCTTTAATTTTTATTAGTTATTGAAGGACATTAATTTGTTTCTATGTGATGCTGAGAATCGAACCCAGTGCCTCACACATGCTAGGCAAGTGCTCTACCACTGAGCCACAACCCCAGCCCCAAGGCCAAATAATTTAAAAAGAAGAAAATTATGATAAGCCCCTCTTATGGCAGGAGGGATTAGACAGATTGCTACCAGAAATCAATAAATATTTATAATAATCACAATCAACTCCAGACTTTCATCTATGAATTGAAACAGAAACTTGATTCTTACAGTCTGTGGGCTGATGCCGTGACTATATACGGTCACAGACTCCTAAGGAGAAGCAAGAGAAAGGAAGGGGGAAAACCCAGATGATACATCTCATAATTTGTGTTTATGTTCTACCACGGGGATCTGTTAACCTTGGCTAAATTCACAAGTCAGAATCATTAATCAGCTCTACTCAAGTGCGCGTAACACTTTCCATTTTAAGAAGCCACAAACTACCTTCCCTTTGGGGAATCTCACTGTTTGTCATGTGGAAGATTTTTCTTCACAGATAATACTGCTAGACAAACATCAAAGCCAGCTGGATTCCATATTCCGTGGGCTTGCCTGCCCCAGAGAGGGCAGGAGATATTAATTTTTTGTGTGTGGCTGACTTCAAGGGTGCTGTCTCCTCTGTCTTTCCTCCCCACTCTCCCTCTTTGGGTCTTTAGGGTAGAAAGACAAGTTTTTTGAAAGTGTTGAAGTACTCCTGGAAATGACCACATTTTCCTGCATTCTTTCTAGGCCCGGAAGACACTGCCAAGGAAAGTTTGAGGTCTAAGGAGCCTTGGTGAAGATATTTCCTGCCCTGCAGTTAATAAGCCATTGTTTATAGGATGATATTTTCTTGCTTCATTCCCCCGTGTAACAATGGAAAGTCATTATCTCTGGCTTTGATCTTAACATAGGAAGGGATAGCAAATTGCCTCACCTACTAGTGAATGGAAGGAAAATCTCTAGTGGTTTATGGAGAGAGGTGTTAGGGGAATACAAAGGAAAAAAAAGGAATTCTTACAAAATACCCTCATCGGTTTTATGGTCCCCATTGAAACTTATCCAATTCTCTCCCTTGTTTTTTGTTTTTTTTTCCCCTTTCCCCTCACCATCTCTTATATGTAATTTTGTGTAACAATGAGGGTCTCCTTCCATTTCCATACAGTTTCCCTTCTCTCTCCCATTCCCTCCCACCACTCGTCTCTGTATAATGTTAGTCTTTTCCTCATGCTCTTCCTCCCTGCTCTGTTCTTAGTTGCTCTCCTTATATCAGCTGATGGGGTAGACAGGGAAGATGGGAGGGGAGGGGAGGGGGGATAGTAGGGGATAGGAAAGGCAGCAGAATACAACAGTCACTAATATGGCATTATGGAAAAATGTGGATGTGTAACCCATGTGATTCTGCAACTTGTATTTGGGATAAAAATGGGAGTTCATAACCCACTTGAATCAAATATATGAAAGATGATATGTCATGAGTTATGTAATGTTTTGAACAACCAATAAAAAAAAGAAAAATAAACTTGCATAACATCAAAAAAAAAAAAAAGAAACTTATCCATCCAGCTTAGGGGGAAAGTGAATCTATGTCATCAGCTATAAGGGGAAGAAGGAGGTACAGAAAGGCAAAATCATTTGTTATCATTATTATTATTATTTGCCTTGAAGGATGTCTCTTTAAGGATTATTATTATTAGATTTTGAGTTGTCATATTAAGAGTGAACTTATAGAAGGGTGAATGTCAATCGTGAGATCTCTTTTCTCTCAGCACATACGATACTGTCCCTTTGCTAATATACAAAGCTGTCATCAATTATTTATAATTCCTTTCACCCATAGGCCCTCTGCCTGAGTTAATCTCAGCTAAAACAAGGCCATTAAAAAATAGATAACCATGGTCATGCTTATAGCTCCCATGTTCAAAATGTGTAGCCTATGATTCAATGTCAATATGAAAAATATCATAAATAAACTAATAGTGAAGTTATAATCACCCTCTCTTTCCCTCCCCCTCAAAGGACTCCAAGACTAATTTACAGTTGGGAGGCAGGGGGAACTCAGGTCTCTTCTGTATCTATTTCAAGCTAGGGTATTTTTTTGCAAATTGTTCTACTCACATTACCCTAGTTAGCCTCCCTAACAACCCAAAAATGGAATAGGTGTTAAATTATCCAACTTATGCATAAGGAAAAGAAGGCTCAGAGAACTTGAGTCACTTAACCAAAAGTGCATAGTAAGATCTAGAACCCAGAATTCACATTTTTTCCCTACCCACAAAAAAACCCCCAAACAAATGTAGTTAAAACATAAGGGTAAGGATCAATGGCCAGTGGCATGGGTTATGGGATTTCATTAGTATGTATCTGCATCCCCCTATCCTTCGTTGTTTGTACTCCAGATCTCCTAAAAAAATAAAAAAGTAGGTTTAGGTATTCTCTTTCACATATCTCCATCAAATGGATTGGGAGGCAACTTGATAGAGCTAATACATTCATGGACTCTTCCCAAGAAATCCCAGAGACAGGTATTTGTCTGTTTATACACAGAATCATTGCCTGACCCGATGGATGTGAAACACAGAGTAACATTGGGGGCATCCACAAATTTATTAAAGATTCAAAACAAACCTCCAGAAAAAAAAAAAAAGCTAAGTTATAGAAAGAACTCATTAAAGCCAAAAGTTACACAGACAATGACAGAAGTTACTTCCAGCTCAGGTGAATAGGTAAACTTTAAAGAAAGGATGGAACAAATGAATAGAATTTGGATATGGAAAAGGCCTAAAGCTATGTTGAGGTGTGTGCTTGCGCATGTGTGTGTCTGTGTGTGTGTGTGTGTATATAATTTTTTAAATTTTAGACTGTAAATTTTGCACAAGGGAGACTAATCTGGCTAGGAATAGGCTTGTAGAAGGAAGAACTGGGTAAATAAACTTTTTAAAACGTTATAATCTAAATCCAGCATTTAAGGTGAACGAAGGTAGTAGTAGAGAGAATAAAGACAATAATCTTCTCCTTCCTGGCCTGACTCACATACAGAATCCGTGTAGAAACCGATCATTCCACGCAGTGATAATCAATCCTATCAATTGCTTTGTGAAGGATCAGAGATGATATACATTTAAGGAGGTTTTTTTCCTTAAGAGTTGAACCAACAAAAATATAAACTAGCCATTTTCAAAAAAGCTCATCATTACCCCCTTACATTTTCATCTTTCTTATTTACCAGACCTAGTTTCATCAGTGTAAGAGAGAAAGGTAATTCCAGAGCAATAAATCTTCCATGGAGAGTGCTCTACCTCTGGCTGCTTGATAATGAATTTAATCAGTCGGGGGAACAGCCCTGTCATTATGGATTAATCACCAAAGGTTCTGTTTTGGTAAGTTAATTGATGCTGTGTTTGCAACTGACGGTGGTCACAAGACATACTTGATATTTTAAAGAAATTTAGAGATAGAAGGAACGCTGAATCAGTTAATTAACAACCATAAGACACAGAAGAAAAAAAAAAAAACAACAGAAAGCCTAAGAAAGTTATAGAACACCATAAACTCAGATACCAGTATCTTCAACTTTGATGAATTCAAGACAGAAATGACTCAAAAGACTGCCAACATTTATTTTTCTGTTGATTTGTTTGTTTTCATTTATAATCAAACTAGGGAATTTTAAGACTGCAGGGTCTGCCACACAAGAGATTTTCCTAACAGACTTCCTTGCAATGTATACATTTAGCAAAGGACACCTTGTTTTAAAAGGAATATCTTCATTGGATAGTTTTTAAAGGATTTTTTAGAATTTTATTTTTTAGGGGTACTGGGGATTGAACTCAGGGGCACTCGACCACTAAACCACATCCCCAGCCCTATTTTGCATTTTCTTTAGAGACAGGGTCTGACTGAATTTCTTAGTGCCTCACTTTTGCCGAGGCTGGCTTAGAACTCATGATCCTCCTGCCTCAGCCTCCTGAGCCTCTGGGATTATAGGTGTGCACCACCACCATGCTCAGCTTTTAAAAGATTTTATATGCTGTATTTTCAACATGGCATCCAATACTAAAACATCCTTATTAAACTTTCATGTATAACATATGATTCCAGGATCATTATCACAGATTGAATTAAATGAAATTGGTTGAGTGTTCTAGTCAATTATCCTCTTAAAAAGCCTCATATATTTCAGGGAACTTGAGCTCTATTCCCCAAGAAACTGAAGCAACTGAAAGATTCATCAACTCTATGAAGTCAGGCGTTTAGGTTTATAGTTGGACTCCGTCAGTAGTATATTTAGAATTCTGAGTAAAGAGGCTGACTTTCAAACTTAAAAGTTTCTCCCAGTGTACATTTTCTCCCACATCCTTATCATTCTATTTTGCAGTCTTGCTGATTGCCATGCAAGCATGTGATTTAACTGTTAACCTAGTATTTCTTGGCAGCCCCGAGTATGTAACAATGTATAAGGTAAGTACTTCATTTCTTATGTAAACTGACCTATGCCAATTTCATTTTTCAATATTTTGGTAAATCATCCTATTCCCTTGGGATTAGAGGTAGGAGTAGCGTTGGTCTCCTCTTATCACTTCTCTACCAAGTAGTCTGCTCTATAAAAGCAACTCTGAGGGTAAATATTGCTAAGCCTTAAATGTTCATTTATAAGTAATCACAAAATAGGCATTGTAACCAAGGGAAGTCCCACCCTGTGTTGTGGGACCCTGTGGCATATGCCTCATGAGAAGTGTTCATGTGGAGGCAGTTGCAATCATCTCACAACAGGAGCAGCCAGACATGCAGTCAAGTTAAGTGGCAGAGTCCCCCATGTAATAGAAAATAAGGACCAATAACACTTTGACTATGACTATTATTAGATTTAAAGGTGCTGGCAAGTTGGCCTAGCAGGTTTGATGCTCTCTCTGGCCAATCAAATAATCCAAACATCTCATTTCCAAAATGGATGGTTCATACATTTCCTATGATAATTGCCATGCCTTCCATTATGGTATGATAGGTAGAATTCTGAGTTGACTCTGCATGACCCATGAACCTGTGTAATTTCCTACTCTTGACTGGGAACAGTACTTGGAACTTAATTCTTATCCAATAGAAAATGGCAAAGGTGATGAGATGTCAGGTCAATTATAGCAAAGGTGAAGATAGTGTGGTATGATGAAAGTCCCTATCCATTTTTTTAAAATGTTTTTTTGAAAGAAAACATCAATAAATGCAAATACTTTTAAAAAATTGAAAATGAATAAATAAATAAATGCAAATACTTAAAATCTGTTTTGTTAATTTACTCCAATATCAGCGGTTCACCCATTGGGAGAGCTTGTTAAAACATGAATTGTTGGACCTTTTCCTCCAGAGTTTCTGATTTAGTTTTGAGGTAAGCCTAATGAATTTCTAAGTTCCCAAGTGATGTTGATGCTGCTGATATATGGAGCACTGTTCTAGACCTAGTTAGTTTCTGTTTCATTAAAAATGTTTAGCTAACATATATAACTTAAACTCTTTTTAAAAATAAATCTATTAAATTTCTCAGGCTAAATTTAACATAAACACACATTCACTATATAAGAACATGAGAATTCATTCGAATATTTTGTCAATAGGGGCCACTCAAGAGTTTGAGTTTGAGATTTGAAAACTGATAAAATATTTTAAATCCAGTTTATATAACTTGATGCCACACATGATTTTGTGACACTGTAATTGCCTTATAATATCAAGAATAAGTGTCATGCAAACTTTTATTTAATATTTTCAACACGATTAGTGTTTTGTGGTTCTTAAAGCACTCTTTGTTGTTCCACATCAATGGCAATGCCAAGAGGTTAGATGGGTATGTCTGTACTCAATTTCCCCTATTACAAGGCTGAGGCTTGAGGATGCAGCCATCCTGATACATTGCAGAAGTTAGACTCAAATATATGCAAAGGATTCCAGGCCTTTCCTTCAAAGTCTATTCCCACAACAGCCTTGAAAAAAGAATAAAATAAAAATCACTTTTGACCCTAAGAACTGGTATAAAGGGTATTAATGTAGGCAATAATGTTTGGATGCATGGTTTATTTAATTTCTCCATGAAACTCTTTTAGTCTTCACAAGGAACTTTCCACAAGGAAAGAAAAAAGAAAACAAATCTGTGTCATCCCACATTTTTTTTAACCAAGGGCTACCGCATAGATGCTTGGATAGTTGTCAAGGTTTGACTAAAATCATCACTAATTATTCAGCACCAGTGGGTTCTGCCAGCTGCACTTGAAGCACACTTTGTCATCCTAAAGCAAAATAAAGTAACTAAGGCAAGTGAAGAGTGCCTGAATTATTTCCTTGCCATACTCACTGGGATTTCACTGACTAAACTTAATACAAATTCCTGGGCAGTGAGGGTCCACGTTGGCTCTGAGTGGGCTTTGTACAATTTTAGGAAAGAAGAAATTACTTGCTAATTTGGCTGCATTTAGATCTGGCCTCTCCACTAAAATGAGGGTTACCAGGTGTCCTACTTCTTTAGGGAATGCACTACTTTTCACAAATTACCCTGTGTATCTGACCCAAAGTAGGGCAGTAAAAATGCCTCTTTTTGCGTCACATGCCAGATTCTTCTCCTCCCTGGGCCTTGTCTCACTGAGTATCCACACCTTTCAGTAACTGAGTTAGAAATTTTTCCCAGAATGAAGAAGTTCAGAATCCATAAGTCCCACCAATTTAGTCTCATAAATTTCTACATTTCCTATAGCATAATGTGACCACAGAGAGAAAACTTTGCACCTCATAGGTGAATCAAGCTCTCTAGGTTATGTTAACAACCTTGGATTATTGCTCCAGTCAACAGAATCCCGAGGCCCTTACCCATCAACTACATGCCCTACCCGCCCCACACCCCAAAAACACACACACTGAGATGGAATGAACCTTTCCATTTCTCTGTCTTTCCATAATTTTCCTTTCCAGCTACTCATACAAAATAGTAGCAGGCTGTCTAGTATCTTAGAGACTCCAGGGAGACAAACTTCATGATTCCTTCCTCTTCTTACATATCTCCATGCATTTGTTTTTTATAATAGATTTTTCCATATTCATTTATGAAAGAAAATTGAAAATCCTATTAAATTTACAAAGTTGTGGTAAATGTTCTTTCCAATTGGTTCCATTCTTCATGCCTCCATTCAGTTATTTGAAGTCTCCTTCACAGTCCCAGGCACTAACACATTTCTCTGTTATAGCACTTGCATTGTAACAGAATAATTACTAGTTTACTTATCAGCCTTCCTCTCTAGACTGTGAGTTCATCAAGATAGGCTAACACCAATGGCCTGATAGTTGTGAGTTCTCAGTACAACTTGACAATAGGTCATGCCTAACCAATATCAATGACAAATTTTGTGCTATTCATGTACATTGAGTAGGTGTACCTAGTAGATTGTCCTAAGGTATAGCTGGATAGCAGAATTTCACAGTTACCAAGGGCAAGAATGTTTATTCTCAAACCTGTGTATGTCACTTTTTTGTGGTTATATAATTTGATTAAATATGATAAAGGCCAATGATGAATGAGTATTTTAAAAGATATATTGTCCTATGAAAACCAAGTAGAATGCTTTGTAAATACTAGTAATTACTCTTTAAAAACTAATATTGTTTTGTTTAAATCCCTATTTTGCTATGGGCAAGACTATTATAAAGAATTGGGGTAAACTGGATGAACTTACCATTTGATTGCCTTGCAACTATCTTAAAAGAAATTGAAACAGAAACTCATACACAATAAGTGTTATCTGAGTAAATATAAAAACAGAAGTTTGTAAATGATGGATCCTTAATGAAGAATTTTAATTGTTATTCTAAAATATAATGAATAAAAGTACATTTACACATTTTAATTCAAATTAAATTTGCATTTATTTTTAAATTATTTAAAATTGCTGCTTTGACACTTTTGTTGACTACCAGGCATGCAATAAGAGGCATTTAATAATTCTATTATAATTATTTTACATCCTTCTTGATTAACTCATTCATTAGTTTATTTGAATAAGTATTTTATAATCCTATGCTTTATTTTCTTTTGCATTACTTAATGAAGGATTTATGTCTTATAGTATTCATATAAATGTGGGATATAGTGCCTGGCACACAAGGGGTACCTAATGATTGAATAAATAATGAATGTTGACCTATTATCCCTTATTTTGATTCTGCTTTTAAAAGAGTCTCTTCTTTTGACACTTTCTCTTCCCCAGAAAAATGGGGGGGGAAAGATGACAGACATTTGTAGGTAACCAATAAAAGTCACAGAGAAGATATTCACAAATTCTACACATTCTTTTCATATTTTAGAGCAGGTTGTGTTTGTATATCTTAATTGGCACTTAATAGATTTAATTCTTCCAGATAAATTTGATGTGATTTTTGTCCTAAGTTAGACAGTAAATAACAAAGATTCAATTTTAGAATTGCTTATATCCTCCATCATGTTGGTAAGAAAACTTGCCACTAAATACTGTCCTTAAAAGATTTGGTGATTGTTGTTCTGTTTCTTATCTTGGTAAAGTAGAGCTTTGCTCAAATTTAGTATAAAACAAGGAATGATAATAATAACCATATTTGTCTTATGACAAGGCCTGTGTCAAATACTTAAATGTGCATCATCTCTCTAGATGTACAGCTCTGACAATTTCCCATTCGATGTAGATAATATTATTATCCCCACTTTACAGACAAGAAAATAAAATTTTAAAGAGGTTAAACAATTTGCCCAAGGTCCTGCCAACTAAGTATACTTATTGCCCCTTTCATGAATCTGTGTGGTGGATTTTGTCAGTTTTTTTTTTTTTTGACAAAACACTATTCAGCAAAGGGTACAGGCATAGGATTCAAAGATGGTACTGAGATGTCCCTGATATGGGGAGATGGTCATAATGAATAACATCTATAAACATTACTCTCAATAGCAACTTTAAAGACACAAAAAAGGTATTCCTATATCCAGAAGTCAACTTTAGGTCATTTACAGAACTAGTGATAGGCATCTCTGACCCTATTACTCATCAGTGTATTACAAATCATTTGTCATTTTATATACTATTTATAAATGTTAAGTATTATTGATGTGTTCACTCTTTATTACATTTATTAGAAGGTGCCTTGATTTGCTCTGCATATTACTAAGCACAATTTTCCAAAGATGGTTGAAATTTGATGAAAATGCAAGAGGGAGTCTACTATGAAAGAGAACTGCCAATTGTGAGGATAACAGACAACAGTCTCTAATTTAAATTTTTTAAAGAAGGTGCACTAGACTTCAACATCATTATCATTGAAAAAAGAATATAGAATATAAAATTTAATTCTCCTATAAATGACAAAATATATTCACTTGGACCTCATTTCATCTCCTAAATGGTTTCTACTTTGCTTATTTCTTCACAATAGTATGGCTGTATGTTGTATGATCTTTTATGGGACAGTCTAGGCTTTAAATCTTATAGCAGGGAGCTTTTGAAATAAAGTGAGACCATAAGTTCAAAGACTGGTCAAAAATCTTTTGAAAACAAAATTTATTAAAAACCCTAATTTCTCATTGATTTCACTTTCATGCATTAAAAAATGTATTAGGTTTGACATTTTTACTCCTATTACCTCTCCTTTTACAATTACTGTCTTTATTCTGTTGTGTGAGCAGAACAGTTAGAAACTTACTTCTACAGATTAACAACTGTTACTTATATAACATATGTAATTTCACAAGTTGTAATCAAGATCAAGTTCCTTTCCCAATGCCCACCTCCAGTTCTCATGTTTATCTACTTCTTCCAAATTGATACAGTACTTCTTAGCAAAAGAAATTTATGCTCTAAAGTAAAAAATGCATGTCACTGTTTGACTCCTATTGTATTTTAAAGATCATTGCAAATAATGTGGTTATTACTTACCATCACCTAAGGACAAATGTTCCTACATATTATTGCAAATAAAATTTTTTATTTGTGCTCCAAAAAAATTCTATCATGTGTTTGAAAAGAGTATTTAAGAACATGGAAGATATTCATGATATAATTAAGACAAAGACTATGATTCTAATTTTTTGGGGTGGGTGTAAGTTTACATGTACCCATGCACCTACATAGAAGGATTAGAAGGAAACACATGGAATTGTTAAGTTGTTACTTATTATTACTGGATTTGGAAGTGATTTTTGAAGGTGAATTTTATTATTTTAGTTCAAATACTTTTCAGATTTCATAACTTTCACTTATCCTTCCCCCCAAAAAATTTAAAATGAAGGAAAATATATATAATTTTAAAAGAAGAGAAAAGTCAATATGCCTCTATAGAAGAGCTGGATTCCTTTCCTTGGCTCACACTAAAGTGTCTATGGCAAACCTGAACTTGACCTTGGTTAAAGATCTGATTTTATTAGATAAGATTTGATAAGTAATTGAAGTTATTCAAACTTGCCCAAGAACAATTCATGAAACATAAATCCTGTAATTTAGATTAGGTTTTAAAATAAACTGACAAAAGAGGTACTGAGCAATGAAACTAATCTTTTTTTACAAAATAATATGTTGGGTCTAATAAGGTCTAATCAAGCAATCAAAATCAGGAAAAAACTGAAAAGGGAAAATAGTATAGTTTCTATCTGAAGATTTAATAAATATCTGTAGAAAAAGACAATGTTCATGTAAGAAAACAACATCCAGGTTGAACAAAATAGGTTACCCTGTATTGGTGGGGCTTTAATGCATAAGTTGGCTAATTTTCTTTTTCTGTTGCTTTGTGAGTTTTATCACTTGGTATAAATAACAAATCTGTCAAATACCATGGATGACAAACACTGTCATCTTGGTTATCTTCTGTCTTCAGCATATGGTTGTTTTATCGCAATAGAACACTTTCCAAACAATTATCTTTAAACTTCCCCATAATGTACACTTGAAAAAGGAGGCTGGAATCCCACAAGTAACTTTCATCCAGAATACATAGAGGCCAAACTGCATTAGCGCATATGCCATAGCAACATTTATGAAGATCCAAATAACTGATGGTTCATTGGAAACAAATGTGTTCCAAATGTCTGTTTCATAGAGTGGACCTCAGGTCCAACCTCTATCTTTGCCTTCCCTTTGACCTTGTTCATGTTTATTCTATAATAATAATTACTTGAATATTCTCTCTGTGTGTGTATGTGTGTGTGCAAGCCTTCTCTTTAGAGAAATATTATATTTGCAAGACCACCTTTATTTTAGCTTCCCATTCTTGCTGTAGGTTGAAAAGCAGTAAAAGGAAATGAGAGTGGAATTGATATCAGGAGGGAAGGATGGGAGACATAAGCTTAAGAACAGGCTGAAGTGTTCAAAACTCATATACTTCTTCCCTGTTTTTGTAAAGATAACTGAAACCAAATATAAGACTTTGTAGCCAAACTCTGTTACATTTAGCTATGCTAATTTTGCTGAATTAGGCTCTTACCATCAGGATACTTACTTAGGGTACTTAAGAATTGAGACCCATGGGGCACTAGATAAGGTCATTTATTATCTCTGTTAAGTAATTTGGTCAAATTAATATATGTGTATAGATGAAATCCAGATTCTAGGAAGCATATCAGATTGACATATCTAAATTATTACTTAAAAACAAATGATTCATTTTTTGAGAGAAATATTGTGAAAAATGTTTCTTTTTAGGTCAAATACATAAATGTGTTTATGTGTTTACCACTGATGAGTAGAGCCACTTGGAAATCATCACCTGCTTTAGGGATTAGAACGCTACATTTGAGAACATAATTAAATCATGAAAGTACTTACACATGAATTGCCACAAAATATGGAAGTCATTCAGAAATGTTTTATGGATCACATTAATTAGATATGTCCCCAGTAAATATAAAGCATATATTTGTTGGTGCAAAATGTGTTCTGACTTCACAGAAGATGGTTAGGTAACCAATATTTGAATTCTTATTCTACAGTATGGAAAAAATGACTAATGATAGAGAAAATATTGACAAACACCTTTCAATAGTGACTTCAAGTTCATAGACAGTATAGTATTATAAATAGTTATGTCACCTTGGTAAAGGTTTTTGTTAAGTTCACTGCTTTCTGGCAATTTTTGTGGGACATTTTCTTTTTCTAATTTTCCTCTTTTGTTCAAAAGCTTGCACTGATTCACATGTTAACCCAAAGTCATCATCACTCTTTTGGTGAGTCACAAAGCAAAGAGAACTCCAGCATGTTTTTTGAGTTTTAACAATCAAAGTGATTTAGAAAGAAAAAGAATTAAAATAAAGTCTTGAAGAACTTAGTCTCCAAATCAGGGGTATCATTTATAAAAGAATAAAAGAATAAAACCAGACAAGAAAGTCATTTAAGACTTTAAGTTAATTATTAAGTACTGAGTGAATCTAAGAAATGATGAGGCCAAATTTTATAAAACAAAAAGTGGTCCCTAATCACATTATATTAGAGATGTGGATTTTTTTTTTTTTTTTTAGTGTCGGAGAATTGAACCCAGGGACCCTGTTTTAGTCAACTTTTTTACTGCTGTGACTAAAGGACCTGATCAGAACAACTATAAAGGAGGATTATTTGGAGGGCTAATAGTTTTAGAGGTCTTAGTCTATAGAAGGCCAGTTCCATTCCTCAGGGTTAAAGGCAGAACATCATGACAGAAGAGTATGTCAGGGAAAGCAATTCACATGGTGATCAGAAAGCCCAGAGAGAGAGTCTCTACTCACTAGATACAAATATATATACCCTATAGCTATGCCCTCCAATGAACCATTTCCTCTAGCCACACCCCACCTGTCTCCAGTTACCACTCAGTTAATCCCACCAGGGATTAATTCACTGATTAGGCCAAGGCTATGACCCAACCGTTTTTCCTCCAAACCTTCTTGCATTGTCTCACACAGAGCCTTTGGGGAACATCACATCTAAACCATAATAGGATCTTAACCACTGAGTCACATCCCCAGCCCTTTTTATATTTTATTTTGAGAGAGGTTCTCACTAAGTTGTTCAGGGCCTTGTTAAATTACTGAGTCCAGCATTGAACACACCATCTTCCTGCCTCAGCCTCTGGAGCCGATGATTACCGGTACGTACCAACACACTCGCTGAAAATGTGGATATCTCCTGCAGGTTTTTGTTTATTTGCTCTCTCTTGTGTGCGCTCTCTCTCTCTCTCTCTCTCTCTCTCTCTCTCTCTCTCTCTCTCTCTCTCTCTCTCTGTAGTGTTTACAATGATGGCCTTAAGTTTTACCTAAAATACTCCTATCTTATCTTTGATCACGTTGATAGAATTATTCAGTGGAGGCCCTGTGAGTAATCAATTCTGGAGATCAATAATTGGTAATGCAGAGAAAATTTTTCCTCTTTATGTTGTAGATTCCCAAGAGGGTGTTCTGAATCCTATATCCCCAATCTCCTGGTAAGTGTCCTATGTACAAAGAGGGTGATCTGAACATCTGATTCTGAAACTCTTTATGCCAACTTAAAACCATTAGTTCTCAATATTTCCTGTTTATGATCTAATAATTCAAGTTTCTAGGATTTTCCTTGACCTGATAGACACAAAAGATATTTAAATGTATTCATGGTTAAAGGTGGGTTTTAGCATGATTAATACTGAGGTTATAAAAATCCTTCTGTCAATTGCCAAAAATTCCAAGTCTACCACTTAGACAATTTTTATTTCCCACCAGTATTGACTTATGGTCCATGCCATGCAACTGAGAAGCAAGCAGTACATTCCCTCAGTGTTCTTCCTTTCCTAACTACTATGTCAGTGTCAGGGTCTCATTCCTAGGTGTGAGGGATCAGAGAAGAGTCTAAATAAGAGAAATCTTTCTCCAGTTTTTAGAAGGAATGCTTGCAATTTTTCTTCATTTAAAATGTTGGCCTTGGGTTTAGCATGTATAGCTTTTACAGTGTTGAGGCATGTTCCTACTATCCCCAGATTTTCTAGTGTTTTGAGCATAAATGGATGCTGAATTTTGCCAGATGCTTTTTCTGCATCTAATAAGATAATAATGTGATTCTTGTCTTTAAATCTATTGGTGTGATGAATTAAGTTTATTGATTTCTGTATGTTGAACCAAACTTGCATCCCTAAAATGAACCTCACTTGATCAAAGTGCACTACCTTTTTAATATGTTTTTGCACATGATTTGCCAGTATTTTATTAAGAATTTTATTATCTATGTGCATCAGAAATATTGGTCTGAAAGTTTCTTTCCTTGATGTGTCTGGTTTTATATCAGGGTAATACTAGCTTAGTAGAATGAGTTTGGAAGGGTCCCCTCCTTTTCTATTTCATGGAATAATTTGAGGAGTATTGGTATAAGTTCTTCTTTGAGGGGCTGCTATAACTCAGCTGAGAATCTCTGGTCCTGGGCTTTTCTTGGTTGGTAGACTTCTGATGACATCTTCAATTTCATTGTTTGAAATTGATCTGTTTAAATGTTGTTATGTCCTGATTCAATTTGAGTAGGTCATATTGCTCTAAAAATTTTTGATGCCTTCAAGCCAAGCTATGAAGCCAACCTAGGTGCCCTAAAACAGATGAATGGATAATGAAAATGTGGTATATATACACAATGAAATAGTACTCAGCCATGAAGAAGAACTGGACTACATAGCGTGTTTGCAGCAGGAAGTCAAGAGCATGCATAGAAAGTTTAATATTTTCAGATGCTGTTTAGGTGACAGATTCAGCTCTTTTCTCCTGTCCTTTTCATTGACATTCCCCAAAAGGAAGATTCTGTTCAACTATCACTCAACTTAGAATCATATGACTATTCATCACTTTTGATTCTTTTGTAACTTTTCAATTGTATGAAAGGTATTATATTAAATGGGGCTGATTCACCTCAGCTCCAGAATCTGTGGCAATTTTTCACATGCTAATTATTCTAAATAGTTACTGGAGCATAATTGTGATACAAGTGGTTATTCAAGTGTGGCCCCTGGAGCAGCAATATCAGGAATAACTTGAGAATTTGTTAGAACACCAACTCTCAGACACTCCCCATGCCTATGAAATCATTAATTCTGGAGATGAGGCTCGGCAATCCAAGTTTTGACAAACTTCAATGTAATTTAATACCTGTTCAAATTGGAGAACTACCAAATTATCCCAGAAATAGATCCTGCTGCTGAGGGCTACCATTTGTACATAAGCATGACCGCCTTAGTTTCTACCAATTTTTTGAACAGTCTGACACACAACATTCATTCTAGTAGAATTTTAGCATCAGAGCTCAGTGCCCATTTTACTAGCTTCTTAAGGAAATGAGAGGAAAATTTCTTGAAAGATGTGCAACCACTTTGACAGAATTTTCTTGTCTTATCCTGCCATTTCTATTCTCAGGTAGAAAATTTTCTGAAAGGGCAAACTGTAAATCCTAGAGCTCCCAAATGGCACTTTGTAGATTTATCTTGAGGCAAGTCTAGCATGCTGTGTTGCTGTTTCTGGAAAGATTATTGATAAGACAGATTGTTTTATGGAAGCTATTTTTATTTCCTTTTCTTTTTTCCAAGTAGGAAAATGTTGCTCTCAAAAAGGGCTCTTCTACTAATCCTTCCTGGAAAGTATTATATTTCATATGCATATAATAGATATTTTCACATACCTATATTTCACCTATGTATGTGTATAGATACACCCAATCTGGGTGAAAAGCCTACTTTGAAGAAAATCAGTTTGTTTAATATTTAGCAAGGCAAGGAGATGCTGGTGTGTCACTATT
Source organism: Ictidomys tridecemlineatus (assembly GCF_052094955.1). Taxonomy (NCBI): domain Eukaryota; kingdom Metazoa; phylum Chordata; class Mammalia; order Rodentia; family Sciuridae; genus Ictidomys; species Ictidomys tridecemlineatus. Next base: position 89,605,918 of record NC_135488.1, on the reverse strand, counting down.
GAATACATAGGGAATATATACCCTTTTGAAAACTGCAGAGCTTGGAACTAGAAATACTTCCTGGAAGCTACAGTCTTCTTTTTTTTTAGAAAATCCAATTGTTATGGCTAATGGTAAACAAGGAGCTTACAGCCCAATTTCTCTCCTTCTATTCAATGTGGGGTAGTCATAAGCCATAACGAACTTGACACCATAAAATCTTCTCCTGTCATCCCCCAAGGATCTATAAGAGCATGATGTTTCGTGTTCTTTCTTTCCTAGAGTCTTTCTTTCAAATTTTTCTGGGACTAGGAGATCCCTGAGCAATCATCCAGCCCCCACACTGTAGAACTCTTCTTCACCCTAGACTCTTGAATTATAGAGGAAGTTTAGGGAGGACTGAAATCAAACACCTTCACTTGGGAGATGACAAAGTGAAGTAAGTAGACGAAAATGTTTATCCACATCACACAGCGATCGAGAGCCAGAGCTCCACCTCAGGGGGAAGCACCCTCAACCTCATGTCTCCAGCCTCCATTTCTATCTATGTCATTGACTAAATGCCCTGACCCCTGGACAGGGCACACAGAAATAAACCAAGTTCTCCACGATCAAGTGCAGCTTCATGTCTTCTCAGTCCCCAAGTAGAGACAGCAAAATGCTAGTTGTCTTCTTCAAAGAAACAAATCCACATACCTGAAGTTTGTTTTAATCGTAGCTTTTATCATAGAATTTCAGGGAAGAGAGCTCAAGAGGTCATTTTATCTACCCCGTACAACTGGACATTACTGAACAGAGAACAAGACATCTAGGAACCTCCTCCCTGACTAAAGATTTCCAAGAAAGGACAAGAAATATCTGGTGAGTTAGGGCGCATGAGTGTTTAGGCTCATTTACTGATAAGCGTGAGCAAAATGAAATCGCCCTATGAATCTAAGTAATGCCATGTGGAATCATGGGTGTATGAGGCTGGCATCAATTGTCTTAACACAGTGTAGCTGCTAAAGACCTACCAAATTTGCTTTTGTGCTTTTGCTAAAAATGTCTTTGAAATATCCATACCTTTCCAAGATTTTGTAAGATACAACTTTTCCCTTTTTCACATAGCCTCTTATTTATTAGTAATGAAAGCTGATGATCACAGTATTTAAGGAAAAGATAAGAAAATGAAAAGAAGGACAAGGGCATCATCATGGTTAGGAATTGTAGAACAAAGGAGGGCTTTGGGTATTAATGTCTACAGTAAAGTGATATGTATTAAATTGCTTTTCACTGGGTTCACTTATTTTTCCCTTGCATGGATTTAAATACTTATTGTTTATGCCCTGTGAGAACTTTATAGGTTACAACACACAAGTAAAATGCAAACTATTTTGATGGCACAAGTCAGTAGACAAAAGAGATGCCTGAGAAATGTCTTGTCAATGTTAATACTGACTGAATTTTATCATTCTTTCATCTTTATCCCAGATACATATGCTAATATTTTTAAACATTTGATAATTCTTTTTAGCAGAGTTGTAAAATGTTACAGAACAAAATCATAAAATCCAAAACATAAAAGTTAATGGCATCTCTGTTATTTCTGTAAATTCAGAAAGTATATTGTTTAGGACAAACATCCAACCTCACAGCTGCATATTATTTAGTTTGGAAAAAATAGCAACAACCATCTAAATGGCCTGTCATGCTTTGGAGTATTTCTCAGAGTATGTGCATTAAGATACCCAGCAATATTTGCTTATGGTCATTATCTGGCATCATAATATAACAAAAAAAATCTCACAAATACAATTTGTAGGTTGATTTATAGGAACAGGGAAGGACTGCTATGTTCCCAATGTCTACCTGCCCGCTTTAGCTCAGTATTTTTTAAGTCCATTACAACAATCTGTAGAGTCATTTACAGTAAAAGATTATTACATTCTTATTTCCATTAAGAAGCCTTAATTTTGGGTATGCTATTTAATTTACCTAAATTCTTTCCAATTCCATATGAACCCATGTAAAGATGCTCCTAGCAAAACTAATTAGGGAGATACCTACATAAGATAAAGAAATGAAGATCTGGAATGTTACCCCATGTGTTCATTGTTAAAATTCAGCTTATAACAATTAGATACTATAGCTGAAAAGAAAAATGATTTTATTTATGTATGGGATTTGTCACAAAAGAACAAAGGAAACCCAAATTGGCTAAATCAGTGATAATCAAAACCCAAACCACTTAAATCAACTAAAATAATTTAGAAATTTGGCTTTCATATTTATGCATATTACCCCTGTGCAGGCAATGGGTTATTGCAGGTATCTCACCAGAATCCCTGAGAACATGACTAGGTTATTCTAAACCTGTGGTGGTCTACCGGGTAGGTGACATGTGGCAAAGTGTGAACACATTCTTGGTTGTCACAATTTGAGGGATTCCCAGGAGTGTGACTCAGCATCCTACAATGCACAGAATAGCCCCACAACAGTTTTCTGGGTAAAATATCAACATTTCAAAAACTTAGTTGTGAAACCCTATGGTAAATACTAAGGACAGGATGTCAATGCAGTTGCAACATATTATGCAAATCGTCTCCCTTGTAGGGTACAGAGTTGGGGCGGGTGTACAGCCATTCTAAAGACAGCTATTTGTTCCAGTTTGGGTGTTTCTGCCCACTAAACTGGTAAAGTATCTGCCTTCTCTAATGCAGATTCATCATGGCAGTGAAATTTGTTTTATTTAAAATATGGTGTATATTCTTTTTAGTGTTCTTCATGATTTTTCTGAAACAGAATTTTAATAAAGCAAATGACAGTTCATTTGATTGAGTTTCTGCTACACTCTTGGATAAGATTATAGAGAGCATACATTGAATGCCTACTGCATATTTGTTGATTTTTGAGGGGAAAGAAGTTTGGGTGCTTTGCTCCTGTCTTCCTTGTTGGAGAACTGTGACTGCATTTTTGCTCTTTTTCTAGTATGTATAGAATGCCTGTTTCCATGGTAACCACGGATTTAGCACAATATGTTATTTTCTTCCTTCTTTTAAAAAATTAGTTTCAATTCCTGCCAAGAAGGAACATATTAATCTACTCATTATGCTATCTTAGGGAAGTTGAAGGCCACGGAAATTGTCACTTATGCAAAAACTCCCAGAGGTCAATTGTTTGTATCTTTCATGCCACGAACTCTATCCCAGTCCCAGAAAGGGAAATGGGACACTGATGTCAGAGATTCTGAAGTGAATGTGGTAAGATCTCTCTTCTTTTCCACAAGGTCCCCCAGTAGAAAGTGAGGCCTCAAACTCTCTGGAAGAAGACCGTATCGACCTACACAAACTAAGGCTCCTAGTGCATACAGTTTTTAAAGACTGCTGATATCCGGAAAACAGGAACTAGCTAGACGATCCTCTTCAATACAAAATTTACCTTATCTTCTTAACTGACCCTACCAACCAACAAGTAAAAAGCACATTGGGACATCTACTAGAAAAAAATAGGAAAATCTTATTGAAGAAATCAAAATAAACAATTGTGATTCATAAAGTCGTGCTTGAGTCCCCTGTCTAAATTCTTCCTTCTGTTAAGTAAATTAGGTCAAATCTGACCCAGCCCTTCTATTCAGATCACATATTGCCTATAAACACACCTGTCTAGAACTGTGTGCAGGCCCATCTTACCACAACAGTCTGTGCTCCCCTGACTTTTTAATAACTGACACTCCAAAGTGGAAGGGTGGATATTTCCCAATGGCTCAAGTCAAGTCCACTGGTGGCCCTGCCGGTGGAGTCCAGCCCTGAACACAAAATGCCACCTACTTACTGGAGTAAAAGCATTTGAATCAGAGGAACAAAGCACAGAAGTTGAGTCTAGGCTCCCAGTGTGACATGAGAGAAAGTCATGGAAGGGAAAAAGCAAAAGTGGAATTTCAATTTTCAGAAATGTCTGTTTATTACCAGAATGTTGAAAACTCAAATTTAAAACAGGGGAAAGAGAAGATTAGGAATATGCAATTAAAACTGTTCCTCATCCAAAGGCTTTAGGGAATTAGATCACAGCTTACGTGGGAACTTTAATGCAAGAAAGATCTGCTCTGTGTGAGAACAGATTCTTACCAACTGCATTGCAGAGAATGAACACATACTGGCTGCTTTTTAAATACACCCTTCTAAGTGCCCAATAATATTGTTATATAAATTCGGCATATTTCCTATTATTTTCTACTAAGAACAAAGACCTGGCTATGCATTTCCTCTCAACTTCATGAAAATGGGCACGGGGTTAAAGGGAAGAAAGATAATGCTTCCTGAAACCTTGTATGTTTTGCTGAAAACACCCTAAAAAGAATGCATCTCTGTTAGAATAACAAAAACACTGAATAAAGTGTTTTAAATCAATGAGTCTCTAAAGGAAAATGTGAGAAATATGTAACTGGTAGCAAACAATGCATCCAATTGCACTAAGCACCATCATTCTTCCCCTTTAAACCTGTAGTGTACAAAGTGCAAGGTAAAGGGCATCACTTTGCCTGCAAGAAGTTAGGTGTTCAAATATTCAACCAGGAATCTCTAACATTTGATGCATGTGTAGGTGATCTGCAAAGCATTCATACCCCAGCCTGCAACGCTGTTATCAAGAATAATACAGCCAATCTAGCCTTGAAGTCCAATGCAACTTTAATATCATTAGAGGATGGTAATAGCAACTTGAAAACAACAGAGTGTGAAGCAAAGGTATAACATCTTTTCAATTATCTACCTAGCTTAGAAAAACTAATTGAAAATGAGAATATATATATATATATATGATGAAAATTACTTTATTAACTCATTAAATTTCCTAGAAAATTTGATTTTTCATTAATAAAAAGATTGCTGGTGTAAATGAGCTATTGTCTCTTATAAGTAGTATCCTTTTACCAACCATAATCTCTATTAACTAAATAACACACAAGAAGAGAAATAAACAAGTCAAAGGGAGAAGTGACAGATTGCTTTGTTGATGACAACTATTCCAGGGATGATGACCTGATTCTCTGGGTCAGTCTTTTAGGCTGCCTACAAGGGCTCTCTACTCAGGCTGTGTTGGGAAAGGTGTGCTTTCTTAGTCTGCATAAAGACCAGGGTTCAAATCTGAAATTTCAAATCTGAAATTTCTGTACCCCTGGAAAAGTAAGGTTTGAATGTTGCTTCTTTACCTGGCAAATAGTGATGAGAATATTTTTGTACTCAATGAAGGTGTGGATCAGTGAATCACTGAAGAGAAGAAAAGGGAAGTATTGTTTTATGGATTGAATATGAATAGATACATAGTGCTGAAGAGAAGAAAAGTGAAATATTGTTTTATGGATTAAATAAGAACAGATTTATAATGCTTACAAAAATTCCTGGCACGTAGTAGATATCCAAGAATATGTATGACTCCACCCTTTTAGTTCCTCTCTTTCTGAATCATACTCCACGGTTCAGTGCTAGTGGTATATATGTACAATGAACAAAAGTGCCCATTGCTAAATGAGCTGATGACCTTCACATCAGTTTTTCTCAGTTGATCAAAACAAGTATTATATATAATAAAATTCAGGGTAGTTCCAGTAAGGATATATTGACCTGTCTTATTCTACTGTCATAACCCATCTCAACCAAGGTTTCCACTGATCACAATTAGGACTAGGAGAAAGAACTATCTGCAAATCTTTCATTGTTGGGAAAATCAGTGCAAGAAGCAACATAACATTCATGGGCATGAGCACCATCTATGCTCTTGCAGATTCTCTTCCTTTCATTGTTATGTACCTGGTACACTTGCTAAACCTGACCATTCTATATCAGTTTTTTCAACACTGGCTGTGCATCATATCCGCTTACGTATAACTTCATAAACATGACAATGCTCAGACCCCAGACTTAGAAAAATGGATCAGGGTGTTCAGAAATGGAAAGTATTCTCGCCAGAAGGACCACTCTGTAAATCAATACAAATAGAGATCAAGAGTCAAAAGAAAATTTATCTTTCTCCTCTGGGAATCACCAGTGTTTGTAGAAATTCCTAGGACTGCCTCCATGACCCAGAGCACATTTAAAGTGGGACACAGAGTGCTCTGAATCCAGACGTGACACTGAATTTATTATAGTTGGGTAGCTGCTGCCTTATGGAGAATGTCCCATGGGGCACTAAATTTACACATTAAACAGCTGAGCCAGAGGATGCTTCAACTGCCAGGAAAATAACAGAATGGAGAGACCCTCTGTTCATCTGACACCAGTGCCAGCTTGGCAAATAGCTTTTTTCTTTCTTTCTTTTTTTTTTTTTTTTTTGGCAATCATTGAAAAAAATAATCTAGCTTCACCCATAACCTTTAGAAGCACAATGTGTCTCCCATGCCTCCCGCCCTGGTCTTCATCTGCTTCTTCAATTCCTCTGATGATCTGGCCTTCAACATGGCTGGCTTTCCATGTTGAAGTTCATTAGCATTAGCAGAGTGGCCTTTTGAGCCACGTTACTAACAAATAACACCTCATCTAGCTGTTTTTTCCTGTCATATTGCTATCTTGTCCTTAGTTACTATTGGAATCTTGGTTAAGGGTTTACAACTATACAATTCCCAAATGCTTTTATGTGCATATTCCTTCTGTTTTTACAAAAATTCAATCATTGAAAACCTCAGCACAACATTTAAAAAAAATTCCTTTTTAATCTTTCTGTCAACAATACTTCATTTAGAACATTTTCTTAAATGGCTATATAGCATGTCCTTGTAATTTCAATAACCATTTACATACTGATAAATATTTAGCCTGTTTTGAAAACTCTTAATCTAAACTATACTAGGATGATGCTTGTGGTTGTTTTTCTACTGCTGCCACACTACCTTGATCAACCCATAACACATTTTCCTCAGCCTAGGAAAATGCAACCAATTCTAATGTTTGCAAGCATACCAATGCAGCTAATCAAGAAACAGATCAATATGAGCCGAGTTCTGTGGCACATGCCTGTAATTCCAGCAACTCAAGAAGCTGAGACTAAAGGATCCCTTGGCAACTTAGTGAGACCTGTGTAAAAATACAAATAAATAAATAAATAAGGGCTGGAGATGTACTTGATGAAAGAATATCTCTGGATTCTATGCCCAATACTTAGAACAACAACAACAAAAAGCAACAAATTATTGCCACACCCCATATATATCCACATGCTTCAAAGAAAGAACCATTGCTGTCCACTAAGGGGCTATAACAAGTATTTGGCAAAAGATTTTGAAAACTGACTTTTAAAAATAAAATGAGGAATGAGTAGGTATCAACAGCACAAAGCCCAAGTGAGAGGCCATCCATCAGATTCCTTAGTCAGGATTAAAGGATCAGCGGATATTTTAAAAGTCCAATTCTATCTGTGAACATTTCCATGTCCATAAAGAAAGAAAGAACAGGTAAAGCAGCTGAGGGATCACTTCATTCCCTTGGATCAGGTTAGACCAAAACTGCAGAAATGCTGAAAGATTTGCTAATAGCTTTCCAACAAGCAGCTTAGAAGGCAACCTATAACTAACAAGATGCTTTCTGGAAAAAAAAAAAAAAAGTGAGACACTATTCTGTGAGGTCCGTCCTCCCTTCCCCTTCATCATGTACCCCACCTTAGGATAAGTAGCAGAAAGAAGCCACATAGGTGGCAGCCCCTGGGACCATGCCCCAAGTCAGGGCATGATAAGCATGATTTCTGCAGAACCCTTGGAAGAGAAGTTAGCTGAGGAATTTTATGCAGGTCCAGTATGGTCCAGTCTCTAGGGGTCTGGATCCAAAAAAATAAAAAGACCAGTTTTTACTCTGACTCTCACCAGATGAAAAATCATCTAAATGCTCCCTGGGGGCCTTAAATTGTTATGTTTTCAAAAATGGTATGCTGTGGGAAATACTAATATTAAATAAATAGCCCCTCCCACACATCCCCCCCCCCAGCCCCGTTTCTCTTTCTCTTTTAACCTAGGACATTTTGGGGAAAAAAAAAAATTACTGATGAAGAACTGTAAAGCTGTTTGAAATTGCCACAACTCTGACATCATGAAAACCACCATTTTTTCCTAAATTCCTTCACCAATTAACTCTATCATTAGTCTTACAATGAATTCCATTTAACAAATAGGTACTTCAGGTTAAAGACGAATGCTGTCAGAGGCCGAAGGCTATCCTGGAACTAAAAGATGAGGGTGGACAACTGAGGGGAAGATTTATCCAGGAACAAGGAAGAGAAGGAGTCAGATGGGGCTACAAAATCACAAGGGGAAGTTGTTCCAGTCAAAACATCTCAGCAAGTTCACCTCAAAGGAAAACACACATCCTCTAGATTTTTCTTTTCCAAATTTTTTTGTTTTCCCTTGACCTGAGGAAAAGTTCTTTGTAAAACTTTCACAGGTGAGATGGAAAGGAAAGAGGAGGACAGGCAGGCAGAGGGGGAGGAAGGGAGAGGGTGCCCCTGCTGGTAAACTCAGCATGACCCAGCTGCCTATGCCAGAGAGAGAGTGAAGGGAAAGGGGGAAGCCATGGGAAGGAGGGGTGCTTCTCAGGAAACTGGGAGAGATTGCGGTGATGTCAGAAATGGAGCATCTGCCTTCTGAGGACTTTGCCAACTGGCATAGGGGGCACTGTCCAGACTGCCAATTCGCTTTGTAATAGGGAAAGGCAGGAAATGGGCAGGGAGCATTAGACGCGGTGGGAAAAGCCACATTTCAAGGACAAGGGAGAGAGGAGAGATAGGGAGTCAGATGGAGTCCTACCGATTGCTCATTGAGGAAGCCATCTCTGTCTTGTACTTGCATGGTGTTTGACAGTGTACAGAATACAGGCACCATCATATTGGAACTTAATAGTGACCTGAGAGGTGGGCAGAGTTATCATTGTTTTCCAGCTGAAAAAAAACTGTCACCCAGAAAAGAAAGATATACCCAATTGAAAGTCTTCTTTTATGGGGCTAATGTTTTAGCTATATCTGAGCAACTTCTCTGTGGCACGTCTGCAGTTCCCAGTGCTATCTCCCAAATGCCACTTACTTTCAGAACCCCACAATTCAGGCAAACTCTTCAACGATGCTCCAGTTGAAGAGTCTCTACTCTTCACACAGGCTGCAAAGTCTCTTGCTGCTCTGCTTTTGTTCATGCTTTCTGCCACCTGAACTCCTCCGTCCAACTTGGACTGTTAGTTGGTACCCATGTCTTTCAAAGTCTCAACCTCCACATTATCTGTTCTTCTTCTATGATGTTTCTTATATTTCTTGTCATGATTTGGAGTATCAATATTTATATACACTTCTTCTCCCATACTAAATAGTGTTTTGTATTCTTAATGCCTAGTAAAGTTCCTTGTATAGTAAGTAAATTAATTTTGAATGAATGGGCTAGTCAGAAATAAAAACTTTATGAATCTGATCCATATATACACATATGTTTGTAGATATGTATATATGCTGTCTCACAAAAAGTTTAAAAATTCCTTGAAGCCAAAGCAGATTCTATTTATATTTATTGTGATAAGAAATAGAATGTCCAGTGGTCTGTTTTCAGAATACAGTATTTAGCCTTTAATGTAAAATTACTTGACATTAACAAAAAAAGCAGAGGGAAAAGCAGAGAAGAAGTTATAAGCAGTTAACACACACAGTAGCACAGCAGCCTGGGGATGTGGCAGATCCAAAGTCCTTGAACCAGAAAAGCCTCTTGACAAGCAGGAGGTAGAGGAAAGAGTCAGCCTGACCAGCAAACAGACATCTCTCTGTTAACAAATTAGTAACTTGGGTACAAAAGTAAGGACTGTGTATATGTCAGAAGGCCTTCCAAGACTTCCCCAGCACAAGAGATCAAAGGAAGATGGTAACAACTACAGATTTATATTTATATTTTTATTTGTTCCTATTAGTTATACATAATAGTAGAATGTATTTTGACATATTATATATATGATGTATAACTGCTCCTTCTTCTAGTTGTACATGATGTAGAATTACATTAATCATGTAATCATATATGCACAATAGGATAGTAATGTCCAATTCATTTTACTATTTGATAAAGGTTTATATTTTTTAAATAGCCCAATAGGAGACAGTAAAACCTAGGTGACATTTGGGAAGATGGTGCACTCCGTAGTACTCAGTCAATGAGGAACATGGGGAGGAAATTTGCACACGAGAAGATAAAATACTGGTTGCAACCACTCTGAGTGTGCCTGCTCACCCAGACATCAATCTTACAAGATCATCAATAAACCTCTCTTTTTGCTATATCTTGTGTCAATTAGTCCATTCTTTGGGTTTGGACAGGTGAGCGTGTTTCTCAGTGTGATTTTACTAACTGAATTCTACATACCATGTTTTGTGGGCGGGGGGGGGGAGGGGTTGTGAGGCTGTTTTACTCATTAAAATTAGTAAAATTTTTGAATCTTTTAATTTTTGTTGAGCTTATCCTATATACTTTAATTTCAATCTTAAGGGTACAGTTCTAGGCTTTTATTGATTAAAATATTGGTGCAAAACAAAATATAAAATTTCCTGATTTTTGTCATGACCCAGATTATTATTCATGTGTCCCAAGATTTATGACTGCCATGTTATCAGTGCTAAAGAAACACTCCTCAGCACATTCACAGGACTTTGATGTTATCTCTGTCTATCTATCTATCCATCCATCCATCCATCCATCCATCTATCTATATGGAATTGGACCACTGAGCTATATACCCAACATTTGTTTTGTTTTGTTTTGAGATGAGGTCTCCCTAAATTTAAGGCTGGCCTTGAACTTGCCATCTTCCTCTCTCCATCTCCTGAGTCTTTTGGGATTACAGGTGTATACAGCCATGCCCTGTCCACTCTCTTTATCACCATAGCAAAGGAAAGGGAAAGCTTCCAAGTATCACCCTGGAGTTATCACTCAGCTACCCACTACACCATCCTTATTCGTGTTGCCCCTTTAACTCTGAGTTTGGTAAATTGCTTCTCTGAGATAAAGGTTTTGCTATTAGCTACTGACACAATGGGGTGCCATTTGATTTTCATTTGTGACTTACTGCTCCAGAACTGAGCCACAGTTAACAAAATTAAAGCCATGAATTTTTCCCCTACTGAGACATTTGTGACTTCCATAAATGACACTCGAATGTATAAGATGTAGGTTTCACTAATAATCCACATCAATAGCACTACGTGAAATCATTTGGAAACTTAAATTTAGATTTAAAATGATATTTTAGAGTTAATCCTCAGTGAATAGAAACATTAAAAATAAAGTAAACTCAAAACGCCAAGCAATTTGGTATTATTCACTGTACCATGCCAATTCCCTTTATTTAAAAACAAACGATTTTGTAAAGCAACAATTCTTCTATTAAATTCAAGCACTAAAGAGAAAGTCGACTCTTGATTGCTCAAGAAGGAAATGCACTTGGCCCCTGGTTAGCAGATTAGCAGTCTAAACAGCCCAGGGAGCTTTCCTAGTGGCTGTCCTTTCAAGAGGCCCAGATTCCACTTTCCCATTCCCCCCAGGCAACAGGAGCCAATATCTTTGTCCATTAACAGCAGTTTTCCATATTGAGAAAGACATTATTCACCACAATAGTATAGCTCAGATCTTTTCCCTCATTTTCCCTTCAGGACTAAATTCAGTCGAAGTCATTTTATTCTGAAACAGTCAAGTCACTGACCATCTGACGCCTTCGATATTCTCAGCAGTATTCTTAGCAATCTGGAAACTTCTCTTATAATTTCCTCTCTCTCTTTTCCCTCTTTCATACACAGTCGACTTGAAATTCAACATTAGCTTTGAGGTAGAAGAAATGAGAAATAGGTAGAAAGGAGACATAATGGAAGGACAAGGGAATGTTAGAGACCTTGAGGCCTTCCAGGAAACTGAGGCAGCACAAAGATACCCACCACCACCACCTTCAAACCCTGATTCTTGAGATCAAGTCAGAGTGCAGACAATATATCTCTCAGAGTAACAGGCATGAGTTTATTGAAGGGATGGAAAAAAGGGAAATGAGACAGTCTCAAGGAAGAGAGTTTGGTCCTCTCTGGGAAGAGAGGGACAGTGTGCTTCTCTCCTACCCTCCAAATTTTATTGGGGATCCCATTAAAACTAACCTCTGTTTATACGTCTGAAATTATTTTTTCTATCCCCTAAGCCAAGGATCCCATTGGTCCCCAGTGGTGTTTCACCTTCTCCCCAGGGAACTCCTTTGGACCCTTCTTCAGAAGCACCTCTTTTCCCATGGCAGCTTCAGATTAGTAAGAGAATAATCACTGTGTGAGATTCAAAAATTCTAGAACCTATTCACAGAAAGTACTCATGCACCCCAAACAAATGTGTCACTAATAATAAATAATAATAGCAATGTCTCTGAAGGAAGAACATGAAAACACAGCATGAAAGTTAAAGTAAACCCCAGCGACACATGTCCTGAAGGAAATAAGCAGAAAGTTTTGGTTGTTTTTTAATATGAGATGCTATGATTTTATTTACTTTAAAATGTAACTTTATCATTATTTTAAATTTTTTTTAAAATATAACTTTTCATATGTTGAAGATGATCCCAGATTTGCAGATTCACTGATGCTTAATAGGGAATATTAACCTTAGACTATGTAAATTTATGAATTTTAACCTGCTTGCTTCTCTTCAGCTTTCTTACTTGTCAATCATTAGTGGAAGAAAGCTTTCTCTGTACACATATCTGACAACAAATCTTTTTTTGTCTGGCTATGTATGCCTGTAGAGTCAAACCTTGCACAACGTTTATTCATTCTCATTTTCAAACACTAAAATCCCTTCCGTACTTCTTCTGTAATTCACTGGTTTTACTAATGGCTTCATGAATGGTTGCATCTTTTTGTTTCTTTTTCTTTCCTTTTTTTTTTTTACAGTCTATTTGGTGATCTGAAAACAATATGTTAAAACATGTGATTTTATGCAATAGCTATCAAATATGTAAACTTCAGTATTCCAAGAGCTTGAACAAAGCAAGGACAGAAATTCAAGAAATATTTGATGAAATTAATGAATCGGCATTTTCCCACTGGTCTTCTGAGTCCTGTGCTCATTAAAAGGGAGAATATGGTCTGTAAGGGCCATTGGTCTGATTTAGGGTGACGTTTCTTGCATTTTCTTGATCTAAAATAGAACGAAAGCATCTCAGCAGTGTCAAGCTGGCACAAGTACATTACTTCCTAGCTTGAAATGCATAATTAACCACAAAGCTAGTTGTTGAACAGCTAAACTGACTGTTCAAAAAAGGCCCCATTGCAGTTCAAATGAATGCTGAAAAGTGGGGTGTCACAGTGATTTTTTGTTTTACAGACAAGCTACATCCACGCAATTGACAAAGACTCATTTTTCCTTTTTTCAAAGCTGATGAAAGCTTAGGGGTAATAGCAATTATCTCTGTTAGTCAAATACTTGTATCCAAGAGTGGATTTATAATCCTGTGGAAATTCTATAATTTACTAAACCATTAAGCAGGTCCATGATATTCGTCCTCCCCAGCCCCACAGATGCATCTTGTTTCAACAGAGAATTGGAGTCAATGATGTAAATTAAGTAGTTTTCATAAGGAAGACAGGAGAAAAAAATGCTATAAAAATGTGCTTCCCAATTTCCAACAGAGATACCCCAATACTTGGACAGGATGCCAAATTTCAAAGCACTAATGAATCTCCTTGTTACTGAGTGAGAAAGATACCCAAGCAGGATTAGTGGCTTACATTAAGATAGGCTGTTAGGTCTACTCTTACTGACAGCAATTTCTGCAAGAAAAATTAAAATAAATATGGGAAACATGTGAACCAAAGCCAAGAAATGCCTTAAATATAGATTTCTTTGGAAATGTGTATGAATATTATCATATCTTTAAATGGTAATTTTTAAGAGATTGTCTTCAAAATACATAGATGACTCATGATGTAATAACTGCCCTCTTCCCAGCACCTTCAACAAATCAGAATTCTTGGGAGATCCTATGTCCTAATCTGCTTCCCAATTACAAGAAAAGGAAACTTTTTGGGGGGTGGGGGGTACTGGGAATTAACTCCCAGGGGGATTTAACCACTGAGCCACACCCTCAGCCCTCTTTTAAATATTTTATTTATTTAGAGACAGGGCCTCACTAAGTAACTGAGACTGGCTCTGAACTCTTGATCTTTCTGCCTCAGCCTCCAGAGCTGCTGGGATTATTGGTGTGCACCACCACCCCTGGCTCAAGAAGCAGAAGGAAGTTCACCTTTCACATTTGCTTGCACTGTCAAGTCTATGGTTGGTTTGGGCATGTTTTTTTTTTTTTTCTTTAGGAAAGTTAGAACAAGAAGAATGAGGTCATTCTTCAAATGACTTTGATGAAATTCAGTCTTTATAGTTGAGCTAATAACTATTTTATTTCTTCCTTGTCCTTCTTCCTGCCTTTCTTTCCTTTCTTCCTTGTTTCCTCCCTCCCTCCCTCCTTCCCTCCCTCCCTCCTTCCCTTCCTTTCTTCCTTCTGTGGTCAATCCATGAAACACTCCAGCTATGTCATTCTGATTGTAGTAACAACTTGAAATCCGGTTTTAATTTCCATAAATTTGCCTTATTCCTTGAAAATAATTAGCATGAGTTTTAAAAGTCTGTTTGCCAAATCCTTATAGACTTGACAAACTTGACAGAATCATTTTATATAATGTGCATACACAGCATTTCCGTATGCTATACGCACATCCATTCTCTTTCTATAACACTGAGTTTCTAGATGTTTCCCACTCATGGACAAAAAAAATCAGTTCATGTTTAATTCATCTACTGTCAGTCATCTTTACAAAATATGAACAAACACAAATATATACATGCACACACAGAAGTTCTAGTTGTTAAATTCCACTTTCCTTAAAAATTCATACGTGTAAGACAAAGATTATGCTAAATATGATCTTTCTCTAGAGCATTCCCCCTTTGACAGGCAATGTAAAAGTAACAGAAAATATCACCATTATTGGAACTGTGGGCTTCCCTAGACTTTCTAATTCTTCATGAATGCAGTTATTTTTCTAAGATGCTAGAATGTCCCCTAGGCAAATTTAACAGATCACTGGATACAGAAATAGAGCTATAAATGTCTACAGCTTTTCACTAATGGCAGATGAGAGTTGGAAAGGATGACGACACATGGTCTGTGGTGAGGGCTGAGTGCAGATGCTAGTAAGCTGGGGGCGAGAGGAGTGGAATGTCATTCCAGATTGGCTGATAAAATCAGCATGGTGCAGCTACAGGAAAGCCACAGCCCTCTGCCATCCCAACCCATGTGTGTGGTGCTGAGGACCCGGCCATGAGGACAATTGGCGTGCTTCTACATTTGCACTCAAACATAAAATTTAACCATCATCAGCTCATCCTGTTAGTTTCAAGCCAAAGCATCTTGTGGGACCCTTCTCTGAAGCTGAGAGACATCAGTAGAATGATATACGGCCTGGGATTTAAACAGGGTACAGTATGCATCTCCACCTCTATGTCACATGCTGACTGCATGCACATAAAACAGGAATAAGACAGTCCTCTCTGTGTTGTGTTCTCTCAAATTCTTCCCCATTGTCTTGTTATTTGTAAAGACAGCAAAGAGTGGACTGAGGATTAGTGTGAGTCCTAAGCCCAGTTCTGCCCCTTCTTAACTGTGTGATCTTAATAAGTCACTCACTGCTTTCCTATGGACCATTTCCTTACCTGTGACATTAGACTTTCAATTAAATGTGATATATTTCTTCAAATTTCAATGGTTTCTTCTTTATTGGAAGTTTTTTTTTAACCTGTGTCCATTTCTCTATTTTTATTTTATGAATTTTTAATCCTTCACCTCCTACCTTTAAAAGTCCCCTATCCTGGGGAAATATGTCCCCTCTATACTTGGAAACTCCATAGCTCTCAGCACATAGAATTTGGATCACTCTTCCTGTACAGTCAGTTTCATTCAACAAAGACTTTTTCTATCTTCTTTATAATATGCTCCCAAGTTCTTGGCACTTAGCATGCATTCAATGAATATCTTTGGAATACCTGACCTTCCTAGCCTTCTCTTGGAGAGCCCCTTTAGGCAAAGGAGGAGGTCAAGAGGAGTCTAGCTTTGTTTTTCTGGCTGACTCTGTCCACAGGGAGCCAGGTTAGTGTTCAGTCTTGTCTGAGCTATGAGTGTTCACTGATAATTATAATGGCTAACCAGTTTGCATTTATTCACTTACAAATGATTATGTCAAGAACCAAGTAACATATTACAAAGATAATAAAGTCCCAGATATGTTATTTAATAGTTTTCTATTACACTAGACTGTATATTTGGTCATGAAACAGGTCATATTTTCTTCAGTCTTCTATAGCTCCCTCTTTATCTCCTTCCTCTGCCCCAGCTCCTAATAAAGTTTGAGGAATCAAATCTGGTTCAATTCATTTTTACCAAAAGTTAGTTTGGAGTTGAACAATATCATATCCAATCTCCTCAAAAGTTTTTATTCTGTGTTGTTCTCCATAAAAAGATACAGGTGCCCAGTTTAGCCTATCTCAATTTATCAACATGTTCTTTTAGACTGTGGATATCTTCATTGGCACACGTCACAGATTAATACCACAAGGACCAATTTAGAAGCACTAAGTGGAGAGAGGCTCTGCTTTATTTTTTACCTTTCTCTTTGGAAACCACAGGAATGATGGTACCCCTTTTACACAAGAAACACAATAAAACAGTCCAATTACCTGAATCTGGGTAAAACAGAATGGCTTTGGAAAGAAATGGAGTAAGAAGTTATGTGGCCCAGTTGAAGGAACTAAAACTACAATGACATAGCTTCTACTTAACAAGCCACTGAACACTGAAGCAGGCCTTCACACTCATAAAAGGGTGAGTGACTACCCAAGGCCTATATTTTGGAGTGGCTCTAATTTAGACATTTAAAATTCATGAGCTTCATCAAGCTTTACTATACAAACCATTTCTTGGACATGACCAACTGATTCTGCTATGCTGAAAGATTTGACATTGGAGCAGATTTTAAACAGCAGTATTAAATTAAAAGGTATTAGTATAGAAAATAATTCACAGTCTTAGAATCATAAAGGAACAAATTTTCTTGATGACTAATCTACAACTTCCCAAGAATGAAAGAAAACCAGGGGGATAGCAGAAGATAGGAAAAGTAGCAGAATACAACAGTTACTAATAGGGCATTATGTAAAAATGTGGATGTGTAACTGATGTGATTCTGCAATCTGTATTTGGGGTAAAATTGGGAGTTCATAACCAACTTGAATCTATTGTATGAAATATGATATGTCAAGAGCTTTGTAATGTTTTGAACAACCAGTAAAAAAAAAATTACAAAACATGCTTGAAATCAGAGTTAATGTTTACATTTAGGCATCATTTTGATATTATCATGAATACATCAGTTTAAGAAAGGCCTGTAAAATTACGCTTTTTCTGTAGTCATTTATATCTTTGAGACCCTGAGTTGAGAATACAAGGTACTTGCTGGGTGTGTTGGTGCACACCTATAATCCCAGCAACTACAAAGGTTGAGGCAGAAGAAGAGCAAATTCAAGGCCAGCCTCAGGAATTAGTGAAGCCCTAAGCAACTTAGCAAGAGCCTGTCTCAAAGTAAAAACAAAAAATAAGGGCTGGAAATGTGACTCAGTGATTAAGCACCCCTGGGTTTAATCCACAGTACCAAAAGAAAAAAAATTTTTTTTAAAAGTTAGAAGAATATAAGGTACTTTCATCAGAGGGAAAAGATTTTCCTAAAATGGTCATATTGATACATTTCTTGAACTTAGTTGAAAGTCTACTTGTTGACTCAAAGACTACCCAATCATATTTTTCTAAAGGGGTATATTTAAAATTTTTTTCAATCAGGAAAAAATATATGCAGATTTGGGCTTCAGAAACACACTTGGAGAGTTTCTGCCCTGCTTTACAGTCGAAAAATAATGATAATGGATTTTTAGGCTCTTTGTCCAGAAAAAAATGTCATGCTTGAAAATTGTCAAAAGAAAGCTGCTGTCCAGAAGTAAATTTGAAACCCAAAGGTTTCTGAATTCACAGTTCTTTAGAAACATGCACACAAAACATCACACCAGTGCTTCCATTTATCAAGAGAGCATATATAGTCACCCAAACTCTTACCACATAAATTCCATCTACTACTTAAGCCTGCTAAAGAGAAAACAGTGGCAGATATCATGAAGCTAGAGAGTGAAAAGAATAAGAGAAATAGGACGCTCAAGTTTGGGGAAATAATTAATAGTAGAAGTCATCTTGCTCAAAACATAGTGGAAATTATGCATTCCAGTGCTAAAGGATATACTATTATCAAACTAAAAGGCTGAAGAAGTAGTGAGGGTGTAGTCATGTATATATGGTCATCTTGCTTCTGCTTTGCTTTCAATTTCATAACTGCCTGTTTATTAATGGTATTGTTCCATATGGCCCACCGCCATGCCCCTGGAAATGGAGTTCCATGCACTACTTAAAAAATAGTGTGCTGGGTGCGCATGCTTGTAATCCAGTGTCTTGGAAGGCTGAGGCAGGAGGATCACAAGTGCAAAGAGCCTCAACAACTTAGAGAGTCTCTAAGCAATTTAGCCAGACTCTGTCTCAAAATAAAACATATAAAGGACCAGGGATGTTGCCCAGTGGTTAAGCACCCCTGGATTAAATCTCTGGTAAATAATAATAATAACAACAACATAATTTAAAAATAGTGCAGTGAATTAAAGCAACATGAACTTAGAGTGGGAGGAGAAAAGGGGAGGGCAAAGGAAAGAAAGAACAGAGGAAAAAGGAGGAGCAACCTCTGGAAGCAAATATCAGAGAATGCCTGATATATAAAAACTTTCTAATTTAACTTCTCTATAAGCATGGGGCAAGGAGTAGAATAGGTGCTTCTTCTTACTAAAGCTTTATGCCAATTAAAAGAACTTAGGGATGATTTGTTATATTTTGTATTTATATATATATATAGTTATATTAGTATTCTTCTGAGATGGAGGATATAATGAAAAACTCAGACCATCAGAATATTAAATTATCCTGACTTAGAAAAATACCAGCAAAATCTTTCAATTTGAACTGTTATTGATCCAGAGAGGTCAAAGCCAACATTCAGTACTAGGAATCACACTGAATGTAATCTTACTTGTTTTGTATTAAAAAACACTCTACATAGGAACTATAAGAGGCCCACAGAGTCAACTTAGAGTTAATGTATGTGAATATTACAGAAAGGAAGAAAATTTTGTAGATATTAATTTACAAATACAGATATGAGAAAACAATGTGAGATCTTCCTAGTATAAAAAATATTGTCATCATCGTAATTCTACATGGCATTGTAATCCATGTTCACCCTTTGAACTCACTCACGTATCATCGTCGATGTATGATAATAATGATAACACACTGCATATCATTTACTAATCACCAAAGCATTTTCACTTACCTTATGATGCTCATCAAGGCACTTTAAGAAGTATTTTCATCATTTTTCAGAAAAGTAAATAGAGTTTTAAGAACATATAACTAAATTATCCCTGCTCATAAAACTAGTAAATGGGATTCAAAATAAGATTTTCGATACCAGGAATGTGCCCTTTCTATAATATTGTGACACATGCAATCTCAATAAATTATTTTGAAAAATATACCTTTTTTTCAACCGAATTTGGTTCAGAGATCAAAGTAAAGTTGTTTGGCTTTAAGACTTTTGAATGAAATGAATGATCAGGCAAGATAATGCCATATGAAAAATTTTAAAATAAGCATTATCTATGGCTCTGAACAAATCTTCAAAAGAGTATTTTAAAGAGTTTTAAATAATAATAGCTCTTATTGGAATCCAAACACACTTCAAAAGTAACAGATTTATATTATAATAATGATTGGCATAACACTTTGCATACAGTAGACAATAAATACTAGCAGAAAAAATTTAAAGGCTGTGTTTCCACATCTAAGCGATGGTAAGGTTTCCTAACAAGTATTCATTCTCATCAGAAAGTTACACACAGAAATTAGGCATGTAAATTCATACAGATTCTCCTAAAAATAGCTTCATGAAATTATGTCTGTACATTTTGGTCTATCCATTTCAACTTAAAGTTTTAGCTTAAAAAAAGGACCAAGATTTTTCTACTTTCCCAAACATTTTTGACGTTAATTATTTATAAATTAATAGAAATAGAATATAAATAAATAGAAAAACAACAGCAAAACAAAAAGCAATGTTAAGAGACTTATTAAATATACTGTACTCATTACCATGGAATATTATTCAGATAGCAAGATTTTATTTTTAAAAAGTTAGTAAGGTTTTAATTTAAAAAGCTTTACTTATATGTTCAAGACTTTTGACACAAACCTCCCCAGAAAAAGCAAGATCAAAATGAAACCTGTATATACTAAAATGAAAAAGGTGACAATTTCTAGTTGGTAAAATTACTTAAAATTTTCTTCTTATCTTTTTAATATATTTTTATTGGGTATACTATTTTTATAGAAACACCTAGGATATTTTTAAATCAGTATATTTTCTTGAAGAGGGTGGTATTAGGAACTTTACCACTGAGCTACATCCCCAACCCTATTTATTATTTTCACTTTGAGACAGGGTCTTGCTAAGTTGCCAAGGCTGCCCTCGAACTTATAGTCCACCTGCCTCAGCCTCCAAAATCACTGGGATTACAGGTGTGTGCCACCTTGCCCTGCTAAAATCACTATCTTAAAAATGGTCAAAATTAATTGAGTTTCTACCATGTACCAGGCGTAGATCTAACTTTTTAAATACATATTATCTGACTTATTTTTTATAAAAACCATTCATATATATATTATCCTTTTTTAGATGAGGGCACTGGGCAGAGAAAATATCACCTTCCCAGTAAACACTGGAGCTAAATTTTGAACCAGTCTGATTCCAGAATTCCTGACTTTTGTATTACACAGGCTGCTTGGTGATTTGTCAGAAGATATTAACCTCACAGGGAAAATTATTCAGTACATTGTGACCCTTGTTTATTTAAAAAAAAATAATTCTCACCTTTTTGGTGAGAGGGTGATTTTGGTTTGTTTTTCGTGATGTGGGGGATTGAACCTAGGGTTTCATGCATGCTAGGCAAGTGCTCCTCCACTGAGCTACATCCCCAGATCACAAATGTGCTATTTCTTAATCCAGAACACAAAGGCTGTTTTACAGACGGATGCTATGCCTATTTTGTAATCATTCACTTATAACCATATAGAGTGTTATCAAGCACTGGATTTATTAAAGGATGGTGGTGGTAATTAGTTGATATATAGCATTCATTGCTTGGAGAAGGCATGCACTTTTACTAGAAGCTGATTCTTTAACCACGGGAATTAAGTGTTACTTTAACAGCTTGGAGATCCAGATTGTTTCCTTGCTAACAAACATGTACTTCTTAGGCACTGCTTCCTGCATTGATGGAAGATAGCACAGGTAACTGTGTTGATTTCAGAAATTCCTGCTGAATTCATGAGCTAATATTATGTCCAGAAAAACACAGCTGCAAATGCATAACAAACCTTAGGATATTATAGTAATACAACTAACAAAATGCAATTTTACTATGCATGTGATGAAAACTGTTGATTAAAATTTTTGTTATTATTCATTCCATTTAAGCATCCTCTGAAATTTTACTCTAATTCTGATGTTTTTAAAAAATTTCTAGTTATTACTGATCATTTTTTAAAACTATGTATTTTAAGAAACACTACAGATGGAAAGTTATGAAGAATCAGAAGTTACTAGCTAGTCTGCTTTACCTCCTGAATTTGTTTTTACTCTCCAAAACCACATGAGTCTCATTTTAGATTCAATGAAAACATTCATGTCTGGAAGCCCATAGGAGACCTTAATACTTAGAATATCATTGCACAGCATGATACAAATAAGTGTTCTTTAAGTAGAAACTCCAAGGTATAATGTGTATCAAGAGGCTTCAAATTCCTTTTTGTGTAAGGTAGAGAATAATATTTGCCTCTTTCTGGATAAGGAGACAGGAGTATATTAGGTACAAACAGAAGATGCATCATATTCCATGAACTAAAAATTGAACTAAAAGCAGCATGTAATAACAGATAGATTTACCACCTAAAAGTTGCTAAGAAAATTCATTTCTTGAGCACCATATTTTATACCCATTGAAAAGGAAAATTCATCAGATTATGCAAGAGAAAAGCTTCTCACTTAAATGGCACTTTGTATAAACATTTTAGAAACAGAAAATTCAAAGCTTAATTTTTCTAATGTAATATTGCTTATGCCTTTTAAGTGCTTTCCACAGTGAAACAAATCAAAATGATCACAGAAGAACTAAGAAGTGAAACTGCATTCATTCCATCTCTTATTTTAGGCACTGATTTTGTGAGAAACAGTAACTTATATTGAGATCAAAAGTCCGAGAACTGTTGAGATTTTAGACACTGAGACAGAAACAACTATACCCAAACATAAACCCCCTAGTGGAGGGGGCACAAGGCTTGTTTTAATGTGATGGTGTGTCTCATCTATGCCTAACACACTGGAACCATTTCACAGTGTTACTTCTTCATTCTTCTGAGTAACATTAAAACTGGTGATCAATTATAACTCCCAGATAATATTTCACTTAATTATATTTCAGGTCTAATGATTCTAATTCTGCTACCTCTGTGACTCATTCTTCATTGTCCATATTATCCTTGTCCTGAGTGATCTATATTACCTATCACTGAATTAATTGAAATATTTAAGTCTTCATTTATGTTTCTGTTCTATTCATTGCCTCATGTTCAAAAGAGGACTCATTTTAGTCTTGGAGGTTTATTCATTGTTCATATACTTTTGCATTCCCTGTTCCCTCTTTTAAAATGAATGAGTTGAATTTTTAATGCATTTAAGATGAGTTGATATAATATATTATGGAAAACATAGAACTAACTTGATTTGAATTGTGTTGGCTTATGCTTCAAGATCAATATTGTTCTTTCTATTCCTATGTATCCATCTGAGAAAAATACTATTGTTTAAATAAAGAAGACAATGATATATATTCGCAAGAAGTTAACGTGTATAAATTGATCAAAATCTTTTGTAGATGGCAATAATGAGTAGGACACTGATTTATCACTGGGATACCAAACAACGTGAACTGTTTGGATGATATACCTGTGGTGAAGGGCATTATGGAGCATTTATGGACAGGCCCTAAGGACTGTCCACAGAATGCATGGAGAAGGCTGAGGGGTACAGCATGAGAAGCAGGCAGCTTAGAAGCATAGCAAGCCTCCAGGGGTGAGAACAAGATGAGGTAAGCCAAGGTCAAGGGGTCTCAGGAGGTGTGATGCTGGTGAAAAGCTGCTTTCACAGCTAGAAAAATCTTCAGAGATTCCCTTGTTTTAAACAAAAATGCAAAAATGTAATGTGACTTTTTTGAGTGCTAAAGAGACAACTCCGTACTCAATCCCATAGATCTGCTTCAGTGGCAACTTCACAGTTTTCCAAAAGACAAGGAAGAAAAATCAATTGTTTTAATCCATATGGGGAAAAACAAAGAGAAAAGTGCCAATGTGGTTTGACTAGCAAACCATTGGAGTTGCAGTACTGCCTTTAAATGTAATTAATATCCAATATTTGTCTATTCCAGCAGACATATTTGCTTATCCAGGTGAAATAAGGTAAGTTTTGAATAGCTTCATTTAATGAAGAAAGAAAGAAATAGGAGGGTGGGGGAACAGGATGCAGGGAGGTAAAACTAACAGAATTATCAAATACAAAATCTTTAATTTCTGATGACTATTGCTCTCTCATTACAAGTGTCTTCAATAGTACAGCAGTCTACTTTTCTAAGGCAGCAAGTACACAGAGTTTTTAAAATTGGATGTCTCTGCCACACTTCCCTACTCACTGTGCCCACATAATTATTAATAATGGCCCCTTCATTTGCAAAGGTGCTCCAATTGTGACAATAAATTATGTGGCCATCCTAAATACGTTGTGATCCAAATGGCAATTTATAGGAGACAGTGAATAAAATGGGCAAAATTGACTTTAGCGGATCAATCTGGTAGACAGATAATTTTGCAAGTTCATAACTTACCAAGACAACTTAGAAAGAAGAATTTAAACTTCTTGTATTTGGTTTTTATATTGTTATCTTTCAATATATGCTGATAGATTCATATCAATAAATATGTAACTATATAATTAAAATTAAGATGTGAAGTAATTTAGATAACAAAAGAAATCCAAATCAAGTTTCCTCATCCTAGACTATACATCTTATTCAGTGTTACGCCAATTTTTTTTTTTCTCATGCTTTCTCTCAGAACAGCAGTTTTGCTATAGACGAAAATTCATAGATCACTGATTTTAATGCCTTAATTTCACTCTCAGGAAAACTGAAGTGTGAGAAATGAAATGAATTTCCCAAAGCTGCTGTGTAGTTAGTGGCAAACTAACCAGGCCAGCAGTCTAAGGAGACTCACTGGGTATGGATATTCCTGACTCCTGAACATCTGCTTCCTTCTACATTCCATTCTGTCTCCTGGATCATACTCTTTATTTATTTTATTACTTAAGAGACTGCTGGCAGGAAGAAAGTCACCAAAATTGAGCTTCTCCCTAAGCATTACCTTCTCCCAAGAAGCAAAGGAGCCATCCAAATCAAAACTTTTAATTTACCAAGTTTTCTCTCAAGAGCCAATGTAAAGAGGTATTTACAGATCGGCATTTTTAAATTTTGGGGGCAATTCATACTTGATTGTTTTTGAAGATTATACAAAGAGGATATTCCAAGTTCTGGGTCTTATCACTGCCTTCAATGAACAGATTTTAATACCACAGAAGAACAAGAACTTTGGGAAGGTCAGCTTGTGAGACATCATTGAAAATTGTCATGATTATTGGGAATTGTCAAAATAAAACATAATCAAGATATGTTTGTTAATATTCAGTTAAACCATTTAATGGCTTCTGAAGCATGTGTTAAGATTAGTTTTACTGAAGAATTGAAAGTCTTAAAAAATTGGAAACAAACCTGTTTAAGGCCCTGTACTTGATAAAATAGAAGAAGAGCAGAGAAACTAACATCTTTAAAGCAGTATTATTTTCTTTTCTGACACAGATTTGTCAACTGCTAGATATTTGAGTTGAATTAGAGCATGTGTCTGAATTTGAGAAAAGAAGCTGACTGATGTTCTCATACCTATACATTCAAGGAGTAGCTGCTACATGACCTAGATTTTAACACAATGAAATTTCTTCCATGAAGATTTAATTCTACTTAATGCAGATACATATTTGATATCTCTATCTAAAATCTATAAAAAATTAGATAGGATCATGTTTATCTAGGGATTTCTTTTGGGCGAGGAGGGTACAGGGAATGGGGCACCATGCTGTAAATATTCAGGTTGGTCTTAATTATGAAAAAAAAATGGTTATTATTTTCAGACAATTCAGATGAGATTTCCACATATGTTCCACAAATTTTAAAAATATTTAATTATTTATTTAAAAAAATAAAAACAAAAACCACCCTGAGGCACAGTGGCAATGCCTGTAATCCCAGGGACTTGGGAGGCTGAGGCAGGAAGATCACAAGTTCAAAGACAGCTTCAGCAACTTAGCAAGGCCCTAAGCAACTTAGGGAGACTGTAAGCAACTTCGTCAGACCCTGTCTCAAAGTTAAAAATCAATAAATGAGCTGAAAATGTCGCCTAGTGGTTAAGAACATCATGGGGGTTCAATCCCTGATATGAAAGATTAAAAAATAATAATAATAATATTTTTAAATTCAAAACTTGTCCTGGAAAGATTTAAAAAGAAAGACAAGCAAAATAAGAAGTAAAAGATCAGAAGAAATTAAATCAACATTATTTTGCATGAGTTATTTTTGAACTCCCAAAGCCCTTTGCATGGTTCTCTATCATCTTGATTATATCCTTTTGTGTTGTAATTATTTTTTCCCACTAAATTTCAAGCTTGGGAAAAAAAAATGACAACCTTAATCTTCAAGTTTATAGATTAGGCATAAAAGAAGTCACCATTGAGACATTAATAGATTTTTGCTGAATTGATTGATTAAAACATAGACATTTCCAAAAATCAGAGTTGGTGGGGAACAAAGACAGGGTTAGATAGTAGGGAGAGAAGCAGCACTTCAGGCCTGTCGGGGATTCCTGGGCAAGCTGGTACTGTCACCGCTTCTTCTAAGGCAGCTTTAAGGTTGAAAGACAAGAAGTCACCAGCTCCACAGACTTGTTCATTGTCAAATAAGAGGGACAATGTGTCCCTGGCATTGTCACATGAGGAATTCCATTTCATAGCAAGTCAGAACAGCTATGGACATTCCACTAGTTCAATACAGCACATTATTAGATTACTAATAATTCAATAAAACCCTTCCCCCACTGCTAACACTGAATAATATTTCTGCAAATTATAAGAATTTCTTAGGCCTATTTACATCATCATCAACATTATCATCATCTCTAAGGAAAGGAGATGCAGAGCACCAAGAACCAAAATTTCTTCTCAGACAACTTATTCCAGTTGATAACTTTTAAAATAAGGGGAAGAAAGGAATGAAGTTATGGAGAGGAAAGGAAAGAAAAATAGAAAAGAAGTATTAAGAATACTCTCCTGAGGTTGACTTGCTGATAGCATATGAAAGAAATTTATTCCTAGATTTAATCCTAGATTTTCTTTCCTAGAACCAACAAGCACACCACCTGGTATAATGTCTAGGTCACCAATGGAGACATCAATACGCTTGGTTTCCACCTCAGGCTCTGCCACTTAGAACAACTCATTTAATCTCCCCCCACTCTATATGTGAAAGCCTTTGTGGCTTCTGTCTTTTCTATGCTCTCTATTCAAAAACCACCTGTTAAGCCCTTACTGGATATTAATCACTGTGGCACTCTCACTGCCCTAAAATAGAAGTGCTAATGCCTCAAAAGGTTGGTGTGAAGATGAAATAGAGATGTAAAAACCTCCTAAAAGCCAGGTGTTAAGTAAAAGAAAAGGCTCATCTCTGCCCCCCTCCATGCTCATGTTCCCAGTTAGTCCTAGCTCCCTGCAAATGCACACTATATTTGCTTCTTTCCCTTCCCCCATCAAAACAATGACAGAATCAAAGAGGCATATTTTGGGTAGCATCGTGTTGTAATTCTGATCTTTCTCATTTTGATCTTTATCACTTTTCCAGACTAGTAAAAGACAACTAACTACACACCTTGAGGGCTCCTATCCTGAGCACAAGTGCCTGTACGTGCACACTGGTACACACACATGCACCACACACACATTCACAGAACCTCACAGTGTGCACATATCACTGACATTTTAAGAAAAAAGAAAAGGAAGATAGAAGAAAAAGCACCCTGTGCCTAACTCCCAGTAAGCTTTTAGTTTTTTTAAAATACCATCTCTAGATACTGCTCTAATCCTAGAGATTAGACTACTGTAAACAACTCTCTAGAAAGTAACTGTAGGCAATAACAATTGCAATTAACACTTATTTACTATGAGACAGGTATTGGGTAAATGAACTAAATTCTTTGAAATTGGAAACAGAGAGGATAAATAAATTGTTTGAATTTATGGAGATTATGAGGTAGAATGGAGATTTCAGCCTAGGCTTGTGTGGTCCCAAAAGTATTTAACCCTTATGTTACATGCAAATGGTGTCTCTGGGTAGCTGCAATATCTGCCACAGAGGGCATCCACTAGGAAATTGCTGAACAGTGACTACAGGGATGTCTTTTGTGAATATGTACTGTTTACTCTTCTATGTTCACATTGGGCAAGCAACCCATTTAAAATGAACATAGCTTGAGTCAGGCCCACTGATAGCCTGATTGGATACACACACACACACACACACACACACACACACACACACACACACACATGTGTACATAATGTTTTATATACATATATACATATAATTCATATATATATATATATATATAAAATTACAATCAGGCTATTAGGCACAAAGGACTTGCAAATCTCAGTAGAGTAGAAAATTTAACTGCAGGGCCACAGACCCAGGCCCACTTCCAAATGTCTCCAGGGCTTTATAGATAAGAATTAATCATTGGATTAATAACCAAATAACCAAAAATAGATAAATCTAAAAGTGTATAGTTTACAGTGACCATGGGAGTTATGGACTATTAAGAAAGATGTCCCTTCCCTAAAATAATTCAAATCTGTAGGATATAGTTCAATTACTCAAACAACTAACTTCTACAGGATATTTAGTTCTAGATATTGTCAGATAAATATTTGGATTTCATGTATTTTATATAATTATTTTATTATATGTGCTTCTATATTTATTATTATTACATTGTAATTATATTCTTCCATTACATCATACTATGTGTAGGTCAGATAAATCATTTCCTATAATATATCAGTTTACAACATCCCAGAACTCATCCATATAGAAGTCCTTTTTCGGTATTAAAAACATCTCAAAAAGACCTCCACCTCTAACCTCCTGTCTTTCTTTGGTAATCTCTCTGGTTTCCTCCAATATCAGGTTGAGATAATTCTGAGATGCTGAGCCACCTGGGCCTGAGACCCTGAAGGCGCCACACCCTGGTTTATCAAATTCCTGGCCACATTTCTGTAATAGCTTCCTTTAGGGGTGCTCAATAAAATCATACCATTTAGAGAAAGGATTCAGATGTGAGTGACTTATGCTTCCCCTGATAATACACAGAAGTAGGAAATTAAGTAGAGAATGAAAACTTTCCCTGCGTCTCACTCTTCTGAGTTCATTACTGCTGTGAAAAATGAATTGGATTTGAATGGTTCCCAAATTCTGTTCTCCTGGTCTCCATTAAAGAAGGCAGACAAACTGTGTCCTGAGCCACGTGAGATGGGGACAGGGAAGGGGGAGGAGGCAGGAGTCCTGAGGTTCTCTTCTGGGGAAGAGCAGGCGCATGTGCCTGTAGCTGCCAGAGATGGCCACTCAGGATGCTGACAACTCACATCATTCCTTCTCAGCCTAAACACCAGGGGTAAGATTCCCCAAGAGGAAACACTAAGAGATGCCAAAGGAGGCACAGAGAACCTCAGGGGCAAAAGCGCATCCTCCTATTTTGGGGTTGGATGCTTATTCATCTGTCTCCTCCAGTAGACATGAGCCTGTCTTCAGCAAGGACTGTCTTAGTCCTCACTGCCCTCCTAGCACTCAGAAGGGACTTGACACAGCCTAGGTGACCTCAGGACACTAGGAAAGCAGGAATCAGGAGCAGGGCCCCTGCCCCACTGGATTCCACAGCTACTTTCAGGCTCCTCAAACATACTTGGGCCCATCCATGATTTCAAGGACAAAGGTGCTGCCTATTTTTAATAAAGAAGCAGTTTCAGTGAATCCCATTTCCAGTTCTTTACTCTCCTACTTCTTCTGTTTGCTTGAGCAAGAATCTGGACTAATTCCAGTCTCCACTTCATTTTAGTAATAGCTGAAATGTAATCAGGGCTATAAATTCTTTGTCTCTGTGTCTGTCCCCTCTGTCTGCCTCCTCCTTTCCTCCTCCCTCCTCTCCTCTCTGGCCATGTTCTCCTTCCAGGGCCCCTCCCTCCACTACTCCACGTCCTCACTTCCCTCTCCCTCAGTTTCTCTCTCTCCCCCTCTTTCTCTCTCTAAATATACAAATCCCAGACACACATTTATCTACAGTAAAGTGAACAGCTCATTTTAAAACATCATTGGCAAGTTAAGATTGTAATGCTCAGTGAGCAAGAAGGAAAGTTGTTCCTACAGCTTTGGGAATTGTCCTTCTTTAATTGCACCTAAGACTAAACTGGACATCAATACCACTTAATTTGACTTTCCCATTTTTTTTTTTTTGGTAAATAAGAAGTGTGGTGTGTGTGGTGTATGTAAGGAAAATGTTCCTTATTAAAGAAGCATATTGGGTTTATTTTAAAAGTCATAGTTATATCAGGATAAAATATTTAAAAAGTCATACAAAAATTATAACAAAGTTAGGAGGGCATAGAAATGCAATTGAAACTTGGATGTGAAATCTTTATCTTCAAGCAGTTTATAAAAAGTTATAATTAATCATATTTACAAATATTGCTAATGGGCTTACTCCACCAGACCAAAAATCTGCATACAAAAGTTAAAAATATTGAATACAATGAAACTACTTTCTTCAAAAAAAATTTTTAATATTTTACAGACAAACATGAATACTGATTTTTGCAAAGTATATGCAATGCAAAATGCCATTTCATAGTGATCTGATTTGGGGTAGGATTTTTTTTTTCTGCTTGCTTTTTTTGTCCCCAAATGTAATTCAGAAGCAAGAATGGCTTGAAATTTGACTTTTAAAAAAGTGTTACCTAAAAATTCCCTTTGCTGTAAGGCTTAGAATTGAAGGTTTGTATCAGATGAACCTCCACAAGGGTCACTTATTCTAGGAAACTTTGCAATCAATAATTCTTACTATTAAATCATCTCTAGAGTCATAAATTTTTTTAACTTTTTAATAGTGATAACCCAAGATAAAAACTATCCCCTGATACCAATTCTCTGTTGCTATTAATTTACACTGCCTGGTAATATATATTTTTTAAAAAGATAGGGCAAGAAAATACTTTTTCATGTGTGGAGAAAAGCTATGTTCATTATTTACCATATAAGGAAGTTAAATGCTCCAGGGCCAGAGCAGGCAATGTCAGAAAGCTCAAAATAATGAAGTTTCTTTTTAAAATTTAGGAATAAGAGGAAATGCATACTGTGAGGGAGGAAAGAATAGACACTAATTGGATGGTTCATGCACAAGGAGGGATTATAGCATTCTGCATTCTTTTCCTTCTCCAACTCATTTCATCAAAGCTTTTCTAGGCTACTAGAGACTGGGCAGTGAGGGTGTGATGTACTTGATATATGTTCAAGAATTCTAGAAAAGATAAATCACTACCCTTGTTTTGTATCTTCTGAGCCACAATGGTCAAGCCTTGTCCTTGCATGTGAAAGCTAATAAGACCGAGTAGACTCTATAGTCAGATAGTTCTACTGATAAATTCTAGATCCATGTTTATTAGCTGTGTGAACCAGAGAAAGTTAGTCTCTGAGCCTCAATTTCTTCTTCCATAAAATGAGTATAGTAGCAGTATCTACTTAAGATGCCTGTGAAGATTGAATCAAAGCAGCATGAATCCTTGCTCTCAGTAAGTTTTAGTACCCTCTCCATCACCATCACTACCACTACCACCACCAATAATCACCACCACCACCATCATCCCCACCATCATGTCCAAAACTATTACTATCATCACCTTTGCCTCTGGCACTCACCATCATCATCTCCACCCACTACCACCACAATCATATCAAAATCCACCACCACTACCTTTACTTCATCATCACCAATACCACCTCCATCTCATAACCATTACTACCATTTCTACTACAACCGACATATCCCAAACCCATCACCACCATCACAATTACCACCATTACCACTATCACTTTCACCGTCATCATCAACACTATCACCATCTTCTCTTCCACTACCATCCCCTCCACCATCACCTATATTGTTCTCATTTTACAAGTAAGAAAACTGACTCTGATATTAAGGAACTTAGTGACAGTTAGGAGAGCATAGAGACAGATTTCAAACTTGGGTGTGGAATCTTTATCTTCAGGTAGTCTAAGATTGGAAAATGGGGTGGCCTTGGTTTCGAGTGTCACTCTTGGTTTCAGGGTACCCAGAACTCCCCAATTTCTCATATGGAAACTTAAATCTAAAAAAAAAAAAAAAAAAAAAAAAAAAACCAGCAAACTCTATCTAGACAATATCCTGGACTATTTCATCATTATTTGAATTAATAAACAAGGAACTAAAATTCTGCTTTGGGCCGTGTTTTTGCCCCTTACCTCCATATCTCCAGCTGCCACAACAGAATCCAATGCCTACAGCCTTATCTAATCCTGTGGAGACTGTAAGAAGGAAAGAAAATGTCATCTAGATCCCTGAGGAAATGAAAATTAATTGTTTATTCTGCCTGGCTCTATAGTAAGACACCTGTATAGGCCCATGAAAAGAAAGAGGTCTGGCTGGCTCAACCTCTGGAAAATAGATGGGTATTAAGCAGACGGCATGTAGAACCAGGAGAAGGAAAGGACCTTTCAGGTAATTCTGCCCATATTTGCTGACTGCTTGTTTTTCCTCCCAGGTCCTTCTGGACTTCTGGACTATAGGGCAGAATCTGTGAGGCCCTTATGAAAAGTCAGTAGAAAAAGTCCTACCTTACCCATGCACAAGTCACAACAGCCAAACTATGGAACCAGCCTAGATTTTCTTTATCCATAGATATACATAGGTATGTATATACACAGTGGAGTTTGATTCAACCATAAAGAAAAATGAAATGACGTCTTTTGCAGGAAAATGGATAGAACTTGAGAACATAATGTTAAGTGAAAGAAGCCAAACTCAGAAGGTCAACAGTCATGTATTTTCTCTTACATATGGCAACGAGAGTGGAAAAAGGAAAAGAAAGGTAGAGTGGTGGACTCTCATGAAAATCAAAGGGAGATTAGTAGAGGAAAGGGACCAGAGGGAGGGAAAGGGGAAATCCTGGGGAATGATATTGGCCCAATTATATTGTACTATTGTGTCATGTGCAAATATGTAACAAATTTCATTATTATGTACAACTACAGTGCACCAATAAAAAGTATGGAAAAAGAAAAAAATGTTCTGCCTACTTAGTTAGCACCTTGCACTACTGCCCCAGCCTTCTACCTGGTTTACCCAAAGTAGTTGTAAGATTATCTCCAGTGCAGCTGACCCACCTTACATTGGTTGAATTTTCAACCTTTCCTGCCTCCTGCCCAAGAATAACTTCTACTCCATTGCTGCAAGGAACCTTAAGATTTTCATGGCACTTACCTTTTATTAGGGGACCAATAGCTTTCTTATCCCACAGAATGAATCTCAAATGATGAGACTTCAGTACCCATAACAGATATTTTATAGGAGGTTCCCATAATTTACGATATTACAGTATTGTCCACAGGCAACTTTTCATACCTCAACTAATAAAGACACAGCAGCAAAATGACAATAAATAACTCTATCATGGGTATTATATCTTTAAGCTAGCTCCATTCAAAAGAAGTGCATATAGTATCTTTAAATCACCTGCCCTGGGTTACTGGTGTTCTCAGGAAAGAAATGCAAACAAAATATCTTCCCACATCAAAATTTAGTGAATTTAGTGTAAAATCTGTTCATGTTTTGTAAGACAGTGGCAGTACACTGGTAACTCTCAGAACAGAGGGTGAGTGGGTGGCAGAATGGAAGGACTATTCGTGAGGCTACCAGATTAAAGTAAATCAAAACCATTCCTAGAGATCAAGGACTAATTCACAAAGAACCAAACAAAATGCTGACAGCATCTTACTAGAAATATTGTCAATTTTCTTTAGAAACTTCAAGGGGTAATGTGGCACAGATGAGCACATGCACATCTTTGAAGTCAAATAGGTGTTCAAATTCTGGATTCATAATTTCTTAGATCTCTAAGATTCAGTTTTTTCATCTGCAATGCTACTTACTTCCTTGGGTTGTCACCAATGGTATTAAATATATAAAAGAGCACTTGATAGCATGCATGGTGGCACTCAACTGTAATCCCAGAGGCTTCAAAGCCAGCCTCAGCAATTTAGCAAGGTCCTAAACAACTTAGAGAAACCTTATATCTAATAAAAGGCTGGGAATGTGGCTCAGTGGTTAAGTGCCCCTGGGTTCAATCCCCAGTACCAAACAATAAAATAAAATAAAATAAAAAGAGAGAACTTGAGAAAGTTCTTGGGCGACTAATAGTAATGGTTCTAAATTTTGTTTCTACACATTACACCCCCAAAGTGTTCCACAGACAAATTAAATTAACCTGACATGTCCCTTTAAGGGGGACATGTCAGGTTAATTTAAACATATCCATAATGATTTAAAACCCCACAAAAGGAAATGAACTGTGGCTAAGTCACTGATTTTGATAATGATCCTCTTTATTGACATTGTCCATGCTCCCATGTTTTCCAAGCCATGACTTCTTAAAATGCACATCCCATTTTTCTTTCCAGTTATGCTGTCTGTCTTCCAAAAATAAATGCAAATATTTTGTCCAAAATTAGGGTTTCTTTTACCCCCTGCACAATGTCTTCATAATGATGTTTATACTTATCAAAATATATCTCCCATTTTAAGTATGAGGAGTATATTTCTTTTGATTTCCTTTGTAATATTGGCCCAGTGCTGATCACACATCAGTAGCTTATTAAGTAGGAACTAATATTGATTTATAAATTCAAGCCCTGAACTAGGGAGGCAATCAACCCTGTGTGACGGCCTTGAATGATGACTCAGAAACTAGACCAGGATTTAAACACTTCAATGTGCCTACACTGAGAAATTTCTTTATTTGCTAAGATAAAATTTTTATGTAACTATATTATAACCTCAAACTCTAATTAGCACTAGGAAAATGAGATTACAACAGCAAAATGGAAATCTGGTTGACATGGTAAAGAACCTTTCTGTACATAATCAACTTGGACTCCAGGCAATACTAAATTATAACTCATAAATGTTTTTGGCTCCTACCCTGTCTTATTTTTATAATAGTTATGCATTCAGAAAACATATGCATTTACAAAAACATCTTGCAGTTATAATTTAGGTTTTCAGATGATACTACATGTGGTTTGGCTCAAAAAGAGATAAATATTCTGGTCTGAAAAGATAATCCACTAAAGCAGAAATCCATTGAAATGCTAAAATTATTGCAACCAAATTTTTTACATTAGCACATTACCTAGGAAAGTTCTATGCCAGTATAAAATATCATATGCCTTTAATTTAAAAGTCTAAATGTAATAGTCTAAATGAAATTCTTCTAATTTAAAATAAATCCTGAATATGCCAGATTCAAGGCACTACGTACTAATAGCTTTTCTTGTCTAATGATAATTTCTATAATATTTTTCATTATTCCTGATTTTTCCCAATGCACAATTGTTCTTCTGTTCTAATCACTTCAAGTTTTACTTTTTTTATGTATCTGGTGGTCTTATTGTACCATATTATAAAGCTACATGCCATATCACATAGCTAAGTATTTATACCATAGAATGCTGTACGGCAAGACATGAACACCGGTATATGAACTGCCAAAACCAGTATTTGTTTCCTATGGAATGTAATAATAATAATGATAATAATATAATAATAATTTGATAGGATTTACACTAAAATTTTATTTATTTTTAATCCTTTGTTCAAAAACAGTATATAAATATTCAATGTAAGAAAGCTGTATTTGTTGAGATAGATGCCTTGCATATTACATCTCTTAGAGTTAATGAAGTTACAACCATACCTGAAAATGTAACAGTTGTTAACATTAATATTGGGCTGACACATTGTTTAATACATTTTTCTATGACTAGAAAGCCTGTAGTAAACTGATTTGCTAAGCAATATGTAAATTTTCCAACTTACATAATTTTCTCAACTCTCTGTTTTAAATATATCACAGTAAATGCTCATTTTTTTCAATTATCTTCTGAAATTATATCATTATTGAGCTATAACTAAGCAATTAAATTTGATTTGTAGCTACATTAATTAATTAACCTTAACATTTTCCAGAACAGTTAATATTAGGCTTTGGAAGACCAAACAATATTTTTGTAAAAATTAGTACTACTGAAATAGTATCATTAAAGAACAATCAATTAGTAGCATTTCAAATTTGTAGATATCACCTACCAAATCACAAATCAAATTAACATATTCTTGATTTGTTTTTTATTAGCTGTTAACATTATACAGAATTCCTTGTTGAATTCCCTAATTGAATGATGTTGAAAAGTTAAAATTAGTTGGCATGGATTTAGGATTTTTCATTGATTGTGCTTTCACAAAAGCATATGATAGTTGTTAATTTTATCTATTTAGTGGGGTTTTGCATTATAATTTTAAAATTTTATTTTACTGAGAATCTGTTTTATCAGTGCTTTTTTCTGAAATACACATTTTCATCTTAAAAAGGTCAATTTGAAGTAATTCAAAGAATTTATATAAGAATATGAATAAATAGATACAGACATCCTTATAAAATTAAATGATCTATTCTACTCTAAAAAAAAGATAAATGTTTAGGAATCCTTAACACTTTACCTACAAACTAAAATGTTGATGCACTTTTGACAAAAGTCATTAGATGCTGGGACACCAACATAATCTAACTTAGACTAACAGTTAATATTTTAGTTTTGTCCTACATTTACAAAGATTGTGGTTCCATGTAACTTAAAATGTTATTTTGGATTTAATTTTTTGTTAGAAAAATGAATACATGTTGAAAAAAAATTTTTTTTAAAAAAATGAGAATTTCTTTTGTTTCTGTAGTCAAAGAATCAATAAAGCTGGGCTGCCACTTAGTCTCCATCCCTGATCAGATTGGACTGTGTCTACCTTGATTAATAGACTCTTAAAATTAGATAACCTTTAAATCCAAAGCTTTTGTAAAAATCTCTTTATAGCACCCTGAAAAGAATCACCAATCCTGACTTTAATGTGCAGCATTAAATAATCAAACAAGAAGATTTTTCATTGTATTTAATAAAGCTCAGCTGTGTCAAGAGCCCTTATCTATGTATGATAGGTTTTGAAGAAAACTACCCCTAAGATGAACTGTGATATGGAGGAGATATCAAATCTTTCTTGAAGATAAGTTGGGGGTTGAGTCTACAGAGGCAACTTCATTGCAGAATGAAAAACTCCTTTGTGCTTGAATCTGACTATACGGACCTGGCATTGGACATGATCACCAAAGGAAAAATAATCCATTAAAAAAAAAAAACGAGAATAATGGTTTCTAAACTGCTAAGAAGCCAGCACAATACCACTTCTTTGATAATTTCTTTTTCTGGAAACATTGTGCTTACCTTAAAGGCCACACAAACACATGAATGTAATCAATGGATCTGTTAAACAAGAACAATGCCTACCAATAATAAAGCTCTATTTAAAGTCAAGACACATCTTTAAAATTAAAATTCCAGAAAGAAAAAAAATGTAGGGCTTCAACTTCATTTCAGTTATAAATAAAATTCTTTACCATTTAACAATTTTTACATTTCATCTTAGTGAATAAAAAAGCCAGATATTTTTATAGAACAAGAAACTATGATTGATCTAGACTGCCCTCATGAATATAATTACAGAGATGGCATTTATTTTATCAAGTTCTACCAATTCCACCAATTCTTACAAATATTCAAGAGAAACATATATATGTAAAGACGGAGTTTGGCAATATTCCTTCTTTAATCAATTTAATTCAATAGAGTGAGTGTTTTTAATGGGCGTTTGGCAAAATAAATTATTCCATTGAATCACTGTCAATCTTTTTATAAAACCTTCTTCTTCTACATATGCCACCTAAAATAAGATTATTTATTTATGGTTTGATAAAAATCTTGGATAGCAAAGTAGATAGGGAAAGCTTGACTCTCAACTAAATAAGTAGAGAGCCATTATTCTTGTGA
The DNA here is from genome assembly GCF_052094955.1 of Ictidomys tridecemlineatus. NCBI lineage: Eukaryota > Metazoa > Chordata > Mammalia > Rodentia > Sciuridae > Ictidomys > Ictidomys tridecemlineatus. The sequence continues at coordinate 89,568,300 of NC_135488.1, read as the reverse complement.
GAAAGCAACATAAAATTTTCATGAGAAAACATCCTAAGTCAAACAAATGAGGAAAACAAAGCACCACTTTAGTTATATTTAAGGGCTACCCTTGTGAGTACATTACACTTTCACATAGATTCCAAGTGCTCTCTACTACGGGAAGGCTCAATAATTGAAATGATCAGAAAATATAATGCAAAATAATTCCTAGCAAAGGAATAAGGGTTAAGTGCACTAACCTGGGCAAAATCACATTCAATAACCTTTTTTTTCTTGCATATTCAGGACACTAATTTGCTACTATATCCTGTCTTTCAGGAACATAAGTGTCCCAGTGAAACCCATCACAGTAAGTGGAACATTATCAACATAAGAACCAACATAAAGTAGATATTCATCAAACACTGTTGCCCATATACAGACATCAGAAGATGGATATTATAATCTCTGCTTTGCTGAACTTCACTGTGATACTGTACTAAGTAACTTCGTATCTCTTTAACATAATGGCAAAGAGATGTAAGGACCCTGGAAAGCTTTTTCAAGAAAACCTGTTCCCTCTGATCATCCCCCCATCTTTTTCTTTCCCCCTACATATTCAAGAGGAGAAATTTCATACTTGGAGAGCATGTATCTTGCCATTTGAACATATTATATACCACTAGAACCATTTTTAAAAACTAATTTATAGTTACTATATTTATTTCTCTTTCTTGAAATTCCTAAGTTGTAAATGCTTCGAAAACAATCATTCACCATAATATCCTTTGTTACACTGTAGATAATACAGTGATAACACAGTTTCTGGTTCTTATTCATCCCTCCTTCCTTCATTTATCTTATTCCTTTTCTCTTTACCTCCTCCCCTCCCTCATTCTTGGACACTGGTCCTTGAGTCAAATTCCCTGGCTTCTTTTAGTGAATTAAGTGCAAAGCCCTCTCTAAGACAAGGAAGGAGGAATGTCTCTCTCGATGGCAGCTCTCAGTGGAAGAATCACTTCATAACACTCAGTGCTACAACTGTAAAGTGCCAATAGGGAGAGTAAATTGTTCCCTACTTCTTTCTCTGACCTGTTCCCCATCAACTAGGATGCTTGGACAGAGTCGTATTTCTCTCCTCATCACTATATGAGCAGGGTAAAAGGGTTTATGTAATCATACAAAGTAAAACCAGACTGGAAATGAATAATGGATATATCCTCTTCTCGTGATAGCATAACACTGAAGAAGCAGGGTTGGTCATTAAGTCATAATTAAACACTAGCCTACAAGCCGAAACATTATATTGTCATAAAACCACAATGTCAGATGAAAACCACAAAAATATTTCCACTCAGTCCTAGTAGCCAGGAAATTCTTTTTAGAGGTGCTTCTTTTTTGGGCTTTCCCAATTTGTACTCAGCCATGAAGACAGGGACCTTTTGTGATGTGTTAAATATTCCTTTTCTGTATATATACTGTGTGATCCAAAATAGAATACAGAATTTTCAACCCATCTTAAATGATCTGCTAACTTACGTCACAGGCTTCATTTTATCATGGCCTACAGTGTACTTGAATACGTAAAAAAGACAAAAGTAAAAAAAGATCTCAATGTCAAATTAAGATCTGAGTCTAGTACCAATTGATAGGTGTCACCCAAATGAGGACTGATACTTTCAAAAGTGTCTTCCATAATAACTATTCCGTTCCTTTTATGCCATTTGGTTAAAAAATATGCACACACTCTCGCAGTTATGCACTCACTCAACCATACACATAAACATATAAAAAGAACTTACACAATTTCATCGTTCTGGAATTCCAGCTCTCCACAAGTGTCCTCAAAGTCCTCCCCTCCACCTCTGGCAGTCCCTTCGATGGTTTTATAGGGAACGATAACATTTCCTCGAGCTCCAGATGTTCTCAATACCTTCACCTCCATGATGCCAATGCTCTCACTCACGTGAGTCACAGGTTCCTCAAAAGTAAAGATGCCTGCGTGGTCATCATCAAAAATGGTTACAGTGGCCGTGGAGGGTGATCCGAGACAAGCAAGAGTGGAGACATGATTGGCTTCCAGGATGCCATCTTCTGAAGCTTCAGAGGATACTTTGACATTGCTGAGGTGCACAAGGAAATTTTCATCCTCCTCAAAGATGTCGTCATCAATGATGCCAACTCTGATTTCCTTCTGGGTCTCGCCAGGTTTAAAGACCACAGTTCCTTCAGTGAATTCATAATCAGACCCAGCATTAGCCGTGCCGTCCTCTGTTCTGAAGTCAACGAACACAGTGTTGGTCAAATCCCCACCTCTGCGGATAATGGTCAGGGCCACAGTACCACAGTTCTCCAGACACTGATATGTCCCTTGCTCGAAGAAGACCTTGCTCACCGGGTCATTTTCAGCCACTTCCGTGTTGACCTCGTGCATGCTGACAGCCTTCCTTGCTTGGTCAGCTGCATGCCTCTTTAAAATGTTGCCAGCTCCGGTCATCAGGCGAGTAGCTTGGATGCGGTAAAATGCTCGACTTTTTTGCTGCTGACTTAGGACTTGGTAGTTGGCTAATTCTATTAACTGCTCTATTTCTTTCTCTGGATGTTTCTGCTTCAGTTCCTTCAGAATCCTCGCCATTTCTCGCCTAGCCTCTTCATCATCTTGGTCCCTCTCATCGACCTCCAGAACCAAAGCGCCATCTAAGAAATTGTCAACGTGAGAGTTGACTACTTTCCCATCCATTTCGATTTCCGTTTTGGAAGATGGCCTGTCCCCCTCGTGTTCAATGATCATTCCCCTCTGCTTGCCAGCCCGATACCGCTTGTAGACATACTTGTAAAACAGCAGCCTCCTATCTGCTACCCAGGCGAACACCACACAGATGGGAAAGAAGAAGAAAGTAAGCAAACCTTCCCAGACCTCCACAACACCAGGAGAGATGACAGACAGAATAATGTACAGCCAGGTATAGGCGAAGATGCTCCAGGCTGCCGTCACGAAGAACACACGCAGATGCTTAATCTTCCTCGTCTCTCCATCAGGGACCACGTAAACACAAAGTGCAATGATGATGAACATGTTGAAGGCAGCACTTCCCACAATGGTGCTGGGCCCCAGGTCTCCCGCAGTGAAGTTATGGCCACACACTTCAATAACTGAAAGCAGAATCTCAGGAGCAGAAGATCCCAGGGCCATCAAGGTCAAGTTGGATACAGTCTCATTCCAGATCCTCACAGTTGTCTTGGTGGTCTCTCCATTGGGTTTCTTTATGGTTATTTCTTTTTCTTGGGATGTGATGACTTCAATAGAGGACATGAACCGGTCGGCAATGATAGAGACTCCCAGAAACATGTAGACCATGGCCACGAAGTACACAGTAGCTCTAGCAATCTTGTCTCCGAAGGAAGGGTCTTGGGGCTCCCAAATAGGCAAAATCACCCCTTTCTTGCAAAAATATGAGCCGGTACATTCAGCGGTATTGTTTCCTCCTCCTTCCATTTCAGTCTCAGCAGTTATATGGTCCACGTGGGAAAATAAGAAAGCCATCAGAGCTAACAGATGAAATCCCATTGAAAACATGGGTGAGAGGCTTAACCGAGGCATGTTGTACAAGGAGACGTCCAACTGTCCTGACCTGTTGGTAAAAAGAAGACGGGGGCAGGGAGGGTAGAAAAAAAATCACATTATTAGATCCAAATCCAAAGCATGATTAATACCTTTAACAAAAATTGGTGTATGTTTGACCATCACAACATCTCTGGTGAATCATCACTAACCTGACTCCGTCAGTGATTAAGCAATCCTTTGTGAAATTTACAATTTGGTCTCTCTGTTTGTGAATTTTCTACATGTAATTCCATTCCCTAAGCAAGACTCACAACTGACTTCCTGGAAATGAAAAGTTCAATTTTAAGCCTGGCCTAATTAAGCACACATTTATGCATACTAATGGGCAGCAAGAAAGATAAACAAAACTTTTGAAGCATTAAACAATCGCCTCCTTGTTGCTAAAGCAGATTTTTTTTCTTTTAAATTTTGGTTAGTTCATTATCTTCAAGGACATTTTTCATTGAGAAAATCACTTTATTAATATTCGTGCATTGAAATTCAGACTCGGAAAAACAACTACCAAAACAAGGCGTGGTGATGATCTTAAATTTGGAAGTACACCTTACACTGTATTTCAAGAAATCACACCCTACTGCTCTAAACTGACTTGGAAACAGATAAATCTCTAGGTTTGCCTGCAATCAAAGCTCAATGGTATTTATTCTCAAGAGGAAAAAAAATTCCACTGTAATGCAATATTTCCACACATTAAGTACAAGTTTTAAAAGCATGTTTTGATGAGAGCACATTTCCTCCTAATTTTCAGCAACCAAGGTCTCCTGATATATTAGTAACTGGGCATCTAGTACTTTGAGAGCAGCCCTTCATATTTGTATACATAGCCTGCTTTACAATCTGCAGGCTGTCCCCAACAGAGAGAAGAGATAACCAGGTCCAGGCCTGGTTGTGTGTAAGACCCTGGCAGGCTGTGAAATCAGCATTACCAGCCATAAAATGTTCCTTCTCAGTGTCAATGTCATACTTTCCATGGTCATTCCAAAACACACATTGGTTCTATAGTGGGCTCAAGTGACTAAAATATGCAGGAGCAATGATTCCATCTAAATTAGATTATTTGGCATAGCAACAGTAACCACAAAGTATATATGATGAAGGGCTGTAGGCAATTAGAGATATGGCAACCGAGTCATGGAGGAGCACAGAGAATGGCAAGCAAAGTAGTGGACAGAGCGACCACAGCCCTACATTCAACCACCAGATCATGCAAAACTCTATTCTGACCTCACATCACCTCTGCTTCTAGGACCTGGGGCATCAGGACTGGGGTAAAAGGGGTAGAGAATGGATACTGAAATACAGGAAGATCTGGAAGGCTTCAAAGGAGGCCAGTGATGACATCCATAGCACATGGATAGGAAAGCAGTCCTGAGTCAGAACATAGCCCTGTGGCCTAGAAAACGTTAAAAGAGGAGCTGGGTGAGAGGCTCTCAGCTCCACGCTGGCTGAGAGCCACCCACGTTTGCCTATGTTTGCTGCTGATGGCTTGCACTGAAAACTGCTCCCAGGTCCCAGGAGTATCCCTGTGGCCAGCACATTCTGGAAGACCCTTGGAGATCCCACCGTGGCCTCAAGCCCTCTTTAGGTCATCTCTATTGGGAGATAGGCTTCTTCCATATTTCTCCCATATTGAAGAAGACCAGGAGAGGGTAAAAGGCTGACAAATGAAAGAAACACATTTACAAAAGCATTGCAAGAGTTCATGGTCAACGTGTGTCTGTTTGTTTAGCCTTGCAGGGATTGGGTGGTTTGTGGGATCCCTGCTTAAAACAAGGTAACATTCAATTTGTCTGCAAGAAAAATAGGAGATCTCGTTCCAAGTCCCTTATGCATCAATTTTTTTCCACAATTATTTATATGTGCTTAATATGAATTTTAGAATGACTCCTTAGGCTCTCTTCTAGACCTAAGAATTCACCAGTGAATAAAACAAAAGTCTCTTGTCTTCTAAGGCATAAATAAAATATCAGGTGGTAAAAAGTGGTACAATGGGGGAAGGGCAGAATCAATCTAAGAAGGACAGTGTGTGTGTGTGTGTGTGTGTGTGTGTGTGTGTGTGTGTATGTGTGTGTGTTCATGCACACATAAGTTAGCATGATTTTACAGTTAAGGAAGGCGTCTCTGATAAGAAAACATTTGAGCAAAGTCCTGAAGGAAGCAAATGATCAAAACCTTGTGGGTATTGCAGGAAGAGTATTATGACAAAGTACAAAGGTCCTGATGGTAATGGTGCAGAGAAACCAGAGTGGAGGAAGGGCCATGCAGGAGTGGGAATGCAAAGGGAATGGATCACGGGGTCACTGAGGCCACTGTAAGGTATTGGCTTTGACGAGGAGATAGACAGGAATCCCTGAGGGTTCTGACCAGAGAGTAATATCTGGTTTTCCTTTTAGAACAGGCTCTCTCCTGGTTTAGTAGAGAGATTGTAGGGGATGAAAGGAAACAAGGAGACCAGCTCCTGCCTACTATATTAAGATCTGATTTCTAAATGATCCCAATGCCTGGCAAGTATTCAAAAATGAAAGAGCAGACAGCTAGCATTTAAAATGGAGAAGAAACATTTGTAGTTATCCTTTTAGTAGACGGGAAACTTAAAATGTCTTGGAGACTGATAAGGATCAGAAAGGTTAAATATTTTGTAATAAATAACAGTACTGAACAGAGAGAGTAAACACTGAAGAAAGATTCAAACCTGTGTCTGTCTCCAAGCCTGATATAATTAACCACTCCTTCAAATCACTGCCAAATTCATCATTCTATTTTTCACATTTCAGCCAAATTGAACTTGCTAAGAAACAGATCTTACACTGTGGCTGTATTTTGCCTCATGTCCTGTGGTAAAACCCCTCAACAGTCTGCTCAAGACCCTGTATGATCTAACCTCTGTGCTCCTGAATGCAGAAATTCTTTTAATTCCCTAAATAAGGCACTTTCTTACTTGTAGGCCTTTGCAGACTGTGTTCTTTCTTCAAAACATTTTCCTTCTTAGAATCCAGGTTCAAAAAAGTATAACAAATCACAATTTCTTGAGAGACTAATATTGAATTCCTTTCTTAAAACTGTTATGACATCGTGTTAAATTCTTTACATGTATCAATTACATCTAATATTTCTAATAACAAGCACTTTTGTGTCACACAACTTTTAGTGTTTCTATTTCCATTTTGGTCTTTGCAAACAGCACCCCCTGGAGTTGTGCAGAAGGTAATGCACTAACAATAGCCCTATCCAGTAGACACTCATTTTCAAAGTGGGATAACTGAGGAGTAGACTAGTTAAGAACTTGTTCAAAATCATACAGAGAGCAAACTAAGATTCACATCCTGGTCTGCTTCCATTAACTGTTCCATTAGGTCATCCCTGATAGTTGGTAAAGTAATGCTGGACAATTGTTGGATTTGGGCTTGAACTAGCCCATTGAAAGCCTCTTGGCTTCTATGCAGGTTAGGAGAGCCCAGTTAGCAATAGTCTCGTGGAAGGTTTCCAACAGCCTGGCTTTTATCTTATGGATTAGAGACTCAAGCAGACAAGCATCAATGACTGTGGTGTATAGCATGAGGGCTGGCATGTTCCTAGAGACAGCTGCCCTATGCTCCCTGCCCTTTAGCAATTGCCTGGCAACCTTTTCCTGCGTGCACAGTCAGGGCTCTCTCTTAGGTCAGCCAAGAAAAAGTCCTGCCCTCCATCTCTGCCCTAGCCCACATCTCACAATATGATTTTAGCCAAATGAGGACCAGATGTGTAAAAATGGATGGATTGGTGAAAATCCATCGTCAATATTGGGGAAAAAGGAGAGGGGCTGCTGAGGTTACCAAAAATCATCACATTTATATTAAAAAAAGTGACAGCATTATAATTTGTGAAACCAGTGGACAAAAAACACTGATGTAAGTTATTGGCAATAAAGCAGCCGGGAAGAACTCTCTGGACTTTGGTTGCTTTCTTTATTTAATGAATACCAAATCCAAATGCTTGTGAGGATGTGGGAGAAGTGTTATCTAAAGGAGTTTCTTTTTACCTCTATTTTCTTTCTTCCATTAAAAGAGTCCAGAAGTTCTACTTAACCCTCCCAATTTCCCCTGAGGGGTGTGTGTGTGTGTGTGTGTGTGTGTGTGTGTGTATAAATTTATATATATATAAATTTTCCATGAAAATTAAGCAGGAAGATAAGAACAGAGGCCCAGGTATGTTGGTTTGCTGCCTGGCTTTCTTACATTTTTGCCTTGATCTACTAAAGGCTGGCAGCTGATTTCTTTGGTGGATTCAGATCAACTCTATGTCTATGTCAAGGGATCACTTAGGAATACCCACTTCATCATCAAAATGAGTCTTCAGCCCAGTAAGTATCAAGAATACCTGAATTATCTTCTACTCACTATTTATTTTAAAACAAAACAACTTTATCACCTATAAATTACAAATTTTAATGACACTGACTAAAAAGATGGTAAAGAGATACCTGGCTGCCAGTAATCCAGCCACCTATGCTGAAGGAAGAAATCATAGTTACAAGGAAGAGAAACAAACGCCTACAAGATAGGTGTTTATCAAACTGCTTTGTAAAGCATAAGGAAGAACCTCAGTTGCAGAGAGGCCCAAAGAGGAGTGAGGCAGCAGAGTGCCTGCTCCCCACAGGAAAGTGGGGTTAGTTTTAACTAACAAGAAGTACCTGACTCAGAGGAAAGGAATTTGCTGGTGTCCCCACCAGTCCTCACACTGGATGGCCTAATCGCATTCTGTTGATTGGCAGTTGGGGTTATTCCAAGGAACTCCCTGATTCGCCTTCTTTAGGACTTGGAATTCCCTTCTATGTAATTCTTGCTGACTGAAAGCCTCAGAACTAAGCAATTAATCTATTTCTAAGGCAACATGAAAGCAAGTATAAATCTTTACCCATAACTGATGCAAGTACTTCTCATTGCTTCTAGACAAAGAGATGATGCCAGAGGATGAAGACATTTTTCATGTGACATGAGACCATCTCATTTACTATTCAAATACTCCTCTGGCTCCCAGCCTCATCTATCAGACCAGAGCCAGACTTCAGAAAGAAACTTAGTTTCCACAGTCCTCTCTGCTACTACCTTTTGAAACTTTTTATTTTGTTTTCTTTCTCTCCCTACCCTCCCTAGAAAGTTTTCTCTCTGTTGAATGATAAATTGGGACAAGTCGTGTAGGGAAGTGATGTATGGGAGGTCTTGTGAGGGGCTCAAGTCCTTCTTCCCAAACATAAAAAACTGGGTTGAGAATCCTGTCCCAGGTCAGAAATCATGCAGCTAGGGGCTGGGGTTGTGGCTCAGTGGTAAAGCACTTGCCTAGCATGCATGAGGCACTGGGTTCAAACCCCAGCACCACATAAAAATAAAGATATCGTGTGCACCTATAACTAAAAAAATAAATATTAAAAAGAGTTTCCCCAAAACATCTTTAAAAAAAAGAAAACATGCAGCTAAACTGTTCAACAAGGGAAGTAAAAGAAATCATGCAGCTAAACTGTTCAGCAAGGGAAGTAAAAGAAATCATGCAGCTAAACTGTTCAGCAAGGGAAGTAACTGGGGTAAGAACCAGGTAATGTGACCAGAAAAAAAGAAATAGACTTAGGATAATGAAGAAGTTATTGGAAAAAGGTCATGTGATATATCTGCCAGCCCTTTTCTCTATTTTATTTTCCTGTATTGCACTAACTACTTCTATATGCTGTGTACTTTATTCAGTAGTTCTACATATTGTCTTTCTCCCTCTAACAGATGTAAACCCTGTAAGAGCAGCAACTTTTCTTCCTTTTTTCACAACTGCATTTCCAGTTCCTAGAGGGGAGCCTGGCACCTAGAATATGTACAGCACATGTTTACTGAAGGAATAAAATAATTATCATAAGGGTCATGAACTGATTCACCAAATCTCTGATGCTGAATCAGAATCTGGGAATTGGGCCTGGGCATTTGCTTTGGAAAATACTCTCTGTGAAATGGATGAGCCCTAAAATGAGCAAAGTTCAGCATCCGATTGAAAAGCCAATATCAGTGTAAGCTGAAGGAGAGGAAATCGGTATTTCAGATTCACAGCAAAGAATCTCAGGCTGGAAAAATTTCTCCAGCATAAAGAGATGACCTGGGGCCCTGACATCTTGCTCAGCACCTGCTACATCAGCCCTGGCTCACTGATTGTACTGGCTCTGTTGAGAGGGTCCCGACCGACACTGGAGACATCCTCAAGGAAGCCTATCTTTTCCTCCTTCGAATAAGTAAAAGGCATCTTGTGTAACACCAACCCAAAATCACCTCCATTATAGAGTCCCTGTAAAAGGAAAAGAGCACCAAGAATTTAAATTTTTATATTAACTCTGCAGGCTGACATGGAAATGTGGGCAGGTAGAAGAAAACTGGAGCAGAAAGAGTCTTCCAATAGAAAATAAAGAAAGAAGAATTCAGAGAGAAGATGCGCTGATAATCTTGGGTTCTATGTGAAGTCAGTCAGGATTGTCCTCAGAATTACTGTGCCAGGGTTTAAGCCCCCCTCCCCTCCAGGGTCACTGATGGCAATAATGATTGAAATTATTGACTTGAGTATTTGCTTTGCATTCATGATTCCTGCTGACCTCTCTGACAGTACTGCAAGGAGGCCTGTATTATCGTTCTCATTTGATAAATTAGAAAAGCAAAAAGTTCTTACAAGTAAGTTTACAAAAGTCACACAGACTTAAGTGACAGCTGGGATTTAAAATGCAGGTACTTTGCATTACACCATAATGATTTTTGTTTGCTTCCACGGCTTAGGGAAATAATGCTGTTCTTTGAGGACAAAGAGCTCTGCATTTAGGTACTTAGTGTAGAATAACCTCTCACACTGCCCCTGCCTCCTACCTGAATAAATATGTACAGGCTGCATTAGTACATGCAGGGCTTTTTGTTTTTTTCATTCCCTACCCCAACCCCTACTTTTATAAACACTCTTATTCATCACGTAGTAAGGGAAAGACGATTCATTTGGGGGATCATCAGCTGAAGTCTGAGGTCTGAAATCATTCCAAAGTTAAGGTTCTTCCACTTGCTCAGGAGGAAAAAAAAAATGGAGAAAGAAATCCTAGCAATGAAAAAGCAAAACTAAAGAGGGGAATGGGATGGGAGCCACAGGAAATGATACAGAACGGTCATCACAAATAACTGAATATTTCACTAGTAACACACCAATCTATTTTTTTTCCCAGAATCTCCATGCAATGTACAAACTTACTTAAAGTTTATTTTTTTTTAATTGGTCAGAAATCAAGAAAACCTCAAGAACAAAATATCATTCATGGTTTCACCTGCAGAGCTTTTCTTAGACACTCATATGTGCCAGATGCCGTGAGGTGTCACTGCAGGAAAAAGTCCCCTTACTAGGAAACACAATTCTTTAATTATTAGAGAATCACAGGAGAAGAGAGATATCCCTGGCTTTCAAACAGTGGCATCACTGAACATTCAACTAAACTACCCAGTTCCTAGTTAACTGTCGACCGTCTTAGGTTACTAGAACCAGGATTCTAGAAACTTCCTCACATCACTCAGTCTATGGCTCTACAGAGATTTCAAGTATAATCTTAAAATCTTGGTGCAGGACCTTGGAACATCTCCTCTGGACTCTGGATCTTACAGGGTCCTCCTGATGGACAGTGATAAATAGTTTAGGTGATAATCTGTTCATTATTATCCCTGAAGAGACAGAGCAATCTTTCTTTGATGTTTGACCTTACAAGGAAAAGGAACAAGGTCATACGCATGCTTTTATATAGAGGGGACCCCAAAATATTTCCTACCTTAAAATATGTTTTATGCTAGCTGCTGCCATTTAACCTTAATGAACTTTTATATAGTGTATTCTTTCTTTATTTCTAGGTCTGGAGGGAATGGGCCCTTCTTGTACTCACCAAGCAGTTATCGAGTGGCCTTAATGTGCAAAGCACCTTCACGTACACTTCAGGAATTGCAGAGATAATTGATACAAGGTCCCTGCACTTAAGGAATTCCCAGTCTTTGTGTGAAAGTTACCATCAGTGACCATTAATATTAAGAAGAAGAAGGAAAATTATATAAAGGAGGAGACGAGAAGGATGACAAAAGTTGGAAAGAGTTAGAGAACATTCCATAGGGAAGAAACAGGTGAAAAAGTCAGAGAGCAATGCTTCTCCAACTTCAGCTCCCCCAGCATTCACCTGGGAACAGCACGGCAATGCAGATGCCTGGGCCCTATCTTTGATTTATAATCTGTGTAAAGAGGAACCCCAGATTTGTATTTCAACAAGCACCGTGGTAATTCTGAGAGAGTGGTCTTGAGAAGCACTGGTGTAAAGGGAAAAAGGCATAAAGAAAGAAAAGGAGCCAGCACAGGACAGAACTGGCTGAAACCAGCTGCCCAGAAACACAAGCTGCCTAAAAATCCAAGGGCAGTGTTTTCCAATATCTAGAAGAAAATGATGTGAAGTCATGTTTCAGATGAGCTTTGCCTCTTACAAACTGGAATTCTAGGCAGGACTGAAATATGACAGGCCTGTGCATGGGTTTCTGGGAGTGGGGGGTTAGGGCTGGAGAATAGGGGAGAAGGGACCCTAATCCGGAGTCCTATGACCCCCAAAGAGATTAAAGTACTGAGGTAATTATGAAGCACCTACTTCGTACATTTGCTACGGATTGCTTCTGCCTCCTCTGAGCAGACACAGGCAAGAATTGCCAAGACATTCTCTCACATGAACCAAGACTCAGGATAAAATAAAGTCTTCAGAGACCTCTCCAGTTTCTAAAGGCACACCCTAGGGAGAGGCAGAAGACATGCAGAGCCCCCAGACTGGAAGCCTTGGATGATGAGGAAAGCTGCACTCATTAAATTATAGGCCTTTTATGGGGTCTCACCTGCTCCCCCTCTTCACTACTCTGTGCAGTCACTCTTGCTCCTTAGTATGCCTCTTGGAACGGGGAATGCTGAATACAGAATTAAATTTCAAGCTGCGTGATAGGAGCATCCAGAATGACTTTTTTTTTTTTTTAATCTGAATTTTACGAGCTTTCCCCACTGTCATTAGGTTTCAGCTTTAAGTAAATAGCTTTTCAGGAGATGGAAACCTATCAACTTGAGGTTTCTGAGCCTTTCAGATTTTCCTGCATAGTCTCAACTCACAGTCCTTGAAAGAAGATGCTCTGGAGAAGAGGAGATGTAGGAAGCAAAAAGAAATATTAAGGGAAAAAAAAGTCAAGTGAATAGATGCTCACTTAATGGTGCCCCTTTGCCAATATTCTATGCCACCATTTTCTAAACTTCCTGACAATATGCTCAATGGCTTGGCTTTTAAGCCACGTGTATATTCAGATAGAACCAGTAAATTTAAAAAAGGGAAGTCAGCTTAGAAAGGAACTTGTCAAATCTTATTATTTAGAAGAACAAATGGGTTGTCAACGGCTTATGGAAAAACACAGTTTTTTACACAAATCCTTGAGTAGTTTATAAAATAGTTTTTCTACCAGAGAGGACATTTAGTGAATGCACTATTTAAACCAATCCTATATACTTGCATTTGAAGAACTGTTTAAACTTTGGCTTCTGTGGTACAGTTTTAATGCTAGCAACTATGCTGACACTACCGTATTATTATTGTCTTTTTGTCATAGGTGAACATTGTGAGAGATGCAGATTCCCCTATCTCAAGAGTAACCCTGAGAGGAGACACTGAGAGAGAAAAAAAGTGAGTGAAGAAAGAAATGGTAAACATTTAACCATTTAACTTGTAAGTGAAGATAACATGCCTATTCAACCTTTGTTGAAGCAGACTGTTTTCATGAATATTAATGACTAATGAGAGAACACACATTCGTTCATTCATGAACCAAATATCAGATGTCTGTTTTGTGTCTGACAATGTACAAGTCATTGGGGCTAGAACCACCCAACAGACAGTCACAATTGCTTATGGAATGTACACTCTAGCTGAAAGATAGATGACAGATGCCAATTTAAAGCATACCCCCCCCAAAAAAAAAAAACCCACATAATTACTAACTCTAATAAATGCTATAAAGGAAAAAACACAATCCTACATGAGTAAGTAATGGAAGACCTGATCTACTAGGGTGTGAGGAAGGCTCTGCTGAAGAAATAACATGAGTGAAAAATGAAAAAACAGTGTTGGAGTGCAGGGCCTTACGTAGGCACTTTTGCCATTACGCTTCTCTGTAATGGGATTACTCACAGACCTACCTTCTTTGATATGTCGAGTATGAGATCATGTTTGGAAAATATGGAAAGTAGCTCTTGTAATTTATATGAGACTTTCCCTCTTGGAGGTCAGAACCATCCAACTGCAGTTAATTGCTCTCTACCACAATGTTGGGGACAGTACGGCAGATGGAAGGATCCCTGGCCTAGGGGCCAAAAGGAACCAGTGCTGACCTCAGCCCTACTGACCAGCTATGTGTCCTCGAACAAGTGACTTCCCCTCTCTCCAACTGACCTGGAAATTTGGAGAATTTTTCTAATAATCTGTAGCTGGGCTATTCTAATGCTCCATTTTGGCATTCAAGGTCATCTATAACACAGCACCCGTCCGTCCACCTTCCCAGGTTTGCTGTTCCTGGTAGTCAGCTGAGCTATTAAATGAAAATTACCCAAATATGTGTCATGTTTTCCTTTCTCTCACCTTTGTACCTGTCCTCAATATCCCTCTCAAATGTCAAATTTCTTTCTATAAAATTACTTTGATTGCTAGGAAGGCCCTTAAAATTCAATTAGCTTTGCCTCATCCCCGGACCCTCTTCCTAACAAGAAAACTCAAACCCTGCTAATTCAAAAGCTTTTTCAAAGCCACACATCACAGAAATGACAGAATTGGGCTGTAAAACAAGGTCTCTGAGTTTCTAGGCCATCCTACTTCACACTACACCAATTTCTAGGATGCCCCAACCCCACTGATGCTACATTCGTATCTCTCACAATCTACAATGAGTGACAGGCATGGGCAAGCCATGGCCAATGGACCATGAAATTAAAATAATTTTCCATTTTTAAATGATTGGAAAAAATGAAAAAATATATTTGATGATGTGAAAATTTGATGATGTTCAAATTTCAATATCTCTAAATAATGTCTTATGGAACACAGCCCTGCTTATTTATTTATGTATCGTCCACAGCTGCTTTCTTGTTGCAAGAGCAGAGTTGAGTAACAGCCACAGACCTTATGGTACACAAAACCAAAATATTTACTTTATGGATATTTGAAAAAACAGTAAATTATACAAATAATAATCTTGGCTATATTTAATAAGATATAATCTTATCTTTTTCCACTTTCCCATGGCAACCCCCATACCAGTTAGCATGTTTACATAAAAGCACACAGGCAGAGACAGGAACTTTCTCTCTCAGTACTCATCTGTCAAGTTATGGGTCAACCCTGATTGAGCATTCACATAGCAGAAAATGTTTTATTCACTTATCATTCCTTACAGAAGCTATAAGGCTTATTATGATTACTATTACTATTAATTATTCCCATTTAATAGATGAGAAAATGGAGACCAGAGAAGTTAAATAACTTGCGCAATGACAAATATGACATCTGTCAGATTGAAACAAAAATTAGAACTATCATGAATTAGTCTGCTGACCTCAGAGACCTTTAGTTTGAGTACTCTAGGATCCTTCATTTGATTAGTTGATGTCCTCAAACGAGAAGTAAAGTCAAGTTTCTCTTTCCTCCCTGGGAATCATTAATAGACATCTAGGGATTCTTGAGGCCAGAAAACCGGCATATTTCCATATTGTCAAAGAAAAAAGGAACTGTAATTTGGGTGAAATGACTTCAGAGTCACGGATCTGGATTCTTCTACCTCCTGTTTCACTTTTTGTTAAGTCATTTAACTTTTATGGTCTCCATTTGCTTATCTGTAAAAAACAAAAATTTGATGATGTCTGACATCTTTTCCAGGCTGGCCATGGTATTAACAAGAGCACTGACACTGACGTTATTAAAATAACTGCATGTCCAGGAGAAGAAAAACAGTGAAGAGCCTTGGGAAAAGAACCACTGACTTCATCCCACATCAATTCACAAATTTCATCTTGGGAAGGCCCACACCCCCCCAACTTTTGAATGATTATTTTGTAATTAGTTTTTTTTTTTTTTGTAGTGTTGGGAATCAAACCCAGGACCAAACACATTCTAGGTAGGTGCTCTACCACTGAGCTTTACTTCCAGGATGAATGAAAAATTATTTTGGAAGAATGACTGGAAGCTACCAAGAGAAGGCACTTCTGCAAATTCTGATGCCACCCATAGTGGGGGCCCTACCACAGTCTACAGAGGAAGGGAAAGTGTGGGTATAGAGAGAGCTGTCCGATTCTCTAAACCTGTTGCGAGGACTGGACACTGTACATGAGCCTAGAACCAGGAAAAAAAAAAAGTGAGAAGCTGGAGAATCTTAAGGGAGAAAACATCAGGGCCATGAGTGCTAAATGAATAAACTCACCTGAAATGGTATGAGAAATAGAATCATTGAAGTTTAATAAAGAACAGGCTGGCAGGTGGTCTGCCCCTTACCTCACTTCTGAATGTTACAGCATCTCTCCTCCAAGAGATGCTACAAGTTCATCCTAAATTTTGGATTCAAGTCTAAAACACAACATCCAGTGCATTAGGCTACCATTTGTTCTAGATTTATAGTTATCGAGGCATGGTCCTAACTGGAACACAGAGCAGAACTGAGGAGTCACGAAGTGACCCCAAATTGCTCCAGGGTTGCCTCTGTCATCCATTAGCTGGGGCATGGTTTATTTATTTATTTATTTTTTCAAAAGTGACTAGGCTTTCTTTTTTTCTAAACCCTTTTCACTATGAATGAATTAATATGCCTCTTCCTCTATAAGCCATGTCCAGTGTTCTGTTTTTCCTTTCAACTGCTCCAGTACTTACTTGCTCAGGTGCAAGCTGATGATGTACCTCACTCAATCCCTACCTTTCACATGTAGGTGTTCTAGATCATGACATCCCTGAAAGCAGAAAACATTATGCAAAGAGCATGGCCACTGCACATGTACTAACCACCAAGTACTAACACGTGGACAAGTTATTCAACTGAGTCATAACTTTCTTTTACTTTTCTATTTTTTAAATAGGGATGATGATGCTTCCTTGCAGGGCACTCATGAATACTAAATTAGAAAATCAGTATAAAGCAACTAAACTAGTCCCTGTTACATCGTGAATGTTCAACTAACATCGAACAACCTCTCTTCTTCAGCTGCATTCTCGGGAAAGCCTAAAGCAGGGTCTTGCATGTGCTCAATAAATGTCGTGTTTGGGTTGATGTAAATTGTTAAATCACCTCTTGGTCTGTTTGACTTTGTCTCACGTTAGATTTATCCTAGAAATTATTATTCTGACTTCACATGTAATCACATCTGCAAAGTGATTACTTTTGTCTTTTTAAAGTTAAGATGGACTCGAATATTTATATTTATTTTCCCAGATCTGTTAC
Source organism: Ictidomys tridecemlineatus (assembly GCF_052094955.1). NCBI lineage: Eukaryota > Metazoa > Chordata > Mammalia > Rodentia > Sciuridae > Ictidomys > Ictidomys tridecemlineatus. The sequence continues at coordinate 89,551,209 of NC_135488.1, read as the reverse complement.
ATGAGCAGGGGATCCTCTAAATTGGTATTGCACTATTATATTCTATCAGTGTGAATATTCCAAAATGATATAGGAGATTCTATTCAAGATTTTAAGGATATCAAATTATTTGAAGGATATCAAAATATTCAAAAATATTTTGCCCATTTCTCAGAAGCCTTAAAATGCCTAAATTTTCAAGAAAGGATCCAAGATCTATTACCTTGATGCTGCTGCTGCTGCTGCAGAGTAAAATTTCATTGTGGAGCTTTATTTTTGCCTCTTTCTGGCTACTCTCCATAAACAGCCCGTTCCCACGTATTCAGCTCACTCACACTTCCTCTACCAAAAGAGTCCTCAGAGGGTACTTGGTAGGCATCAAACTGGTTTCAAACCTCTTTCACTTCCTGTGCATCTTCCTGTGTTCCAAGTCCTCGGGACTTTCTATCCGCCGGCTGATCAGATAAGCCAGTCCAAGTTGAAAAATGAACATATGCTAATGGCTTATAAAATGTCATGGTAGCTCTTTCCCAGGTAATATTATTGCATTAATTCATTAGGCATCTGCTGGATAGAACTCCTTCATCCAGATGAATGGTTTTAATAGGATTTCAGATCCTACATCCGCCAATGAATAAATGCTTTGAGCCTGAGAATGCTGTGCCCATCCTCAAATGATTTGATAGACTGCTGCCTAGGTTGTATTTGCCCTTGACCACAAAAACAATTTTCTTTGCTTCAGTTGCCAGTCAGAGCTTTCTCCTTCCAAATGGCCCTTTCCTGCTTCGAAAATTAGCTAAGAAGTTTTCGGTAAAGTGGAAATGTATTTCTCTCAAACCTGTGTCTATTGCTACTTTCTACACCCTCAACTAGGCAGATCAAAGGACAAATACAAAATACTTCAGATTCAAAACAGAACCGCCAGCAAAGAGAGCCTAGAAATAACACTTGAGGCAGCAAGGACTGCCAGCAACTGTCTTCCCAAGTTGAGTCAACACACTGGAAAAAGACACCAGATCTCCCTACTTGTATTCTAAACTGCTGTTGATGAACACATACCAGAGATTACTCTGGGAGTATCCAGGTCAGAAAATGGGCTGTTTGATTCACAAGTACAATGAGAACCTAATCATTGATTATTTTAAGTCTTCAAAATATGTACTGGGTAAAAGGTATTTTGTGAGGTGGGGGGGACGGGCATGAGAGGCAGGGGAAGGAGAGAGATAGAGAGAGAGAGAGAGAGGGATGGTGGGCAGACACAAGAGAGAGACAGAGAGAGGGAGAAGAGAGCTTCTCTTTTGGAAAGAAAAGGAAGGAAACTGAAAACAATCCCACTGCACTTAATGAAGCCCCACCGGACTAGTCCTAAATCCAAATCCAAATCTCAAAGGCAGATACTGAAAACTCACACTCCCAGAATCTAATCCACCCCAACGGGTCAGAAAACACTTGACATTTAATTCCACTAGATCTTAGATCAATCTCCAGGGAATAGAAATCCTTTTGTTCAGAGTGAAGCGCAGAAACAGCTAGTTCAGCAACCTACTGGCCTGGTTAGCCACAATTCCTACTGAGAATGAGATCTCAAGTGATAGACAGCTTAGGGAGCTGTAAGAGATGCTACATAGGATTCTGGAATCTAAGGAAAGTCAGGAGAATATTTGCCACAAGAGGGAGCAGGAGAATTTGGTAGGAATGGGAGACTATAAATATAGAGGTTATGATGAGGAAGTCTACCTATAGATGCAGGAGGTTACGACAGAGGGTTGTAACTAAGAAGTCATAGGATATTAGAGGATACTTTAGCAAAAGACATTCATCACTTAGAGGTTAGATAAAGGATGAACGATACCAGAAGAAGAGAGAGATAAAGCGTGTTGATTTCTAAATTCTCAGCAAATATAAGGCGATGATTTAATTTTTATTTGAAAACAACACACGCACACACTGCAAACATATAAGATTTGCTCTAAGGTCCCCTTTCCACTGTGTTATCTTTTTTTCCAGATTTAATAGCTAGTTCAATTTGGATCTTATTTATTTCTGTGTTATAAGGGCAGCCGGCTTCTTCCCTACATGCTGTTTTCCCTCTACCTGAGGGGACAATAGAGAAAGAACTGATCACACTGAATGTCACCCTGAAAATCAGAGGTTGAAGTCCTAAAATGCACTTATTTTGAAACAAACACATCCAAAGACAAAGTGAATACTTACCTTGCTTTTGTTTTTTTGTTTATTTTAGCACAACTTGGTTGGATCTGATGAGCTTTTCTCATCATTTATTTTGTCAAAGAAACAGATTAAGCACTGAGAAGGAAGGAACCATGCATTTACTTTGCAAGATAAATAAAACTCTATTTTTGTCTGATAAAAAACATGTTAAATATAGCTTGTTAACAAAAAGCTAAAGCTGTCTTGGAATGAATTTTATTTTTTCAATACATAGTAAGTTTGAAAGAGTAATTAATGTAATTCCTGCAAATGAGTCCTGTAGGTGTTCAAGACTGTACCTCACCTTCCTTTTATAATTTTATTTGGAGTTAAAGCACTGCCACTGTTGTTATGCTTTCCTTTCCCTACATAGCCAACAAAAGGATTATCTAGTTCTTAATCTAAATCCAAAAGGATACAGTAGAAACCATTAACTAGTAATAGTAAAGTAAATAGACAAGGAAGTAGATGGATAGATAAACACACAACCTTCATATTCTGTTAGTTCACTACTATAATCCCAGCCCCATTAAGGCTCCAAGACAGAGTAGATTAAGTCTGATTGTCATGGACATTCTTACATCCTTTGCACAGCTAAATGATGAATAATAGCTTACCTCTGCTGAGCGCCCCCCCCCATTTTCCCCTTTTTTTCTAGGAATTAATCATTCCATTTTTAATAATAGTAAAAAAAACCAGCCATTTTAAGGAAGAAAAATGGGGGCTTCTTTTATAGCAAGTGGGAGAAATTTTAGATAAGGAGTCCTTCTATCCAAAGAGAACCCTTCAGGCAGGCAGCATTTGTAAAATGAAAACCATTTAAGAAAACACATCTTTGCTTCTTGGTGAAATAAGTGATTCCTCCCCCACCAAATCACTCACAAAGCCCCAAAGATGGAGCAAGCTCTCCTTCCTTCCTCCTGCTTTCACACCCAGCTAACCTCCCAATTAAGCAAGTTTAGCAAACCCAGAGAGCTAAATACAAATAACACAGGATTTGGAAGAGGAACCTAAAGCCAGTCATTCCTGTTCTGGCTTTGTTTTCTTATCTGAAATGAATGAAATATATAGATTCATTTTCCTCCCTCCTTTCCTGACTTGCTGCAGGAGAGCTCTGACAGAGAAAGAGGAAGCATGTAAGTGTGTGTGTGTCTGTGTGCGATGTGTGTGTGTGTGTGTGTGTATGCGCGTGTACGCGCGCGCGCACGAGCGCTCCCGCGTGTGTTGGGAGTGAGAGAAGGGGAAGGTATATACTTTCCATAGTCTCTCCTGGACCTCCCTCCCCCGTTTCCCTTAGGAAATCTTCATACAAGTCCCGGATTGTGGATGTTCACTGCTCCTATTCCGAGATACTCAAGCCAATGTCTTTAACCACATCTGATCAGAAATCTCCACCTACTCAGTCCGCTCCTCCATGTTCAGGATGCCTGTACTGTCTTCACCACATCTGTCATTTTTAAAAATGCTTCTTCCACTACACCTCCCACTGATATCCTTTTTTCTCTTTTTAGTCTTTACACCTCCAGCAGGACAAAGTTTGTGTTGTTATATTCACAACCACTAGTGGCTGACTAGCAGAGAGGTAGAGAGCGCCTTCAAGGCAGCCAGGATAAGGGGGGTTAAAACCATAACCTAGTGCAAAAAAATGACTTTCTTTCTAGCGACTGCAGACCACAGGCACGCTGCTTTCTTCAGGAAAAAAAAAAAAAGACATTCTTTGTTAAATTTGATCGCCCCTTCTCTCAATCCAACCACTGCTACTTTATCTGGGGAGGGAAATACGAATTGCCAGCCCAAGTCATTCATCAGACAGTGACAGAATCCGTGGAGGGAGGGCGAGTTAAACAATCAAAGATGCACATATGCTGTATTTTTTAAAGCATCGCCTGCACGGATTTGGTTTCTTGAACCCACTGTCCAGCTATTAAGACCTCCCTCTTCTTGACGAAGGAGGAGCCAAGAAGGATATCCTCGCATCTCAGAACATAGACCATTTCCCCAAGAGCCAGCACAGCCCCCAGGCAGATAATGCAGCTGCAAAGTTCCTTTGGAATCTCTTGGGGAAAGATGCCTGTGTGTGCAGAATCCCCAATGCACACCCCGACATGGTGCCCAGAGACTGAGACCCTGTAAGTCCACTCCCCACATTTTTTCCTTGTCTGTCCCCTCTCTCCGGCCACACCTCCCTCTTCTCCGCAGTCCATGGTGAAGGAGCACCCAGAGCCCATCTGCCAAGGGGGGGGGGGGTCGCAAGTGTGGCCTTGGGAAAGACCCCAGGGATTACCAGGAGGAGGGAAGACCGCGGAGAGGAGCCCAGTGGGTGGGGACGCCTGGGTCCCTAGCAGCGCTGCTTACTGGGTGGACTTAGCTCTTCGCGCCCGGAATCCTCAAAGCCCAGCGCGGTGCAGGGCGCAGCATCCCTCCTTAGCAGCCCTTTCTTCCTCCGGCAGCCTGCACTGGCAGGCAGGCACCCTCACGCCCAGAAGCACCAGCCCGAGCAATTTCACTCTCCCCAAGCTCAGACACCCAGAAAATGTGCAGGCGCACGCACACACACACACACACACACACACACACACACACACACACAATTTGGAAACCAGTCTTTTGCCAAAACGAAGGAAGTGCAGCCTTATGAACAGCAAGAGGAAAACAGTTCACGGTATCTGACTGGATTCCTTTTGCTTGCCCACCATAGGATCCTACCTGGTTTGGGGAGTGTGAATGGATTCTCCCCAGTGCCTCCCCGCTAGTAGGAAATACGGCAAACTCCCTGCTTTTAAATAGCTCCCGATCAGGAAGAGGTCGCTCCCATCTTCTGCGGGAAGCACAAAGCAGGCGGCGGCGGACAGACTCCGGTGCAGCGCCGGCGCGAGCTGGAGCGGCGGCGGCGGCTGGCAGCGGTGCGCGCGGGCGGGAGGCAGCGCGGAGGCCGGCAGGCTGGGAGGGCCGGAGCCGGGCGGCGCGCGCGCTCGCTCCCTCCCTCCCTCCCGCGCACACCCGCCTGCCGCCCGCCGCCCGCAGCCTCGCACTCGCTCACACGCGCGCTCGGCCCCGCCGCCGCCACCGCCGGGGCCCGGCGGCTCCCCGCGTTCCGGCCCTCTGCGCGCTCCCCCGGCGGCCTCAGTGATCGCTTGTGGTTCAACCCGCAAGTTTCTGGAGCACCGGGGCGGTGGGGAGCCCTTCCAGCCTCCCGGCCTCTGCCCCTGAGGATATAATTTTTCTATTTCCTCCAGGTTCTCGCCCCGCAGTGCGTCCCGGCCGCGCGCTAGCGCTCTCTTGGGCACCCAGCCCATGGATTACACACGCGGACCGGCGCTGCAACTTTTCTTTTGAACCTTCTTTGCCTCTTTCACAGACAGAATTCCGACCCCCCCCCCATTCGCCTACCCGTTTCTCACCTCTGAATTTGTTACTCCAGATATATCTTTCTTCCTCCACATTCTGCCCCTCTGCTAAAGGAAGCTTTCTTTTAGCAAAGGAATCTGAGGATGTATCAATGATTTTTTTAAATCTTTACTCCATGTTTTTCCTACATATCATGTATGCAGGAGTATTCGCTAGCTACTAGATGCTGACACAAGCAAATAAGGATGGAGTTGGGGTATTCTCCATCCAAGAACTCTGAAAGGCTACCCGTGTTGGTATTTTGCTCAAAGATTGCAACTCACTTGGGAATAAAGACCAAGAGGCTGTTTAGTGTGAAAGCCATGCCGTTTTAAACTACAGAGGAGTAAAAGCTGAGCATTAAGATTGAGTCAGGAAAGACCTAATGCAGCAATCGACGAACCATTCATTGCCCTTTCCAAGAGAAGCATTATCATTGCCAATACATCACTTCCCCATAATTAATAAAGGAGCATTGCAGCAGGCCCTTGCTCTCTTGACAGCTCATTCATCCTTACAAATCCTTAATGACTTGGCAGGATGAAAGGCTAGCCTCACTGTAGAGTTCACCAGCTCCCAAACCTGGCTGTACAACAGACACACCTGGAAATGCAGACTGATGCTGTAGAATCCGATACAGACTCTGATGATGTAGGTTTCACGTGGAGGCTCTGAGTTTGTATTCTTAAAGCACCAGTTGATATTGGCCCTTGTTGTGGCTTACCGAGGTGTGTGGGGCCAGGACCTGCTATATTGGGAAAGTGAGGGGAGGAAGGAGCTGAAAAGCACAAGGCAGAGTTCAAGTTCTTTATCAGATTTTTTCCTGATACTTACAATGTGGCTCTGGCAGTCAGGTTTAGGGGAGAGAGATTCTGACTCCAGGAATTCCAGTTTGATTCTGCAAAAAAGAGCAAGGTATTGGAGCAGTAACACTCCTTTATCCCTATGTCAGTGGCCCACAAACCTGACTGCATTCAGATATCCTCTGGAGCTTTTAAAAGTCCCAGGGTCTAGGCCACACCCTAGAATGATTAACTTGCAATCTCTGGGGTTAAGACTCAGGCATCAGTAATTTGTTTTTATGTTCCCTGGTCCATACCTATGTGCAACGAAGGTTGGGAACCACTGCTCTAGGCCAGTACTCCTTAAACATGAATGTGAGTCTGAATCACCTGGAGATTGCAATTACTCCTTTAGTAGGCCTGGAGTGGGCCTGGGATCTGCATTTCTAGCAAATTTACAAGTGACATTGATGTTACCCTAAAGGAGGACTGCTCTTTAATTCGCAAAAGTCTGTCGTACCCAGTACCCATCCAGCATTTAAGGACACTCTGGCAAAAGAAACTCCAACCCACTGCTTGCCTTGCAAATTTGCAGGAATCCTCCTTCCCTGTGAACATTTTCCTTTCTTTTCTGAGATAAGTTTTCTTGAAAGCTGCTCTCCACATAGACTTTTGTTAGACTGCACTGAGTAGTGACACTTGGGGAGACAGAGAAGATCACCATCTTTGGGTTAGAGTATATCCTCAGCCAAAATTCGCTTAGATCTTGACATCCAGGGAGTGTGAGAGGCAGATATTTGGCTCATACTAAAGGACAGGGGCTTGGAAAGAAATGTGGCTGTCTTTTAAATGACAACAAGAAAAGCTTGTAACTAAAGATTCTGCTCATAGGATATAGGACACAGGTTATGAAGAACACAGGCTAAAAAGATAAATAAAAATGTGAGTGAACTATATACCTCATTGGAATAGATTCTATAGGGAGGGTAAGGCCTGTTATAACTATTATGGGCTACTTAGTGACAAAATTTTCTTAAAAGGATAAGTATGTTAGATGGGGTGACAGTAGTACTGGTCTTTCAATGTCTGGGCTGGTCTGTACTGGTCTTTAAAAGCCTATCATTTTAGCAACTAAGAAGTTATCAAGGCTACATACAGGTCCTCTTCTTTTCTAGTCTAAACTGATGGGTTAATTTGGATTCCTGGGGGCAGGGGACCTACATTGTATGGTCTTCTCCTTATCGAAGTCTTTTAAGGGGTGGCCTAGTACCCAGTGATTTGTCACTCTTTTTATTTGGCTCAATTTCTGAGTCCCTAATTTTCTTTGCCTTTCATTTCTCATTAAAGGCATCTTTATAATGGTCCCAAGGCCCTGGGGCAAATCAAACCTTTTGCTCCCTCCTAAATGTCATACATGACTGAATTTTTATTGCAAGAATTATCAAAGGCAACATCACTGGCAAAAGGCTGTGGAGACTACAGCTCTAGGTAAGGAAATAGTGAGGTTTCTACAGGCTGTGACTTTGGAAAGAAGAAATATTGTATGCAAGAAGGAGGTGATTTACATTCCAAAAGCGGAGCTATTTCTTAATGGTATTCTTGGATATTGATTGCTATTCTTGTCTTCTGGACTTGGAATTTATAATCACAAATCTTCATTGTATCAAACCAAAGCAGTATGGAACAGCTATTGAGGGGTCTGCACAGGAATACCACTAAGATTTGATATATTCTAAAGATGGTTCAAATTTTCAGGAATCATTCCCTAGTAAATCTTCAGGGGATCCTTAAGCAAATTTACTTTCAGACCAAATGTAAATGATGTGAATTAGACCAACTTTATATCCAGTCTATATAACAAGGGTACCAAAGATTTTTTAAAATGTTTTCTAATACTATGTTAAAACATCCAATAACTTTCCATTATTGAGGAAACAAATACTTTGTTTTAGTTCATTTTAGTTTTACTTTGAGTCACCTAGGTCAGAAGAACCACTATTGTTTTTCTCCATTGCCTGGGCTTCTTAATGTATCAGTAGAGTCCTAATCATCCCCATCTTATCTCCTAGTCCATCACCATTCACCATAGAGGGCTGTGCTTATCACAGGCTCAGTCTCATCTTGGTTTCCAAATAAGAAAAAGGTACTAGAGCACTCACAGCCTGGCCAGGGAGGGAGCTTAGCCATAGCCATTTTCCCAGACTTAACAACCTCATGTGGACCACTGGACCCCTCATTTTATCACTTAGGTTTTCTTTGCTGCTGATTGGATCCAGGGCTCTTTGCTTTCAGGGTGACTGTAGAGATTCTTTGTCAACTTCTAGGTGCTACTATTCTTTTTCCTGGTGTCTTGTTCCTGCAGTTCAAATTTTACTTCTTTACACTGTTTTGACCAGTTGAACATCAGTCTTCTACTCCATCAAGTAATGGGCCCTGCTAATGTACAAAAATCCAGAGAGCCTGTAGGTAGACTTGAAATAATAACCTCCTGCCCTGGGCTCCATTACTGAGGGGGGGGGGCAGCCACTTCCTCTGAGTCACCAATTAATTTTCACAGTCTTGGGACACCAGGGGTCTGCAATTCTACATTTCTATAATTTCTATTCAAGGATTAGACTTGTACAAAATTCTCTTTTCGTTTTCCATTTCGGCTCCTTGTTACATTAAGGAAATATTTAAACCCTAGTCCACAATTTTACCAATGGGAACTCAATGGCAGAATCATTATCTAGAGCGAATAGTAGGTCACACAAGAGCAACTGTCTGTTTAAGAGCTGGCTGAGGCTTAGGAGTCAGAATACAGGTGGGATTCATAGTTCTGCTCTGGCTGTGTGAACTTGGAGAAGTTTTTTAGCCTCTAAAATCTCATTATCTTTGTCTGGAAAACCTAAATCATGAAATCTCCTTCAAGAAGTTGTAGGAAGGATAAAACATATATAATGTGCTTGGTGTATGTCTTTCTTTTTTAGTACTAGGGATTGAGCCCAGGGGTGCTTAACCACTGAGCCACATGCCAAGCCCATTTTATTTTATTTTTTTTTTAAATTTGAGACAGGGTCTCACTAAGTTGCTTAGGGCCTCACTAATTTGCTGAGGCTGGCCTTGAACTTGTGATCTTTCTGCCTCAGCCTCCTAAATTGCTGGGATTATACATAGGTGTGTACCACACAGCACCCAGCTTGATATAATTCTTGATCACAATAATTATTCAACTATAAAATGATATCCATATAAATAAAAAATCAATATAATTAGTTTTTCATTATCAGACCATCATGTTATTGATAATGATTTTGATGTGATTTTTGTTATACAGAATTTTAGACATTGACTAATCCAAAAAATGTATATTTATACATCAAGAGAGCATTTTCCTTTTCTGTAATGAAGGAAACTGTACTTTCTGATTTTATAAGGGCAAACTGGTTATTTCTGTTAACAGTATTTCTTTCTCTTTATGTCTTGCTATCAACTTGCTCTCCTCTTATCTCTATTAAATACGAGGGTACAATTTCAAAGAGCAATTTTAACCAAATACCACTACAACTAAAATTTTGGTTACCACATTAATTTATTAACAGAGGACTTTATTTGAAGGACAAACTTCTTCACTATGTTTGCACAGACTTTCTACAACCTTGGTTCAAGGACTGTCCATCAACAGGGACTCGAGATGAGGCCCTGGGGTGCTCTGTACCAAGCAGTTGTTCCTCACAATCCAGTTCTGAAGCACTGTCCCTGAGACATGGCATGTCAGCTTTTTCAATAAATATCTTTTCTAAGACATCATCTTTGATATATAGTTCTCTTCCTGAATCTTCAATTGCTGGCCACTGATTAGAATCTTCTGAGAACTGCCAATATTGTAACAGTTACTGCAATGCCCAGACAGTAGCCCTTGAAAATGGTTATAACAAAAAGACTTATGGGGGAAATGGCTGAACTCCTGGGTATCTTAGTCCATGATTTTAATGATGCTGATTTTGCTACCAATGGAAGTCTCTGGATAATGAAAGGACACATTCTCATCACTCTTAAAAAATTCAGAATTGCTCAGTGTGACTTAAAGTGTTGGTAGTAATCATGAGCAGGTAAAATTCTAAAACTATTTTCTATTTTCTTTTCCTTTTAAAATATCATCCCAACCATACCACTCCTCAATATTTATCTTGAAGAATCAAATTCATTGTACTTAGCAATACACCCATACCCATTTTTATAGCAGTATGACTCACAATAGCTAAACTATGAAACCAGCTTGGGTGTCCATCACCTGATGAATGGATTAAGAAAATGCAGCATAAATACACAACAGAGTTTTATTCAGTCATAAGTAAAAATGAAATCACATCATTTGCAGGAAAAATGGAGGGAACTAGAGAACATTATGTTAAACAAAATAAACCAAACACAGAAGGTCAAGGGTGGAATGTTTTCTCTCATATATGGAAGCTAGAAAGGAAAATAAAGATGGGAATGGGAACCCATGAAAATATGAGAGACTAGTAGAGGAAAAGGACCAAAGGATGAGAGATGGGGAGGCAAGGGGAAAGTATTGGGAAATGATACTGGCTAGATGATATTGTTATATTGTGTGCATGGATGAATATGTAACAATAGATCCTGTCATTATGTACAACTATAATGCACCAATAAAAAATATAGAAAAAAAATTTAAATTGCCATCTTTGGATTTGTTTCAGCATTTCTAAAAGTGTAAATCAAAATCAATGGTGAGTTATTTGTATAGGCATAAAAATATTTGCTGCCTATAATTTAATTTTTATATAAGAAATCCTTTGAACTAGTTGGAAGAGCTGATTATTTGTCTTTTATAGACTGAAAAAGAAAGTATAAATGGATTTGCTTATATAGAAGTGTAGGCCCTACTCTTGGAGATTTCTTCTCTTATTGGTCAGATATTGGGTCTGAACATTGTGTGGGGGTGGGGGTTGTTTTCATTTTTGGCTTTTTAAGTTTGTTGTTGTTGTTGTTGTTGTTTGTTTTTTAATGTTCTCTGTGTGGTTCTAAGTTTCAACCAGGGGTAAAATTCAGTGAATGAAAGGTGAACTAGCTAATTAGTGATAAAGACCCATGAAAAAACCCCCTTCTACCCAGGGAAGTATATTTTCTATTCTGCTGTTCCACTCAATATTAATATTTAACAGAATATAAAAATGAAGACTTCTTAGAAATTTAAAAGACTGTGGGGCCTCAAAGAGGCAGAAGTAGGTATTTTAATTCTCCTGACAAGGATTTAGAAATTGGAAATTATGATCCAGAAAGTTCTGTCCATGGCTGCAGGGCCTCTGTCTGTCTTGTTGAACATTCACTCCACCCCCAGCATAAGCACAGTGTTTGGTACATGGTAGATGAATTAACAGAATGCATCCCACCCACTGTAAGAGGACTGCTCTGTGTGGAAAGAAGATGGCTTTTGCTTTCAGGGTGAAGGAAACTCTCTGGCGCCTGTCCAGTAGAATTGCAACTTAACACCAACCACCTCCTGGTAACTGCAGTGCAGGCCCTGGTTAGCAACTGACATAGTCCCCATATCCACACCCACAGTCCTGCCTGGCCACCTGCTCTGTGATGACAGGCAGATTGTCTGTTACATTGCAGGAGGCTGAACCCCACAGAGATGGCAATCAGACCCAGCCTCAGGCTGGAGCCTGTAAACTGACCCTTTGTCAGTTATCTCAGGAATTAATTCTAAAGCTTTTATTTGTCCCAATTCATAAACAAGTCAAAGAATCTCTTATTTCCTCTATTAAGAGAGGTTCATTAAGCATGCAACTTATGTTTTGTGCTTGAATTTTAAAAAATATTTTTAAGACTCAAGAAAACGGTAAGCTTCCTGATAATATTCAAAGTCATCAAATAACTCATTAAAGGCAAAATGTTGGATGGGACAGGAAAAAATAAATAAATTTCTCTTAAATAAATAAATAAAATTCATTTCTTCTTGTATTTACTCAACAAATATTTATGAGGGCCTGCTCTTTGCTTTTAATTGCCCTCCCAGACACTAGAAAGACAACAGAAAAAATACCACCGCCAAAGTTCCTATTCTTTTGGGACTTATGTTATAGAGGAAAAACAACAGGCAGTAAACAAAATGGACAAATTAAGACATTAGAAGCTACCATATGTAAAAAAAAATCTATGAAAGCAATAAAGCAAGGAAAATGGAATACAGAGTTTTGGGAACAAGTACTAGTTTAGGTGGTCAGTTTTGCAGACACTTGAATGCAGTTAAGGTTTCCTATTGACAGTGTTGTTGTTATTATTATTATTATTATTATTATTTTGTATGTGTGTGTGTGTGTTCCAAACAGAATAAATGATAGAGCATAGGTTTGTTTGAAGTTCTTTTGGAATTTCCACCTCAAGGTCACTGGACTTTATTAGTATATGAATAGAGGCTTAGACAGGAGTTTCACCTCTGCATTCAGGAACACATCATATTATATAAATCTAATGGTTATTCCCAAAAGGCAGACCACTCCCAGAGATTGCACATACAATAATGTCTTTGTTCAAAGGCACACCCCTTTTATTTTATTTAAATAGTAGCATTAATTAATTAATAACAACTGAATGGCCAACTTTTCAAAAATAAGCTCTAATTAGTGGAACTCTTATCCCAAAGTCAATGCCAATGGTGAGAAGTCAGAGAATCTCATATGTATAGTTTAATGATGGCTCAATGCTTTCTTTCTAGAATTCTGCCACACATCCTTTTCCTTCTCTTTTCTTATCTGAAATTCCACTATACATTCACAAAAGACTGATAGTTTGTGTACATACTCAGACACACACTCTTCAACAAATACATTGTCATTCACATTCACGAGTGTTTAACTTTGACTACCTATTTAATTACTGAAAATGACCATATCAAAATTTGCATGGAAATAAAAACTGACCACTTATGTTCTGAAATTTTATTTAACATCTTTTTTTATTTGTAAGTTTTTATATACTCAGCCTCAAGACTACTTCAAGGCTAAATATGATTTTGACCCAATATTGCTCTTTTGGAAAATGAATGACATCAGCTTTGAAGCCTAAAAATGTGAATTATGTATCTTAAGTATCTTAAGACAGATTTTTAATTTTTTTATCAAAAATTAATATCTGAATGTAGAAATTGAAGAAAAGTAGAGCACGGATGGAAAATTATTTAAAGCCTCTAAATGCCTACCTAACTCATGATAAATGATCAATATGTTACAAATTAATAGAACATACCTCATTACAGCGTAATCATAGTAATGGAAAATTTGCAGCAGATTTACTAGCTGAATTTTTAAATCATTCAGACAGCAGAGAGTGACTACTCCATTCAGAGCCACAAACTATGTTCTGTGATAACTTATAAAAAATGAATTAAACACCATCCAGGACCTCTAGGAACTTGGTTTCATAGGTGGAATTAGACTCAAGATTTTTGACAAAATAGATGCTATAAGTAACCAGCTATGTACTGTATAAAGATATATCTTGATGGCACATCTGAGATGCATTAAAGTGAGCATGACCAGTAATAAACAGAAAGAGAGAAGATGATTAAAACCATCTCAAGAAGCTCCAAGCAAAGGAGTGTAAATGGCAATTTTTTTTTTCCATTGGCTCAATTCTTGGCAGAATCCCATTACCTCCCAGACCAATAGTTTTTAAAAGTACTGTTTTCATTTTGAGGAGAATCATTCTAGACGGTTTCAGCTGAAACACATATGATTTCTATAAGACTGTTAGTTTCCTAAGAAAGCAATTCCTTTTAAAGACTGGCATACCAAGGTGGGGGTAAAGGTGGAGGTCTGCTTCAGCATCCAGAGAGCACTTCATCACTGCGATGATGAATGGTGATAATAAAAAGCAGACAGCACCTGGTGGGTTTTATGATTATGTTTAAATTCTCTACAGAAATGCACCCCCTTTTTATTTGCACTATTCCTGCTCCCTGTCACCCCAAAGTGCCACTGTGTTTTAAATAGGTTATAGTAATCCAGGAATATCTGGCCTTCTTTCTATGACTTAAGAGCTGACTTGTAACTAGGGAGCAGGTGAAAAGATTCCCCTCCCACCCACCAGACATTTAAATCTGTAGAAAAACCAAAATGCAGTCAGGTTTGGTGAAGGATGAGCTTTACAGACAGTCTCTTAACTTCTCCTAATTACAACTATTTTTATTATCATTTTAGAAATACACAAATCACTGAGGGAAATCTGAACATATTCATAATATTCAAATCTTTTTGTCTTTTCCCAACTCTCTATCTCTAGGAAGATATTATTTTGTTAAAAGCAGTCTGATTTGGGGGTAACAGGTCCACAGATAAAATCAATTGGTTTAATTTCCCATGTGAATGTTTTTGACATCTTTCCTGACACATCCTTAATATGACACACACTAAAGTATTGTGCATTCATCATTATGAGAAACGTGATATACATTTAGCATTACTTGACACTGTAATATATATATTGTCAAAATAGAAAGCATGTGTTAGATTTTTAATGTTTATCCTGTCACTTTAATGTAAACAGTTTTTATTTCATTCAAATAAATGTAATATAATTAATATTAATCAACTAAAATTAAGTTTAAGAAACTTATTTATATAAGTAAACAAAACAAAATTTAACTTATATAAACATATAAATATTAATTTTATTTATATCAATATAAATGTTATTTATATAAATATATAAACATTAATGCTAGAAAAATATGCAATGAATTTCCTGTATATTTGGAAACTTTCTTCCTGTGAAAGGCAGTATCTTGTGTTAGGAAAAATATTAAAAGTGAGTTTGCATTTTGTGGAAATGGACTTGAATTTGCTACCTTTACCTGATAGCCATATACTCACAAATAGAAATTGTCTATTGATCATTCATTTGCTTACTGAGTATTTTTTTTAAATGTTCATTAAACACAGCACTGGGTTAGACATAAGAGAATCATCAATTTAAAAAATACAGGGCTTTTATGTTGAAGAAGGAAATAGCAATAAAGCAAATTATGCAATACATTATTTCATTAATATTATGATAAATGGTAACAAAGAGATGCAGAGTGTGGGCTTTAACATTTTCTAACAAGGGAGCGGACTTTTCTTAAGGAAGTTGGTAAAGCTCTAAGAAATGGCTAGGATGTACCTGAAGAGAGGAAAGAGCTCAGTGTATAGTCCTAATAGAAGGTTTGAATGCAAAGGCTCTGAGGTGAGAAGGCACAGTCAGAAAATTGAAAGAGCGTCAGAGGGGTAAAGCACAGATAGGGCTGTGCCACAGCTCAGGCCCTTCAGAGCCTGCAGGACTTGGTCTTTTGGTCTTTTTGTTAAGAACAAGATGATTCTCCTGCCTCATTCTGAGAACTTGCCTTAGTGGTCTCATAGAACAAAAGAGGCTGACAATACCTAAACTCTGCCCTTTCCCCACTTTTCCTCCTTTCAATATTTAGCAAAATTCCTTCTGAATTTAATATTAAGGACAGACTTGACAACTGGAAAACTGAAAACAAGTTAAGCCATATTTTTTAGACTTGATTGTATTTCCTCTCCTATGCTTCGTCAAGAGTCTCCTGTATGATTATCATTATAATCATAGAGGCCGAGGCAGGAGGATCATAAATTTGAGATCAACTTCAGTAACTTGGTGAGACCCTGTCTCTAAACAAACAAACAAACAAATAAATAAAATAACAGGCTGAGAATGTAGCTCAGTGGTAGAATGTTCCTGAGTTTAATACCCAGTACCCCCCAGCTCCCCCTCAAAGTTCTCCATTGTGGCATAGACACAAAAGAGTGATGGTCCTATGTGTTGCCTACTATGTTAGTCCTTGTGGAGAAGGGGAGTACCACTAATTCTTCCTCTTTGATGTAAAGAGAACAGAAGTCTCCAAAACATTGATTTAAAGATTGTACAAAGGAGAGATTGATGTTTGATTTCCCTGTTTCAGTCTCCACCTTACTTCTGTGTTATATATCCTGCAGTAGGCGAAAACCACTGGGGAGAGATGGGGAGTGGCTTCTTATAGAGGTACTTAAAATGGTCTGAGAACTGGGGCTGTAGTGGAGAGACAAGACTGAATCTGCATATCTGCCAAGGAGGATATAAGATGAATTCTGTATGAGACCACCAGTTGGGGGACAACGTATAAAATGATCCAATCACACATAAGTTCCCATAGTGCCCAGAGAAGGCGCAGAGTCAAGAGTCCATCCCCAGAGGGGACAGTTGAGTACTTGCCTAACCATATTGAGCAAGCAACAAATGGGATCGGTGGGCCTTAGAGACCACCATGAAGGAGTGGAAACCTTACAGGACAGACATTCTCTTCCCTGCCTCCCTGCAGATCACTGGAGGGCTATAAGGAAAGGATGGTGGGCAAGAGGAATAGACAATACTCCTTTTCTTCCTGAGGCTTCAGAACTTCCACCTCTCAACTGGGGTGGTACCAGTCCCTGAGGGCCAATTTGAAAATTCATGAGATGTTTTATTGATGACACAATGGTATGGAAAATACTATGCACATTCATTGGGCTGGAACCAGGGATTCAACAAATCTTGCAATGTGTGGGACAATCCTACACTGTAAATAATTGTTCTTCATTTCATGTAACTTTCAAGTGTTCTGTGGAACATTGATGGAGGTGAAAAAAATCTATGATCCAAACTCATTGCCTTACTGTCATTTTTGTTTAAAAATACAAGCAATTTTTGCATGTTTTAATTTACACTGAATTTTATAGTATTGTGTATATTGAAGAAAGGTTGTACTTTGCTTTATTTAGAATTTAATAAGAACTGGTCACTCTTTCAGAAAATTACTTCACTACTGGCAATATTGCCTATTACTGTTCATAGCTATTGCCTTTGAGGTAGTTGTACATAATGAGAAAATCACCTGAATATTACTCCTTACCTTCTGGTAAGATTATGCTTATTCATTGAAAAATGTACTCATTTATCATAAAATATTTCCATTTATATCTTTTTATATTATAGTTGGAACATTATATAGAATTTTAAATCTATATTAATATGTGCTTATTAATTAATTATATTTTAGAATACTGTGCTCTAGCATATTTGTTATAAAAGTGGAGTCATGATCTGAATATATACCCCTAAATTTAGGTGTTGGAAACTAAATCTCCAATGCAATAGTGTTGGAAGGTAGGTGTTTAGGACATGAGGACCTTACAGATAGATTGTTGCCACCATAAAAGTGCTTAGGGGAATGGATTTGGTCTCTTTTGCCTTTCTGCCAGGTGAGGGCACAACATTCTCCACTCTTATCATTCTACTTTCTACCCTTTTCTATAGGAGGGTATAATGGAAAGGTCCTCGCCAGATGCTAGCACCTTGAACTTGGACTTCCTAGCCTCCGGAACTGAAAAACTAAAAGTCTGTTCTTCATAAATTACCCATTCTTAGATATTTTGCTATATAGCACCCAAAGGCCTCAGAGAATGGAGAAATTTCACTAAAGGAATTGATAACTCCAAGTTTTTAACTCTTCCAGAGTTATAAATGTAGTCTTATGTTGAAAGAGCAGGTGCTGTGTTGAAAGAGCAGGTTCTGAGGGGAATTTTTGAATTAATTTGAATTGTTCCAATTTAACAATAAAGAGGAATGAATCAGTTGCCAGAATGAGGCTTTTCCAATTATTAAAACTGACTAAAAATCTTCTCGACTGATAGCCCGTCAGGAAACTGATGCAGGAAAGGAGCTCTGCCGGCGTTCTGCTGGAGGCTGTCACTGGAAAATAACATGGGATGAAACGTCTCCACAGCTTTGACAGTTGATAGGATGGCCAGCTACCTGTCACTCACCTGAAGAGTGGAAAGGTGAAGTTCTGGTTCTCCATTAACTGATTGCTGATAAACCTTTGACTGCTCTAAACCATACTTCCCTTGCAAATGGAGGATGCTATTAACTTTTTCTGCTTCTTTCAATATTATTGTGAGAATCATATAAGTGCTCTGCAATGACTGGAAATATGATCCTGCCTTGCATTCGCAGCACCCAGGCCCAGGCAGTGCATATAATAATACCTAATAATTCATGTTAGTTAGTTGAATATGTCCTCTTTTCTTCCCCTAAAGGCCACAGATGCTCACAATCGTGACTTAGAGTGTATATTACCAGTGG
Organism: Ictidomys tridecemlineatus; assembly: GCF_052094955.1. Lineage (NCBI taxonomy): Eukaryota > Metazoa > Chordata > Mammalia > Rodentia > Sciuridae > Ictidomys > Ictidomys tridecemlineatus. Next base: position 89,532,685 of record NC_135488.1, on the reverse strand, counting down.
ATGCTGCTTAACTTCTTCATTTACATGTAGGATGTACCCAAAAATCTATACATGACTATTGGCATCATTGATTCATATATGCCTAAGAGAACATTAAATAGAATAGGGAATAAATATTGAAATTAGTTAATCAGATATCTTATAGGAACTGGTGACCTAAAAACAAAGTGTGCAGAGAATAGAAAAGAAGCTACTTAAAGAGTTTTTAAAGGTGAATTAATCTAAGAGTGAAATCCCACCTGGTGCACATCAGGAGGGCAGTTAATTAAAGGCTCTGCGGAGACAGGACTGCAGCAAACCCCAAGGCTAGCTGGAGGCTAAGTTGATTAGAGCACAGTGCTTATCCGGCCCCTTAGGGTATCTACCTGATCCCCAAGAGAGTTGTTCATCTTCAATTTCTGCCTAGCCAAAGACTCCACTATCAATCCCAGCTGTCTGTTTTGGAAATGCTAACCTTTTGCACACGGAGCTGAGAGAGTTACCAACCCAGTCCTATTACTAATGGACTGACCTCAGGAAGGGTTTGCCCTATAGAGTGCTACCCTATGGTACACTTGGCAGCATTGTCCTGACCAGAGGGCTTCTGATGGGGGGGTGCCATTAACTGCTATTAAGATAGATGGGGAGAAGACAGAAGTCTAAACCACTTCATTCACTTCTCTAATTATCTTTCTCTCAAAAGCACTGGGGCTGCTGTTGTCTCCTTTTGTTTCTTCTGCAGAATAATAATCTACTGCCTTTTTTGTTCTTTTTAGAGACATTTTTCCCCTTAATTAAAGGTCATACACTATGTCTTTCCATTTGACATTCCCATAAATAACTTCATAGTGTCTATCTCATTATTCTCTTTAGAATGCTGTCCACTTTAATTAAGTCCCAATTAATTTCTCCTTTCCCCAAAGAAAACAATGGTGGTTTCCTGTTACACTTCCCCATCACTTTTTAGTATATTAGTGATACTAAATTTTGTGGTTATCATCTTTGTAACCTCCACAAAATGACTTTTGATAATAAAATTGGAATAAAGAACTTTTCCATGTGTGGCCATAAAATTGTGCCTAGGTAAGCTGTATTCATTCATGATTAAGATTACTATAACTTTAAGCAAATCACTTCGGCTTCCTAGATCTCAGGTTGAATATCTATAAAATGGGAGACTGGAACTGATTTTGTTCTCTTTCCCCTTTTAAAACATGGGGTATTATGATATAAAAGTCTCAATTCCTACTCTTTGGGTTTCCAATCTTACTCTGTACTATTTGATTACATTATAGCTTATAAACAAGGTGCTATGGAATTATTGGCATCAGCCTGCATTTCTGAGTGTGTGAAGTATAGTCATTCACTTTCTCCAAAAATATGACTTTGAGATAAAACTAACTCTAGTACCATTTACTTATTCAAAATTAGGTGGTAGTTTCGTGTTTTTATTTATTTGTATGGTATTATATACTATTATCGCCTTTTATGAAAATATACTCTTTTGCCCCATTGAAATAGTTTCTTTCTAAACAATAATGTTTGTATGTTTGGATGATGAAGAGTTTTCATGTCTTTTCACATGAAAAGGACTGTTCATTAGGCTTAAGGAAGTACCTAAAACAGAAAGAATTCTTAGAATATCGCAGTGCTCTACTTTTAAATTCCTATGAATTAAAAGTGGCTTTTCTTTTATATGTTTGTGTATTTCATGTGTATAAATTTTTAAGTTTTTAATAATCAATCTTTAGTTGTTTTCCAGTGTTTTCTAGTGTACATTTCCAGCATACAGAACATGGAGGGAATAGTAGAACCAACACCCTACACGTACCTTCAGCTTCACTAGCTGTCAACTGATGGTCAGTTTTGTTGTATGTAAATCTCCCTGCCATCCTTCACACTTAATTATTGGAAATCTTATTTAGATAGATATCATATTAATTTATCAGTACAAATACCAGTGTATACTTCTAAAAGAAGACTACTTATAATCCCATCCACTCGGAGGATGAGATAAAAGGATCCCAAGTTGAAGGCAAGCCTCAGCAATTTATCGAGGCCTTAAGCAACTTAGGTAGACCTTATATCAAAATTTTAAAAACTAGGTCTAGTTGTAGCATAGTCATAAAGTTCATTCCTCAGTACCACCCCCACAAAAATAACTAAACAAAAAAGATGGTGTGTCATAACTGTTGTTGTACTGTCACCCTCAGAAATTCCTTAAGATCCCTGATCAACTCATTATGTCTATAGTTTATGAGAAATCCAAATATTTACATACTAAATATGTTTGAAGTGTATTTTTATACATACATATAATGTTTATAAATTTCTTTTCTTTCTTTCTGTTTTTTTTTCCCCTTGCAATTCATTGTCTGAAGAAAAGAAACATTTTTTTTTTCCTGCTAAGCTTTATACATTTTGGAGTTAGCCAAATATAGTCCTTTGGAATCTTTTAATGGATTTTTCTGTCTCCTGTCTTTCCTATAAACTTTGATGATTATCTGCCACAACAGTGTCATAGTGGGTATATATCTTCTGGTTTTTTTTCATATAAAGTAAGTAAAAAAGTTCTGGCTGCCCTCTTTTCAATGTTGTTAAAATTGTCAGTGGGTTCAGTCATTGACAACTCAATTCATTTATAAAATTCCCCACTGAATGTTTTCATTAGCTATTGATAAATTTTGCCTAGCCCTGTCATTTTGTTGAAATTTCAAAATGTTAATATTCTAAAACTATTACTACTTTCACTCGTTAGTTGGGATTCCTAAAATTACTTTCTCTCATTAACTATTTGGTTATCCTGAAGTTCAACTTGAACAGTGTTTTAATACTTTCACTGAATCCTCCTTATGCATGTGGCTTCTTTATTTTCTTTTATTGAGAATTTTTAATGCATCTTTTTGAATATATCACTTTTCTCTTTGGAAAAAACATTAACAGTGTTCTTCAATTAAAGCTCCAAACTTCACAGAGACTTAAACATCTTCCATTGTGTTTAAATAACAATCGTTTTTCTGGAGGTCAATTTGGAAAATTTTATATTTTTAATGTGCATACCCTTAGATTAATTGTACTTAAGGGAACTTCTAACAAAATGATGGAAGAGTATGTACAAATATGAATGCACAGAAGTTTAAACTACTGTTGATTGTAATGACACAGAATTAATGCAGTCTGAATGTCTGACAATATGCTAATGCATTCTGATAACAATGGGTAGCAGTTAGTATGAGATGATGGACGTATATTGAAATGAGCAAAATTATACACAGATCAATATAGATCTGTATAGACAGGAACATGTATTGTGTTAGAAACAAATTACAGAACATTATATATGGTTGGGTCCTGTATTAGTTAAAATGATCATATATGTAGTAATAAATATATTACTATGGGCATGGAAAAAAATTCTAAAAGACTCTCTTTACAAATGTCAGCTATGTTTATCAGCTTTTAAATGATGGCATTGGAGTCATTTTTTTTTTACTTTAAACTAGAGTAATTTTCTTTTTAATTGCAAAAATAAATCAATTTTCAATTTGGAATGAAAGAAAATCCCTACACTTGGTATTTATGTCTAACACATATTACTGTTTATTCTCTTAAATATCATTCTGCAGATTATAAAAATTGATAAATGGTTTTGCTCTTAGTACGAGTTCTGCAGCTCTTTTAAACTGTGATGTGTAGATTTGGTGTTTATCACCTGTAAAGTTTCTGATTTTATGCTGTGATAAGCTGTTGGAAGCTCTACACTAAAGGCTTAGCTTCTTAAAAAGAAACCTCTTCACTGCTAATGTTTTGCAGAGACTCTATACATATTATGCTGTTTAATCTTTAGAATCATCCTTTGAAATAAGTATTAATAACTTTATTTTAGAGAAGAGGGAAAAGTCCATAAGCTTCTAATCAGGTACTAAGACCCAGGATTTTGTATTCCCAGTGTCCATTCTTTGCCTGCTTGGCCACTGCATTCCACACACATGTCTCATTCACATCTTTTCCACCTTGGAAGTCCAATCTGACAAGCCTCAACCACACAGAGACTATCTTACTTAATTCTCTGTCACCACATTTCTGTTGGAATAGATTACCTTATCCATCAATGTCTAAACTCTCATGACACTAGCACAATTTCAGCCCCTGTGAATTAGGGAGATGCGACTCCCCGCCTGCCCTGTATACTGAGACAGTAATAAATCGTAAGCTAAACACACTGAATTGCTTTTGCTGTCTAAAAATAATGTCTCTCCATCAGTCATACAGAGGAAGCACTCCCTTCATTAAAATAAGAAGTTACTGACCTCAGGGATCCGTCTGGAAATACCCTATTCATACACCCCAAGGCGATAAAGTCGACAAGAAATCTGAAATGATTACTGCCATTGCAATAAATCGAAACAATTTTCTTTTGAAATTACAAATAAAAATGTATCAAGTAACTTTGGCAAGATAGAGCGAGGTCCATTTTTTAATCAAAACTTTTTAATACTTTAGTACATGTGTTTGTGCACACTAGAAAAATTTATAAAATAAGGAATTTAAACAATGTTCATCTAGCTGTAATACATTAGCCAAAAAATGAAAAAGGCAGAGCATCAAGCCTATTAGGATAGAGAACTCTTTCTGCTGGAGAAAGGCATGGATCATGACTCACTGTGAACAGATTTGGCCTGTGTCTGAACCAGGGGGATTGTAAACATGGAGAATGGAAGCCCCATTGAAGGAGAAGGGAAGATCAAGAGCTGACAAAGGGGAACTGCTGACTTCAGATGGCAGGGAAGTGTCCATTTCACCAAAGAACCCCGCAGTCAATGTGGACAGAAAGAAAGTAAGAGCTTGAATGGAAGATGTGGATCCAAGCCTGATGACATCGGTCACTCAAACTACTCCTTTAATCTCTGGGAGTTTCATAAAATTGCTCTTTTAATAAAATGGAAATAAGACATTCAATCCTATCTACCCCATGGAGATGGAGAGATTTTGTGAGAACACAAATTATGAAAAATAAAGTAATATATTAACAGAAGACTGAGTTTTATAAATTTTTTTGCCAATTACATAATTTCTATTTGAACACGAGACTTGACTGTTTCATATAGTATAATCCTCCAACAGATGTTCTTTTAATGACTAATATGGACAATGACTGTTCTCAATACTGCCAATATAACTATTAACGTAGTAAAATTTTTTTGCCTTTTGGAATTTTCATGTAGAATCAGAGGAGACTAAATTAATAAACTACTCGGTTTGTAAGGGATACTAACTCAACCTACTATGAGCACCTCCTATGTGTCAAGAACAGCAATGAAATGAAATATTCAGAATGCCTACTGCCATGGAGCTTATGTTAGAAGGCAGCCTAGAGCTCACCAAATTTAAGGTGAGTTGTAACATCATAAAGCTAAGATAATTGTGTAGAGAAGACTCACAACTTAGATATGACTGTCAGAAAGATAGTCTGAAGGAAGGGCTGCTCACATCAGAAGATAGAACACAGAATGAGGGTGGTGGGAAAATTTTCCATTCTACTTTGTATTTCACACTATAATATTCCTGGCTGGGTACCACCAAGGAAAAGAAACCTGAGACATAGAAGAAGTCAAAATTAGAGCACATAATAAATGGTAAAAGAATGGAAGCTATTTAGCCTAGAAGATAAAAGACTTTAAAAATACCTGATTATAAATAAATTTGTTTGGTGTGATTCCAGGTGGCAAATCTCAATCAATAGACAAATATAAATCTTTCTAAAATTCTCACTCCTATCTCTTCTATTTTCTCTGAGAATATCCTCCCCTCTCACTAACATCTTGTCTCCATTCCAAAATTCCTTTTCTTTCTCTCCTGCTTTTCCTCCACAGCACATAATGCTTTCTGTCAATCTATTTATTCACTTATTATTTTTAATTTGCATTTGCCCAAAATAATGTGTCATGTGAAGTCAAAGATTTTAAATGTCTTGTTCCTTGCCATACTTTAAGTTCCTGGAAGAATGTCTGGCCCATAAATATTTGTTGAATAATTGAATGAGAGTTGTCCAGAATATGAAATGGGGAGCTGTGTAGAATGGTTTATTTCTATCATGGGCAAATGAAAGACAGTGGGCTTGTTTGCTGCACATTACTGCAAAGAGTAAAGAGCAGAATTAAATGAATCTGTGGGATTTTAAATTTCTTTCTAATGAAGATGTGTAGACTTTTGTTTTATGCAGCCAATGGTGGGGCACTCACTACCTTAAACATGATTAGGCAAATCCGATATTTGAAAGTTTATCCTTATATTGGACCAAATTCTGATAATCTGAAAAATATATTTAGTGACTCTAATTTTAATATAAATAGATATTCAATATAAACTGATTTAGGATTAAAAAAATCACTTGGGGCTGTGGATATAGCTCAGTGGTAGAGTGCTGGTCTAGCATAGCCCTGGGTTCAGTTTTCCGTGTTGAAAAAAAAATTGCAAAAACTATCATTTTACTAGTTGTAGTCACAGTACAGATATAAGAATATTTTATACAATCTGGGATATTATATTTAAAATGATCCCTACTGTTGTCCTTTCCATAGTACAAACAATGAGAACTGGAGGTCTCAACAGACTGTCTTTCGTAAGGCTGGTTTTCATTGATTCTCAGGATGCTATGTCAGGACTATTGTCCTCCAGCAAGATCAGTTTAAATATGGTGTCCTGGCTTGGGAAAAACTGTCATTAGGAGATGATATACTTGGGAGCTAACAGATTGCCTTTTCTATAATTACTAATCTTCATAAGGTGTAGTCTTTGTTTTCTTTGTTGGGGCATATATTTAAACTGCATAATGAAGCCTTATTATATGCTTACTAGTTAGTGTACCAGAAGTGGAAATTCATTCTTGGATGAAAACATAAGTGATTTCTCAGAAAAGGAAACTGACTCATTTTAAGATTTAATTTACCATTCAATTTCTAATTCCTTTTATTTCTCAATACTTCCTATAGTTTTAATAGTCCTTTCCCTCCAGAATTCCCAGTATTATTTTGATACTATTCTCAGTAATGAATATAATGATAGCTAATGTTACCAAATTAGCTATAAGAGTAATTAACATTTGTTAAATGTGTCTAGTGCTATTCTGGATTCTTTGTAAGTATGAAGTTATTTAATCGTATTACCAGACTTTGATTGAACTAGTAATATAATCCACACTTTAAAGAAATCAAAGGGTTGAATAAATCCAGGCAATTCAGTTCAGGAACCTGTGCTCATGGCCACAACGCTAGACCATAAAATTTTCCATAGGTTTCCATGGTTTCATGATTGCAAGGCTTTATTTAACTGTATGTACAGACAAATTAGAATAAGTGTCTGATATTGTACTATAAACCTTTATGGAAAGAGGAAGAAATAAAGGACACAAAAATGAATCATGGTTATCTTGGGGTCCAGAGAAATATAGATAATTAAAATGATCAAAGTCCCACTATGTCTTCATTGTCTTAACATTTATTGTAAAATATTCATTTGGAAGTGTATCTGTTACAGCTTAATGTCTTAGAACAGTAGTTCTTAAACTTTGTGGGCTTCCTTCTGCTTTTAAAAGTTATTCAGCACTCAAAAGAATGTTTTCTTATGTGAAGAATATCTATAAATATTTATTTTATTAGAAATCAAAATTCAGAATTTGTTAAATATGAAAAAAAATTATTAGTTATTAGTGCATTTTAAAATGACAATAATATATATTCATTATGTTATATAAATTAACATTTCTTTTTACAAATGCAACAACATTTTCTGGGGCTAGGGGTAAAACCCAGTGGTAGAGCACATGCTGAATATATGTGAGTTCTGGGTTCAATTCCTAGTGTGCACGTTATACAAACTCCACCCAAACTACATTTTCCAAGACAAAATTATTCCATGAGAAGAGTGATCTTATTTTTCATATTTGCAAATATATCTAACATTTGGCTAAGTAGAAGATAGCTATAATTATATATCTGCTTCTACATTTAATCTGTTGTACTACCACAAACCAGGTAGCCTCTGGTGAATACCAGTGTATGCTTGTGAGAAAAATGATGAAAAATGTAAACAAGACTTTGGTGATATCATGAAAATACCATGGCAACCTTATGGACTCTCTGAAAAGTCTCAGGATGCTCAGTGGTCATAGGATTACACTTTTGAGAGAGAATATCTTAGAAAAACTGGCTGGGAAAAGCATAGACCTGAGGGTTTCCATTAGAATATTACATAAACCCTGGATTATTCTATTTTCAGTTGTCCAACCCCCTCCCCTCACCAAACATAACTTTGTATGATGTTTCAAAATGTTTGAGGGATTTAAGTGCATTAAGTTAATTTCTATTCAAGAGATAATCAATAACTTTAACATATTAAAAACTTGTTTTCTCTTTAAAAGCTTTTTATGGGAGTAAAAAGCATTAAAAAAGTAACGAAAAATTAAAAGTATTTTATTCATAAGACAATCAAAGCATTTTGAGGTTAGTTGTGAAACCCCTTGATTTTTTATTGTGAAAGAACAAGGGTCTCTTTCAGGAACTGGCTTTTCCCCATTTGTGTATTTCTCACGTTAGGCAATCTGTAATAACCTATACTCACTTGTCTTCCTCAAAGAAGACTCTATGAAACCTGGACCTAAGGGCTAGAGCTATCTATGTGCTCTCTCAGCTTCCCAGAACCATCTTCCAGAATTGGCAAGACTTCTTTGCTTGACTATCTTTGCACACAGGCTGAATTCTTAATACCTGAAGGAGTAAAATCACTCATTTGGGGACAGAGAAATAGTCTTTCTGTTATGAATCAGCTGCTTATGCTGGAGAAGAATGAAAATGAACAAAGATATAATCTAATGTTAGATATTAATGCTATATAAAAATAAATATAAATAATATAAAAATAGTTAAGCAAGGTATGGAGAAAGGGAGAGGCAGGATGTTTGGATAAGGCAATCAGTGCCATTGCTGAGAACTCAGGTGACATTTGACAGAAGACCTAAAAAGAGTGAGGAAGGTGTCTATTTCTGAAGCAAGGGTAGTCTGAATGGAAGCCATAGAAAATATTAATTCTCTGAGGTCAGGAATAACTTGACTTATTTGGCTGGAGCCAAATGAATGGTCAAGATTAGGAAGCAGGGGGGTGCTGATAGCTCAAGGACTATTATATAAGATCATGAGAAGACCATGAGAGGTTATTACACTGTGTTACAAGAGTGCACAAAGCTATCAGGAGGTCGTCAGTAGGAGAGTCTTACTTTATATACAAACAGAGATATGAAAAACTATGGTATATATGTGTAATAAGAATGTAATGCATTCCGCTGTCATTTTTTTTAATCAATTAAAAAAATTAAAGAGCCTCATTCCTAGTACAATGGGGTGCTGCCTGCCCAGTGGGGAAAGATGTGCTGGTGGCTTTCCCTAGGATACTAACAGTGAGGGAAGAGTGATGTTTCTTAAGCACAGAAACAGGAGAGTTTGCTAGAAATTAAGTCAGCAGAAGGAAGGAGCAGGGCAGATTTCTGTTCTGGATTGTAGGTTGCTGTGAATTGTCAATGCCAATAAAAGAACATAAGTGAGAGTTCAGATCCTAGTCTATGCAGGGAAATGGAGTCAGGATTGGGCTGGGTAATTAATGTGTGTTATAAGGCAGGAGCTGTCAGGAGAGTCCATAGACAGTTGATGCCTAGACAGTTGAGGAAAAGCAGAAATTAGGAGGAGATAGAACATTAGTGGTGGGAGCAGTAGATGGTGGTTCAGGCCCAGGTCACATGGGTCAGCCTTGAGACCTCATGTCCCAGTGGGAAACTGTGGCATATAAAAGAAATGATAGCACAAGAGATGATTCTGAGGTTCTGATAACAGGAATCAGGCAGGAGCAATTGTCCCATCCTCTGTTTACACACCTCTGTGGCTTTTCTTTGGGATAAGGAACTGATTATGGGCCAACCTAGTGATACAGAGAGGTCCTCCCGGGTCACTGGTATATAGCTGTTATAATGCAGTTCTGGTGGATATCCAGGTCTTTTTCTCTAGAGAGGAAAGGGAGAGGCAGAGGCAAAGTAGATGCTCATTTTACATGGTACTGCTGCTTCTCATTCATCTTTAAATCCAAGCTTTTCCTTAATCAGCATTTATTGCAATCCTGCTCACCAGGTCTGTAGAGAGAGGCAGGGAGGAATATCAAAACGTTCGCTTTTTAGGAGTCTTTAGTTCCTATACAGGAGAAACCAAGCGGAAAAGCAAACAAATGAAGAATCGTGGTATTACAGGAGTAGAGAGGAGGAAGTGAGGGGATCAAGGGGGCTTTTAAGAGAAGTTGATGGCAAACTGAGTCCTAACTGCTGACTAAATTTTTCTTGGAAGTTGTTCCAGAGGAGACAGTAACATGCGAAACCAGCAGCATGAGAAACCAAATTGCTTCCTGGGATGTGCAAGAAGTTTGAAGTGTTTAAAATGCTTCATTCATATGGAAAAGTGGTGAGAAATAAAGCTTGCAGGACTCAATATGTTATCCCAATGGGATGTTAACTGAAGAGTTGGAACAAAACAATCAAAGGGATTTAGGTTGTCACTAATTCTGTGCGACAATTTAGGTAGCGGAGGCTTTGGTTCTTATATCTCTATCATTATTTCTAGAGTTTGAATATAAAACCTTTACTGTCAGAGAAATGTGCACTTACATGCAATTTGGCCTCTAACAGGGTCATTCCAGAAACTTCCATAGCAACTTTCAAAGCTGGACATGGAATGAAGCCTCTTGACCATCCCCAGATTAAGTGACATGTTCATTTAACCAGGTTTATTGACCACTTCCTATATAGGATTGAATATTTTTCAAACCCATGTATAAAAACCTCCAAAATGTGAGAAGCACACTTGGAGGCTGGCACCAATACCGTTTTGTCCTGAGCGTATTAAGAGTAGAGTATCTTCTTACGGAGAATGTACATTTCTTTTCTCTCCGGGGAAGCTAATTTGGAGAGAAGTTATGCAGTATTCTCTGGATTTCTGGGGAATCTAGGAAGAGTGATCATCCATTTCAGATTTTCTAATATAATAATCATGTTTCAGTAGTTTGTCTTTTGTTTAATCCTTTATTTTATGTCATGAAATCTAATTCCCAGTGCTTATTTTTGAAGAGGTGGGTGAATCCGTAAATGAATAAATAAAAAGAATGTTTTCTCTAACTTTTTTTTTTTTTGGACTGGAATATATGGTCATGGTTACTTTCTGGGTGCTTTTTGCCTACAGCAAACATAATATTGGCCATGACTATGCTACATATTTATTGTGACATTAAATGTGTAAAAACAATTGATGTTATTCCCTGGAAATAAGAGCAGAGAGCCCATTAAATAACAAATTTCATAGGCAACATGGTCTAATTCAGTTTTTTTTTTTTAAGTGACTGAGCTACAATGGTTTCTGAAAAACAGTTTGAGTTTCTATTCTCTTAAAAGAGAAAAACCTCGTGATATAGTCTTAGGATGAGGGCTGGGGTTTTGTAGCTCCCTATTCTTAGAACTTCTGAACATATATGAGTAAATCAATTCAACCTTCTCTATTTTTGGTTTTCTCTATAAAATTATCTATCTGTTGACTCCCATTCCTCTTCCTATGTTTTTGTTTTACATTGTTAGGAAGAATATAATCTCTGGTCTGAAACAATACTTTAGCGATGATCCCTGAACTTCTCAGGCAACATGCAAATACAGAAGAAGAAAAAAAAAGGAAGAAAAAAGGGGTCAGCTGGCATGCAAAGTTTTCCTTCTTCTGCCTAAAGATGAACTTCCAGACATTTTTCTCTGCTTCTCTCCTCCTCTGCTTCAAGCCACATGAGTAATTTGCCCTTGAGTTGAACTGCTGATTTTCAATAAAGATGTGTGAGTGACTGTGTGTGTGTGTGTGTGTGTGTGTGTGTGTGTGTGTTTAGGGGAGATGTGACCATTGTAGGGAATGAATGCAAACTTTACTGGTTTCCAGAGGCACACAAAATGCTGAGTGAATGTCCATTCCTGAGTTAGCGGAGCTTGATATAATGTAGTTACTAGAACGGTTATGACTCCACGCTATTTAGACTGAAGCTCAAGGAATAACCATGTAGTGACAGTGCATCAAGAGGTACTTAGAAAACAGGTGCTGCATAAACACATGGCTCCCTTGTTCTACTAGTCTGTCCCCTTTTGGCCATAAGTTTGGGCATCAAATTGTGGAAATTCAGTGATACAATTTCTGGACAGCTGTTATGCTTTCTCTCTCTCTTTTTTTTTTCCTGTCCACTAATTTCTTTATTCTGTTTTTTAATGTTCATCTGTGCCTTAGCTGGGGAATAATAGATACTCTTTTTATTCTTAATTTTCTTAATTAATTCACACACACACACACACACACACACACACACACATATACCAGTCAGGCATATGCACACATGCACACACACAGTTTATTATTATTTTCCTGAAAAAAAACAAAACAAAACAAATTACCTGTGTAAGCAGTTCCACCTGTCAAGGCAAGGACAACTGTTTTCTGAGCCATAATGAGTGGAGTGATTGCTGAACTAAGTGTCTTTGGTGCCTGGTTTACATATTGCTGAATCTGACTAAACTCAATATGACCTTTACATATCTAAAGGTTTCAACAAATTGCAATAGACTATCATTTTTGCATCTACCAAAGCAAACATGAAAAAAAAAGGAATGTGCGTGAGCTAATCAAATGTGCTTTAGATTAAAAGTCTATGATTTTTGAGTATTAAAAACCTCAGATGGTTTCTTTCACTGAATTTTTCCTTGAAAAACTGTCCTATAAATAAAAAATGTACTTCTCTCTCCCTTATGAAAAATTAGTCTCTGATGAGTTCTAAAGGATCTCAAAAATAGCTAGATTTTAATATGATTTTATACTTTGATGGACTTTCTGAAAGAAATTTACATCAGTCCCCCTGGATATTGTGTTTTGTTTTCTAACAACTAATTTTAAACTTAGAAAAATTTACAAACTTCACCAATTCAGGCCACTAATTTGGAATGTATAAACATTTGGTCACATGGCTATTGTTGAATAAACAGTTAAAATATTACTTTTGACTGAACTTTGGAAGTCCCTTTGGGTGGAAATTCAATTCTAAATAAGTATATTTTTCGAACAAATGTTCAAGATCTGTCAAAATTTGCATCTTTTGAGCTGGGGTTGTGGTTCAAAGATAGAGCACTGGCCAAGCATGTGTGAGGCACTGGGTTTGATCCTCAGCACCACATAAAAATAAAATATTGTGACTACCTAGGACGAAAAATAAATATTTAAAAAAATGTATCTTTTTGCATGTGATTTTAATTTCTGAATTTAAAATTATATTTTTTGATCAATTATTTTATATTTTTAGCATATAGTCACAATGAATTAATTGTTACATTAGATCCTAAACTCCAAATCTTGATATGTGATATATCTTCTGATCATATTATATTTTCTCAGGCTTAGTGACATCATAAATGCTCTTTAAACTCATAACAATCTTTCTTCTGCTCACCTGGCTAGAAAGGCCTTCCTCTTCTACCATCTTCTCATTTGGACATAATTGTGGCAAGTGTTTCATACATTTTACAGAGTTGGAAACAGACATTTCGTGTCTTGGCTAGAAAGGGAAACTCTGTGCAGGGCAATAAATAAGCTTCTCATGTTCCTATCTCTTATAACACCTGATTTATTTCTCCTTGGGAAAAAAAATAACTACAAAATGTCAACAATGAATATTTCTGTCTCAGGTTTGACCAGAAGTGCCTTGAGATCCTAATAATTCTGGTTTTTTGGAAGGCATTTCATTAATACCAAGTGAAAACCAAATTCATTTGACATCTCTTGCCTAGTTTGTTTTTAGTGGTCCATTTCGTAGCTGTGCAACTGAGTCTCTCAGTTCTCCCTCCATGGACTGGTAATTAAAGTTCCAGGGCAATATCTTCCTGATACCACTGTCTGTTGATGTAGCCATGAAATCCGACTGAGGGCCCATGACAAAGTTTGCAGAGTGATGTGACTTTACCGCAGGAGGCAGAAGCTCAGGACAAGGAAAGATCATAAGGCAAGACTGCATTCTTTTTTTTATTATCTAGTTCAAATTCGCTTCTGATTTTCTTTGGTGCCAGCAGAGAGGCCACCAATCTACACTTTTTAGAACTGAAACAAAAGTTCTCATGAAATATTGAAAGAGGAAGCTCTGAGTTACTCTCTTCCCCAAATGTGCACCACTTTTTTACTCTGGTCTAACGTCTCTGTCTCTCCAAAATTCATGAGTTGAACCACACCCGCGGGGGGATGGCATTAGGAGGTGGGGGTCTCTAGGAGGTGATTAATGGGAATAGAGCTCTCATTACCAAGGTCCCAGAGAGATGCTTTCCACCATTTGTGAGGCCACAGCAAGGAGGCAGACTAATGAAACAGAAAGCAGGCCTCCCAAGACCCTGCATCTTCTGACACCCAGGTCTTGAAGTCAGCTTTTAAAATTGTGAGAAATACATTTTTTTTTTTGTTGCTGTTGTTTGATTATGAACCACCCAGTTTATGGTATTTTGTTGATAGGAGCCTGAACAGATTTTAACACTGTTCTAACATGGCTTAGATTAATGAGGATGATTAAATCAGTTGAATCCTGACTAACAAGCCTTGCTGGGGTGGAAAAGGCTCAAGGTCATAATTTTTTAAAATTGCACTGGGCCTACTGACCACTCTAGAAAACAACTCTTTTTCCTAGCTAGGAATGAATGAGCACGCTGATCGGCTACAAAATGAAGACCAGCATTTTTGCTAGATAATAGCAAAACCCCTGCAGTGTCTAATCATCTAACCTTACACTTTGAAGTAATTTATTTGTGTCTAAAATTGCACCGATGTTTAAACACAGATGCCTAAAAACTTTATAGTGGCATCCTTTCATATGGAAGGGGGAAAGGTAGTAAGTGGCAGAGCTGGGATTTGAAGCCAGACAGCTGACTCTAGTGCCTTTTTCCTTTTTACCACAAAAACGTCATGTCTCTTATAGATACTTCCTGTTTTCTGAAACCCATCCAGAGAGGATGCCTCTCCTGACTCCCATTACAGGAGACACACTTCACACTCTTAATAAGCTAATTATGGTACCCAAAGACAATAAATTATGGGATGCACTGATTAGCTGAATATCTTTCCATTGTTAGTGCTATTAAATTACTCTATTTATGTATTCTTGTATTTTAAAATCTACATTTAAAATACACAACCAATCACCCAAAATACCCATATTGAGAACTGTATATGATAAGTAATTGAAGGAGGCTCTGGGTGATTAAATGAAAAAGAAACAGTTCTGACCTCCAGAAATTTATTCAATAAGCCAAGGGTTTAAAGAAAGGGTACAGAGGAGAGAGCCCATCAACATAGAAACATAGTGAAGAAATATGTAGCAACTCCATCATTTAGACAGGGGAAAGAGTATAATCTTAACCTCCACAAAAGATACCTACCTTCAACAAAGTCAAAATAAAATAAAATAAAATGAACAACCTAATGATAGAGACATCAGATGGTTTAGTCCAATAGTTTTTGATGACAGAGCCCTTAATTTTAGCTGCTTTGCATAAAGACAGCATTGTAGTAAAGTGTGGTCACATGACTGAGTTCTGCCTGAGAAGTAAACAGACATGTCCTGTGGAGACTTCTAGAAAACCTTCTTCAAAGCCAGCTGATGTACTTCCTGTTTCTTTTTTCTTTTCCTTTCTCCATGATTTTGGACAGAATGCAGACTGATGGCTGGAACTTAGGCAGCCATATAATTCCATGAGATAGCATACTAAGCACGGTAAAGTTTTGACCCAAAAGGAGACTTGGTGATCAAGAGCCAGTACAACAGCCCTGAACTGCTCATGTCCAGGTTATGTTTACCAGGGGAGACAGACCACCATCTTTATCAAGAGGCATTGACTTGAGTTTCTGTCACTTGTTGCTGAGTTTAGTCCAACTGATAAAAACCTTTACTGAGAAGTTTAACCTCAACCATCATTGGGTTAAAAAGACTCCATTATATAGAACAGTTTGTAACTAATGCAATATGATTATAATTTCCCAAAAAATGCATTATGCATCCAAATAAAATTATCCCTCACAAACTGTTACTTTGGGAGGAAATAAGCATTATTCCAATTTTACTGTTATGTGTCAAATTAGTGTGAGAGCTTTTTGTTTGGAGCTGTGTAGATGGTGGTGGGGAGCAATTCCCAGTTTCCTGGTGCAGCAGTGAACATAGTCATTTGGAAGAAGCTGCATTACCAATACCAAGGCAGCAGCGGCAGGAGCTCAACGCCAGGGGTCTGCAGCAAAGGCAATGCCTTAAGGGACAATTTTGGATGGGATCTGACTGCCTGTTCTTCCCTTCTTTCTACCCACAGTCTGAGCCTAATAGTTCACTCTTCCCAGAGATGCTATAATAGATCATTTCTCACAAACGTTTTCCCTGCCAATTCCAAGTAAATAGCACCTCTGCTCTCCCTGTCCCTATCAATGGAATCTAGTGAGAGGGTCTCTGAAGAGCTACTCTGAGAGGTTGGAAGGCATTTAGGGCTTAAGTGAACAACCACAGGCAGCATTCCAAGGATGTGGTAAGCAATTCTTTACAGACTAGATGTGGGCCACTAACACAAAAAGGATGCTGTGAGGCTGGTGAGGGATGGTGTGAGGTTAGTTTCTATCCAGCAGGGTCACTTGGCGTGTGATGGGATCTCAGCAGAATATGCTGGGGATGCAGGGGCAAGCACAGGGAAATGGAATTGCCTGCATCTTGGGAATTATAATTGAATGTCCTTTTCTGAATCTTCAGAATCCATAAATTTTAAGAGAGAGGGGGAGAATGAATTAGATACCTGCCAACTTTGAGAAGTCACCCTGCTAAAGAGCCTCCTGTCACTTTCTTGTCCCCACCCTCTGCTTCTCTTCCCCAATGATATTCAGTCTGGTTGGGCTTGCTAAATGTAGGGGAGGAGGATAGAAGCAGATAGGCAAGGAAAGAACGGCCATCCCCTATCTCTCTTTTCCCTGCAGGACATTAGCCTGCAGCCAACCTCAACAGGGTCAAGGGAAGGGGGCTTAAATTTATATAAAATTAATGTGATTATTATGCAGGATGAAGCAGGCTGATCCATGAACTAGGGCTGTATTAATGTCATGAACAGAGTGTAGAAATTTTTACTAACAATTACCTTTTGCATCCCTCTCCAGGATTGTATCAATTCAAAGAAGAAATGGAGGAAAATGATACTGCTTTTCTGATGATGCTCTATGCATCCTACTTGTTCAAATGACAAGTTGCTTTCAAAGCTTAGGGGATGTTAAGCCAATGAGGAGGCAAGCAATTTGTTCTTCCTTGCTGAGGTCATCGTCCCCTTTTCTGGAATCCATCTTCTTTGGAGGAATCATGTCATTTTGCTCTGATTTCTTCCATCAGATGAAAACATACAATAAGAAATTGAATACTCTAAACTGCCTTATTAAGGGCTAAAACAGTGGCTCCCTCTAGAATAATTACCACTTCAAAGAGCTTCCCAGGAAGATAAACTTTAATAAAAAGTAATTCCACCAAAGCTGGAATTTCTAGCAAAAGAGAGGAGACATTTTATAGGTGGTGACTTTCTGGCAACGCTCAGCAGTACTAGGCAAACAATTTCATATGTGACTTGGGCACAGCAGTCGCTCAGTACGTGTTCAATGAATACTTTGTGAAATGATTGCCAGTGTCACATTAAGTATGTGTGATGCAAATACGAACACATGAGATATGGAGAGCACCGGGGAACAGTATAAAGCCTACCATTTTTATAGGATAAGAGGAAATGGTATAGAAGATAGGAGCAGATGTTTGGTCACAGGAAAAACACTGATCGATTCATGGCTGGAATATCAATGCTGATGGTGAAAAATGAGTCACATTTTACAATCATCACGTTTGGGGAAAATAATATTAAATTAACTATATGAACGAAGCACTATCTTTCAGAAAGTTAGCTGGTTTAATAGAGTACTAGACCAAGAATGGGTTGCTCAACAAATTGTTCATGGAAGGCCTATTAAGTGAAAAACATTGAAAGATGATTTATTAATCTAAAGAGGTCTCAGTACTCCATTACTCATATTTTCAGTGTTAATGATTCACATCCAGAAGCTTTCCACAGCTCCCCTAGTCATTTAAACTTGTGCTGGTCTCCTCAGATGTTATAGCTTTAGAGATGGAAGGGATCTTTAAGATTGTTTCACTAGCTTTCAGCTCACATTTTATGAAATGTAATTTTTTTACCTTTATGGTATGCACTTTGCTAAATCATTTCTTCATTGGAAAGCAGAATATATATATAACATAGACCATAGGAGTATTATGAAGGTATACACATCTATAATGTGTTCTCACATAGTATCACAGGTTTTGTGTGTATACATTTTTACTCAGTTGGTACAGAACTACTACAATCATTCTTCAAACACTTTAAAATTTTGCTGTCTGCTGTCTCATCATTCTTCAGAGCTCTTTTCCTTTAGGCCACTTTCCTTGATTAACCACACCAGGTTGGCTCCCATGTTACATACCTATATTTCTAGAAATAACACTCACCATAATTGTAATGAGTTAAAATTATAATGCGTATTTGAATTCTGGTTCTGCAATTGTGATATAAGCTCTTCAAGAGCAGAGAAGGATCATCATGATGTTCCTAGCACTGATCCTTGCACAAAATAGGTTTACCTGCATATGGCCTGGCCCATGAATGAATTGAACAAAAATAATGGAGCATTTCCTTTTCATTTCTCTTAATTGTATAAATGATCTAATATCCATAGTTCGCTTTGTGTCCGTTTTTCTAGGCCAAACTACTATTACGCTTCATCTGAGATTGTCAATTTTATGTTTTAGGTACCTCAAGAATAATTATCTTTTACGTATTAAAAAAGTATCACCCATTATATATGAAGCTGAATTTCTCTTCATAATTTTTTATTCCTTTGATAACTTGCTAGCTACAAGCAAATCAGATGATTTTAAATTATTTGGGTAGGCTGTTCATTTGAAGATGTTATAGTACAAATTCCATTAGAAAAAAAATTTTTCTTTAGTAACACACCTGGAAATTACTTGTCTGAAATGCTTTTAAAACTTTGAATCATCCTAGGTCATTCACTTCTTTGCAAGGAAGGGCAACCATTTGCCGTGTCTCTCAATTAATAGAAACTTCTTCTTACCCTGAACTCTTTCATACTCTCAGCTTCCCTTTGGGTTCCAGAATTGCCCTCTGAATGGGGTCATCAACTAAATATGACCTCTCTACATAGGAAGGAAGCTCTTAATGCCTCCTCAAATGAATTTAAACATCCATAGTTCTTTCACTTGTTCTTCATTGAAGTTCTCCCCAGATATTTTGTTTTATTGGTTATTTGTGTTTAGTTAACTCTTTAAAAATGTGGTGTCCAAACTGAGCACAGTCTTCCCCAGATGAATTTAGTTCTTTGAACAGTGGGAATTTTGCCTTATATGAGTTTCACAAGGATCCTAGGATTCAATATTAACTCACTGGCATTTTGTCCTAAGATCACAAGGCATGATAAAAGCAGCATTTTCATTAAAATGTACCCCATACAACAGAAAAATAAATAGTTCAATAATTGGCTGAGACACTCTTCTATTTTATTAACTCATTTCCCTTCCCAAATGTCACTGAAAAACCAACCAATAGTCACGGTTTTGAATTATAATAAGTATCTTTTCCACACCTTCTCTACCTTAAAAGACTGTCAGTATAAAGAATTATATTTCTGCAAAGGTTTATAAACAAATTATCAATGAATTTATCAAAGCAATTTCTTCTGGGAAAATTCACTAGAGAAATAATGTAGACTGAGAAAAAGAGCATTGATACCCTCTGTTTCCTTCCGAGTATCAAATATGGTAGAACCTATTTCATCATGTCCCTAGATATTGATGCTTGATCAGATCATGTCTTCTGAAATACTATTCTGCCATTGGATATATCCCTTTTTCCAAAAAATAATCCTTATTCTCCATAATGTCTTATATATATATATATATATATATATATATATATATATATATATATATATATGCTGCTCTGTGTCTGATTTTTGAAATTGTATTTTTGGAAAATTCACACCAAGTTAAAATTAGAAAAAAAATGGATAGAAAATGTGAAAATATGCCCAAAATATTATATTAATGAAATTTCTTATAAAGATTATCCTAATTTATTTCATATGATATAATACCCTTCAATGGTAGTTGCACTGAATCATTTTTGAGAAGTTGCTACAAGTAAGCCAAGTTTTGTTAAATATCCACTTCATTTCTTCAGTTTTTCAATTAGCAACATGCATTTTGTGTAGGAACTATAGCTGGCTATCGAGTATCCAGTGGCCAATGGTAAAAATCATATTGATAGGTTTTTCTGAAGAGGGAAACTTTGAGATAAAAAAATACGTAAGGTGTAGAAATCCATGCTACTAAACACTGACTTACCATTACTCAGATTTTTTTCCCCTTCATATTTGAAAATTTCAACCTTTAAGATACATTTCCCCCCTAATTATCCAAAAATTGCATTAACTACAGAGGACAGGGGAGAGGAATATTTTACATTTCTCTTTCTGTTTTATGTCTCCAACTAAGAAGAGACTAATTTGATTTCCTTTATAGAGTTGTTGTCTCAGAGCTTTTAATCACCTTAAGAAAAAAAAAAAAAAAACTGCTCTCAGAAGCCAGCATGTAAAATTTTACTGCTCCCAGTTTGGGGGAAGATACTGGATATACTGACACAGCAGACAGAGGGGGGGTGGGGAAGGAAATGTTAATGTGACTCAAAAGAGGAAACCAGCAGTTCAACTGAGATACTTCCTTAAAAATGAGCAAAACTGCCAACTCTCACTACTTGAATGTTTACTTTGACTCCAAGGAGAGGGAACAGGAGTAGAAGAAGCCCATTGCGGTGCCTGCTGACTCAGACTGGTTTTCCCACTGCTGCTAAGAAAGCAGATCTGGGCTGCATAAATGAACGCACTTAAGGGCCAGCCGGGGCATTGAAATAGACCCTTGTGCTTAAGCCCATTTCCATGGTTCAGTAAGTAAATTGTTAATGGACAGATAACACCTTCTTAATCTCCGATACAACATCATGGAAAAACGATACAACTAGTTCCAGGGAAGGAAAATTTAAAAAAATAATAAGAAGTGAGGTTAAAAAGTTTAAAACCAGCTGACTGCATATCTGCCTTTGAGTTTAGCATTAACTTGCAAAGAAGAATGAGTTTGTGAATTAAAAGTACTTCTTTTAGGAGTGAGAGCAATTAAAGGGTAGAGAGATGGAAAGCTAGAGGTCTTTGTCCCTAGGTGAAATGAGAGATGAAATGCCAGTCCAGCCCTTGTTAAGACCACAAGGGGGCCACCTTCTGTGGACAGGGAAGAGACAGGCTGAAAGAAAGTGAAGGCTTTTCAAGCAAAATCCTCCTCTCTCTTCTCCCCCAAGCTTACTGAGGAAGCTGGCAAAAGACAATAAATGCCAGGGAATTGCCAGGAGATGAAATTTAGTAGTTCAGGCCCGTGTATATTCTCTTAGGATTGATTCTTGCCTATTTCATAGAAGCGCAGGCAGATTCTCTTGAAACATGATTCCCAAGCCTGCTAACTCTCAAGTTGTTTCTTCTTTTTAAAATCTGTTCAGCACGTGGAAAGAATGAGCATGTTCCCTTTTAATTCTCAAAAGGGAAGTCTCATATAACAGGGTACTTTTGAACAAAACCAACTCTGTGTGTGTGTGTGTGTGTGTGTGTGTGTGTGTGTGTTTAAAGTGACCAAAGGGGTGGAGGAGGAAACGAAAAGCAAACATTTTTGCATTAAGCCATTAATCTCCTAATTCATATTTTGCTTTCCTCCCACTAAAAATCATCTTTATTTTTAAAGGTTACTTAAGTGCACATGAATTCTTTCCTTGTGTCATTTTAGTATTATGTACAATTTGATTTATTTACTTTGGTCTAAGATTTTTCCGAACTGTGCTCACCTCTTCAAATTCTGAATATCTTCACAGAATGTCTCCTCATCATAATATTTCAGGAAGCCTGGAGAAAGCATACAAAACGCTTTGTGACTGAGCCATCTTCTGCAGTGAGGGCGAATGCAGTGCTGTAAAGCCTACAGCCGTGGGTTGAAAGATGTTGGATTTGAAAGCACAAGATCTGTGCCAGAGTCCCACAAAATAATCACAGTCACAATAAGGCTCTATCAGTAATAGCTTTCATTTACTGAGCACTTCCTCTGTGTCAGTAGCAGCGCAAAATGCTTTGCAAACACTCTCATGCAACTATTGCATTGACTCTAGAAGGTTAGTAGAGTACAGACAGTTCATTGAAGCCTAGAGAACTATAGAAACCTGCCTAAGGTGACACAGAACTATTCATTTATACCAGAAAACATATTTAGAAACATGGATGATCTGTTCAATTTCATTATATGCAAAACAAAGTCTTACTCTTTATCAAAGTTTTTTTGTGTGCCTAAATGGGATTACATGAATCTTACAAATCAAAAGCACGCACGCAAAAGTATTTATGTTTTGGTGAACATGGCACGAAGACCAGGTGTAGAAGGGGAAATGCAGTCCTCACAACGTCAAGTGCAAGGCAGAATAAAAGGAGAGGAACTTTTCCCAGGATCATGCCTCTGTGCCTTTGCACCAGCCTGAAAGTCTCTTCTCACTTTTTTTCACATTTAACATTACCCCTAGAAAATAACAGAGCAGCTTTTTCTACACAGGTGGTAAGAGGACTTTGGCATACTGCAGGGAGGGGAAGAAGCGAAGACAATCCATTTCACTATGGAATTAGAAAGTTAGTTGGAGGACAAAGGATGGAAGGCCAAAGAACAGACCCTGTTGATTCTCACTTGACACAGACTCATTACTGGAGCTAGAGGCTTCAGTTGGATCAAAGACCATTAAATGACTTTTTGACAACCTTCCACAGAGTCACTCTGGGAATATGGGAAAGGATCAGAAGGTTTACTGGCAGAATTTCTGCATAGAAACAATCCCAAAATTTTGGCCAATAAAACACTTTTCTAAATCCCCAAGGAGCCAATGCAGTGCCATCTTATTAAAAAGACATTCCTCAGATTTTACAACCTTATGTGAACTAAGGGAGCCCACTCACCCTCACATCATACCCTTCTAACATCTTTACATGGCGTCAGTAAGTCTGCATTAAACACCAAAAAAGGGTTTCCCCCCCTCCCTTACCTAGGTACACTCATAAGAATTTTGATGACATTAAATATGTATAAGATTTCTCCACCAAGAAACTAGTGAGATTGCATGGATATTTTATTTATATTCAAGGAAAATATGCATCATCTAAACAACATCAATCACTTGGAATATGCAATCACATATTTATGAGGGCAGATGCGATGCGCTTGACTTTAAAACGTGTGGCTTATTGTAAAGCATGGAGACACAGCTTTTCGTTATTGTTTTAACCTTTGATTATTGATGTGAGTTCTAAACCAAAACTTTACTATTTCAGACGTTTAATAAGCACAGCATAATTTTGTTGTGAAGTTTTCAGATCATTTAGTTTTCATTTCCTACGCTCTAAATATTTGTTCTCCTAAAGTTTCCACTCTTATGGAATGCAGAAACCATGTTTCTTTCCATATATATATATATATATATATATATATATATATGCATATTAATTTATTCAAGACTGATTAGAACCTACTAGGTACCAAGCATTCCAATAAGTTTGAGGAAACAAAGATGAATGTTCTTTAGGTACTTAATGAGTCTTATATAAATTTAAAATTCTGTGTATATGCTAAAGATGCAATGTTGAATATAATATGTTAATGTTTTGAAGTGATTTATGGAGAGGGGGAAGGAGTAGTGAATTCACAACTATCTATTTATATAACCAGAGATGCTCAAGAATAAGACTAAAAATGGAGACTTTGATGTCAGCTTGGCAATAATATTGAATACAAGGTATTAATAACATCAGTGAAAACAAGCAAAACCCATAAAGCACAGTAAAGCTTTATCAAGACTGATATCCAGTTGGAACATATGGACAAAGATGCTCGTCACATTATTGAGAAACACATGTACTACGTACAGCATAAAAAGATCTACTAATAAGGAACATTGGAGAATGAATTTATCTAATTGTTTCTCTAAACAATGTTTTCTCATATCTCAACCTGTAAACACTGCCCTTCACTATACTTCTTATGAAATTTGTATTTATTCAATATATACTGTGAAGAACCAATACAAAGTAGAATCTCCCTATCTAGAAAGGATAATATTTTATAATCTTATCTGTTTTCTCTCATGAATAAAATTTAACAGTTGTGAAGCCTTAGGACACCATCTAATTCAAGCTATTATTTTATAGTCAAAGAAGCTTAGGTTCAGAAAATGCCATAAATGTGCCCAAGATCACAAAACTTAGATGTTGGAAAATCAATGCAAGACCCTAGTTTTCTTTCCTTGACAATGCAGCAGTCTTTCCCCATGTTACCTCTGCCAATGGACAGTCCATTCAGGTCTGTAATGGGTTTTCCTCCTCTCCTTCATTCTTCTCTCTCTCCAACCCTTTTATTTGATACTTGATACCATTTTCCCCTCCAGACATTGTTGCTTTAAAACATTTAAGGTCTTTAAGGTCAGACACGATCTTCCTGAATGTGTGCATCTACTCTCTTTTTCAGGTTTCTGCAATCACTACAAACCCATATTGGAATTATTAGGCCTAAGTTTTTATAACAACAAAAATGTGACAAGTATGGTGGTCCCACTACCAGTTGGTGACTCATCCATCTAACTTGCATTTTCTTTTAGCTACCTGACATTTTTTAACTCAAGCCAAAACTACCTAACATTTTTTATCAAAACTTTAATACCATAGATTTTCGAAAAATCTTTCTAATGCAACTATTAACAATAAACTCTGAATTAAAAAGAGGAAACACGCTCACGAGAATTCGATTTTAGGATTAAATGAATTATACATATATAAAGTCAAAGGGATCTATAGATTGTTGAGTTCCATCTTTCCTTTTGCAGATATTCATAAAAGTGTGTCAATCATTCATGGATTTGATTCTTGTCAGTTATTGGAAAAATGTGGATTTGAAGCAACTGTTTCTCCTTCTTTGACGATCTTGGTTACATCCTAAGAAATCAAGTGACAACTTGTTTTCAGGTATTCTGCTTATATTCTTTCTCACCCACTATCTTCTTTGTCTGAAAATCCTTATAACTAGTAAAGTCTGTATTACTTTTGTTAATTTGCTAATGAAGAAATAGAAACGGAAACAAGCAAAAAATCCTATTGCAGAGAGTTAAGCTTTTGTACTAAATTGGTCAATGTTAAATTTTATCACAAACACTAGGAATAAATAAAATTGAAATAAAATAAATAAAATTGTCTCAGTTGATGTACAAATTTTATGATTTTTGTAGACATAATTAATGTTCTTGATAATATAAGCTGCCATTTTAATGATGGTTATCTGAGTCACTGAACATCATGGAAACAGTGAAGATTTTAGTGCCAGGGAGATATACATCCAAATTCTGATTTATCTATTTACAGTGTAGTAACTCAACAAATGGGGTGATAATCATAATTGTTTTTATTATTCTGTCTTTGAAAGTAAAGTGAATTCTGAGGAACGATCTATCCTATATCACATATGTAGGCGAAAAGAGAAGGATCTAAGTTCAAGATAAACTCTTAAAGAGTGTTTTTTTTGTCCTTCTCTAATTATGCATATATAATTTTTCATCAGATGATAATGAGTAGGAAAAATTATGCAAAAATGACAAGCAATATCAGGAACAAAAAGTGGGTGTAGGAGAAAATCACAGATGTATCTGTTATTGAGTTAAAAATCAACATGTACAATGAGAAGCTTCTACAAAGTCAACTACCTTCTTACACAATTTTTGACTGTGAACTTTATATAACAAGAAAGCATCCTGGTGATTATGAAGTCCAAACCCCTCATCCCATAGAGAAAAAAGAGATCTGGAGAAGATCGGTATTTGCTTTTTGATGTGTGGCAGAATTGGAATTTGTAGCCACAACTTGAGTTTTGAGTGTGGTAGTTACCTGTTATTCTCTAGACATTGAACCTAATACCATTAATCTTCTTTATTGACAGGGTTAGCCTTTATTATTAAAAGACTGTCAATGATTCAGTTGTTAGATTCCAGAGATTACCTGGCTTCCAAGCGATGGTGTCTCAACTTAATTAAACAAAACAGAGCTATTCAGGGGTTAGCTACATTTGAAGGACTCTTGGGAAAAGACTCTTAGCAGTTAGGGGTACCCACCTCGCATTCATTATCATTGTCTCCTCACTGTCAGAAAAGACTTTGACTCTAAAAACCAGGAGAATACAAAACCAAAATAAAAATTCAGATGCTATCTGAGCATATGGTTCTAGTACCTTTGAGAGGTCCACACAGCTCAAAATAAGCAGATAAATTTGAGTTTAGTTAGTATGTCTGTTCACGCACAGTGAAAAACTGAGACAAATTTCCAGATCCAAATGGGTGCAGTAGTCGAGTGAAGTCTGATGCTGTCTCATTAAGATTTATTTGTGAAAGTGTTACCCAAAAGGATTTCAAAATATTTGAAGAAAGTCAATACTACTGTATGGCAAATACTTCAAAAAGTTGGGTCAAGATCTGAATAATGTTGCTATGAATGTTAGTGGATGTTTACAACCACTATGCATTGTTTTTGCCCTTAATAATCAGATAAACCAATGCTTGACTTTTAAATAAATTTATTCTCAGAATATTTGTGAATATTGGAAAACAAAATCATTTAAAAGAGGATATTCATTTAAAAGAGAAATATTTCAATTATTCTTTTTTCTGTGTAAGTCCCTTCACTTTGAAACTAGTGAAACTGGTAGGTTTGAGATCAGTAATTTTGGATAGCCTTACAATAAATAAGATATATATTTTTAGTTGATAAGTCATCAAAGCCTACTCCTACTTTAAAGTATAAATAAATAATATTACAAAAAATGTTTGTAATTTAATCAGGTGAACCTTAGGATGTACAAAACAAAAAAAATTCTTAAAATTAGCTTATCAGCATGGAGCTAAATCAGGAAGGGACAGGTTATCTGTTTGGGGCATATGAAAGACAAAAGAATATAACTCCTTAGCATATTTTCCTTGAGTTTCTCATGTAATGACAATTGCTTTTACTCATTAGCATTTTTATTCTATAAACATTTATCAACCATATCCACTATATTCCAGCCACTGACAAATCCCACATATAGAACGAAGTGTGAGGTAAGTATATGCCCCTAAAGAGCTTAGAGTCTGAGAGAAAGGCAGAAAAATGTATGTTGATATTACAATTACAGAGACACCCTCAGTGTAGTGGGCATCAAGGGAGAATGTCAATCAGAATTGAATAATGGAAAGCATGGTACAAGAGAGGGGACAGTTGTTATATGGAGTCATAAAGCACAACAGGTTAAAAGGGAGTAAAAGAGCAGAAAGAAGATATTGAACATGTGAGAGAAAGGATATCTGAGCCACTCTCACTGGTACAGCAAACCACAAGTAGTATGGTATAGCTGGAACAAAAAATATTTATGGAGTGTCACTGAGAAATATACTCAGAGCTACAATTGACAATTCACAATGCTTGACAAAACTGAAATTTCAAGGGTCTATGATACTAAACTAATGATTTTGATTTTATCTTGAGAGTTGTAGGGATTCATAGAAAGACTTTATGTAAGGGAGTGCCTGATCGAAACAGTGTTATATAACCAGATCACTTTGACAACAATGTGGAGAATAGTTGGGAGTAGACAGGCTGGATGCAGATTTCTCTTAGCATGTTATTGTAATAACTCATGTATTTCTATAAAAGACAGATGGTAATGAATGTGACAGAAAGACAGGAGATATGAACTATACAACTTGGGACTGATTTGATGTCGTATGGATACATGAAGCCAAGGAAAAGACACTAAGTTGGTCAATGAATCATATAAACCAGAAATGTCAATTAAATGGATAGCAAAGATGATGAGTTTAATTTTGAAAATGTTGAACTTGAGTCTTTGGGTTTTGCAGAAATGAGTTAGATAGTTGCGTATATGGGTTGGAGTGTGGGTAACAAACAAGAGGAAACTGGAGTGTAAGATAAAAAGTAAAGGCAAAACATTTTGCTTTAAATTTGTTCAGATGCTTTACACAAGTAAGGTGCAACCCAAATGTATAGAATATTTTAATTCAGAACCTTGAACCAAGAGCTATCTACGAGGAACTTTGGAAATTGCAATAGAAACCATAAGATTGAGATAAAAATAGCTAGTAGAGAGGAATTTGAATATTTTAACACAAAGAAAAAATAAATATTTCAGGTCATCGATTTGTTAATCACCCTCATCTGGCCACTACACGTTGTGTACATAATTTGAACTATTACACTGTACCCCATAAGTCTGTACAATCATTATGTCTCAATAAAATTTTTTAAAAGGATGAAAATAAACAAACATAATTTTAATGTTCAAAATCAAGTCAGTCTAACTTTATAAATTTTAGGAATTAAAAACCAGTTGCACAGAGAAATGTTGTTGGCAAATGACTCCTGACTTTCACAAGGATATCTGACGTAACTACACAAAGGTATTTTGGACCAAATGGAGACATGCAGACTGAATGATAATGCAATCACATGAAACACCAACAATGTGCTCAAGGATTGCTGACACTGGATGGATCGTGAATCCTATGCAGCAAGGCTCTGGCTATGGTTTTGTTCAGATACTATAGCAGAGTATTAGATGAAGATATGAAAAACATTTTCACTACTTTTGCAATAGATTCAAAGATGAAGGATGAAAACAGGCTGAATGGCATTTAAGTTACAAAAAGCCAAAAACAAAAATAGAAGAAATTAAATAGAGGTGGCTCTCAAGATCCTGCACTTGGAGCTCTCAAGTACTTCTTGGCTTAGTTGTTCCTGTCAATTTTCTCAACACACAGACTAATTAAATCATAAAATAGAAACTAGGGATACATTCAAAGAAGAATTTTCAGACATTACTTATAAGCAGAAATTCATATACATTTGATCAAAAGAGCAACCGGTGCCACTGAGAAAGTTTGAGGTAAACGTAAGACTCCTTGTATTCAGAGATTTCAGGGAATGCCAGGTGGAATAGGAATCCTAAGGACTAGAACCTGCAATATCATAGAAAAAAGCCACCTTCCTCGGGGATCCCCATAATCATTTGCCCATAATGGAGTGGATGATAGCTTTGACTCTAGAGCCAGACTTCTCCAGCTTTACTACTAACTATGTGATCTTGGACAGATTTACTCAGTAGCTTCCTCATTTTCCTCATCTGAATATGGGACAATAGGATTTAGCTCATATGGTTATTATCAGGATTTAATGAGTTAATATATTTAAAAAACACTGGTATAGAGGAATTGCTTTAAGTGCCAGTTTCCATTGTTTGAAGTAGTTACAGGAGAGTACAATACCCACCACACTTCCACTCCCCAAAGAAATATTAGATAGAATGAAGAGATTCAGAGGAGTACTCTTTAAGCAGCTTCAAAAAGCTTATAGGTCATTTGTGAACTGGTGATTGCAAGCTGGTAACACATTCTCAAAGTGTCCTGGTGGCCGGTTCACCCAGACAAGTCCCATCAAAATTTGGGATGAATCCAGCTGCAGGCAATATGTTCCATTCCAGGACCTATGACAATCCTCAGTTTTGTTATGTGGCCAAACTGACTACATTTTTCCTTTCTGAGCTCATCTTCTTACCTTCATACTTTACTTTTCTGTATATGGTACTGGCTTCATGTCAATGGCTGATTCAGAGTAAGTTTTGTTCTTTGCCCACTGTCTTTGACTCTGATTCCTAGTCCTTGCAAGGGGAGATTGACAGAACAAAGAAGTCTTTGAGAATTTAAAGGCATTAGAAGTCCATAATACTATAAGCATAAAGTGAATATTGGATTTTCATGGAAATGGGAAAAGATAAAGACCAAGGGCATCATGGAGATTTTGCTAGCTGCTGAATCAGGGTGCCATTGTTTCTAAATTGCATTTATATATATGCATATGTCACACATGATCACATTGTACACTTTGAATAATATAGCAATATACAATCTTTATTTATCAATCAAAATTTTTTAAAAATTGTGTTTTGGGGTTTCTCACACTGCTGACACATCTACCTAGCAATCTAACTAAAATTTAGATTTATTTCTAAGAGTAGATTCACCCCTTCCACTCTCTCCCCGGGGCATAGCTTTCTCATACTGAGTTTCAAGAAAGGCTGGAGTCGTAAGATACTAATTAGTGCTTTGAAAAAAAAATAAAATCTGTGAAAAAATGACTTTGAGAGACACTGAATGACTAAATCAGTGTGAAGATATTCCCAAGGCAGATTAGTTCAGTAAAACTGCCCCAAATTCATTCAATAAAAAATCAGTTTACCTGAGTCATCTCAGGTTTATTCTTTCATAAAATTATTTTTAGCCTATTACCCATTAATATTTTATAAATCTAGTATGTGAAAGTGTTTGAAATTATTAATATTAGCTGCCTCTCTTTGAACAACTACTCAGTACATTTGTTCTTGAAAACTGCCCTTTAATTAGTGCAAACCTATGTCCCAGCTTGCTGGGGACATTCCTAGTTCACTGATGTTGATCCATTGCAATTATTAACAACTCCCCTTTCACTCTCAAAAATATCCTTGTTCTGACGAACAATTATAGAGATACTCAACCCGTAAGGTATTTATCCCCTGCTTCTTTTTTTGGCTGGGGTATAGGGTGTTTGCCTCTCTTCAGTCTACCCTGCCTACTCAAGCCAGAAAGAATTTTTTTTAATGTAAATTAGATTGTTTTGTTTCTTCACTGAAAACCCTCCAATGGTTTCCCAGCACCCTCAGAAAGAAGTCCCAGATGGAGTCTCATAAATCTAAGAGCCTCAAAGACCTAATGGATTAGCCTCTGGCTACATCTCTGATGCAATATTTTTAATATTGTTCTGCTTTGGTCCAGCCACACTGGGCTCCTGACAGTTCTGGAATCATACAGTGTGCCCCTACCTCAAGGCCTTTACTTTTGCTGTTTTATCCCCGTGTCTGGGAACCACCTTTCCAATTATTCACGTGACTCATTTCCTTTCTTCAATTCATTTTTTGCTCAAATTTATTTCTTTTAACCACCCTGTAATGCGATGATTTCCTTCCACTATCCTTCTGTATCTCCCTCCTTATTCTGCTTTACTTTGTATTTGGCTTGGATATTGAGTTGTATCTCTCACACCCCACACACATTAGCGTTCTGATTCTTTGTGATGTATGTGTTCTCTTGATATAACATTTCTGCATAAATTAGCAAAATAGTTTAAAATAATCACACACACTTGCTGACTTCAGAGTACTGACATTTTTAAGGAAGTTGCCAATTTTCATTTGGTATCTCCCTCAGTTCTAGATACTTTGATTGGCAAGAATTCTCTTTTGATGTGTGTGTAGTCTTTAGACGAATATGGATACAATCTACCTACTTCACTTTGAGAAATGGAGCTATAATTGAATCAGACACTTAGAAGCAAAGCACTTTCTAGAAATCACCCAGTACAGCTTCCTAGTCAGACAGGAAAATATACCAAGAAAAACAAATGTTTTAAGTGCTTCAGGGGGTGGTCACATCTATTTTGGCTTGTGAATTATTTTGTTCTTTTGATAGTTCTAATTCCCCACATAGTAAAGATCTCAAATCCTAGCCTCTTCTCATCTACCACCAAGGTAAGACCTGACCAAAGCTTAGCAATAAGTGTACATAATCTTTTGGCAATTATCAAGAATACAAACAACAATAAATGTTGGTGAGGACGAGGGGGGAAAAGTTACACTCATGTATTGCTGGTGGGACTGCGATGCAACCAATATGGAAAGTACTATGGAGAGTCCTTGGAAAATTTGAAATGGAACCACCATTTGACCCAGCTATCCCACTCCTCGGTTTATATCCAAAGGACTTAAAATCAGCATATTACAGTGATGTAGCCACATCAATGTTTATAGCAGCTCAACTCATAATAACTAAACTAGGGAATCAACCTAGATGCCCTTCAACAGAAGAATGGATAAAAAAGTGATATATATATATGTGTATATATATATATATATATTGTGTATATATATATATATATATATATATATATGTATAACATTACTCATTATATGACTATATCACCGGTGGGATTCTACATCATGTACAACCTGAAGAATGAAAAATTATACTTCATTATATGTGATGATGAATCAAACTGCATTATACTGTCATGTATAACTAATTAAAACAAATTTTAAAAATCTAAAAAAAAGTACATCATCTCCCCACCCTATGCAAGGGTGGGTTTCAAACAGTGCTATAACCACCGAAACAAAGAAAATTTTTCTATTTTTCCTCTTTGATTTACTGTTCAAGATCTTTCTATAAAGCATCAAAATTATCTTCATCATCTCTAGATATTGCCCTAATATCATTTTCAAAATAAAGTCTCTCCTTTCCATCTGTTATCATTAGATATGTGGTGTCCCCCCAAAAAGCTCATGTCTGAGACAATGCAAGAAAGTTTAGAGATGAAAGATTGGATTATAAGAAGTTTAACCCAATCACTGTATTGGTCTCCTGATAGAATTAACTTGGTGGTAAGTGCAGGAAGGTGGGTGTGACTGGAGGTAGGTACCAGAGGGTGTGCCTTTGGGATATATATTTTGTCAATGCTGAATGGAGCTGATTATGTTCTTTTTTAAAAATTGCTTTTATTTTTTTAAATACATGACAGCAGAATGCATCACAATTCTTGTTATACATATAGAACACAAATTTTCATATCTCTGTATATAAAATATGTTCATGCCAATTCATGTCTTCATCCATGTACTTTGGATAATGATGACCATCACATTCCACCATCATTTCTAACCCCCTGCCCCTTTCTCCCCTCCCACTCCTCCTCTGCCCTATCTAGAGTTCATCTATTCCTTCCATGTGGAGCCGATTATGTTCTGAGCTGCCTTCCTCCACCACACCCTTCTGCCATGATGTTCTGCCCCATCCCAAGACCTCAAGCTGACTTTGGCCTGAGACTTCCGAAATCATGAGCCCCCAAATAAACTTTCCATCCTTAAAATTGTTCTTGTCCGGTCTTTTGGTGACAGTAGCAAAAAAGCTGACTGAAACATCATCCATGTCTATACCCCCAATAAGACTGTGATTTGTTTTATTTAGTTCATTCTAGGAAAATGAATATAGAAAAGCAAACAAAATAAATAAAATCCTGGAAATCAATATTCTATTGAATTTACAGTCATTTAAAAACTTTCTCTAGAAAAATTCTACATGGTTTGTCTCTCCAGTGTGCCATCCCTTCATCTGACCCACTGCAGGGCAAAACCGCTATAGTCTGAACTCCACTTCCCTCCTAGTCTCTGTGCTGCTGTTCAGTTATCAACCTCTGTAACTGTCTTTGAAAATTGTACAACCTGGAAGTTTATTAATAAATTATTTGAGGGTATGTCCTAAGGCTATATATTTCATATATCATTTTATATACCAAAAGGAGTATTCAGAATTTAGATGTTTAATAAATACTTGCTGAATGGATAATACTTAATATTTATTGAACAATTACTATATGATAGGAACTAAACATAATATATACCTTATTTTATTCCTTCTTACTATGAGAAAAAATGACATTTTAATATTGTTTTCTCTATTCTTTTAGTATAAGTATGGAGATTTGTTACAGTGAGAACTTTCAGCTAGGTAATAAATGCACTCCAGGTAATAAATGCATTACCTAGAGTGAGTAAAAATATTCATTTACTCACTCAGTTTTTCATGAACATTTATTATTTATTTGGGGTCAGAAAATGGTAGTTGATACGCAAGATTAAGGGGGATGCCACAGTCTGCTATTCTCATAGTTAGAACACTTCCATGGTTTTCCTTCACCACCCTTATTCCCCTGTCTCTGACTTGGGACCAAATCTCCAAATTCTTAACAAGATATGGGAGATGGTCTCATTATTGCTTCCATGACTGTCTTACATGTAAAGCTTGAGCAACACAGAACACTAATAGAGCCAGGCAAGGTGGTGTGCTCCTGTAATCCCAGTAATTTAGAGTTTTCTATGTGTAACTCAGACACTTTCTCTTTCCTCCAGATTTTGCATATTCTTCTGCCTCTACCCACATCTCCACAGGCCTGTGTTATTTATTCTTTCTCACAGTTTTCTTCAAACTAACTTGCAACAGTCTATTTATGTGATTCTAGTGTTCAGGACTGTCTCCTAGTACTCAGTATAGCTTCAGGTACTCAGTATAGCTTGGTACAGTGGGGGTTCTGCACAATATATTGTGACACACTGGCAGAGTTAGTGCCCTGAGAACACAATAAAAAGCATACCCATGCATACCTACAAATACATACACTTATCTTCTATACTAATCTCAATCTACTTGGTTTGAACAGTTATCATATCCCCCAAAACAACAAAATAATATTCAAAAAATTTTTCTATTCTATTAGAACAGCTATGGACATATATGAAATACTGGTGTTAAAGATGTCAATGGAGCTTAATAGACATTCTATAAACTATGCATTTTCTATTCATTTCACATATACAGTCATTAAATAGCCTGTCCTACATGTTCAAATCACAAATCTTGTCAAATTATTATTTTTTTAGAGAGAGGATTAATTTCAAGTTAGCCCTTTTCAGAAGATCTTGCCACTACTGAATGGCAACTACAGTTCATCATATGTGTAAACTCTCGTCAATTGTTGCTGGGCACCAGCAACACTTTACTGATAGTGATTTTGTGACTCATCTGGGCTCATCAATGAAGATGACATGATTGATATCTGACATGGGTGCTATGAGATTAGGGAGCAGTGATTCAGCTGCCCCTTGACTGGACTCTAAATCATTGTTTAACATTTCAAGGTCATACTCAGACTACTTTTCTGCAGAATTTCTTACAGTTAGTAAGCATGCCTACCACATATCTGAGATGGAGAGTATACTTCTATGCAATATTTTCTTGATCCTGAGATCCTTTATTTTACCAAACTAATAGATGAAAAACTTGTTCTCAGACCATATTTGGGTAAACGTAGTTTGGAGATCTGTTTCCTACTATGTAATGAATATTTAGTGTATATTCCTTGGAAAATAGATAACTCTATCAAGTGACTTAGTTGTATTTTATTTTAGCAGTACTCAAAAAGGTTTATTGACAGGGGACAAAAGAGCTTTGGAACAAATATTCATTGTGTTATTCACTCAGTCTGTGTTCCCCAAAAGAGCATGGGATTTTACCTTGGCTCTGAGACATATATATTGAATTTAATTATGTAAAAGTTGCTAAAATTTAGTTTTTTTAATAATGCAACTTTAGGTGTATCTTTCATATATTTTGTTTTTACTTTGTTTTTATATTTCAATGCTTTGTATTGCTCAGGAAGGTATGCTATATAAATTATTAGAGTTGTTTACTATTTATTTAGCTGTTTTAATATCAGCTGTTGTTTGCTGATAATATTTAAATATAAAGCTTGTCAAGATCAATAGGTATATGAGACCTCAAAGAACTCCATTTTTTTTTGTCATTGTTGTTGAAATCTTTAACCTTATTATTTGCTTTTCCTTTCCCCTGGCTGTTTTGCAGTAGCTATTTAACTTTGTAAGGCAAAAGAATATTTAAATCAATGGTAGCAAAATTATCTCTGGGGAAACAATATAATAAGTGATCTTGAATGTGTGGTGAAGTAAAAATAGAGTGTTAGAAGGTGAGTTTGACTTTTATTGCTCTGAACATGCATGATAAAAATAATAGAAAAGAGGAAAGCATTCATTATATTCTTGCAAAATGAGGTGACCAAATTCTCTATAATTTGCACTGCCTTAGTTTAAATATATTTCATTATAATTTTCATGAAACTAAACGCACGACACAGTATTGGAGAAAATTGTACATTAGATTCCCAAAGGTCCTATGCCTATAGCATAATCTAAGTGTAGGTTGAATGCCAAGTGGGTCTCTTGTTCTTCATTTTAGATTTATGAATTAGAATTTAAATGGGATTTAACATGTATGTGGGATGAGTTTTTGAATACAATAGTTTCATTTAAATGATTCTTATCTCATTTCTCATTTTTATCCAAATCCTCTTTGCTATGCAACCTTGAAGAGTGGTGAAAAGGGTGTTAAAAATTTCAATACATATTTATTGAAAGATAAGTAACATGATAGAGGAGATAAGAATGGAATATAGTCACAAAATAATAATTTAACCTCTCTTTCTGAAGAATGTCACTACTCAACAATGGTAACTACTCAACAATTTAGAAATATTTATTTTTAAAGAGAAGTTAATGCTATTATTTAGTTGGTATTTCAAATGGTTTGTTTTATTCGTTAAACATATACAACTAAATGAAGAGTAATCTGAATGAATAACATTGTTTTGTTCGTACTTCTTTCTAGCACCATATTGAACTTTTCACACATGAATTTTGTTATTTGTTCCCATTTCTAAAATGTCAGGAAATACTTGTTGGATGGTGTAACACAGAGGCTAAGCACAGGCTTCAAATTCAGCCTTCTCTGTTTACTAACCCTGTGATCTTGGCATATTATTTAACCTCTCTGTGTATCAGTGTCTCCATCAGTAAAATGGGTAATTATCTCACAAGATAATTGCCAGCATTAATAAAATTAATACACATTGCTTGCTTAGAAGTACACTTAGAAAACAGAAAGAGCTCAACATGTAACAGGAGAATTTTTTTGGTAAGGACATAGTTTTTTGAACAGCATGGCAGTAAATAGCTTAGTTGACAAATCTGAAACTTAGGATTTTAATTTAAGAACAACAAAAGTCATTTTGTTTCACAGAATACATTTTATGCATATGGCTAAAGAAATGAAAATTTCTTTATATTTCATATGGCCACATGAAGATTAGAAATAATTTATTAGAATTATGTTTTTTACATTTAGTTCAATAATAGCTTGCAATTGGTAATAGTTCATAATGTGATTTATTATATGACTGTGTCTTGTTTCTTCGAGGGCAAGGCTTAAACACACTAAGAGACTGAAGTTACAATTATTATTATCCATTATCATTATTAATTGGCATCTTGTACATAGATTCTGGGTAAATATTCAATAGATTCTTCTATCTCATTTACTTAAAACACACTTTTTTTTCCAGAAAATAATTAAAGATGTTTGGTGTTGAGGAATTTCTTTCTTTTTGATAGAAACTCATTTGATTTTAATATTGATTACAAGGGCAATGTCATCATTAATTGGTTATTATACTAAACTCTTTATTTGCATTTCTCCACTTAATCCCTTCAACACGGGTCATTTCCCTGGCCTCTACTCACTGACTTGAGCAGTCTCTACCAGCATTTATTTCAGAACCTTCTTTGCAGGGTGTTGACTCAGTCTTCATCTCCTACTTAAATAGAAGAAGTCTGCTCTGGACGATGTATACCTTCTTAGTATTTTGTCTAGTGTTAGTTTTTAATTTGAATATTTTGATATGCAGTAAGTGGATATATCTTCTGCATAAAATCATGCACTATCTCACCAAATTCCTAGGTGCTTATTGAAAGAAGAGATGAGGCAAAAAAATTACATTTTGTAGAAAACTGTTGTGATCCAAAACTAGTAGGCCCTTTGGAGATGACTGTTTGATGATTTGCTAAATCAATATAAAATTTTATTTAACAACTATAATTAACAGCCATAATATCACATACATACATTTTACACTTTTTAATAATTGTGGCTGGTATTCACATAGGATTCAGACCAAGGACTATGAATGATTATCAGATATCCATTTCCTTGATAGGGAAAATTTTTTAGAAGTGCAGAAACTTTTAAATAGGAATCCCCTATGAGCAAAGAAATAACCTTTTTTTTTAATGACCATCAGTAATCAGAAATAAAATTTCTGAGTAAAAATACTTATTTATTTATTTATTATTTTTGTAACCTTCAGTTGTGGGTCTTTTCACTTTCCCTGTTAAACATAAATAAACTAGTTACCATTTTTTTTATTGTGAAATGAAACTGAGTCTCGCTCTTGACTGCACATTGGAATTTCATGAGGTAGATTAAAAATTAAACTACTATTGTCTGGACCCCATAAGCTAGTTCATCAGGGGTGCAGTTGGTAATCGCCTCTCCTAAGTGATTTTAATGTGTAGACAGAGTTGATATACATGGCTCATTTCAGGAGAAGTCAACAGGATATGAAAAGCTATTTTTCACTCAACAACACTAAATGCCATCGGAAATTGTTTACATTTCCCTACTTTATAATACCATAAAAAATACCTTCAACAATTCTCTGATATGCAATTTTCTTGTAATATCTTGTTGTGAAACTTGAAAGTATGAAACTTTAAGAATTTGAAAGAGGTTCTGCTTGGGCGGATCAATTCTGATTAGAATACAGGTGATATGGATTCTGGGGATCCTCCAACTTACTTTGATTGACCTTGGGGAAACATATGGCCTTTTTGGTCTTCAAATTCCTCCCTAGGACATTCCCCTAGTCCCAGGCCTTTTATAAATATATAATATATTTTATATTTATAAATGGACACAATATCTTTATTTTGTTTATTTATTTTTATGTGGTCCTGAGGATCGAACCCCGTGCCTCACATATGCAAGGCAAGCACTCTGCCACTGAGCCACAACCCCAGCTCCTTTTGTAACATTTTTAAGTTCTTGAAATCTTTAGAGTTCTGTCTAGGACAACTCAATGTCATTGTTTTAAATAACCCGAGAAAGGGTATTTTTTTTTTTTTTTAACAGAATAACCACCAATGGTATCTTTTCTTTAAAACTTAATGACCTTCCCCATGGGACAAATTTTTCATGCTGCCAGAGAAGTAAATCCCTATTCTTCCTTTCATATAAACTCTCCTAACATTCAAAAATATTGCCTCCCATTAAAGCTCCTGAAAAGTCCTTTTTCCTCATAACCATTGTATTGCAATAGACCAGGGCACAGGCAATCTGGTTTGATCCCATTAAGTAGAAAGAAACTTCAAAACTGTGCTCCATGCCATTTGGACAAATTTCAACTTCTCTGTTAACCACCATGAATTAGCTTCATACCTCAGTTGACTATAACATAGAGCATCAAAGCCATTTGGCTCTCACATAAGACTGCCAGCACTTCCGATTCTCCTTTCTAAGCATGATCTCAGGATTTTGTACATGTATAGTCATCACTGCCTAGTGCTTAAGAAGTCACAAGTCAAGAGGGCAAGCGGCTTGACTGCCATTAATTTTCTTCCAAAAATGTTAACATATGAAACATAAAAATAGTAGTAAGTCATTTTCTATTACTTACATTCTGCCTTTCAAATTTGCTTGCTAAAGAGAAACAGAGCAGACATTGCTCATGAAGGCTGCACACTTGAAATGGACTTGGCAGTCAGCAAATGAGAAAACAGTGCATGGTGACATGTATGCATTGCATCTGTTCACAAATACGAGTGGCATCGTTTATATGAACCTTTTACATATTGAAAATTGCAAAGACTCCTGCTGTGCTGTTCCTTTTGGGAAGCCGGCTGGTATGTAGTGTTTAATTAAGTATTTTAAAACCATCCCTTTGTAGGCCTGTTCCACTTTAGCTAAAGTTATGACAGCTTGTCTCTGTTAGTTTAAAAAAAGAAGGCATAGTTTATTTCCCTCTCTCTCTCCTTCTCTCTTTCTCTCTCTCAGATCCAGGATATTAGTATTTTTTCAGTGAAGTAAAATAGTCTATTTTAGAAATGTAGAAAGAGTAAGTTTAACTGTGCTGTCAACTTAACACAGTACCAATGTAAATAGATATATAAAAGAATAATTTGATGTGAAATCTGTCTTTTAGTATAATAATAATTTTAATAATGATGCTGCACTATTGTTGAAATAAAGCTATATTTTCTCTTTTTTTGCCACTTTTTCAGTGTAATGGAACATTCACGGTTGGGAAGAAGTCATCACATAAGTAGTCATTTTCTCCATATCCATTAATCCTTTCCCAGGTATCTCATTCATCTAGCAAACATCTCCTTGGTTAGTATTACAAACTACTTTTGTTCTTTTCTTACACTTTTTTATTCATTGTTTTCCACATCATGTTTGTCATGGGGAAAGAAAATCACATTTACTATTTCTTTCCCTCCTCACCCCCCAGCTTAAGCTCTATTATAAAATTGAAAACTAAATGAAAAGTCACTTCACGTTGCACTCGAATTATACACCTATTGTTCTCAACAAGGTAAATCTTAAGTCTAAATTCCATTATCTAGTGTAAGAACTATTTTAATTCAATCTTGGGAAAATACTCATACTTTATAGATACGACCTATAATTTCTTTCCCCTGACTTTTGTGTTTGGCAGGAGTTCTCAAACTTTGTTCACAATTTTAATGGAGCTGCTTTCATTATTTAATAACTACAATTTGGGAATTATCTGGAATAGCATCCCAAAGTGAAATTGATATGACTTAGCTGGGTTAGCCAGGTTCCAGGAAATAGAAAATAGTCACATAGCTGTCGATGCTGTTCTTCATAACCCATCCCTTTACCTCAGATTTCTGAGATATATAACTTAAGCTATTTTGCCAGAATCTACTATTTCTGTACTGGTCACTGATAGCAAAGTGATAATAATTTGGGGGAACAATTTTCCTCAAGTTCCTAAAATTTTAGTCATTCACAACAAAGAAAGAAAGAAGGAAAGAATGAAAGAAAGAAAGAAAGAAAGAAAGAAAGGAAGGAAGGAAGGAAGAGAGACAAACTTCTAAAGGTACTCAGAAAATCCAGGGCTTACAGCTGGTTTCAGCAACTTCAACTTGCGCAAGACCCCATGTTTGTGAAAACAACCCAAGAATCTTTGAACAGGATGTAATCAACCTCTGAGCTGCTGAGAAACATTGCAAACATGACTTCAGCTGCCAAAAATAATAATGTCGTTTGCAAGCAGCTCTTCCTATATCTAAGGAAGAACTAACCACACGTGTGAATTTTTGCTGGCTTAGGAAGAAGGAACAAGGAAAATGACAAATCCCACCCACCCCACCCTAAAATGCGCAGGGAGTATCAGAATCCTGTGGGAAGCTGTGGCCCATTCCAAAAGGTGCTGGCAATGTTGAGGAAGATTCAGATCCACAAAATTCCAAATGGTAAGTGACCCAGGACAAAGGGATTTTATTTGGCAGCTAATCTGTGTTGTCACTTTCCCTGCATAGCCAAGCTGCACTGTCTTGTGAAGGCAGAGCTGTTAAATACCTCTTAGTCAACAGTCCCGACCCAAATCTTCCTTCTTTTTCTTTTTAAAATTTTATCTGGCATCTTCCCTTAAAGAACTTCCAGGGTTCAGAAGGGAATATTCACAAATAATCCTTTAGATAAGTTTCATCACAAAAGCCCTGCACCTACCTCTGTCAAGTCTTAGCTGCTCAGTCTGCATGGGCTGGATGTGAAAAAAGATCCGGTGTGATGGCTTCTCCAAATTTACCAGAAAGGACGGACCTGGGATGCTTGTCCTTTAAGTGTCTCTAAACATGGTTTGCATAGCTGGATCTCAGCTTATCTGTGCCTTTCGGCTTTCGCTTCCATACATGGATCTGTTCCCAACAGTAACTCCAAGCTGTCGAAAAGAAGCTATCTGGCAGCTCTCCGCTTCATCCAACACATGGATGATAAAAATACACATATAGAGATCTTTCCAGCCAGACCCATTCCCTACCCCGTGATCCTGCCACTATGCGTTTTTGCAAATACACTTTGGAGATTGGCATTTCTACTCTCCAGATTTTAGGAGCACAGCCAATTTCTACCTCATTTCCACATAAAGCTTTTAGGGTGTGGGTTTGTTTAGATTTAGGAAAATAGAGACATAACCATGGTTCATTCTTGAATCTTTTAGTAATAGGATGTTTATGGGACCTGAGAAATGTTTAGTGAATGAATCAATTTGTAAATGAATGGCTGAACAAATGGGTAACATTGTATGTGAATGAATAAATGTATGCAGAATGTATTTATTTAATCAGGAATGGTTGTTAACACCCTATGCCATTTGTCTTAAAGAAAAAAGTAGCAGAGGGTCAAAGTAATCAAGATCTGTAACAGAGGAGAGGCAGGTTCTTACTTAAACAGCTTCTTGTTGAGGCTACTGTGTGAATCTCATTAAGCTATTCTCTAGTACATCTTTTGAAATTCAGAAAACTTTTCTTTAATGCTAAAGACTATAAACCTGAACAGAATACTAATTGTTACATTTGTTCATCATCAGTGATAGTTTAAATGATACCTATTGTACCCTAATTTTTAAGCAGGGAATAAATTCTGCTCTGCAGAGGAAGAGGTACTCCATGAAAGGGTTGTTTAACTTTCCAGTTTTTTATTTTTTTTATTTTTTCAATTTACCATTTGCTTTAAAAGTTTTTCTTTCTTTTTTTAATTTGTTGTTACTCCTTCATAACAAGAGGTCACAATATTGAGAGGGAAATGGGAAGAAAGAATTTCCCAGTAATGATTTTCCATTGATTAATTATTTTTTTTAAATCATGTTAAAACATGATTTAGTTTCGTTCTCTTGTTTGAGGAAGTAAAAATAAAATTGAGGCATACGGCATAATTTATTTTAGTATATTGATAATGAAATCAGCTTGCTTAAAATATTCCAGAGGAAAAGGGGAGGGAGTAGATTAAGGATGAAGTAAGATTGGCAAAAATGATAATTGTTAAAGTAGTGGTAGGTGTATGGGGATTCATTAGATTATTTTATCTTTTTTAAAAAAATTGTTAAAATTTTAAAGAAAAGGAGTGAAAAGATTACCAAAAATATGTGTTAATAGAAAATAAGTACAAAACACACATTAAGAGCAAATTTGAGGAATCTGAAAGTTGAGCAATCCCTGTTGGAAAGAAGATCAGAACAACCACAACAAAAAAGGTGAGAATATGCTTTTTTAAATTCAAAATATTATGATATTCTGATTTCCTTCTCCCTGCTTCCCATCAGAACTATTATGCATATTATATTATATCTAAGGAAAATTAAGATGTGATTGTTTAACAAGCCAGCCTCATATAGTCTCATGCTAAACATGGTCAGGAGACATTCAATACCCCTCCTTTTTTGCCTTTTTTCTATTTTTTAAGTCCAAATGCTAGAGATTTATTTTATTGTGCCTTATAGCCAGGAATGACCGTGTAAGAGTGGCCTGACTATGTAGGTGTCAACATGAGTTTGAGGGAAGTTTTTATTCATCTGCCAAATGCGGACAGGCTGAGCATTTGCTCCTCTTATTCCTGAACTCTTCTCACCTATTTCATTCCCAGAGAGCAAACTTGAAGCCATATGAAGGGGGAGAAAACCCTCATATTTAATACAAAATCCAATTCTATATTATGAGCTCAGGACTCAAATTAAAAGACTATGTCTGGGTTCTTGCTGTTACTTGTATATTGTTGAGCACGTCACAGATTATGGTTTCCTCCTCAATCAAGCGAACACTTGATCTCCTTAGCACAGACTTATGATATGAAAGAATGTAGGTGATGCATCTTCATACATAATAAGGAATGATATCAATGTAAGGTATTGATTATTTAATATATGAGTAGTCAATACATAAGACCCACAGTGACTCCATAGCTAAATATAACAAGGCTCTGGAGTCTGGAGTCTGCTTTCTGTTCAGAGAAGAATTTGCAGACACTTTGATTGGCTTAATTTCAAACCTCTTGGGAATTCTGCTCTGCAGTTAGGAAAATTCAAGGTATGGGGGGGCGGTTGTATATTCCCAATTGTGTTTGTGCAGTTTGGGGTTAACAAATGAGGTTGGCCTGTTCTTAGTAATGTTTGCTGTGGAAGTGGACCGGTTTCCCCCTTCTCTTCAGATAGGCAGTACTCCAGGGAAAGGGAAGGCTCCAGAGACTCATTCTATTCTTCTCTTTCCCAGCTGTGGAGAATGTGTGGGGTTCTTGTATAGGAAAAGATCTTCAGATAAAGAGGTTAAAATCTTATCATGTTTCCAGAGAAAGAGGTCAGATGGTTTCCTGTGAGCGTTGCAAATGTGAAAATCAGGATTTTAATTTATAGACATCTATTTTCCTAACTCTGTGGGGGAAGAATAGAGTACAGTTATCTGGGCACATGCAGTTTCCTGTGGGCACTTGGCTGTGACTTTCAATGGAATATTCTGCACCTTCACTCAAAAAGCT
Source organism: Ictidomys tridecemlineatus (assembly GCF_052094955.1). Lineage (NCBI taxonomy): Eukaryota > Metazoa > Chordata > Mammalia > Rodentia > Sciuridae > Ictidomys > Ictidomys tridecemlineatus. Next base: position 89,488,233 of record NC_135488.1, on the reverse strand, counting down.
ATGCACACAGCTTGCACGGTGCTGCATATTTGTAATCCCAGTAGCTTGGGAGGCTGAGGCAGGAGGATCCTGAGTTCAAAGCCACCCTCGGCAACTTAGCAAGGCCCTAAAAATCTTATTTTGAGACATCAAAATAAAATATAAAGAGCTGAGGATGTGGCTGAATGGTTAGGTGCCCCAGAGTTCAACCTGCAGTATCAGAAAAAAAAAAAAAGTATATGTACACATCCACACCCACTTCAACTGAACCAGAAGAAAACATTCTGAATCTTTTGCCCTAGCTCAGTATCTCTTTTTTGCCTGAAGTTTTTTTTACTAACCTCACCACCAAGCATTCTAAAGCAGGGATTATGTTTGACCCCACATGTCTCTCTGCTTCGGGACATTCAATTGTGAACTTCTGGAGGATGGAGGCTTTGGGCTATTTGTTTTTTTAAATCCTCAGTGTCTATCAGTGTTTGTCCTATAGTAAACAAATCTTAAGATAAGTTTGTTGATGAATTAAATGTATTGCTAAGTGACTGAAAAATGGGTAAATGGTATTTAACTCTGAATTAGTAACCATTAATTTGGCAGATGTCCCATTGTATAAGGTAGAAGAACCTCAAGTACCCTACTCTCTACCTGGATAAAGACTCAACTTCTTTTTTTTCTCTCTAGCTTTCACTTGAAAAGAGAAAGATTAGTAGAGGGAGGTGATTAAGGGTGAGAGAGGAAGGGAGGGTAGAGGGAAAAAGGGGAATAAAATCAACCAAATTATGCTATTATTTTTGTTTGAATATATGACAATGAATTCATATATTTGATGTAAAATTATAATGCACCAATGGGAGAATATGTTCAAATCAATACATGGAAAAGTAGAAGAGTAGAGGAAGTGGAATAAGGGATGGGAGGTGGAAGGGAAAATGATGTTACTGGGGAATTCATTGGAACAAATTACATTATGTGCATATATGAACGTGTCACAATGGACCCCACTCTTATGTATAATTATAATGTATTAAGAAAAGCATAAAAAGACTCAACTCAAGATAGTTAAGAAAAAGAACGTCCAAAAATATGAACCACATCCTGGGATAGCCAGGCAGGTTACCTTAGATTTTCGGTTACTCAAGGAAGTGGGCCATGATGTTAGCCTGGGTCATCCATCTGAAATGGATGCCTGACACCAATTGTTAGTAGAGAAGAAGAAGGGAGAACTGGGATATTTTAAAAGGTCACAGATATTCAATTCTTGGTGATTTAAATTTTTTCTTCCTTTGTGTATAAGAATATGGGGAAATCTTGTATGAAAGACATCAAGTTTTTAGGCAAACAAATAGGGATACATCTGCTTTCAAGATTAAAAGCAATTATATTTAACAAATAAGCATAAATTCAAGTATATTATTTCCTATGCATATGTTTATTCTGAATTTACCAATTCAGAATCTTATAAGTAAGGGGCTAAATTCAGGGATGAGGTAATACATCTCCAGGGTGCAGGTCTTGGTTTTTTGAAGAAATAGAATTCATGACTAGACATGAGAAAAAGAGATTAAGCAAGACTCCTACTTACCACTGCAGAACTAGCTCCAAACTCTACCCCTTGAAGGTGTTCTTAATCTGTCTCCAGAACCATTGACAAAGGGAATTTAAGGTTTTTTTCTCAGCTGGGTTCCCTTAGCACAATGCCTTATGTTGTATATTGAAATGTCTTCTCTCTCAGTGTAATTGTTAGAAGACCTTGGGAAGAATTGCTATTAACTTTTCTTGAAATGTTTGGTAGAATTCATGAAGTCATCTGGGTCTTGGCTTTGTTTTAATGGACAATTTCAATCTCTTTACTTATTATAAGTCAATTCAAATTATTCTAGAGTCAGTTGTATCTTTCTAGGATTTTGTACATTTCATTAGTTATCTAATTTGTTAGCATATAATTGTTTATAGTATTCTTTTAATTTCTGTAAGAGAACACCAATGTATTTTGGGGTTTGTTATGTTTAATAGACATAATGCATACAACAACAGACCCCATAGTAAGAGGAAAAGGGAATATAATTTTATCAAATTTATCAAAATTGGCATCAGAGTAAAACTAGTTTAATTGTAGTGATATGTATTTTAGTCTCTCTGCCCCTACTATTGTATTCTTATTGTTATGCATGTTACATCTATACTGTGTATATGTAAATATATAAGTTCAAATTTATGCACTGATATTGTCTTTTATGATTACACAATTACTTTTGTGTTCACATTATGTTCTGGTGTCACTTGCTTTCAGATTAAAGAATTTCTGTTAGTATTTCTCATAAGATAAGTCTGCTAGAAATAAATTTCTCCATTTCTGCTCATCTGTAAAAACATTTTCATTTTCCTTTAAAAATTAGCTTTCCTGATTATAGGATTCTTGATTGACAGTCTTTTCTTTGAACAATTTTCATGTGCTATCCCATTGCCATCTAGCTCTACTGTTTGCACTGACAAATTGACTGTTAATCTTACTGACATTCTCTTCTCAATGATACATGTTTTTCTCTTGGCACTTTCAAGAGGAGCCCTCATTTTTTACTTTCAGAATTTTTACATGATGTGTTGGTTTTTGGAACTTTTTGCCCTTAACTCTAATTTGAGTTATTGAGGTTATTGTTTGTTGATAAATTTGAGAAGTTTCAAACACTATATCTTCAAATATATTTTCTTCTCTTTTCTCTCTCTCTTCTCTTTCTGATACTCCCATCATGTGTATGTTTGTACATTAATGATAAACCACAGTTCTCTGAAGCTCTGTTCACTTTTCCTTTTCCTATGTTCTTCATTTATATTATTTCCAATGGTCTATTTTCAAGTTCATTAAATATTTCCTCTAGTTCAAATCTAGTTTTGTGCTCTTCTAATGAAATTTTAATTTTAGTTATCATTCTACTGCTTCAGAATTTCCATTTGGCTCTTATTAATAATTTGTTTGATATTTTTTCCTGACCCCAGAAGCATTCATCTCAGCTCTCTTATTTCCCACTTTTTTTCTCCTGTAGATTACCTGAACTACAGACTATCCTATATCTTAATAAGATGATCATGAACCTCCTTCCAATCTCCTTTCACTAAAAACTCCACTGTTCTTGAGAATGCCCTTAAGCTTAAGCTGCTTCATTCTCAGTAGAAAATGAAGTGTCATTTCTTCTGAAAAAAATTAGAGCCATCTGTTTTACAGCTTGCTTCTCTTCTCAGGAAAAGTTTCTAAGTGAACACTCTGAAGCTGAGCATGGGAATAATAATATCAAGAATCTCTCTAAGTCACTCATGTTTTAGCAATGGAGAAACTGGTGGAGGGAGAGGGACTACATCCTGAGGCCCCTCAAATTGTTTCTTCTGTTACAGAATAATCACCATTTCAAGAGCAGGGGCAGGGGCAGGGGCTATTAGGATCTCAGTATTCTTAGCAGGTAAATCCTCTATTTTAAGGGTAGTGATTGGGAAGGGAGTCGGCAACTCACTCTTGATTATACTTGCTCAGGACTTAGCCTCAGCAACAGGCAGTTGGCAACCAGATGATAAACACTGACGTCTTGCTCCTCCCCAAAAGAACATGTTTCAGTTGGAGCATAAAGAAGCAGAAGCCCTGAGTTCTTGGTTCCAGAAGTCTGGAGTACAAATTCTACCTTGCTGAGCTGGGAAAGGAAAAAGAGAGGAAGCATTCTTGATTCAGATACCAAAGACTCTTGCCTTTCTTACTGGATTTTCATAAATTGATATTTCTCCATTTGCTGTCTGCCCTGAAAATAATTTCACAGGCTTGACTTATTAAAAAGCAAAGCAAAACAAAACAACAACAATAGCAACAAAACCTTTGACCAGTTTCTCTGGAGAGTGAATCAGAGAAGCTCCAAATGTTGTCATGCCAGAACTTGATCATGCCCAGATGTCTTTCATAACCCATATCAGGCTGTAATGTGGTTTGAGAGCCTCAAGGGCATAAAGCATTTCTTTTTCACCTTCTGATCTTAGAGTCTAGGAATCTCTGGTGTGCATGAGATACTCAATTAAATTTTGTTGAATTGCATTTTGAAAAGCTTAAACATGACTTTATTTTTACATTTTGAAGTCTTCAAAGAGGTTGTACTTTCACTACTTAATTCTGTCACCAAATATTATTTCTGTTTATAATCTAGAGTATAAAATCAGAGAATTAAAATTATTTACCCATCAATCCACAGAAAGTTGGATTCCTCGTTTATCTTTAAGATATCTCGAGGCAGACAAATCTGTCTCATAACAACCAGGAATGCCAGTACTTGCTTTAATTATAAAGGGCTAAAATTTGATCTCCCCCAGTCCCAAAAGTATAAGAAAGAAACATTTTCTACTTCTCTTGGTACTATTGCTGCTCAGGTGAAGTTAGCCAACCCCTCAAGCTAAAAGCAAGCAGCTTTTCCTTAAAGAGTCCACTAATCTAAGAGTATCTTTTCTCTTGTTACTGATGTATTTCTACAATTTGCAGTTGTCAACATTGCTCCAAAATAGGATGGAGAATGTAACCAGAAAGTCTTAAAACCAGCAGTTCCACTCAATCCAGGTAAATGATAACAGTACTACTTGATGAAGAAAATTGAAGTAATGATTTATTTTGGCCCAAATTTACCATTTATCCACCTTACAAGTGAAGCGAACAGATGGCTGGTTAGGACTGAGCAAAAAGAGACACAGGTGTTCATATCCCACAGCTGTCCTCAAGACCACATGAGGAAATAAAGTAGCAAGGATCATTATCACATCAGCCCTCCGTTTTTACAATGGGCAATTAACTTTTGAGAGTTATCCTATTTCCAGGCTACTGTGCTCACGTCTGTCAGTTTAAGCTCCCAAGGCCATGCTTTTATCAATTTCTTTCACCTACCCTGACACAGTTATTTTTTCCTTCTATGAATTTTTGCTTTAATTCTTGCTTTTGTAAGGAAAAAAAGAAAGAAAGAAAGAGAGAAAGAAAGAAAGAAATAGAGAAAGAAAAATTGTAAACATTGTATTATTTCTTGTAACTTTTTTTTGGTGGGGGGAGGGTACTGGTGATTGAACAGAGCCTCACACATGCTAGGCAAGTTCTGTACCCACTGAGCCATATCCCAGAGAGATACTAAGGTCTCTGGACAAGATTCATACTCATTTTAAAACCTTGACATATTTATCCTGATGTATTTGTAATGTGATGATAGGTACATAATAAATATTTACATTATGCATTGAATGAATATGATGATGACATAAGATATATACAATTTTATGTTGCAATAACAAATGGTTTCTAATAGAAATGAGTCTACCTAAATGCAAACTATACAAAGGGACAACACATTTAGTACAGAAATATGTCTCTAAACCCCAGTAAATACTCTGTTAATCTAGTTTGAGAATTCAAGCAGGCACTTGTTACACATGGATATGCTTCTGACTCATTCGTGTATATTTGTTTTATGTAAACTGTAAAACATAGATGTCAGTATATTTAGAGCCATTTTTAAGAGGAAGAAGTTGATTTTGGACCATCTCATTTGTACAGTATAAGTGAAAAACATGTAAAAAAAAAAAGTAGCATCTATGTAAAGCTGTATCACCACCACCACCTGACCTTCAAAAATTAAGCCCCATTGATTTATAATCAGACCAATGCTATTATGAAGATCTTTAACTTTACCAGCATTCTATTCTTGCATCTCACATATTTTAAACAGAATGTTGTTTTGATCTGTGAATATTAATTTATAAGTGAATTTAAGGTTGTGGTTGATTTGGTACCTTATATTTTTGCAAGCACATGCCTTTGAAATAAATTCAACTGGTCCAAGGAAGCTTGAAAAAGACAGAAAATGTCTTTCAATGTGTGTAACAGACAAAAGTGAGTTATTTTGGAAGACTGTAACAGCTTTACATTTGTCTCTCATTTGAAACTTCAATAGCTATAGAGACTTCTTTGAAGATTTTTTAAAAAATAAGGATGCCCCTATATAAGGCAACCTCTGGATCATCTCTCTTTTGGGGCATAAGCCTTTCTTTGGGGACTTAATAGTGAAGCTACTATAGAATATTTCACATTTCCTTTCTTGTGGCTCAAGGTGAATTCAATTACTTTGATAAAATGGTTAATAATGATAAGTCATTGTAGTTGAATTAAGTTTAATTACTTTGTTTTTTATACCAATACCATCACAAATACTAAGTATAAGAGAAAAAATTATGCTAATCTTGACTTGCAGCCCACCAGTGTCTTGAAAATCAAAATCTCTACTCTGGTTCAAATTTTATTCTTATAGCAGCTGTGAATAGCTTTTTCTTTATATAACAGTGAGGCATCATTTTCACGTTAAGCTTCATCTGGGCAATTAGGTATGTCTCTTGCCTCTATCATATTATAATTGTTGATAATAAATTTTACTTGACAATGAATCTAGAAATGCTTAATCAACAGTGTTGCTGCAACACCTTAATTGCTGACAGATTTTACAGCCTCCCTTATCAGTTGTTCTCTCTTCTTCATTTTGTTTTTGTTACATGGTAAGTCAGGATGAGTGATGAATGAAGGATGAAGGTGTGATGTCAATAGAGTTGTATCAAGAACTGTGAAGGTTCTGAGATTTTACCTTACTTACAAATTAATAAGTTTGCCTGACACAGTTTAATGGATACTGGAAGAAAACATAGGACTTCTGACTCAGAGACAAAGGACATAAGGAATCCTGGCATAGCAACAAGCATGGACATCAGCAAAATTACATCAGTTCTTCTAGGTCTCAAGTTCTGCCCAGATGTGGTAATAAGCCCCACATAGATGCCTTCCCACATACAAGAAAAGAAACTTGATCTTAGGAAACCTGAATGTTTTATAATGGGTAGTCAGTTTGAATGTCTTTTGCCCTAGGACATCTAATCTTTTTATATATATATATATATATATATATATATATATATATATATATATATATATATATATATATTTAGTTGTAGTTGGACACAATACTTTTATTTATTTATTTATATTTATGTGGTACCTAGGATTAAACCCAGAGCCTGGCACATGCTGGGTGAGTGCTCTACTGCTGAGCCATAACCCCATGCCCAAGGCATGTTACCAGCCTTGTGCTCCAGAGGGAACCATTGTTTCTATATTCCAAAGGCACTCTCTATTAGAATATCCTTAAAAATAGAGTCCAAAATAAAGAAAGTTAGTGCTTCTGCTTAGCAGATATGCAGAACATAAGAGACATCTGGAGAATTGTCTCCTAAGAAGTTGTAGAGACAACTGTATGGTAATCACAGGCTACAGTGTGTGTTCAAAAAGATAAAAGGAGATTGAGATAGCTTGGGTACAACAGGATTTGGGAACAGAGATGAAGACAGTTTCCTATTAATAGCCTTTCCTACTAATAGCTGCTCATTACAAGGAAATGAGCCTGAAATCCTAGCAGCTCTGGGGGCAGGAAGATTGTGAGTTCAAAGCCAGCCTCAGCAAAAAAAAAAAAAAAAAAAAAATGCAAAGTGCAAAGTAACTCAGTGAGACCCTGTCACTAAATAAAATACAAAATAGGTCTAGGGATATGGCTCAGTGTTTGAGTGCCCCTCTTGAGTTCAATCTCCACTACCCAAACAAAACAAAATCAAAAAGGAAATGAAGTCAGGAGCAAGGTAGAAGAAACCTCTTGTTGGCAGCATTAACATCTCCTTTTTCATCCCTATCAAGCTTTACATTCAGATTTTTATTCCTAGCTACTCCTGATGGGAAATAGGTACACACACACACACTGTATGAAATCTAATAAGTATAGTTGGAACAAATTATATATATAAATTTAATCAAGGAATCCCAGAAATATTTGATTATGCTGCCTTTAAGGACACATATATAAATACAGCATTTTTCAATTACTAGAACCAGATGCAAAATGTGCAACCCAATTACTTTCATATTCCCTATTACAGAAATGTTATGAACTTTAATGAAGAAATTATTCATAAAGATTTTTGTTAAAATGAATATTCATTCATTTTATGAAGAAGGTTGACTCCATCTGATGGTAGCATCAGATCTGAAAAGCACAGGAATGGGAAAAATCACTAATTTAGAGTATGTTGGTAGTAGGGAAAAGGCAAGCCAGACCTCACTTAACATGGGAATTGGCTTTTTCCTTTTAAGTTAAAAAAAAACTCTGGGCACACTGCATCAAATTATCTTTTTATATTAGATTTTCTATTACACAAATCTTGAAAATTAAACTTTATGCTGAAATAATTACAGACACAGATGCATTTGTAAGATATATTGTTGAGAAATCTAGTGTATCTTTGCACATTTTTCTAAATAGATGCATCATGAAAAAATATAGCACAAGATCATAACCAGGATATCGACAGGATCACAGTCAAGGTACACAACACTTCTATCACTGCAAGGATCCTTCATGTTGCCTTTTATAGCCTCACCCTCTCCCCTATCACTTCTAGTTTGACTCTTAGCAAGTACTAATGTGTTCTTTATTTCTGTAATGTTGTCTCAAGAATATTATATAGATGGAATGATATTGTATGTAACTTTTGGATTTTTCATTTAGCATAATCCCTTGGAGATTTATTCAGTTTATTTGTAGGTATCAAATATATATTGGATGATATAGATATACTATGGTTTCTTTAACCATTCACCTATTGAAGTACATTTGAGCTGTTTCTATTGTTCAGCTGTTACAAAGTTGCTTTTGGACTTTTGTGTGAGCATAAACTTTTTATTTCTCTAGAACAAATGTCACAAGTATAATTGTTGGATCATACAGTGGCAGCATGTTAATTATTTTATGAAACTACCAAGCTGTATTTTAGACAGTCTATAAAATCTTGCATCCCCATCAGCAATTATGAGTAATTCTCTTTTCCTTAATCCCTATAACCAGTTGGCTACAACTTATTATGATAGACATATAATAATCCCTCATTGTGGTTTTAATTTACATTTATCTAATGGGTAACAATTTGATTATCTGTCATATGCTTCTTTGCCATATCCTCTTTGATGAAATGCCTATGTTTTTAGGCCATACTCCAAATGGATTTTTATGAAACTATTGATTTTGAGAGTTCTTAGGTATTAGTCCTTTGTAAGATATATCATTTACTTATATTTTATCCATGGCTGTGGATTCTCTCTCCAACTATTTAACAATCTTTATAGAGCATCATTTAAAAAATTAATAGTAGGAATTGAATCTAGGGGTGCTTAACCACTGAACCACATTCCTAACCTGTTTTTATTTTGAGGCAGGGCCTTGCTAAGTTGCTTAGGGCTGACATTCAGCTGTAGATTCTCTTGCCTCAGTCTCCTGAGCTGCTGTGATTATAGGTGTGAAACACAACTTGGCTCAGTTTTTAATTTTGATAAATCCCAGTTTATCATTTTCATGAATCGTGCTTTGGTGTTAAGTCTAAGAACCATTTTCCTGGATCTAGGTAAAGATCATTTCTATGTGGTTTTTCTTCCTAAAGGTTATATAGTTTCTGTTTTATATTTAAATTTGATTCATTTTGGAATAATTTCCATAGAATACATAAGGTAAGTTAGCTTCATAAAATTAACTGGAAAGTATTATATCATCTTCTATTTTATGGCAAATATTAAATAGAATTGCTGTTAATTTTTCTTTGAGCATTTTGTAGAGTTCTCCATTGAAACCATCTAAGCTTGGAGATTCTTTTGGGAGGGAATCTTAAAACTATATATTCAATTTCATTGGTATGTATTGGGCTTTTCAAATAATTGTTTCATTTTGGATGAGTTGTAATGATTTGTGTTTTTTTCTTTTTATAATATTTATTTTTTAGTTTTAGGTGGACACAATATCTTTATTTTACATTTATGTGGTGCTGAGTATCAAACCCAGTGCCGCAGTCTAGCTGGGCAAAATAAGCAGGAGGTGACAAGCAACTTGAAGGTTGAAGTGGTAACAGCTTAATTGCTAAAGAACTCAGCGGGAACTGAGCGGGAACTCAAGGTAGGGGGCACCCAATGTAGCAGGAGCCGCTTTATTGTGGGACAGCAGAGGTATATACACTTAACTGATTACACACAGCTTGACTCAATTAGCATCATCCAGATACAGTAATCAGCCAATAAGGAATCCCCACCATCCAAATGGCTCGGTGGCATTGCCTCACAAACCACTCCTCCTGGCAAACTGCCAGGCACCATCTTGACTTGGTCGTGGCCTACAACAACCCAGTACCTCATGCATGCTAGGCGATCACTCTACCACTGAGCCACAACCCCAGCCCAGTGATTTGAGTTTTTCAAAGAATTTATCTTGTTGCTTAGGTATTGCTGAGTCTTTCTGGCTGTGATGGTGTTCTGTGATGGTTGTCCAGTTATTCCACTAATTTTTGAGAGAAGTCTTTGTAGTTGTTGGTTTTTCTTTCTTTTTTGATTTTAATTTTTTAATTTATTCTAATTTGTTATACTTGACAGCAGAATACATTTCAATTCATAGAATACATATAGAGCACAATTTTTCATGTCTCTGGTTGTACACAATTTTTCATGTCTCTGGTTGTACACACCATTTGTGTCTTCATACATGTACTTAGGGTAATAATGTCCATCTCATTCCACCACATTTCCTACCCCCATGCCCCCTCCTTTGCCCTTCCTCTCCTTTGCCTTTCCTCCATTCCTCCCATTCCTTCCCTCCATCCCCATTATGGATCAGCATCTACATATCAGAGAAAACATTTGGTCTTTGGTTTTGGGGATATTGATTGGCTTACTTCATGTAGCATAATATTCTCCAATTCCATCCATTTAACTACAATTGCCATGATTTTATTCTCTTTTAATACTGAGTAATATTCCATTGTGTGTATATGCCACATTTTTTTATCTATTCATCTATTGAAGGCCATCTAGGTTGGTTCCATAGTTTAGCTATTGTGAATTGTGCTGCTATAAACATTGATGTGGCTGTGTCCCTGTAGTATGCTGTTTTTAAGTCCTTTGGGTATAGACCAAGGAGTGGGACAGCTGCGTCAAATGGTGGTTCTATTCCCAGTTTTTCAAGGAATCGCCATACTGCTTTCCGTATTGGCTGCACCATTTTGCAGTTCCACCAGCAATGTGAGTGTGCCTTTTCCTCTACACCCTCACCAACACTTATTGTTGTTTGTATTATTAATAGCTGCCATCTGACTGAAATGAAATCTTAGTTTACATTTGCATTTCTCTAATTGATAGAGATGTTGAACATTTTTTTATATATTTGTTGATTGTGTATCTTATTTTGAGAAGTGTCTGTTCAGTTCCTTGGTCCATTTATTGATTGGTTTTTATCTATTTATTTATTTATTTTTGTGTTAAGTTTTTTGAGTTCTTTATATAGCCTAGAGATTAGTGCTCTTTCTGATATGCATGTGGCAAAATTTTGCTCCTATTCTGTAGGCTTTCTCTTTACTTTATTAATTGTATTTTGATAAAAAACTTTTCAGTTTGAACCCATCCCATTTATTGATTCTTGATTTCATTTCTTGCACTATAGGTGACTGTCGGGGCCTAATCAGACATGAGGAATATTTAGGCCTACTTTGTCTTCTGTTAGGCATAGGGTCTCTGGTTTAATTCATGGGTCCTTGATCCACTTTGAGTTGAGTTTTCTGCATGGTGAGAGATAGAAGCTTATTTTTATGTGGCTGCATGCGGATTTTCAGTTTTCTTAGTACCATTTGTTGAGAGGCTATCTTTTCTCCAGTATATGTTTTTGGTAGCTTTGTTTAGTATGAGATAACTTTATTTATTTGGGTTTGTCTCTGTCCTCTATTCTGTATAATTGGTCTACAAGTCTATTTTGGTGCCAATACCATGCTGTTTTTGTTACTATTGCTCTGTAGTATAGTTAAGGTCTGGTATAGTGATGCCACCTGTTTCACTCTTCTTACTCAGAATTGCTTTAGCTGTTTTAGGTTTCTTATATTTCCAAATAAATTTCATGATTGTTTTTTCTATTTCTATGAAGAATGACATTGGGATTTTAATAGGAATTGTATTAAATCTGTATAGTGCTTTTGGTAGTATGGTAATTTTGACAATATTAATTCTGCCTGTCCAAGAACAAGGGAGATATTTCCATCTTCTAAGGTCTTCTTTAATTTCTTTCTTTAGTGGTCTTCAGTTTTCATTATAGAGGTCCTCCACCTCTTTTGTTACGTTGATTCCCAAGGTTTTTTTTTTTTTTTTTTTTTTTTTTTGAGGCTATTGTAAATGGGATAGTTTTCCTAGTTTTTCTTACAGAGGATTTGTTACCAATGTACAGAAATGCCTTTGACTTATGGGCATTGATTTTATGAATTGCTACTTTGCTGAATTCATTTATTAGTTCTAGTAGTTTTCTGGTGGAAATTTTTGGATCCTCTAGGTATAGAATCATGTCATCAGCAAATAGTGATAGTTTGAGTTATTGTTTTCCTATCCATGTCCATTTAATTTCTCTCAACTATCTAATTGCTCTGGCTAGAGTTTCAAGAACTACGTTAAATAGCAGTGGTGACAGAGGGTATCTCTTTCTTGATCCAGTTTTTAGGGGGAATGCTTTCAATTTTTCTCCATTTAGAATGCTATTGGCTTGGGGCTTAGTAAATACAGCTTTTACAATGTTGAGATATTGTTCTGTTATCTCTAGTTTTTCTAGTGTTCTGAATATGAAGGGGTGCTGTATTTTGTTTAATGCATTTTCTGCATCTATTGAGATGGTAATATGATTTTTATCTTTAAGTCTATTGATGTGATGAATTACATTTATTGATTTCTGTATGTTGAACCAACTTTGCATTACTGGGATGAACCCCACTTGATCATTGTGCACTTTTTGATCTGTTTTTGTATTCGATTTGCCAGAATTTTATTGAATTTTTTTGCATTTATGTTCATTAGATATATTAATCTGAAGTTTTCTTTCTTGGATGTGTCTTTGTCTGATTTTGAAATCAAAATGATATTGGCCTCATAGAATGAGTTTGGAAATGTTCCTTCTTTTTCAATTTCATGAAATAATTTGAGGAGTATTAGTATTAGTTCTTCTTTGAGGGGCTTGTAGACTCAGCTGTGTATCAATCTGGTCCTTGGCTTTTCTTGGTTGGTAGGTTTCTGATGGCATCTTCTGTATCATTGCTTGAAATTGATCTGTTTAAATTGTGTATATCATTCTGATTCAGTTTTGGCAAATTATATGCCTCTAAAAAATTTTCAATGTCTTGGATATTTTCTATTTCATTACAGTACAAGTTTTCAAAATAATTTCTAACTATCTTCTGTATTTCTGTAGTGTCCTTTGTGATATTTTCTTTTCCATTACCATGTTAGTGATTTGAGTTTTCTCTTTCCTGTTTTTTGTTAGCATGGCTAAGGGCTTATCAACTTTATTTATTCTTTCAAAGAACCAACTTTCTGTTTTATCAATTTTTTCAATTGTTTCTTTTCTTTCAATGTCATTGATTTCAGCTGTGATTTTAATTATTTTCTGTCTTCTATTTGCTTTTGGTGTTGGTTGGTTCTTCTTTGTCTAGAGCTTTGAGATCTAATGTTAAGTCATTTACTTGTTGACTTTTTCTTTTTTAAGGAATGAACTTCATGAAATGAACTTTCCTCTTAGTACTGCCTTCATAGTATCCCAGAGATTACAATATGTAGTATCAGTGTTCTCATTTACCTCTAAGAACTTTTAAAGTTTCTATTTTTTTATTATTGATTTCTAATTTAATTCCATTATGATCTGATAGAGTGCAGAATAGAATTATCTCTACTTTTTTGGATTTGCTAAGAGTTGCTTTATGACATAATATATGGTCTATTTTAGGGAGAGATCCGTGTGCTGCTGAGAAGAAAATGTATTCACTCATGGATGGATGAAATATTCTCTATATTTCTGTTTCATGTAAGTTATTTATTGTGTTAATGAGTTCTACAGTTTCTTTGTTTAACTTTTGTTTGGAAGATCTGCCCAGTGGTGAAAGAGGTGTTTTAAAGTCACCCTGTATTATTGTGTTGTGGTCTGTTTGACTCTTGAAGTTGAGAAGTTTATTGATGAACGTAGCTGCTCCATTGTTTGGGGCATATATATTTATAATTTTTCTATCTTGTTGATATATGGTTCCCTTAAGCACTATGAAATGTCCTTTTTTATCCCTTATGATTAACTTTGGCTTAAATTCTACTTTATTTTATATGAGGATGGAAACTTCTGCTTTTTTTCCACAGTCCATATGAGTGGTATTTTTTTTTTTCCCAACCTTTCACCTTCAATCAGTGGACGTCTTTTCCTGAGATGAGTCTCTTGGAGACAGCATATTGTTGGGTCTTTTTAAAAATCCAATCTGCCAGTCTATGTCTTTTGATTGGTGAGTTTTGACCATTAATATTCAGGGTGATTATTGAGGCAGGATTTGTATTCCTGGTCATTTTTGTTTATTTTTGGTATTTAACTTGACTCGGTTTTTCATTTGATTAGATTTTTCTTTAGTGTGATACCTCCCATTGCTGATTTTCATTGTTGTTTTTTATTTTGTGTTCATGAAATATTTTGAGGATGTTCTGTAGTGCAGGCTTTCTAGTTGTAAATTCTTTTAACTTTTGTTTATCATGGAAGGTTTTTTCTTCATCATAAAATCTAAAGCTTAATTTTGCTGGATATAACATTCTTGGTTGGCATCCATATTCTTTCAGAACTTGATATATATATATATATAATTTCAGCATCTTTCAGCTTTCAGGGTCTGTATTAATAATCTGCAGATATCCTAATTGGTTTCCCCCATATGTACTCTGATTCTTTTCTCTTATGGCTTTTAATATTCTCTCCTTTTTCATATGCCAGGCATTTTCATTATAGTGTGCCTTGTTGTAGGTCTGTTGTGGTTTTGTATATTTGGTGTCCTGTAAGTCTCTTGTATTTGATTTTACAATTTATTCTTTTTGTTTGGAAATTTTTTCTGATTTTATTTCATTGAATAGATTCTTCATTCCTTTAGTTTCAAATGCTATGCCTTCCTCTATCTCAGTAATTCTTAAATTTGATCTTTTTATATTATCCCATAATACCTGCATATTCTGTTCATGGTTTCTTATCATCTTCACTGTGTGGTCAACTTTATTTTCAAGATTATATATTTTGTCTCCATTCTCCGAGGTTCTGTCTTCCAAGTTATCTAATCTGTAGATGGTGCTTTCTATTGAGTTTTTAAATTTTTTTTTAGATGTTGATGGACCTTTATTTTATTCATTTATTTATATGCAGTAATGAGAATCAAGCCCAGTGCCTCTAACATACTCGGCAAGCGCTCTACCACTGAGCTACAAATCCAGTCCCTCTATTGAGTTTTTAATTTCATTTATGTTTCTTTTATTTCAAGGACTTCTATTTTTGTTTTTTTTTTCCCCAGAACCTCTCCCTCCTTATGAAAGTAATCTTTTTCTTCTTGTATTTGCTTATGTAGGTTTTTATCAAAATGATCTTTTGCTGCCTGTATTTGCTCTCTTATATTATTCTTTAACTAACAGAATAATTTAGTTATGTACATTCTGAACTCCTTCTCTGTAATTTCTTCTGCTGTGCTGTCCATGGAGTCTTATAATGTAGTATCTTGGTTTGTTTGGGACACTTTCTTCCCTTGTTTTTCATTTTGTTCACATGTCTTGCCTTCTAGCACTGAGGATCTGAGGTGTTACAGTTTTTATTCTATAGGCTTATAGTGTCCCTGCCGCATTTCAATACTTTTTTGTTAAGGGGAGAACAATATTAGCAGATACCAATACAAACAATATACAACCTTAAACCAAATAGCTGATATTAAGATGTCTATGGTTTTGTAACAATATACAGAAATGGTAAGTTCAATTATTATCTACAATATAAACAGTAGGTTTGCAAAAGGGTATACAGTTTCTGATGGTGGACAAAGAGAGAACCAGAGGTGGGGTGTAGGATGAGATGTTAAGGAGGTTAGGATGTGGGAATATAGAGTTCTTAGATCTTAGGAAGCATGAAAGAGGAATCAAAAGAAGTTGGCTAATAGCAAGAGAAAAGAGAGAAAGTGATTTTTGGGGAGACAAGTAAGTTGGAAGACAAATAAATAGTACAAAAAAACATACAAACATAAAAATTAAGAAAAATAAAAAATGTAAAATTAGGAGATAAAAGAATATACAACTGTAATACAGTATTCAGACATCCTATTCCTCAGTAGCCTAATCCATGAAAAGTACTTGGGTTCATAGATGTTGGGGATATGAAGGTGGGAAAAGAAAGAGAGAGAGTAAAAGAAAAAACAAAAAAAAGGAGAAAAAAGAATCTTGAAGGAAGATACAAGGACTGTTTCTGTTGGAGTTCATTATCTTTCCTGCTTCCCTTCTCATCCAATAGGTGAGGATGTCTGTTGTTTGCCTGTATCCCCACCCTCAGGATGGTGAAGGTTATTAGGATGGTAGGGTTGGTCTTGGGGTGTGGCTCCTCGAGGTGGGCTATAGCACTTTCTGGTCCCTGATGGGAGACTACACCTCAAAGGTCTCCGTGTAGGCACCTGGTCTTATCTCATTATATTGCCTTTAGACCTCACAATTCCTGGTCTCTAATATAGTCTCTAAACTGTATCTCGCTCACCCCCTCCCTTTCTGCTTTCCAATCAGGAAATTTTCTCTCCAGAGATCTTGTGGGCTGTGCTCTGGGGATGCATACCCATTTCGAAGAGCTGTTTAGTATCAGGCAGTTCAGGACCAGGTTTGGCAAACTATTGACCAGCCTCATAGCCACAAGCACTATGCCACAGATAGCGGCTGCAGGGGAGAGGGAGCAGTTGGGGACTCAGTACCTTGATGTTGCTTCCAGGCCTCAGCTGGCATCCCAGGCTGAGAGTTGCCCCAACTAAAGATGGTGACAAAGTTGTCCCAAGATGGAGGCAGTTGTTTTCAGGGTGTTAGGTCAGGTGGGGTGTTGGGTCAGGTGGGGCTGGGCAGTGGTGTTTGGGTGGTTTGTTCAGAGATGCAGCTCTGTGGTGTGCAGTGTTGTGGCTGGCAGCTATCTCCAGACCCTGTGCAGTGTCCCCTGGTATGGGTCATTGCATGTAGGGGACTATGGAAGTGGTTGTAGTGTCCCAAGATGCAGGTAGCCAGAGGAGCATTGGTAGATGGGGGTCTACACCAGAGTGATGGCCAGAGGTCCTGCAAATGGGCAGTGGCCAGGTGTCCTGCATGGGAGTGGTGGCCCAGATTCCTATGCAGATGGGCAGCCAGAAATCCTGCATGGGTGCTGATGTTGGTGGTCTTGCTCCGGCATGGTGCTTGGGATTTCTGCGAGGGAGCACCTGTCAGGTATCCTCTAATAACTTGCAGAGAAGCAGTATTCCCACTACTTGAATCCCAGGTCACAGAGGGACACAGAATGCAGCCTCCCTCTAGCCCACCATCTTGGATCTCCCTAGTTATTGATTTTTCTATTGCTCCTTTGTGTTCCTGAGTCTTTGTTTTACATATTTTGTTGATCTATTATTAGATGACTGCACATTTAGGATGTCAATGTTTTCTTGGTTGATTGACTCTGTTGTCATTTACATAATGTAGTTCTCTGTCTCTGATAATTTTCTATGCTTTGAAGTCTGCTTTTTCAGAAACAATTAAGGTACACTTGATTTTATTTGATTTATGCTTGTATGATACATATATTTTCATCCTTTACTTCCAATACTAAAGGATGAGGCATTTGAAGTGAGTTTCTTATAAACAGGATTTTAAACACCTATGCCAATCTCTGGCTTTTAATTGGTACATTTAAAATCTGTTGTGTTTGCCCTATGGCTGGATAATCAAAATCCCCATGCCTTTAGTTGGTACTAGGTTTGGTAAATACTGCCATGGAGGAAGTAAATAGGTGAATGCAAGCAAGTAAAACAAGTGATTGCAATGTCAGAGAATGATATGCAGATTTGAATAAAATAGACGCTATTTAGGAATATAAGTTCAAATCATTTATAGACTTCTTAGTTTTTTTCTTACTATCTTTTTTTTTGATTTTCAATCTAGAATTAAAAAGAAATAATGAAAATTTCTGGGTTTCATTATGATGGGAGTTAGCTGTACATGATGAGTAAATTAGGAGATTGTGGAAGCATCAGTATTATAACCCTATGATAAAAATGTAAAGTTTAATAGATCTTGGGACTTCATAATAATTCCCACTGGAATTTTTGTTGATTAAGCAAATTTTCAATGGAAACTATTTTTTTTAGTATTATTATTATTGCTACTTTTATTTGTATTCTATCAATAGATAGAAAAGTTATTTCCAATTTTTGCTTTTATGAATTTTGCTGCTAATCAATCAACAGATACATGAAAAAATGCTCACCATCTCTAGCAGTCAGAGAAATGCAAATCAAAACTACCCTAAGATACCATCTCACTCCAGTAAGATTGGCAACTATTTTTAATCTTTCTATTTTTATACGAACATTCAAGGTGAACTCAATAATTCTGTATGAATTTTTGATTGACCCCAACAAGCTCCTTAAATCAACATTTTGGTTAAATGTGAGTGAATCTATCTCATTATTTAATAGTATAGTTATCCTAAAAATTGCAATTCTATAAAGCTTTCTTCTGATTTACTCCTTAAAAATATAGACCTGAACTTCACTTTTAGTATCTTGCTTGAAAAAACAGTTAGGTCTCAGGCTTTGTACCTTAGACATCTACTGTTGTTTCCCTTCTATTTCTTCCTGAGTTATCTCATCAATTTCCAAGAGCATAATGACAATGCATAGGCTAATAATTTTTAAATTCTGTCTCTTCCTGACACAATTCCTTTCAAACTTTCTCTGTATTTCTGAGTATATTTATCTTTCTTCTTGGATATATTGCAGTGCGCTCAGATAAAACATATCCAAAACTGAATTTCTTAGCTTTCCCGTCTCATACCACTCCTCCTTGTATGAATTCCTTTCTTCATAAGGAATGGTACCACATCTTCAGTTTCTTAAACTGGAAAGTTCTGTGATATTTGTTCCTTCTTCATTACTCTACATTTAAGTTATCACACTTACTTAAGATCACCTGAAATGTTCTTAAGTCTAGTAATTATTTCCAATATTATCT
Source organism: Ictidomys tridecemlineatus (assembly GCF_052094955.1). Classification (NCBI taxonomy): domain Eukaryota; kingdom Metazoa; phylum Chordata; class Mammalia; order Rodentia; family Sciuridae; genus Ictidomys; species Ictidomys tridecemlineatus. Next base: position 89,469,092 of record NC_135488.1, on the reverse strand, counting down.
CCAAGATTTTATTTACTGGAAAAAGCTTTTGATCTGATTTTTCAATACTGGTCTGGTCTCCTCTTACTTAGCCACATTTTCCCATTTGAGTTATAATTCTATATTGTAATAATACCATCATTGACAATAGCAAACTCCCATGTGTATTGTTCTGCTAAACCCATCCCTGGCTCTCAGTGATCATGAGGTAAACTTTTACCTTCAGGGATGTGCCACCCAATTATGTCTCCTATCACTTTTTCCCCTGGAACTCATCCTTTAATTTTAGTGAACTTTCGACCATATCTTCTATACAACATAGTATTTCTGAGTAAGCCTTTGTACATATCTTTCTGCAATTTCTTCCCTTTTAAAATAGCTGTTTATCCTTCAAAATAAAAATACAAACCACTGTGAAGACTTCCACAAGTTATTCATCTAGTTATTCATCCAATGGAATTGTGCTCATTTTTCTTTGTACAATTTGTGACTACAATGATTCTTCAATTATATCATGTGTTCTTGAGGGCTGAGGTTGAGTCTTATTTAATACTGTTTCTCAAGCATGCCACTGGTGAATACTGGATGCTAATAAGTGTTGTACAATATAAAGAAGGGTACTCCAGGACAGGTTAAAAGGATTAGAATCTACCAGAGGTAAGGGGAACAAGAAGTCTATTTACAACAGCAAGTTGTAGTAACAACAGTTTGGAGTAAGATAGTGCTTGCTGTTGTTGTATACACCAACATATACCTTAGTGAATGTTTTGGTTATTTTACTATTAGCTATCATTATCTCTCTTTCACCTAATAATTAGTCACGAACCTTGTAAAATGGTAGTTTTCACTGATGTGTTGTTGAGTTTTACATTGGATTAGAAAGTCAGCAAAGTTGTATGAGTTGGCAAAGTTGTATGAGTTCAATATAGTTCTATGGTTGGTCGGTCTGTCTGTTTATCTGTCTATCTGTCTATCTATCTATCTATCTATCTATCTTCAGTACTGAGAATTAAACCCAGGGGTAATCTACCATTGAGCTACATGGTCTGAGCTTTTTTTTTTTTTTTTGAGGCAAAGTCTCCCTAATTTTCCCAGGCTGCCCTCACATTTGAGAGTCTCCTGCCTCAGCCTCCAAGTATCTGGGATTACAAGTATATGCCACTGTGCCTGACTTCTCCTAGACTCTTAAAAACCTGAGGGCACTGTAGAGAGCAGACTTTCCCTATCCCTGGTATCCATGGTGAACAATAGCATTTATGGAGACAAACTCCTAAACTTTCCATTTGATTCTCCTTCTACATTTATTTTTCCTCTTGTCAATCTATCTACTTTTCTATCAGGCTGCTCTCCTCCAGATTTTCTGAATGACTTTTCCATTTAACTTTTTCTCTGATGTGGTATCCTCAGAGAGTGATGGCTGTATAATTATCCTCTAATTTTACAGGGCTCTTCAAACTGTCTTTCCATATTGCTTTTACGGATAGTCCAAGGACAAGGGTAACTGAAAAGTGTTATTAAAGACTGAAAGGTGTTATTAAAAGTGTTATTAAAGGTTAGAGATAAGAATGAGGTAAAAAAATGGAAAATAATCAGATCATAAGATGTCTACTCACATCATGGGATTTAAAATGTAAACCTCTTAATATTTTTGAGATTGCAGTCTGGTTTTCCATGATGGCCTGCTTGGATTCTAACAAACTATAACATCATCAATAACTGAATTCACTTTTAATGAAATAGGTGATATTCTATCTCAGAAGCACAGTAGGCATCAGAATTCTGAAGCAATTTTCTTCTAGTCTGTAATCAAGTACTGAGGTATATGTAAGGAAATGGAGTCCTTAAATGTTGGAGACATTCTCAGATGGATGCTTTGCACCTCTAAAACACTGAGCTCCCCGTCTACCTGCTAGCGCTGCTTGGATCTTTGGTCCTCACCTAGCAGCCCGGAGAAAGCATCAGCTGTAGGCATTCTACCAGGCCTTTCTTAAAACCGCAGCCTGACTTTGGTCTCTCTTTATTCTTTAACTCCATATAAATCATCAACTGATGACAAGGTTGCTACTTAACACTGGATATTTCCATTCCCTGCTTTCTGTCCTGCTATTTAGATGGAAACCTTGGTTACCAAAGCACAGATAAACTTGAACTGGGATCTTGCTGTATTCCTTGGGACTAGAGACTTGGTTATGCTCCTTGTTATCCTCCACCTCTTTGTTGTGGAGCATCTGACACTTGTTCTTGTTGTCATTATATTATTTTAACTCTGTGCATAAGACTGTGCTGCAAATATTTTCTCCTACATGATGGTTTTCTTTTTCACTCAGTTGGTGATATCATTCTGATTTTTTCCTGGTTCTTTGAATAATTAGATTTTGCAAATCTTGTGGCTTTTGCCTCAGATGGAAAGTCTTCATAAGGACCTTCTTTGTTCACCTAATTTAGGATTACATCAATGAAGTGTTTTAAGCAAGGCCACAGTATGATCAGATTTATATTTATAGAAGCCCAGTTAACATATTCTTGAAAAATCTTGAAGAGAGCTTGGTTGATTCTGGCTAAAGATTATAGCAGCAGAGGAGAAAAGAAGTATATAAAGCCTGGGTATATTTAATAAAAATATGGGAGTTGGTGGATTAAATGTAAAAGATTGAGAGCAGGGATAGCAGTGTGTCTGTCTCTTATATTTCAGGATTAATTGTTTGGGTGCTTGATGATGCCACTCAAAAACAAATTCTGATCTCTCAACTTCTTGCTTAGCATTTTTCAGTACTTCCTCAAAGCTTTCAGGATAAAGTCTAACTCTAAAATTAGATGTTAAAAGTGTATCAAGATGTACTTCTTGTCTACATTTTAATCTTATCTATGATCATCAACCCACCAAAATCCTTTCATTTAAGACACTTCATATGACTTGTAGTGCTTGTGCAGTCTGACCACTTAGAAGATCTTGGTTTCCCGCATACTCCTTATACTATATCCTCCATGCCTGATTTTTCTGCTTGGAATAGCCTTCATTCTCTTCTAAGCTAACACTCTTTAAATTTTCAGAGTCAGATCTGCTGCCCTCTCTTTAAGTACACACAGTATGAGTTGTGTTTTTGAGGCACACATCTACCTTTTCACACCATAACTACTATTTCATTGGCTTGCTTTTCCATCAGGGTTCAAGTTCCATAGGATAAGGGAATAGGTTTCATTTGTAGGTGTATCACTACAACTCACTACACAGTAGGTGTAAAATATAATGTTTAGCTGAATAAATGTCTAAATGAGTTGATGAATAAATTATTTCTGAACTAAGTGATAGTGAAAGATTTCAGAGGATTATTGCAACACTTTGAATGAGACTCCTAGTTCTCAAAGCAGGAGTAGGATTTAGACTGGCCTTAATCCAATAATAAAAACACATGTCCTGAGTTTTTGAGTGAATAAATGACAAATGGGAAGGGAAGATTTCCAGGTGTACAGAACAGTTTGAGTAATTGCCAAAAAGCAACCTGGTACAGAATATGGCTAATTGTGATGAATTCCATTTTGGCAAAAACTTAAAGGTATTGTGGGGTATGGTAGAAATCCAAAGGGAGAACTCTCATGGCATGTTCAGATTTTTTATTTTGATTGTGTTAGATGAAGAGTTTATAGTTCTATCAAAATAGTTATTCTCTGTAAGACATAATTTTCTTACTTGATGAGATGTGATGATAATAGAATTCTAGAGTCATTATAAAATCACATGTTTATAGCAAAGTGGTTTGTTGGTTTCTCACTTGGCATCTTCTGGAAAGAAGATACCTAATGTCTTCTTATTGCTAAAGAGACCTGTTACCTTTAGGCTAACTATTTAATCTAATATGGAGGAAACTAATAGAGAAGGAAGAAGAGGGGTGTGGTAGTGCATAATTACCAGTCAGAATGAAGCTTTGGGATTTCAACTGGTTTAAAAATTGATCTGCCTGCTACCTGTACACTCAGAAAAATGAGAAATTATATCCCATATGATTCAAATGTATGATATGTCAAGATCATTGTACTGTCATGTGTAACTAATTAAAACAAATTTAAAAAATGGAAAAAAAGAAACAAACAAAAAATGATCTGCCATGCTTATACAATCACTTGTATTATAAAGTCTGACTGAGACATTGGAAACTTATTGTAAGAGTTAACATCCAGGGGCACTCAAACAATTGTAAAAGCCTAAAATAAAAGAAATTTTTAATGCACTTAAAGTGGTATTGTAAAACTATTTGATTATGTGTGTTATCAATGTTCTTGTGTTTTAGATTACATGATCAGGTCATCATGGAGAATTTGGATTTAACTGAGTGAACCTGCAAGATGATCCTGGATGACTCGACCTCATTTGTGATTTCTTCATGGAGTTTGACTTTGCTCTTCTGTGACATTGCAAATAACAGGCACAGTTGCTTCACTTCTTTCCAAACTCATGTCCCGTGATCTTCATTTGCAAGGAGATTGTTCAAACTTCTGTTTTTGAATCTCTGAGTGATAGAATAGAAATCCAGAACTTGTCTCAACTTTTTTCTAGGCTTCAAGGTCTCTGGCTTATCACAGAAACCCAGTGAGACTCCTTTGCCTTTACATAATGCACCAAATCCTTGCTCTAGGAGGGGGCAAGAAGGTGGAAGGAGTATTTTATAATTATTTAAGAATTAGGCCATAATCTCATTTAAAAAAAACCAGCACTCTATGTTGTACTCTGTTGGGACTGGAGATTTTCCTTTAGCTGGATGAGAATATTACTGAGCTCAGGGGCTATGTTGATTATATGCTTCAGTATCTGTTTAGAGTGTCTGATATAGTATTCTATTCTTAATTAATTTCCTAAATAAATATTTGTGAACTGATATTTCTCTTAATTCACTCATAATTTTTTGTAATTATTAAGATTACTTGTTACTAGATATTGACTATAGATGTTGGTGTTGAAAGGCTGCACTAATCACTTGTAATAGTGGAACACTCTAGGCTTATTCTAGTTTCCTAGGCAGACAACCTAGTTAGGCATGATTACATCCCTGGGCTTACTTCTATAGAACAGACAGAGACACTAATTCTAAATAAAGTATAATAAAGCAAAGGAGATTTATTTGCTTATTTTTGTTTTGCATCTTTATCATTGAGTTATAGTAGGCAGAGTTTGAAAACATGAGCTGAAATAGTGATAGGCAATTTCAAGATATTTTGATTGAAATTATAGGACAACTGAGTACAGAGAAAATGTTGAAATATCTGTACCACACTCTAGTTGGACCCTAGGATACACATTGAGGAGAAGGTGATTTGAAGACACTAATAAATAAGGAGGCAGTCTGTCAAGTTAGTTGGAACCAGATTGAATAAGGTAGGTAAGTTGGTACAACTTGGGAGAATTGAGTGGAAATGATGAGGTTAAGGTGGAATAGTTCTCCAAACATACTTGGACATTAGTTACAAAGAAAAATCAAAAGATTTTGCAAAAATGTTATCATCATCATCATCATCATCATCATCATTTTAGGAATTAAGTTGTTTTAGGAACTAAGCATGTCTCAAGGTCATTACAGTCACCTCAGCCTATAAAAAGTGAAATGTGTCATCTATACTATTGATTAACATAGGAAAAAGTCATAATAAATGTTTAGAAAAGTGCACAGACATTACACAGTGATGCATATTTTTCCAAACCAGTGCTTATGTTGAAAAAAATTAGAACCATCTACAAGTTACTTTAATGAAATGGCTTTCCAAGGGAGTCCAGGTTATTCTGCTTCTCTTCAGGCTTTTCATATTGAATGAAAAAATTTAACCACATTTAATAGGGAGAAAGAATCTGCAGGTCAAAATATTCAAGGAAATTTTTACCAACAGCTATTAGTAAATAGCTGAAACCACAGTTCTTCAGTGACAGTGTCAGTCAAAGTGATTTGTTTTCAACTTGTTACAGGGTTAAATAACACTGGTAAGAGCAACAAGGTATTTCAAAGTGTCATTTCTGTGCTAATGCATTTGTGTCAAGGACAGAAAAAGGCAGAACTCAAAGACAATGTTCTGATCAAGAAACAGTTGAAAATGGCAGCCACCTGGTATGGACCAATCAGGAGCTGGAAGTTTCTTTTGAATGAGAAGTGTTGTCAATGGTATGATTGTGCTATTGCAGGTTAGAACAAATGCAAACACAGTCAACAGTGAATCCAGGTATGCAGTTTTAGAGAACTGTCTTGTCTCATGTCTATTTTTTTGTAGCCACATTCACTCTGCATGCATAGGTTGCAACTCTATCAATGGAGGAGGGAAAAATCTTTCAGTATATTTTTTTATTATTTCTAATAACAGCTCCTGAGCTTTAATTATTTAAAATTATAATAATAAAATAACTCTGAAAACAAAAGATACAATACATTCCAAAATCAGCTTGTATATAACGGGTAAGAACACTTTAGCACTTAATGGTCTTCAACACACATTGCCTCTAGAGCCAGGCTTCAATTTTTAAGTGATTTTCTGTTTATATTGTAACTGATACATAAAACATACAGTTATATAAATTTATGAGTTATTATATGATGTTTCGATACGTGAATACATTGTATAATGTTTAAATTGAGTTAAACATATTTATCTTCTTAAACATTTGTCATTTCTTTATGATGAGAACACTCAAAATCCTTCTTATACATTTTGAAATGTATAGGATGTTATCATTATCTACAATAATCCTATTATGCAATAGCACACCAGAACTTCTTACATCTATGTAATCATAATTTGGTATACATTGATTAACCTCTCCCCATCCATGCACCAACCCCATCACCAGCCTCTGATAACTACGTTTTACTCTTAACTTCCATAAAATCATCTTTTTAATATTCTAACATATGAGTGAAATCATGAGAAATTAGTCTTTTTGTACCTGGTGTTTTTCACTTAATGTAATGCTCTTCAGATCCATCCATATTGTTGAAAATGACAGTATTTCATTCTTTTGATGGATGAATAGTATTACATTGTATATATGTACCATATTTTCTTAATCCATGCATCGGTTGACAACTTGGGTTGTTTCTATTTCTTCTCTGTTTTGTGAATATTCCTGCAATAAACATGAGAATGCAGATGTCTCTTTGACATACTGATTTCATTTCCTCTGGATATATACCCGGGAGCAGGATTGATGGATCATACGGTACTTCTATTTTTTTTCAGTGGGTGGGTGGCACTTCCATACTATTCATACTATTCATAATGGCTATGCTAATTTACATTCCCAATAAGAATATGTAAAACTTTCCTTTTTTCCACGTCCTCACCAGGACTTGTTATCCTCAGTCTTTTGGGTAATAGTCATTCTTAGAGGAGTGAGGTAAGATCATATTGTGGCTTTGATCTTTGATTTGCTTTTCCTTGAGCACTGGCCCCCCTTAACAAATACTTATTAGACATCTGTATGTTTTCTTTCTTTCTTTCTTTCTTTCTTTCTTTCTTTCTTTCTTTCTTTCTAAGAAATGTCTACTTAGATATTTTGCTCATTAAAAAAATCAGATTGATTTATTTTATTACTGAATTTCTGAGTTCTTTTTATGTTCTGAATAGTATCCCAGGTCAGATGCATAGTTTCATATATTTTATCCCATTATGAGGGTTATTTCTTTATTCTGTTGATTGTTTACCTTTTTACTTTGATGTCATCCCATTTGTCTAAATTTTCTTTTGTTTTCTGTGCCTTTGGGAGTCTTATCCAAGAAATCTTTGTCCATTCTGATGTTCCATTATGTTTTGTTCTAGTAGTTTTATAGTTTTAGATTAAGTCTTTAACCCAATTTGAGTTTATTTTTGTAAATAGTGAGAGATAGGGGTCTAATTTCATTCTTCTGGCAATATTTATTGAAAAGACTGCCCTTTTTCCAGGGCATGGTCTTAGCATCTTTGTCAAAAATTAGTTGGCCAGAGATGTGTGTGTGTATACTTCTAGCCTCTCTGGTCTCCTTCTCTGGTCTATATGTCTCTCTCTCTCTCTCTCTTTTTAAGCTAAGAGCCTGTTGTTTTCATTACAATAAATTCATAATATATTTTGAGTCAGTTGATGTAGTATTCTTTTGTTAACAATTGCTTTGGATTTACAAAGTTTTTCTGTCATTTCACAGGAATCTTAGGATTTCTTTTTTAGTTTCCTGAAGAATATCGTTGATATTTTTATAGAGATTTTGCATTGGCTTTGTAAATTACTTTTGATTTAAATTGGCTATGTAAAGGCAACAATGCTATTGAAATTGGTGTGTTGATTTTAAATTCTTAAAATTGGCTGAGTTCATTTGTTATTTCTAGTAGCTTTTTGGTAAAGCCTTTGGGGTCTAATTTTTCTAATTTTCTTTTCAGTTGTAGATGGACACAATATCTTTATTTATTTATTTTTATGTGGTGCTGAGGATCTAACCCCAGTGCCCCACACGTTTGAGGCAGGCGCTCTACCACTGAGCTACAGCCCCAGCCCTGGGGTCCTTTCTGTATAACACCATGTCATCTTCAAACAGTGACAATTTATCTTCATCTTATTCCTGTTTCTTTGGCCTTTATTTATTTCTCTTGCCTGATTTCTCTGCTTGGAATTTCAGAACTAAGATTCCACTTTCTCTTGCATTCTTGTCTTGTTGTTTAACTTTGAGAGAAAGCTTTTCACTATGACATGAGCTGTGAGCTTCTTACACATGGCCTTTACTATGTCCAAGTATGCTACTTATATACCTAATTTATGCAGAGTTTTTTTCATAAAGGGGTGCTGATTGTTAACAAGAGCTATTTATGTATCTATTGAGATTATTGTGTTTTCCCCTTCATTATGTACAAGTGATGTATCATGTTTATTGTTTTGTGTATGTTGAAACATGCTTGAATCCATTGGATAGATCCCAATTGGTCATGGTGAATGATTTTTCAATGTGCTATTGAATTCAGTTTGCTGGCACTTGTTGAAGATTTTTGCACCTATATTCATCAAGAATATAGGCTGTGTGTGTGTGTATGTGTGTGTGTGTGTGTGTGTGTCTTTGTCTGGTTTTGGTATCAGGGTAAGTCTGACCTTGCAGAATTTTGAAATAATTTAAGAAGACTTGATTTTTTTTTAAGTTTTCTAGAATTCAGCAGTGAAGAAATCTGGCTCTGGGCTTTCCATTCATAGGAGAGTTTTTATTATTGATTTAGTCTTACTAACTATTATTGGTCTGGTCAGGTATTCTATTTCTTCATAGTTATATCTTGACTAGATATGCAGAAACTTCCATTTCTTCCAGGTTTGCAAATTTGCTGGCATACAGTTGTTCATGATAAACTCTAATGATCCTGTTTCTGTAGTGTCATTTGTAATGCCTTGTTTTTCACCTCAAATTTTATTTATTTGAGTCTTTATTTTACTGGAGTTAGTCTAGCTAAGAATTTGTCCATTTTTCTATCTTCTCACAGAACCAGCTCTTTGTTTTGTCTATCTTTTGTATTTTATATTTTTAGTTTCTATTTCATTCATTTTGGCTCTGGTCTATAATATTTCTTTCCTTCTACTAGTTTGGGGTTTTGTTTGTCTAGTTCTTTGAGAGGCAGTGATAGGCCTTTTACTTGAGATCTTTTTGTTTTACTGATATCGGCATTGATTGCTATAAACTTCCCTTTTAGTACCACTTTTGCTGAAATCTGTAGGTTTGGGAACATTTTTCATTTTTGTTTGTTTCAATATTTTAATTTCCTTTTTGATTTCTTTCTTGATGAGTTGTTTGCTCAAAGTCAAGTTGTTAAATTTCTATGTTGTTAAATTTCTAATAAATTTCTATATTAACATATAAATTTCTAGAAATTTATATGTTAATATTGAAATTTAACATATCTTTATGTGTCTTCATCTCTAATGGATAGCTTTGCTGGGTAGAGTATTATGGTTTGCAGTTTTTTTTTTTTTTAGTACTATAAAAAAATCTCAGGCTGGGGCTGTAGCTCAGTGGTAAAGTGTTTGTCTCACAGCCTGAGGCACTGGGTTTAATCCTCTGCATCACATAAAAATAAATAAAGATATTGTGTGTCTATCTACAACTAAAAAATAAAAATAAAAATCTCCTACCACTCTGTTTTGCCCTAAAGGATTTTGCTGAGGATATATGGCATTTGTTCTTCTTCTCTTGCTTTGAGAATCTTGTGTTTATCTTTCAGATTTGAGAGTCTGATTATAATATGTTTTGGGGTAGACTTGATTGAGTTATATCTGACTTGTGATCTTTGACCTTTCTGTATCTGGATATTTGCATTTCTTCCTGTGCTAGGATATTGGTGAGTTTCTCCAGGTTTAGGAAGTTTTCTGTTATGATCTCTGAATAAATTTTCAACTCCATTGACATTTCAATTTTCTTTTGAAACCAAGAAACCTGAATATTTGTTCTTTTAGTGTTTTCCCAGATTTCCTGTATGTTTTCTTTATTTTTTTTCTTTTTCCCCTTTTTCTGTTTTCAAAAAGACTGCCTTGGAGCTCATTAATCCTTCCTTCTGTTGTTGTTGTTGTTTTTTTAAAATCTAGTCTATCATTGATGCCTTCTATTGTTTTTTATTTCACTTAGTTTATTTTCAGTATAAAAATTTCTAATTTATTTTTTTTAAATTTTCTCTCATCTATGAAATTTCTGTTACAATGTTGAATCATTTCTTTGCATTCTTCTGAAACTTACTGAACCTCCTTAAAATGGGTGTTTTTGATTCTCCATTTGAGAATTCATACATACTGGACACTACCTGTCAGTTTCTGGCACCTTATTTGATCATTAAGTGAGGTCGTGCTTCCCTGAAACTTCTCAGTGGTTGTTGGTGTTCAGTGTCATCTGGGCATTGAAAGATTGGGTATTTGTTCCTTTTCTTTCCAGAAAATCTAAGCAGGCTGCTCTCTTCTCTGAGCCGTAGTCACTTCCGTTATGTACCACTAGATGGCACCCAGCAGATGGTTTCCTGCAAGCCCACTGTTGGTGTCTTACAACTTTTCCAGCTCTAGAGGGCTCTGAAAGCCCAGTTTTGACCCATATGTGCAGCTGGTGTGTCTTCTAGCATGAACTGGGGAGTTCCTAAATGCTGTAGTTCATTGTTGCACTCCTCTCCCTTGAGCTGGGGTAGACCCAGACACCTTGTCCACTGTCAGCAGTCTGTGGCTAGGCATGCATGATTCTGCCTGGCTCTGGGCAGAATTGTGGTTGGAGGGCCTGCCCCAGGCTCCTGTGCCATGGCTATGGCCGCTGATATTGCACAGCTATGTCACAGCCTGGGCCCTCAGCCTGCTAAGACCAGTGCAACCCTGGGATAGGACTGTGTTCCACAGTGCAGCTGACAGGCTGAAGCATGAATCCTTCTCATGGGGGCTCAGGTATCTGCCTTGTGCCAAACAGCTCTAGGGGTTACATCTGGGAGCTCTGTCTTGGTGATAGCTGCATTGTCTGAGGGGGGTGGGGGTAGTCCTGTCATCATTATGGCTGATACCAAACTGGGTTGCACTGAGTCTCATAGCCATAGCAACTCTTGCAGTCTTGGGTATGCTGCCCCAGGGCCACTTCAAGGCTGGCAATGATGCAAGCTAAAATTTGAGTCTGTCCTGCCCAAGAACAGGATTCTGTCTGATGCTGGGGCAGGTCCAGAGACACTATCTTGGTGTTCTGTCCTGAGTGAAGGGGTCTTTGGTTTCTTTCTGGTACTGAATCTCATCATGGTAGCTTGGCATTGAACTTCAAGGTGAAATCTCCTGCTAGCTCTTGTGTACTATTACCCAGTGGGTGAAGTCTCTGCTGCCTGAGGACAGGTGAGGAGTGGTAGAAGAAGTCAACTGCCTACCTAATGCAGTTCCAGTGGCTCAGTCCCTGAGTAGTCGCCTAGGGGCAGAGGTTGTGGGGCTCTGCCTAGTGCTGGTTTTCACTGTGGTGGGCCTGGTACTGGGTTTTGAATCTAAGGCCTGTCCTTGATTTCTCTCCCTCTACGAAAGTGAGTGGTGTCTATCTCCATGCTACCTGGAGTTGGAGAAGGGATGATAGGATGACTCTATCCTCATGGCTTCTGCAAAGCATCTCACTGTTATACTAAACCAGACTTTATGGTTCAAGATTCCTTAGGAAGCTATTTAAAATGTTAGGACTATATGGAGACAATCTATGAAGGATATTACGTACTTTTCATCTTATTCCACACTAGTCCTCAATTTTTATAACAGTTAATTTTTCTTTTCTGTAGTTTAAGTCATTTCTTTCTTCTCTGTCCATCCCAATATAATTATTTTATTGATATAGACCATATAGAGAGCTGCTTAATAAATATTTGCTCTTGAATGAATTATAATTGCAATGTTTTATATTTGGATACTAATTTATAGTTTGCAAAGCACTTCAACATGCCTTATCTTATTAAATCTCACTCTAATGCAAATATACTGTTTAAAGTATATATATATTTTTAATCCAAGCCTCATTGTTTTATAATCCTACCTCATATATCACAGATACATATCATTGGCACATATGGACGACAGACAGATAAATAGCCATGTAAGCAATATCCTCCAAACTTATGTCTTGCATTTTGTCCAGAATTTCTTATCAGTGTAATCTTCATTTAGAAAAACTTTCCTCCTATTTATATTACAAAAAGACCACATGGAGATTCAGAAACATTTTCTTTTCCCTTTTTGGCTTCTCTAACTCTGTAAGGCACTGATGATACCAGGCACTACATGGAATATAAACATAAATAAAATGAATTCTTGATTTCAGAGAGATGAGAATTCATTTGCCTTCTTTACCCAGTCCTCCCCGTTAGCATTCTCAGTAGAAAATGTTAGTTTTTTGTTTTTAAAATGCATTTATTTTAGATCTTTGGGTGGCAAACTGGAAGCAGGGCAGCTTTAACTCTTGGAACTGTTCGATCTGTGCTTAGCGGTACAAGATTCTTTTTTTTTTTTTTTCCATTTGATTGCCTTCAAAATGCAAAGGGCAAAGGCAAATTATTCAGAGCACAGTCAGTGGATCCAGAGTATTGAAACAGTCTCTTAATGACAATGTCAAGTTTCTTTATGTGTTCATGAAGCACTTGAAAAATGAGAAAGAACAGCAGGCCTTCAAGAGAGAACAGGGACAGAGTTGGCTCAGAGTGCTGTTATTACCAGAAGAGGGTGTTAACAGGAGCAGAAATGTTAAATCTTGACTAAGAAAATCAGTGAATGACACATCCAGTTTCAGTTCACTTAACTATGATTTAACAACCATCTGAGATCTTACAAAGGGAGGGATAAAAAGAATTTCAGTGTCACCTGCTGAGTGTTAATGCATTTGAAACATTGGAGAGGAAGTCATCAAAAGAAATAACATTTCTGTACCACCACCTACACCCTCTTAAACAAAAAATATAATGTAGTTGCATGAAGGTGTTCTGGGGAACACTAATTTTATTAAAATGCTTATAATCCGGTTGGCCTGAGAAGTGCCAGATCTGACCATGAGATAGAATAATACTAGTACCACTTGTTATTGAGGTAGCATTTTTCTTTAAAGGACTCTTAAGCAGTTTATGGGCTTAACTTAACTTTCATGTGCAGACATTTAGAATCTTAGCCAATGTGCTTTAACAAATCCAGAAGCCTGGAAGACAACCAGATCTCATCATAGGTACAGTTTTAGCAATAAAATCAACTCTGATTTCTGGTTACAAGTCTGCAGGATAGAAGGTAATATCACTGAACTTAGACAACCCAGGTACTTGGGTAGGGTCTCCATGCACTATTGCTACACATTACAGGGACACCGTTCAAAGCCTAGCCCCAATATTATCATACCCCATTTAATGCTTGTTCAAGTCACACATTAAATGGGACAACTTAAACTCATTCACTTCTTCTTTGAAAGGTCTAGTTACCTTACTCAGAAATTTCAGGGCTTATTCCAAAGTGAAAATGCAGTGAAGAGGCTTCCTAAGACTGTAGCATTATAGCAAGGTTTTAATTTTTTTAATGTTCTATTTAAAGCACTTATATTTCACATCAAGAACATTATTTTAGGGTTGAGATATCGTACTAAAGAACAATGAAGGCCTTATGATATTAGGATTTACGCAAGATAAAGCACATTGTTGCCATGGGGATCAGTAAATAGTCCTGATCTGAGAGACTAGTTCCCACTGCCAAGACATGGGAGGGAGAAGGTGGTTCCCATAGACTGTTTTCTCTAGACTAAAAATACAATATGATTTCTATTAAAGGGCAATTAAAAAATTCTCAGTGACTTGGCCTAAAGGAAACATACCCTATCATTTTCAGAACAATTAAGCAGTAAGCCTATAATATAATACTTTGAGATTATATTTGTATTCAATATTACTTATGCTCATGCCCTGTCATGTCAAGGGTGTCACTGCAACTGCAGCTTTTTTTAGTGCCACTTCACGTGGTCTTATAAAATTGTTTATGGAGATTCATGCATTCATGCATTACAGGCATAAATTATGTCCTTTTAAGGGTTACAATATAAATTTAGCACATTGCAGTTAAATCTTTAAAAAATGTTGTTTTGGTTTGCGAAACTTTGCTCCAAATGGTCATGATGAACCTGAATTCTAATAATACTGCTTTTATGGCCTAGTCAAGAAATCCAAAGTATTATTTCCTCCCATGTTTACTATTACATAATGTGTCAACGTAAATGTAATTAATCCTTACATTTGTAGAACGTCATATAGTTTGCAAGGTTATTTGCCATCACTAATTTTGCCTGACACATTTCACAACCCTGGGAGACAACAAGGACTAGTAACCAGTGACTAGTCTGATTTTGTGTGAGGAAATTGAGAATGAAAGAGGCTCATGTTCTTTTCCAAATATATATAGATAATAAGTCTATGATTGAGTACTAGGCCCCACAATCGAATTACTCCCTCTACAGTACTGTAGTATTAGGAAAACAGCATACTTATCATCTAATAACTGTTACAAGCTCTTTCATAATATCATCAAGATTTTGGGATTTAATTCTGTGACAATTAACACTAAAGCACCATCTGAAACATCAGAAAATTCTGTTGAAGTAAACAGCAGGTAAGTAAAGTAATCTATCTGCTAGAGTGGAGGATGATTATGGTCTTGTAATGTGTATGAATTTTAATAAAATTTGACATACCTCCAGAGGAACTAATTTTGAGTTCATCATACATTCTACCCAAACCAAGTTTTATTATTTTTGCATTTAGAACTAGGTCTCTTCCTTGTCCTCTTCTTTTTCCCAATGACATCTTGTGGCTTGTGACTCTTAGTAAGTTTATCACTGCACAGCGTTACCTAATTTTTTTTTTTTTTTGCAGGGATGGATGTCAAAGGTAGCCAAGCTGGGTTGTAAAAAATTATTATTACTCCTCATGCTGCCTTGCTTTAGGGTATGTTCTTTATATAGAATATGTATTGGGTTCTTTCCAATTTTAAATGAGTATAATTCATCAAGAGATCAACACGAACTAAAGTGCCTGCCTGTTGATTGACTCTGCTTCAGGAGTTCTGAAGTACATGTTTTTCTTAAACATCACTCTTTTTTCATGCTGGCCTGTTGCTCCCTGAGCATTCATTTATAAAAGCTGTCACTAGACTTCGTAAGGAGCTCATTTTTCTCACTGTTCCCGGAGGAGAGACTTCTGTTTGTTCCTACCACCCAGACCCCCAGAGCTAAATATTTCACATCTCTACTCAGCTTCCTCCCAGTCTTCCCCTTTACTCCCATAAGCCACCCCATGACCTGCCACAATTTTTATTTTCTGCTTCAATTTGAGCTGACTTTTCATGCTTGCAACCGAACAACACTGCTTGCAACAGAAGAATAAAAGCAAGTGCTATGATTAGTATTGTTTCCCCTTTTGAGCAACATTTTACAATAATCCATTTTTAATGATGTGTAAAAAATGTAATATTTTTTGTCATCTAACATTATTTGTGATAGAACTGTTGTGTTTCCTCAAGTGTTATTATTCATTTATTGAGATATCATACTTTTTGAATGACCTCACATATTTTTCACAGTCTGTCTTCATCCCACCCTTTTTTGTTTTTCTCACAAAATGGAATGGGCCTCTATTAAAAAACAAAAAACAATTCAAACCAAACCAAACAAATAAAATCCCTGCAGTCTATTTTCAATACTGGTCCCTGGATCACATCAGACTCACGTGCTGTGGAAAATGCCTCATTTTGATTCTGTGTCATGTGCCACCTCGTTTACACAGGAGTTGAGAAAGAAAGGCTCTGGTTGCCTAGGGAATTTCTCTAGATCAAGGACAAAAGCCATTTTACTCTTTCCTCTGGTCTAGGAATCTGTTTGCTCTGCTAATTATACTACTCTAATCAGATCAATCATGTCCCTTATCTTCAGTGAGACAGTTAAGAAATCCATCCCGAAGGGGTAGATGAACGGCTTTTCCTTGAGGTGTGCCGCCAGCTGATGGGTCTCAGCACCACGACATTCCTTGGCAGAGAGTACGTGTACCAGTGTGGAAAGCATGCTCTTAGTAAGTTTATTTCTGACTAAGACTTCGGGTTTTTTTTTCCTCTCAAATATGGAATGAGTGGGAAGAAGTACCTTCCCGACTATTGTCTGGAAGGGCTAAAGGGCAGTCATGTCTCTCACATCAGTGCATATGTAATAAACAATTCTCTGGGAGGCTGGGTACAGTTCAGGGTCAGAAAGCAAACACAAGCACTGTATATAGACTCCCCCGCTTCTCCTTCTTAGCATGCTTTAAAAAAAGGATGATAAGAACTGAAGGAAAAATAGGTTGAAGACTCCTTATTTCCCCTAATCCAGTCGGCTCCTCCTCCTGTGCTGCCCGGTCAGGACTTAACACAATCACTTACACAGCCACCCAGGTTTGGAACTGAGTGGGCCAACTGGTCTCTCAGCCTCCTGCCTGAAGTTCCTTCTATTTCTTCCCCACATTGCATCTAATAGGGTCCTTACTAAGCTTACATCTGATTTCATGACTCTGATGACTGAAATCTTTTAGTAGCTTCCCAGGGCTTGGTGGAAGTTATGCTAGATGCCTATGTGTTCAGTACATACATCCTTTGAAGATTTAGGTTCTACCTGCTTCTTTAAGGGAGTACTCCATCCTTGTCCTACAACACCTTCCCCGCTGCTCACAGGGAGTCCTTTGCCACTATCCTCAAGGCCTCCATAAGTGTTACTCTCTCTATTTAACACCTTCTTATTTTTTTTTTTTGCTCTACAAACTTAATTCTCATCCTTCAACACCAAGTTCTTGAAAAGAAGCCCTTCTGATTTCTTAATAATAAAGACATGTTCCCCCCAATATGACTCCAAAGTGCCTTTGGGAACTGTCTTGCATCTGTTATCCTAGATTGCATTTGCTGGTTCTATGTCTCCCACTAGACCTGAAACTCCGTGAGGGAAAAGAGTGTGTCATTTTGTCTTTCTATCCTCCAGCACATAACAATGGGCATGGGTGTAGAAAGAGATTAAATGTGCTTTTGAAATTGAAGGAGTCAGTAAAGAAAGTAGGTAGATGAAAGATGTAAAAAAAAAAATGTCTTGTGAAGCCTAACTTCCTATGAATACTTACTCATGGCTGAATAGTTTACTTTGCCATCTCACCTCTAATCTTTCCATTCTGTTGAAACCACACTCCTCAGGTCCATTCTGCTGATCATAAACTCTCCCCAGGACTCAAGGTGATGTTCATTTCCCTCTGTAACAAACACCTGTTGGATATTATATACTCTTTCTTAACCAAGCTCTCATTTCCCTAAACCAATTAGCTTGGAACTTCTGACTTCTGATGTGTTTCCCCCAGTTAATTAGAAAAGAAAATGAACTCCCACTAGCACTTCTATATCTATTCATGGAACTCACCAATAGTCTCTTCAGCTTCATCTACGGGCAGCCCTATTGCTTCACTAGGTTACAGCAGTAGAAGAAAGCTGTAGAGTCAGAGACCTGTGTGTGAACCCTAGTCTTATCTACCTCCTATCTATGCTATGGAGGAATGTTACCTTCCTCTTTAAGCCTTAGACCCTCTTCCAGAAAACTGTAGTTCTTCCATGTGTGGTCTTTATAGTATGAGACGATGAGATCTGTAATGTCTCTAATCTCTACCTGACACATAGTAGATTTTCTGTAGATAGATCCATGGTAATAATATTTGTTAATATGAAGACTCTTTCAACTGATATTGGATAGACTGAATTTCATTTGTTTCACATTTCTAGACCCTAGAAGTTTTAATATTTTAAATATAATTACATACAGTATGTGAGACATAAGTCTGAGTTCCAGTGGTGAAAGGTTATAATAACATTGCATAAAGTGATGTGAATATCGAGATTATTTATTGATTGGAAGTTTTCTATTATTGCCCTTTCAATAGATATGAGGATATAAATGTGAAAGACAGCAAAAGATTCAGACCTTAACTGAGTATATGCCTAATTTGCCCTTTCTTGTCACGATTTCCATGGTTTGTAATCCACTAAGTACTCTGTGGATTTGCTCATATTTGGCCAACATCTTATTTTTACTCACATAGGACTCACTTCCTGATCTATTAAATTCAATCCCCCATGGTCTTGAAGAGTTGTGCAGATCACTTCTTTCTGAATATTCTCCATTTGCCTCCCTAACTCCATTCTCTATCTATATCTTTCTCAGTGGCCTGGAGGTTGACCTCAAGAACAGAATCACCTGAATTTCTTCACCCTCTGGATTTCAAAGTCATTCAGTCAATGAGAGGCACTGGAAAGATACTGAAGGCTGGGAGAAGAGGTCGATACCTCCACTGCCAGTTCAAACCTTGACTGGCCCTGGTTCTAGCAGTGACTGACCTTCTATAGCCACAACCTCTTTTGGATAGAAAAAGACCCACAGCCACTGTTCTGTCTCTCACTAGCTTCATTATTACTCTTCTTTGCCCTTACCTCTTAGTGTGAAGGAATGATAAAGACTTCCTGTTATCACATTTCCTGGGTTACCTTACAGATTTTTGTTAGTCGCTGAACTCAGTTCCATCCATAAAAAGTCCTTTTCTTAAATCCTTTTCCATTTAAACATTTCTTTCTGGAATCTGTCTGATTTGGTATACTCCATGCCAAGAAAAAGATATTTACTTGCCAGTATTTGGTGCTAAGGACTCAAAATGGGCAAGAGGATGAGATTCCTTATTAAGTAATGAAATTGAGATCCATAGAGGTTTAAAGGATTTTGTCCAAGATCACACTGTTGGTCAATTCATGGTGAATTCAGTCAAATATTTTTTGACCTATAAAATCAGTCAGGCGGTAGCATGTGTCTTCCCTTACCATTTTTTCTTGCAGTCCTCTAGCAAGCACAGCCTAGTCCAATCACCATCTGTTTTCTCCCAGACTATTTGCAATAGCCTCCTGTAAGGTATTATATCCTCCCTGGTTTTCATCATTTAATCTATTCTCTACCTTGGGGTCTGAACAAAATCTTTTAAAATGCAAACCTCAGATAATTCTCTGCTTAAAAGTATTCAATAACACCAACATTTTCTGTAGATAAAGAAAAACTGTGGCTATTGAGTCCTTACATTGATTGCTCAGCTTCATCAAATTTAGTTACCCATTCCTTCTCTCGTTTTTTGTGTTAACCTGCACAACCTACTTTTAGTTCCTTGTAAATGTTATTTTCCTCCCACCAAGATACTTTTGCACATTCTGTTACCTGTCTATAAGGCCCCCTGAACTTGCTGCCATGTATCTAGGTAATTTCTATCCATACTTTAAGCATTAACCTAATAAATACCTCCTTGAGAAAGCTGCTCACCAGATCTCACCTGGTCTATAGCTTCATCTGTTCGAGCATGTAACAATATGCTCTTATGGCAACCACTAATTACTCCTTACAGAGTGTATCTCAATTCTAATTCAATGTGTTTGTTGATTCTACATTTTCACTTCTTGAGAACTGATAGGCTGCCCAATTCCTCACACTTCATCCCCAGTGTTAGATCTAGTGCTGTACAGATGGTAAGAACTTAATAAATAATTTTTGAAGGAATATGTGAATTTAAAAAAGACCCAAACTATAAGAAAGATTTTCAACATTAGGGGAATGTGCAATTAAATTGCAGTGATGAGAAATGAGGCTGGAGAGGAATGCAAAAGATAAATTTTGCAAGGGCTTTAAGTGCATACTAAGAAATATTGCTCAATTCCTGGTGAGTAAAGAGCAAATGCTAGAGGAGTGAGTGTTTCTCAAATTTGGTGCATATTATAATCACTTAAACGGGTCATGAATCCCATAGGGGATGTTCCTTTTTAAAGTAGGATAGTCTGGATCTTTGTACTTTTACCATATCCTTTGAGGAATTTGATACCCATGCACATTAGAGAGACATAGGAATAAAGGTAAGGCAGTGAGACATAGTCTTGATCTAGTGGAAGGGTTAGGTGTAGGAGATGAGCACAGCACAGGAGACCACATTAATTTTCAGGTTGTGGCTACGGTAACCTGTCTGTGCCCTGAGAAGGATAACTCACCCTACAACTTCACTAATTGATTGTATTCTCCACACTCACTGGTGTCTGGAACCTGTGAAGTCTCTCATACTTGGTCATTGAAATGTTAAAGCCAGAAAATCCCTTTCATGATACATGGCAGATTGTAACTGAACTTGGATGTTCTAACTCCCAGTTCATCCATTATGACGTCTTAAAAATCACGAATGAGAGATTATATAACATTTTGGAATATAGATGTACATGATTTTTTTCTCTATTATTGCTCCTTCGGTGACTTGATTTACCCTTGAAGGAAAACATGTGAGATTCACTATCATGTGTTTCTGTTATGCTAGGATAATATTTATTCGTTTGTGATTCATATAAATTTAGTATTGTATCCAAACTCTGAATTGTATTAAATCTTATGAAAGACGAACTGACAAAGTGTTTGCTCATTAGATAAATTTGAAAAGATACTGTTACATACCAGCATGTTGCTAATATTAACCGATCTTCAATGGTATTATGGAAATTTTTTTAGAAGAAGCATGTTGCAGATAATACCAGTTTGATATCTGTTTAATGCCTGATGAATGGAAGCATTCCCTGGAATTTGGACTTCAATATAAGATATAGCATTGGTTAATATCCAGGAACAGAAATTAAATAAGGCAGTGGTCCATTTTATTAGTATATCTATATCTAATATGATCATAGAAGAGAATTTAAACTATATATATTTACATAAAATATTAAAATTTTCTTTTTTTGTTACAAATAGCAAGCATTCTGTGACAGTTGAAATAAATTGAGTTCTGGCCCAAACATTGCTATCCAACTCTGGGAATTTGGGATTAGCCTTATTTGCATGTCAGTTTCCTTATCCTGAAAATGATGGAAATGAATAGTCCCTAAATATCCCTCCTGGCTCTGCAATTCTGTGATTCTAGGTTCTATCAACTAAACATCTCTATAGTTTTTAATAGAAATATGATTTAATCTAGGAACATCTGTTATAGTCTGTAACATATTTTGCCAAGTCCTTGACCTTAATTTTACCATAGACATCAGATGTTCCTTCACAGATTCTGCTCTGATTTTACTGAGGGAACATCATTATGCTTGTGTCTGTCTCAAGTAGTGTCAATCTGACCAAAAAATATGCCAAATTTGTTAACATTATCATCAAATGACTTCTTAATTAAGGTTGTAAATACCACTAATGATATAGTTCAGGGTTATTTTAGCATTAGAAATTGCATAAGTTTCCATTTTGCGTTTTTATTTTTATACATATTGCCAAATAGAAGCGTTCTTGTTAAAGGCATTGTACTCTCTACAAATAAACATGGATTCAAAAATAATTCTGTGACACATATATTATCATATTAATTGATTAAACAGGCTGCTGTTTCATTTCTCCTAATGCACGATTATTTCCTTACTGTTACTTCTCTTTATAGAAAATTTACTTTGTTTTGCTTCTTGCTCTTTCCTTTATAGCTAGCCAGACTCACGACAATAAGCATATTGGGTTTTCTAATGCTGTCTTCCTGACTTCTGTTTCTGGTCCTGTATTGTTGGTCATAATTGGTCATATGTTTTTAGCATCTGGGTATCAAATGTTTTATCTCCCAATATAATTTAGCCTTTTCAAATATGCTTTTTATTGTAGCCTTTTAAACAGCTTTCCCTATGCCTTCTTAAAAATCTATTGATTACTCCATAAAGAAAAATTAAAAGTATCATTCAAACATGTATCCTTTACAAGATATAAATGATTTTAATATTTTGCAAAAGATATTCCAGAAAGTATAGTGGGAATGTCCATTTATTTCCTCTGATTCTCTGATTATTTTACTTTGTTATATTACAGTCTTCTCTGGTGCCAGGCAATAGGCTCTGGCCTCAACCTCTCCCTGCAGAGTGCCTTGCTTGTCTACCTGGAGTCGTCTTCTTCCACAGAGCTATATCTGTGGGACTGCTGCATGGGAAGTCCAGGTACTTCATGGAGAAGAGTGAAGATAAGTGACAGAAGGAACAGGGACAAAAGTACTCATTTGCATTGTACTTTACAAAAGTACAAAACGTCCTTCTAAAGAGGGCCTCTTATGTACTCACTCTCCCCCTTTTTGGTCTCGCTAGGGCATGAACTACTATCTCCTTGGTAGATATCTTAGGGTTTATAAGGGTTACATGACCTGCCCAAGGTCAAGAAATTTGGAAGCATTCCAAGTCAGTCTTATTCTCTATCTTCCGAATGGCTCCAGAATTCTTTCCATTAGCTCATTCCAACATCTCTATTCTGGGACTATTATCAGTAGTGCCTGAACTTGTCTTTGGGATTTCCCATCTTCCACTTGAGGGCTTCATAAGTTGCTTTGATTTTGAAAACTGGAGAAATGTTAAAACTTTGCCATGATGACAACTAAGAATGCCAGCAAGGGAGGATTTAGGGAAGTTATGCATACCCTCACTCTTACTTTTCAAACACAGAGTAAATAATGCTGTCAGGGGCTCCCTGGTAGCAGACATCAGAGGAACAGTAACAATAAACAGCTCTGTCTCTGGAGTAAGTAAGCTTTCTTCCATGATTCAAGAAAAAGAGGATGCCTCAAGACCAGCTGATTTCAGTCAGTACAGAAACTTCCTACCAACAGTGGGGGCAAGATTCCAAAATGTCTTCTGAGAAGTACATAGAAGAGGTATGGACTTTGGATTCAAGCTGATTTGTGCTTCTTGGAAGTTACTGTTAATACAAAATGGAATAAGATATAGTAGTTGTTATACAGTGCCTTGAATGTGTGTTAAAACAATTAAATAAGCTGTTTTTATGTTGTCAAAAGAATGTAATCAAAACATTCAGAAAATGTCCCTGGATTTCAAGGAGGAAAAAAAAGTTAAAATTAGTTATTTTAACAGTAAAAAGCTGGTAACATATTTTTGAAATTTTTCTTTTTGTAAAAGTGGGTCTAAATCCCAGATCACATTACGATCACTTTGGAATTCATTTGGAAAATTTAAAACAAACAAACAAACAAACAAACAAAAAAACAAGCTCTATGTCAGACTGATTAGATTTGAATCTAATTCCACGGAGTTTGGCTGGGAGTTTCAAAACATTTCCCAGGGTGATTCTAACCTGTGGCCACAGTTGAGAAATAATGATTAGTAACATCTATGGTCTTGGATAACTTAGGTACTATATCTTCTTTTGATGGCCACTATTAATGTGTATCTATTTCAGCTTTGGCCCTCCCTTCTTCTTCATGATGGCCCCAAAGTCCCTGAGTTTTCTGAAGAAGATCTGGGCTGGTCATGTCAACCTGCAGGGTCCCTTGTGATGATGAGTGAATGTTACCAAAGATAACATGAGCAACTGTCAAAGGCCCAAGACATGCAGTTGGAGGGAGGAAAGCCACATACAGGTTTCTTATTGCTGGATTACAAGTTGCCATGTCATTGGGAGATTTCTTTGTTGGATGCCTTGACCCTTTACTTTCTCCCTTTTCTCACTACCCATATTATGCATTTCTCTGAACTTCAGTTTCTTGTCTTCCTTTATTTTTTCTTTCATTTTTTTTCCCTCAGAGAAAACAGAGCTGATTGAAGATTAGAAAGATTAAACTGATCTAAAACCAATACTAATGTGCACCCATTATAAAACTCATTAGTTCTACCAGCCCTCATTTGATTTTGGGGTCAATGACCATTTTGGGATGACTTTTATATGTATGGTTCTACACTGATCTAGATCATCACAGCACACCTTAGCTTTTGTATTAAATACAATGTTCAAGAAAGCCTTACAGAACATCCATGAGTTAAATTTTAGTAGTAGTTCTGACATAATCATTAATGAGTTATTAATTTTTTATTATAAATATACAATACTATCAGTAAGGACCATTTCCTGTTCATTAATTTCCTAAACACTTGATTGAACTGGAATTCTAGGGAAGGAAACCTTTTGAAAGAAGTGTCTCATCCATCTAAAAAGTTTTCTTCAGTCTCTCTATTGCCCCAGGACAAAGATTGAAGAAGAAATTTTGCAACAGGCTGTTAAGCTTTTCCCTGAAATCTAATATGTTCAAATCGAACACTCATACAAAAACATTATGCACTAGAGATGGACACAAATGGAGTTCAACTACACTTACTTTAATGTTTCCATTTGTGACAAAAATGGTGCCTGAAGAGTACACAGTCTTCCTTTAACTCCTCAGCAACTCTGGATCAACTCTGGAAACTTGTGTCCACTTCTAGTTCATGTTTGTGGCTGGGGGAGAGGTTTCCCCCTTTGTTCACAGAGATTGTCTACAAGGAATGAAGGTGTTTCATAATGCATTCATTCATCGTGAGTC
The DNA here is from genome assembly GCF_052094955.1 of Ictidomys tridecemlineatus. Taxonomy (NCBI): domain Eukaryota; kingdom Metazoa; phylum Chordata; class Mammalia; order Rodentia; family Sciuridae; genus Ictidomys; species Ictidomys tridecemlineatus. The sequence goes on along the minus strand of NC_135488.1, from coordinate 89,444,234 downwards.
TGACTCCTGAACATTTTAAGTTCCTTGGGATGGTCTAGCAAGTCTTGTTTCCAATGAAGTCATTTTAATTCAGTTAATCACTGGAGCCTTCTGTCAAGGAAAGTTATGATCATCTAGTCATAGGCTTTTTTTCTTCAGGAGCCCTCTGAATATTGGGTGAGATGGGCCTTCAAGATCCATTATGTTCAAGACAGGAAGTGCTCCACAGAGAGACCGGAAGAGAAAAGGACACATGCTGCATGGAAGAGTGGCCACAGAGATGACACATGCTCTGAGCCTGGAAACATAATTAACCGTTGTTATCTAGGCAAAGAATTTAGGAACCGAACAACAAGTGAAGGGAAGGGCATATACAAAGACACATTGCCATGTTCAGAGAGTGGTGCGGAGGCAGTCAGGGGGCCTAGATCAAGACACATTAGAGAGAAGGGGTGGGTGGGAGGAATATTCTGAAAGGTTTGGTTAAAAAGCCAGAGTTTGAAGGTTTTTGCTAAGGACTTTTGACTTGACTCTGTCAACAGTAGCGTGATAAAGGTAAATTTAAATCAAAGAGCGATCCATGAATATTTGTTTTTCAGAAAGTTATTTCTTGCAGCGTATAGAATTAATTAGGAGCTAATAGCAGGCAGAGTCCAAGACAGAGATGGCTCCACCTTTCAGGAAAGATGGAGAAATTGATTGATGCTTGAGAGCATTCATGAGCTGTAATTGACAGGACTTTGGTTGAGCTTAAGTTGTGAAGGACTTTGGTTAGGAGTTGGTTGATTCTAAAGTAAAGGAAATCATTGGAGGTGACTAACAGGTTCCTGCAGATTCATGCTTAGTATTTGAGAGAGAGTTGAAGTAATGTGGATAGTCAGAGAAAGCAGAGTGTGGTTAGGATGAAAAGATAATTGACCAAAGGCACAATTCTCTTGGCAGAGCCTTCATTGCCTGACCTCAACCAGGTGTTCTGTTTGGTAGTTTCCACTTCCTGAGTTTAAGATTTCTAAGTATTTGAATTATCTTCTGACTCATAAAACTTAATTAATCTTATTTCACATGCCCTTTGAATCTCAAAGAATGTGCTTAATTAGTAGTATATTATCCTTCTTGAATTGTTGGAAATGAAGGTGTTAGAGCAGTAGTGATGTATTTCTTCATAATAACAATGACAATAATTACTTATTATTTAAAAATATTCACTAGAATTACAGCACTACAGGTTAGGGTTAAATTCACAATCCTATAAATCAGGAACAATTTGTACCCTTATTTTATTACACATGAAGAGAATGAAGCTTTGAGGATTAATAATTGGGGTTAAAATTCAAAATTCATATCTCCATATCCCATGCTCTAAAACAGTGGTTTCAAAAAATTACTGATACCTACATCTACCCCAAAATTTTGATTTAATTGCCGATAGTTACACAAAGACATTGGTCCTAAAAGTTATCCCTGTAAACTCTAATTGCAGCCAGAGATATAAACCAGTGCTTAAAACCGTCTCTCTTCCTTACCTTCTAATTTTGAAAAACACCACAGCATGACATAATCTCAATGCCGCCCCCTGGAGCTTGATATGGATAGTGCACTGTGTTAGGAGGTGTGGCCAGTTGTGCCTAAACACAAATCAATCTTTTGAAAAATCTTCAGATCCAAGTTTTATTAAGTCTTATTAATTGAAATCCTTTGTTTATAGTAAAATTTAAGAACCTGGAAAAATTTCCTGACTCTTGAGATTATGAGTTAATTTTTTTCATGTCGTTGTTGTACTTACTAAGAATAACTACAATCAATATGTTTATTTAATTGCTTCTCAATATAATCAATCAAAGATCAAATATCCAAAATACTTTACTTTTTTGAAACGGAATGCAGTGTCATGGCAGCACTACCCAGAGCTATGTTGCTGGAGAAAGTTAGGAGGAGAGATGCAGTCAGGGAAGGAAAGTGTTGGGATGAACAGTCAAGTTCAAAACTTGAGGTTTTCTCACTGCTTTGGAAAATGTCTGGCTTCATTTACTCATGAGAGGATGTCACAGAGCTCCTGATCAACCAGAATGGGCCAGAGACCTATTGGAAAACAACCAAATCAAGGGAGGGGCAGGACTGAGGTTAGCTGAAAGTCTAGACAGAGTTGGCTGTTGTGATGCTGGGAATGTCCAGGGTGGTCCCTGATACCACCTGGAGATTTCTGAACAAAGGCAGTGGGAATGGAATCAGAACAATACAAACCTTAGCTCTTACGATTGAAGAATAGGTGAATAGGCTTGGCAACAGAGGGTCCAACCTAGCCATGTACTTCTACTCCCTTAGCTATATGACCTTGAATTAAATGATTAACCTTTCTGAATTTCAGTTTGCTTTTCTGTAAAAGGATGTGATGATACTTTCCTCCAAGTATTTAAAAACTCCTAAAATGTGCAAGTACCTCGCTCAGAGCATCTTCACTGATTTTTTTCTTTCTTCTACATTGACCTCAGCTGAAGGATAATGGTTAGAAAGGCAGAAAATGCCAGGTAGTGGCAGGTATGGTGGTGGTCAAGTCAAGAGAAGGTGAAAACGAGGCAGGCCGGAAATGGAGTGCTTTGCAAGGCTTGGAGCTTACACAGAGGTGCAGGTGCTCCCTGTCAATTCCATGTGTTTACAAAAAAGGAACCCACTGTGGCACTGCAGCCTCTTGCCCATCAGGGAACAGTTGAGCTTGCCCTGCTTCTGCAGCATTGGCTGAGTCTCTGTAGGGTCTCCTCAGGAAGAGCCCACGCTACAGTCACTTCGTTTTCCAATGCTGCTGCCTGAGTTCTCATTTAATTAAGAAGGCTGACCTTTAGAAAGAGAGTTTATTTTTTTTTCTTCCTTTCGCTTAGCTTCCTATGATCCTAATGGAATCTGAAAATCTTATGGTAAAGAGGGCCAAGTTTTCACTGATAAGGCTAACACATTGTTCCTATTCTTATAAAGAAATTTAAGAAGGCATAATTATAGAGGCATGAGCCAAAATCTCTTTCAGATAAATCTGACCTCAAGTAGATGAGTGTGTGTGGGGGGGGAACAGTAGGACATGAAAGATAAGCCTTAGAGTAATGTATAGCAGAAAGGGCAAACCATGCACCAAAGGACTGAGGCTCTGAGGACACATATCCTTGTAATGAGCCTTATCCAAAGCAAATTAAAATGAAATTCTTTCTTAATCCTTTAAACCTCTGGACATGGAGAAGTAGCTACTTAGAGCCTCTGTCATGCACAGCACAGTGGCACTTTCTAGACAGAATGGACAAATAGATCCATGAGATAGGAGATAGTGACCACAACATGACATGCTGTGTTTGCTGATAATATCCTCAGTCTTGCAACCATATGGGTGAAGTCTGGAGGATAACCTGGCATTTGCTCTGCCCTGGATTTATCCACAGACTCCCATGAGACAGCCTCTGCTTTGGTGAGCTTAGGTGAGCTCCTGAGGTTCACTGTGACCCAACCACAGCAGCCACTTCGCTGGGTTTGTGTTCATTCTCCTTGGTACCCTTTCCTCTTTCTTTCTGCCCTTGTTTGCTCTTCAAGCAGACTTCACCTGAATGGAATGAGATGCTGTTACTAGGTGGTTCTGACTCTTGACCACACCCTGACTGTGTATGGTAATGAAATTCTCCATCCTAAATGCTTAATACCTCAGGGTGAATTTATGCCCCATGGAGCTAGCAACGGGTCTTTTCCCATCTTCACCCTATTGCTAAGCATGGTCTCTTTAATCAGCTATAGAGTGATTGTTAATCGACAAACTAGAAAAGCAATGTCATGTCTGTTGGTACTCACCCTTGCTCCAAAGGAATTCTGAAGTTTGTATCTCTGCAGGTTTACTCCTGTCCTCCAACAGTAAAAAGTGAGGACTCAGGGAAGAGGAGCAGATCTTGAGTCTCTTCTTTTAAAGGGTTGCCAAATTTAAATATGAAATGAAACAGACAAAATGTGAATGGGACTCAGAACAAAACATTCTGGGGAAGGACCATACCACTGGGTCGTACTCCCAAAATCTCTCAGTGTTACTACAAACACTAATTTATCATTACTTCTCAAGGTGTATTCCACTGAATGAAAAGAGTGATATTTCTCATGTTGTTTATCTCATATTCTTGCTCTAAGTATTGACATCATGTTAAATGAAGAAAAGGTCAAAGAACTATGAGGCAGGAACTTACAGCATCTCTTTCTACCTTCCCAGCAGTCTTCTCACCCTTGGATATTTTCAATCCATTATAAATGAGCTAACTGGAGGTCACATAATTGGCTGCACACCCAAATGAACCACAAGAAACTATATTGAACAAATTTGTTCTTGTGCACCTACTTGTACCTAATGCTATGCACAAACATATACAAATAATACAAGAATGTACATGCTCTCCTTTTAACACACCAAGATGTGAAAGTCATTTCCTTTATCTTTAGGATATAGCATGTAGTATATCCCTTCACTGCTCAGCTTGTCATACTCTGAAAGCGAAGTTCAAGATCAAATAGCAATCCTTATGGCTCGTGAGTCCTTTCTTCTAACAGCAGTGGTATGAAAAAGTCCAACTATTTTTATTTGAGCTGGCATGACATTTAAATGTATTCTCATCTGTGATAATAATGGCTGTTACACTCATCAGAGTAGAAATAAAATCTGCCCACAAAGAGGCTACTTGGTGGAAGGGGCACATGTCCTTCATCAAGGGCCTGTTAAAAGAATCCTGTAAAGGTTTAATTTCTATTTTTAATAGGATAAATATTCTTCTTTCTCTCTTACGTATCATTATTTTTTAGACATTAACAACATCCACAATATTTTCTCTGGTTGATATTATAATTTGTATGGCAGATTTAACACAATGCCTGTCAGTTTTCTAAACTTGGCAGTTTTGTTCTCATCTCCTTATGTATAATACTAGCTGTTATTTCCTTTCCCAGATAATGGATCTGTGAAACTAAATGAAGCTAAAGGCTATCACTGCAGTCTTGATCTGGTGACACTGGACACCTCCCCAGAGTCTAAGTATTGAAATTACTCTTTTAGGAAGGTATGAGGAAAACCCTATGCTAAATAGAAGGGCTCTTAGTAGAATGCAGTATTCTTTTAAAAACAGAGTATTGTTTTTGAATGTACAAGACAACACAGAAGCTTATGTGATCTTGTACATAAGGGTCTGGAAGATCAACAATGCACATGGTAAAATTTATTTCTTTAGCATCCATATTGTTGCCAGACTAACAAGAGATCAGAGGAATGGACAATAACTAAAGACAATTCAACTTTTACCCTTGATGATGGCTACATATGAGGTGGGAGCAGGTGTCGATGGGCACACAGCTGTGAAATATGAGCCCCAAATAAATTTTCTTTAACATTTTTTTGAATGTTAAATCAAAATTTATTCATTTATAAACATGAACATTCCATTTTCTATTCCATTCTTTTCCCTATTCTTTGTTGTTATTGTTTTTTTTTTTTAAAGAAAGAAACTACTTTCCTCTCTCTCTCTCTCTCTCTCTTTTAAATTCATGTCTACTGCTCTTGGGGGATAGAGGTAGCATAGCAGTGGGGAAGAGGGAGAGAACAGAGAGAATATGAGTCAAAAGTCTGTGGTAGTAGAATGAAATAAACATAATTATTGCTGTGTGTATATACATGACTGCATGACCAATGTGATTCTGCAACCTGTATACTCAGAAAAATGAGAAATTATATCCCGTCTGATTCAAATGTATGTCAAGGTCATTGTACTGTCATGTGTAACTAATTAAAACAAAAAAAATTTTAAAAATTCTGTGGTGTAACAGGAAACAGTACAGCAGGATACGAGATTTAACTCAGAGTGTAGTGACACAGGGAGAGAGAAAGGGCTGTCTGTAGTCAAAAGCAGAGACAATTAAGGAAGACAATGAGATTCAAGAGAGCAGAAAATATGGCACAGATAATTCTTTTGCATAAAGTTCACATCAGTTTGTTGGCAGGTATTGTCCTTAATGTTGTGTCATATGGAGTTATAAAACCCACTCATGGTCTTTGGAAAGGCTAGAACATTCATTTCCACAGAACTATGTTGGTCCTTCCCCTGTAGCACTGAAGGAGCACTGCAGGGCATGTCCGCCTGTCTTCCCTGGTAGGCCACTGGAAGGATGGTCTTTGGCTTATTTATTGCTATTTTCTCAGAGCCAGCAGAGAGTCTGGCACATAATAATCATCTAACAATATTTGTTAAGTAGTTTGAAAATTGGGTCCACACGATTTGTTATTCTAGAACTCTAGAGGCAAAAGGACATAATTCAAGACTCCAAGATGGCAAGGCCCAGGGCTAACCCAGAACAATGTTGTTGCCCTTGGTGACAATGATTTTGCTTGGCTGAGCAGGGAATGTGGACAGAAACTGTACTTAATATGCCATGTAAAGAAAAGAAGCATAGAATTAAAAAAATAGGAAGCACTGCAGACAGAGAGAGAAGAAAATAGGACGCTTAGGAGAGCAGGAGAGTCCATTTCTTGGAGGAGTAGCTTGGGAAAAGATAGCTTCAAGAAGACAATGAAAAGAAGCGGGATCCTGAGAAATTTCTGTGAGAGGAAAATTTGTGTTTTATGAATGTTTTACCATCAATTGCAAATGGCAAAATATCTCTCCATTATGTATGGCCACATAGAATGACCATGGAATAAAGATCAAGGAAGCTGTTTTAAAATACTGATTTTTTCAGTCCCCTAAATTTGATTTAATAGATCTCATATGGGCTCACAAATTTTTGTCAGGCATTATGATAAGAGTTGGAACTAGTGAATTCTACAGTTATTTATTATCTATCTATTTATGTTCTTGAAAGATTATGGGTGCTATAAATGGAAGGGATCTAAAGGACCAAAGTATATAAAAAACCTATCTGTTATTAGCATGACTTATACATCCAATCAAATTAATTCAAGATAAAGACAGACTCAAAGATAATTTTTTGACTTCTAAAAATTATTCTTTATAAAGAAAGTTTATAAGGTAAGCTTATAAAGCTCATTTTATTCTCTGACAAATAAATACAAGCACTTAAGCAACTTAAGAGTTGGAAATGTCCAAAAGTAGCACTCAGAGAAGTTAAACAACTTGGTGAAGACCAAATTGTTAATAAGAAGTGGATTTTTTAAATTGAATTTTTCAATCAATATGAAGAAAATTTTAATATTACAATCCCGCTGCATATTCTTCATTTACTACTTCATTTGTATCTGTGTATATTATTTTATAGGATCCTCTATGTATGCTGCACTTCAGGTTTAGCCAACTTCTCCTCATCTTTTGTTCTCTTCATAAAGGCCTGAGTCAAAGACCCTCTTGGGCTGCATCCAGACAACGCGAGATGGGCCAAATGAAAACTACCTTGATATTGCAGTAAAGGTTCTGATACACAAAATAAACGAAACCCGTAATCCCTACCTACACCTCACCCAAAATTATTTTAATTGACATTTGTATGGCTATGCTATACATCATTTTGCTACTTTGTCAAAAATATTGACAAATGATTGTTAATATCAATGGAAGTATGTATCTATAGAAATAAATATATTACCTTGCAAAATTTCAGCATACAAAGTTTCCTGAGGACCACACACAGAAGAAATCAGCTATATTTAGTGAAAAACACAATATGGAACAATAAAAATAAAATCTAAGTGATTGTATTACTTCTAGTTGATGGGTTGATAGGCTTGCCTTTTTTCTCTAGTTTTGTGCATGTCTTTTTTCAATAAAAAGAAATTTTAACATATATTTTATTATATCCCTGAAGAACTCTTGCCATACTTATGCAACTTGTTTAACTCTGCATGTAGATTATTTGCTAACGACATATGTTAAAGTCTATTTTTATAATGTAAATGCAATTGGATATGAACTATTCTCTTAAATGTTTTTCAAACTGAGGGACTACCATCAAAGTTAATTTGTTCAAGTGCTATTCTAATAAAAAAACATAATTTGGCCATACTGTAAAAATTATGTGATAAAGAAAAACAAAACATTTGCTTTTCTGGGTGAAGTTAGAAGACATCTTCCTAGAGATTCTTTCAATATTTCCAAAGGGTTATTTATTTCACTAATGGATCCTTTGGTTAATTTCTGGGAAAAAGCAAAAACAAAAAACTTTTGAGATTGAAGTGGGATAATAAATACTCTGGAATGATTAACATTATCAATAGGTGAGAATAATTTTATGTTTATCTGAAACCTATTATTATGAATCACAAAAGAGAAATTGAGAGTGTTGTAGCAGATCATGCCAGTTTTGACAATGGAGGTAGCAGTCATAGATCAAAGAAGGAGTAAGAATGATTGGAAGACACTGAGCAAAGTGTTTTATCCAAAAAGTCTTGTACTCTGAATGTTTAAGTGGCCCAAATATGACAATGAACACAGGGAAAATCATTGCTTTGGAAGTGGTAGAGAACTTGGTTACTTAGGACATGATTGGATGAGAGTTAAAAAAAAATAAGTAAAGTAGATCTTTCATCCTACTTCACAGCTTTTCTCTAAAAGCAATGTAAACAAAACTATGTGTCAGGAATTTTGAATCTGAGGTAAAGGGAAATGTGAATTGCATTTCTTAAGACATTGATCTGCATTTTTACATATAGGAGCTCAGTGGCTATACAGAACTGCCTCCCTGAGAAGCATGGAAGGTGTCCACTCAATTATTATGGCTCCTTCTTCCCCTGGATCCTCTAGCGCTTAAAAGGAGCCCTTGCTTGGTAGATAAAAACATGAGGAAAAAATTGGATGGTTTCTATGTGTCTAGACATTCTTTCATTCAAAAAATCTGATTATCTAGTCTCTGAAAAATATACAAGGAAACAACAATTACTTTGTTTTGTTGCATAAGTTCTTCAAAGATTCATAAAAAAAAAAAAGTCTTGAAGTAGATGCTTGTGAGAGAATCTGGGATGAAAGGGCAGATAAGTGCTCAGACCTTCATCCATAACTCCCTGCCTGCTAAAATCTTCCTGGGGCCCTCTCCCGTCTTTCAGCAAGCCGTGGAATGTGCCTTTGTCTACCTTCTATTCCTCCCCACTTTGACCACGGAGACTGGGTAGAGAATCTTCTCCCACCTCAGCTACTCCATAAAAGGCCAGTCCCTTCTTTTGTTTGTGGGCCAGACCAAATATCCTCTGCATCATGGCCGCTCCTCTTCCCCTCAAGGTGAACCTCGCATCATTTTCTTCCCAATGAAGCCTTGCCTGTGTGTTCCTATTCTTTGGCCTGATTTCATCTCCACGGTCATCAGGTCAAAAGTTCCCTTCTCCTGTGTTACCTTCAGGTTCTATAAAGCTATGTTTGATTCTAAAGAGGAGATTGGGTGTTCATGAACATAAAGAAGGTGTTAGGGAAGGGAAAACTGCAGTTGGCTACATGTGTTCTAAAGTGCAGGGTCTTCAACCACTTTAAATTTCTCTTCCAATTGAGTCATATATTTATGTATTTTTTCTATTCCGTTTTTAAGTCATTTTACTATCTGATCTCCCTTGCCATTAAAAAAAAAATTTCTCTCCACTTTTTGAGACACAGATTTGAACTAACATGAAACTATAATAAATCTTCATTTTTTAAATTAATTTTTCTAATGTTAACACATATTAATTTGATCATTTTTGTGGTTTTATTTCCTTGCTTTTAAGAAGCTTTGTTTCCTTCATTATTTGATGCTGCATTTCATTACGTTTATTTTAATGATACAGTTTTAAAGCTTTAACTTTGGTTCAGAAGATCACATCTCTACTGAAAGCAATTGGATCACACCACCTCTTTATGATGAATTCACCATTTAACAATATAGACAGTGGGAGACCAAATGCCAAATGCCAAATGCCAAAATCAATTCTTCCTTTCCTCAACAGGAATTACTACTACTTTCTACTATGTAATTAATATGGTAAAAGAATGCAAGTATACTATTCTGGACTAATTTTAGATCAGATGCAAATAAGTTTTGGGGAAGATCAAGTAACCTATAAAGCATAAAATAAGTACTACATTAATTCTTTAGCAATGATGACTTTTTCCTTCTTCGATTCTGCTGGTTAAGTACATAGTAAAGTTTTCATACTATGAAGACAATATAGTCAATAAAAGTTTGGAGTCTTCCATGAAGTGACCAATCATCATATTGGCATATGTTAATGAATTTCTGCTCAAAATTTCAAAAAAAATCAGGTTACCATTAGTTTTAAAGTTTTATATTTGCTCTTTATCCTAACTCCATTTATTTAATTAAGTTATTCACTATCAATTGATATGTGCTCTAGGAAAAACTTGGAGAATGTTAAGTAAAAACTGATTTTCTCCCTGATTCATTTGGGTTACATCTTGTTTTAGTTTTTAGAAATTTAAACGCGTTAAGATTATTTCACATTTCATCAACATTATTTGAAAACATGAAACATATCTATTATGTTTGCCTAAAGGCAGGTTTTTAACTTTTTAACAATGAAATTTGGCCTAAACTATAACATTTTGAAAGCATGATTCTTGTCTTTGATTTCTCTAATAGATAAATAACATACTTTAGGTGTTACAACCCACTTCAGCATTTTATTTTTACTTTTTAATTTATAACAGTATGATTCCTTTGAATAACTGCTTCATTCTCTAGCTATGTTCTACTGATACAAATATTTTATAATTCCTTTATCTTTATTTGTGAAGCAATCATCATCATTGCCACTAGCATCTTGAATTCATTTCATGTGAAAGTTCCCATGGATTCTCATCCTCAGTTTTAGTTCATACTATTATCAACTTTCAGCCTAAACTGTTCTCCAGCCCAGCTGGAGAGCTAAACAAATCTTTTGAAATGAAAAGTTGGGTACAAATCTAGTTTCTCTGTTCTCCATTTGTAATATGTAGAATAAGGTTCTGTGTTAGTGTCTCGTCATATTTGAACAATAGAAAGGTAATTGGAAGTACTATTTAATTTTTTATACTAGATTTTAGCTTTGATTTTATACTAGATTTTAGCTTTTACCTAATTCAAATAGCACGTCCCATGTTAAATTTGAACGTGGAAAACAAGACTGATGAAAAGAAAAGCCAATATAAATAATTTAAAAGCCGAGAAAAATATATCAGAAGAAATAATTCTTATCTGACTTTTTCACATAGTTTTTATAACTTACTGTTTTAAATTTCTTACAAAAACCTCATCTACAATATTTGTTGTTGTTACATACTCAATTTGTGTTATACTGACATTCTCTTAAGTGTGAAAGCCAAATGTCACAATTTTGCAATAGATAAATATAGTTTGCAACTGATAATTTGAAAACTAACCAATTAATAATGACTTTTTAATAGAATAAAGGCATACTAAACTCTGACTATATTTGAACCCTATATGAAGCTTCAAAGAATGTATTAAATAGATAGTCAATGTATTTGCCTAAAGCAACTGTTCATTTGAGAAGCCAAAGTATATTTGTACGGAATGTAGTGGACAATGTCATTAATAATAAGGGACATGACTGGCAGAAATGGTGAGACAAGTGGTGGACAGGAATTACACTTGTAAAAGAGATATATTTTCTGTAGCTGGGCTGGAGAACAGTTTAGGCTGAAAGTTCATAATGGTCTGAACAAAGGTAGTGTGAGAGGAATGTAGATGAAAGTTTGGGAAAGCTGTTTGTATTAGCACCCTAGGAGCAGGATGCACACATATGTGGGCAAGTTGGGAGGTACTGAAATATTGGAAAGAAGGGGTGGTGACTGTAGAAGTCAGGAGGGCAAGCTGACCTTGAACTGTATTCTGAATGTTCTTTTCTAAAGGCTTTACTGGTATAATTCAAGTTCACTTCTTGCTTGACTATTTCAGATACCACATAGAACTTACCACCCTATACCTAAAAACTGGCTTACGTGAGACAGTTTTTAGTAATATTAATCTTACAATGTTTTTCAGATGGCTTTGGAAAGGGAAGAAAAGAGGTCAGTGAGGACAGTATTCAGTAATCCAGGTCTAATAAATGCAGACCAAAAATAGCATTGCGGACTGAAGAAGATAAAAATTCTGAACTGTGGTTTTAAATTTTCAGTCCAAGACAAAGCAGAGAGCCACCTTATGAGCTTTGTCTGGTGGTTTTAAAGATAGACTCTGTTTTTCCCCTTCTAGTCTCCCTGTTTATATTCTGACCTGATATTTCTTATACAGGATGTATTTTGGGATTTTTCTCTATGCCTTTCATCCTCATTACAAAGGCTGACCCAGTGATGTTTGTGATGCCTGTAAAATCCACAGCCAATCTGAGGACAAAGAATCCAGCTTGAATGATGAAAATAGGTCTGTGTATCTGGATGCCACCAAATATTACATTTTTAGAGGTCTTTAGACGTATCAGGAAACACATTATAATTTACCTCCACAAGGTTGAAAATTCAAAGATCAGGAGTCTGTCTACCTGTTTTCAATATTCCACTGTCCCCTATTTTATGGATTGCTTTGATATGTCATTTAACCTCCTTAGGTTACAATATTTTATATAGTGAAATCTGTGTATTTTTCCCTTGATATTTCATTCCCTGAGTTTTCATTGAGAAATTTCCATGGACCTAATGTAATTTCTTCTTAATTGCTACTTTTTTCTTTAAGATTATGATATTGATGCATCTGAAATTTATTTTGCTACATACAGTGAAAAAGAAATAGTTCTTTAAAGTTTTTTTCTTCAAAATAATCAGTTAATTGTTCTAATCTCACTTTCTAAATGATTTTATTTATTTATTTATTTATTTATTTATTTATTTATTTATTTATTTAGATACCAGAGATTCAACCCAGGGGCCTTAGCCCCTGAGCCACATCCCTAGCCCTTTTTAGTTTTTAATTTTTATTTTGAGATAGTATTTTGATAAGTTGCTTAGCACCTTGCTAAGTGGCAGAGGCTGACACTGAGCTTGCAATCCTCCTGCCTCAGCCTCCTGAGGCCCTGGAATTAAGGGTGTCTGCCATGGTACCTGGCCTTCTTGTTTTTCTTTTTTTTTTAATAGATTTATATTTTTAATTGATGCACAATAAGTTATACACACTTATGGGGTACAGTGTGACATTTCTACACATGATACAGTGTGTAACCAGGTTAGGATAATTGGCATATCTGTCACCTAATTCTGTCATTTTTTTTTTAGGATGGCAATATTACAGTTAATTCTTTTTATAATTTCTAGAGTCTCTCTTAGGAAGTAGCTCTCTCAACTCCCTAAGTAAAATAACTTTAATTAACGGGACATTCATTTTCATTTTATAATAGTGTTGTTGTAGTTTGGATATGGAATGTACCCCCAAAGACTCATGTGTTCAAGGCTTGTCCCTAGTGTAGCAAGGTTCAGAGGTGGGGCATTTGGGAAGTGGCTGGATAGTGAGGGCTCTGACCTCATCTCTGGGTTAATAATTTGAAGGCATCATGGGAGCTGTAGAAGGTGGGACATGATTAAAGTGGTAGGGCTTGCAGGGTGTGCCCTTGGGTACTATATCTTGCTCCTGCCACTTTCCCCCCTCCCCCCGCCTTCCTGGCTGCTATGAACTGAGCAGTTTTCTACCATCACATTCTTCCACCATGATGCTGTGCTTCACTCCAGACCCACAGCAATGGAGCCAGCTGACCAGGGACCCAAACTTCTGACACCAGAAGTCAAAATGAATATTTCCTTCTTTAAGCTATTCATGTCAGATATTTTGGTCACAGCAATTAAAATTTGAATAACATAAGTGTCAATATCTACCAAATTTCTTAAGCTGTAACAACTTATATCCTATTGTAATCACTTATAATAATGTACTTATGTCTCAAGTATCTTCCTGTTTGGTTTTGTTTTATGATAAGGTATATTTATTATTCTTGTTTCTTTAAATAATTCTGAAAATGTTTTTACAATTTTTGCTATGTATGTTAAACAAATCTTTTCAAGGCCTTGCTAATGCTAACTATAATTGATTTTTATTATTCCTAGGAATGTAGCATGTTTTAAAATGCATTTTATTTCCACAGTTGATTTACTGAAAAATAAAAAGTGATGATATTTAACATACAAGAAATAAACATAAGATGACTTTAAAAACTTTGTTTAAAATTACTCCTTTTTTAGGTAGATAATCAAATCAACTATAAGGGCTAAAACATTTATTCCTTTAGATATAAACTTTTGTGCTATATTTATGGGCAATATATTATGTTTACAAACATTGTCATGTTGTTGAAATGTTTGCATCTTGAGTTAAACTTTATTTGAGATGAACACTTAATCAAATGTTCATATGAAAACTTCTACTTTGTTTTATAGAATATATTATAAATTTGAGCTAGTAATTGGATTTATTATATAAACATTCTGCATATTCATCAATTAGGAGCATAAAAAAACTTAAAGAGAAAATTGGAAAAGTTTAGCAATGGATCTCCTCTATGATTTTCTTCTTTTTTTTTTTTTAAAGAGAGAGTGTGAGAGGAGACAGAGAGAGAATTTTTTAATATTTATTTTTTAGTTCTCAGCAGACACAGCATCTTTGTCGGTATGTGGTGCTGAGGATCGAACCCGGGCCGCACGCATGCCAGGCGAGTGCGCTACCGCTTGAGCCACATCCCCAGCCCTGATTTTCTTCTTTTAAAATTATTTTTGCAAGCATTATTTATTATCACCCAAAAATATATAATTTTCAGACATTCATCTTGACTAAAGAATATTCTATCAAGTTCTGAAAGACTGTCATTCAACATTATCTTATAGATGTTTTGCTTTTACATTTACAATGTTAATAATTTATAAATTTTCCTCCCAGTGAAAAGAAAGCTTAATAATCTGAAATCTCCAAACTCTTTTAATATTAAAACTGAGATTTAATGTTCCATAAAGAAGCTCTGGGTATCTCATTTTTTTTTCTATTAAATAAATTTTGGACACTGGACTAAAGTAACCTTCACAGTACATGAAGTATAAAAAGGTATATGAAAACATTTTCATAGAAGTATGTCCTGTACAATGTTTGGAATATATATTTGGAACAAAAAATTACATTTTTCCCTATGATTTCCAGTTTAATAGAGTTTTCCCCCAATATGTGTACATAGGTGTATACACACACACACACACACACACAGTCTGAAAATACTAGTAGAAAAGAACCTATATTTTACTATAGCTTTATAGATAATTTCTATTTTACTTCCCTAATATTTGTCTGTCTTCTGTAAAATTTTATATTTAAGAGTCAAATATGTATTTTGTCCATAAAGGAAATGTTAAGAAAGCAATCTTACATTAATTCTGTTTATACTTTACTTTGAATACTGATTATTTAAAGATTTGGGACCATAATTAAAAATGTTAGCTCATTTAAGTATTTGAGAATCTTAGATTTACAAAATAAAATATGACACTAGTAAACTTCAATTACAGTTTAAAATGCAAATATCATTTCATAAATAATGATGAAAGATAAAATGATTATAAGCAAGAAAGATACTTACATTGAAATAAGACATTATACAAGGAATCATTTTACCAACAGTCCCCATCTACTACAAATAGTTCCACATTATTTTATTTAACTGATATAGATACAAAGAAATTCTGAAAATATAATATTCATAATTATATTGAGTAACTGTATCCCAAGTCTCTATTATTCAAGCAAATTTTCTTTAGTCAAATACTATCAGGTACACATGCTATTTTGTACTCTTATTTTTCAATAGATGGTGTTTTAAAGTATTTCTTGAGATATTTGAATTTTCTAAAAGCACTGGACTTATCTTTTATCATAGTTATACATTCTTTATATAAAAATATTTTCTTTAACACCTATGGAGAAAAAAATTCATTTCTATTATATTAAATAAAAGCACCAACACTTATGAAAACACTAACATAAATTGTAAAAGCATCAAATGATTTTCAAATGTTTTATTTATAGTTTGTTCCTCTTCATCGAGCTAGTTTTTTTCTTTCTCTATTTTTTTTTTGCTGTATTTGTTGAATTCATTGCTGGTTCTCAGTAATTATAAATGTCATGACATTGGAACAACCAGGTAAAACTGTTGAAAGACGATGATGATGATGATGATGATGATGAAGAAGAAGAAGAAGAAGAAGAAGAAGAAGAAGAAGAAGAAGAAGAAGAAGAAGAAGAAGACGACGACGACTAACTTCACTTAGTTGCTAGCCCTAAGACATATATATTCCAATTAAGGGCATTTTATAAAGGAGGAAACCAAGGAAAAGAAAATTTAAACAAAGTTTAAGTTCTCAAATGTAGTCAGAGATGGAGCAGAGTGTTCAGCCTAGGAATCTTCACTCCATCAGTTGCTCTTACTATTATGAGAGTGAAAGGCTATATTAAAAATGAAAATTACCCAATTGTGACAAATTTTAACAGAAAGCTAGCTTCATTAGTTTGGTAGACTTCTATAACAAATGTATTCAATGATCATTTAAAAAGATAAAGTTCCTTTAAAAAAATAACATACTTATATAACAAAAACCTACTGATATTGGTCAAAATGTATTTTTAAAATAGAAAAGCAGAGTAATTAACATTAATACTTAAGCACAATATTTCTAACTTCGTTTCTTCATTGTATATTGTATCTCTGTCTCAAACTGATAACAATGTCTTTTTAAAAAAATTTTATGAAGTTTTTGTTAAGGGCAGTGGTACATGTCTGTAATCCTAGTGATTCAGGGAGTTTGAGGCAGGAGGATCACAACTTCTAGATCAGTGGTAAAGTGTTCCTGGTTTCAAACAACCAAAATAAATAAATAAATACCTTAAAATTCAGTTTTCATTTAAAAATATTTTAAAATTAGCAGAATATGCGGTTCTCATTTATTTTATAGTTAACAAGTTGTTGGCATCTTCATTTGGCTCCCCTCTAGAGAGAATAATAGTTTTTATTGTAAATCCTTTTACTCTAGGTGCTGAGATAATTGGTAAACTCAGAGCAAATTGCACTAAAGAAATAGTATTTTCAGTTCAATTTTTAAATAAAATGTCTAAATATTTTAGCCCAATGTTTTCACAAGTACTATATTTTTATCTTCATTCAGAGTAATTTTTGACAAATATCAATGAAAATTAATTAAACAATTTTAATTATTTACAATTCATTTGGTTATTTAGTTAAATGTAGGTGACATAAAATCAAAGAACTAAAACTGTATAAGAATCCAATCCAGTTTTTAGAGGAAATGCTTTTAATTTTTCTCAATTTAAAATGATGTTGGTGTTGGGCTTAGCATGGATACTTTTCAAATGTTGAGGTATATGCCTATTATCCCTAGTTTTTCTAGTGTTTTAAACATGAAGGGGTGCTGTATTTTGTCAAATGCTTTTGCTGCATTTATTGAGATATCATGTGATTTTTATCTTTAAGTCTATTGATGTGATGAATTACATTTATTGATTTTTATATGTTGAACCAATCTTGCATCCCTGGGATGAATCCCACTTGGTCATGGTGCACTGTTTTTGATACGTTTTTTTAAAATTGTGATTTGACAGAATTTTATTGAGAATTTTTACATCTATATTTATTAGAGATATTGGTCTGAAGTTTTCTTTCTTTGATGTGTCTTTGTCTGGTTTTGGTATCAGAGTGATATTGGCCTCATAATCAGTTTGGAATGGTTCCCTCCTTTTCTATTTCATAAAATAATTTGAGGAGTATTAGTTCTTCTTTAAAGGTCTTGTAGAATTTGGCTGTGAATGCATCTGGTCCTGGGCTTTTCTTAGTTGGTAGGCTTTTGATAGCTTGTTTTATTTCATTGCTTAAAATTGCTCTGTTTAAATTGCATATATCATCCTAATAGAGTTTGGGTAAATCATGACTCTAGAAATTTGTTCATGTCTTCATATTTTCTATTTTATTGGGGTATACATTTTCAAAATAGTTTCTAATTATATTCTGTATTTCAAGAGTGTCTATTGTGATATTTCACTTTTCATCATGAATTTTAGTAATTTTAGTAATTTGAGTTTTGTCTCTTATTCTTCATTAGCCCAATCAAGGGTCTATCAGTTTTATTGATGTTTTGAAAGAAATACTTTTTGTTTTGTCATTTTTTTCAATGGTTTCTTTTTTTTAATGTCACTGATTTCAGCTCTGATTTTAATTATTTCCTGTCTTATACTGCTTTTGGTGTTGATTTGCTCTTCCTTTTCTAGGGCTTTAAGGTGTAATGTTAGGTCATTTATTAGTTGACTTCTTATTCTTTTAAGGAATGAACTCAATGCAATGAACTTTCTTCTTAACACTGACTTCATATTGTCCCAGTGATTTTGATTTGCTGTATCAGAGTTCTCATTTACCTCTAAGAATTTTTTAGTCTCCACTGTGATGTCTTTGCTATTCATTATTCATTCAATAGCATGTCATTTAGTCTCCCAGTGTTGGGGTAGCCTTTACTATTTTATTCTATTGATTTCTACTTTCATTCCATTATGATCTGGTAGAATGAAGGCTAGTATTTCTACATTTTTTTTGTATTTGCTCAGAGTAGTTTGTGGCATAATATATGGTTTATTTTAGAGAAGGATCCATGTGCTCCTGAGAAGAAAGTGTATTTAATCCTTGATGGATAAAATATTCTATATATGTCTGTTAAGTCTAAATTATTGATTGTATTATTGAAATCTATATTTTCTTTGTTTAATTTTGTTTGAAAGAGCTACCCAGTGGTGAAAGAAGTGTGTTAAAGTCCCCCAGAATTATTGGGTATGATCTATTTGATTCTTGAAATTGAGAAGCATTTGTTTGATGTATGTAGATGCTCCATTGTTTGGGGCATATACATTTATAATTGTTATATCTTGCTGATGTATGGTTCCCTTATGCAGTATGAAAGGTTCTTCTTTATCCCTTTAGATTAACTTTGGCTTGAAGTTTACTTTACCTGATATGAAGTTGGAAAGTCTTTCTTGTTTCCATGGTCCATGTGAGTGGTATGTTTTTTTCCCACCCTTTCACCTTTAGTCTCTGAATATATTTTCCTATGCATCTCTTGAAGGCAGCATATTGTTGGGTCTCTTTTTAATCCAATCTTTCAGTATGTATCTTTTGATTGATGAGTTTAGGCCATTAATATTCAGGGTTATTATTGAGACATGGTTGTATTCCCAGTCATTTTGGTTTATGTTTGGTTTTAATTTGACTGGGTTTCTCCTTTGATTTGATTTTCCCTTAATGTCATTCAACCCTTTGCTGATTTTTATCATTATTTTTTATTACCTCCTTATGGAATATTTTGCTGAGCATGTTCTGTAAGTGCAGGCTTTCTTGTTGTAAATTCTTTTAACTTTTGTTTATCATGGAAGGTTTTTATTTCATCATCAAATCTATAGCTTAATTTTACTGGATATAAAATTTTTGGTTGGTGTCCATTTTCTTTCAGAGCTTGGTATATATTGTTCCAAGCCCTCCTAGCTTTGAGGGTCTGTGCTAAAAAATCTGCTGAGACAAGAATTGGTCTCCCCCTATATGTAATCCTCCTTTCTCCTGTTGTTTTTAAAAATCTCTCCTTATTTTATATTGTAGGCATTCCCTTTATAATGTGCCTTGGTGTTTGTCTGTCATGATTTTGTATATTTGGTGTTCTGTAAGCCTCTTGTATTTGATTTTCCAATTCATTCTTTATGTTTGGAAAATTTTCTGATATTATTTCATGAAATGAATTGTTTATTCCTTTGGTTTATAACTCTATACCTTCTTCTAACCCAATAATTCTTAAATTTGGGGGGGCTGGGGTTGTGGCTCACCTAGCACATGTGAGGCCCTGGGTTCGATCCTCAACACCACATAAAAATAAATAAATACAATAAAAGTATTGTGTCCAACTATAACTAAAAAATAAATATAAAAATTCTTAAATTTAGTCTTTTAATATTATCACATAATTCTTGGATTTTCTTTTCATGGTTTCTTACCATCATTACTGATCGGTCAACTTTATTTTCAAGATTATATATTTTATCTTCATTGTCTGAAGTTCTGTCTTCCAAGTCATCTAGTCTATTGGTGATGCTTTCTATTGTGTTTTTTATTTGGTTTATTGTTTTCTTCATTTCAAGGAGTTATGTTTCTTTCATTCTTTCTTTTTGTCAGAATCTCTATCTCTTTATTGAAGTAATCTTTTGTTTCCTGTATTTGATTGTGTAGCTATTTATCAAAGTGATCTTTTGATTCTTGCATTTGCTTTCTTATAACATCCTTTAGTTCACAGAACATTTTAATCATGTACATCCTGAACTCCTTCTCCAACATTTCTTCTACTGTGTTGGTCATGGATTCTAATAATGTAGTATCTTGGCTTGTTTGGGGTACTTTACTCCCTTATTTTCTTATATGTTTGTGTGTCTTCCCTTATAGCACTGTGAACCCGAGGTATCACAGTTTCTACCCTATAGACTTATAGTATCTCTGCAGGTTTGTAATACCTCTCCTTTATGGGGAGATAAGTATTAATAGGTCTCTATGCAGACAATATTCAGCCTAAAACCAAAGAGCTCCGATTAAGACATTTACAGTTTTGTTGCAATAGACAAAATAATGTGTTCAATTATTGTCTTCAATAAAAACAATAAGGGTCTACAGTTTCTAATGGTGGACAAAGAGAGACCTGGGGCGTGTAGGACGAGATGTTAAGGAGGTAGGAGGAGAGGTTATACAAGTATTAGACCTTAGGAAGTGTATATGAAGAATCAAAAGAAGTTGTCTGGTAGTAGGAGAATAGAGAGAAAAAGATACTTGGGAACAAAAAGGTGGAAAGAGAATAAGACAGAGATAGTACAAAAAACATACAAACAAAGAAATTAATAAGAATAAGAAAAAATATGTCAATAAAAGAATATACAATAAAATTGTAATATACTATTCAGACATCCCAGTTCTCAGTAGCCAAATGCATGGAAAGTACTTGGTTTCACAAATGTTGGGGATATGGGAGAGTGGGGGGAAGAGAAAGAACAAAACAGAAAAAAGAAAAAAAAATCTTAAAGGAAAATTGAATGATTTTGTTAGAGTTGTGTCTTTCCCGCTTCCCTTCTCATCCAGCAGGTGGGGTTGTCTGTTGTTTGCTGGTATTCCACCCACAGGGTGGTGAAGGTTATCTGTGTGGGAGGGTTTGTCTTGAAGGCAGAACTCCGGGAAGTAGGGGATGGCACTTTCTGGCCCCCATTGGAAGACTGCACCCCACGGATCTCCTTTGGGGTCCACTCGTGCGATGTGGGCACCTGGTCTTAGTCCCTTGGATTGCTGTACAGCCCACAATTTCTGGTCTCTAATTTAGTCTCTAAACTGTATCTCTCACACCCCACTCCCTTTCTACTTCCCAATCAGGAACCTCTCTCTGGAGGCCATGCAGGCTGAGCTCTGGATCCTGTACACCTGTTGCAGAGAGCTGTTCTTTATTGGGTAGATCAGGACCAGGATTTGAGAGCTACAGTCCAGCCACATAGCTTCAGGCACTTCCCAGGTTAGTGGCTGTCGGGAGCAGTTAGGGAGGGGACTACAGGTACCTTTGATATTGCTTCTAGGCCCCAGCCAGTGTCTCAAGATGGGAGTTACCCCACTTAAAGAAAGTAATGGCGGCAGCAGAGGTAACTCAAGATGGCAACAAAGATGTCCCACGATGGAGGTGACTGCTTTCAGTGATGGAGCCACAAAGGGGGACAGTGTAGTGGTGTTGTGTGGCATTTTAGGAGATGCAGCATTGTGGTGTGTGGTGAGCAACTGTCTCCAGAACCTGACCAGTGTTCTCAGATGCAGGCTATCATGTGGAGGTAAATAAGGGAATAGTAGCTGTGTTCCAAGATGGAGGCAGCTAGGGAGCTCTGTGTTGGTTGATGGGTAGAGAGAGTGTGGAGCAGGTTTCGCCTGGTGCAGGTGGGGGTCCAGAGCAGCATCTGTGCATGGGCGGTGGTCGCTTTACTTTTAATAAGTATAATTCACTAAAGCTTCAAATGCTAACACTTTATCACATTTTACTCATTGAATCCATTGTTTAAAAATTTCCAACTAATTCAGAATAAATGCAACCAAAATCTAAAAGTTCTGTTTACTTCCTTCCTCCCTCCCTCCCTTCCTCCTGTACTACGGATTGAACCCAGGGGCTCTTTACCACTGAGCTACATCCCCAGCCCTTTACTCTTTATTTTGAGACAGGTCCTTGCTAAATTGCTGAGGTTGGCCTGAACTTTTAATGCTCCTATCTCAACCTCCTGCCTCAACCTTATTTCACTTAACAATGATCTCCATCTCCACCAATGTTGTCACAAATGACAGGATTCCATTCTTTTTTGATGGCTGAATAAGATCCTAGTGGTTATATGCGACATATTTTCTTCATCCATTCATCAGCTGATGGACTCTTAGGTTGCTTCTATTTCTTAGCCACTATGAATAGTGTTGTAGTAGACTTAGGACTGCAAATGTCTCATTGATATACTGATTGCACTCCCTTTGGATATATACTCAGTTGTAGAATTGCTACTGGATATAATAGCTCTATTTTTAATTTTTTGAAGAACTTCAATGGGTGTATAATATTCTCTCCAACAAAGTGCAAGAGTTCAATTTTTTCCACACCCTTGTCAGCATTTGGTGTTATCTTTTTGATAAAAGCCATTCTGCCTGGATTAAGGAGATAACTCATTGTAATTTTGATTTGCACATCCCTGATAATTAGGGATGCTGGACACTATTTCATATATCTGTTGCCCATCGGTATGTCTTCCTTTGGGAAATGTCTATTTAGGTCATAATAGAAATGTCTATTTAAATCAGATTATTTTATTTTTGCTATTGTGTTTTTAAATTCCTCACAAATTCTGGATACTAACCTTTTGTCTAATTAAAAGTTCACAAATATTTGCACCCATTCTGTAGGTTATCTCTTCACCATGATGATTGTTTTTGTTTATTTATTTATTTATTGCTCTGCAGAAACTTTTTAGTTTGATAAGGTATGTTTCATTCTTTAATGTATAAAATAATTTACTGGAGAAGTCATATTGCCCTAGAATTTTCACTAAGGAAATATTTTAATTAGTAATGGAATTTTGTTAGTAATTATGGGATTATTCACATTTTAAATTTGTTTTTGTTTCATTTTGCTAAGACTTGTTCCTCATGGAGTTTACAAATTTCATCTGAATTCTTCTTTTTGTGGGTGTCAAGTTGTTCATAATATATTGTTACCTTTTAATTGTAATATTTCTTGTATTGATTTTATTCATTTTTCTTAACTAAACCTCTTAAATGCTTTTCATTTTCAATAATTATTGTATTACTACTGTTTATTTATTTATTTATTTTTGGAACCAGGGACTGAACCCAGGGGTGCTTAACCACTGAGCAACTCCTCCATCCATTTTTATTTTGAAACAAAATAAAACAAAACAAAATAAGTTGCTTAGAGCTTTGCTAAGTTGCTGAGGTTTTAGATTCTGGGCAGTCAAGTGATGTTGGTTAATGGCAGTTTTAAGGGGTTATTCTATTAGAATGTCAGTGGTGACTGAGATTATCTCAGGTTGGGTATGTTATTCATGTGGGCAAGGGGGACCATGGTAGAAAACTCTGGGACTGTCAGAACAGAGAGAGACACTCATTTCAGAAGAGTTGTATATTTGTAATAGAATCTTGAAGTTGATTACTAAATCATTGGGATCTTATGAAGGAAGATAGTGGCTGACAAGGAAGCCAAGGAGACAAGAAATAGAGGCTGAGGTTGGAGAGACAGATCCCTAAACACTCACTGCTATTAATTCTTTTTTTGCCTGAACTGGGTTGGGGTCATAGATAAAACACTATTACTGCAATTCACTGAATGCATTTTCTTGAATGGGATCTTACAGGCAAATTCAAAAGTTGATTTTAAGAATTAGATAAAAATACCACAGAAAAATTGAAAATCCATATGATTAATAAATGTCAAAGTATAAAGTAGTGCTCCAGGAATTAAGAGAGTGTGGCTTTGGTGCTAAAACAAATTAATTAATGGAAAAGAAGAAAGTCCAGATAATTCATGCACCCATGCAATTATCTTATACTGACATTTCATATTAGTGGGGAAAGGATGAGTTAACAATAATATTGGGGAAAATTATATCAGCATGGAAAAATTAGAAGTTATATTCTTGTTTCAATTTCCATATGAATATAGTAAAATTTCAGATGAATCAAATACCTAAATGTCTGAACATGTCAAGAATTATATAGGCTAATACCTATTTATAATTACTGGGGATTGAATTGAGTTTAATCCAACTTCCTATGTTGAAACCTTAATCCCCACCATGACTGTTTTTGGATACTGAGAATTTTGGAGGTAATTAAGGTTAAGTTAGATCATAAGGGGATGGTCGTAATCCAGTAGGCCTGTAATCTTATAAGAAGGAGGAAAAGAGATCTCTTTCCATGCATATGCATCAAAAAAGGCTACTTGAGCATACAGTGAGAAGTGTTATTGGGTACCTCAGCAGAAACCAACCTCCAGAAGTATGAGAAATAAATTTCGTTTTTTTAAGCCACCCAGTCCAAGGTATTTTGTTATGGCGATTGAGAAGACTAATAGAGCAACAGGAAAAATAAAGAATATATTTCAAATGAGTCATACAAACTGGAAATCAAACATTAAGAAGTTCTTTGGATTTGATTGCATAGGAATACAAAACCTGGATATCATGAAAACTACCAGATGCAATTGACTTTGGTGAAATTCTATTCACTATGTATAAAAAAATTTTAAAGGAAAACCAAAAAGAAAATAATAAACAATTCAATAGAAAAATGTACAAGCAATATAAACAAAATTTGTAAAGATAAAGTGGCCAATAAACATAAGAAAAGTTGTTCACCATTATTAGGGAATAAGGTAAAAGAATAATAAGAACATGTTTTTTCTTTATCAAATCAATGAAGATGAGTGAATGGCAATATATAGTTTGGGTAAGAATGCAACAAAATAGCATTCTCTGGTCCCAAGATTTAGGGTTTCTCTAAGCTATGCAGGCTTTTTAAAAGGCCAAATGGTAGTGCCTATTATAATTTAAAATGTGTACCCTACTTTTGTTTTGCAAAGCCTCTGTTAAGGTTACATAATTGAGGTGCCTTTAGTGTGAACGAATATATATATATATATATATATATTTATATATATATATATATATATATTTGTTTGTAACTGCAAAGATTTAGAAACAACCACAATTAAAGGAGGATAGACTTAAAGAGATTAGGTATATACTTTTATGAGCTACACTGTAAGGGTAAAAATGCTAAGATTAGTTTTGGATTTAAGAGAAGATCTATTAAGACCTAATATTAATGTAGAATCTGCTACTATTTACACACATTTTAAAACCTATAATTTATGTATGTGCATATGTGTTTGAATACAAACTTATAAAAAAGAAGAAAAAGAAATGGAAAGATAAATATCAAAATTAATAGTGTTTACCCCTAGAGGAAAAAGTAGTTTAAAAGGAGTTGTTTTACTCTGTGTGACTCAGCTTTATTACATTTCATTACATTACATTGAGTAAAATTATCCTAGAAATAGTAAAGTAAAAAAGCCCTTATTCTGGAAAAGTTATGGTGAAAATGAAAGAAATGTTTATATCATTAAATGTTTATATCATAGTTATATGAATTGTTTATATCATTTGTATCATAAAGAAATGTTTATATCATAGTTATTTTTGGTATCAATATTTTATGTAAAAGAAACTTATCATTTGGATGTGAAGTGTCCTCCAAAACTCTTGTGTGAGACAAATGCAAGAAGGTTCAGAGGAGAAATGATTGGGTGGTGATATCCTTAACCCAATCAGTGACTTAATCAGCTGATAGGGACTAATTGAGTGGTAATTGAAGGCTGTGGCATGTGGCTGAAGAAGGTGGGACGTTGGGGAGATGGCTTTGGGGTTTATATCTTGTATCTGGGAGTGGACTCTCTTGCTTCCTGATCATCATTTGAGTTATGCTCTTCTGCCATGATGTTCTGTCTCACCTTGAACCCTGGGGAATTGAGCTGGCCTACTCTGCACTGAGACCTCTGAAACTGTGAGCCCTTAAATAAATTTTCCTCCTCTAAAATTGTTCTGGTTGGGTCCTTTAATCACAGTGGTGAAAAAGCTGGCTAAAACAGGAACCATAAACACATTATTACAAAATAAAGATATCTGATTTATAAATTCTGTAGTGTTACTTTAGTTCTATTGAACAAATTGATATTGAAGCTCCATTTGATAGTGAAAACAAAACTAACACCTAGTCGTTTACTCCAGGGGTAAGTCAGGTGAGTACAGTTAGACACAGGTACATTCATATAAACTATATATTCAATCTTTCCCTTCCTTCTCAGCTCCTATTGTCCTAGTTCAGACCCTCACTATTTCCAGCTTGATTTGAATGGACTCCTTAGATAATCTTTCTTCTTATCGTCTCTCTTCCTTCTATCTTGTTCTTTCCTTTGCTGTTAGTAATATCTTTTGGAAACCTAAACCTTATCATTTTTTTTTTACTCATACTTTAGAAAATAGTTAAACTTTTTAGCATGACATTTGTGTCCCTTTGTGATGTTGTCCCTGTTAACCTTTCTATCTTGACTCCTTTCAGTTAGCCAAAAAAGACTGTAGTTAGAGCTGAAGATACATACAGATAAGGTCAGCCCAACTTCATCTTTTCATAGAAGCTCATAGGCACCTTCAGTCTGTGTTCTAGAAGGGAAGGAGCTGGGGGATTGCAGACAAGTTACCTGACCCTATTCTGTTTTGTTTTTTTTTCCCTAGTCACCATTGTGTTCCCCATCGGTGAAGTCCAACCTGAAACTAGAGGAGAAGGAAACTAGAGAGGCAATCTCTAAGGCAGCCAGTCCAGAGATAACTCTGGGACAGGGTGAAAGTGGGGTATTTAGATAAGGAGGAATACAAGGAAAGTTAGCCTGAAAACTGCCTTATCCTCAATACTGTTAACCATCCATGTTTTGTACCTTTTTTCCTTTTCAAAGAATGTTTTTCACACACATCCCTCCCTACATCTGGCTAATTATCTTTCAACATTGAATTTAAATTGAAAAGATCAGATCCAGCACTGCAATAAGAATTAGGGTTCTAGGCTTTCATGTATTTTTCTTACTGCTTCATGCTCAGAACAGAAGGTGTCTGTTATAGCTCCTGAAACATACACAGGTGTGAAATGAAGAAACCTAAAACCATACTTTGGGGTTATGCAAAAAGAGAAATTTGTAGAACTTTATTATTGACCTAAAAAAGTGAAATTAAATAACCAACATTTTCCTATGAGCAAATTTCTAAATTTGTAGGTTATTTTGCAGTTATTAAAAATAAGAAGAGGATTGTTAGGAATCATATTTAATATCCTCAAATGTCTCTGATGTAATTTTTAAAATATTCTGGAAGAAAAGAGACTTTTCCTCAAACATGTTCACTAGAAACATTTATGCAATTCCTAGCCTGGACTATGCTATTATCTTCTGTGGGTCTCCCTCTTATTGACAATCTTGCTGCTGATGATGAATGTGTTCCTAGCAAGTTGGCACAGTTCCCCTTGTCTTTAAGGGGAGGACCTAGAATCCCCAAATAGACTGATTTTCTACTTACATACTGAAGAATAGTTCTGGGAATATGGTAGACACTTTATAGAGTCTCCTAGGTTTCTTTATATTCCATTATTTTATTTGCTAAGAATATTATGGAAATTCTGCCAATACCCTTTGGTAAGAAGCTAATTAACAATGAATGAGTATAGTCAATAGAGATATTGTTATGTAAGCAAATAGAACAAATCTTGCTAGATATAATGCCAGGCTACATCTTTTATTATAAAACATATGTCTCAATTAAATTTTCATGTGATATAGTGCTTGCAGATTTTGTAGGATAAATAGCGATGCTTCAGAAAATAAAGCCTTAAAATAATGTGCTCATAAGGTCCGAGACAGCAAATCAATAGAATATTCAAGTCAAGCAAGAGAGTTTCAGACAAGGACAACGAATTAACTTTAAATATGGATGTATTTGCATTTGTAAATTTAGCTTCAAATGATTTGTGTATAATATCCTTTAATATTTGTTGGTATTCAGAAGTCATAAATACATTTTAAACCCTTTTATTGACATTACAATGATCTAAATTTAATTCAGAATGGCCTTTATTATATCCTAAGTGGCAGAATAACAAATAGGACTAAGTACCAAAGATATTAACACTGCTTATACCGTTTTACACTCCTTGGATTTACCTTTTTATGTTTGGTTTTCTAAAGGCATTCTTTCAAATTTGTAATTCCTTGAGATATAATTCACATAGCATACCATTCAATTTTTTCAGTGATTTTTTAGAATAATTGCAATGTTTTTGTCTAATTCTAGAACATTTTCACCATCCCATAAGGAAATGCCATAGCCATTAGTAGTCATTCCTCAATAACCCTCACTTCCCAACTTCTGCTAACTCCCAGTAACCATAAACAGATACTCTGTCTCTACAGACTTCTAATTTTGGACATTTTATATAAATGAATTTATATGATATATGGTCATTCAAATTAGCATGATCATTTCAAATTTTATCCATGTTGTAGCTTGAGTCAGTTATTTCTTTTTATGCCTAATTAGAATCCATTGTATGGGTAGATCATATTTTTTAATCCATTCATTATATAACCATTTTTGGTTATTGTGAGTAATGCTACAATGAACATTTGTATGGATTCATGTTTTCAATTCCTGTAAATATATATCTAGAGTCAAATTGCTGAGTTATATGGTAATTTTAGTTTAACTTTTGTGGGATTCCCAAAGAGTTTTATAAAGCTCTGTACCATTTTAAATTCCCACCAGCAAAGTATGAAGGTTTCAACTTCTCCACATCTTTGTCAATACTAATTACAGTTATTATTATTATATTCATTCTTAAATAAAATTGACCTATTAGAATATTCTCTTCCATCATGAGCATTGAGTAGTCTAGATAACTTAGTGATCATAGCTTTTCTTTTAATTATTCTCTCATTACTTTGAGCAAGAAAAATCATATGGCTTCATTATATTTATTTGTGGATTATTTCCTTTATTAATTTATTTACTAATACTTTCACTGAATGATGAAATGATAACTGTGTATCACACATAAAAAAACTCTATCATTGTAAAGGGATTGTAGAATACCAAAATCTTAGACACTAATTCTGAATTTGCATTTGGCTTATTATATGACCTGCGGCAAGTTCTATGAATTGTTTTTTTTTTTTTGCCTCATTTTTTATATCCCTGAAACAGAGAAAATGTCATACACTTGAGATTTTTGTGGGAATTTCAAAACTATATTAACTTCCTACTGATCTGCAGAAAATTTACCACAAACTCAGTGGGTTAGACAAACCAAGTATATTATGATCTGTGGTTTGTAAGTTAATGTCCTGAGAAGAATCTCACTAGGCTAAAATCAAGATGTCAGCAGAGCTGACTTCTTTACTCTAAGTTATGGGTGAGATCTTTTTTCTTGCTTTTTCTAGCATCTAACTTCCCACATCCCGTGGCTCATGACCCTCTTCCCCTAACTCCCCAGCCAGAAAAGTCATGTAGAGGCCTCCTTTTTTAGCCTTTCATCTTTCCAGCCTTCTGACCACAGTCAGAAACAAAATTCTGTACTTGTGAGGATTCATAATTAGAACAAGTCTGCCTGAAGAATCCAAACTCATGCCTCCGTCTCAGTGTCTTTATTATTAACCACACCCACAAAGGCCCTTTTTTCACATAAGGTAACACATTCTCAGAGTTTAGGAATATTTTTGAGGGGCCATTTTTTTGTGTGTATAACAATGAGATGATGTGCTTTGCATGATAAGTACAGACCTGGAACATAATGCTAGATAAATATTGCCTTCCTTTTTATTATTTAAAAAGAGGTACTGGATGACAAAATGGTAAAGGACTATGTTTCCAGTGTACCAAGGGGGTGGGTGACTAGATCTCAGTAGCTACAGATAAAGATTTAAAATGCAAGCACTGGTGTTCCTCCAGCACATTCCCTCTCACGGGGTATTAGTACAGCCAGGCATCCTTCCATGTGCTTAAGACATCCTTAATATCATTAAGCGGGTGAAAGTGTACTCACTACTGGCCTCCATCATTTCATCTTCCTTCTGGCTAGACATCTTCAGCCAGGGCATCTTAATGATCTGCTCATCATTTTCTTACCTAAAACTGAAGAGTCAACAAAGAGACATTGATAGAAGAAAATAATATTGTCACTATTCTAAGATATATATTATTGGCTTGGGTTCAGTGATGAATCTCATTTTCATTTACTCACATCAATATCTGTGACTTCTGGATCTCCAAAATTTAATGTATACCAATAGATTTATTTGGAAATGGAGATAATACTTTTTAGAAAGCAGAGACATTACACTCAGAGTTGCTATGTTCTTTTCCTGTTTTGAAGTCATTTCCAATTTCTCTCTTTCTTCCCTGCTATACCACACACACACACACACACACACACACACACACACACACACACACACACCACCTGCAACTCTTTCTTCATTGGGAATGCTACTCCATGTCCATTTGTTGGATTCAAGATTGGGCAGATATTAAATTATTTTTATGACCTGAGGGAATTTATTTGTTCCCTCTTCTATTGCTCTTTTCTTCATATTAACTTCCTTCTTGTCCTATATATTTTTCTATAAAAATTAGTTTTATAAATTAGTTCAAAGTTTAAAGTTCAAAGTTTTATAAATTAGTTCAAAGTTTAGAGAATTTTATTACTTAAAAATATTTGTGTTATGTATATAAATTTGGTAATTCCTCAATTTGAGCTGAAATGATTTTGTTCTTACCAACATATTTGGGTCATTAAAATGAAAGCTTTTAGCATTTCATTTATAAAATTGTATTCCTTCATTATGGAGATCTAAAACTTAAAAAAGTAGATTTTTGCAAAATTAATGAAGTAGATTATCTCAAAATTGCAATCTGTGTCATGACCATGGCAAATAGGTCTCTGCTAATAAAGTCCTATGTTTAACTGGAAAAATAAAATGTCATCTTGTTGGTAGAGACCAGAGCCAAAACAAATCACTTTATTAATGACACTGGAAATGCCAATTTATGCTTTAGAATAATCTTTTTTGTAGCCAGAATCACTTTTTCCCCAAGAAAATTAATTTTGAAATTAAGATTGACCATTTAAAAAACTTAATCACAGATGTTTTGAATGAAAAGTAATTCTTAATTTTTTGGACACTTCTGACCTAGGATTAGCCAGGACTTCAGTTCAATGCTACCAAATTATCAGTAAAAGAACTGCTTTGTTATAAAATGATCCAAAGAAATGATATTTCCCCCAGCTTGTGGGCATCTCCTAAAGTTTTGTCATTATTTTCCAATTTCAAAATATGTTCTGGTAGAAATTTAGCCAGAGATATTTTAAGCAAATCCTAATTAGGGACTATTTATGTCGATGATCAAAACACAGGAAGGGGAAGTTGGTTTTGAGGGATGATGTGGCACATTCACATACCACATTTCTCTGAGAAGACCCCAACAGATAGGCACTAAATATAAGCACCTGTTTACATTCGGATTTGAAGATGGTCAGCTGGACACTGTTTTTTCTTGGTAGGGCAAAGAGGAGAGTCATACATTTACCTTGAACATGTAATGACCCAAGTGTTATGGTTCAGACATGAGGTGCCCCCTGAAAGCTCATTCATGAGACAATACTAGAACATTTCAAGGTGAAATAATTGGGTTATGAAAACCTTAACCTAATCAGTGTGTTAACTCACTGATAGGGATTAATTGGGTGCTAACTATAGGCCAGTAGGGTGTGGCTAGAGGAGGTAGATCACTGGGCATATAACTTTGGGGTATATATTTCGCCCCTGGTTCCTGTTTGCCATGGTTTTCCACCATGATGTCCTGCCTCATCCTGGGCCCAAAACAATGGAATTGGCTGTCTATGGACTGAGACCGCTGAAACCGTGAGCCCCAAATAAAATTTTCCTCCTCTCTTTGTTCTTTCAGGTCTTTTGGTCACAATAGTGAAAAAGATGACTAAAACAACAAGGGACAGGCTTATCATAATTTATTGTGCAAAAAGTTAAATCCGAGGAGTGAATTGACAAGGAGAAACAGATTGCCCCAATTCAAATACTGTTTGCCTCTGAATTCATTATTGTATGATATTGTCTGTCCTTGGCTGGCAATCTCTAGAATAAATTAAAGCTTTTGTTGTCTCAGAGAAAGAAAATTGTAATTTGTGCTTCATGTAAATCAAAAACAAAAGAGAAAAAAATATATACTCTGCAATCCCATTTTTTACCATAAGAGTCAGGCTAAATGTATGACAACATAGAGCTTAGAAAGCAGATATTGGATCCTTTGTCCATTATATTTCCACTTGGTTATTAGCAAACTACAATAAGAAAGGAAACAAGTGAAAGATGCCTACACTCTCACAAAAGCACAAACTACTATTAATATTTTTGTGTATTTTTCCATTCTGCTGCAAATTTTAAAAAATCCCGATTTTAGGCTCACAGAAAAAAATATTTGCAAAGAATCCTTTCATATTTTTAACCTAGATTTAGCTAATGTTGATTTAACTATTGTTAACTAAGATTCAATTTTGCCCCATTTGTCATATCACTCTTACCTTCCCTCCAGGCACATATTGTGCAAATTCAAAGCATCTATTTCTGAATAAATATTTGTAATTACACACAAATGTAAATATTATTTTTTTTCTGAAAAATTTGGGAGCCATTGTGCTTCATGGATAAATAACTATAAAAAAGGAAGATCTCGACTTCTGATACATTATCCAATCCACAGTTCATATTTAAATTTTGTCAACTGTTTTAGTAGTATATTTCATGGTTATGTTTTTCTTAGTACATTTAGTGTTAATTGCATCTTGTATTTACTTATCATGTCCAGTTAGTCTCCATCACTCTGATAAAGTTAGCTGGCCTTTCTTTGTCTTTCTGGAACAATTTTCCAAAGAGAATAGGCGGTTTTTGTTGTTTGTTTGTTTTTGCATAATGTCTCTCAATTTGAGCTTATCTAGGGTTTACTTGTGGTTTGATTTTATCAAGTTTTTCGTTTTTGGTATCACAGAAATGATGCTGTGACCCTCTCACTTCTAGTCACAGGTGGCACATGGAGGCAGTTTGTTCCAATGTTAATATTATGGACTTTTGTCATCTAATCAGGTGATGTCTGCCAGGATTCTCCATTACAAATTAGTTTGCTATTTACCATCAACCTGGAATTTGCAGATAGATACTTTTAGAGAATATAACACTTTATTCCTCATCAAACTTCTATCGATTTATTTTAGCAAGCATTGATGATTTTTAACCCTATTATTTTTTTTCTGTAACTATTATTTGGCATTCTATTCAATGAGACTTCTTACATCCTATGTTTATCATTCATTTATTTACTTATATATATGTTTATATAGATTAATGAATTTATATTTTACTCAATATTACAAATATTTTATTTATAATTTGTTATTATCAATACCATTTATTACTTTGATCATCAAGATGCCATTGTTAAGTTAGCGGGAATTCCTTCAATATTTTTCTCAACCTCATTATTTATTGAGCATTACCCTAATTAATGATGCAATAATGTTCCTGATTCATGTTGAATTTTCTCTCCTCTAGACTTGTTATCTGTCTTTACTTCAGTGAAGCTTATCCTATGAGTAGGGAAAGGTACTTAGGAACCAGGCTGGAGGTCAGCAATACTCATTTCTATGGGCATGCCGTTACTTCTAAAATCATTCAGATAGAGCTAGAAAATACAAGCACTCATATACACACCCGAATATCTGTCTATATATCTATCTATCTTTCTCTTTATAGTATGACTGACTTCATATAAAATCAACAATGTATTAATCAGACACCAGAAGCAACATCCTAGTCTGCTCTCTTTTCATATTATAACACCCATTCCCTGTACTAGGTTATTTTACTAATGGATAGAAAACCTATAAATGAATTAATAAAAATAAAATGTGTGGAAGTATGTATATGTTACTATATCATTCATGGACTGTAATATTTTCCCTTTTAAAGTGCATAATTTGGCACTTTTTAGTATAGTCACACAGTTATAAATTCAACATCACTAGCTCCAGAACATTTTTTTATCACTCTATCTTCCCCTCCAAAATCTCATATCCATTAGCAGTCACTCTACGTATCTTCATTGAGTTCCTGGTGAACATTAATCCACTTCATGTTTCTATGTGTTTTTGTATTTTGATTTCATGTAAATGCATCATATTATACATGTCTTAATTTCATTTTTATTGGTTATTTTTGGTTACATATACCAATAAAATTCATTGTAAAATGGTGCTGCAATTTATATGCTGATGTAGCTGCATTACTATCGTATGCTAATTTTAAATATTTGGAATATATACCAAGGGGTGGGATAACTGGGTCACATGGTGGTTCCATTTCTAGTTTTTTGAGAAATCTCCATAGTGCTTTCTAGAGTGGTCACACTAATTTGCAGTTTTACCAACAATATGTTAGTATGCTTTTGCCTCCACATCCTCACCAACATTGTTACTTGTATTCTTGATTGTTGCCATTCAGACTAGAGTGAGATGAAATTTCAATGTGCTAATAATTTGCATTTCTCTAATTGCTAGAGATGTTGAACATTCATGTTTATAGCAACTCAACTCATGGTAGCCAAGATATAGAAGCAACCTAGTGCCCTTCAACAGATAACTAATAAAGAAAATGTGGTATATATACACAGTGGAATATTAGCCATAATGAGGAATAAAATTATGGCATTTGCCGGTAAACAGATAGTACTGGAAATTATCAAAGTATGTTTTTGATGAAGTCTCTTACTCATATCTGAATATGTGAAGCCTAAAATAGGAAGTGGGAGAAAACCTAGGGGCACCTGGGTCATTTATTCAATCTTTCTTTAGTTTTACATACACTAATAATATCTGATTATGGCTTTATAAGACTAGAAGAAATATATTAGTTTAACCATTTGGGCAATTTTGCCATGAGCCAATAGAGACTGTAGTTATTTTTATAGAAAGCATACATTACAAAATTCTGTGACAATCACTTGTATATATTCAAGTGAAAAAATTTGATTCATTACTGATTTCCTTCTTTTCTCTCACCTCCCATAGTGGTGGGTCAAGATTAGTTAATTTTTTTTTTTTAACTCAGAAGCCCTCTTAAATCTGTTCTTTCTTTTATAGTTAGATTAAGAATTCTGAACTGTTATTGGAAAATGAAGAGAATTCTCCCATTTTGCATATGGAAACCCCGTTGAAGTAGATAATTACCTTGAGATAGAAAGAAGGCAAAGGATATGTTCTCTAATTAAGGAACATGTAGGCTTATGGTAATAGAAGAGGATTTTAGAAACCAGAGAGAAGCTACACTGAGCAACTCCCCAAATCCCTTCCATGGTTCCTAGGTGAGGAAGACTCAAAGAACCTGCAACTACTAGGTATGGAGTTGTGTGAAATTTGTGTTTCAAATTCTCAGTACTCATTATCCATTACTTATGAATATTTATATAGATTATAAAAGTACATCTGATTCATGGGTCCTTAGAAGGGAATTTTTCTGAAATATGAAGTTTCTTCTTTCTCTCTATATTTACATCTCCAAATCTTTTTAAATTAATTTTTTAATTTGTTCTACCTAGTTGTACATGACAGCAGAATGCATTTCAATTCATCCTACACAAATGGAGCACAACGTTTTAGCTCTCTGGTTGTATAACTCCAAATCTCTTAATCTTCAGAGAGTGGAAAGCACGTCCTTTAAGGGATAAATAAAGACATTATGAGTAAAGGAAATAGTTTCATGGGCTCTCTTCTTACCAACGACTTTTTACCTATTGTCTACTTATATTTCTACTCACTACAGCAGAAAAGCTGCAGCTTGGGAAAATAAATTCTTTAAAATGCATGTGGGCTCACTGAAACTTGATTTTATACATATGAACATAAGGCAGAGTTATCAGGTAAGGGCAAACTAACATCATGACCAAAATAATAAAAACAGATCTCTTCAGTAACTGATGAAATACACTTCTCATTGTGTGAGGTATCAGTTATATCTGGAAGAAAACTTCCGGAACAACTCCTTGACTCTGGAAACAACTCCTTGACTTTGGAATCTCCTATCATCTGAACTCTCCCAATTTCTGTGACCTTCTGAGTCCAGGAGGCTACACTTGACATTCATTTCTATGTGCCTGCTAATGTTCTGTATAAGGAATTTAGGAGTTTAGGAACAAAAATTTGTTAAGAGAATATGCATGAGTGGTGGAAAAGAAAGATAAAGAGAAGGAAGAGAAGGGGTGATGTATGAAGGAAGAAAATCTATCTCAAGTATTTTTAAAAAACTATTTCATTTAAATTACTTCTCAATTTTTTTCATTAAAAATGGACTTTCTCAACTATATACAGGCAAAGGAAAGAAATCTGGTTTCATTTTATTATTCTTGGTTAATAAGAATTCTCTTGGATGAAATATTAAATACTTTGTGAATACCACTGTTTATTTAAAATACATTTTTTAATATTTACAAAAGTAAATAGGCTGAATTTTCAGGTTGAAACTATTTATCCTCTGTATGTTTTACTTCAGTGAAATAAAATTCACTCTTAAAGGCACCCAGCACAAGTGTCTGCTTACTTAACTCTTTGTTTCTTCATTGTCCCTGAAGGAGAATCAGTGAGATTTCTCTTTTGTTTTCTTACCACTATCTTTAGAAACTGACTGGAGTTCATGTGGAGCCATTCCCATGTTGGGAGATGCTTGAATAATCCTGCTTCTGCAGCTCTGGGCTATACCAGGCTATCTGCCACGTGATAATATTTCATTCATTAAAGGTCATAGAGGCTTGATGAGACTGTCACTCAGAGTATCATATCAGATATATTTAGTGCATTTCAGTTCTACAAAAAGACTAATTTGCTTTATCATGCAGAACTAAGTACATAGGAATCTTTAGATTGTATCTCTTCACTGTAATGTCTACCACACATCTGAATGAGAATAAGATAGGTAAAATTCTATGCCATCATGGCCAGTTGCTATATATATATACATGTTTGTGTGTGTGTGTGTGTTTGTGTGTGTGTACATTAGGGGTTTGAACAACCTGGGACACTTAACCACTGAGCCACATCCATAGCCCTTTTTATTTTTTGAGACAGGATCTCTCACTAAATTGTTTAGGGCCTCACTAAATCATGATCCTCCTATCTCAACCTCCTGAGTTATGGGATTACCACCATGCCCAGGTGTCTTGTATATTTAGACAATCCCCAACGAGGAACTGTGATTAGCTGGTTCATATTCTTAAATTGCAGATACTTCTATTTGTTCCTCCTAAAAATAGGAGGCTTTTCAGTTTAGGTTATATGAATTGAAATTTAAAGCAACAACAACAACAACAAAAAGAGTGAGAACTTCATTTTGTATTTAGGAAAACACCTTCTTGAGAGAATGAAGTGTTTGCTTTAGGGATATAGGTAGAAAAAAAGGAAAAGAAGAATGATAGAAAAAATATCTTACTCTGTAAAAGAATGAAATAGTTTACAGGGTCTAGCTCATAGGCCAAAGGATTGGATTCAGGAACTGAAAGGAGGAGGATTGGACAAAGGGTCTAAAAGTAATTTCCATTCAGGCAATGTTTGGAACATGCTTATAGTAAAGGATGATTTTCTTGATTTTTTTGAAATCCAAATTAAACTGAGAGCATTGTATTTTTTTTAATTAAAACTTTGAGATACTTCATGTAGTTTTAAAAATGCAAAGATTTCATGTACCCTTTACCCAGTTTTCCCCAATGTCAATGCAATCAGGATCCTAACACTGATATAATCAAGATACAATCCCATCACTATAATTATCCATCCTGTAGACCTTTCACATCCACAGTCTTGGTCTACCCTCCCTGTTGCACTAAGCCTCTGACAAATATGAATCTAGTCTCCATTTCTAAATTTTGTCATTTCAGGGATGTTATCTAAGAATCATAGGGTATGTTGATTGAAACTTTATTTTTCCTTAGCACAATTCTCTTGAGATTCATCCAAGTTGTTTCCAGGATCAATACGTTTTTTTGTTGTTAAATAATAGGAATATGGTATTGTTTAATCATTTACCTGTTGAAGGGTATCTGGTCTGTTTCTCATTTGGAGCTATTAGGAATAAAGCTGCTACGTACAGTATAAAAAAAGAAAACAGAACAAAAATAGTAATTTCCAAACTGTTTGCACAATGGCATTAACAAGAGAAACTTTAAAAATATTCACTTCTTGCTTTTGCTTCTCAAATATTCTAATTAGTCTGAACGGGACCTGAATGACAGCACTTTCTATAAAGCTTCTCTAGTGATTCTAATTCTCAGCCAGGAGAGGGAATCACTGGACAGACAGTAACCATATCCTAGGACAGAGTTTATGAGAGAGGAAAGATGTTAAAAAATTTCTAGATGTGGGAATAGAGCTAGATAATGTTTAGTCTTAAATTACTTAGTACTCTAACTGTTCATTCCTTCTGTACTAATGTCCTATTTTTGGTGAATTTTGCCACATTCAACAATTTTGATTTGACGAGGTTTTAGGAAATGAGAATGAGAGTCTAGCCCTGATAAGAAGTGATGTCAAAAAAAGAGTAGCAACATCAAGATTGAAACAAAGGTCAGCTGTCAGGAATGAAAGCCAATCAGAGGAAGGTAGCTTTCCATATGCCTCCAATGCTTTGTCGTGATAAACAGTGACCTTCAGAGTGTTAGACACAATGTCTGTGGTGAAAACATGATTCTAAAACTAAAATTTTGGGCCAGAAGTTTTCCTTTCTGAGATTTATCTTGAGGAAATAAGATATAGGTATGCAAAAACATATATGCACAATGAAGTTATTATCTATCGACTGTTTATAACCCTAATAAATGAGAAGTATTTTAAATGTTCAATAATATATGTTCAATTATAGGCCAACCATAGAAGAGTTCTTTATTTATTATAAATAATGTGCATATTCATATTTACTAACAAAATTTCCATATTGTTTTCCATATTATTGCTACATGAAAAAAAGTTTATCCAATAGTCCAATCCCCTTTGTGAGTATGTATGTGTATGTACATTGAAAATTAGCTAGAAGTTCTATACAGCTAATTAGCTAGAAGATCTATGGAAATATGATTTTTTTACTTTAATATTAGTTTTTATTGTACTTTTATATTTTACTTAAGGCAGTAGAATAATTACTCTGCAACAAAATAATTCACAATTATACCATAATAGACATCTAAGTGTATTTTGTAAAATGTGATTGTGGAAGATATGAGTATCTGTGGGTGATGAAATTTAGTGGATTTATCTTTTTTCCCATATTGTCTACTTTGTAAATCAATGAAGATTTCTATGTGTAATTTTTATTATCAGAAAAACACTAAGGTATTTTTATTTTGAAAAAAAATCAAGACATAAATTCACTACCTGGCAAAAACTAGACATCTCAATATATATTAGTGGTTATAATTCTTAGTTAACTAGTGTATACAAGGTAACTTACTATCAGCAAATAGAAATAATGATGTTGATTGAGCTCATGGATTTTAAGGTTCTGCTAGAAAACTTGTACTGTAACAATAAAATTTAAATAGATACTGAGGACTATGTATTTGCACTTTCTTTTGTGAAAAATCACACAAAAATTTATTTTTACTATACTGAAATCTGTATAAGTGAGATACTTTCTTATGTTTCCATGTAAACTTAGATTTTCATGTGAAATCATATGATGTAATTTTATGTGGCTTTGTAAAGGTAGATGTCAGGGTTACAATGTGCTAGGTCACATCAGACTCCATGATGCTGTAGATGCTGCTCACAGCATCTACAGGGACTAAGTGGTCTTTTGGTTTGTGCTTTGCATATACTGAAGATACCAACTTGCTAAAAGCAAATGCAGCCTCTATGAGCTCAACAAATGGTTGCCACATATGTCATAAGGTGCATGGGAGAGAGGGGGAGACATGCTGTTTATCTTCACTGTGTCGGAGGCTAAGACTTAAGAGGCATGAATATCAGAAAAAGTTGTTGACTGCTCCTGCATCAAGAAGGGAGGTTTTCTCACTGGATTTGAAGATGAGGCTCTGCAATCATAGCTCCTCCTTCTCCAAACTGCTTCTCTGGGCAGGAAGTGCTAGTTGATTCATGTTGCATTCATTAAAACAGTGAGAAGCAGAAAAACATGCGGCATGAAAACTGTGTCTCTACTTAGGGGTTCAGAAAGCAGGAAAAATGTGAACCTCTTTGGGGGAACATTTGTTCTGAAGTGGATAATGCATCAATTTTTCATTCTAGAGTTCACTTACTTTGAAATAACCAAATGAATACTGACTGGAGTAGTTCAAAGGATATAAATGACAGGTCTTCAAATCTGACTGCAAATAATTATCCTATGGGAAGATTTTGCCATTGATGATTGGCATAGTCCAGTGGGTGGGACTCAGAGCTAATTATTTTTTATAAAATAATCCACTGATTCTGATATACAGTCAGATCTGGAAAAAAATTTCTTAATTTATTTTATTTTATTTTTAAAGTCTCACTTTTTTAAATTTCTATTTTTTTTCTGGTGTAGAGGGACATAACACAATGCCTTTATTTTTATGTGGGCTGAGGATCGAACCCGGGTCCCACCTGTGCTAGGCAAGCACTCTACTGCTGAGCCACAACCCCAGACCCCTTAATTTATTTTAGATAAGTAAAAGAATAAGTAGATAGAAGAGGACAACAGAAATTGAGAAAGAGCATGTAAGAAGAGAAATGGGAAAAAAATATTGTAAAAATTATTGAGAAAAACAGCGAGGAGACAAACTTTAGGGAAATATTCAGCCTGCAGTAAGTAGCTGCCAACTGTGATTTGTACTGGTGTAGAGGAAAAGAATCAGGAGAACAATGATTCCTAATCCCCAGGGGCTGCAATTACTCTTGCATTCGTCATTTGTATACTAAAAGTAAATTAATTGTAATAAGACATTGTCACTGAATAAATGTCTCCTGCCTGAAAACTAGTGCTTCCGCTTTGTCCCTTTATGTCCCAGCAGGAAAGCTGAACATTATCAAGGGACAAAGTTCTATTCTACTGACATTATCCTTTAATTATATCCCTGTGGCACCCAACTTTCAAAGCTATTAATGAAAATTTTCCTAAAAATATGGTCTTTTAATAGGAACATATAATACAGAAGAGTAGAAATATTTCAAATCCATATGATTTGAAACAACATCTTTGTCAGTAGACTCCCAGGGGTAACAGTAAAAGTTGTCAATTTGACTCTTATTGAACACAATCTAGTTAACAGTTTGGTATAAAAATTCTGGGGAATAGAAAAAAAGGATTTATTTTTTGGTAGAAAATATATAAGACATGGAAGTGCTTTCAGATTAAATGTCAAAATGGAAAAAATATAAGCTAAGCCAAAAATTGCTTTTCTAAATATGACTAGATAACTCACATATAAGAAATAAATGGACCTGTTTTTACTTTCAAATGTTCATTCCTGTTGTTGACAGTTTTATTCCCTCTTATATCAAAACTCTACCTTGAGGTCTCGTGCTATTATTGCAAACAATTGTTTGTTTCTTTTCGAAAGGCAAGGATGTCTACCTAGTGGGTCTCATTGACTTTAAAATAAGACAATTGCATCGATTTTCCTCACCTATAACATGGGCAAAATAATTGCCTCTACCATGAGAGGACTGAGTATATAATTATAAAGCATTTGGAATAATATCTGGTCTATTATAAAAACTGTGCAACTGTTTCCTATGACTATTATAGAGGTCTTAATAATAAATAATTTTTTCCTGTCTGTATTTCCATATGTCTTCCTATAATTTTGATTGTCTTGTAGAAACACATTTTAAGTAACAATATCCATATAGTAATAATTAACCAGTTATATGTCAGAGGTAGTTCAACAGATGAAGGGTCTTACTGGGTGTGGTGGCACATGCCTGTAATCCCAGTGGTGCTGGGGAGGCTGAGGCAGGAGGTCACGAGTTCTCCAGAGCCAGTTTCAGCAACTTAGTGAGGCCCTAAGCAACTCAGTGAAACCTTGTCTTTAAATAAAATATAAAAAGGGCTGGGGATGTGGCTCAGTGGTTAAGTGCCATGGAGTTCAATTCCCCTGTACAAAAAAAAAAAAAAAAAATCAAGGGCCTCTTGTTCCTAATGTCCCTTACTTCATTTATGCTAAATAAAATCAAACATAAATACCGCATATTCTTAAGTATAAAAGAAGGTTAACAATAACAGCTGAAAACCAAAACAGGGGGAAAATGTCTTGAGATGGTACCCATTCTTAAGGTAATTCATGAAGTCTCTTGCAGAGTGAGGAAGGGGCATTTTATTCACATCAACAAAGTCAGCCACTTTGGCATTGTGAAGACAATGACAGATACTGCAACCAAACCACTCTCCTGTCTTTGAAGTCGTAGAATTAATTTGTATCTTACTCCACCTTTGCTTGTGTTTTCGTCTCCTCTACTGTACTCTACAGACTGTCCTGTCAACCCCCCCTTTGATGTTATCTTACTATCCACAGCACCCATAGACTTGTTTCTTGAGCTGCTAGTATGTCATCTAAGCTGTGCCTCTTCTCCTAATTAATTAAACTCGTTATTTCCTGGCACTAGAATTAGAGAATGCAATATTTGTGTTCAACTCTGGATGGACTATCCATGATATGTGTCCCAAAAATAATGAACAGTGTGTTTCCAGCTGACACTCAGTTGCTTCAAATAACACATGCCTCATTTTGTTTAGTTCCAACTTTAAAAAGTTGACTTCCTATTATGATTGCTACTTCCATACCATTTATTGATTCTTGATTTTAATTCTTGTGCCATAGGAGTCTTATTAAGGAAGTTGGGACCTAATCCCACATGATGGAGATTAGGCCCTATTTTTTCTTCTAATAGATGCAGGGTCTCTGTTTGTATTCCTAAATCCATTTTGAGTTGAGTTTTGTGCGAGAGGGGTTTAATTTCATTTTGTTGCATATGGATTTCCAGTTTTCCCAGCACCATTTATTGAAGAGACTATCTTTTCTCCAATGCATCTTTTTGGTACCTTTGTCTAATATAAAATAATTGTAATTTTGTGGGTTATTCTCTGTGTCCTCTATTCTATATCATTTGTATACCAGTCTGTTTTGGTGCCTTTATATGTTGTCACATATTTCTTGAAAGCTCTGTTTGTGTTCTCTTGACATCTTTTCTCATGGTCAGCTTTATTTCCTATATTATATATTTTGTCTTTGATGCCTGAAACTCTGTCTTCCAAGTGGTTTAGTCTGCTGGTGATCCCTGGTTTATTGATCCCTTAATTTTGAGAATTTCCTCTTCAGGATTTCTACCTCTTTATTGAAGGGATCTTTCACTTCTTGGATTTTCTTTCTGATTTCACTCCTTATATCATCATTTATCTTGCAAATCATTTAACTATGAACTTCTGACATTTCCTCCACTGTGATATCATTGGATTCTGTTCATTTTAATTTGCTTGGGATGGTATGTTCCCTTGCTTTTTCATTTTTTTTGTAAAATTCCTACCCATTTATTTGTAAGAATTTGAGGTGGCAGAGCTTCTACCCTAAGGATTTATAGTGTTCCTGAAGATTTCCAGTACCTCACTTTTTAGGGGAGAATAATATTAACAACAACCAACGCAACCAATATTCAGTATTTAACTAAATACTTACTTCCTATTTTGGCATCTATAATGTTGATTGGCACTATAAAC
Source organism: Ictidomys tridecemlineatus (assembly GCF_052094955.1). Classification (NCBI taxonomy): domain Eukaryota; kingdom Metazoa; phylum Chordata; class Mammalia; order Rodentia; family Sciuridae; genus Ictidomys; species Ictidomys tridecemlineatus. Next base: position 89,400,306 of record NC_135488.1, on the reverse strand, counting down.
AGAAATGGTATGGTAGGCAATTGCCAGTGGTGGAGATATTGTGTTTACAAAAGTATTTGTTATTTCATAAAAGTGAAGAGAAGAGAGAGAATACAGAAGTTGTAGGATGCAATAATTGAGAGGGAGGATGAGAGAGAGTAGTAGAAGAGTTAAAGGAAGAGTGAAACAAAGAACAAAGGAATTTGGCTGTTAGTGAAAGAAAGGAGGAAGAGAATCAAGGAAAATAGAAGAAAATCCATATAAAAGAAACAAAAAATGAAATAAAACCAAGGTATACCAATCACAAACCTTAGCCTTCAAAAGACAGTCAAGAAAATAACTACCTTACAGAAATGATTGAAATGAGAAGAGTGAGACAAATATGTATATGTTCAAATGTCAACAGGCTTTCAGCACAAAAAAGTTAAAAAACAAGTTCTTGATGGAAGATTCAGGGATTGTTTCCATTGCAATGATCAAAAAATTGTCTATAATAGTCTATGTTGGTTGCCACCCCCTAATTGTCTTTCTTTTTGTTTTCGCTTGAAGTATGTCTTGCCCTCAAGACTGGGGGTGTGTGTCAATTTCTTCTTTTTGTGGATCTAATCATTGTTGCCCAGCTTCCCTTCTCTGTAGTATGAGGTGGGCATGGGTGGAGGGTGTTGTCTACTCTCCCACAGCAAGGGGTCACTGTAGACTCCTGTGAAAAGGATTCACAGACGTGAAGATCCTAGAGGCAGGGTTTGGGTCTAGTTAGACCCTGGATGTTCTGTGAAATGATGTTTGGTGAAGCTTTTAAATCAGCATACCTCAAGAGCCCGGTTGCTTCTGGTCCACACTAGGCATCTGTAACCACGTGAATCTCCCCAGGGCTTCTCTGGAGTGGCAGAGGAGCCAGTTCTTGCCCTTCTCTGCCTCCCACAGCTTCTGATTTTTCTAAATCTGTTTTTTTATTTTTAATTTTTTTAAAATTTAAACTTGTTACATATGACAACAGAATGCATTACAATTCATATTACACTTACACATATAGAGAACAATTTTTCTTATCTCTGGTTGCACACAAAGTAGAGTCACACCCTTCATGTCTTCATACATGTACTTAGGGTAATGATGACCATTTCATTCCACCATCTTTCCTACTCTTATGCCCCCTCCCTTCCACTCCCTCCCCTTTTCCCCTTTGCCCTATCTAGAGTTCGTTTAATCCTCCCTACCCCAACAGCATATTATGAATCAGCATCCTTAAATCAGAGAAATCATTCAGTATTTGTTTTTTAGGGATTGGCTAATTTCACTTAGCATTATATTCTCCAGCTCCATCCTTTTAACTTCAAATGCCATGATTTTATTCTGTTTCAATGCTTAATAATATTCCATTGTGTATCCGTATCTTGGCCACCTGGGCACAGTCCCAAAGCAAACATTCACTCCTCCCACCCCTTGCCCAATCAAGTCCCCAGGTGGTCCCCAGTTGGTCCTACAAACTGTAAGATTCAAAGTGTGAGATGTTGGGAGCCGCCTGCACATGAGCTAAGCACACCCCCCAGCCTTGAGTAATAAGGGCACTGACCTGGCATTGTGCGCTGTGGGAAGCAAGTAGGGCTTATCTTCTCCTGGCTAGGAAGTGTTTCAGATCTGGGCTTGGGCGTCACCCAGTGGGATTGGGCTACCCCCTGTTGCTTGTAACACTACCCCTTGCCTTATTTGGGTGGAATATTCTATCAAATGTCTTTTCCCTAATAAATAGAGGGGTTTCAGTTCCACTCTATCTCTTGCTCCTTGTACTCTCTTTCCAGTGCTGCTGCCCAGAGTGGAGCTGACCCTTGGGGTTGCAGAGTAGTCCCACCCTTGAAACTTATGGGCATGTGTTGCATGATTTCTTTGTCATTTTCTTAGTTATTTCTGCAACCAGCTCCTGTAGACCAAGCTCATCTCATCAGCCCGGCCAGCTGGTGGGAGTGAGAGATACCAAGGATATCTCAGGTTTGAGAGTCTTGCATTCCCCTGGTACAACACTCGCCATGCCATAATTTCACCTGGTTTTCTAGTCACACTCTAGGTCATGTGGCAGGTCTCTACCAGGTCAAGTTTTCAAACCCAGATGGAATTACACAGGTCTGGGCATTTGGTTTTGGACCCATACCCATCAGCCACTCTAGCACAGCAGAAAAAGATGGCATCTTTTCTCCCCTGCTCTCCGCAGGTCACTGGAGACAGATAGCATCCCTCTCACATTAAAGTGAAGTGAAGCTCACCCACTGGATCAGCTTGACAATTTCCCCGATCAACATTGTCTCCCTTTGAAGACTTGCTTTCCTGCAACCTTAAATGTGGGCTCTCCTTGTTCTCTCTCTCTGACCTGCCTGCAGTGAATCTGCATTGGCAGCTGCTGGTTAGTTTTTTTTCTTTTTTTTTTAAATTTTATTCTTTTGATTCTTCTGTGTCCTAGGTTGTTCTAAGAGTCCACTATTAAATCCCAGTGAGATTTTTTTTTTTTAACCGACCTCAAAGAGAAACTGCTTGTCCTGTTTCCTGGTTCTACACCATGAAGCAGTTTGGGAAGTAACCTTCTCTACTCCACCTTCTTGACACCCCTCTTCTACAATTTTACAGGCGCTTCCATTGTTTGTTAAGAAATCCAAAATCTTATGCCATTATACATGTACTCTTTTTTTTTGCATTACAATTCTTAATACACATATATACCACGATTTTTCATATCTCTGTTTGTATATAAGGTATGTTGGCCCCAAATCCAAATCTTCATACATGTAAATTTTGTATAAGGATGACCATCACATCCCACCATCCTTATTAATACTCTTCCCCCTTCTTTTCCCTCCCACCCCTCTTTCCTATCTACTAGATAGGAAATACTGTATGTACAGAGATATGAAAAATAGTGCTCTATATGTGTAATAAGGATTGTAATGAAAAAATAAGTAATTAAAAAAAGAAATACAAAGTCTTACCTAGTGAAAGAGCAACATTTGTAATGATTTAGTTGAATTCTTATGTCTGAGAAAACTATTGGCTATTAAAATGCAACTTTGCTAATAATGTAGCTAAATAATTAAATTTTATCTAAAAGTTTAAAAGAGAAGGTAAATAGAACCAGAAAAACTAAAATATAAGGTCAATAACAAAGATTTTATTGCACTCTGCCCTTATCTTTAAAAAATTTTTTTTAGTTATACATGGACACAATATCATTATTTTGCTTATTTATTTTTATGTGGTGCTGAGGATAGAACCCAGTGCCTCACATGTAAAAGGCAAGTGCTCTGGCACTGAGCCACAGTCCCAGCCCCCCATCTATCTTTAACTTAACTAGCTATAATTCTTTTGCACTCAGTTCCACCAGTTCCATGATCTCTGAATTTTCTTTTTCTCCTAGAACAAGGTTCATCACTTGTAAAATTGTATTTGTCTGTTAAATAAAGAAATAAAGATAAATAATACAATTTTCACTGCAAACCACAAAGTATTCCCAAAGCATATAAATTGAAAGTGCAAGTTCGCTTCATTGCCAGGGCAGTTTCCCAGGACTAATTGGAAACATTATTTTTTCAAATTCTCTCTTATGCCAATGTTGTACTCTTATGAGAACCATATTTGGGTGCATTAACAGTTACAGTTTTTTAGTTCAACTGGGCTTCTTTCCTTTTCAATATCGAGTCTACTTTTTTTCTAGATAGTGTGGTCCCTGCATTTAGTAGGATTCTGCATCTGATAGTCAGATCAGAAAGCAAAAGAAGAAAATATCAGATAATAAAAAAGGGCAATAAGAACAATAAAACAGAAACATGAGACGGTGAGGGGATGATGGCATTTCATTAGATTGGATAAAAAGGAAAAGTCTCCTTGAGGAGCATATTCTATGCAGTCACCTGATTGGCCTGAAATATTGGGGACAGAGTATTCCAGGACAAAAAACAGCTCAAGCAAGTAGCTGAGAGAAGTAATCATTATCTCTAAGGCCTTCTCTGGAAGGGTAGAAAGATTGGATTTTTTAAGTGTGAAGGGACATCATTGGACAGTTTTAAGGAGAGAAAACACATTATCTTATTTTTATTTTTAAAATAGCACTAGGGCCACAGTGTGATTTTAGATCATAGATAGCAACAGGCGTCAGTTTGGGGGTGGTGGCAGCAGGTGGTGGTGCTTGGAGAATGAGAGATAGAGAATGGAGAGTGGAAGTCAGATCAGTTGGAAGGAGATTATGGGTGTCTGGAGCAGAATGGTGACTGTCAAGATAGAACAGGGCAGAACAGAGATATGTCTTGAGGGAAGAGTCAGCATGCGGGTGTAATGAGGTGGGGGAATGAATAGAATGCTCTAAGGACAAAGCAAAACATTCTCACTTGGTCAAATGAGTAAATGCTTGCCTTGGGCAAATGGTGCATTTTATGGAAATGACAAAAGATTAGGAAAGGGGCATATTTTGGCATGTTAAGTTGAAGCTGTCTCCAAGTAATTCAAGTGAAAAGGTCAAATTGGCTGTGAGTTCAGCTGGCTGTGACTTCAGGGATGTTCAAGATTGCAGGTTAGGGACATAACTTTGAGAGACACCATTGTGGATGATATTTAATGCCAAGGAAGTGATGAGAGTTACAGCATAGATTTTAATTTCAATGCATCTCTGGCTTCCTGGTTTTCACTATGCGGTTCTTATTTATGTCCACTTCACTTGCTCCTATTTGATGTCCTTTTAGAAAGTGGAGTATAGTATTTATTATGGACAGTACTTTTTAAACTTTGCTTTATCAATAAAATACATCTGTGATTAACGGATGTTTCTCTAGGAATATGAAGGTACATAAGTGAGAAGTAAGCCTCCTGTCACTAGGTCACTTACTTCCTCTCAGGAGAAGCACTAGACAGTCTTCCAGTTTTTCATACAATGGGAGTACATAAACTATATTTGTTAGAGTTTGGACGTGAGGTGTTCCCCCCAAAAGCACATGTTAGACAATGCAGGAATGTTCAGAAGTGAAGAGAGTAGATTGTGAGAGAGCTATAACCTCATCAGTGGATTAATCCATTTGATGGATTAATAATGGATTGTTGGTAACTCTAGGTAAGTGAGGTGTGGCTGGAGGCTGTAGGTCATTGGAAGCGTGCTCTTGGGATTATATATCTGGTCCCAGGCCCTAGTGCTCTTTCTCTGCTTCCTGGCTGCTGTGAGCTGAACAGCTTTCATCCCTAGTGTCTTCCGTCATGATGTTCTGCCTCACATTGGGCCCAGAGCATTGGAATCAGCTGACCATGAGCTGAACCTCTGAAATCATGAGTTCAAAAAAACCTTTCCTACACTAAGTTCTTCTTGTCTGATAATTTGGTCACATTGTTGACTAACATAAGATTCTCTTATAACTTGTATTTTCACGGGACAGAAAATTGGAAATTTTTCTGCATAATGTCCATTTATGGTATGCTATAATTTATTTACATAGTCTATTGAAGGACACATGAATTGTTTAAATTCTTTAGTTACTCTCCTCTATTTCTCACATTATCTATTCTTTCTTGCCTTCTAGTTATTACTTCATTTTTTGGGTTCAATTTTGCAGCAAATTCCTTAGAAGCAGTGAAGCAGTGATCACTGTCTTGCAATATTTAATGTGTTCATTGTTTACTTATGTAATAGTTTTATTGCTACCTTCATTTTTTTTCCTGATCTTTATCACCTCAGCTGCCTTTTCCTTACTATGTTTCTTTCCTCTAGTTTTCTTTACACCAACTCTGTAGATTCCCTCTCTGTGATTCTTCCTGAGCTCAGGTGTGAATGTAGGCCATGCTATTCTGGCTTGCTCTTTGTACACAGAATGGGCAGAGACATTCAATAGCTTCTAATAGGGAATGTTTCTTCTGAAAAGAATAGTTAGGTTGTGTCTCTGCCCTAGAGGCAACATCCCTCAGTCTTTTTTCCAGAGGGAGCTGATACCCTACACACCAGGCCTACATGTGTTGTGCATGTTACCCTTGGGCTTCTCAAGTGCCTTAATATTTGTCTCTTCAGTTGAGTTTTGCTGGTGGATGCAGAATGATTTCTGCTTTCCCTCTCCATCTTGCCTTGTTTGGAGGTTATGTCTCATGCTGCTGTCAAAAACCATATGATATGTCAAGATCATTGTAATGTTTTGAGCAACCAATAAAAAAATAGGTAAATAAATTATAGGTACATGTCCTTATGGTCATAATACTTAGGAAAGCATTTCACTAGATAACCTCTGTGTAAATGTTATCATCAGGTAAATTATGTTTTGATTTTGCCCAATTGCCTTCTTTTATAGTCTTCAGGGTATTCATATATAAAGAAGCAGGTAGTTCAATATTAGCTTGATGGGTCCCCAATGGGTAAAATAATCTTTACCTATTTGGTTTAAAGGTAATTTCTGAATTTTCTGGAAAATTTCATGGTGGATGACTTTTAAGTTTTGAAGGAAAGGAGGCAATTTTTAAATATATGTGCTGAAAGATAACAAGAAATTTGAAAAGGTACAAACATATAGCAAGTGTTTTTTTCATTGAATTTAGGGAGACATGCTTATGTGAAGGCCATGATAGAACCTGTGCTAAAGTTCCTGTGAGAAGTTAATTCTGAAGTTTATACCCACTGTAAAGTTGTCTTTAATTATATTCTTTTTCTTCCTTCCATGTCATTTCAGAATGTTCTGCTCTAGTACATGATCTAATTAGCTGGGATATTATCACAAGATGGATATTCAGGTGGAAGCTGTTTATTATTCAAAACAGATCTGAGACAAATAAAACAATGCACTGAAAATTAAAACCCATTCGTGGTTTCTCTTGTTTATCTATCCATACATTCATTCATCCAACCATTCAACAGAAACACATTTACTGACCATCAGCTACCTGCCAAGCCCTGTGGTGAGGTTCTGGGAATATGGTGTTGAAGTCAGCTGCAGTTTCTCTGGGCATTTAGGCCACAAGATTAAAAGAAATAAAGGCATATACCAGTACTTAGAATTCTAGGATGCAAATACTGAGAGAGAGAAGTGAAGAGCACTGTGAGAATGCACAGATATGCAGAAAGAACTTAAGGCCCTTAACATACTCTGGGATTGGGGATGGGAATTATTGACTTAGTGGCCAGAGAAGGCTTTATGAAGATGGGGTTGCTATGAGGCTAAAACTGAGAGATTATTGAAATGATGCTGGTGGTGGAGAGGTTAGCAAATATAAAGTGTGAAGAATTCAATCTGTTGTTATAATGCAATGAAAACATAAAATATTTAAAACATATCATGCATATTTTAAATCGGTGTTATCAACATAAACATCCATAAACCTGTTATTCAAATGAATAGTATTAAGAAATAAAATATTGGAGCTGGGGTTATGCCAAGGCTGGACTTGGCACAAGATTCAGGAGACACTCACAGCTTTGTAGGTTCAAACAGCAATTCTTTATTCCCGCTCTCACACCACCTCCATACAGGTCCAGGGGCAAACACGTTCTCCCATCTACCCGCACAAACCACCTACTCCACGAGGCTCTCTCCAAATCCCATTTTAATCTCACGAGAACTCAACGGGAACAAGCAGCAGGAACACCCTAATCCCAGCAATAATCTTCAACTTCCAACTTCCCTAAAACCCATTATCTTAAACTGGCAACGCCTTAAACTCAAGGAGCCGGTTACTTCCTCAAACCTGATCAGCTCTAAACCCGGATCTGCCTAGGTCCTTGAGCAAGGTCACCTCATTAAAGCATGCATGCAATGTCCCATCAAATGTCCTCTAAGCAGCATGGGGTACGCTTGGCAAGGAAATTTCGATGCGTCATTCCTACTTGGTAATGGCCCTCAGCAGGTTATAGTTCAGTGGTAGAGCACTTGCCTAGCACATGTAAGGCACTGGGTTTGATCTCAGCACCACATAAATAAATAAAGTAAAGGTATTGTGTCTATCTACAACTTAAAAAATATTTTAAAAAAGAAATAAAAAATATTACCAATAACACTAAAGCTCTCAGATTCTTTCCCTACATTCATCAATTTCCTTCCCATTCTCTTAGAACAAATTTTGTGATATATAAGCACCTTCCATCTTTTTAAAGTAGTTTTCTTAAATGTGTAGCTACTTTAAAATAATATGCTGTTTAGTATTTTACATTTATAACTTGTGTATGTAAAACAATGTAGCATGAACATGTTTGTGAGCTGCCATTTGCTCAACTTTTTAATGTAGTATGTTAATCTATGTTGATTATGGTGGCTACAGTTCATTCATTTTTAGAACTACATGTATGTATTTAATTTTTTTATTTATTTGTTCTAATCAGTTATACATGACTGCAAAATTACCTTCGATTCATTGTATACAAATGAGCACAATTTTTCACTTCTCTGGTTGTTCACGAAGTAGGGTCACACTGTTTGTGCAATCATACATGTACCTAGGCTAACGATGTCTGTCTCATTCCACTGTCTTTTCTATGCTCATGCCCCTCTCCCCTCCCTTTCCTCTCCTTTACCCAATCCAAAGTTCCTCCACTCATCACATGGCCCCAACCCCCTTATAGATTAGCATCTTCTTATCAGAAAAAACATTCAGTCTTTGGTTTTCTTGGATTGGCTTAATTGGTTTAGCATCCATTTACCTGCAAATGCCATAATTTTATTCTCTTTTATTGCTGAGTAATATTCCATTGTGTATATATATACCACAGTTTCTTTATCCATTCATCTACTGAAAAAGCATCTAGGTTGGTTCCACTGTTTGGCTATGGTGAATTGAGTTACTATAAACATTGATGTGGCTGCATCACTGTAGTATGCATTTTTTTTTAAGAGTCAACATTTAATCTTCACCACGATAATCATAGAAGAGACAAAATTTTGATATGTGAAAATTGACAATGTGACAATGCCTCCAAAATTTATTCACCAATATGCAGAACCTGTGGATACATACTGGTAAGAGAGAATACAAATGGACAAAAAACATTTCATAACCACATGTTTCTTAAATACTACTGATTTTTGGAGAATTCATTGTGCCCAGAAACCCTAAAAACTTAAATAATATTTTGAAAACTTATTCAAAGTTTAAATTAATTGAACATCTGAAAACTCATACCAGTAGTGAATATTGAACAGATTTTGTCCAATATGTATGCCTTATATAAAAATGAAACATTTATAATAAACACTTTGACAAATGTGAGAGTATATGTATGTGAGGATCAGTAAAATATATTACTCATTTAAATATAGAAAATATGTAGTTGTCTTTAACTTTTGCTTAAATTTTTTTTAAGCATTATCAAGTTATTTGGTAGAAATATCAGTCATAAATATCATACATGCATAGTGCAGAAAACTCATATTTGAAAGCATATAATTTTTGTTTTCTAAATCAAAAATTAATATTTTCATTTTTGAATACTGGAGAAAAGGATTATATGAAATCTATTTTTTGATGTTTAACACTGAATTGTAACATTTTAAACTTTATTTTTTTTTTTGTATTTCAGTTTATTTATTTATTTATTTTTGTTGTTAATTTTAATAGCATAATTATACAGGTGCTTTAGATGAGCTATCCAGCTAAACTTCTATTATATTGATGCATTTCCCTTTGAAACAGAGTTTTTTAAATTTTTTTTATTGGTTGTTCAAAACATTACAAAGCTCTTGACATATCATATTTCATACATTAGATTCAAGTGGGTTATGAACTCCCATTTTTACCCCAAATACAGATTGCAGAATCACATCGGTTATACATCCACATTTTTACATAATGCCATATTAGTAACTGTTGTATTCTGCTACCTTTGGGTATAGACCAAGGAGTGGGATAGCTAGGTCAAAAGATGGTTCCATTCCAAGTTTTTTAAAGACTCTCCATACTACTTTCCAGATTGGTTGCACCAATTTGCAGTCCCACCAGTAATTTTGAGTGTGCCTTTTCCCTCACATCCTGACAACAATTATTGTTTCTTGTATTCTTGATAACTGCCATTCGGACTGGAGTGAGATGAAATCTTAAAATAGTTTTGATTTTCATTTCTCTAATTACTAGAGATATTGAACATTTTTTTTCAAATATTTGTTGATTGGGTACCTTCTTCTGAGAAGTGTCTGTTCAGTTCCTTAACCCATTTATTAATTGGGTTGTTTGGGTTTTTTGGTGCTAAGTTTTTGAGTTCTTTATATATCATGGACATTAGTGCTGTATCTGATGTGTGTGTGGTAAAAGTTTGCTCCCAAATTGTAGGCTATCTCTTCAACTCACTGATTGTTTCTTTTGCGGAGAAGAAGCTTTTTAGTTTGAATCAATCTCATTTATTGATTCTTAATTTTATTTTTTGTGCTTTAGGAATCTTGTTTCAGAAGTCCGGGCCTAATCTGACATGATGAAGATTTGGGCCTCCTTTTTCTTCTATTAGGTATAGGGTCTCTATATCTAATTTCTAGGTCCTTGATCCATTTTGAGTTGAGTTTTGTACAAAGTAAGAGATAGGGATTTAATTTCATTTTGATACATATGATTTCCAGTTTTCCCGGCACCATTTGTTGAAGAGACTATCTTTTCTCCAATGTGTGTTTTGGGCACCTTTGTCTAGTATGAGATAACTGTATTTATTTGGATTTGTCTCTGTGTCTTTTATTCTGTCATTGGTCTATATGTCTCTTTTGATGCAAAAACCATACCGTAATTGTTCCTATGACTCTGTAGTATAGTTTAAGGTCTGGTATTGTGATGCCTCCTGCTTCACTCTTCTTGCTAAGGATTGCTTTGGCTATTCTGAGTCCCTTATTTTACCAAATGTATTTTATGTTTGCTTTTTCTATTTCCATGAGGTATGAATTTGGGATTTTAATTGATATCACATTGAATCTGTATAGTGCTTCTGGTAGTATGGCCATTTTGACAATACTAATTCTGCCTATCCAAGAGCATGGGCAGTCTTTCCACCTTTCAAGGTCTTCTCTAATTTCTGTCTTTAGTGTTCCATAGTTTTTCTTGTAGAGGTCTTTTACCTCTTATGTTAGATTGATTTAATATATATATATATATATATATATATATATATATATATATTATACATAAATATGTCATAACATTTATAGCCATTCCTTTGTTAATGGGCATTTGAGTTACTAGCCATTTTTGGAATCATAAATAATGTTGCCATACACATTTTGGAGAATAAAAAGAATGTCTCCTGAAGGGCATAAATGAGAGTTTATCTACACATATTCATACTAATTATATTACTAAAGATTATAGTATTGCTCAAGTTTTTAATTTATTCCTCTGACAGTTTTTATAATATTTGTTTTTTCTAGAAATCTGTCCATTTCTTTTAGATTATGAATATACAGCCATAACTTTTAAAAATTTCCCTCTTATTTATGCTACTTCTGTGATTACTCTCTTTTAGATACATGAAAATTTTAGATCATTAATTTTTAGCCTTTTATCTTTTCTAATATAATCCATAATTTTAATATCTCCAATATTTCTTCTTTGCATGGCTTTAGATGAATATCAATTTTCTTACATGTCATATTTTATTTTATTTAGTTATGAGTTGTTTGGTTATTCCTAATAACATTTCTCAAGCTTATCAGTTTTTTGAAATATTTTGTAAATTTTCAAATGTGCTATTCCCTTTTTAAACAATTGCACTGTTGCTATTTAAGCCAATTGCCTTGTTAAAAACGTGGTTCATATGATGCTATGGTTTGTTTTGTTAAGGTCCATAATAATATGGCAGTGTTTATTAATTTGTCTATGAGTTTAAAAAATGTATTCAACTATTTGATGAAAGCTTTTACATTAGATTTTATTTGTTAACTGTGTTTTTAAAATATATTTTCTTCTAATTTTTTTCATTTTCTTTCTCTATAACTAATGGGATAAATATAATGAAATTTTTGATCATGCTATTGCATTTAAGCATTTCCTATTGTAATTTGATGTTTTATTTTTCAATGTTTAAAAGTTATTTTATTATGATTTTTAGAAACCATATACATATCTTAAAAAAACACAGTCTTGTTTTTTTTTTTCCATTGAAGAGAATGCTACTATAATTGTTAGAATAATACTGGACTTTTTTCCTATCATCTCATTTTTTTCTCCTTTGTTGTTCCTATTTGACAACTTTTTTCTTTTCTTGCCTATACTCTTGATTGGCTGTGCTTTTTTGTTCTATTTAACTTAAATGTTATCTGAAACTTTGAAAGTTATTTTCCCCCTTTTTTTTCAATATTTATGCTTGCTTGAAGTAGCTTTGTTTGAAGTAGTTCTTTTGAGTTCTAGAGCTTTAGAGATAATGATTTGAAAAATCACTTTGTAGAACTCCTATTATCAAAGTACCTAATGCAGGAAAAACTTGACATTTTCTGCTGTTTTACCTACCACATGACTAATTTCTAATAGATTGGGGATTGTAAAGAATGTTTAACATTTACCTAAGAGCTGCTTAAATTTTAGGAATTCTGGCTTGAAATTGGAAATTATATGTTGGGGTTTTTGTTTGTTTGTTTGATGTTGTTTTTGGTACTTGAGATTGAACCCAGGGGTGCTTTATAACTTAGCCACATCCCCAACCCGTTTTATTTTTATTTTTTGCATTTTTAGAGTCTCACTGCGTTGCTTAGGGCCTCACTAAGATGCTGAGGCTGACTTGACCTTGTGATACTCCTGCCTCAGCCTCCTGAATTGCTGGGATTATAAGTAGGCAACCCCATGCCTGGGTACATGTTTTTAATAAATAGAAATATCTTTAGGGGGAAAATTTTCCCTAGAAAGAAGGTGAGAGGTAGGAAAAAGAGGAAGGAATTATAAGGTAAAGGTTGGGAGCTTGAAAGCAGAAAAGTTGGGAAGAAAACATTTATAATCCTTATCTATCAGAATACCATGAAGCTGGGCAGCCAATTTGATAGCCATTTATACCAACTGAAAAAATGAACAATTTGTTTTCTCTTATAATTTTCTGAAATTCATTACAAGGCCTTCAAACCTCCTATCTTATTGAGAAGATTACTCAGATTACTGTCATACCTTTCAGTCTTGTTTCTTCAGTAAAATATTGCTCTAATAAAGTAAGTGAGTGTTCTCCTTCACCTTTGATCAACTATCTTGGAACACCTGGGATATCCTTTCCTCTCTCCATTCAAATCATTATTCCTTTCAAGAGTGCCCAAGTCCAGGTGTCCCCATCCTAATCTCTCTCTATTTTGAATACTTCAATTCTTCAGGTTGAATGACAAAAAGATATTTAATAGTAGATTGTCTTGTAAGGATTGCTACTCTTCTAGCCACACAAGACTGTGCCTTTTACCAAAATGTTGAATGCCAAAACTTAACCTAAGACCTTGGGGAGATTTTCCATAAACATTAGCTACAGTTTTCTCATCTGACAAAGGTGTAATCAGAAAAGGGTTGACTCTTTTGATCTTCCTCTGAGTCTTTATGAATCTCTTCTTTGCTAATACTTACCTCTTTAGTGGATTGGAAATCTTTGAGCTAAGCTACTTCATCCTACTTTTTAAAGATAGCCTTCAACTTCAAACCCATCTCTCATTTCTAGAACAAAGAAAGTACGTAACACACATGAGCTACAGCTAACTGACTCAGTAGTATATTAGTTGGGATGAACTATCTCACTTGGTTTACTGTATTTATTTCACACACACATACACACATGCATAGCATTATTTTACTTAGAGCAAGTCCTATGGTACTAAGGTTAAAAATATTAGATTACAGAACTGTTTAGCTAAACAATATATATCTTCTAAAAAAACAAGTACTGTTATATTATTTTTACTGAATAATCCTGTTACAAATTAATTTTTTATTCTGACTTTACTGAATATGTACAAATAAAAGCATATATGTTTAAAGTATTCAACAAGATGAGTTGATATATGTATACATTGTGAAATCATACCTACAATAAAATTAATTAACACAATTGTCACCACACCTAGTTACCATTGGGGGTGTGTAGTGTGTGGACATACTAAAATATAAAATTCAAGTAAATAATGGTGTATTTTTTAATTGCGATCACTTGGAGGTGGTACATAAGATTCCCTTGAGCTTATTCATCTTATAACTGAAAGTTTATAGTTTGATAGAGATCTTTTTATTTCTCCCACCCATGTAATTAAAAATTTACCTATCTTAGCAACTGTGGTATAGCTGGCATTTATGGTTAATCCAGATAAGTACATCCTCATCTAGAACATTTGACATCCTAGAGGTTTGGAGAGATACCTTCAACCCACTTCTAAGTGAAATCCTAGTTTCTGAAAGACCTTGAGATTTCTAATGTTTCTAATGTCATACAGAATGACATAATATGAGATTAAAATCATATGTTCAAACAGTGTGTTCTTTCTCTAATCCATCCTCAGCATGCAATGTAAATGCTACATGTAATGTATTCCTTCCCAGCTAAATAGTATGATGTGCAGAGTAAGTAATTTCTATAAAAGAGCTCTAGCACTGGTGGGAAACTAATGTTTTGGCCTCCCATACTTTAATTTAATTTGAAAGTGGTTTATTTTGACTGGTCATCATAAAACATTGAAAAGACAAATTATGGGGAATTTATGCAATATTACTATGGTACTCTAATGACATGAGGAACTGAGGAACGATAATACCACTGAAATGTCAAAATCATTTGCAATTCTCTGTTAGAATACTGTTTTTGCTTACAGATTTAGCTAGTAGTGGGGATAAAGCTGTCTCTGGTATTTGGAGCCAGGAGGTGTAGTTCAACACACAGCGTCTCATAGGGGATGGATCCCTGAATTCCATCCTCTGGATTCTCCATAGATTGCAGGCTGCATGTCTTAGTTAATTTGGTTTACAGTACCACGAATACCATAGACTGGGTGGTATATACAACAAACATTTATTTCTTACAGTTCTGTAGACCGGGAAGTGCAAATTCAAGTTGCTCATAGGTGCTGTCTAAGGAGGGCTCCCTTATCAGTTTGCAGACAGCCTTTTTCAGATTGTATTCTCACATGCGAAGAGCAGATATCACCTCTTCTGTGTTCCTCTTTTTAAAGGGCTTTTATCCCATTCCTGAGGGTTCCAATTTCATGACTTAATCGTATCCCAAAGGCCTGGCCTAAAACCATCCCATCTGGAATCAGGATTTCAGCATGTAAATTTTTAGAAGGTAAAAATATTTATACCATAACCCTGGCTATCAACTATTGTATGTCCAATGCCAATCGGGGTGTTGTATGACTTGGTGATGATATTCTGCTAGTCCTCAAATAGTTAGCACTTGTCTTTGCAGGCACATTTAATATACAATGTAGTGACTTTGGCACTAATCATTTTATTCTGGGCAGTTGTTTAATTTTTCTTTGCCTCAATAACTCCTTTCCTCATAGTGTTTAATGGGAAATAAAATGAAATAATGTTCCTTAGTTTCTCAGGACAGGGCTGGGCACATGATAAGAATGCAATAAATAATACATCTACATATTTTAACTTTAATAGATATAGCATTTATAAAAATTTGAACATATACTGAATACATGAATATATTACTCAGTAACAAAGTTATTTAAGAACTCATAAACATGTGACTCAAACCAATTTTTAAATTACTACCTTGGTTATTTCCATAATCTTGAAATATATCCTACTTATTTCAGTGTTACAAGATGGCTTCAATCCTTGGCCCAGTAACCGTGTGAGGTAGAGGAGACACAAAATCACATGGTGTGAAGTCTGGGGATTTGGATGGCCATTGTTCCCAAGGGAGGTGCATGTACTAAATGTCTGGAACAGTATACTGCTGTGTACAGGACATTTATCAGGAAATCCTGGACTGGAAAATGAAACAGAGACTTCCTATATCATTCTACTATTAGTTCTGCATTAGGTCTGGATATGTTATTGTTGTCAATGTGAAAGAAAGAAAAAAGAAAGAAGTTGAAAGTAAATCAGTGATTTATGTCTTAAAAAATACATTAACTTTTTGCAAGTCACTTACATATTCTGTAATCACAGAAACAAATTTAATGAACTCCCACACAAGGAACAGAAAATTACAATTCTAAGGGTAACTACAATTCATTGCTGACTGCATGTCCACATACAACTTTAATGCTGAATAATAAAATCTGAAAGTAGTTATAATTGTATAATAAATAACATTTAGTACAAAGTAAATAAATGTCTCTATGCAAAGGACATACTTTTGAGATTTTTTTTTAACCTTTGCTTTTGAAAAACTAATGTGAAGAAAGATAATAGTGCTGGTTCAGATGTTAAGTTCTGGGTCAGATCCCTGGAGAGTTGGACAGGAAATAGGGAAAAAAAAATGTTTGTGAATGGAGATCTCTAGGACTCGGAAGTAAATTAGGTATAGTGGTGCTATGTCACCCTAGGAAAAACATGACAAGGAGGTCATGTCTGAGGGAAGGCAGCTTGGATGAAGTGGAAAGCTTGAGGGTTCAAAGGTCAGTTGGCCAACTGGAAGTAAGATAAGGAGTTTGGGACCATGTACACAAATGAGAACCTTATTTGGGAAAGGGTATATTTTCCTTCATATCTCATACAATTCTTTTAGAATTACAGTGAAGCTATAGAAAACAATAGCTATGGTTTTTATTGCTGGTTAGAAAGTCTGTCTCTTCACTTGTCAGTGTTATTAGGCAAGAAAAAAATATTCCAATGAAACTCTGTTCCTATTTTCATATCCTCAAATAAAAACTATATTTTTTATCTCCCCAAGTTATTTAGCTTGTGGTTTTTTTTTTTTTGCCATCTTCTACAGTTCTGTTTTCTAGTCACATTCCCATTTTCATTTTATATATTCTGATTATTGCTAAGAATGAGCTGAAGTGAGCTTTTGATCTTGCCCTCCAGGCTCCCTTGGCAATTCATTTTATCCTCTTTCTTTATGTAGAGTCCCTCAACCCTGCTGCTTCAGCTCCAGTTGTTTCTTATAGTTTCCCTGGAGCCAGTATGTTGTCACTGTCTGAGACATAAAACAGTTCTTCAGAGCCTATGCAAATTTAAATATTGCTTGTTCTCACCGAGTACAATTACACATTTTTTTTTCTAAGTAGCGATCAGAATTTTGGTCTTAATATCTTTCCAAACCCTGTGTTACCATTTCATTTACTGCCTTGAAGATGTTTTGTTTTAAATTTGATTAGAATTTCCGCAGTTTATTTCAAGAATTTCTGGAAGTCTTTGGTATGCTGTTTGTTGTCCACATATTAGATTGTCATTAGTTACAAAAGGAGTTATAATTATATTATGTATTTAGTATAGTCTTCTGGAATAGCAGTTTTGGCTCTTCTCCACCTTCGATTCCCTATTATGGGATTATGAAAATGATTTAGGCTTCAAGATTTCTTCCTTTGCCATCCAAGCATTTCTTTCTTATCAGAATTCTCTCAGAGTCATTCATTCTCTTTTTCGCCATGGTTTAAATGGGGTTTGACAATCATGTATCATATCACCTTTCAGCTCTTTCTTGTCCAGATTGTGATATCATCAGACACTAAAAGAGGTTAAAACATCAGCTCTCTCTTCTGTTCTTTCCCAAAGACCTTGGGGACCAGAAATTCTGTACAAATGTTCAGAGGAGAATGTATGAAAAAGGCATTCTCTTCCAAGATTCTTGCTTCCCACTTTCTCCCTTCCAGTTACCGTGAATATATGGGCTTTCGCAGACTTTGAACTTTTCTGTATTATGCTGAGCAGTATGTATTCCATGAGAATCTTAGAGAGTTGGCAGCATCCATAGAAGAAGGTCAATTTCTTCTACTCTGGGAAAATAAGGAAATTGGTAAAGAACTGTCATCATGGAGACCTACCACTTTAGTACCAAGGACTTTAAATGGAGCCTCTGCCTAGGGAAAGTAAAAGCATGGTAGGAAGAAGATGGGCAACAAATAATAGACTGAATATAAGCAAAATACAGAGTATAAGGTATAGGTTCAATTCATGTTATCCTTTTTGTCTTTTGCTTTTGTTTTTATTTATGTAAATTCTTTATGTGCCTTACCTCAATACAACTTTTGAGTTTTAAACATCGTGTACTACTAAACTTTGATACAGATATGTAAAAGAAATAACAAGAATTGGAAGTCTATGAAACAGATCCTGTTGGAATCAGTGAACATTCTTAAGGTCATGATGAATCTTCAGAAAAAAATGGGTTTTGTATAGTCTAGACTTCTCAGAATTCTGAGGCTCAGTTTTTATTAAAAAAAAAGAATGTAAATTTGTAGAAATACAGGAAAAGGCAGAGGGAGTAGGGGGGAGAAAAAAGAAACAAAAGAAAAAGAAAAATCAAAACTTGGTAAGAAAAGAAGCAACTCAAGTTAATAAATGGGTGAAGGATTTGAACAGATACTTTGGCAAAATAGTTATATGGATGGCAAAATCAATGGAAAGATGTTCAATATCATTAATGTCTTGAAAAATGCAAACTAAACCCACAATGAGACAATTATATAAATCAGTTTGAATGTCTAAAAAAGACTGACCATACCAAATGTCACTGAGGATATGAAATAATTAGAACTGTCATTTCCTAGAGAAATATGATTTGGTACAACCACTTTGGAACAAATTTGATGAGCTTTTATTAAGTTAAAAGCTTTATTATCCAGTTGTTTCACTACTTGGTATTTATCTAAGATAATGTATATGTCCATAAAAATTATATTTTAGTGTTTATAGCAACTTTAATTGTAATAGGGAGATACTCAAAACAACAAAAAGTGTCAAGAAAAATGGTTTAAAGGTAAATTGTGAAATATCTATACATTAAAATATTATCCAGCAATAAAAGGACTAGTTATTCATACATGTAATAACAGAATGAATCTCTGAATAATAATGTTGAATGAACAAAGGAAATCAAAAGAGATCAGTTGTATATACTATATTTTCCACTTGTATAAAATTCTAAGAAATGAAAATTAATGTGTGCTGATAGAATACAGATTACTGGTTGCATAAAGATAGAGGGACAGAAAAGCAAGAGATGGAGGAATTATAAATGTGTGCAGAATAGATATTCAGTACATTAGACAAA
Organism: Ictidomys tridecemlineatus; assembly: GCF_052094955.1. NCBI lineage: Eukaryota > Metazoa > Chordata > Mammalia > Rodentia > Sciuridae > Ictidomys > Ictidomys tridecemlineatus. Next base: position 89,381,237 of record NC_135488.1, on the reverse strand, counting down.
GGGAAATGAAGGGAAGGGAGGGGAGATAGGAAAAGGAAAGAAAGTGGAATGGATCTGAAATAATTTTCTTATGTACTTATCTGAATACACCATAGTGAATCCCACCATCCTGTACATCCATAAGAACGGGGTCCTAACTATTAAAAGATATATTCTCTGCTTGTATAATTATATCAAAATGAATTCTACTTTCATGTACAACTAGAAAGAACCAAATTAAAAAAGAAAAAAGAAAACCAAATGGGTATACAAAAAGTATCTTGTGTTGGAAATATCATTATCTTTATTTATTGTTATGTTTCTACAGCTGTTTACAGATATCAATCTTAACCAACTGACATTTAAAATATGACAGTGTGTTGTAATTGGATTTTACTTCAATGCATCTATACTTTTCAAAAAAGAACCCATAATATTCTTGGAGAAGAACAGAGTGGGCATGTTCTCTCCAGGCTTTTTATAATGTTACTCTAAATAAGACCTTTATTTCTGTAAAGATAGACAAATAGAGCAGTGGAATAAAATAGAGATTCCAGAAAAAGGCCTGAGCATATGTGCAGTCTTCATTTATAAAAAAGAGTGCTACTCCAAAGCTGGGGAAGGAAAATATTTTTCAATAAATCATGCTGGGGCACTTTATATTCATAAAAATGAAAATCAAATCTGGTTCTATCTCATGTCATGCACAACACTATCTTCTATGTAGATCATAAATCAGACAATGAAAGGCAAAGCAATAAATAAAAAAAAAATTGGGAGGACACTTCAGAACATCTTCATGACATAAGAACATTTATCAAAAATGCAAATCAATAGGTTAATATGAGTGAATTTTACCATATTAAGGCTGTTCATCAAATGCTCACTTAAGAAAGTAGAACACGATGATGTGTGCCTGTAATTCCAGTGACTGAGGAGTCCAATGCAGGAGGATTGCAAGTTCCAGGACAGTTTCAGCAACATAGGGAGACCCTCATTTCTAAATATAAAGTATAAAGGGCTTGGGATGTAGCTCAGTGTTAAAGTGCCCTGGGTTCAATCTCCCCAATCATCGCCCAACTGTATGCATATACAAAAATAAATAAATAAATAAATAAAATAGAAAGTAAAAAAAGCCACCATCTTGGTGAGGAAATTCAACACAGAAAGCTTTGATACATCTGAAAATATCTAAGATTCTAAAAGATCAGTAGGAACAAATTGACAATTATGCAGAAAATGAACAATGACCTGAAGAGACACAATAATATTTTTAAAATGGTCAAGTTCATTGGTAATTAGGGGAATGAAGAATAAAACCACAATGGGATATGACCATATCATTCAAATGACTGAAATTTGACAGTTGGACACATGATGGGAACTCTGATATACTGCTGGGAGGAGTGTAAATTTTTGTTCTATTACTTTGAAAGGCTATTTGGTATTATCCACTAAATTTGATCATGTACATGCTCAAGTCAACTAGTGCTTGCATATGGGAACCAGCTGATAAATTTTCAATAACTTTTCAACCAACCTCTTATATGGGATAGTTTTGGATTGGTCATAATGATAGTATTTACATTAGAATTATGTAGTATGCTATAAAAAAGGGCTTTTCACTGTAAAGTGATGTATACAGTAGTATTTGTCATAACTTCTAGCAGGAAACAACCCACATGTATGTAAGGCAGAATTGATAAATAAATTGTGATATCTGCATATACTGGACTATGTCAATAAAAACATCTACATGTGACCAGAATAATAATTTCAAAAAAACTAATAATTTTAGATGTTGTTGTGTATACTAGGCTATCTCTGTATTCCTCTCTGTCCCTCTCCTCTTTTCTTCTTTTTTCTCTTAATTTATTCTTATTTCTTCTCTTTTATTTCTTCTATACTGATAAAATAGTACTTTTTAATCAGGGGGAAAACAATAGAACTTCCTTTGTTTTAAGATTGAAATACAGAATGGGGGTCTACTAATAGTAGTGAGAATGTCATTTTTATTGCTTAGATGATATTGAGGTAGCAACTAGAGTAGATGGACTGGTTTTGAAATTGCAATGTGTGGGAATGTGTACAAGTTATTTAACTTCACTGAGGTTTGTTTCCGTCAACTGTGTAATTGGAATAATCATAATACCACCTCCCTCAAAGGATAATTATGTGAGTAAAAATAAGAAGTGTATCTCTAACAATGACCATATAAAGTAGGAGTATATTGTGTTTTAGAGATTATAATGTGTGCTTACATCCATATATTTTAAGCTATTATTAATCTATTACAGGGTCCTCTAAAATCTTTCTTTTGGCTTTCAATAAGAATGATACATCTTGTAATTCATAAGATACCAGTATCATTTTGCTTATGGGCAAAAGTGATGAAATTTCAGTAGTAGGTCTTGGAGGTGACCAAGAAAGGATGGTTTAAATAGTTAGTTGACCTATACTTGAGTTTATTCAGAGGTTTTCTTTCATTATTTTATATGTGTGCTTAATTTATTAACTTTTTAATCCTTGAAATATGGACATATTATATTGATTAGCAGGTACAGTTCTCAAAAGCTGAGATGTGTTTCTATTGGTTTAACCACATTTAGTAATTCTCTTTTTTTTCTCTATTCCCTATGACTTTATGTTTTGAACAGACAGCCTGTCAAGTGAGTTTACTATGCAGGGAACGTTACTCATCATTGTGTGAGCAATTTAGGTTCAGTAAGCAGGAGTCATGACTCATTAAATACCACATCCATGTTTGAAATGAGCAAGTGCATTTAGCTTTGATTGAGTCAAGGGGTTGTTAATTAAACCTCCTTGATCTTTGTCAAATATACATCCCACTAGAGTGTATAAATATTTGTATTATTCTAAAGGATTTATATTTCTTTTAACATTATGTATGGCATAGTGCTAATTACATTAAAAGAGAAAAATAAAGAAATATTCTAATATATGTTTACTTACCCGTGTGTATTTGTTGCCATAATGAGAATGCTGAAATGCAAGCATACATACCTTTGGAGGTACTAAGGTAGAAAATGTGGATAACAGTTCTATTTTATTTCAATTTGTTTTTGATAGTTGGTTTTTTTTGCCTTTAAAAGCAATTTGGGCTTCAACTGCCATATTTTAAAGACTGCAGAACTTTCAGCAACACTATAGTATTAATTTCTAAAATTAATAATTGTTGGCAAGCATGTGGAGAAATTGGAGCCCTCATACATTGCTGGTGGAATGCAAAATTGTCCAGCTATTGTAGAAAACAGCTTGGTGATAGCACCAAGTTAAGCAAAATTAACATATGAGCCTACAATTCCACTTTTATGCATTTACCCCAAAGAACTGAAAACAGTTACATATATGTGTACATATATATTCATAGAGGCACCATTCACAAGACCTTTCAAAGTGTGTGGAACAGCGTAAATGTCCATCAACAGATGAATGAATTAGCAAATTGTTATGTTTATATAAAATTAAATATTATTTAGTCATAAAAGAGATGAAACCCTGATCAATTCTACAATGTGGATCAATCTCAAAAACATTATGGTAAGTTTAAAAGAGTCATAGAAATGATCATGTAGTATGTGCAGGACAGGTAAAGCAAAGAGATGATGTATATCGGTGGTGATCAGGGCCAAAGAGGGTGAGATGGGCTAAACTCTGTAATGTGTGTGGATCTTAAATTTGGGGAGACAAGAACTAATCTGGAACTAGATTGAGGTGTGTGGGGTTCCACAATATTGTGAATAGAATAAATGGCAACAAATTTTTCACTTAAAATATTTAATTGTATGTTATGTAGATTTCACCTCAATAAATTGTCTTCAATATTAGGGTCAGTAAAATATATGCAGACTTACAAATATAGAAGCGTTTATTTTGCTATTTATAGATTAAACAATTTATCACTTATACAGTATGGTAAGAAGGGCATCTGAGTAGATATGAAATGTAGGATGGAGAATTGGACAAAATGCCTTTTATCTCTAAGCTATATACTTCTTACATAGTATATGGCTGAGAATAGACTGTCTACATTAGCAATTATTGCTACCTTTTTATTATCACAATTTTGTGATGCCCCTTATAGTTGTTGTTTTGAAATATGAATTCATTTCAGTATATACTTTCCCATGTTCTGCAGCATTTTCCTCTAAGTCCTCAGAGAAAGTCAATGAATGGCATTCAATCTAGTTAGTTCTCTTTTTATTTTAAAATATTTAATTAACAAATAAAATTGATACATTCAGAGTATATAATGTGATAATTTGATATATGTAAATATTATGTAACACAGTCAAATAAATTAACACATCAGTTGCTAATCACACTCCCATTTTGTGCATGTGTGTGCATGTGTGTGTGTGTGTGTGTGTGTGTGTGTGTGTGTTGAGAACACTTAAAATCTACTTTCTTAGCAAATTTCAATTAAATGATATGGTATTATTAACTCTAGTCAACATGTGGTACAACAGAGCTACAGAACTTATGTATTCTATAATTCAAAGTTATCCTGCTGTCCTTGGTATGTTTTTGTCTCCTTCTAATTAATGTGTTGGAACTTTAATCACCAATGCAACAATGTTTGCAATGGGCTTAATGGGAGATTTTTAGTTCATGAAGGGAGAATAGTCTAATGCCATTATAAAAATGGATTGCAGAAGTGATTTTTCCCCTTTGTTCTGCCATGCGAAGAACAGCATTTCTATCCTGTGAGGAATGCAGCATTCAGTATTCTATTTTGAAAATGGATATGGGATTCTTGTAGACACTAATTCTGCCATCACCTTGATCATTGACTTTCTGTCTCCAGAACTATAAGACATATATTTTTATTCTTAACAAAATTACCCAGCTCAGATATTGTGTTATAGCACCACAAAACAGTCTGAGACATATACTTTAACCAGTATCTTCTCATTTTCTTCTCTCCCTATCCCCTGGTAGCCAATACTCTATGAATTAATAAATTTAACGTTTTTAGATTCTGCATATAAGTAAGGTCATGGCACATTTTAATATGTGTGTTTAATGTATTTCATTTAGTATAATGTTTTCCAATTTCATCCATGTTATCAAAATGGCAGTATTTTCTTCCTTTTAATGGCAGAATTATATTGTGTATTTATATCACATATCCTTCATTCACTTATTTATCAATAGACACAGTTGTTTTCATATCTTTGCTGATGTGAAAAATGTTACAATGAATTCAGGAATGCAGACATTGCTTTAACATACTGACTTTATTTCCTTTCGATATATAAATATAAGTGGGACTACTGAATCTTATGATAGTTCTATTTTTAATTTTAAGGAAATTCCAGACTGTTTTCCATAATTAATTTACCTTCCCATTGCTGTACAAAGTCTCCCTTTTCTCCATACCAAAATTTGTGATCTTTGTCATTTTGATAGTAGCTATTGCTTAAAGGCATGAGGCAATACCTCATTGTGGTTTTAAATTGCTTTTCCTAATAATTACTGATATTAAGTTCATTTTTATATAACTTTTGGTCATCTGTATGTCTTCTTGAGAAAAATGTCTACTTAGGTATTTTGCTCATTTCTAATTTGATTATTTGTTTTCTTTTTGTTGAGGTGTTTGAGTTCCTTATATACTATGGATACCAGGCTCTTATTAGATGTATATTTTCCAAGTATTTCCCCAATTCTGTAGATTATCTCTATACTCTGTTGATTGTTTCATTTGCTGTGCAAAAACTTTTTAATTCAAAACAACTCCCATTACCCATTTTTGCTTTTGTTGCCTGTGCTTTTAGTGTACTACCTAAGAAATTAATGCTTAACTGATGTATTGACATTCTACATCCAATTACTCAGTTCTCTCTTATCCTTCTTCAGTTGCAGAATTTCTTTTTAGTTCTTTTTTTAATAGCCCCTATTTCTATTAAAATTCTCATCCTGTTCATGCATTGTTTTCATTATTTTGTTTAGTTGCCTGTGCTTTCATTTATCACATTAATTTAATATATTATTTTGAATTATTTTCAGGCACTTCATAGATCTTCACATGTTCAGCATTAGTTACTGGGAAATTTATTAGTTTCTTTTAGTGTTGGCATGTTTGCCTCATTCTGTGTAGAATTGCATCGGTGGCTGTGTATTTGAAGCAGCAACACATTTTCTAGTTTTCACAGATTGGTTTCAGCAGGCAAAGACTTTCTCTTCCTGGATTCCCAGGCTGATGGATTTCCTCAAAGATCACAATCAGGTAGGATAATAACTAGGTCATGTGGCTGTTGCTGAGTTGCAGTGGGATATTAAGTTACCTGGATGTTACCAGAAACTCAAGCAGGCATGGATGGTTCTGTCTGGTCCCTAAGTTGAGGAGACCCTCCAGGTCATCATGTATGGAGAACTTCTCTCAAACAAAATTAGAGGGGCTATAGATAAGATGCAGAGTCATTTCAGAGTCCCCATCCAGTATTGAGGGCAGCGGGCCTCTCATTCAAGGTACAAGTAGGGATAATTCCTCTCAGGTCTCCCTGCCAGATGATTTGGGTAGCAGAAACAACGAGAAATAGGAAAGAACCTGAGTACATAGGAATATGAGTACATTTCTGGGTCTGGTGTCAGGATCATGATTGATGAACCTGCCACCTTGATACCACCATGTACTCTTGAAATGACCCTCTTAGGTCTAGTGCTCCACCAGAGTTTCATAATATCCTACTGGAATCCCAATCTCTCAAAAAGGCACTTTTATCTCTGGGTAACTGTAAAATTATTATTGCTCTGTGAGATGAGTAGAGAACCAATTATTCTGCCATAGTGCTGATGTCCTAACATTGTTGTTGTCTTGAAGAGATGTCTGGTGCCTTCTATTAAACAGTGCTGTAATTCACAATCTAGATTTTTTGAACATTTAACTGTAATATTTTACTTCATGATTATTTGTGTTGTTTCATTAACCATTTTATTTAAATTATTCTTTGAAGAGTCCCTTGAGTACAACATTGATTATTTCTATTTTAGTGTTTAAATTGCTTTTAACCCACAAAATTAGTGCAGCTTCATAGTCATAAGGCTACTCTTACATTTTTGGAATATCTTTCAAATCCCAAGTCTACGTCTCATAAGCAGAGTGATTTGGATTAATTTATTTTACTTCATTGTAGCTTTGTTTTCTCATATGTAAAATGAAATAGTGGTATCTATTGTAAAAGGTTGTTACAGAAACCAAAGAACATACATAATATATAAAAGTAAAAAGGAAAGCATTATAAATTCATTTTCAACAAGAAACTGAAAATAGAAAATTATTAATTTTGACATTTTATATATTAACAATTCAAATATTTTTGTGTATTTCCTCCAACTCAAGTACAGTCATAATTAAAATTCTCTTTTTCTTTTCATTTTTGTTTTCCAAATAGGTACTTTTATTATTTTGTGTTTTTGAAATTTGTAAAAAAGCTTTAAATAATCCTCTAGGTCTTGCTTTTTAAATCCAATAAATTTTTTTATGTTCATCCATATTGGTGTTCACACCACAATATTTTCACTATTACATAGTGTTTTATTTTGTAACCATACCAAAACAAATTTATCTATTCTCACGTTTATGATTATTTGAGTGTTTGTAACTTGGGATTCATTAAGTCTATGATTTTTTTTGTGTCTTTTCCTATTTATAAACATATAAAAATAATATGTTTATTCTAATAGTATACTATTTTATTTTTTTCTCTTACATTTTAAAAATTAACCTTTTTTATTTGTTCTTATTAGTTATACATGACTGAAGAAAGTTTTTTGACATATTATACATATGTAGATTATAACTTCTCATTCTTCTGGTTGTACATCACGTAGAATTACATTGGTTGTGCAATCACATATGCACATGGGAAAGTAATGTCCAATTCATTCTACTCTCTTTCCTATTCTCATTCTCTTTTCCTTCCCTTCATTCCCCTTTGTCTAATCCAAAACACTTATGATATATATTTTTTAAAGTGTCCTGGAGCTCAAGACCTCTGTAGGTTATTTTCCTAGAAATAGCTTCCTAGTCTTGAATTTGCATGTACTTATCTCCATAAAATAGTGCTAAATTATTTTCCAAGAAACTATATTGATTTACTTTCTTAACAGCTCTATGACAGTTTTTGTTGCTCCACATCCTGCTAACATGTGGTATTGTCAGAACTTTCTTCCTATTTTTTAAACTGGTGGGTGTAAATCATCACTTTATTATGGATGAAATTTGCATTTCCCAGATTACTAATGAGATAGAACATTCTTTTCTCTCATTTTTATGCATTGTCTCTAATAATTTATTCCTCTTCAAAGTATCCAGTATGTAAAATCAACATAAAGTTTATGTTGTCTTGTCTGTTCTTTTAGATTATATTGATTTATTCAAATTCAAATGGGCTCAAAATAGAAAATTTATAAATTATAAAGCACACAAAGGTATGCAAAATTTGAATATGGTGTGGTTACTTTTATTACTGGAGGACTTTATCATTATATATTAATACTTTAAATTAGAACATTTAAGCTCCGAACTACAGTGCTGAGATATGACAAGATTATAGTAGATTTTTTAATTGTTGACACAATTTTTGTGGACTTTATACTTTAATAACCAAATCAACACAGGAACTAACACAGCAGCAGCTTAGTGTAAATATTTTTAAATAATCCAGTTGATTCTCAATGTAAATTATGTAAAGCTGTGAAAGAATAAACATAATTGAAGTTAATCTTTCTTGTGTAATATCCATCAGTGGGATAATATTTTTCAAGTTACATAAACATTGCATTTAGAGGAAAGAGCTAACACTACATAATCCATGGCACTATAATGAATATAGCAAAAATTTGGGAATTTAGATAGATCAATTAACAGTTAAAAAAACATGCAGTTTTTCTCTGTCTTGCCACAATGCCCCCTGGAGAATACTTTTGATGTTGGAGATAGACAAGAACTTGATTTTAAATAGCACTTTTTATTTTCTAGTAAAGATACTTTCCTGAGAAGTAACCTAATGTGATTGCTTTAGGATTACTAGGCCAGCAATAGGAAAAGAGACTTTTATTTACTTGGACAGTAAAATTGTTTCACGGAAAGGTAGAATAATATTAGGACATCAAGATTCACATCCACAGGGTATCCAAATAACGTGTCTTCAGTATAGTATGAATTAACCACAGAGTAGCATTTGTTTATACTAAAGACAATTTTTAGCATTTTCAAATTTAAAATGCATATTAATTATGTTCCATTATTTAATGGTACCAAGTTACTTCTCCATCATTTACTATAGTCATGACTCAAAGGAGAACTCAGTAATATTCCTTAGAACATAGGCTACAGTCAGAAATAATAAGTTTTCTGATATCTATTGCAACCATTTCCTTCTAGTCTATTTTATTTCTAGTTTGACAATGACAATCATGTTCGGGGACTTAGCAGAAAGTGTAAGTGAGTTACCACTTATCCTACTAAAATTCACTAAGATATGTGATACATCAATTTTTATGTTCCTGTTTTTGTTTTCACAAATGTACTGTGGAAATCACAGTCATCTCATAACTTCTTTGAGATGTTTAGAGAATATCATATTAATATTTTTTAAGTATCTGGGAGCTAGGAAGAAGATGTGCTATTCAAGCTCATCCAGCAAGAATAAGACAGATAATCATAGTAAAAACTACAACAAACTGCAGGTCACTTTGAAATGTGCCCTCACTTCTCAGAAAGTTTAAAATTGGTGACAAAGAATTTCTTGGCAATTTATAAAGGGAAAAGTAATCTTAATGTTTTTCTTCATGAAGGTAATATTAAATAATAAAAACCAGCCGTTAACCCAACTTTTCCATCATGATCTAACTGCCAGAAAATAACTTAAGTAAGATTTTGCTCTGTTAGTTCTTTTAGAAGATGTGAATTTGCTTATAGGTCTGTGGAAACCTTTTTGAATATAGCCTCTTGCCGGAAGCTCAAAATTATTTAGTGCTGACTGTAATTGCATCTTGGAGGAGGTAACTGACAGCATGTTGACTCGTATTGCCAAAAATAAAGCTTTTAGGTTTCCTGAGAGCACATCTAAAAATACTGGGTTTTGCTTGAAGATTATCTCTCTCGCCAAAGAATCTCTTGGTTTTTTAAAATAAGAAAATATATTTATAAGTGTGAAGTGTCAAATTTGCTTAAATTTTTTTGGATAACCCGGAAGCTGGAAAAATTATAAGAGTAACATTTTAAAGTAATTCAAAAGAATTTTGATAATACTTGGATGTTACTTTCCCTTTAGTATCATTCATTTTTTATAAACAAAAATTGTGCAGTCATCAGAATATTCAGATCTATGCAAATATAAAAATGACTCCAACTTTTCATTTTTTGGCATATTAAATGCAATATTCTTTTCATATGAAAGTAAAAATCATAATCAATTTTTATCACGACTGATCTGTTTTTCTCTCAGAAAGACTATTAAAGTCTTATGTTAATTACTTCTTAGTTATTGCTTACATTGTATACTTAGGTGGGCAGAAAAAAATCTCATAATCCTTCAGCATATATAACACTGTATTTATTGTATTTTCTTTTTATTAACTATGCCAATTATATCCTAGGAAGTGGTAGGAAAATGAATCATCTGTCATCATCACTTTTATGGATACGAGCATATTTCCAACTTGAATACATTTTTTTTTATTTTAGCTATGAATCATTACTGATAATTTTGGGGAGAATAAGAAGTCACATAGATAAGCTAAGCTTTTCCCCTATGAAACCAGATAGAGAATGGGAACCTAATAATTAGATAGCCATGCTATATGTCTTAATTTCAAGTTTGTATCAGGCTATGAAATTTTAAAATTTTTAAAACTTTACTATTTTGTCTCTACTATCTCAGTTGTATACATGACTTATGTGTAAATCTACTAACAGAACTAAGTAGAAAACTTTGATATGTTTTTCAAAAATTTCAGAAAGTAATTTGCATAGTGATCATTAAATATTGCAGAGGTTATTTACAAAATAATGTATTCCCATTTTGTTGTGTTGGTGTGTGTGTGTGGGGGGGACTATCATTCGTCTCTCATCTATATATTTCTGTTGTTGATTTGCATGTGCTTAGAGAAAAGGTAAAGCAAATTGATTAGTTCTATAATCCTAAAAGAAAAGTAATGTAGTGTTGTTGGTCCTCATAATTTAAATGTGTGCTGATAATTTTAATTTTAATGTTAATACAAAAATGCCATATATATGCACAGAAAAAAAACATTATTTTTGATAAAAAAATCTACCTAAACTGATGTTTGAAAATCATTATTCCAGTGATAGACTCCAGGAAAGTTTGCAAAAGAACACTGTGATTTTCACTTTTAATTGGCATCTCTTGGCATCACATTGACACACTTACATTATGAATGTGAGAGACACGATGACTTGCTGCCCTTCAAAAAATAATAAAGTGAAAAGCTTATTTCCATGAAAGCGAATAGTGCTTTTCAAAGGAGACAGTGATGCATAATGGAGCTGGAAGTTTTGTCACGTATCCCTGCTTCCCTAACTTGCCTTTCCCTTTCCAAGAAAATGTATCTCAGTGGTGTCAAGGTTAGAGTCGGCTCTCACAGAGGAAGGATTCAAGCTAAGAATATTATTAATTTGAATCACTTACAACCTATCAGATTCCAACATTTTCCTCCCTTAACCCAGTTGTTTATTTTGAGGGTATTAATTAAGATATTTTTGATAGCAACAAAAAAATAAAAATGAAGGAATTAGAACAGAATTCTCTTCAAAGGTTCAAGATAAACGGGATTATTACATGTCATAGGAATCTGAGTCAGTTATTTTCTGGTGTAATTGTGTGATTTGTAGTCCTATGTGATTTTCTATTAGACATAAACCAAGAAGAATCAGTGAGATCTGTCTGATTAGACTTGCTTGTTTAGAAGCATTATAGAATGATAATGTGTATAATTCTAAATATATAAGGTTTGATATGCTTTAGGACCAGTGAGGGGTGACTGCACTTGTGAACTGTTCTTCTTTATACATCTGAAGGAGAACAGATCCTCAGCACCTGATTACATAAATAGTACTGCATTTATTAACTTTGTGAAAAGTAGTTAAGTTGCCTATTTATAAAAAGTACTTTAGTATTAAAAAGAAAGTTATTCTTCTATGTCCACATACAAAATTCATCCTTCTCTCAGGAGATAAGCCATGTTTGGTTGATATCCTTTCTTAACTTCCTTCTTAAGACATACATTTGTTATGTTCTGTTTTCCTAGGAATGACCCACATTGCCTGCCAAGTTTACCTTTATCATGTAACCTTGACTCCAGCAGAGGGTTAGAGAGGTTTTCCTTAAGGTAAGCAGATATTTGATTTGTATTTCCTAATTTATAATGAAATTGAATTTCCACCCACATGTTTATGCCATATATTCTTACTATTTTGTGGCTTTCACAATGTTTTCTCCATCTCTTAATCTTTCTCTGTGTACATGATGTTCTGTAGCTTTACTACCACGTGTCTAGTGTCAATTTACTTTTGTTTATCATCCTTGGTATTTTAGTGCATGTTTAAAATATAAAAATGATTTCTTGGTATTTTAGTACATTCTTATTTTGTCTTTAAATATTTCTTCAACGAATACCCATCTTTCATATTTTACAGAACTTTATATGTTGCTTCAATTCATGTGCATGTTCTTACATGTTCTTTCATATTTTATCTGTACAGGTGTGTGTCTATATGTAGAATTCTTTGTAATTTCCTCAAAATTGTCTTTGAATTTCTAATTCCTCAGTTGCATTCAGTGTATTATTGAATTTTAAAGTGTTTTTACTATGTTTTAAGTCCATAGTTGCTAATTGGCTCATATATATATATATATATATATATCACTGATTGGTTCCACTTCATGTTTTCTTGTGTTTGTACCATACCTTCACCTGCTTTTGGGGTGAATATCACTCCCTCATTTATCTCTTACAGCACTTGAAGTAGATGGATTTTAACATTGCTTTTCCAGATTGTTCCATAAATATAATCTGGAGTGAAATTGTGACTGTGACATATTTTGTTTCTACTTATTTTATTTGTATACTCCTTTTAATTTGTAAATTATAACATTCAAAGTAGTTTATTTGAAAAGTTGTAAAAAAAACCCAAATGTACAGTTTAAAGAATGTTTATAAAGCAAATTCCCATGAAATCACCACTAAAGAAATGAAAATAGAACTTTAATCTTTCTTCCTTTAGATCAGTGTGGAAAAAAATTTTCTTCAAAGCATGTGTAATTATAGAAATGCTCTTATATGAGTTTGGGATCTTTTTGAAGCCTGATATAGAATAAACTTTTGAAAATCTTTCACACGTTCTTCACATGCAAAAAAATTGCATTACAGAACTTTAAGTATGCCTTTCAAGTGAACTTTATTAATATTATTATGAGTCTCTTTCTCTGTTTCCTAGGCACATCTTCCCTTGCTCTATCTTTCTCTACTTCTGCCTGACTTTAATCTAGATTAGTGGTGGCTTAGGATGTGTTGGTGGGCTTATAAATTCAGGCAAAATTATTAGTTAAACAGTTGTAACCTCAGCTTGAAAAGGATATGGGATAATTTATGAAGTACTTGCCAGATGCTATTCACAGATAATATCACGAGGAAATTATGTGGAATAATGTCTGCTTCAAACTTCAATAAGTTGCAGTTGTTCATGCCCCCAAAATAAATGGCTGGCTGAGGTGATGTGGCTACTTAGGACATCTAGATCTGCAGTGGAGCATGGCATTCATGCTCTATTTAATTGAGCCAAAAACCTATAAAACTTCTCTTTACTTCACTTTGTTGCATATCACATCCTTTATTCTACCGGTAATCGGTATGAAAACAGCTCAAAACCCTTGAATTTTTGAAGGATTAATTCTCCTTGATTTTCTTCTCATAATCTTAGACATTTTCTTGCTTTTTTTTTTTTTTTAGAGTTTCATTTTGAAGACTTGTCTGTATGCAATTCCATTGCCCAAGTGTATGAAGAGCTGAATTGGTATGTTGGCTAAGGCTTTGGGCAACTGTGGTTATTGTGCTTGGTCTTTGCTTTTCCTTCTGAAATTGTTTTTAAAGCCTTGGAGTTGTGTTCAGTAGACTTATGTGTTGTACTTTTATGACTGTTCTCTTCAGACATTCTTTAATTCTTTCCAATTCAAGATGGGACACTTGGAACTTTCTCCAGACAGAGATAATCACCCTCAGATGTTCATTTTTCACCCTCTACCTGTCTGTCTTTAGCAGCTATTCCATAAATTTTCTGGTTGCATGAGTATAATGATAGGTGAACCCTGGGTTTGACCTGTGACATTGTTCTATGGTGGAAAAGATTTTTTTGGGCTATCCAAGATATCTGCTGTCCACCTACCCACCATCCTTCTGAGGATGGCTCTTATTCATGAGATGCTTTTTCCTTTTTTCATTTTGCTATAATTTTTATTGCTGGAGAAAATTTCTCTAAGTAGAATTTATGGGTATTCTCCCTCTAGTTTGCTTCTCACTCCGGAAAAATCAAATGGTGAGGTGTTACAATTTTCTGACTCTGGCAAATTGTTAAATTGGTCTAGGATTGCATGAAAAGGCTTATCTGCATATTTTCCCTGAGGTTTCCACACCTTGCCATTCAGTTGATCTCCAAATTGGAGAAGTGTTAGTGGAATTTTAAAAATCTATGCACTTATCTTTACCTTCATCCTATACTCTTACCTTAAAGGAAGATATGGGGAAGAGTAGTAAGGGGAATCATCATAGTAATTATTATTTTACTTTTGTAAAAACAAATTGAAGTGGAATCCATGATTTGGTTTTACTTGGTTACATGGAAATATCAATATGTGGAGTAAGCTTTTAGAAATCTGCTTTTATGGCATGCAGTAAATTTATCTGGTGACATTCCCTCATCCAAATATTTGAAGGCATGTGGTAGGCAAGCTTCTAAAAATGACCTTCAGTATAACTTGCCCTTGTAAAATTATTTTCTCTGTGATTTGATGAGACATCTCTTCCAGGACTAAGTTCCAAGGCAGTTTGCAGATTTAATTAAGGTTACTAATCAGTTGACTCTGTCTCCTTGGATATGGAGTAACTTGGGTAAGCCAGGCCTAACTAAATGAACCCTTTCTGTGTCTAGTGCCAGAAGAGAAAAATCAGGAAGATTTATGTCATGGAAAGGACTAGATCGACACTTCTGGTTGGAAGACAGAGGGAGAAGGAATAAAGTGGCATCTAGGAAATTGGAGGGGCCTCTAGCTGCCAGTCAGGAAGGAAAAAGAGACTTTAGCTCTAAAGCCATAGGAACTGGGTTATACCAACAATCTGGATGATGTCCCATGGACTCCAAATAGGAATCCAGTCTGGATACGACTTTGATTTTGGCCTCGTGATACCCTAAGAATGAAGTCTAGCTAAGGCCACCCAGATTTTTGACTAGTAGACTTGTAAGTGCTAAATAGCTTTTGTTTGAGTTTATGGTAATTTATTATGCAACAGGGAAATGAATACAGTGTACATTCAAGACAGACTGCAGGAGAACTTGCAAAGTACATACCTATCCCTGTGGGCATCATTTAATGTCAAAAGATACTGTGCAGTAGATTTAAGAACCAACTCCGTTTCCCACATTTACTTCAACTTTGTTTTAACTTCAGTCTCTATTTATACTCCTCTCCCATTGTCTCCTGACCCACTAATCTCAATTAATCCTTGATCATATTTGTAGGTCACCAGGAACTAGCTTCTATTCTTTTTCCTCTCTTTTCTGTGCCCACCTGTCATTCTTTCTTTCTTGTTTTTCTCTGTAACATAGCTCTGCTGAATAAGGCGAAACTGCTCAATTTATCTTTCCGCATTTCTGTGTCATTTGTTTTAGAAATAGTTAATCTTCCACAATATGTGTAAAAATACAGATATTTGAAGATAATTTTAATGAAGCCCAGCACATATTATTTCCATAAACAAGGTAGAACATTTTAGTTTAAAATATAGCTTCTCTAGTGATCATTAGTCAGTTCCCCCCCCCACCCGCAAGGAGAACAATACCTAAATCCTTTGAATTGTCCAAGTTGGGATGTAGGTGGTTCCATAAGATGTTATCATCATCACCTGAGTATTTGTTATTTAGTTCCATAATTCAAGAAAATGTTGCAAACATAATACTCTGAAAATGGAAAATGAGAAAGTAATTTAATTAAAATATAACAAAGGAAAAAGCAACTTACCAATTCCTGAAACTTTACTTTCCTCTTACTTTAATAAAGTCAAGATCCTTCTTTCATTAGGGGATAAAAATTTATAAAGATCATAAAGAGACATATGAGAAAGGGAAAGGAAATTTGGAGATAAAAAAATATATATATATAAAATAAAACATATATATATATGTTTTATTTTCTACCAAAAATTGTCTTACCAGGTCCAGAGGATTAGTTCTTAAAGGAAACAATAAAATGTTTAATACCCCCACACACCAGGTATCAGGGGAAAAGTGAGGTTTCTCTTGCCACCTTATTTTTTAAGTGTTTGCTTAAAAGCAAGGGTTATTTCATGTATTTTGATTATTTAATATTAATTTTATCTTATTCACAAAACATGCAAAATTAGCTTATTTAAATTAGTATAATTATATGTTATAAAAATAATACCCATTTATTCTCTGATTGCCATGATTTTAATACTGTTGGAGTCCTAGAATATTGCCCCTTTGGAAACATTTTATAGAATTGCACAGTTCTTCTCAATATGTCCTGTACTACCCCACTACCAATTTGCAATAAGAATTCACACGGACAGACTGTGTTGGCAGAATGGTACTTGGGAAGGAAATTAAGACATATGAAGCACAATTTATTTGGAACAAAGACATTTTGCAAAATAATTTTAGATGGCATCAGAAATGAGACAAATTGGCAAACTTTTTGGAAAGGTTTTTGTCTTAGAACTATTGATTATTGAAAATGGAGACCTTAAAAATCATTGAGACATCCCTTCCTGTATTCAGGGCAATCTAAGCAACATGTGCACAACCTCACATAAAATAACTTCTTCAAATCCAAAGTAATGTATCATGTCACACATTACAAAAATAGCTTCCTAGTATCCTTTACAGGTTTTTCCCCCTCCAAAATTATAAGGAAATATCTCCTAAGCCAGAGTGCACTAGAGAGAAAAATTCAGTGTACTTCTAACTGGATAAAAAATGAAACAGAAGTCAATTAAGAAAATACTAAAAACAAAAAGGTTATATATTTGCTCTTTGCTTTATTCAGTACTCCCTCAGGTACCTGTGAGATTGCATGGATAGTTTCATCATCATGAATTTATAAATCTATTATAATTTAAATGTGCATGTTTTACTTTCCCCTTAGATTGAAACTTCATGAGAAAAAGTGTCTGTAGATTCAGTTTTGTTTGGACACAAACTCAAGGGATGTATGTGTGTATATTATTGTGTTACTCTTACAGATCTTTAATTCTTTGCTTATGAGTTGTTATTTACTGTAGTTGTGAGCCTTACAGGGCTCAGAGCACATTTCTATAATTCTTAGTATATTTTCATGATGAAATGAGAGCACCATAAGTGGTTTCATTGTTGTTGTTTGTGCTATTGTTCTGTGTGGTTAATTGTGGTTTCAGAGGCAGAGAGATAAATCAGTGAAGGTTTGTCATTCTTTGTTTCTGAAAAAGTAGTCAAGCTTTCACATAGACAGTGGACATCTAATTAATTTTTGGGGTATTTTCACAGCTTACACACAAATATATAGCAACTTTTCTAACCTGCGTATGTCTCTTCTATAACATATCTGATGGATAAAAATATAGGAATAGTTTCCTATATTTCCTATAATTCAGTTATAGTTTATTTTCTTCTAAATTAGAACTACATAAAGGTAAATAGAGTAAGATTTCTTTCCTTATGGAGAAGACAAACTATTTCATAAAACTAAAATGAATATTTACCATGAGGATCTTTATTCTTAGTGCAATACGATTAAAATTGCAGCCACTTATGTATTAAAAAAAGCTAATTCTCTACATGGCTATTATTCATGTATTACTTTACTTATTTTAAAATTATTTATTGTTATTATTTCTACCAGTAAATTTTTCTTGATCGAGAGGAAATGTCTTTACTTCTTTTATATATTGTGTTCGCTTTTAAAAATGTGCATCAAATTCTTTTTAGCAAAATTTTTTTCTTGGGAACATGACAGCATTTAATAATAAACTGTCAACATATAGAGGTGTTTCTCAAATGCAAGAATTAAGTCAAAAGGCTATAGAAGAGGAGATTTCACATGAACCCATAGCTTTTACTTATTTTGTGTTTTATCATACTACTTTGATATATCATGTTACTTTGATACGCATCATATTATTTTGATATTTAGAAAGTCTTCTTGCTGAAGTTTAGTGTAACCCATTGGTGATTAGATTGATACCAAGGAACAAATTAAACAAATCAGATGCTTGCTTCTGCATCTGTCTCTGTCTTTCTGTCTCTTACAATATAAAATGTCTCTTTCAAATCCTAGGTAGGATTGTTGAGTTTACCCTGGCTTATTCACAAATCACAGACAGTCTTTTCTTCTTTTCACACAATTATATAAATTAGACTCCTCCCTCTTTCTGCACTACACGTCAGGGAGATTTCTGTCATTTTGAGAAATAAGAGAAATAAATGTTGGCTTGGAGTATAAAAAAAGTCTGAGTTTAAATCATGACTTGGTCACTCCTTTCTTCTGTGAGAGGCGATCGGTAGGATGACCACATGAAGAGCCTGGATTTTGAGGCCAATTTTCTTTAATTTTAATCTGAGTTCTGCAGCATCATTAGTTAAGTGACCTTGGGCAAATATTACCACTATATGTCTAGACTGTTCTACTAGTAAAATTATTACAATAAGAGTTCATTTCTTTTTTTTAAGAAAGAGAGAGAGAGAGAGAGAGAGAGAGAGAGAGAGAGAGAGAGAGAGAGAGAGAGTTTTTAATATTTCCTTTTTTAGTTTTTGGCAGACACAACATCTTTGTTTGTATGTGGTGCTGAGGATTGAACCTGGGCGTGCCAGGCGAGTGCGCTACCACTTGAGCCACATCCCCAGCCCACAATATAAGTTTATTTCAACCACAGTTTGAATGAGGATTAAATAAATAGAAACATGTGAACTTCTTAGAATAATGTCTAGCATACTGTTAAAACACTGCATGTTAGCTAGAATTATTAGGTTATTATTATTTGACATTTGGCAATTCATATATGTTTTATCTATAAAATGACAAATTTGACTATCAATATCAAAAGTAGTGATCCAGTAAATTTTAGTTGCATATAAAGTCAAATTCTAGAATAAAGGCACAAATGTTGTATAGACTGTCAATCTGTAACTACATTATTTAATGACTTTTACCAGCAGATTCCTTATGCTATAGAATATACTTTTGAAAATATATACTTTATTTAAAGTGAAGATGGATACTGTAATGAGTTTGGGTTGAGTGATGTCTGATTTAAGCACTTTCATTAAAATTGCATGTAAAATAATTCTAATAAATGTTTGTAATGACCATTAGATTGTTGAATTCAATAGAAAAATTTCTGTCTTAATTTAAACTATCTACAATATTTGACAGAATTGACTCCTTTCTTTCTTGATTCTTTTTTTCCTGGCAAAAATCATGCAGCCACACTTTGATTATAAACTCTTTAACAGGCAGCCAATTGCATTTTGAATACCTCTAATAGTGAAAATTCTCTTAAATAGAATAAAAATATGTCTTCTACTAGGATTTCTTTCCAGTGATATACAAACACTCACTCAAATACATTATTTGAAACCAACATCCTTCATTTACCAAATAATTATTAAGCATCTAGTGGATGCCAAATATACAGTTACTTTTTTTCCAGGGTAAATAATCCTCTTCTTTAAACATTTCTTATTATGACACAGTTTCTAACTTCATGGTCACTCTCCACTGGGCGGCAAATTCCAATTCTCAGTATATGTGTTCTGAATGTTCCAGAAATACTCAAATATGAGAATCAAGGGGATTATCCAGAATTGAGATTGATAGGCTATGACTCAAACTTGTAGAGGATCCTGTGGAATCATGTAAGCTTAAACTTCTGCTAAATAAAATATAAAATAAACCATCTATCACTCAATTTAGAAGAGATGCATTCTGATCAATGTGCCACTAAGCAGTCTCACCATTGTGCTGAAATCATACAGTGTACTTGCACAATTGAAAATTGCTATTACATCACTAGAAAACAGAATAAAAAATATGACAGGATCACTATCATATAGGTGGATCATTATTTACTGCAACATCATTATGCAGTGCATAATCATATTTTCTTTAGGAACAAATAGATGGAGAGGATGTTTCAAGAGTTCAAAATCCATCTCCCCAAATGATGATTGAGTGAAATTTTGATACTGTTGTAGTAACTCCTCCAACCTAATGGTATAAAATAGAGGCTAATATGTCAACTTGCGCTAATTTTTTTTCTCTGAGCTAAATTTTCTTATTTAAATGTGTGCCAAAAAAACATTATGCAGAAATGTACACTCAACAGAATATTTCAAAGATAATAGTAGCATAATCACATGTGTATACAAGTGTTTTCTTAGACATGTGTCTTGAAAAAACTAAAGTGAATGGAGTTACACAATATGGACATTTTTTTATACCTGGTTTTTAGCTCAGTATTACACTTGAGGAGAGTCATTCATGTTTGACTCATATTTTTTAAAATGATGCTGTTGCAGAAGAAAGTGCATTATTATTACTCTCACCATCACCATCATCATCTTCATCATCGTCATCACCACCATCATCACCGTCATCAACTAGATTTATTTCTTAAGTAGGAATCCTATTTTTCTCTTATTATGATTTGGAACACTTCATTTCTCAATGCCATCTCAAATTTGGCAAAGAAGAAAGAACAGAATATTTGAGAACCTAATGTTGAGCCTTATGGCTAAGTCTTAGTGAATCAGATGGACTAAAAATTTCAAGTTTACATCAACCAGCCATGCTTATAAACCATTATGGGATAATGCAAACTGAAGAGGCAGTTGTGGAAGGCTCTGCAGACAATGGCTCCATCTGGCAAGCATTGTATAGTTGGTCCACAAATACAGAGTTCTGCACCAACACCATTTTTCCCCAAAATGATAAAAACAATTAGCAAAGACTGAAATAATACTTTTTTTTTTGATGAGTGTTGTGGAAAACAAGACATAGTCTGATTGAATACTAAACTAAATGTCAGTAAAAAATGGAAGAAAAGGATAGCTGTTTAAAGCATATGTTACCAAGGCTGTCAGTGAATGAAACTGAAGCTCATAGATGGAAATTTGAGGAAGACATAGTTCAGCTCTGCAAGGAAATTACTCCTATCAGATGAGGAACTTGCTTTAATTGGGCATGCTTTAAGAATGGCTTGATGGTCTTCTCTGTGACATATAAAGAGCTTTTTACTGTTTTTAGGGACAGAAAGGGAAAATCCACTAAATAAATTTTAGTTCTGGCATTTGATGAGTTTTTCCCTATTAATTATTTTCATGTTTAATTAAAACTAAGAACTAACATTGTATGTCTGGCATTTCTAAATTGTCACTATCTAAATGAACCAATGCTGAAAAGGAGCCTTGCATTGATCAATTTCTTTTTTTTTTTTTTAAGAAAGAGTGAGAGAGAGTGAGAAAGAGGGAGAGAGAGAGAGAGAGAGAACTTTAATATTTATTTTTCAGTATTTGGCGGACACAGCATCTTTTGTATGTGGTGCTGAGGATCGAACCCGGGCCGCACGCATGCCAGGCGAGCGCGCTACCACTTGAGCCACATCCTCAGCCCATTGATCAATTTCTTGTTGTTTCAGTCACTCATATTTCTAGAATTACCTCTCCCTTTCCATATGGTAGTGGTCTGTGAATACTTTGCAGGTATCTACTTGTATTCTTAAAAAGTAAATTCTGTCTCTAAATATGTAAGAAAGACGGGTGTGCAGCACTTTTTTTCAGACTAATAAATTTTGGTTCTGAATATATGTGCGCATTATAAAATAAATTGGGGAGCTTCAATTTGCCTTTGGAAGAGTTTTAATAACTTTGGAATGATATTTTATTTAAAAATTAAATACATTTCAATTGTGAACACATCTGGTCCTCATCTCTTTTTCAATGTTTAAAACTTTAATCACTTTTGCAAATCTTGAAAGGAAATTGACATATTCAAATATTTTGAGTTAATTTTGATAATTTTTATATTGCTAAGAAATTTATTTTATTTAGATTTTCAAATATATTTGTGGTAATAATCTTCGATTCTATTATTTTTTCCAATATCTTTGTTATTTCCTTAAATTTACTACCTTCCTTATTTTGCTATCCTTATATTTTTAAAATTATAACCTTAAAACAGTTACAAATTTTATATATTTAAATCGAGTATTAAAAATAATTTTTTAGTTTAATTGTCCTTTTCCTATTTAATACTATATTTCTTGTTTTTAATATTAAAGGTTGATCACTATTTTTTCAATAGGTTTTAACATCAAGCATGAATTGTTATTGATTCTTCTAATTGATGTATTAAAATGTCTCATTTGATTTCCTTTTGATCCAAAGAATTTCAAATTATATTTTAAGTTCCAAGTAAGTAAAATTAAATTGTAATTATTTATTTTGAAATTTACTAGATAATATTATGTTCAGTAATTTCTCACGTTTTACCAGGATTTAATCTCCAACTAAAACTTTTACTTCTCTGTGTGTCTGTCTTATATGCAAGAGCCTGTGTCCATCATATGAGTCCTTTAGAACTATAGGCTGAACTGGAACATTTGTTTTGTTAAAGGAGAAAGATCTTACCCAACTGCTTGTGACTTATCTCTACTGCTAAAAATCACTCTACTTGATTCCTACCAAAACAGTTGGCAACTCCACCATTCTTTTAGAATATACTGTATTCAAAAGTGTTCCTATTGCTTAGATTTTGCACATTCCCACATCATTTGGCAAGTCACTTTATCCTTCTGTGGCTGCCCAATGACCAGGGTTAATATAACTCCTTCAGAGATCTACTTCATTCTCTCTTGGTCAGCCTTGCATTAAAGCCCAAGCATGTCCATCTTCTGTAACTAGGAAGATGCTATCTGGAAGGCAAAGAAAATAACATTTATTTTTACCAATTTCTTGTAATTCTTTATTTTCTCTATTATTGGCTATCAGACATCTCAGTGTGTGGTGATACTGAAGAATGACACAATAAACTAAAAATTTTTATTTTACTTTCAAATGTCTCTCTCTGAACTCAATTTTTCCAGGTAATGTTGGTCTTACTATCTCTGTACTTGATGAGTCTATGATTCTGACAAGTAAGAGAGAGAGGGAGAGAGAGAGAGAGAGAGAGAGAGAGTGTGTGTGTGTGTGTGTGTATGTGTGTGCGAGCGCACATGTTTGGGCAGGGAGGAACCCCAAGCAAAATAGATTCCATTATTATAATATCATATTTCATCTGAAGACCAAAAGAAACCTTAAAAGAAACCTTAAGGGTCTTTCTTCCTTTCTTTCATCTTAGAATTTTCAACATGAACAAAGTTACCCTGAGGATAAGTGATTTTGATAGGAATCTGTTTTTCCCTACATCTATTTTGCTGAAATGCTGTGGATCCAGTAATTACTTTTTGAAGAGAAAAAGGTAGTCTAGGATGCTATTTTTAAAACTACTTTTGCTCTTTCTATTTTATATATAACATTTTAATTTTTAAAACTGTTAAAAATATCAAAACTTTGGCTCAGTTCAGGCACATTTTTTTGACTCAGAAAACCTTGCCCTGTCACAATAACAAGTTGCATTGATAAAAGGACTTGCAGCAAGCTTAAAAAACACTGCCATATGGCTGACCTGACCTGGTTTTTTTTGATGTGAAGTTTCTCAAAGTAATACAATACATGCTCTGCTATGATTCAGAAAGAACCAAGGCTTATTCCTGATTTGGGTTCAGGTCATGTGGAGATTAAAAGTGGTGGAAGGTAGGCAGCCACACCATGTTTTCAAAGACTGTAATAAAATCCTTCAAATCTTTGCATTGTGATGTTGTAATTTTACATCCTTCTATTTTCCTAGTTTGCTATAGTTTCAAAAGTGTCTACTCTCAGGTTGTAATTATGCAGCCCGCACTCCCACTTCTCCAATTTTCATTAGCAAATTCCTTTACAAATGCAGTATGTATCCATAAATATCCTATAAAAACAATTAAATAGGTGATGATAAATATATATATAATGACATGTGGTGTAATTATTAAAATGATTACATCTGCATCTTAAGATTACAGATAATTTTTATTTACTTCATTATAGATTTTTATAGTTCGCAAATTCTCAAGATTTACATGGACTATTTTTGTAATCAGGAAGACATGGTGTTTTGAAACATACTTCCTGGGAAAGATAGAATTTATATTCAAATATTCATATTTTCAAATGGAATCCAAGGAATATATGAGAAAGAAATCTAAAATTTATAGATTAAAAAAGTTTATTTGGCTTGTGAGTTATTGTGGAGCTAACTTCAAAGAGTAATTATTAGGTATACATTTACACAAATTATTTCTTTCTTATCCTCACAGTGATAATCTTTGATATTTGACAACAATTGAATGTGTTTGGTAAAAAAATCATTTCCACAAAAGTTTCAGAAACCAGAATGTTTACAAGAAAACCAATCTTAACTGCCACTTGTTTAAATATCTTATATCATCATTGGTTAGAAAATAACATGTAAATACATTTTTATGCCATTTGCTCCCTGTACCTAAATTATGTTTACCCAGCATGTCATCTCAAATGGAATCCTCATATTGCTTTTTGATTCTATCAGATTTCCCAGGTAAACTCAAACTCTAGGCTCATAATCCAATAAATTAGAGATCAATGACACGAAAGATACCATATCTTACCTTCTCTTCTCTCCTCAAAATGTTAACCCTTTTCTCCTTTGTTCTTCTTGTGGGATGATTCTTATTTCCCTGAGCAAAGAGAAGTCACCCAAAGATAATTTTTTCTTCTATCTTCAAACTAAATGCTCTTCTGACATTCTCCTTTCTCCCACCAATGATGGGTAAGCTCTCCTTCTCCTTTCTACTTTTCACCTCTTTACTGGATCCCATCTCTTTGTGGTCCACAAACATTTTTCCTGCAATAGTCCATCATCCCTCCTGCACACATACTATGGAGTTTTTCTATTTGAAGGATTGCCTTCAATACAAACAAACAGAAATGACTTTTATCTTTGTATGCCTCCCTGGAGAGCAGATCTATTTGCACTTGCTACCCCATTTCTCTTGTCAAAGGGAGAAAATATTGTTTGTGTAATTCACGTAAAGGTTAAAGGCTTTCTTCACCTGATGCACAATGGAATCATCTGGGGACCAGGTAACTCTGAGTAAAAGCAGGATGTTATGGAGAGAGGACCACAAGGGGATATGTGCTTTGACCTGGGTAGCACTTTTCAGCTCTAATTGACATGAAACTTGTTACTGAGACAGTTGGAGCATGTTCTAGTTTTTTTTTTCCCCCTTTCTACCTGGAATTGTTGGAATATTGATATCGCAAAAACTGTCGGAACAGGTTTTGCAAGAGCTGCTTTGATAAGCATGTGGATTGTAGTTTAGACGAGGTCCAAGCAAGAATAACGAAATAAAGTGGAAAATAAAGCAAAATACATGAGAGCAAGGACTGAGGCAAGGGAAACTGAGATTCCTATTCTGTTGCTCCTTTCACACATTGTTCTGCCTTATGGGAAATTTTCATGCAATTGCTTTACATACTATTCAATTGTCTTTAATGTTCCACATCTCGTGTGTGTGTGTGTGTGTGTGTGTGTGTGTATTTTATTTTGTATTATTATTTTTTTAAAGCAAGCTCTCTTCCCCAACATTCTGGGGAAATCCCTCTTGCCAATGTCTTCAGTGGTGCCATCTTACCAAATCTGGTATTAAATGCCAGTTCTCATCGTCCCCAAACTTTCACCATCATTGGATGGTGTGCAATTTCTGTTTGGATGAAAGATTAAGATCCCTCTGGGAGGTGATTCTAGTTAACTGCCTACACAGAATTAAAGATGTATCTATGGCCTACCAATGACTTCAATACTGGTAATCCCAATGGTAGATTCTCAGTCCTTGTCTCACCTGGCATACTGAGATGTGGCACACTCACTTAGCTCATGGCGCCTTTCATTTTTTACTTTTTTTCTTTTGCTGTTATTATTGTTGCTGTTCCTTTTAGATATATATGACAATGTCTTCAGGGCTCCTCACTGTCAGAGTTTTCCTGACCACTCCCTGAACTAACACACTGGCCCTTTCTTTTCAGTTTCTTTTAGTATGTCTGCCTTTTGTTTGTGACTCTCATATGTTACAAGATCAAATTTTCTCTCCCTTCCCTCTTTTCTTTCTTCCCTACTTAAGATGATCTTTCTTACTTAGTGCTGTAGTTTTAAATGTAAGTTTCTGTGCTGAAGATTCATTCTTTATTTAAAATTAATTTCTTTTTATTTGTTCTTTTTAGTTGCACGTAACAGTAGAGTATAATTTGGCATATTTGGCATACAAATATGGAATATATCTTATTCTAATTAGGATCCAATCTTGTGGTTATACATGATGTAGAGATTCACTGTGGTGTATTTATACATGTATGCAGGAAAGTCAGATTCATTCCACTGTCTTTCCTATTTCCCATCTCCCCTTCCCTTCCTGTCATTCCTCTTCATCTAATCTACTGAATTTCTATTCTTCCCCACCCCTCCTTGTGTCTTAGCATCCACATATCAAAAAGAAGATTCAACCTTTGTTTTTTTTATTGGAGTAGCTTTCTTAATACTATGTCACTAGATACCCAATTACCTTGAGGTCCAGACTCAAGACTTTCTCTACTATTTTAGAATGAAAAACTTTATCTGTCTGGTGACAGCTATCTTCTTAATGTCTGGAACAGTGCTAAATGTGTGGTACATGTTATATGAACTTATGATGAACAAACGACTGAATGAATTCTCCATTGTTACTCCAGCATACAACCTATTATTCATTTAAAACGGTTTAATTGTGGAACATTCTACCATTTATACAGGATAGGAATTTTCAACTATTTCCTTCTCGGAAGTTTTTTGCATCATTCTACCAACTAGTGGAATTCTACCAACCACTGAAACTAGTATCAATACTATCCTGGCTTAATTTATTCACACACAATAGCACACCCAACATTCTGGGGAAATCCCTCTTGCCAATGCTTTCAGTGGTGACATCTTACCAAATCTGATATTAAATGCCAATTCTCAAATCAAAATTGTTTGATTATTCCTCTGCTATCCCACAAAGACTTTCACGTATTCACAATGAAATTTCAGATTGAAAAACATTTTAGTTATTGGAATATATATTTATATATCCTATTAGGATGAATTAGTCAAGAGCTGAAATCATATTTTGTGTGCCTTTTTGTTCCTAATATCTAACACCATGTTTGGAATATTGTAGATGAATACTATTTTTGTTAATCTGACTTACATAGTTTTCTTCAGTTTCTATAATCAGAACTTAAAACTGTGTTAAAACTAAAAGCTTCTCTTTTTCTTGATTTATTAGTACAGTGAGCTAGCTGTTGCTCCATAATTAACTGATAATTCTTATTTATTTTAAAGATTCTCATTTGATTATCCTATTTACCAGAAGGATCCCATCATAGTCATATACTTCTTTTATTATGAGAACAACAATCTCTCTATCTTCAGTTCTATCCTCTTTTCAAGATTTTTTTAGGTAGAAATGATCGCATCAACTTAAATAACACCCTAAATGTGAGCTGGGAGATTTGACTTTCTGAATAAAAATTTATTTCTTGTTATTCTCATAGTGTATTATTTCTAAGTCTGTGTTATTTCCCTATAGAAACAGACAAAAATTAAAGATAAACATAAAATAGAATTTAACTTGAATGAGAGATGGTTTGAAATATTACTCAAAGGGGCCATAATGTATTTTATAATTTAAAAATGTATTTTAAAATTTTAAGTCTATGGAAAATTCTTATTCCAAAGCTGAAAGAAAGAATTGGTATGAATCCAATGTCATTTACATATTTGTTAATGTATACATATATAAGTATAGTCACACATACTTACACTGAAAGACTGAGAAAGAAAGCCAGAAAGAACTATATCAAAATAACATGGGTTCTCTTTGGGAGATCATTTTTATCTTATGCATTTTTTATATATTTTTTGTCTTTTTTTGCATTTCAATATTTGTCTAATCAACTTATATATTTTAATCTTAAACAAAAGAACAACTGTAAGGTTTCCAAATCTTGACTTGTTCTGGATAACGTTGGCTTTGGTCCTCACTTTGCTCCAAACATTGTGACATTTAGAAGAGACTTCACCTGTCTTGTTAAAAGTTCCTCTCTCCACTTGTGAACTGAGGGCTGTGGCAAATGAACTAAAATTCATGTCTTCACAATAGAATTATGAGATATTGACTTATGGGCTCATTGTCTAAAGGCTGATCTGGGAACTCTTTTGTACAGGATTACTTACCTCACATGAAAAGGGGACCAATTCCCCGTATCTCTGTGTGCTATTTGAAATAATCATCTCAAAGACTGTGAAATTTAGAAAATATCTAGTTGTATAAACCTGGCAGAGCTCAACACTGATCTTGTATCTTTCTTAGGGAATTTTTCATTTTAGAGTTTCTCATGTGAATCCAATCTTATTGGGACATTTTTCTTTTGTCCATATATACTTCAATGAGCTTCTGAGCCTTTCTAGGTACAAGCTACAATGAAAATATATATAGGATGACATTAAATTTTGTACTCCCTAATGTAATTTGAAATATTTATTTTAAAGAGAGAGAATAAAGACTCCAAAACATTTCTATAAAATGGGCTGCCTTAGGTACATAGAAATTGCATGGGTGTGCGATTGTGTGTGAATGACTTAAGCCAGGATAGTATTGATAAGTGCTTATTATTAGTTCCAGGTTAAGAGGCACCTGGAGGCATTGTAAAAAGGCCTGCGGAAGATTTAAACTCCTTATAGTTGACACCTTTGGACAATGGCAATGTGTGGGAGAGATGTACAGTAATCAACATGTGCATGAGGCATACTCTATAAAAATAAAGTCATTTTATCATGGGCTAAATCCAGTTATTTTTGCTAAAATTACTACTTTGATTTTTTTCTTTGGAGTTTTTTTGCCTGATTGTCTCCTTCTCTGAGGATTGACCTTCTGTGAAAAGGAGGGAGGGCGAAGTGCTTGAGAAAATAAAGGGATGAAAAACAACAGAGCTGGGGTTCAGTGCATGGGGGGAAAGAAGATGCTCAGAGCCTGCAGTAGGGCATGAAGTCAGTTGCTGCCACCCACTGCCTCCAGAAACACATCAGCTAAAACCAGGGCTCAGCTTTAATAATAGCCTTAATAATAATAGTATTTATAAAACATATCTCTCCAAAGTGCTCAAAGTACTTCCCACTCGCAGTCTTATTGTGCAGGGGTAGGCCCAGCTACTCTACCCTAGTTAGCAGGAAGCATAACAATTGAAGGCCATTGTTCATTTACTGCTACAGGGTGTAAAGCACAGAGGAGCAGGAAGCACACAAACTTTAATGCACTTCTTCTCTTGATGATTTTTCCCCCTTGCAGCTTGTCCTCATATGCAAAAGTGAACCCCACAAAACTTTTCAAAAATTTTGTACTAATATTGCAACCCTGAAGGAAATTTAAGTAATTTCTCAGCCTTTTTCTCCCATTTTCAATGTAACTTTGTTTCTTCCTGGGTATATTTATCCATTTCCATTTCCACATCCATAGATAAAAACTGGGTACCCTAGTCTCTGTGTTAAGAATCCCACTCTGATTTTTAATTCCCGCTTTTAAATTTTGTAATTTTTTTAATTTTGGGGCTGCTGAGGATTGAACTCAGGGACACTCAACCACTAAGCCACATCCCCAGCCCTACTTTGTATATTATTTATAGACAGGTTCTCACTGAGTTGCCTAGTGCCTTGCTTTTGCTGAGGCTGGCTTTGAACTCAAAATCCTCCTGCCTCAGCCTTCAGAGTTGCTGGGATTGCAGGTGTGAGACACTGTGCTCAGCTAAATTTTGGAATTCTGATATATACTAAACCATACCAAATGTCCTTGGAGTGTGAGAAATTGATAGAGACAAAGAAACATTCAATCTTAAAAAAATTTCACAATAATCATGAGCAGAACCAAAAAGAAATGTGTAAACATTGCCCTCCGTCCGGGTTCTTTTACAATAGTCATGCATCCTTAAAAATAAAATCATATATCATCTTTGATATTAATTTTCTGATACTCATTAATATGCTATTATATTTCTTTGAAATTCAGCTTAAATCCGCTTATTTTCTCCAACCGAAGTGTTCTTTTACTCTCTCATCTGCCTACCTTAACAGTGCAAAATTCAGGATTACCAAAGATAGGAAATCAGTTCAGTGACTCATTCCCCAAATTTTCCAAATATGCAGCAAGGCAGGAATATATTCCATAAAGAATGTTGACTAAGAGATGATGAGTACAAGATGATTAACTTTTTGAAGAATTTAGCAAGAGTATATATTCTAACGGGGGAGGTACCATCAATGGTTGGTTTGAAAAAGAAATCATTAAAATATAGGACACTTTCTGATGCATTTGAACTTTCGTTTTTTTTCACAAAGAGATGCAACATTGGCGAACATGTAGAATAAATGAGGTTTGGAAACTTTTCCACTTACAAATAGTTCATGACTCTTTCCTCTTTTCAGAAAATATACAGTTAAAATGAGGTTTGTTTATATCACAATGTGAATACTATCTGTCTAAATAGAGAAAACATCCTTTCAGAACTAGAAAAGATTTTCAGAAGTTCATCAAATAACATAATTTTGTGGAAATTTAAATGGCTTGCACAGAAAATTGCTCTCCTGATAGAAATGTCAGCTTTGCCACATGCCAAGCTTCTCTACCCCCTCAATGTTCTGTCTTTCATGGAACCACAGGAATATCAGTGTGAAAATATATAGTTACATAACGCATGATGTACTGTGCCATCCTGGGGAATTTTATAACACACCATTCATTTGTTTCTGAACATTTTCCTGGATGCTTTTCAGAAGTCACTGTTAGAGCCAAAGTTGTCCTTGTCCTTAGACAGACCTTGAGTAATGCCCAATAAATAATCATCTAAATGTGAGCAGGAGTTTTTATTCTAATACCCATTTCCTTGAATCAATCTAAATGGAAAAGGGAAGTGAGCAAAACTGTTCCAATGTGTTATAAACACTCTCATTTTTATGTGGAAATTCTTATTTCAAAACCTCAGAGACATTTTTTTCGGTGGAATAAAAGAGGGAGCAGATGTATCAACATTTTTTTCATCTCAATTATGATATTAGAAGATATACAAAAGTTATTATTTTAAACGAGAACTTTAAATGTGTTATTGTTTAATTGGGGTTAGCAAAATACATTATCAGAGTTTAGAGAGAAAAATAAAAGTAATCAATTGTTATTTTTCTTGGAAATGACATGCAACATTCAATATGATTTTCCAAACAAGATCACAATAATTTCTTGGCTTTCATCACATTAGTACCTCTGTGTCAATAATAACAAATTGTTTCCAGGCAATGTTTTTGAAGTGGGGCTTTCCCAAAATGTTTGCTTTGCTGGTAAAACTTAACAGAGGACCTGTATTACCACTTATTTATCATCTTCCTCTCTCCCCTTTACCTGACTTTCTTACAGCAAAATATTGACTTTTTTATTTTCTTTTTTTATATTTTTAGTGCATTTTTCTTATACACAATAGTGCGATCCATTGTGACATATTCATACATGCGCATAACTTACTCCATTTCATTCCCTAGTACTTCTCCTTTCCTTCCCTTTCTCCATCCTCCTGATCCACTTCCTCTACTCTGCTGGTGTCCCGACGACTTATTTATTTTAAAACTGGTACACTGTAATTAAAAATAAAAGAGAGCTTCATTGTGATTCATTCACAAACATAATTGGGTAGATTTTGTTCCCCAATACCTCCCCTTTCCCTCCTCTTCTCCCTCCCCCTCAATCTCTTCCTGTACTCTAATGTTCTCCCTTCTATTTTTTTTTATGAGATTCCTTTTTTATTATCCCTCTTTTCTCTTTAGCTTTCACAAATGAGAGAAAACATTCCACCCTTGACTTTCAGGGTCTAGCTTTTTTGTTTTTTCCACTCAGCATAATGTTCTCCAGTTTCATCCATTTGCCAGCAAATGGCATAATTTCATTCTTCTTTATGGCTGTGTAAAACGTCATTGTGTATATATACCACATTTTTTTTATGAGAAACACCTAGGCTGGTTCTATAACTTGGCTATTATGAATTGTGCTGCTATAAACATTGGTAATCATGTATCACTATAGTATGCTGATTTTAATTTTTTGGATAAATCCCAGGGAGTATAGCTGGGTCATATGGTGCTTCCATTCCTAGTCTTTTTAAGAGTCTACATTCTGATTTCCATAGGGATTATATTAATTTGCAGTCCAACCAAAAAATAATTACGTGATCCACACCACCCCCACATCCTTGTCAGTATTTTTTTTTATTATTTGTTTTCTTGATAATTGGCATTCTAGCAGGAGAAAGATAAAATCTCAGTATAGTTTTCACTTGCATATCCTTGATTGTTATGGATGTTGAAAACTTTTTTCATGTATTCCTTGGTCATTTGTATTTTTTTTATTTTTGAGAAATGTCTATTTAGTTCATTTACCCATTTACTGATTATTTGTTATGTGGTGGCAAGTTTTTATATAGCCCAAATACTAATCCTCTGTCAAAAAAGTAGCTGGCAAAGATTTTCTCCCATTCTTTGAACTCTTTTTATGTTCTTGTTTCCCATGTTGTACAGAAACTTTTAAATTTGATACCATGCTACTTATTTATTCTTGGTTTCATTTATTGAGCTTTAGGACTTTTATTAAAGAAGTTGATGCACACACCTATACATTACCGTGTTGTCTCTATGTTTTCTTCTAGCAGTTGCAGTTTCTGATCTAATTCGGATATCTTTGATCCACTCTGAGTTGTCTTTTGTGCAGGGTGAGAGATAAGAGTCTGGTTTCATTCTTTTACATATGGATATTCAGTTTTCCCAGCACCATTTATTAAAAGGAGCCTTTTTCTTCAACATGTCTTTGGCACTTTTGTCAAGAATTAGATGATGATATCTTGGTTGCTTTGTCTGTTTACATTGTTCTTCTTAATTGTTTTGATGCCAATTTCATGCTGTTTTTGTTACTATAGCTCTGTAGTATAATTTGGATCACGTGTTGCAATGCCTCCAGCCTTGCTCTCATTGCTCATAATTGCTTTGGTTATTCTGGGTCATTGAGTCTTCCATATGAATTTTAGAACTTTTTCCTCCTAGTTCTATGAAGAATGTTGTTGGGATTTTGATGAGGATAACACTGAATCTGTAGGTCATTTTTTATAATAATATTAATTTTGCCTATCCAAGAAAAGAGGAGGTCTCTTCATATTCTAATACCATTTTCAATTTGTTTCTTTAGTGTCCTATAATTTTGATTATAGAGATCCTTCAACTCCTTGGTTATATTTATTCCCAGATTTTTTGTTCTTTTTCGAGGTTATTGTGAATGCAATTCATTTTATGATTTCTTTTCCATCATAATTGTTATTGGTATATAGAAAAGCTCTTGAGTTTCGTATATTGATTTTACTTAGTTTTTTATAAGCTCCAAGATATTCTGTTAGATTTGGGGGGTCTTATAATAACAGGATCATATAATCTTCAAACAGAGAACATTTGAATTCTTCTTTTCTTATTTATATCCCTTTAATTTCCTTCTCATATCTAATTGTTCTGACTAAAATTTTCAGTAATATATTGAGTAAGAGGGATGAGAATGGTGTTTCTCTCTCTCTTTCTCTCTCTATGCATATATATCCTATATATAGAATATATATATATATATACACACTATATGCACATCAATAATTGTTAAATTATTTTATACATTACATATAGTTTTCTTGTTCAAAATGAATAATGTTTTTTATAATTAAGTTACAATGGAAGTCTTGAAAGAGTGTGACTTACTCTCTTGGAGCAGATAATTCTCATGCTTTTACAATTAGTAGTTTCCAGTTTAAATATGTAAAATTTCAAAATAAAATTACACATCTTGTCAAGAAAGCAGCTTTTAGTTAAGACCAGTGTATGGTCTAAAGATTAGTATTTTACTGTACTGTATCCTATTCTTAGGCTGATATCTCTGCCAAATATTTACCTATGAAAATGATCTCAGGAAATGCATGAGAAGATATTCTAGAAAGCTTTCAAATTAGATCACCAAATCATTCATATGCATCCCAGGTTGAACCAAAGAGACTATATAAATGTGGACAGTATACATAGACTACTTTCACAGTGGGTTAATCATTTTTTTTGAACCTTCACTCTCCCAAGAGTGAAAATCATTTTGATCATATAAAATATCTTTAAGGGGCCAGATAGATGAGTGTCACTTTTCACTGTCAGAGATGATTGGATATATGCATGGTACTTCTTGGGCAGGACCATGGAGAGCTCTGTGGTTTGCACTCAGCTCATTCGCTCCAGGCTGCATAGAGTTGGATTGGCTTCTGGAGTTAAACTGTATTGGCCAAATAATGGGATTATCAAGTCTACTAAAAAATACAACAAATACAGAAGTCTTTTTGAGACATTAAGAGTTGCTCCAGAAATCGCCAATTTATGAGGAATTTACATGTAAAATCAGTTTAGGGAGGTAGAGGGATATAATGAGAATGCAAGTAACCTATTTAAAGCCTTAAGAACACACTGTGTGTGTGTGTGTGTGTGTGTGTGTGTGTGAGAGAGAGAGAGAGAGAGAGAGAGAGAGAGAGAACATACATGCCCATGCAGATTTTATTTAAATAGGACAATGCAGCATCAATAACATAGTAAATAAATAGAAATATATCTAAAGATACAATTGAGTAGTAAAAAAACTGATTTCATCCCTGGCTTCTAAGAATTTGTAACAATGTCTCTGTTAGCTTTAAACAAATGACTTAAATTCATTTTGTATTGTAGAAGATGTGTATTATGGAGCATTGGTATGTGTGTCAGGTTCTTCACCTTTTACCTCTATTTTCCATGTAGCAATCCCTCACTCTAGTTCCAAGAAAGCACAGAATTTGAATTCGAAAAAGCTCTGTACAATCTTTTACAAAAGCATGTCTCCATTTGCACAAGAAACAGTTTTATCTTCTTCCTTTACATTACAGATATGTATGCCATGCCAAAATACATGAGGAATTTAAAGAATGTGCTGTCAGCCTCCATTACACAGGATTTTTATTTCTGGTTGCTAAATAAAATATTTGCTCAAACTTTCAATTCACAGGATATTTACTAAGGATATTCTCTGATAATCTTTTGGAATAACAGCAATCTTCAAAGAGACTGTGTTGGGGGGGGATGTTTACAATTATATTTATTAAACCCATTGTCTGCTTGGCACTTAACAAGATGAGCTCATTTCATTACCTCTTTGTGAGGGCTGGATTTTATTAAAAGTGAGAGGGAAGCTATTGGAGAATTTTTAAAAGGGGAGTGACAAGAGGTGCTTAATAGTATGAGCCCTAGATTTAGACTGCTTAGGTTTGACATAATGATTGCTTAATTTGGACAACTAATTGAACTTTACATGGTTCACTTCTACATTTATAAAATAAGACTGAATGATAATATTGCTTTAAACACCAAATTTTAAAAAGTAACTATTTGCTATCAGATTATAATCTAAAATTTTAATACATAATTCCGACCCCTATGTGAAACATGAAAAGTAAATCAAGATAACTTGTTGAAAAGGAACAGGGATGCTGTTTGAGGCTGGGTCAGGAAGATCTCTATAACTGTTGAATAAGGGCCAGAATGAGTTGGGACAGTAAGGCTTTAAGAGTATAAACCAGATACAGAGGCACACATCCATAATCCCAGCTACTCAGGGGTGGAGGCAGAAGAATTGCAATTTGAAAGTCAGCCTTGGCCACTTGACAAGAACCTATATCAAGGAAGGAAGGAAGAAAGGAAGGAAGGAGGGAAGGGAGGGAGGGAGGAAGAGAGAAAGAGAGGAAGGGAGGGAGGAGGGAGGGAGGGAGGAAGAAAGAAAAGAAGGAAAGAAGGAAGGAAGGAAGGGCTTTGTGTAGTGGTAGGGTGTCCCTGGATTTAATCCCTAGTATCACAAGGGGGAAAAATGGCAAATTCTCCAATAGATTACTTAATAGCACAATTCTCTGGGCCACACCCTTGGTGTCTCTAATTCTATAGTTGTCCTGCACAGCCTGAGACTTTGCATTTCTAACAAGTTCCCAGGTAATATGAATGCTGCTGGCTCAGGGACCACACTTTGAGAACCTCTAGCCCAGGGTAGACCTGATCAAGGGAAAATGCCAGATCACCAAAGTCAAGGAGTGTTTTGTGTTTTTGAGAAAGAGTAAAGTAATGAAAATGACTGGGTCAGCAATAAGGATGAGACAGATCCTTCAGGGCACTATTAATATTAGGGGGCTTTAGACTTTTAAGGGGAACTATGAAGCATTTTAGAAAAGAAATGACACGTTTCAAAAAAATTACTCTGACATTGGTGTGTGGAGTAGTCATCAATGAATCAGTACAGGAAGTCATAACATCAGTGAGGAAGTTATTTCAGTCCAGACAAGAGAAGATAGAGCCTTATGCTAGGCTGGAAGTGGTGGAGGTGGTGAAGACTGGTTGTATTCTAGATATTCTAGAAATAACACTGATGGGATCCGCTGCGAGATTGCATGGGGGAAGTTGAGAGAAGAGTTAAGAATGGCTTCAGTTTGGGGAATTTTAGGCATGGGTCAGAAAAATGTGATTTAGATCTAGTAAAGATGCAGGAAGAGATTCAATTTTGAAAAAACAAATAACTCAGAATTTCAAGCATTGCAAGCAGGCAGAGAGCAGGGTGTACTAGTCAGGCTGGGAACCATTGCACTGTGGTTCTTTGCACACCACATTACCCCTCTTCTCCTACAGCTTTGCAAAGTAGAATAAGGAGATCTCCCACCCAGCATGGGAGAGAAAAGTGGATCTAATAAAGTAATATATGTCAAAAATATCTCTAAAAAAGGTGCTGAGAAGATCTCTAAAAGGGGGCTATATGATATTTAAAAACAAAGGAATGGAGCATTTATCAAGAAAAACATGGAAGAATTATATTAAAGACATTTGAAAAGGGTATGATGTTAGTCTGAAAGAGCCAAATAAAACCTATCGGATTTGAACTTTTAGGTTACATTCTTAAAGTTCTGTCAATTATGGAGAACCTCATTTTAATCCTTGAAACCTGATACACATAAAGACTTCAAAAATATATCCATATATTATCATTGTGAAGCTTTTGATGTTTAAAAGAATTTTAAAATCCTATTTATTTTGATACATCAATATTCATAATGATAATAGCAAGTTTGGGTTGGTATTGTGCAAGTGATTAGAGATAACAGTAAGGTAGTATGTAATTTTAAAAGGTAGAAGCATTTTGGATATTTTCAAAATAAAGAAATGATAAATATTAGAGAAGATACATAAATTTAATTTGATTTAAACATTAAACAATGTGTATCTGTATTGAAACATCACATAGTACTCCACTAATAAGAATAATACTTTTACTTTTTTTTTTTGTTTGTTTGTTTGTTTTGGTACCAGGGATTGAACTCAGGGGCACATGACCACTGAACCACATCCGCAGCCCCATTTTGTATTTTATTTAGAGACAGGGTCATACTGATTTGCTTAGCACCTCGCTTTTTGCTGAGGCTGACTTTGAACTCGCCATCCTCCTGCCTCAGATTTCCGAGTTACTGGGATTACAGGAATACTTATGTTTTTATGTGCCAGTTTGGAATAAATCTAAGTTTTAGAAAATCAAAATATTTCCTTTGAGGGAAGCCATAACATGGTTATGTGGATAACCACATACAGTGGCCATGTGGATCTGTTTCAGCAGGCACTACGTAACAGGGTGAAACTTTCAGTTGCAATGTACCCTCCTTCCTAGACACTCACATCAAGGATCCACACTCCTAAAGTGAAAGGTGCATTACAGAGTTTAAAGGTCCAGGGTCACTCTGCCTGCTGAACTACGGGTACCACTCATTCAAGGCTGCATCCTCTCACTCTCACTTTGAACTTTGTGCAGACAAACCTGTAGCCTGTCTTAGTTCATCCTTTCTAATATCTATCCTTTTATAGAATACTTATAAAACACATACCTAAAGATTGGGTCACTGATCACTCATGTTATACTTTAATGTTTTCATAACTTTAGTTTTTAGCCTTTACATTTTAAATACCTGTTGAATTTATTTGGATGCACAGAAAAATATAATATTTTTTCTTTTGTGTTCAGGCAGTTTATTGTTCTCTAACACAATTTATTGAGATATTGATTCTGTTGCTCTTTATATGAAATCAGTTTTTAAAATTATGGATTTTGTATTATGGATTTTGTATTCTGTCCTGTTCCTCCTATTGTGTCTATACCATAATATTTGGGTTATTATAATTTTAATATATAATGGGACAAAAATAAACTTTTAAAAAATATTTTAAGATTCTGTAGTGACATCTACTAAACCCTTAATCAAAAGCACATAGAGATTCTTCTCCTGTTGCCTTCAAACATTAGCTTGTAATCTTTGTTAGTCATTTTCACTAAGCCAAAGTTGGCAGAAAGACATGAGGTTCTTTGTGTTA
This sequence comes from Ictidomys tridecemlineatus, assembly GCF_052094955.1. NCBI lineage: Eukaryota > Metazoa > Chordata > Mammalia > Rodentia > Sciuridae > Ictidomys > Ictidomys tridecemlineatus. Next base: position 89,342,295 of record NC_135488.1, on the reverse strand, counting down.
ATTCCTATTAGAATACAACAGGTTATAACAAAAAGTTTTAATATATGTTAATTGAGGTTAGAGTGTTTTGCCAATTAAAGTACCTATATGATATTGTTATTAATTGTGATTTATTGAATTGCATGTCATAACTGACATAATGAAAACCTGACATTGTTCAGTGATGATGTTCACATTGCAAATTTTAGAACAGCTTCCCTTTCATCTCACCTGAATCTAAATACAGAAATCAATACCATAAATTATTGCAACCACATTGTTGTAATAATTTTGAGGAGCCACAAAATTTACCACAAGTCTAAAATCTACTGACTAGAAATCCATACAGTTTTTGCCTCATTGCATAAAGAAAAATGTTCTGATTGTTAATTGGCTTCCAGATAATTTAGAGGCACTTATTGATGATATTTTATTTCTTAGGTGGAATAGAATAAGATAAAAAAGGATTACAATTTTTTATTCATAATTGTTTTGGATACTTTTCTTAATCTATAATTTTGGCTTTTTGTAAAATGAAGATAGATGTACCCAACCCAAACAGTTACAGTGGAGAGTAAATGAAAAAATAGGACTGAAATGGGTGGCCCATAATAGATTCAATTCACATCACCCTCTAAGATAACTCAGGTTACTAAGTATCCTTAGAGAACATGAATGAGCCCTACCAAGTACAGATTTGGCTTTGCAAATGCTGTGAAGTAGGCAAAATTTGTCATCCATTTTTTTAATGTTTCCTAATTCCCTGCCCTCATAGGAGCTCAACCTCATCCCTCTGTCCCAGGAACACACTGGGAATCTCTCTTCTCTATCTCTACTCAGTCCAGATTGTGTGTTATTGCAAAATTGCCAGAATAGGACTTAGCAACATCTCTTGTTTGGGCGTATTGATATATATTTGAATAGGCAGGAAGCCCTCCTGCAAGCCTAACTTCAACAACACCTGCTGCTGCCCCTGGATTTCAGTTTCCTCGTTATTGGAAAAAAATGAATCCACAATGGGGATGTGGGTTGGAGGTATGACTACATTATAGTTTATGAGCTTAACAATAAAATAGCTGGATATGAAAAATTGTTACTTGAAAAAGGTTGGGAAGGAATGCGGAGAACTGATCATGATGTATTAACTCCTACTGGCAACTAATAAAATGTGCTTTCACATCCTTAATGTTTTTATTCTTCATTCATTACAACTTCTTTGTGAGGAAGTGTTTGTTTCTGCTTTACTCACAATTTCAGTTCCCTAAATGAGGCATGTAGGCAAAAAAAAAATATTTGGAATGAATGCAAATGCTTATAGATACACTATGTTAGGTATATGTAAGTATATATGTAAGTATATCTGGTAAGATGACACAGAAAATAAAAAGAACGTGGGATAATGGATATTTTTCCCACTTTGCAAAATTTAAACCATTGTATTTCTTTTAATGTCTTTAAAGATTTTACGGATGAAAATGAAAATCCACTCCAAATCTAATATAGTAGTTTGAGATGCTTTAGAGAAAGACAATCTCCATCACCACTAAAATCACATTGTTGTTGTCACTCCAATAACTTGCTTTTGTAGCAAGTTGAGATTCTTGTGTGCCACTGGCAGAGTGTTCCCCCATGACGTGACACAGAGGTCCACCTTGCAATCCTGAGGCTGTATTCCACCCAGTTTTTTCATGAGGAACTTAGAATGTTTTGTTTTGTTTTGTTTGACATCAACCTCTTCAAAACCTCAGTCTTGTTTCTTACCATGGAGACACTGCTGAGAAAATGTACTTGATGTTTTATGTGGCAATAAAAGAAGCATATTGAGATTGCTGTTAATCAATTTTAAAAGTTGGGGAGTGCCAGAGAAAACACTTTTATTTCTGTTTCATCTGGTATGTTGTTTAAGGCTAGACATTTCTTGAATGTTTGTACCGTAGCATAAGACCAAAAAAGGGAAGAAGCATTGATACCAGCCTTGTCTTATGCCATGAAGTTACTGGCCTTGTAAAAGGGTTTCTTATTTGAAATTAGGTTCAAATTCACAAAGAGTTTATCATTCTTACTTGAGTGAACTACTTAAGAAAGAAGGAACACTCAAAGATAAGAAAGCACATTTGTGAATTTGGAAGATTGGTTCTTAAAATATTATAGTAAAATAGTTTATCTTTTTGACAGGTGTCTGAGTTGAAAATTATTTTTTTTCAAAGCAAGTAATTCAGTGTATTAAAAATAAGCCATTTTAAAAATGTTCACAACCACACAGCCATTTATGAAATAAATACTATTGAAAACTACCTGAAAAAAGAAATTGATTAATTTAAAATACTTTTGAAATTATATTGTGCCTGATTTAGAAGAAAAGTGAAAGGTATAAATTTGAGTTTTATCAAATAATGCCATATTGCCTTAAATATTAAAGTTATGGGACTACCACATTAAGTAATTCTGAAAAGTTTTTACTTCAATAAAGTGTGAGCTCTTTTAACTTATTGGATCACTATTAAATGAATGAGGTATGTCACATAGAACAAGAGCTTGGTTTTATAAGCACTATGTACTTCAGCAAATTTGCCTTGTGTTTTACTCTGTTGTGTCTTGTATCCAATTTTAGGGAAAAGTCTGTGGTCCATTAAATAATTTCCCCCTTCATTCCTTGAAATTAAGAAGGCAGTTTAAAGATTAAAAAGAAGATATTGCAGTAAGAGAGACAGGGCATATCTACATAGGCTGGTGTGAGAAATATGTAATTACAGTCAGAATAAAGGTCACTTTGACTCCACTACTTTTAATTTACAGGAAGAACGTTGGAGAATCAATTTGGTTATTGGTGCATTATGAGAACATTTTAAAGGTTAGTAACTACAGCTTATGCTATGTCCATCTTTCCTGAGTTTACATTGAGTTATAACAATAGTTGAAAGAAGAAAATAATATTAATCCTTTTATTTTTATTAATGAGTCACTATGGAGTAAGCAATTCCCATAAAGATCTATAAAATCTTTGTTGTTTAGAAGACAGTATTGAACAAAAATTGGTAAAGACTCTATTTCTTCTCATGCCTCTTTGAAAACATTTACATGAAATAAATCAGTATCATTTTGATTCTGCAAAGTATTATTTTTCCATTAGTAATTGTAGTACCTGAAATAGACTGTAATTTTTAAACTGAGATTTATTTGTAATTAGGAGTTTGGTTAGAATTATATCAGTAGAATCATAAAACTGAACTATATTTATTTCATTATATTTATTTTAATTAAATTAAGATTTAATTAATTGGGGCACTGGGGATTGAACTCAGGGACACTTTACCACTGAACTATATTCCCACACCTTTTTATTTTGTATTTTTGAGACAGGTTCTCACTAAGTTGCTGAGACTGTCCTTGAACTTGCAATCTTCCTGCCTCAGTCTTGTGAGTCTCTGGGATTACAGGCATGTTGACATGTTTAATCATGCTGACAAGTCTGGAGTTTTCTTCTTTATTGCAAACTTCCTATTTACCTCGAAAGTGAATTTTAACCTATGGTGGCATATTTATTTTAAGATACACTTTAAGATATTCCTTGGTATAAGAATGAAAGTGTATGGTTTTGGCTTTTTCCAAGTGATCCATGTGAAAAATTTTAAATGTTCTTTTATAAGAAACAAAAGAGCAAGCTAGGCAGTAAAAAGGTCAAAGTAATGATGGAAAATATAGGGGAATGAACAAAGTAGAAACAAGAATCTCAGGATGAGATGGAAATAATTCATCGAAAAGAAAATTAAATACGTGTTGCAGTTGACTGCTGCGGTCAGAATCTCAAAAAAAATAAAATTTTCTGTCAGCCTCCACCTCCAGGTTTTCAAGGCAGCCTTTGAGTGCTTTCTCTATTTGGCCTCTTGCTCTCAGGAGAGGTTGGTGTTGTCTTGGCAACTCTACCAAATTCTGCTTCTAGCCAGGCCCTCCCAGAATTTGAGGGATGAATTACAAACCCTTTAATTCCTCACAGACCAGACAACAATAATGGGTGAAATGTGTTACACAACACAGATGCTGAAGTTTTTAAGGAAGGTCACATAAATCATATATTTCATTTGCTTAACAAATGAAGTAAAATAAGTTTGATATCTGATACAAACCAGGGATGAGCCCAAGAAAACACAGTTATTAGAAAATTTAGTGAGAATTGGAGACAATCTTCCACAGAAATACTGAGGTAGGAAGATTGCAAGTTCAAGGACAGTCTTACCAACTTAGTGAGACCCTGTCTCAAACAGATCTTGGAATATATCTTGAATAGTTCTAGAAACACATTTGAAACATCAGGTTTTGTTATTAAAAAAACAAGAAGCAGAAAATGTATATGTGTGTGTGTGTATATATATGATGTATATATATATATATATATATATATATATATATATATACTGTGTTTTGAAATTTTCATATATAGATTTCAAGTATTTCCTTCTAAAAGAATCTTATCTGGCCAGAGATAGCTATTGAAGTAGACTTCCCTGTGCATACCAAAGGTAAAGCTCTGACCTTGTGCCTTGTGAGGTTTACAGTCTAGAAAGTCAAAGTGGGAGTGTGGGGGAGAAATACTGATTTCCCAGAGAAGATGGTATTGGGAGGAGCTAAAGAAATAAAATGAACCTCAGAACTTGCTTCCACATGTTTTGAGAAAAGAGGAAGAAAGGAAGAAGGAAATAAGGAAAAAATCAGAGAAAAGTTAGTGTTTCAGCTAACACAGAGTGGAAACTACTCTTCCTACCATATCTGGAAACAGCTGAAAATAGATCCCATCAGTCACGCAGCACGTGGTCAGCTTCAAACAGAAAGGCACTAGGGGCTGACCCAGTTCCCAGAGAAGCGCAACAGGCAGAGAAGAATCCCACAGACAATACCTGCAATGTCCTCTCCTGGGATGTTCCTCTGAGGAGGGTTTTCCAAAGACCCCAAGCTACTTGTGAAGACTCCCCATGTGTCCACCCATGGTGCCCAGGCAGCTATTTTGAAATATTCTAACTCTTGGCATTTTATTCGTGGTCAGACTGTGCTGTTCAGATTAATCATGCTGAGAAACTGATGTTGAATACTGCAGTGGGGAGGATCCCTCCCTTTATTATTTAGAGTTGGTTAGTTCATGGTTCAGGTTTTATTCTACATTCAGGGAACACAGTGAATCTGCAGTTTTAACTTATTATCTTTGGCTTCTATTCTACGTCAGCTGTGAGATATTTTCATCTTAATGATCGGTAATAATTCTTCGTCTGGAAAAGAGTTACCCTTATTAAATAGCAGAAGAAGACCAGGCAAGCTGCTTTTGACCAGTAAAGTTCAACTTGGGAAGTTCCCCTTACTAACTTTGCTTTCTAATTATGCTTTCCTCTACAATGAGAGGCCAGTTCAGTAAGAGGAAAATAGAGGAAGAGGAACACAGAGAATATTTCCAAATAAATGGTCCATACATTTTGATGGTAATTTAAAGTATTATACATCAGTATTTCATTATACTTAATTTACATTGTTGTAGGCAAATGGTAAAAAATGAGCTATTTAATTTTCTAGACTAAGAACCCTCAATTTGAATGGTTGTTCTGTGTTAACATATATTGTGCAAGTCAGTAAGTAATAACACAAAAGTGAGGCTTGGAAGAGAAACACACAGATTTAAGAATGAGGGGAACTGTATTGACATTATATTACATATTCAAGGACTGTGTGTCTTGTAAGTATTCTCATAAGTGCTACTAGATAAAATGTGTTTCATTAATATAAAGAGGAATCTGAATAAATTATTGATAAGTTATATGTAATTCAGAATTGGTTTTGTACAAATTAATTTGAAAATTGGATGAAATCATTCTGTGTGATATTCAAAGGGAAATTTGAGCAAGTGATCTGAGATACACAACACATGCACATCATATCACATACATTCTTTATATGTACATATAGACCACATACACTCAAGTCACACCAATTATCCTTATCTTTCCTCAATTCCTTGCTCACAACATCACATTGGTCACTTCAAGTCAGTTATAGTATGCTGTTATTTTGGCAGGGGGTAGTACCAGGGATTGAACCCAGGGGTGCTTAACCACTGAGTCACATCCTCAGCCTTTTTTATTTACTTTTTATTGGTTCTTTTTAGTTATACTTGACAGCATAATCCATTTTTAATTAGGACCCCATCCTTGTGCATGCATATGATAGTGGGTTAGGGTTATTTTGAGACAGGTTTCTTAGGGACTCACTAAGTTTCTGGGGCTGGCCTTGAAGTTAAGGTTACCCTGCCTCAGCCTCCCAAGTTGCTGAGATTACAGGTGAGCACCACCAAACCCAACATAGTTTTATTATTTTTAATCACAGGAATTATCAATAAATTGCCAATAAAGAACTAAAATATTTTTAAAACATTTATGTACACATGTGTAATAGATGAGATTCTATTTGCCAATTAAGAAATAAATTACTGAATATCAAACTTATATTCATTTTAGAGATACTTTGCCAATAATGAATCCCTTTGATGAATATATTTAATACTGCATTATAAGATTGTTCTTCATTTTTCCCTTAAATAAATAAGTACATACATGTATAAATATTAATGAAAAAGTAATATTATCTTTCATAATAAATAAATTCCAACGTGTATTTTTCTGTTATAAATTTAATATAGTTAGTAAGTAAAAAAACACAGAATTCACTTCAATGAAGAAATGATTGCATTAAAGGTAGGTAGGCACAGTTATATGAAATGGTAATAATCTATTAGTTGAATTCAGTATCCTATTTCCATATCCCCTTTTCTACCTAAAGGGAAAACAATGTTTAGATTTAGTGATCTAAAGTAATCCTTAGTATATCACAAAAATTTTCTGCTGTCAAATATCATAGTCATCTCTCTCGTATGTATAGGAAAGATCAGGCAAACAGCCAGAGCTCACTCATTCATAGTACTCCTGAGTTAATCATGGGATTTTTATTCTTTATTATAGAATGACATAATATATTACATTTGTTGAATCACACTATTTTTTTTCTGGTATGAATGCAACATATTTACATGTTATTTTTAAAAAAATATTCTACAGTTTGTTTGGATTGTAACGAACATCTTTTTTTGCACTAGTCTTCAGAGGTAAAATTTCGTATCTAAACATTAATTTCCCATGCTATTCTTGTCTGACTCAAGCATATATTAGGTTTATAAATCAAATAGTGTTTGGTATTCCATTTACTAAAAACATTCACATTTGTAGAATGAAACAAATGTGATAATAAATAAATATAGATTTAGGCTTCCATACTTGGAATAAAAAAATAATGAGTCAATGACTTACCTCCATTACAAGGAAATTTAAAAAATCTAATATTTGAATCCAAAGAAAATCCTTATTACTTAGAAATCTTTATTACTAAGAAAATCAAGATACAGGCAGAAATTAAGAAACAACATTTAAAATTAACATAATAACACATGGTTTTTGAAAATAAGTTCACAGCTCTAGCAGCATTGATAATATAACAAAAAATAAATGAGAGACAATTAAGCAGTCTTCAAATTACCAATGGAATTAACAAAAATGTAATGTGGAATTCAAAAACAGTTTTGTATAAATAAATTTGAAAATTGTATGAAAGCAAGATATTCCTAGACAAAAATATATCCTTAAAACTCATTAAGGAAAATTTAGAAAGCACAAATAGTCCTACCAGTACTAAAGATAGAGATTTACATACACAAACACAAAGAAACACACATACACAAACCTTACAGTTGTTGAGAGTTTAGTACTGCTCACTTTTGTTTCTGCAATTATTGATTTATATATTTGATTCACTGTGTATTTTAAATTTCATTTTTTGAGTTCATTATTTTTCAGTGGATGAAAATCAGGTTGAGAGTCACTTCTTCAAATCAATTTTATAGTTTATTTGTAAGATGTACCAAAGGAATTATAAGTTCCCAAAGCAATTCATTGTTATTAGCTTTTCTTATTAGAGCTCTCAAAACCATGTAAGTGGCATACAGTTTAATATGAAAACTAATGAGGCCAAGGGTATGCACAAAAATTTTCAGAAATAATTTTTCTGTTGTAAGTTACAGAGTCAAAGGACAATAGACAATAAATATATTACAATGTGCTAGCAGGTTTTTATTACTTTCAAGTTTATTACTTTATAGAAGAGGTAGCCTTTTGCAATATTATTATTCCTGGATTATTGAAGTGATGTCAGTTCATTTTTTAAACCAGTGGGATGTTGTATTGAGCTAGCACACACAGCTAATTTTCCACGTCTCACCAACTCCTTGCTCATAATATCACATTGGTTATCATGTTGGTTACTTGTAATCGGCCATGGTGTTATTATTTGTAATCACAGAAATCAGCAAATACTAAACTATCAGGACTTTGCCTCTTTCATAGATATCCTATTATTAAATCAGCAAATCACACCTTCAAGTCAATGTGAAGGAAAATGAAAAAAAAAGTTATGAATTCTCTAGATTATTATTTTCCTATGCCAGAGTACAAAAAGCTGACTAGTTTTCTATTATCATTCTCTGACTGTGAGCAGGTTAACTTGTTCATACTTTAAATTGTAACCTTTGATTGTCCATGCCGGGTGAGGAAGTTAGTCTCCTTGCTTCTTGTCACCACAAAGTCTCAACTCTTCTCCTTGCACAGTAATTAAAACCCAATTGGCTAGGTCATTCCTCTTTAATAACAATTCACCCTCAGGACAATTAGACATCCACTTTAACTAGCTGGTCTGTTTTCCATTTTCCTCTTTGATTTTGACCACTTGTGATTTCCATTTCAGACTGACCTACATATTTTTAAATCAATAATAATATTGCTATTTCCAGCATTTTCCCGGAGATGGATAGCAAGAAATTTTTCATTTGATCTAGTTTGCAAAACTGCCATAAAAGTAGCCTTTGTCCATCTTTAAATTATAAAAATTTTGTTAATTTTACAAAAAAAAACATAGGAAATAAAAAGTGATATAATAAATGAAACTTTTCTGCTATTCTAATTTTGAAGCCAAAATATCTTGTACTTTATTACATGTTAGATCCCGGGATTTTAGGTACCCCAAAGCTGCTATAAATTTATTTGACCTCAAAAAGTTATACAATCTTTAGATACATTCGTCAGGCTGGTGATTTTTTTTTTTGTAAATTTAACTAAACATTATGTATTTTATTTCATTAATTTTTTTTATGGGTGCTCTTTTATTTTTATTTATTTATTTTTTTCTTTTTTTATTGTTGGTCGTTCAAAACATTACACAGTTCTTAATACATCATCTTTCACAGTTTGATTCAAGTGGGTTATGAACTCCCAACTTTACCCCGTATACAGATTGCTGTATCACATTATTCATTAGATTTATCTTAGGGTTTGTAAAGTTTTGCTTTCACTTTCACATTAGAAATTTATACAATGACCATGGCAGACATTAATAGTTTGCCATTATTTTTAGTGTTGAGAGTGTTATAAGAATTTTTCCACTCCTGGATTTATAATGCTTTACAAAAAGTTTGGACCATGATTTTACTATTTCAGTCTTGGATATCTAAATTGTTTTCCATTTAATATAAAAAAATATTTTAAAAAATAAACAAAATATTGATGCCTATAAATTCTATATTTGGTTCATATTTTTGAATATTTTTAGAAGTGATTGTGATATTAATTTATTAATATGATAGTGTAAGCTTTTCTGGCTTCCTGAAAGTAGTGAATTACAAGTGGAGAAAAAAATAAAATGACTTTATAATTCAAAATTACTGGGGCCTTCCCTTTCCCCATTCCCAACCCTTCTCTCTTTCCCTCTGTTTGTTTGAGAAAATCCTAAGTCCTTTGTGGCCAGAGAGTACGCATAAGATAAATAAACTTCCTTTTATTTTCCAGTCCTGGTTTCTGCTGTTCTGGTAAAAATAGACTCTGCCATTTGCAGAGAGCATTTCTAAGACAACCATACAAAAGCAAAATGAAGAAGTTGAAGCAGAGAGTACAAAATTTGAGCTAGGAGAGGAACTCAAGTGTGCCTGAAAAAGGATCAAGAAGCCATTTCCCCAAGAGTACAGGAAAGGGATTGATCATCTTCAGCCTAGAAGAGATGAGGGAGATTTCCCAGCAATTTTTTTTCTTTTCTTATTAAAGTAGATATGTTACCAGGTAGCAGAGGCATATTTTAGAAGGAATACTTTCATTGAACTCATGAGTTCAGAAAAAATGACATTTAAGGCTCTTCCAACTGCTGGATTTTGTTACATGGAAAGTGCGAGGATCAGATGGTCCCACAGGGTACACTGAACACAGGGTACACTGTGGTTAATCACTTGGTCACCAAGGCCCTTTGTGTCCACCTCTGTACCTCACAAACATTTGCACAGGAGTATAAAGTGACTGGAGGCTGCAGTCAATCCTCTCAAGGACTTTCCCCTCAATCTTGCTCTTTCTGTCCTTTTGCAGGTAACCCCACCTCATGGGTAAAGATTAGTTAATATCCTCTGAAATTTTATTGTTGTTACACCCCCTTCTTTCTCTTATCCCACTGATGATTATAAGGTTTTCCAAAGAGCCTTTTCTGGTTAACTTTTTGGACCTTTGTAACCTATGAATAATTCTGTGAAATTCATTAATGCTAATTTGAATAGGATTGGAAAAAAATCTATTAATCTTCTTATATTTGTGACTTTTTATATACTTAAACACAAATGACTGAAAAAAAAACAGAAAACAGGTTTAATTTTATGTTATTTTCCTAGGAGCACTCTCTCCTATTCTTTTCCTAATCACTAATTTGTAGTCTCACCAATGTGGAAGTATACCTCCCCACCAAATTTTTGCCGAAATTATTATTTGCATCCTCATTCATTCTATCTGGAGTAAAATGAACTCTCACTGTAGTTCTGATTTGTGTTTCATTTATTGCTAAGGATGTTGAACATTTTTCATATATTTTGGCCATATGTATTTTTTCTTTTGGAAAATGTCTATTTAGATCATTTGCTGGTTTATTTGGGGGATTATTTGTTTTTTGTTGTTGTTGTTGTTGTTAAAGTTTTTAGTTGTTTATATATTCTGGATATTTCCCTTATTGAAAGAGTTGCTAGAAAAGATTTCGCACATTCTGTAGACCTTCTTTTCATGCTCTTCATTCCTTTGCTGTGCAGAAACTTTTTAATTTGATGCCATCTCACTTATTGATTCTTTTATTCCTTGAGATTTAGAAGTCTTATTAAGGAAGTCAGAACTAACATACGGCTCAGCTACCTCATTTCTTGGTATTTATCCAAAAGAACTAAATTCAGCATACTGTAATGATACATGCATACCCATGTTTATAGCAGTACGATTCATAATAACCAAGGTTTGGAACCAGTTTAGGTGTCCCTCAACAAAAAAAATTGATTAAGAAAATGGTGGTATATAACACAATGGAGTTTACTCAGCCATAAAGAAGAATGAAATTATGCCATTTGCTGGCAAATGGATGGAACTAGAGAACACTATGCTAGGTGACATAAGCTAGACCCAGAAAGTTAAGAGTTGAATGTTTGCTCTCAAATGTGGAAAACAGAGAGAGAAAAAGAGAAATTTAAAGAGAAGGATCTTCTTATGAAAAGCGAAGGGATACTATTAGAGTAAAGGAAGGGGATTAGAATAGGGACGTGCAGGAGGGAAAATATCTACAAATTATGTCCATATACAGATATACTACATGGACACACACACACATATGCACACACATATATTTATAATATGTATAATACACATGTAATTGTGTATATACATAATTATGTATTTAATTACAATGCACTAATTAAGATAATAATAGAAGGGGAATGCTAGAGTAGAGCAAGTATATTAGAGGAAGAGAGGAAGGCAGAAAAAGGGAAGATACTACAGAATGAGACTAATGAAATGATGCTTTGTGCATGCACAAATATGGCATAATAAATTCACTGTGATGTAGAATTATAAGTCACCAATAAAAATAATTTAAAAAATGCAAAAATTAAAAGGCAAAACCTGAAAAAGAAAAGAAATTCACTATGGGAAAGATGATGAAAAACTACATCAAAAGTATAAACAATTAGGCTGGAATTCACTGTTTTTTTTTCTTGTTTCTTTTTAGTTATAATGACAATAGGATGCATTTTGACATCATTGTAAAGCATGGAATATAATTTGTTCTAATTCAGTCCCAAGTACTTCCCATTTCCCTCTCCTCCCCCTTCCCCCTGATCCCTTACCTCTACTCTGCTGATCTTTCTGGTATTTACTCATAGTTTTTTTTTTTTAATTTAGTGTCTTTTGTATGTACATGATGGTGAGACTCATGGTGGATATTTATATGTGTACATAAAAATATTAGGTCAGATTCATTCCACTGTCTTTCTTTATCCCGTCCCTCCTCACTTCCCTTCATTACCCTTTGATCTTTCTTCTATTATTTTTAATCCCTCCCCCCTTTTTTGATTAGCTTCTATATATCAGAGAAAACTTCTATATATCATAGTTTTGTGATTGGCTTATTTCACTTAGCATGATACTGTCTAGCTCCATCCTTTTACCAGCAAATGCAATAAAGCTGTTCTTTATGGCTGAGTAATATCCTATTGTGAATATATACCACAATTTCTTTATCCATTCATCTGTTGAAGGGCATGTAGGTTGGTTTAGTAGCTTATCTACTATGTATTGAGCTGCTATAAACATTGATGTGGCTGCATCTCTGTAGTGTGCTAATAGTAAAATATATACTGAGGAGTGGGACTGCTGGGTCATAAGGTGGTTCTATTGCTAGTTTTTTGAGGAATCTTCATACTGCTTTCTAGAGTGGTTGAACCAATTTGCAATCTCACCAACAGTGTATGAGTGTATCCTTTTCCCCATATCCTTGCCAGCATTTTTTATTAGTTGTATTTTTGATAATTGCCATTCTGAGCAGAGTCAGATGAAATCTCATGTAGTTTTAATTTGCATTGCTCTAGTTGCTAGAGGTGTTAAACATTTTTTTCATATATTTGTTGACCATTTGTATTTCTTCTTTTGAGAAGTGTCTGTTTAGTTTTTTGCCCTTTTAATAACTGGGTTATTTTGTTTGTTTGTTTGTTTTGGTGTTAAGTTTGTTGAGTTCTTTTTATATTTTGGATATTAATGCCCTATCTAAGGAGCAGGTTGTGATGATTTTCTCCCATTCTGTTGGCTCTCTCCTCACACTCTTTAACTATTTCCCATGCTGTGAAGAATCTTTTTTACATTTCTGAATAAAATGTATGACAAAGGGATTCTGGGTAAATATGAGGACCAGCTGGTTTTCCACCTGCCAAGAGAACATATTATGAGAATATATATAGTTTTAATACTAGCTCCTTCACTACTGTTACCCAAATTCCCATTTGACTGGCTCAAAGAATAAACTTGATTTTTTTAAAGTATAGATGAATGCTTTCTGTTTAATTGCAACACTGTTACATTGTCTGACTCTTTAATTAAGAATTGGTTATTCGTTATTTATACTACTAAGGATGAAAGCTGTCTCCAGTTTCTGTACTTTAGAAGTGAAAAGACTAGAAAATGTGTGAAACAGAACCAGAATGCGCGCGCGCGCTCACATACACACACACACACACACACACACACACACACACACACACACAGGTTTTGAAGAGTATAACAATTTCTATTAGGCATCTTTATAAAAAAAATTGAATTAAATAAAATATTTATGAATTTTAATATCAAACTTAATTATATAAAATAATTTGGAATATTTCATATGAAAATAGAGAAAACTACTCAAAGACTAACAGGCTTAACTATTATTGTAAATGCTTAGTGTTCTATAAAGGTCAAAGCACATTATTTTATTTCTAAGGTAGCTGCAGTATGCATGAAACAGCACAGATTGTTAAGTTTTGAAGGAATGAAACTCATGTAATAAATGGAAAAAAATACTGAGGAATATATCTGCCTACCCAGTGGACCCATCTATAGTGCTATAGTTTTATTTCTGAGTGGAGGGTGGTTGGAACAAAACACATTATTTCACTTTGCTTTTTTTCCCAGATCCTAGAGGGACCATTACTGTTTGAACAATTTTAAAGATGGTTTCCTGAACTGGATAGATATATATTTTTATGTCTCTTTGAAAGGGCACCATGTATAAAATTTGCATCTAATAGGGGTGCCAGCTACACATCAGTGCTGGTCTTGATTGAGAACAATTACAGATGTTGGTTCGGTCTCAACAAACTCTGAATTCACCTACTTCAGAGTTCGTGCCCCTCCAGTGCGGAGGCTTCTCCAGAGCTGGTTGTCTCTGGAGAAGCCTCTGCACTGAGCTGCCAGATTCTGTTTGTCATTTTCATTTCAGAGTTGTTATTCTCAGAAATTGATAAACATATAAGTTGTAAAAGTTATTTGAAAAGCTTGTGTTGGAAATTCTTACCTAGTGCCTACTTTTCCTATCTTCACTGGCTCCAAAAGTAATTTGAAGCTAACAATATGCCTCAGTGTATTTGCACACTGTATGAACACAACCTTACAAATTCCAATACTCAAGTGATTCTTTCAAATTGTGACAAAAATCAGAAATAGCCAAATGAGTCACATGCTCAGATTGGGTCACTTTCTCTTCCTCCACAATAATGTTACTCTCAATTAAAAAAAAAATCAACTTCTTGGTTAATCGAATACTTTAAAAACTTGCAAAATTAGTTCTACTCAATCTTTCTTATTTTACCTTTCTATAAAAACATTTGTCATGGATGATTGAATCAATATAAAGAGAAAAATGGCATAGATAAATTCAGCTAAGTCGATATCAAATCATTGCAATTTTAGGGTGTCAATCAACCTTAGGATGTCTTTAGATTAACATGAACAAAATACTGATGATCTATAGTTCTCAAGGATATTAAAGTGAAGCAAGAGCTGTCAAATTAAATCCAAAATCATTTTTTTCATACCCCAATTACCCTGACTTAGATGTTTAAAATTAATGACATAAATTATTTAATAAGAGAACTAGATTCTGGGAAAGTTTTGGTTAGCCACATATCATCCAAATAATTACTTTTTATTTGATTGCATTTTAAAATAAAAATGAAAAAAATTTATGTCTGGATATGACAAAATTATGCAAACAAAATGAAGAAATGTTGTTTAGTGAGAAATCATCTTTTTGATAATATGTTGATAATATGTTGTTATTATTTCTTAATAAGCTGTTCATTGGGATTTTGATTGGGATTGCATGGAATCTGTGTAGTGCTTTTGGTAGTACAGTCATTTTGACAATATGAATTCTGCCTATCCAAAAATTTGCCTGTCCAAGTATTTCTTTACATCTTCTAAAGTTTTCTTTAATTTCTTTTTTTAGCATTCTGTAGTTTTCATTATATAGGTCTTTCACCTCTTTCATTAAGTTACTATGCAGACTCAATACAATCCCAATCAAAATCCCAAATGCCATTCCTCATAGAAATAGAAAGAGCAATCATGAATTTCATCTGGAAAAATAAGAGACCCAGAATAGCCAAAGCAGTCCTTAGCAAGAAGAATGAAGCTGGTGGCATCACTATTCCAGACCTTAAAGTATACAACAGAGCAATAGTAACAAAAGCACCATAATATTGGCACCAAAATAGACCTGTAGACCAATGGTACAGAATAGAGGACACAGAGACAAACCCACATAATTACAGTTATCTCATATTAGACAAAGGTGCCAAAATCATATATTGGAGAAAGGATAGTTTCTTCAACAAATGGTGCTGGGAAAACTGGAGATCCACATGGAAATAAAATTAAAACCATCTCCCACCATGCACAAAACTCAACTCAAAGTGGGTAAAGGACTTAGGAATTAAACCAGAGACCTACACCTAATGGAAGAAAATGCAGGTCCAAATCTCTATCATGTCAGATTAGGCCCCAAATTCCTTAATAAGACTCCTGTAGCACAATTATTTAAACCAAGAGTCAATAAATGGGATGGATTCAAACTAAAATGCTTCTTCTCAGGAAGAGAAACAATCATAATAAAGAGCCTACAGAATGGGAACAAATCTTTACCACAAGCACATCAGATAGAGCACTAATCTCTAGGATATATAAAGCACTCAAAAACCTTAACACTAAAAAAAAGTCAATAAATGGGCTAAGGAGCTGAACAGACACTTCTCAGAAGAAGATATACAATATATAATCAATCAACAAATATGTGAAAAAATTTTCAACATCTCTAGCCATTAGAGAAATGCAGATCAAAACTACTCTAAGATTGCATCTTACTCCAGTCAGAATGGCAGCTATGAAGAATATAAGCAACAATAAGTGTTTGTGTGGATGTGGGGGAAAAGGTACACTCATTCATTGCTGGTGGGACTGCAAATTGGTGCAGGCAATCTGGAAAGCAGTATGGAGATTCCTTGGAAAACTGGGAATCGAACCACCATTTGACCCAACGATCCCACTCCTCCGTCTATACAAAAAGACTTAAAAACAGCATACTACAGGGATGCAGCCACGTGAATGTTTATAGCAGCACAATTCACAATAACTAAACTGTGAAACCAAACTAGATGCCCTTCAGTGGATGAATGGATAAAGAAACTGTGGTACATATACAAAATGGAATATTACTCAGAAATAAAAGAGAGTAAAATCATGGCCTTTGCAAGTAAATGGATAAATTTGGAGAATATAATGCTGAGTGAAGTTAGCCAATCCTAAAATACCAAATGTCGAATGTTTCTCTGATATTAGGAGGCAAATTCATAGTTGGATTGGGAGGGGGAGCATGGCAGGATTAGATGAACTCTAGATAGGGCAAAGGGGTGGCAGGGGAAAGGAGGGAGATAGGGCTAGAAAAGATGGTAAAATGAGATGGACATCGTTACCCTAAGTACATGTATGAAGACATGAATAGTGTGAATATACTTTGTATACAACCAGAAATATGAAAAGTTGTGCTCTATGTGTGTAATATGAATTGTAATGTATTCTACTGTCATATATAACAAATTGGAATAATAATTAATTAATTAAAAATAAGCTGTTCATATTCCCAACAATAGCTACAGCAATAATTATGTTTATTTCAATCTTTTATGAAAAGATTAAATAAAATAGTGAAAATGAACCATTATATAAGATAGAGAACTCAACCTACTTTATATCTTTTATTCTCAGAGATAGTAATTTTTAAGACTTTAGAGATTTAAGAAAGTTTATCACCAATTTGAAGAATGTTAACCCTTTAAATTTTATCATCTGTGTCAAAAGCAGAGCATAGTAGAAAGAGCAAATTTTCGGGAATTAAAAAGACAATTTTCATGGCCTGTTACCTAGACAATTAATTTCCTTTAGCTTCAATTTTCCTGTGTTCAAAGAAGAGAGAATATCTCCCTAATGAGATTCTGAGGTTTAAAAAAAATAATGTTATGGTTTAGATGTGGTATTCCCCAAAACTCACTTGTGAGACAATGCAAGAAGGTTCAGAGGAGAAAGGATTGGGTTGTAAGAGTCTTAACCTAGTGAGCGAACTAATCCCTGATGGGATGAACTGAGTGGTAACTGGAAGCAGGTGGGGTGTGGCTGGAGGAAGCGGTTCATTGGGGGCGTGGCTATAGGGTATATATTTGTATCTGGCAAGTGGAGTCTCTCTCTGCTTCCTGATGTGAGCTGCTTTCTGATGATGTGAGCTTCTTCCCTCAGCCACACTCTTCTGCCATAATGTTCTGCCTCACCTCGAGCCAGTAATGGAGCCAACTGTCTATGGATGAAGACCTCTGAAACCGTGAGCCCTCAAATAAACTTTTCCTTCCCTAAAATTGTTCTGGTCAGATCCTTAGTCACAGCAGCAAAGAAAGCTGACTAAAGCAAACAATATTTGTAAAACTCCTAGGACAGAAGTTGGAGCATAATCAATATTAACTAGATTTACTATTTTGTTGATGTTTTGCATACGTGTGTTCTGCATCATCAATGTACTCTGTAGGCAACAGTTCCCGAGACTGCTAATAATTTTCCAAGTGTTAATATTATCCCTTTTATAAAATAAAAACATTAACTTTGAAAACTAATATTTATTTTCATCTTTGTATATCAATAAATGTATATTGAGTTCCTAGCTGTTATAAAATGTTGTATTAGGCACTGAGGCAGCCACAGATGTGAGTCAGACACAAAATCTACCTTGTTAGAACTTGGAGTGTGAGTAAAGGAAGAATATATGTACAAATATAATTGTCGTAACACATGTGAGATAATAAGCCTACATAGTCGAAAGCAGAGAGTATATTGCATATTTAGTGACCAGGAGGAGTTCTTGCCATCTGGAGTAGGGTTTGGAGGTATCTGGTATGTGATTGAAAGTTTGCATTTGACCTTAATGCAAAGCTAATATATCATCCTGAGACATTAGAGAGGTGGGAATTCTAGAGAGTGGGCATGGCATAAGTAAAAGCAAAGTAATTTTTGCTCTGTGGGGACTAATAAGTATGCTTATCAATTTGCTCCAATGTTAGGAGACAAGGAAAAGGTTAAGAGGTCGAACAAAGAGACTGTGATCAAATAGTCTATTTCAAATAGAAAATCTTGAGTATCTTGTAAGGATTGTGGACTTTTTTGTTTTGATTGACCAAATACAGTGCTTCTTTGTTGTTGTTGTTGTTTTTATTGACCTCTTTAGATATTTAAAATGACTCATGCAGCCAGCTGTGGTGGTGCACGCCTATAATCCCAGCGGCTTGGGAGGCTAAGGCAGGTGGATCATGAATTCAAAGCCAGCCGCAGCAAAAGTGAAGCACTAAGCAATTCAGTGAGAGCCTATCTCTAAATAAAAATACAAAATAGGGCTGGAGATACAGTTTGTGGGTGAGTGTCCCTGAGTTCAATCCCTGGTACCTTTAAAAAAAAAAAGATTCATGCAAAATAACTCAGGCTCTCCCCTAGGCCATCTTACCAATTATATATCACAATCTAGTCTCATGCTTTCCTTTTCTTTGTCTTTCCTTATTCTCCTGTTTTAGTTCATAGGCTTATTCTCTAGGTACAGAACCAAGGATAGAGATAAAGATCAACCAACACTCTGGTATCTGAGTCATCACCACTTTATCTTTTCTGGGGACAACTAATTCATAAATACCATGTCCATGGAATTCATTGGTCCAGTGAAAGTAGAAGGACACAGATTCTGAAAGGTGTCCAGGAGCATGCTGTTCTCAGCGTGGCGAAAGATGGGAAAATATGTGTTTGGAGAAATCAGAACAAAACACATTTGATATGGTTCGCCTTAGTACTCTTGTTTTACTTCCCAGAAGTGACTGATGTGATATTTTGCCAGACTCAAATGCCTCCAATCAGACTTCTAGTTAAAGCAAAAGACATTTTTTTTTAAATCAGAAACAATGATGCAATGTGAAAAAACATTAACTGTTCCTTGTGTGCATAGAAGGTCTAATAAATGTCATTCTTTGCACTTGAAAAGTCTGGTCACAGAGGATAGATTGAGAACACCAAGAGTTCATAATCATCTTTGCCTGTTGCAAAGGATTTCAACCTGGCTGCTCATGAAAAGCACTTGGAAGGACCTTGAACCTACTGAGCTGAGGCCTCACATTCATAACAGGCTAGTGAGTTTTAACCCACATCTAATAGAAAAGTCCAGTCAGGGTTAAGGGACATTCAACCATTCCAAAGCCTCTTGTTTTCTTGCTGAGAACCCTCAGAGCTAGAGGCATTAAAAGATATGCTCAAACTGCAGATTAATTAAACAAACAAAAACAAACAAAAAACTTGGGCTTACAACACAGTACTCCTGAATCCCAGTGTTTTTTGGCCAGAGTTTGTTTCTTTGTACATCATGGAAATTTGGAATTTATTATCTACTGATTTCTAGCATTAAAATTTTAACTGAGGTAGTAAGGCAACACATGTCATCTATTGTTCTAGGTAAAGGGAATCCAGTAGAAAACAAAATCCCTGCATTCAGTGAGCTAACATTTGGTAATAGAAAGGAGGAAGGAACGTGAATAAGAAAAGAAAATAAAGCAAGAGTGACAGGAGGTGGATATGTGGGGGGTGAGTTTGGGCACTTTTGTACAGACCTGTGCTGGATGCTTAAGACTTACTAGCCACTGATAGCATAGAGATTCAAAATGATTTATCAACGCTAAATGATTGAATTGAGGAATGAATAAATATCAGGAAGTAAATGTACAAATAAATCTCATGCCAAAGGTTACATTTGTACAAAAAAATAAATTTGTGAGAGAAGTGGTCTCTATTAATCACTTCACTAATCCTGGAACAAATAATGGAAAATACTAGAAAAAAATAAATAGATAACAAAGGGCAATGTATAAATACTTTGTAACTGCATGAGTGGCTTTCTTCCTATATTGTGCGTTCTGTGCTATACCTTGAGAATTTATCCAATTGAACATTCCCAGATTATCTCTACTATTTCTAATCTAGGGATTCTAATGATGATGACCTGTCCTACTTTGAGACATTCTACCTGGATGACAGAGAAGTACAGGAGAAATTTAATGAGGTAAAAAGATGATTGGATTTTCATGTAAAAAAGAAGCATAGACAATATATTGGAGGCAGAATGATATATTTTTTGATAGGGAAATTATAGCAGTGCTCTAAGAGGGAAGTAATAAAGGTCTTTACTAGTGTGGCAGAGGAAATGAATAGAAAGTAGGAAATGAGAATTTAAAATATTAAAGAGCTAGAAGTGTCACATGACAGGACTTTGGAGCAACATTTATATTAGTATGTAAGGAAGAGGGTGGAATAAAATTGCTTGCAGCACTCTGACTTGGCAAATTGGATGCAAGGTATCATCAGTGAAAAGATGAGTTCAGGTTTGGACACACTTATTTCTAAGTGAGGTTCAGCTTCACCTTAGCAGTCAATTGTATGTATCAATCTATACCTCAGTAGAAAAGGGAGGACAAAGGCATTGATTGGAAAAAAAATCAATATATATGTATCACTTGTAGCTCATAAACATCAAGAAAAGTTGATGAGAAGAATAGAAGGCATGAAAACTCAAAGAAGATATTTCATGAGATAAGTGCACAACTGTGATAAATATGCAAAGTAGTGAAGTAATGTAGTTTAAAATTACTTTTGAAATCATTGATGAACTCAGTGAGAGGAGGAAGGGTAATAAACTAAATGTTGTGAATTGGCACAAAAAAGATTAGAGGCTATGTCAACAAATACGTGTGTAGGTAAGAAAGTGGGCTTTTCCTACACACACTTTTCTGTTGCCATTATAAAAGTTGGTCTTTGTGTATACATGAACTGACACATGAATAATATGAAGAATGCAGTAATAAGAAAAAAAATGAGAATCATGGAACTCATAATCTAATAGAATATTCTAATTTGTATACAAAATTAATAGGCTCATTGGTTTGACATACTTTAAAAGAAAGGCACAAATTATAAAGCTTATTTTCAAAACTTACAAATCCAGTTTCCATTTGTGATCAATAAAGACAAAAAATACCCTTACTGATTTCAGATATGTAAGCATATACATAATGTATTTTACAGAATCATCAAAAACTTTAGAAAAGAAAAAATAGGGACTGATGCATTTCAAATATCTCAAGAAGAAAAAAACATAAATATTCAGAAAGTTTTGAAAACATGAAGGCCTAAGCCTCCATAAACTTTAGCACAACATTTTCACATCTTAACTCTGGTATACTGTGACATGTTTCAACAAGCTTTCCTCTTCTGTGTAAATCCCTCCAATCTCTGCTTCAGGATAGGAACAAATTTAGCTCTCATATTTTACAACATATTCCTATCTTTTAATAATGAATTATATCCTAAAATGATTCATGATGGTAGTATTGTTCAGTAAAAAGTCAATGCTAAACACAGTTTTAATTTTAAATTGTCTAGTAAATTTGGTCAAAAGGCAAAGCACATTAAAAAACAGGCAAAACTAATTTTAACAATATTTTGTATATCATCCTTGTATCCAAAATATTATTTCAAGGAAGACTCAACACAAATAGCATTAGTGAGATATTTTGTATTCTTTTCCCCTAAACCTCTAAACTCTGTTTCGTATTTCACTTTCATAGCCCACCTTGATTCAGATTATCCACATTTCAGGTACTCAATAGTCACTTGTGAATAATGGCTGCCATATTAGATGGTGAAAATTTAAAATATTTGCTGTACACACTATGTCTCTTCTGTACAATCCAAACTGAGTCTTAAAATTGAATAATTTTCACCCAAGTTAAATAGATTTTTCTGATTAGTTTGCTGTAAAGTGCCCTGAGTAGATGTTTTGAGAAGATTAGTCTTTAAGAAAACAATAATTTCAGCATGGTTAATTAGTATGGCATATTCTAGGTACAGGTCTAGGATATAGGGATAAATAACCTACTTCTGCCTACATAATACCATTTATTATATCCAAGAAGATAAAGCCTATATATAACATTGGATTTGCATGGCAGAAATTTATGATGGTACCTACTAAACCATTACTTCCAAAATGAAAAAAAAATCAGCAGTTTAAAAACAAGTGTTCAGAATATCTGAAAAAAAATGGCTCAAATTTGGCAAGATTTTCTGAAAATGATAGGTCTTGAGCCAGGTTTCAAAACATGGAAGAGATATGGTTTGGCATAAAATAGAAAGAAGAAATTTTAGATTCAGGGTAAAAAAAAACTTATAAAATCACGGAGATGAGGATGAGAATGCATGAAAGAACAGGAAGACAATCAGTGCCTGTAGTGGACTTAAGGAAGGAAAAAATGATATAAAAATGACAGAGATTTAGACAAAGTAGCCATTTTTTCCTTTCCTTGAATGGAAACGTTCATGAAAGACTATTTAGAAGATTAAAATATGGAAATTTTCCTGCACTGTTGCCTTGAATAAACCCTTGGTGGAAAAATCTCATGCCAAAAGCAATATACTTTAAAACAAATAAATATCTTTCAGGACTTCTGGAGTACAGCGGGAGGCATCTCCATATTTGTCCCACCTCCTTTGGTTTTGTATTATTGTACAAAGATAACCTAGAGATATGAGAGTAATCTTTCACAGCATATGAATAATCTTTCACAGCATCAACTAGATGCTAGTGGGCAATCTGTTCGTTCAAATCAGAAAAATTATTAACCATTTGTTAAACATTTCTGCTTCTAGGATTTTATAAGAACATAACCAGACAGATCCACATGGAAGTATGTACAGGGATGTTCACTGCTTTTATAGCAATAATAAATACCCAACATTTAGTTATTAAATAGATTGGTCCACTGATACTCTATGAGCTTTTATAAAAATAAACACCATATTTTCAAAGATCATTGGATAATATGGCAATTTACTTAGAATTCAATTCTTAACTTTTATTGAAATATAGTCACATAAATTGCATAAGCATTAAAGACACACTGGACGGATGTTTTTAAAATATTGAGACATCTTTGAGTCCGTACTCATGTCAATAAATAATATGGACCTGCTCACCAGAAGGTCAACCTGTGCTTCCTTTACCTTTATTTTTAACATTATAATTCAGGGTGGGTTTTTTTGTCATTTTCACATTGTTATAAATGCAATTATGTGGATGTGTTCTTTTCTGCCTGGATGTTTGCTATTATGTTGGGCGTATTTAATTCATGTTTTTTCCTGAGGCTTACTTTCTTATCAGTGCTGTATAGTATACAAATACATGAACTTTCAAACTTTTACCTCTTCATCCTATTAAAGGGCATTCAGGATGTTTTCAGTATGAACTATTATGGATAGTGTTGTTAAGTAACTTCTTTTTTTGAAAATTTAAATTACATTTATTTTTAATGGATACATAAAATCACTAAAATTTTACATATTAAAAGGGTACCAGTTATATGTATGTTTCTATATTTTCATTGTGAGAGGTTCAAATGAGGTTAAACATTTCTCAAACATTTATTATTTCTTTATGTTAAACTCAAAATCAATATTTCTTCTAGCTTTTTGAAATATACAGCGCATTATTACCTATAGTCACCCTATTGTGCAATAACAACAGAATTTCTTATTGGTAAATGTAACTTCGTACTCATTAATCAACCTTTCCTCACCCTTCCCCTTCTTCTTCATGCTTTTCC
Organism: Ictidomys tridecemlineatus; assembly: GCF_052094955.1. Classification (NCBI taxonomy): domain Eukaryota; kingdom Metazoa; phylum Chordata; class Mammalia; order Rodentia; family Sciuridae; genus Ictidomys; species Ictidomys tridecemlineatus. Next base: position 89,318,132 of record NC_135488.1, on the reverse strand, counting down.
ATGAATTTTTGTGTGTGGGTTCTGTTTCACTACTTACTGGCCGTGTGAGACAGAATGAAATTGCTAGGTAAAAGAATATGACCAGCCGGTGCACTGGCACATGCCTGTAATCCCAGTGGCTCAGGAGGCTAGGGCAGGAAGTTTGTGAGTTTAGAGCAAGGGTTGGCAAAAAGCAACTCAGTGAGAACCTGTCTCTAAATAAAATACAAAATGGGGTTGGGGATGTGGTTCAGTGGTGGAGTGCCCCTGAGTTCAATCCTCAGTACACCTCACCCCCAAAAAGAATAAGACCAGATTCAGCTTTTATAGCTACTGACAATGGTTCTTGAGTGATTATACCAATGTTTTGCCTACCAGCCATCAGTGAGTATCCTTGTTACTCCACATCCTTAATATACATTTGGTCTTATCTGAAATTTCATTGAAATGATGTTGGTGGGTAGGAAATTGCATTTTTTGTATCTTGAATTTCCCTAATAGCTATTGGAGGTGACCATGTTTTAAATGACTTATTAGCCATTGTGGAATCAGTCATGAGAAATTCCTGATCAAGTCCTTTGCCAATTTTTCTACTGAAGCATTTACTTTTTCCTTGTAGATTTATGCATTCTGAATATGAGCCTTTTGTTGAAAATGATGTATTATAATTTTTTTTTCTTTTTTTATTCCTGGCTTTTTCCGTTTAGTGGCATTCTTTTGCATCAATCACAGGCTAGGCAATTAGAAATGGTCACAAAACTTCTAGGGGGCTACTCATTTAAAGCTTTCAGAGGGGTATAAGTTATGGTAAAATAGGAGAAAAGAAAGTATGGGTAAGCACTAGAATCTCAAGAAACTTCCAGATGCAGCTCCTCAGCATCTCTTCTGAGTCACACAGATACATTGTCTTCAGATCATAAACTACTAATATATGGGTATGAAAACTTGTGAAGTGCCAGGTTCTGAATTCAGAGCTAAACATATAGCATTGATTAAAACAGACAAATTCCTTATCCCCGGGGATCTTATTTAAATTCTAGTTGATGAAAGAGTAACAAATATCTGAATAAATAAATAACACAAATTGTCAGAGAGCCATATATAAAATGGACAGGAATGAATTAGTATAATGGGGATAGGGCATATTTGCAGGGGTGGGAGGGAAAGGAAAAAGTAAAAGAAGCCTCTTTAATAACATGACATTGAGTAGAAACCTTAAGAAAATGACAGAACCAACAATATAGTTACATGTGGGAAGACTTTTCATGGAAACATAGATGGAAAATGCAAATAACCGCAAGAGCATGCAAGGAAATTTTGAAGGAAGGCAAGTGTGGTTGGAATAAATGATCTGGGGGGAGAGGGGTGAGAATCACAAGAGGTAAGTATGGAGGAAGAGCAATCTAGATCATGTAAGACACAGTAGTCATGGTTACAGCTAACTAAGGTGGAAAAACCAATGCAGATTAAGTAGAAGAGTGACATGATAGGAGATAATGTTTTCAAAAGGAACTCTGGCTGCTCTTTTGAGAACAAATTTCAGGAGGGCAATGGTGAAAGCAAGATATTCACCTGGACTCTTCAGAGAAAATTTAGGAGAGAGATAATGTTGCTTTAGATTCAGTGGTCATGGTATAAAATGCCTTAAAGGGAAAATAGTTGCATGTTAGCAAGGAATTGGAATCACCTAAGAAGGCAGTAAATGATGACTTCTAGGTTGTTAGAAGCATAGAATCACTGTTTCTTGATGTGAGAACCATTGTGGGATGAAGCTGTTTTAGGAAGAGGGTTGATTGGTGGGATTAAGATTGGTTTGGGATCTGTCAATTTTTTAACCATGGATGACCAATAGGTTTAATTATTTGTGAAATACTTCATTTTGAAAAGAATATAAGTCCTTTTATAAATGATATCTGCTTTCAACTGAGACTTCCATATGTATACTGGAGCCATGTTGAAAATTGTTTTTCTGGTAAAAATGTCTTGAACTTTAGTTTATGTAAGAGTTAGGAAAGTTAAAGTAGTTAAGGAGTGGAGTATTTTTGTCACATTCTCAGAAAGGAGAATTTTCACTAAGTGTTCTCTGGCTGACACAAGTGATCTTTTCTGCTTTGAATTCATGAAAAAAAATAGAAAAAGGAATAGTAGAGAATTAGGGGGATTAATTTGAGGGTAAGAAAAATCCCACCACTTCAGTTTATCAGGTAACTGAATTTAAAAGTGTAACCGATAATCTGGAATATCTTTCAATAACCAAAATTCAGTGATTTTCTAAGAATCATTTATATAATATATCAATTTAGTGTAAATTAGAGCTGTATTTTTATGACTTTTTTCCTTAAAATTGTATTTGTATATATTTGAAAATGATTCTGAAACCATTCTTTTTTTTTTTTTTTTTTTCTCTTCAAGATTCAGTCCCACCACAGCAAATGTATCCATTTTGGTCCAAAACCTATCTCTGGTGAATATACAGAATTTTTCTCACCTGTCATGTATTATGTTTCAGAATAGTTAATATTTCACAAGAACATAGATGTTTCTCCCTTTTTTGTTCTTGGGTTTTATGTGTATTCTTTTACAGTGAATGTTTTTAGTTTCAATATATATATATATATATATAACTTTAAAGAAAGGATTTTGTTTAAAGTGTAACATGATTTATTTCAATGGCTCTGATCTCTCAAACTTAAAACATATTTTTTGGCAGAAACATAGTCACTCATGTACAGGGTGCTAATCATCTGCATTTATTGAGTTGTTAATTCTAATTGTAGATAGAGTACTAGAAGAGAAATAAGTGAATAAATACATTTATAATTATGAAGTTATAGATCTAAAAAATTATAACATTATCCCCAGTCACCAATATATATGCTGCCTAATTAAAATAGGTATTTATGTCCTGTATTATTTTTAGCATCTTCTGGTCATCATTGTTTTTAAGTTCCTCATTTGAATGTAAATATAAAAATTCTATATATTAATGGAGTAGCATGTGATGTTTTGAACATGTATGCATTGTGTAATGTCCAAGTAAGATAGACATAGTTATCTCCTCAAACATCTATCATTTCTATGTAGAAATGTTCAAAATCCTTTCTCCTGAATTTAAAAAATTTATTCTAATTTGTTATATTTGATAGCTAGAATGCATTTCTGTCATGGGCCAGCCATGGGCTGTGTGTGTGAACTATGAGCATCTGAGTATATGGGAGGACTGACCTGACACAATTGCATGCTCTTTGGGCCACGCAACACACATGGGCACTTTCCTCTCACTCTGCCTTTGATCCCACCCAGCACTTGAGATGGGTGTGACTTGCCAAGAGGTCAGTCAATCTACTGACCCCGAGACATCAGGAAGCTAGACTCAAGCCCCTGAAACCTGACCCTTTGCCTTATTTGGAAAGAACATTTCATCAAACCTCCCTTTGTGTGCCCTCCCCACCCTGTCCATATAAGAATAAAGAATTCAGGTGGCTCTCTCTCTTTTTAAGGTCAAGAGCTATCCCTGGACCCTAAGAAAAAAGATATTTTCTGTCTGTGTAATTATTTCATGGCAACACAAATTCATCTGGAGTGACACTGAATATAGAGCACAGTTTTTCATGTCTCTGGTCATACACAAAGCATAGTCACACTATTTGTGTCTTCTTACATGTACTTAGGGAACTGATGTCCATCTCATTGCACTGTCTTTCCTTCCTCATCCTCTCCTTTGCCCTATCTAAAGTTCCTCCTTTCCTCCCATGCTCCCCATTATGGATCAGCATCAGAGAAAACATTCAAAATTTGTTTGTGGGCGATTGGCTTACTTCACTTAGCATAATATTCTCGAACTCCATCCATTTACCTGCAAATGGCATGATTTTACTATCATTTATTATTGAGTAATATTCCATTGTGTATACATACCACATTTTTATCTGTCCATTCATCTACTGAAAGGCATCTAGGTTGGTTCCACAATTTAACTATTGTGAATTGTGCTGCTATAAATATTCATGTGGCTGCATCCCTGTAGGTATGCTATTTTTAAGTTGTTTTGGTATAAACTGAGGAGTGGGATAGCTGGGTCGAATGATGGTTCCATTCCAACTTTTCCAACAAATCTCCATACTGCTTTCTATATTGGCTTAACCAATTTGTAATTTTACCAGCAATGTATATGTGTGCCTTTTAGCCACATCCTTGCCAACACTTATTGCTGTCTGTAATCTTAATGGGAGCCATTCTGACTGGGATGAGATGAAATCTTAGAGTAGTTTTGATTTGCATTTCTCTAATTGCTAAAGATGTTGAACATTTTTTCATATATTTGTTGATTGATTGTATATCATTTCCTGAGAAGTGTCTGTTAAGTTCCTTGGCCAATTTTGTTGATTGGGTCATCTGTATTTTTGGTGTTAAGATTTTTGAGTTCTTTAAATGTCCTAGAGATTAGTGCTGTATCTGATGTGCGTGTGGTAAAAATTTGCTCCCATCCTGTAGGCTATCTATTCCCCTCACTGATTGTTTCTTTTGCTTGAGAAGAAACAATCAATGAGGGGAATAGTTTGAATCCATCCCATTTATTGATTCTTAATTTTAAATCTTATGCTATAGGAGTCTTATTAAGGAAGTCAGGGCCTAATCTGACATGGGCCTACTTTTTTTCTGTTAGGTGCAGGTTCTCTGGTTTAATTCCTAGGTCTTTGATCCAATTTGAGTTGAGTTTTGTGCATGGTGAGAGATAGGGGTTTAATTTCATTTTGTTGCATATGGATTTCCAGTTCTCCCAACACCATTTGTTGAAGAGGCTATCATTCCTCCAATATAAGTTTTGGGTGCCTTTGTCTAATATGATAACTGTAGTTATGTGGATTTATCTTTGTGTCATATATCCTTCCATTGGTCTACAGATCTATTTTTTTTGCCAATACCATGCTGTTTTTGGTACTATTGCACTGTACTGTAGTTTAAAGTCTGGTATAGTGATGCCACCTGCTTCATTCTTCCTGCTAAGGATTGCTGTAGCTATTCTGGGTCTCTTATTTTTCCAAATGAATTTCATTACTGCTTTTTTCTATTTCTATAAGGAGTGTCATTGGGATTTTGATTGGAATTGCATTAAATCTGTATACTGCTTTTGGTAGTATGGACATTTTGACAATATGAATTCTGCCTCTCTACAAATTTCAAAATAATTCTAATTATCTTCTGTATTTCTATAGTGTCCATTGTGATATTTCCTTTTTCATCATGTATGTTAGTAATTTGAATTTTTGCTCCTTCTCTTCATTTGCATGACTAAGGTTTTATTATTCATATTCATTTTTTCAAAGAAGCAACTTTTTGTTTTGACAATTTTTCCAATTGTTTCTTTTGTTTCAATTTCATTGATTTCAACTCTGATTTTAATTATTTCCTGTCTTCTACTGCTTTGGTGTTGTTTTGTTATTCTCTTTCTAGGGCTTTGAAATATAATGTTTGGTCATTTATTTGTTGACTTTTTCTTCTTTTAAGCAATCAACTCCATGCAATGAACTTTCCTCCTAGTACTGCCTTCATAGTGTCCCAGAAAATTCAATATATTGTATCAGTGTTCTCATTTACGTCTAAGTATTTTTTTAATCTCTTCTTTGATGTCTTTTGCAACCCATTGTTCATTCAGTAACATATTTATTTAGTCTCCAGTTATTGGAATGGCTTTAATTTTTATCTTATTTTATCATTGATTTCTAATTTTATTCCATTATGATCTAATAGAATATAGTATAGTACCTCTACATTTTTGTATTTGCAAAGAGTTGCTTTGTGGTATAATCCATGGTCTATTTTAGAGAGGGTTCCATGTGCTGCTGAGAAGAAAGTGTATTCACTCATTGAGGGATGAAATGTTCTATATATGTCAGTTAAGACTAAGTTATTGATTTCATTATTGAGTTCTATAGTTTCTTTGTTTAGTTTTTGTTTGGAAGATCGATCTAGGGGTGAAAGAGGTGTGTTAAAGTCACCAGAATTCTTGTGTTTGGTCTATTTGACTCTTGAACTTGAAAAGAGTTTGTTTGATGAATGTAGTGCTCCATTGTTTGGGAGCATCTGTGTGTATATGTGTATACACATACGCACACACACACATATTTATAATTGTTATCTCTTGTTGATATGTGGTTTCCTTAATCAGTATGAAATGTCCTTCTTTATTCCTTTTGATTAACTTTGGCTTGAAGTCTACTTTATTTGATATGAGGATGAAATCCCTGCTTGTTTCCACAGTTCATGTGAGTGATATGTTTTTTACCATCATTTCACTTTCAGACTGTGGATGTCTAGTCCTATGAGATGAGTCTCCTGAAGGCAGCATATTGATAGGTCTTTTTTTTAAAAAAATCCAATCTGCCATTCCGTCTTTAATTGATGAGTGTAGGCCATTAGCATTCAGGGTTATTATTGAGACATGATTTGTATTCCTGGTCACTTTTGTTTATTTTTGGTATTTAACTTGACTTGGTTTTTCCTTTGATTGATTTTTTCTTTAGTGTAATCCCTCCCACTTCTGCTTTCCATTCTTGTTCTTCATTTCTGCCTCATGGAATATTTGCTGAGGATATTCTGTAGTGCAGGCTTTCTATTTGTAAATTCTTCTAACTTTTGTTTATCATGGAAGGTTTTTATTTCATCATCAAATCTAAAGCTTAATTTTGCTGGATATAAGATTCTTGGTTGGCATTCATTTTCTTTCAGAGGTTGGTATATGTTCTAGGATCTTCTAGTTTTCAGGGTCTGGAAAAGTCTGCAGAGATCCTAATTGGTTTCCCACTATATGTAATTTAATTTCTTTGTCATGTGGCTTTTAAAATTCTCTCCTTATTCTGTATGCTAGGATTCTAATAATGTAGTATTTTGATTTGTTTGGGGGCACTTTCTTCCCTTATTTTTTCATGTTGTTCATGTGTGTTCCCTTCCAGCACTGTGGATCCCAGGTGTTACAGTTTTTACCCCATAGGCTTATAGTGTTCTTGCAGGGTTCAAGTAATTCTCCTTGATAATGTTTCTAGGTCCCAGCAAGTGTCCCAATCTAGGATTGTCCCAACGAAAGATGGCAACAAAGGTGTCCCAAGATGGAGGCGGCTGCTTGCAGAGATAGGGTGTTGGGTGGGGTTGGGCCAGGTGGTGTCTTTGTGTGGCACTTGGTGACATGTTCAGAGATGTAGCTCTGTGGCATGCCATGTTGTGGCTGGCAGCTGTCTCCAGACTCTGTCCTGAATCCCCAAGGGTATACTACTGTGTGTAGGGGAGTACATTAGAGGTTGCAATGTCTCAAGATGGACGTGATGGGGACAAGGATCCCCATGTTGTTGGTAGATAGGTGTCCACACAGGAGTGGTTGCTAGAGTCTTGCATGTGGGTAATGGCCAGGTATCCTGTGTGGGAACAGTGGCCAGGATTCTTATCTAGGTTGGTGGTTTGGAAGGTCCTGTGAGAGAGTGGATGCTGGTGGTCTTACTTGGACACAGAGGCCGGTGGTCCTGCATAGGTGAGCCATGCACTGATGCTGAGGTCTGGAGACCGGCACTGGTATGGCAGCTGGGCTTCCTGAGTGGGAGCAGCTGTGAGAGTCCTCTAATAACTCACAGAGAAACAGTATTCCCAAAACTAGAATCCCGGGTCTCAGAGTGACACGGAATGCAGCCTCCCACTAGTCCACCATCTTGGATCACTTGCACTTCATCTTTATAATTCTTTTCTATTCACTATCGTCTGTTCAATGTGTGTAGAAGAGTTCATATCTGCCCTGAATTTGACTAACAACAAGAGCTCTAGGGGCATGTGAGCCCTTAGTGCCTTAGGTAAAATATATTCAATGCAATCAAAATGCCCAGGTTAAAATCTCTAAGGAAGAAATTTATACTTGTTACTGGAGAAAGACTTAGAGTTCAAAGAGGTAAATCAAATGGCAAAAGTATTCAGAAAACCATCAACAGCATTTTTGCAATGGCCCACTGCAGTTTGAAAAGGCAAGTAGAAAGGTATTCATTGTTTCTAGGCTAGGGAATCTATCCTCAACTCAAGAACCTTGACGTATCTCTTTCCTTCCTCACAGAACCTGACAGTATTTAAGATGTTAAGCTAGTCCTAAGTGAAGAGCTAGCAGAGACCCCAGCCAACCAATAATTAACCCTGTTTATACTAACTGCTACATAGCCTACTCATCTGCTTCCTGGCATGTATTCCCTAACTATTGAGATATGCTAACTTTATTATCCAGTGAAAATTTCCAATCATTGTTATATCTGTGGATTTGTTTATGGAAAATCATTCCACATAGGAAAATCCTACCAGAAAATAATTCAAATAATTATTCTCTTCTCTCTCTCTTGAAGGTAAGCAGAGAAAAATGATTTGGTACAGTATTTATTTTTCCCTGAATAGACAAATCATCTCAAGCAGAATTTATCTTTATTAAATTTTATTTGTTCTCTTGGCATTGCTATATTCCTGCCAATATTTGATAATTTATTTTCCTTCTCATGTTTCCAGTTTCTTTTATCTATTTAGGTTTACTTAGCACAAGAATCAATTTTTACTGTTTTGTACTTCAAGTTAGTTTCTGAACTTTATATACACTATAAATGACAGGGAAGTTACTTTAGGTTTACATTTAAAGGTCATTTTGCCAAACAAGAAGAAAAAACTCATGTATTTTAAAACCACTTTTTATGTTGTAAATATTTAATTTCAGAGGAGAGAAGTGCTCAATAATCTTTCCTTCCCATATTTTTACAGCTGAGTTTTTTTGCACAGGATTGATTAAAATTCTCTAAGTAGAAGGGAAGCATTCATTAGAATTGGATTTTTTAAGAAAATCTTAATTTTGTGATATCTTAAAATTTTAATCCTTAGACCAGAGGTGAGAAATTAACAAGTAAACCATGACTTTAAATCCCAAACAAGGTAGGACATGTCCTTAGCAAATGCTCTATGTTCATGTATATTAGATAAGCATGGTAGAAATAGAAACTGAATTACAAGGTTGTAGAATTAGAATTTATGTAAAGCAATCTTTTCACCCAAATTATGCATTCTTTTAATAGTTTTTGTGATTGATGATCATCTAGGGCCCTCATAAATTCTCATGAGGTCAAATGACCAGAAATGGCTCATTTCACATGTGGATAGCTCTATGTCTTAGATAGTGTGTTCACAGAAGATCTCCATTGTTGTCAGATTATACTCACATGTACTATTTTCAATATTTCTATTGACATATAATAACTGTCTCTCAACATCTGAAATGACCAACCAATGCTTTGTCTATATGGTCACAACAGGTGTTTACTATGAACTGCAACACTTATGTGGATGAGCATACTGAGTGATTCTAATGTAGGAATAATCAAGACATAATAATAACCACACAAGTCAAGCCATGAATTCCTTATATAACCCAAAAGATGCTCACATATCCCTTCCAGTCACCCTCCTCTAGAGGTAGTTACTATTCTGACAGGGTATGGAAGAATTAATTCCCTTGCCTTTCTTTGTAATTTTACCACTTACCCATGCTTCCCTAAACATTATATATTACTTTTACTTGTTTTTAAAGTTTACTTAAGTAGAATAATTCTATTTGTATTATTTGCAACTTGCTTTTTTCACTTAACATTATAGTTGTAAGGTTTGACAATGTTATTATAGAGTAGTATTTGTTCATTTTGGCTGCTTTTTACTATGCCTTTGTGTGAATATACCACATTTTGTTTGGTTTTGTTTTTCCCTTGAAGCTAGTAAACATCCTTGAACCTTGCTCTTGAATTTTTAAGGGTATTCCTTTCTATAGGATACAAACACAGTAGAGCAATTTCTCTATCATAGGTCAAATGCACCATAAATTTTGCTTGATAATGCCAACGTATTCTTTATGGTAATTATTCCAACCTACCATCCCACTAGCAATGTGTAAAAGTTCCATTGGCTCCACATCCTCCCCAAATTTTGCTAATCATTTATATTTTTCCCCATATATGAGTATGATTTTAATTTGCATATCCTTGGTGATTGTTGAAGTTGAGCATATTTTCATCTATTTTGGCTGTTTTAAACTTCTTTTTTATGATATACCTCATTCTTCTATATGATTCTTTTTTATAATTACAGCATTTTAAAATGAGGACAATTCTCATTTTCCTGCACAGTTCTTTAATGTTTGTTAAATTATGTAGTTTTCTAGGTCACATCTTCCATATGTACTATATAATTGGTTCCTTCCTTAGCATTATACAGAACTGAGCATGAAACTTGATAATCTTTATGTGACCTAAATAATGTAAAATAAATCCACGTTGTTGGGTCTAGATACTGTGGAAATTAAATTCAACATGGAATTTAGGCACAGGCAAAGCTTTATTGGGGGTGGGTAGTGGAGTGGGTTTCTGTTCAAACATGGAGAATGCAGCATAGACCAAGAGTCAGCCTTGCTCAAGCAAAGGACAAAGGCATAGAACTCTTTTGGCATTCACAGGGGAGGCCGAGTCCCATGCTCCATCATCACTTGCAGAGATGGGGTATCAGCTGTGCCTGCTCTTTGATTCCTCAAGCTTCTTTCTGCATTAATGTCTCATTAATTTCTTTGGTATCTACCTAGGATACTGAAATTTTCTGTGCTAGTATGGTAAATGTAACTGTGGGCTACTTGGATAACTATTCTGGATATGTGTTTGCCCCTAACACTGTGGAATTTGTCCCTTATCCTTTAGGGAAGTCTCTGCTATTATTTTCAGAACAGGGCAGACTATTATTTCAATGTATTTAATATTAGTGACCTTGTCTGTCTGATTTTCACCCCCTTTTCAACACATTTTTTTGCTGACCACATATTCTCCAACTGACTTCTCAGCCTCCCATTTCCAGATCTGTTATCTTAATTTATGACCCTGAAGACTAGTCCTCTTCATTTAACTCCTAAGTTTCTAGTGTGCCTGTTAACCCTAGAAGGCTGAGAGCTATTTTGATTTTCTCATTTCATTCTGAAATATCTGAGATTTTACTTCCTTGAATTGTTTTTATTTTTATTTTTCAAAATTTGTTTTAATTAATTATATACAACAGTAAAATGCACTTTGATACATCATCTATAATGGAGTATAATTTCTCATCCTTCTTGTTGTACATGATGTAAAATCACACCAGTCCTATATTTATATATGTAATAGGATAATAATGTCTGATTCATTCTACTATTCTTCCTCCCCCCCAGACTCCCCTCCCCTCCCTTAACTTCTACCTCTACCTAATATAAAGTAACTCTATTCTTCCCTAGCTCCCCCATACCCCAATATGAATTGGCATCTGCATATCAGAGAAAACATTTGGCTTTTGTTGTTTTGTGATTGGCTTATTTTGCTTAGCATGATATTCTCCAGCTCTTGTAGAGAAATTTGGCAAATACCATAATTTCATTCTTCCTTAAAGCTGAGCAATGTTCCATCAAATATATATATATATATATATATATATATATATATATATATATACCATATTTTTTTTATTCGTTCACCTGTTCAAGGGCACCAAGGTTTGTTCCATAGTTTAGCTATTGTGAAATGAGCTGCTATAAACATTGATTTGGCTGCATCACTGTAATATGCTGATTTTAAGTCCTAAACTGAGAAGTGGGATAGCTGGGTCAAATGATGATTCCATTCCAAGTTTTCTGAGGAATCTCCATATAGCCTTTCATAATGGTTGCACCAATTTGCAGTCCCACCAGCAATGTATGAGTGTACCTTTTCCCCTACATCCTTGCCAACACTTTTTGTTTGTATTCTTGATTTCAGAATTTTGCTATTCTGACTGGAGTAAGATAAAATCTTAAGAGTAGTTTTGATTTGCATTTCTCTAATTGCTAAAGATAATTAACATTTTTTCATATATTTGTTGATCAATTGTATTTCTTCTTCGGTGAAGTGTCTGTTCAGTTCCTTAGCCCATTTATTGATTTGATTATTATTATTATTATTGGTGTTAAGTTTTTTGAGTTCTTTATGTGTCCTGGAGATTAAGGCTCTATCTGAGATGCATGTGGTAAAGATTTTCTCCTATTCTGTAGGCTCTCTCTTCATGTTCTTGATTGTTACTTTCTTCAATCTTAATGAGTGCTGTTCCCAAAACCCATCAGGAGGGCCCCCTTACTGCTTTTGTCCTATTCCTCTTAATCTAAAGAGTATACTTCTATTATTAAGCTTAGAATGACATTAGCACTTTAAGCTGCTTCATTAGAATGATATAATTTTTTGCATCAAATCACTGTAAGAACACTGAAAGCCAGTGTTCTTACGGTGATTTGAATAGGTGGGTTAATTTCTCCAATTCACTAGGGTCAATTAATGGTTGTTGTATCCACCCTAAATAAGCATTGAGCAAAATTCGTTCATCCTTTATTGAAAGAATATATTTGAGGCATGATGTGTTAAGTCAACTTTTCATTACTTTAGCTAAAATACCTGACAAGAACAACTTAAAGGAGGAAAAGTTTATTTGGGATCACAGTTCCGGAGGTTTAGTCAGTGGTTGGCCATTTCCAATGTTCTGGGCCAGAGGTCAGGCAGAACATGTAGAAGGGTCTGGTGTAGAAAAACTGCTCAGCTCCTGACAAATGGGAAGTGTGTGTGTGTGGGGGGGAGCATGCGCAGAGCCACAGACAAAACATAACCATAAGGCATGCCCCCAGTGATCCACTTCCTCACTTTCATGCCTACTACTCAGTGATATGTTCAAATTATTAATCAATCAAATGGATTACTCCACTAATTAGGTTATAATTCTCATCATTCCAACATTTCACCTCCGGCATTAACACAAGAGCTTTTGGAGGGGACTCCTTATATTTAAATCATAACTCATGGGTATTTCTTTTCTCTTTGGTCAAGAAGAAAAGTCAGGAGAAGTAACAATTTTGTAGCATGTAAAATTTGAACAAATATTAATATGAAGGTAATTGAGTCCCACTGTAAAATTTTTCATGTGATGGCCCAAAAGGCAAGCATTTTAGGCAGAAGTGATTAGACTGATTGGGTACATAACTCTATATTCTCTCCAAATATGAATTAATAGCTTGAGGAAATATGTTCCATGGGATGTAATTACAAGTTAATTTCAATTCTCATCCTCACTGTAAGATTATTCTGTAGGTTAATATCAGCCTCACCAATTAAAAAGAAATTTAGTAATTCATTAGAAGCCCATCATTTCTGTGTCATTTTCTAGATTTAACAGTGATTTGTGTAATTAATATGTCACTTAATACAGTAATCAAACTCTAAACTTCTTGACTATTGCTTATTATAAGACCCAAACTGATCCTGCCACCCCTGAAAAGGGAGTGCAGGTGGCAGATTCTTTATTTCCACACCTTATGAATTAGCTCTTCCTCTATATCTTTCCAGTAGTGATTATTTTACCCCTTTCAGGATCAATAAATAAGAAGAGGTGAGAGATTAAAATGAACAGGAATTTCTTACTTCACTTGTATCATGTGAATGGTTGTAACTCTTTGTGAGTTTTGAATATTCTAAGCTGATATTGTCTTGTGCAACACTTTTTGTGAGTTCTTTGAAGACTCCTCATATCAGGCAGCCCTCCCCTCTGACTCCTTTGATCCCTAGGATACGTTCTCCACTGGTGGATTACCCAGTGGTCCACTTTCCAGTTTTTCTCTTGGTTTCCAGTTGACCTCCTTGGAATGAGAAACTGATGTGACTCCATTTTTAAAAATAAATAAATAACAGCAGCTTCTACTTCAAGGCCTGTCCTAAGGACACTTGTCCTTGGAAAAAACCCACAGAGCACTCCTAAGCACATACCCACCCTGCTGAGTTGTTTGTCTGAAAATAATAGGAGAGATCTGAGGCACCAGGTGTCCCTGACTCAGTTAGGCTAGGTGAGGACCCATAGCAATCACCCTAGCAACCTCCAATTAGCATGAGACAGGGAAAAATACCTGGAATGCCAGATGACCCCAAATAATTTATGGTGGTTGATAACATGTTGGGAAACCATGTAGTTTAGCATGTACACTCCTCGTGGCCTAAACCAGTCAATTCAAATGAATCCCCCTATGTACTAACCAATCACCCCTACCCAACTTGTTCCCGCCATTGAATGTGCTAATCAATGTTAAGAGTTGTTGTTCGATTTTCCCGTGGTATGGAATGATTTGCTGCGTGATGTTGTGACGCATAGAGTATCCCCAAAAACCTATAAAATCTCACTGAACAAAGGACCAGGACTCACTCCCTGGGACCCCTGCATCAGGAATGGTTGTGAGTCCAGGCTTGAGCTTGCAATAAAGACTCTTGTGTGATTGCATCGGATTTGGCTCCTGGAGGTCTTTTGGGGTCCCACAAATCTGGCATAACAGGACACAGTTATTTTAAGAAGTTTCGGTTGGAATTTCTTTTTTATGCACAACCATTCTGGAATGTTCACCTTCAGCTCACCATTAGAACTACAGGGGCCAAAGTGATGTGTCCGGGGTGGGGATGAAAATATTCCTCAATCAAACTTTAAGCTTCAAGAGCATAAATAAAACCACCGTACTGTGACAATCAACTTTCCATCTGGTACAAATGAACTAAATAGACATTTCTCAAAATAAGAAATTTAAATAGTCAAGTACATGAAAAATGTTCAACATATTTAGCAATACAAATCAAAACAACAGTCTAGTTAGAATGGAAATCATCAAGCACGCAAATAATAATAAATGCTGGTAAGAATGTGAGGAAAAAGGAGCACATACCTTCTTGGCAGGGTTATAAATTCGTACAGTCACTCTTAAAATCAGTATGGAAGTTCCTCAAAGGCTAGGATGAAAACATCATATGACCCAGCTATACCACTCCTCAGTATTTTTCCAAAAGAATTGAAGTCAGCACAATATAGTAATATATGCATATGCATGCTTATAGCAACACATTTCATAATAAAGTCATGGAACTAGCCTAGGTGTTTGTCAATAGAAGAATGGATATAGAAAATGTGTATATATACCAAATGGGAGTTTTATTCAATCATAAAGAAGAGCAAAATTTTGTCATTTGCAAGAGAATGGCTGGAACTGAAGAGCATCATATTGAACAAAATAAGACTCAGAAGATCAAGGGTTGTATTTTCTGACTCATATTTGGAAACTAGAGAGTAAAAAAAAGATGTCATGAAATGAGAAGGAAGATCAGGGATGGGGGTGTGCGAAGGAAAGTAGAAGTACTGGGAAATTAAATTGATCCAATTATGTTAGGTGCATGTACAAACGTCACAATGAATTCCACTGTTACATATGATCATAATACACCAAAAAAGTAAGTAAATGAATGAATAAATACCTCTTCATGTGTCCCAATGAATATCTTCCTCGAATTTTGAGGTAGAATGTCGTAGAGTTCAAACACAAAAATGATTAAATAATTTTATTTAAACAGAAATAAAAACACATTGTATACTTCAGCCTATTATCCAACAAATATTTCCTGACCACTTGTTAAGTAAGACAATATTTTAGGATCTGGAGTCACACTTGGAAATGAAACAAAATTCATCTTATCATCAAGCTGTTTCTAATATGGATAGGAAAAAAATGGATAAACAAGTAATTCATATAGCGTGTTAGAGGATGATAACTGCTAAGAAAACCAAATGCTCATTTAAAAAATTAAGGGAAATAATAGGTGGAGGTATTGTAATTTTAGGTGGAGTGACCCAAAAGATCTCATGAGAGATGATATTTGAAAAAAAAAAAACTTGCAGCAGATGAAGGAGTAAACCATGCAGTTCTATTCATGTGAAGAGAATCTCAGAAAAAGTAGTCAGACAGGGCAACTTCCCTAAAGAGGGAGCATATCTGACTTTTGTGAGGGAGGCAGGGAGAACTCTGGTTGGAAGGGAAGGAACCCGGGAAAAGTAGTAGGAGATGAGTTCAGCAAGAAAAGGTTTTTAAGGTCTGAGGTCCTCACTGGTGGATTCTGAGAGGAAAAAATGGGTCCTCTGGTTATAGGATTTTCTGCAGGATGTTTCTGCTTCCATGTGGAGACTTGTCTATGAGTAGGGAGAGTGTAACGGCAGAAGCCGGACACCATGTCACTGCAGTCTTATGGCCAAGAGATGATAGTCTTAAAAAGGGGTAGTAGTGGTAGAAGTGGTAAAAGATGGTGGGAATTTGGGTGTCAATTGAAGAAAGTCTGACAATAATCACTGATGAATAAAGATTTGAAGAGCAGAAAGAAGTCTAGGATGAATATAGGTTTTTAGCCTGAGAAATTGCAAGAAAAGATTTGACCTTTATTGAGATAAGAAGACCAAGGGAGAAGCACATTTTGGAAGGGAAGAACAGGGGTTTAGTTCTGAGCATGGTAAGTTTGCGATATTTAATTTTTATTTATTAATTTTATTTATTTATTTTATTAGAGCTATCAATTATGCATTGCTACATTCATGATACCAAAATATGAATATTTAAAGAGCAAAAATAATCCTGAAAGGACAATCCAGATATAAAAAAATTAAAGGAAATTCCAGAAGTACACAGTAATTAGAAGACTAAAAACAATGAGTATTCCTTATTGATTTCTTCTGTAATTCTTTCATAATTTAGTGTCAACCAAATTACAAGCTGTATGCTGTTTAGTGTAATTCAAAGATGGATAATGTAGTTCATGTCTAAAGAGAATTCATATTCTAGGAAATGTAAGAATAATTATGTATAGTATAATTTAATAAGGGTTATAATAGGATGAGTGTTTCAAGTGCTGTCTAAGCCTGACAGAGGGGGCTATCATCTCCGGTTGAGTGTCCATGGAAGAATCACAAAAGAAACAACCTTTTAGCTCAGTCTGACAGACCATTGGTTTTTCAGCAAATAAAGACAAGAATTATATTGTCTTATGCAGAAAGCAGTTGAGTTAGGGTATGTAAGACTTGCTATTCAGAGAACAGAGTGCATCATGGTGGATTAGAACACAGCCTGTGAGCAGGGAAGACAAGAGAGGAACTGTTAGAGTAGCCTGTAGACAGATGGTAAATCACACTTTCTCCTAAAGAAATGTACTGAACACTGAAATTTCAAAATGCTCCAGAATTGCTAGGAGCCGGTGATGATGGGGGAGACCTGGTCTCCTGTGGTCTCAGCTTTCCAGTAGCTCATATAAAATCCCTAAGTTAAGAACCAAACTAAAGCTCAATGAAACTACAGTAGATAATATGGGAGAAAACTTGCTGTGACCAACTCAACTTTAACCACAGAATCAGGAAAGTCACTGCTTCTGTCCTTAAGAAAGCAAATTCTGTGGGACTCACTGCTGTTCTTGGCCTTCCAAGCCTGAAAGGATGGCTGAATGCCCAGTAATAATCATTGAATAAAACATACATGCTAGTAAATCCTCAAAACAGGTGTTTGTTTGGTTTCTGGGACAAATTCCTTCCTTCCTGGCTTTGGCCATTAGCTTCATTGGCTGAAAAAGTAACTTTGAGAAAACAAAAAAAATGTTGTAGGAGAACACAGCAGCCAGACTACTCTGTTTACCAGCTAGTTCAGCTATTCAGTAGCTGTGCAAATTTCCATAAATTAATTATCCTATATGGGCATTCTACAATATTTAAATGAGTTGTCTAATTAAAGTAGTAACCACATCAAAGGTTTTCTGTGAAGATGAAATCATGAAATTCACACACACATATTAAATAGGAAATAAATGTGGGCTATGACCTGCTTGCTCCTCAAAGTACATTGCCTGACTCTCATGTTGAGGAAAAAGAGGAAGATCCTTTTGTCCTGTGTCCTCTGTTTCTTTGATTGCTTTAAAGGGGATTTATTCAAGGGGCATTCATGACTCCCTCATGATGCTAGTTCAGGAAAGGCCGAGTTGACATATCTCCTCCTTGTGGAATTGGCTTGCTAAGCAATGCAGATGCTGTAGAACATTTCCTTTACGTAACACACCCCTAGGAGCCACAAGGGCTTCCAGATCTTATAACTTAGTTCTGCATAAAAGGAAAGACATAAAAAAGACAAAGGAGATTGGAGCCAAGGAAGAGGAGAAAATTCCAGGCAGTGGTATGGTTCAAGGAAATTTTTTTCATTTTGCTTTCTGAAAATATGGACTGATGAATAATGATCAAGTAAAAAGCCTCTGAGGTTCCAGGCGAAGTGCCACCCAGTGTGAGGGGGACTAAGCAAGCAAACACAAACAATCAGAGCAGCAATCTCATGCTTTATATTTCAAATTCAGTTTTAGTATGGTTTATTTATTTATACTTATAAAAATAAAACAATATTTATTTATTTATACGTATAAATAAATAAACATATTTATACGTATAAATAAATGTTGTTTATTTATATGTATAATTAATAAATATACATATAGGAAATACAGTAAACATTTTGTAATCTCCACCATGCCATTTTGGTCAAAAAATATTTATGTAAAATGTATTGTTTTATGAGGAGTGCCATTGGGATTTTGATTGGAATTCATTGAACCTGTATAGTGCTTTGGGTAATATAGTCATTTTAATAATATTAACTTTGCCTATCCATGAGCAAGTTAGATCTTTCCATCTTCTAAGGTCTTCTTCTATTTCTCTCTTTGGGGTTCTATAGTTTTCATTGCATAGGTCTTTTACCTCTTTTGTTAAGTTGATTCCCAAGTATTTTATTTTATTTATTTGAGGATATTGTGAATGGGGTAGTTTTCCTCATTTCCTTTTCAGAGGATTAGTCACTGATAACAGGAATGCCTTGATTTATAGCAGCACAATTCACAATAGCTAAACTGTGGAGTCAACCTAGATGTCCTTCAATGGATGAATGGATTAAAAATGTGGCATTTATACACAATGGAATATTACTCAACACTAAAAAATAATAAGATCATGGCATTTGCAGGGAAATGAATGGCATTAGAGCAGATTATGCTAAATTAGCCAATCCCAAAATATGAAATGTCGAATGTCTTCTCTGATATAAGGCGGGGTGACTCAAAATGGGGTAGGGAGGAAGAGCATGGGAAGAAGATTACCTCTAGATAGGGAAGAGAGGTGGGAGGGAAAGGAAGGGAGAAGGGGAATTGCATGGATAGTGGAAGGAGACCCTCTTCATTATACAAAATAATGTATGAAGATGTGAGGGGGGAAAAAAAGAAAAGTGTTACCTTAGATTAGGTAGAGAGAAGTGAGAGGAGGAGAGGTGAGGGGATGAGGGATAGGAAGGATAGTAAAATGAAACAGACTTTATTATTACTGTGTACATATATGTGACTGCATGACCAATATATATGTGATTGCATGACCAATATGATTCTGCAACCTGTATACTCAGAAAAATGAGAAATTATATCCCATCTGATTCTAATGTATGATATGTCAAGGTCATTGTACAGTTATATGTAACTAATTAAAACAAATAACTTTTTTTTTAAAAAAAGGAATGCAGTACTGATACATGCTACATGATGGATGAATATTGAAAATATTATGCTACAGTGAATGAAGCCAGTCATGAAAGATCAGATAGTCAGTGATTCCATTTATATACAATGTTAAGGATAAGCAAATTTATATTGAAGCAGAATGTAAATTTGTGGCTGCCAAGAGCTGGGGAGGTGAGGGAGAAGTGAGGACTACTAATTGGGAGTTCTTTTGGGGCCTGTGAAAATATCCTAAAACTGACTGCAGTGATGGTTCCATGATACTGTTCATATACTAAAAACTATTGAATTCTTCCCTTGTAATGAGTGCACTACATGATTAAGTGAATTGTATCCCAATAAAGCTGTTGGAAAAAATTAACATTTATCTATTTATATGTATAATTAATAAATAAATAATTTAAATATTTTAATATAGATCTAAATAAATAATTATATATATATATATATATATATATATATATATATATAATTAGTTGTTGATGGACCTTTAAGGACCAAACTAAAGCTCAATGAAAATGCTTATTTTATTTGCAGTCCTAAGAATTGAACCCAGTGCCTCACACATGCTAGGCAACTGCTCTACCACTGAGCCACAACCCCAGCTCAGTGCTTTTCTTTTATTTATTTAAGTTTGGATGTGGTACTTCTGGAAGTAAGAGACTGATCCAGGATTTATGCAAGCTGTATTTTAATTTAACAAAAAATATTTCAGTCACTACATTAAATTAATTTAGTTGCCTGATTTTAAAATTGTTTTTTAAATTTCTTCAGTTTATTTGTAAGATGGAGTTTAATAAGCCATATATTCAATTTATTCTGAAAAGAAATTACTGTCATTCTGTTTTTTTTTTTTTGCTTCTTTTAAGTCATCAGATTGCTTTACTTTTCTAATTGTAGGAAGTCTGTATCTGCCAATAATAAGAAACAGATTCAATTTACTATATCTCTTTGAATTTGTTGGTGCATAAATATCAGTGTCATTATCATTCCTAAAATGATACTAGATTTTATATATTTATATTTTTATTTAGATATTTTAAAGGAACACTCATTAAATCTGTATATACTCATAAATATACATAAGTGGAGGCTGAACACTAATGTTTGGCCTCTGCTGGATTGTGTTAGCACATACAGAGACAAAAGGAAATAGAAAATGTAGGGAAGAGAAAAATTAAAAAAAAAATCTAACAAAGATTCCAAAGAGAATTGAAAAAAACTGAAAAACAGGAGAATGTCAAAAATACACAGTAATATTTTCCAGAACAGTGGAACTAAATAATATTTCTTCACAATGGAGAAAGGTCATAAATTAATGAACAAAAATATGTGTGTAGATATACCAAGATACAATTTCAGAATACAAAGGTTGAAGCAAAGCTTTCAATAAAAATAATCAGGCCACCTACAAAAGACTGCAAATCCAACTGGTAACAGACTTCTGAGCCTCCAAGTTCTAGAAGACAATGAAGCAGTGTAGTCAACATTTTGAGGAGATTAGTTTTTCAACCTATAATTATATGCCTAAAATATGTAGCAAACTACCAATATAGTAAAATTTTAGATAGAAAACAAATTTTTTAGACAAAATCCAAAAGTTTATCTGCCCCAAGACCTTTCTTCAACAGCTATTTCAGGATATACCCTGTAACATGAGGAAATACAGTGAGGAAGAAAGCATGCATTTCATAAACCTGTTGATGTGACTCAGGAGACTAAGGAAAGTTAATTAGGTCAAAGGAACTTTAATTAGAGTTTCAGGGGGAAAGGAATAATGGCAAGCCTTAGTGGAGAGTATTAAAGGTATTTAAATGTGTGACATCTGGGGGAATTATAAAGCAGATGATAAAAACTTCAGCAATCTAAAACTACAGCATAATAGAAAGTCAAGCAAGATGGCAAAATTTCATCATCTTTTATTTGTGTGACATAATTAATGATATCTAAAATAAAATACTGCGTTATAAAGGAAACATAAACTCAAGTTTGGGATATTTTAAGCTTGTGTGTGTGTGTGTTTGTGTGTGTATACACATATAAAAACATACAAACAGATGCATACAGATGCACATATTTTTCCTTTTTTAGAAAGATCAGTTAGTCAATGACAATTATGTGGTGAATAATTAGTGGTCAATTAATTAAGTTTCAGTCAAGATTATTTTCTCAAGTACAAATAAAATTAAATGAAACAATTATATTATCTAGACCTAGGATATCTTTAAAAAAAAAGACAGGTGAAACTTACCTCTTAATGCTCTTTTGGGAGTGCAGTATCAGGATATCAAAAATGAAAAGAAAAGTGAGACCAGAAAATAAATAGTGTGTGTTGGCCCCAAATCTTCAAGAAAACACAGTTGATTACATGCATGCACAGAAGATTCGTGAGAAGCCACTGAAGCTTTGGAACTGTGTAAAAGGAGGAAAAGTATGGAAGATCCCTGGATTCTTCTTGTTGTAGCCCCTCATTGGTCAAATTTTGTTCCATGGGGTATTTATCTCCCTGCACTTCCATGTCTATTGGGTCAGACTTGGACACAGACAGAGCTATGGATACTGCTTCCGTAGGTGTGGTGCCTGCTGCGCTGTAGCCAGGCTTCACCTGTGGGGAAGGTTGAACTAATCAGTGAAATAGGAGATAAGGATACGGTAATGGCAGTGGCAGTAGAAACTCTCCAGTAAGCAGGCAGCTTGTGGCTAGGAGCTTGTGGAAATACTGTCAGCAGAGCAGACATGTCAAAATAGGAAATATATACACATTTGGAAAAGAGGAACCACTGCCTCCTCCGTGGTGTAAAGTGACTATTACTGTAATTGACATACCTCAGTTGTGATACTGTCCTGGTGAATTGTGCCATAGGGAGAGTTCAGCATCTGAACATGCTGCTGGGAGGTTGAGTATTCTGAAGTTGTAGTCGCCATCTCAGCTTTGCTGAGAGAAAGGCCAGGTTACTGAATTCATGCATGGTCTCCATTCCTGCACCATAACCATTCTTTTCAGATGTACCTAGACTGACAAAGAGAAAGGCTTGCTGATGACCACAGAATAGGTCATCTTGCCCATCTGACTGTTGAAAACCTTTGCTCTGATAAATGTTCTCCAATGTGCATTAATAGGAGACAGAAAGTTTGTATCATTTACATAGATCCATCTATAGACTTGTTTTTCAAATTGCCTTGCCCTTGATTTGGGGGTCATGTGCCAAACTCTGACTAAAGAGACAAGTTATCTACTAATGTTCAGGAGTCAGAATATGTCTTTGCCTTTGGCTACTTCTTATATACAAAGTGGATGACCAAGTTTATTCTTTGTATTTCTACCCCTGTGGAGAATTTCTCTTTATTGCTTGCCTTTAGGGCCATCCCAAATTGAATGGTTGTGCAATAGTAGATCAGGTGTGGCAAGTTTTAACATGACATTTGATTCAGATCTCTTCTTTGACTTTGGATGTCATTGACTTCATCCAATGAGGCTCTTATAGATACCGATTGGAGGAGGAGCACTAATACCACAGAGGTAAGTAACATGGAGCCTGGACTACTTACCCATGTAATTTGCCTCTGTCTTTTAATATTTGCTTGAGTCCGATATTCAAGAAATGTCATGAGCTGCCACATAGGAGCTGAGGGTCCCGAGCTTCCAGTGATGGAGATGTGGAGACTGGCTTCCCTGCACTTGGAAGCAGGTGGATCCTCATCTTGGCTCAATAGGGGAGTAAGGCTTTGGGAGTGGGCGTTATCCAATGGGAGTGGGATGCCTTCCTGTTCCCCTGTATATTCTACCCCTTACCCTATTTTGGATGGAATATTCTATTGAATGGCTTCCCTCAATCAAGAGGGCTTCAGAACTGCTCCTCTATCTATTTTATCTGTCTCTCTTGCTTCCCTTATGGGAGCTTGGGCTGAGGAGCTGTCACTGAACCCCAAGAAAAAGGTATTTTCTCTGTCTCTTTGTGATTATTTCATGCCAACCAACTTCACCTGGAGTGACCCTGACAGATTTGGTCACCTATCGCAACAAAGAAACACATCCATTATACTGTGAATTGCTACTACACTTGACCTTATGTCATGGGGAATTTCTCCCCCACTGTTTGTCCTTCGCAAAAATTAGTTCCATAAGACATAGACACCCCGAGAGCCATTTTCCCTGGATGATGGGAAAGAGAAAACATTAATGTGACTAGTCAGGACACAAATGATTGTGTAGGCATGATGGAGGGCCAGTCCAAACCAGGTTCTCGGCATCATCCTGGAAACTGAGCTGCTAGTGGTATCAGGAGATGAGACAATAGTAGCTTCAGCTAAAGTTATTCATTGAGCTAGAAGTTGAGATTTGGTGGAGATGAGTGGATATGGAAAGACAAAAAAAAAAAGAGTTAGATTTAGTCTAAACTAGTAAGAAATTATGCACATTGTATTTCCATTTTTTAAAAACTATAATCTACTCACAAACACACTTGCTCATCCATCCCACTTATCCATCCATCCATCACCATTTATTAATCATAATTTTACTTGTAATTATCCATAGAAAGACATCTACAATGATATTATTGGTATTTATTTGCTTCTTGAGATAACTTTACAAAGGGCAAATGGGCTTGGGGCAGTAGGAGGGAAAGTTTATTCTCATTTTATGTTGTACTGGTTAAATTGCTCTAAACTTTTACAATTATAAAATTCATTTAAAAATTTCATCAGAATAAAGTATTGGGTAGAGAGATTTGGTTCCTCTTTTCTTTTATGGAATTAAGAATTTAAAATAATAAATGCTATGAAATCTTTAAACATTAAAAAGAAATATGCTACATTAAGGAAAATTATATATTTTCTTTCTTTATATTTTACATCAAAATGTTGTCTTTGAGGCAAAGTGTTGATGGACTGTCTTCTCAATGCATGTTACAGTATCAATTAACTAAAATCAATATTCAGAATTTTAAAACAATCATTAATGGTGCTTCATATATTCATTATTATTATTTCTATGCTCAAGTTTAAAAGGACAATTAGGTAAGTGAATATGCTTGGTTTCTTATAAAATGATTAAATAGTGATCTTTAACAAACTTAATTACCAAGGTCTGTTTTCATTATAAAACTTATGTGTTTTGATTTTAGATAACTAGACTATTTTGTCACATCAAATACTCTTGTTCTTACCAAACATATTTACTTCCATCTATGTGATGATATTTTGCAAAAGAGTACAACTATAATCCTCAGACTTTTGCACGTGAAGGTCACTTTGAAGGTTTCTGTAGCCATTTTCTACAATTTAGGATGCATAAACTTGCTTTTTTTGTCTGATAATTTTCCTAGTCATCATTAATGAAAATAGCAATTAGATGGTACTTTTAGGCTAACCATCATTATCATTCTAATAATTGTCATTATGGTTATTATCACAATTATCTTGTCATCAAATAGATATGTTGTCAATCACATTTTCATAAGTTTTCCTGGGTTTTTGCAGAGTCAAGTTACTCACTATAATATTTCATTAAATTTCAGTTATCCTTCTCCTAAGACTTAAGAAAGTTATAGGCATAGAAGTTTTCTTAGACATTAAATTCATGCTTTATTTCCCTAAAATCTTATAATGAAAAAGAGAAAACAACACTAGGCTGGTTGTAAAACATAAAAGTTTTGAAAGTATTAACAGTCCTTGTTAGGCATTACATAATTTCACAAAGAGTAAATACTAGATGAATTATTTTCATTAGGCATTATATAATTTCACAAAGAGTAAATACTAGATGAATTATTTTTGAAAGAAAGTAAGTAAAAAATAGAGATGAAAAATCAGGTCACATTTCTCTTTAAGGAACTGTATTGCCAGTTTTTCCAATAAATTCTAAGAGAGGAGTAAAAGCCAAGAATTTCTTTTGTTTCTTCTGTTTTTGGGGGGTAAGGCCACATTTGTCCCCAAATTATTATATTGCATGACATATTTGCCTAGGAAATAAAATGATTCATATAGCAAGCATTTATTTGTCCTTAAGTTATTTTTCAAATAGTGTGTGTATGTGTGTGGGAGTGTGTGTGTGTGTGTGTTTAACAGGGCAAAAAATTGAGAATTTTTACTGAGAGGCAGAGGTATAATAGCCATCCAATACTAAAGTGTGGTTCCTGCAGCTTATGGCAGTAGAGCAGAAAGTTGTGTTCCTTCCCTCTGATTGTGAATCAAAGCTCCATGAAATACAGAGACCAGACTCCTGGCAACAGTATTGATCTGATAGCATTTAAAATCTTGCTCAAACAATTATTGAAGAAATTGAAGAACCACCAACAAAGACAGTGTCTGACCCGGACTTCGGAAATACTGTAGCAAAAAGAAGAAAGGGAAAGCAGAAATTGCTTGCCCTCTCCATAGAGGTGCAGTTGGTGGGAACAACAAGGGAGTTTCCCAAGGTCTAACAATGCTGCCTACAAAAGAAACAGTCTACTTGAAAAATCTACTATCCCCAGGAATAAAACGACATTCTTTAATTGCACTAGTCACATTTAATCTTTTTTTTTTTTTTCCTATGCCACTTTTGACCCTCTTTCTACTCTCTCTTCCATAATACCTGGGTAGAAATTCTGGTCTGTCAGCTTCAGGAGGAGAAGAGAGAAAAATCTTGGAGGAGTGAAGGACACCACATTACCTTCTCTAACTGTAGCTAGCTCAGCAGACCCCAGCCAGAGAGGGGAGAAAAATGAACTGAATGAGTTCAGAATTTTTATTTTTCTTTGGCACTGGAAATTCTCTTTACTGAATTTAGATTGTGGTTAGTAATGATAATTGAGTTTAGAATTCTTATTACCTGTGAGAAGCCAAAAAATGAGACTGCTAGGGCTGGCAAAAACCTTTCCTCTCCATTCTTTACCTATTAGCAGTGTGAAAGGAACATTAGGGGACAGCCATAATTCACTTTTTATGATTGCATCACTTGAAACTGATTTGTGAACATGCTGCTATAAATACACACAAACACAGAATTGGAATTAACTTTTCCTTTGATATTAGCTTGAATTCTGTATCTTACTGGATCTTCCTGGGAGAATTGGTTGGTTTCACCAGCTGGCTGGTAACCCACACTTTATATCTTCATGATACTTTTGATGAAAATTAAAATTGTAACAAGGACGAAGACTCTTCACTTTTGTCTGCATCTCTGCCTGCATTTTGCTCTGAGTGTCCTTGTAATACAGAAACAACAAGTTATTGTCAGCCCCTCAAAGAAGACAGGGCTATGGATGCAGATCCCCCTTGTGTTCCTCCTATAGCCATGATCATTAAAGCTTCTTTCCTGATTTTCAGCATTACTTTCTCTGGTTTTGATTGGGGTGATGGCTACACCTGCTTCACTAGACCTCCAGGGTCAAGCACTCTGGTCTAGCATTCTGGTAATAAAGTTTGTTGCTGGTAGAGCATATCACTATAAAAAGATCTGCATCTAGATAACTGGAGTTTTACTATTCAAAATGTATGGACAAATTCCAATAAAGTTTCTAGCATGACAATTCCAGAAGAAATTTATTATTCATTGGGATGAATCCAAGAGTGGACAAGGGAAGATCATGTTTTGCAGGGTAACCTATAGACCATCATTGGTCACTGTGGATTGGTCACAAGGTCTCTCCCCTTACCTTATAAGGAGGCATGGGTGTGCTTATCAAGCTTACCTGGGATGCTCATATATACTTAGCAGTTCAAAAGTATGGCATTACTAGAAAGCTCTGCTGCTTTCGTCAATCTCCAGACCACACAAATGAAAAATAACACCTGTAGAAATTTGTTGAGCAGGAAAGGATAGCAGTGCAGCCCTTCTGTGCTCTGTCCTAATTCTTCAGAAAAGCAACTTTTGATGTGAATCTTTTCTACCTTTGTTGCTCTTTTTTATAGTGAATCCATTTTCAGTATAAACCCTCACTACATGAAGCATAAAGGCATGTCATTAGAAGCATGATTTCCTCGGTTTCCTTAGCAATTCCATACATAGGGCTGGAAAATGATCTTTGCAGGTAGGTCATCAGACACAGGCAAACACAGAGATCATGTTGAGCAATGGGTCTTGACATGAAGTTGAACACCATCCTACAACCTGAGGGCTGCTAAAGTTCTAGGTCACCACATTAGTCCACAGAATCCGAGTTACTTTGAAACTTCAAATATAATTACTGTTCAATAAAATGTTTCTTGATCTTCATAGTTCCATATGATGTATTTTATCCAGGGTTCTAAAAATACAAAGAGAATCAAAAGATTGTTGATTTTCATTGGCTATAGTTTTCTCAATTCTGCTGCGTGTTTCAAACAAACAAACAGAAAATGGCCAAAGGATAACATAAAAAAAAAAATGACTGGACTTTCAGAAAGGCAATTAATGTATTATTTTTCTTTACTTTTTAAAATTAAATATCATTTATTTGTTATACTTTCTATTGAATCTCTTACTTTTCCATCCTAGGAAGAGACAAAATTAAGAGTCAAGTGTTACAAAAGGCAGCAGTGATGGAGGTGGGAGTGAGAATCTGTTAGTGCTGTAGTACTGCATTTTCTCTTCACCTAGAGCGTGCTAAGGAGAGTAGAGAGGAGTAGCAACCATAGTTTGAGATCAGGAAGAAACTAATACCTCATTGTCAAGAGTCAAAAAAACTCAATAACAACTTTATGCATTATATTTCTTATATTTAAGCATTTTAAAAAATTCTGATTATACCTAAGTATAATACTACTTCAATTGACTGGATATATCATTGTGCCAGTACTTGAGTTAATAAATGTTCACAAGAATTGAGATTTTGAATTCTCCAAAAGCAAAGGGACACTATGTTTTCAAGCTTACATGATTACTAATACTGTTCCTACTAATGATAAGCTTACTATAAACTCCTTGACTATTGTATAGATATTCCAATAGCCTTGAGAAATGCCAGTACATTTAAAGGAATAATTGGGTGATGCAAGTCAAGAGGAAAACCACTCAATGTTGGGTAAAGAAAGTACGACCAAGTGCAAGGGTAAAACGGATATTCTTAGTGTAGGCTCTAGCCATGAAAAATAATGACTTGCAAAATATTAAGCAATATGAGAAACACTCAGTATGTGATTATATACGTTACATGGTATTACATATAGATACTATAGAATACACTTTATAATAATGTAGTTTATGTTAATAATATATAGTTACATAATAAGGTTACACAATCTATATTACTAAAAATATTAAAATAATATTTTGAATATATTATACATTTTATAGTACATAATGTAGTATAATACATATATACTATACATATAACTCATATACCAAATATAGTATATTTCATGTTGGTGAATATTGTACATTACTTGACAAATATATTTAATGTTCATATTGTACTACTTATTTTTCATCACATAATATGTGATCTTAGACAAAGTTGTACTTATATAACTTCTCGGTTGTTTTTGTGTATGTGTATACATGTGTACTGTACTTGTAAATGTGATTTTTTGCTGTATGGTGGAATGGCAGATGATTTTCATTTTAATATTTCCACTATGTCAGCTTGTTGATAATATGCTTCATTGCTCTTATAATTATCAAATAGAATTCTAGCAACAATATTAAGGGGATGGGGCAAGAAAATAAAGAAATGGAAAGAATTAGTGAAATTATTCAAATGAACTTGACTCCAGAGATGACACAGTTCCTTTGCTCCATTAAGCATGATTTACCCAACACACACACACACACATAAATCATTTATAGAATGTATGTGACATATATATCACACATACGTAATATGTAAACTATCGCCACACATTTAACCATAAGAACTAAAACACTATTTGTTTTCCATCATCTATCTGTGTACTTCTTCCCTAGCTTTTTCCTTGGCCTATACTAAATAATTAAATGATAATTTGATATGTGCTAAAAATATTATACATGAGTAATTTTTATTCTGAAATTGTGTTCTGGTGTTTGTGTTCTTCATTTTATGTCCGGTTCTACTGTGCATCTGTACTGGGGCAGAGAGCTCTCATTTACTTCCACCACTATATGCTACTCCATTTATGAGAATGTTATAAAACTTTGATCTGCTCTTCTTGGCTTGTCTTGGTTTATGTGGGTAGGTGGTTCTCTAGAGTGTAAGACTTAGATGTATACAAGTGTGCTTGTTTAAATAAATGCATTTTAAATGATACATAGAAATATAACACTGTACATATTGATGAGGTACCATGTGATGTTTGATACATGTATACCTTGTGAAATGTTAAAACAGGTTAAAAACATCTTCCTTAACATTTGTTATTTTTTTATAGTGAAAACTTACAAAAATCCTCTCCTATCATTGTTACCTATAATTATCCTGCTGTGAAATAACACATCAGAACCTCTTGATCTACATAATTATTTTTGATTTTTGGTATTTATCTTTCTTAGGAAAAGTTTCTTTCCTCATTTTTATTTGAAACCATGAATAGGCATTGAATATTATTAAAAGCTTTTTTTCTTCATTATATTGAAATGATTTTTTCCTTATTTAATCTGCTAATGTAATGAGTAAGAATGTAAGATCTTAACAATGTTTAACCATCCTTGAATATTCTGGAAAAAAACAACTTGATGTGTTTTTTTTCTTACCCATAGTTGACTTCAGTTTCTAAGATTATGTTTGAGAATTGTTGTATGCATTTCGTGGAGGAGGTGGTTAGGATGCACATTTTATTCTTTGAATGTTATAGTCATGTTTTTACATAATGCATGGAATTTGGTAAAGAGCATTTCCTATATTTCTCTTGTCTGAAAGGAATCATAAGATTAATTAATGATGGATTGTATGAGAAGGATTACAATTCAGCTACAAAACTATGCAAACTTGGTGTTTTGTTGATGTAAAGGTTTTAATCAGATTAAATTGCTTTAATTGATATCAAATTATGGCCTTAATTTTTATTTTTAGTGAATTTTCTGTCATATTTCAAACATTGTTATTATATTATTATACTTTTTTGTATTCATTAGGATTCTTCAGAGGAATAGCACCAACAGGGAGTGGTGGTAGAAGGGGAGAGATTTTAAGGAATTGGCTACTGTGGTTATGGGGGATAGCAATTCCAAAACTTATAGGACAGGCCCAGCCAATAGGAAACTCAGCCAACAGGAAACTCAGAGTAGCAGATTTGAACCCCAAAGGTATAGATCAAGGCAGCAGCCTGGGAACTCAGACAGAATTTCTGTGATACAGTCTTGAAACAGAATTCCTACTTTTCTGGGAAACAGTTTCTATGTTTAAGGCCTTCAACAGACAGGGTGACACACAGGCAGGTCCTCATTTCTTATTAGAAGTTATCTGATAATAAATGGCAGTCACATCAGCAAAACACCTGTATAGCAACTTCTGGACAACTGTTCAGGGAAACAACAAGGTACTATACCAGAGCCAAGCAGACATATGTAATCAAGAATTGAGGTAGACTATTATATTTTTAGGCAGGGGAGAGAAAGAGTGGCTCTCTGCATCGTATCATAATATCACTTCCTGTGCTCTTTCTTATTCTTCTTGATATTTGTCATTAGAAGTTTGTCTATTTTATTTATCTTATATTAAATAAATAATATTCTTTCTTTCACTGCCTTCCTTCCCTCCTTCTTTCCCTGGGTATTGAATCCAGAGACACTCAAACACTGAGCTATATCTCCAGCCATTTCTAATTTTTTTATTTTGAGACAAGGTCTCACTAAGTTACTTAGGGACTTGCTAAGTTGTGATCCTCCTGCTTTAGTCTCCTGAGTTGCTGGGATTACAGGTGTGTGCCACCATGCCCAACTAAAGAAGCAGTATCTAAAGAAATATTATCCTAAAGAATATTTTTTGGCCTTTTAAGAACTGTTTAATACTTCTAAGTGTTTTTTCGATATCTAAAATTATCTCTATTTCTATTTTTGTTGATTTAATTCTATTATTCTTCAAAATTTCAGATAGATATGTTAATAACCCTTTAACCTTTCTGTTTTTTTTGTAGTATAAATATTCAATACTATGAATTTCCTTCTAAGTTTTATTTCTTCTGTATTTTACAAATGATAATGTATAGTGTTTTTATTATAAAATTATTTCAGAATAAATTAATTTTTAATTTGACATTTTAAATACCATTAGTGTTATTTCATTAGTATTATCTTGCTTGATTATATCAAATATGATCTTCAAAATAAATATCATTGATATGATTTGAATACAATGCTTCTTCAAATTCATATGCTGAAAATCTCACCCAATAGGTAGTGTTATAGTTAAAGCTTCGTTCCAGGATTTCATAAACTGACTTCCAGACCACTCACGTATAATCGAATCAAGCCTTTATTGAAGCACACCGGTGGCGGCTGACCAGAACATAAAGCTGTTCCCCTGATCAGCCCTGAACAATTGCAAGGGCACTCCTTATAAGCCTGAAAACCACAAAAGGGATGTTCAGGGGGTCTAGCCAATGCAAGCAAGACAGGTTACAGAACCGGGACAGTGCAGTCAAGCGGAGGGAAGCCTAACCAATCACAGCCCAGTCACCCCAGTTACAGAAACAGAGCCCTGTTGCCCTAGTTACAGAAACAATACCCCATTAGTTAGTTCCGTGTTCTTAAAGGTTTTTATAGCAAAAGGAAAAGAACATCTTGCCCCAGTCATGACTCTTCTACTTTGCATGGTTGTTTTACAGGATGAAGTCATAAAACAAAATGGAGTCACATTTGCTTCTACTATCACGGTAGGATATTAGAAAGTAAGGTCTTGGGGATATACTTAGGTCAGCAGGGCAGATCCCTCATGTCTGGGATTGGTTCTCACTCTAAACATTCCTTCATTTAAATTAGACTTTGGTAGAGTAAGGAAAAAGCTCTCTATTATGAATTGGGCCCTTGCCAGACATTGAACCTTCCGGTGCCTTGATTTTTGGACTTCCCAGCTTCCAGAACAATAAAGAAAAATTTATGTTGTTTTCAAGCCAGCTGATTATGGCCTAAATATACTAAGGTGATAATCTTGCCAAAATGTAAGGTTGCTATTATAAAGTGGCAATTGGGCTCAGCATGTATCGTGTGTCTATTTCCTGCATACCGCAATCTTCAGGCTGGGACTATGGTGATGACAGACCCATCTGGTGAATCCCTTGGGAATGACTGTGGTTCTGGTGTTGCTGCTAAAACAGCCTTCGCTAGCTCTTCTAATCTAGAGAATGAGGGCATGGTTCCATTCTCCAAAGATGAGTAGTACTACCAAAATAAAACTGACATGGACTAAAAATAAAAGTTGCTTAAGAGAGCCTACATGAAAAGATACCATGACCTGTTCTCCTTCTCCTCTATTATTTCATTTTGAAAAAATAATTTGAAAAAAAATTTTTTTCTGTGAAAATGGTAGGTAGATATCTACCAATAGATGGTTTTAAAATTTAAAAATTTCCATGGGCTCATAAAGAGATAACCAGAGGTATATATTATGGTATGGATATGGATTGTCTCCCCCAATGTAGCAATGTTCGGAGGTGAAATGATTAGATTATGAAAGTTGTAATTTAATCAGTGAGTTGATTCATTTGATGGCCTAATAATTTGAATGAATTACTGAGTGTTAACTTTAGGCAGATGGGGCATAACTGAAGGAAGTAGGTCACTGGGGACATTCCTTAGGGATTTTATTTTGTCCCTTGTCACTGTCTCCTCTTTTATTCCTGGCTGCCATGAACAGAGAAGCTTTCTTATACCAAGCTTTTCCACCATGATGGTTTGCCTCACCCCAGACCCAGAGCAAAAGAATCAGTTGATCATGGATTAAGACCTCTAAAAACGTGAGCCAAATAACTTTTCTTTGTCTACTCAGTTATTCTTCTCAGATATTTTGATCACCACCACAAAAAACAGACCATCTCAGTATATATTAGGATAGTGTGATTTTAGTAGCAAATAGCTTTATTCTGCTTCCCCATGTCATGGTCCATCCAACTACCTCCAACCCCAGCTCTGTGTCCTTGTGAAATCATGTTGATGTCTAGAACAACAATGGGCTATGTTCTAACCTATGTAAGTCTACTTTAAAAAATGTATACCTTGTGTATTTGAGGATTGTATTGTGGATTTCTATGTGGTGGGAGAATGGAAAAATCCCCCATGTTACTAGAAGCCGAACAGTATTGTTATTTTCTTTTTTAACCAAGACTTAAATGAGCCTTTGAAAAAAGATCCTTATAATTATGTTAAATAAGAAAAGCCATTTTTATTTCTGTCCCCTAATCTTGAAACATAAATAATCATGAGCTGCCAACACACACACACACACACACACACACACACAGAGTATTTTTATTGACTGAACATCTATTGCAGTGGATCACTGTTCAGTACTGCACAATGACCCTCCTCTACTCCACTGATCTTTCTTTTATTTACTTATTCATTTATACACTGGTGCTTTACGGATGTACTGTAGCATTCATATACATACATAGTATAGTCTGATCAATATCATTCCACATTTTCTCCTTTTTCAGTCTCTCTTTTCTCCTCCTCAATCTCTTTCCTCTACTCCACTGATTCCCCTGCTATTTTCATGAGAATACCCTTTTTTTATTTACTTATTTCTCTCCAGAAAGCATTCAACCTCAGACTTTCTGTGTCCAGTTTACTCTACTTACCTTTTGTTTTTTTCACCTGATCACCAATCTCTCCAAAAAGATTTCATACATGTCAAACAGAAACATTATAAGCATCTGTACCAGTTAGCATTGTTTTCAGCAGCATATAATGCAAAACTCAAATTAAAGAGGTTTTAAAATGTTAGAAATTTATGTTGTCTATAGAAATTATGGAAAAAATAATTCCAGAGTTTGACTGGGAGTTTCAATTATACTATGGAATACAGTCTTTCTTTTTACTCGTTCTATTCTGCCTTAACATATTTCTATGTCAAGGCTACCTCATGGTACGAGAAGACAAGTGTGACTGCAGAAAATGTATCTGTATTCCAGGAAGAAAGAATGTGGAAATAGGAACAATTAAGGAGGAGCATACTCTCTTTAAAATAAGTTTCCTATATCCCCTGTCTGATAGATTCTACTTCTATTTCACTGGATGGGAAATGTATTCCTTTATTTAATTATTTTTTTTTTTTGCATTGGATTAAATCGGGTACTGTTTGTAAGAGGTGGATAATTTATATTGGGCTTGTGTTACACAGCTTTTCATTATTGATAAAAAACCACTTCAAGAAGTAAGGTTTTATTTTGGCTCATGGTTTCAGAGGCCTCAGTCCATGATATTTTGGCTCCATTACTTTAAGACAGAACATCATGGAGGAAGGGTGTGGCAGAGGAAGTCTGATCAGTTCATGGCAGCTAGGAAGGAGGAGGTAAGGAATACCTTATTGGGGCATGGCCCCTGTGACCTATCTTCTCCACCATGC
This sequence comes from Ictidomys tridecemlineatus, assembly GCF_052094955.1. Lineage (NCBI taxonomy): Eukaryota > Metazoa > Chordata > Mammalia > Rodentia > Sciuridae > Ictidomys > Ictidomys tridecemlineatus. The sequence continues at coordinate 89,283,244 of NC_135488.1, read as the reverse complement.
CGCTGTCCCCAATGGTGTCCACCACCTCCCAGTGGTCCTTGCAGCTATGATTAGATGAATTCACTGATGAGGTCAGAGCCCTCAGTCTCCAATTACATTCCCTAAGACCCCCCCTGGACATTGCTGTATTGGGGACCCAGCCTTTAACACATGAACTTTTGGGGAACATTCCAGATCCAAACCATAATAATGAGTAACAAGAAGTGTCCACCTGTGCATCAGTGTATTGCTGTAGTAATAATTATTCAAACCACTTTTATATGATATTTTGCTAGTCCCTAAATCTCAGTAGTTTCCAGAGACAGCCATGGTAATAGAACTTGGACTTCACAATGAGGAAACCAATAGAGCGGTCGAGGGCCTGCCAGGCTCATGGTCCAGATGTTTTACACACGCACGATCATCATCTCCATTCTGTAGATAAGGGAAATAAGGACAGAGAGATTTATTTCTCTTTTTCAATATGATGACTTCTCTTTTCAGCCCTCAACCTTCTCCTCACTAGTGTGTTGACTGTTTACTTGAAATCTTGAGTTTTGTGGAGTGCCTGTAGAACTGATCAATACATTTACTTCTTGGTATTTTCCTTACCATGACATTTTTAAAGTTTGAACCTTCTTCTCTTTGACAAGTCATCTATTTTTATTCTATCCTTTATCTATCTTGATGCATTTTGGTTACATGGAACAGATTGCTTACAGGTAGAATTTGTGATGGGTTTTGAGTTGGGTTTACCCTGTTGTTTTTTGAGCAAACTTTGAAAGAATGGTGGAGAAAATATACCTGCTTTTATTATCCTCCTTTGGAAAGCCTATTTCGGTTCCAGTTAAAAGATTCTCAAGAAAGGACTATTTCCCTCCTCCTCCAGCCTTTGACCTTTAAAAGCACTCATTGCCAGTGTGTTTTGTGTGGGATGAAGAGTGCCAGAAACGAAGAATCAGTTGGCCGTTTAAGACTGCAGTAGTGCCAAGACCCAGTTCTACATATCACAGTGTCATGGTATCAGACAGCTATATATTTTTTTGCCATCCACAAGGGATTCAAATTTATTAAGGTATTGTCTTTCTTAAGTTTAACTACTTAGTATTTGCAAAACTGTACTAAAAGAGATTATTTGGGAGAAAACAAAAAATTTACATTCTTCTTTAGCAGTCATCAAAGGCTACTTTAGAGTGGAAATTGTTAGGAGCAGTGAGTTCTGCCTCAAACTCTTTTGATTCTAAGAGGTAATACAATTTTCTTTGGTGTCTCTGCATCTGCTGTAGGTTCTTGTCTCCTCTTTTAACTTCTCTCTTCATGCAAAAATGTTCTTTCTTGCTGCTAAAGAAAATAGCTAATAAATTTACTTAGAATTAGGTTGTTTGAGCTAGTTATTTTTCCTCAAGCTATTTGCATTTTAAAGATAATCTGGAGACAGAAAGCAATGGTTAAATGAGACTACATATTAAACTTGAAGCACAGAGAAAGATAACATGAGGGAGGGGCGGGTGTTTGTGTTCTGGCAGGATGCTCACTGCAAAACTCTTGCAGAGGGCAATCATAATGTCCTCAGAGTGTCACATCCTGGGAAATGAACACAGCTGAGCCAGAACCTGGAGATGCCATGTAAAGAGGGTAAGAGTTGCAACATAAAATCTTTAAAATTCTTACAGAATCTTTTTCAGAGCGAGTTTCTTTTTAATAGGAGTTATTAGAAGTCAAAAGAAAAAAAAAAGAAACACAAGGGGAACTTTAGGGACTGCTTATAATTCAGCCTGTGATTCCTAGTAATTCATTCCCCCCGAATTTCTCTGAAACAGACCGTATATCCTCGAAGGAAACAGTAAAACATTCAAAAGTAGGACTTGAAAAGCTCACCCATTTTCTGAGTTTGTGTTCAGTAGCATACAGATGAACACAAAGTTTAAAATTAGATTCTGTACATTTCTTTAATCCCACAATAACCATTCCATTTGACCTGTTTCTTGGCAGAAGTATATAGTTTTGAAAAATGTCTATTCTTAAGATATAACTTTATTACAGGATGCTTTTACATATATTATGGTTCTGAGTGAGATCATTGGAAACCCATTTATGTTATCTTCTTCTGTGATTTTGATTAGTATTTTCAAATATAACAAAAGTGATAATAAGTGTGATCCTTGCAATTTTAAGTGGTTAAGCATTTTAGATATTTTAAAACCTAAAATTAAGAGGTTTTGTTTTGGTTTAGTTTGGTTTGTACACAGGCAAACTATGTAAGTGGAATTACGGTGTTTTCTGTTTTGGGGTAATGCTTTAAAACTACTGTGCTCTACCTGCAGGGCTAACTCTAAATTTTGACCAAATTCTATTTTTTTTATGGATAAATAAGATAACTAACATCAGTACCCAGTTGGCCATATAAGACTGGGGCAGTGCCCATACTCTTTCCTAGACATATCATAATATCAAAAAATTAGAATGTTTATACTGTTTCATGCCTGCTTTCCTAGCTTTACATTTCATAAGTATTTTATTTTTGACAATAAACAATGTGGTCATTCTGTTAATAAATGTCATGGTAAACCAGGTACTCTTTGTTTATCAAGATATAAGTTGATTAAATAGGTCAGTAATTGTCCATTTATTTTAGTCCAACAGCTCCATAGGAGTGAACCGCTATCAAAGGTCCCATTGGGTCAAACTGTGCCACTTCCACTCTAGCTCTGGTAGCTAGTAACCCTTAGCTCATCCCTGCCTTTCCAGTGGGAGTTAACAACGAATACAAGATGTCAGCATCTACAAGGCAATCAGAGAGTTTATTTCAATTGCAGGATTTCTCACTTTCATCTGTAGTCGATACAAGGTTTCTTTTCAAGAATGCTTGTACTATACCTGTAAAGGAGGTGTTTAGGCCACCTTGTGAGATGTTATTATGGCCTCAGCTAGCAGGTGGTAGGTGGGAAGTCTAATGTCCTCATCTCTCTGAATCTTTGTTTCTATCTTAATCTTATTTTCCATAGACCTCTGATGAGTTCAATGAACAATGAGACTTCCATATATTTGAGTTAAGAGGGGGAGTTTTTGATAAAATTAACTATATTGACTAATAAGATTTAATTTAAATTATATTCTTCTTCCCTTAATCAAGTTTTACTGCTATAAATATATAAATATTTAAATTTTCTTAAGGTCAAACTAAGTTATGCTGTGGTGAAAAAGTCCTATATACATATGCATGTATATTCATAAACACCCATATATAGACATAGATGTACACACACACACACACACACACACACACATCTGTATATGGCCCACCTGAAGGATTAGGACTTTTTCTGGAAATTGTTGGTTTTGTGGCAGAGAGAGAGAGAGAGAGAGACAGACAGACAGACAGACATGGATCAGATCACACAATTGCTCTCTGAGCTTCTTCTGGGAAGCTGTACAACTCCAGTTCTGCTCATATTCTACCTACCAAATTAAACCAAATAACCAAGTCTTAGATCAGTGGGTCTGGGATATGCTCATTCATTGCTAGAGGGCAAGGAAATATTTTAAACAAATATACAACCTACCACTATCTTGTCATTATTTTGGCATACAATTTTCTTTTCCTTGGATTGACATTGTAGTTGGCCTCTGTGACATGCTGGGATCTGGATACTAAATATAGCTCTAGAGGAAATTAGATAGTAGTGGTCTAGCAAGAAGATAATTGGTGTTTTATTCCAAGGTGATCTGTGAGGTCATTTCAGTGCTCCAATAAAGCAGGCCCCCTATTGAGAATATGAGGGGATATTGGGGTTTGGGTATTTAGAATTTATTTACCTAATAAAATTTTCAAATATCAAATTCTACTTTTATGGGTAACATTTTTTTTTAAACCATCACTTTCACAGAGGAATCTAGTGAGCATGTAGATTTAATCTATTTTGCAATTTATCTTCTCGCTGGATAACATTTTGCCTGATCTTTGCCTTTGATCTGTTAGCCCTCTAGTTAATGCAGGAAAAACATGCATTTAGAAGAATCGCAGACATTTCTTGGTTCTCTGTGCCTTGAGCCAAGAATTTAAAGCCATGACTCTGTTTTGTTTAAAATTTTTATGCTATTCCATATTATTGAAAATAATGCTTTGTAATCTTTCAATTTGGTTATTACAGTGTGCTATGGAAGCTGGCATCTAATTTGTTAGAGTTGAATATTTTTTAATAAATGTTGTAGTAATACTTTCAACACTGGGCAACATGAACTAATCATACATAGCTCTATACTGGAAAAAGAGACTTGCATTTAGGCCAGCCATGTCAGAGGACCAATCAATTTCCCATCCTTGAGAGTCTGTTACCTACAACCAATTTTGGTACCAAGTACTTTTTCAGGAAGGTAAAGATAAAAAAAAAGTTTTGGTTTTAGATAACTTAAAATTGCAGAAGAATGTTTAATATGAGGAAATAAATACAAAATTATTGAACATCCTAGACAATCAAGCTCTAGATGGGCCCTTGAAAATGATTTCTAGAATTATACTTCAGACCAGGAACACAAAGTGAAATTTCACCTTTGCTAGAATCAGGAAATTTTCATCCTAACCTTTGGTTCTAGGATCCCAATATCTTAGTTGCATGCGAGAATCAGGAAACCACCTCTGGAACTGTTGACTCAGCTGTGCTTCTGGAACCTTCTAATGGCCTTCTACTCCACTCACTGGGGTTAAATCCAAGTGAAATATGAGGCCACTTAAATTGTTGAAGTCTGAAACCCATCTGCAATTCTGTAAGAAAGTCTGAGAAAACTTATGCTTTAAATTCTAATAAAGAAAAACTATATAAATAATGAAGAAAAGCCAATTTTCAGTCTGCATAGAGTTACCTATTGCCTTTTCCTTTTTGTTTCTTTTGGGAAGATTGTTTTTGACTTACTGGTCTTCCTTTCTAGATAATTAAAATTGCTCTCTTGTTGTTCTTAGTGTATTTTATTTTTCTGATATGTTGTAGCACCATTGTGTCCTATCTAGGTGTGATTTAACTTTTATTCACTCTACATAAAGCTCATTATGACTCCTGAATATAAGGATTTATATATTTCAACAGTTCTTAAAATTTTTTATTGAATTATAATCATATTTCATTATACATATGTGTGCAAGTTACCTCTCTCCTTACCCACTCAGTTATTTCCTTCTGAAACTCCCATTAAATATATATGCATATATATATAACATTTCATAACCTTTATATCTCTTAACCTTTCAATCTCTGAATAATTTATAAGAAGTTATTAGTAGTTTGTAAACTGCTGATCTCAGTAGTGTTTAATTTGCTATGTAACTCATCCATCTTTAAATAATGAAAGGGAGTAACTTACGTTACTTACAATTTGAATTTCTGTTTTGGTGGTTTGCAAAACCTTCAGGCATTTTTCCATAGTTTCATAGTAATACCTCTTTGTAAAAAGAATGCAGTTGTTTTAAATAAACAAATAATAACCCTCTGCTGGTTCTGTTTTCTGGAATTCCATAGAGAGCATAGTGTGTCAAATGGTGGGTGACAAAGAAGATATACTTGTTCCCTAACCCCCAAAACCTGTCATTGTTACTTTCTTTGGATAAAAGAGTTCTTGCAGATTTAATCAAGTATCTGAATTATTTTGGTTGATCCAAAAATACACATGGTGGGGAGAGAGTGTGTGTGTGTGTGTGTGTTTGTGAGAGAGAGAGAGAGAGAGAGAGAGAGAGAGAGAGAGAGAGAGAGAGAGAGAGAAAGAGAGAGAGAAAAGAAGAAGAAAGAGGAAGAAGAAGAAGAGGAGGAGGAGGAGGAGGAGGAGGAGGAGGAGGAGGAGGAGGAGGAGGAGGGAGGGGAAGGGGGGTTAGAGATGGAGAGATGGGGAGGACAGAGAGTAGGTTGATCTGGCTTCCTTTGAAGCTGAAAATAAAGCAAAACAGACTCTCCTTTTAGACGGAGTATAGCCCTGCCTACAACTTTAGACTTCTGGCCTTCAAAACTGAGGGAGAACAAATTTCTCTTGTTTTAAGCCACCATCCTAGTGGTAATTTATTACAGTAGCCCTTAGAAATTAAAAATGACAAGAATCTCACCTTGGTTGATTTGTTTCTGCCTCCTCTTGCTCGTGGCTGATTCCTCATGTACTTTGTTCTTTTGAAATTGTGAGCTGTTGTTTGGGAAGAATTCCATGTGTCCTGGCTTGAGAATACGCTCCTTTTGAAAGGACCCAAGTAACTATTCTGAAAGCCTCAGTAGTATCACTATCCTGAACCAATTTTTTAATGTGAATATTTTATACTTTGGATGTATGGTGGATCCAAACAGTAAAAATGTGAACCTCAGACGGGATAAGTAGCGGAGTTAATTATGTATTTGCACAGGAATATTTCTTTTCTGTCCTGGGTATCACTCCTGCATTAGTTAATTGTGATTATCTTTCACCCAGGAAGAGCTGCTGTCCAGTTTTTGAGGTCCAGAGGCCACATCTTCAGCTCTGACTTGGCCATAAGCCTCCCTTTCATTATTTAAAGAGATTGGCACATTCCTACCTCCACCTCAGGCCTGTTCTGCTTCAGTTACAGAGTTTAATATCCTGATTTTATGTTCTCTTTGCTTTTATCAGTTACAGAGCTTAACATCCTAGTTTGGTGTTCCCTCTTTGCCTTTAATCTGTGGTGGTTCTGGACAGTTATACAGAAACAATTATGCTTTTAAAGGGCTGAATTATACATTATACACCATTTCTAAGTAATTTGTACTAGGAAGTATAACAACTGGAACTTATGTTAAGTTGAAGTTCAAAATAGAGACCCAAATTTTGTGTATGCCAAATAAATATTAATTCATTAGAAAAGTTTGTAACAGAGACCTATAACAAAGTTGCAATTTCCTTCTTGTGATTTTGTGCTATAGCTTTGCAAGATGTCCCACTGAGGAAAAATGGCTGGAGGGTTTATGAGATTTCTCTGTATTAAGTTGTGCAATGCATGTGACTCCAAAATCAACTCAAATGTAAATTTAAAACATAAAAATAAATAAAAAGAACGTTCATTGAGTCACATATGAGTTTATTTCTTTTAATGTAAAATAAAAAGTAAGACCAGATGGAGGCAGCTTAGAGCTTTATACTTATCTAGGACTTAGATTGTTTTCAGCTTTCTCTCCATAATTTAGGTATTATAACCTTTGGCCTCAAGTTCCAAATTTTACTTCAGATAACATATTCATTTTCCTAGAGCAGATTAGAGGTAAAGAGGAGAATGACACACCTTTTTCTTTTCAAGGCTAAATCCTAAATGTTGCATGTATTATTCTCTGTCCCTTTATATGTCTGAGGTTAGTTATATGACTACACTTCTTGGTAATTACCTGAGAACTATAGCTTTTAATTGAACAGCCAATTTTCTATCTTTAAATCAATGTTTCAGTTCTGCAGGAGAAGGGATACTTTTGGTGCTTCCTAGAAGATTTGGCCATGAGAATTTCTAGATTATGCAGTTTACATATCATCTAAATTTAAAATTTTTAATGCTTGTAGAACAATGTAATTAAAATTTTAATACATTTTATTTGACATCTGAGACTATGAGGCCTTTCAGAACAGGTCTTTCAGATTACATTTTTCTACAAGCATGAATATGTCCATGAATACAGGACAAAGCACAACATGAAATCCTGAGCATGTGTCCTCATTTGTGTTATCAAACAAATTCTTCTTTATTTTCATTTTATGCAGCTCAGGAGTAAATCTTATGGGTTGATTATATTTTCTGTGAAAATAAAAAAGTGTAATTTAATAAAAGATGATAAGAATTAACATGCTGTTAATACATTCTTTTATTATCTGACTTGGAAATATTGAAAACAATAATTTTTTATTTGTTAAATTCTCATTTTGTATATTTCTTCTAATGATTTTACCAATAACTCTAAAGGAGAAATCTCAAAAGTGGTAAGTGGTATAAAGGGTATTGTTATCTGTTCTTTAAACTTCTGAAATTTTGTTAAAGGGAGGCAGAACAAAGAGAAAAAAGAAATTTGACTATGTGTTAAAAAATGTATGTTTAAAAGATGTTTAAAAGTGTGTTAAAAGATGTTCTGTTTTGTGATTTTAAAAGGATCATACTTTATTTCACACTTATTTGCTGAATACTTTTTAAAAACTTGTGAAAATTTCAAATTAATTAAGTCATGGTCCTTTTTTTTTTTATGAAAGAGGACTAGTGTTTTAGTCAAATTGGCTTCATAGTGACCAAAAGACCCAATGAGAACAACTTAGAGGAGGAAAAGCTTATTTTGGCTCATGTTTTTAGAGCTTCAGTCCCGACTCCATAGCTCTGGACACAAAGTAGGGCAGAAGATCATGGCAGAAAGGTGTGGCAGAAGAAAGCAGCTCAGGACATGACAACCAGGAAATAGAGAGAATCTCCACCCACAGGGACAAAATATAAACCCAAAGCCATGTCCCCAGTGACTGACTTCCTCCAGTCCCTCCCTGTCTGCAACTACCACCCAGTTAATCCGTACCAGTGGATTGAATCATTGTTTAGGTTAGGGTTACAGCTTTCCTGATCAGATCATCTCACTGCTGAATATTCTTGCACTGTGTCTCACATGAGCTTCTGTGGTGCACCTCACATCTAAACCATACAAAGAGATAAATAATGCAGACAAATTAACATGCTATCATACAGGAAGCAATTGGAGTCTTATTAGAGGTGCAGATTAAATACTGCAGTAGCTATATTTTTCAAAATAAAAACCACTCCATGGAAGATGAGGTATTATGGCTGGAGCTTGCGGGATGGGAAAAACCTGATGTGGTTTCATCCTTAGAAATAAAATTTCTGCAATTTGTTATGTAAAGTACTAAATCATCCAGTATAAAAACAATTACAGAGTTTTGGGGGGAAATCCTTCAGTTAAAGAGCTTTGCATATATGTTCCAAGAAATCATAATGATCCAAATCCTGAAAGCTTCAAATTACCATATTGTGCACGTAGCATTGTTCTTCAGAAATAGAGATTTGTTTAAAAAAGAAATCTCTTTTATTCCTTGAGACCTTAGCAACCTCTGCGATCATTCTCTATGGCAACTGAAGGGAAACAATAGTCAAAGCAAAATTTGCATCCTGGGAGAAGTGGAGGAGTAGTAGGTGTATTTTCTTTCTCTATTGGAGTAGATCACTCCCAACAAGTAATTCAGGTATTGTGCCCTTTCAAATGAACTTTTTACACATGTTCTTTATTTTAAGTTGGAGTATAATGTTCAAAGATTTAGCAGATTCTCGAAAGTTAACTCAGTCACAGGAGCTGCTGCTTAATCTACCTCTGCCTCCAACATGACTTTTACTCAGAGAAACATCATCTCACTCTCCCAAACATGGATACATATTTTCTGATTGATGAATGGGAAGGAGCAGCATCCACAAATCTCTTTCTTCATTAGCTGACTTTTAATATCAGAAATGAATGTGCTTTGCAATTGGAAATATTTTGTTTAAAAGAATACTGCATTTAATATATTCTATACCCTTAATGTATGAAAGTAAGTTTGCATGAAAATAATGCTGCTGGAATAGAACAAAATCTCAGAAACTAATTCTTAAGAATGACCATTTCTTATTTTTATACATACTTTACCCAGTGTTATTAAAATACATTTTATTTCATTAATTTAAATTTTATTGGATTGATTTGATGCATAATTTGATGCAATATTCTCAATGGAGTAGTCTAAATTATTACTCCTGAGGCTCCTAGAAATTGGACATATATTTCTATCACTTGTAAAAATAAAAATGTAAGTCATTATATTTTCATCAAGATATATTCTAGTTATGATGTTCCAAATTCTATGAAAACAGTTTCATAATAGCACTTTTATATAATATTCTTGGTTTAGTTTCTTAATAAAAATAATTTGTAATTTTCATGATGCTTTAAAAGATTTCACAGTACATCATTTTGTATATTGTTTATACTTAAATAAAACATTAAAAATGTGAAGAATTTAGTAAAATTAAAATAAACTTTATATCTTAGGAAGCATACAAAGTATAAATGGTTAAGTAGGAATTATGTGTGTAGCCTTCTCAAATGGCACATAAAATAATATATATAATTTACATAGATATAAATATATACATGTACATATTATAGACTAATAAAACCATTGTGGCAAAACGTTAAAAATGGTGAATGAGAGTAAAATCATATGGGAGATATTTTTACTATTCTGTATAATTGCTCTAAGGCTAAAATTAATTTAAAATCAAATTAATAAATAAATACTAAAGAGCAATGAGAAATCTTGGTTCAGCTGCCCATTTACAGGTGATCAAACTGAGGAAGAGGTCAGGGAAGGGATGTATTTAAGATTCTGAAAACATCAATGACAAAGTTGGAAATTAAATATAAGTGCTCTGATTTATAGTGAAGGGCTTTTGTTCTATGTGAAGCTTTATCTAAACAATGACCATGACAGTCAGGTAGGGGAGGCACTATTGTTCCCTTACAGAAGGGAAATGGAGGCTGGGATGATTTAAATTGCTCACTTTAGGTCATATAGTTAGTGATAGAGCTGGAATTTTCACCTATTATTCCAAATTCAGTATATTTTACGTTATGCAATGGATCAGTGTAAGCATATACAATATAACATGCTTCTACTGAAAAACAAGATAAAATAAATAATTAAAATTTTCAAGAGATTTATTTGTTATTTCTTCAGAATGTATCAATACATACAGACATAGAAGAACACAATACCATACCATAACATTCATTGAGGTTAATCAGCGATAGAATTAGGCTCAGATTTTTTGGGGTTTTTCATTCTATTCCACACATATTAGGAACTCATGCTATTTAGAGTATGAAGAAAAGCAACAAAAATTAAAAGTGAAGCTACCCAATTACAAATTCTAATTTTTAGCTTATTTGAATTAATTCCAGTCCAATAACTTGTTTTGACTTTAGTGATTCAGAGGGAAAACTGAATCAAAAACTGGATCAAAAACTTTGTAATACATATATAGGATTTTCTCATTGTTTTGAGTTTAAAGAGAACAAACTTATTGTCATTTTGTGTCAGAAGAGTAGTCATCATTTTGGAAACAAATACAATTAGAGCCAATGTATATTTTCTCTGTTTAACATAAGTTTTCCCATCTTTGTATTTTCAGGTCCTTCTACATTTTAACCATAATGAGTTAAATAAACTCTATTAAAGATCTCTAAAAACAATTATATTTGAATGTCTTATACCTAGCATATCAGAGATACTTAATAAGTGCTTGTGAAATTGCAAACATTATAGGTATTCACAAATATGTATGTATATACACATAGATGCCTATATCAATCAGTACATCAGATTCAGGGTAAGGTAACAATTGAAATAACCAATATTTTGTTTTAAAGGAAAAAAGTCATATTAGCACTGGAAAGTAGGCAGAGATAGAGGAAATTCTAAATTCTGGTAAATATAAATTCAACCAATTAAGATATCTAAACCTAATTGACATACTTGGCTCCTATGAAAAGTCAAGCTTTTAGAAAGTAGACAAAAATCACTCAAAATTCCACTGAATTGAGGTGGAGAATAAAGGGAGGCATTTACAAATATTTTTGTCTTACCAAAGGCAGATTTACAGGAAAACAAGAAGATGTGTAAATGATGGATAAAAATCAATTAGGCAAATGGTAACTGAAAATAAGGGGACAGGAAGGATTGTGGGCCTGCCTTATATAGTGAAAATTAAAATTATTATTATTCCTACACCAACAATAGAAAAAAAAAGACAGAGAAACTACCAAATTATATCTTTCTTGAACCTATCAGGGAACTGAGATTGCAAAGTGACCAAATAGGATGAAATCTAAGAAAAGATAGTCCCTCAAGTTCAGCAGAAGAGGTATAAGAAACTGGGAGTCATATGAATGGGTAAGGAGAATTCAGATTAAATAATTGAATAAGTTGCTAATGATTCTACGTAGTAGTTTGAGAGTATACAATTTCTGGGAGTAGAAGAAAAAAAAGGGATTTCATACCCCAAACAAATAAAAGGATAAAAACAATTAGAAAAAATAAAAAATCTAAAAGTAAAAACAGAAAAATAATACACAAAACAAACAAAAAAAACCCAAAAGTTGTTTTTTTTAAAAAAAATTGGTAGTCTAGTGAACAAGAATAAAATGACATAAATTACAAATATTAGGAATGAAAGGGGTGACAAAATTATACCCATTGGAAACACAAGAATATAAATACTGCAAAGAACTCTTTGCTCACAGATTTGACAAGTAGATAAAATAATGACATTCTTTGAAAGACATACACTACCCAACCTCTCTCAAGAAGAAATAGTTAGCCTAAATAATTTATTCTAGCCAAAGAAATTGAATTCATAGTATAAGATGTCCAACAAATAACACTGAAGTCTATTTGGCTCCTCTGGCAAATTCTACCACACATTTAGGAAAGACAATATTGATTCCATACAATCTCCTGCAAACATAGGCAAATGTATAACAGATGAGAAGTTGATTGTGTGGGTGGTATCTGCAAGATATCTGTTGTCTGTTTTCTTCCTGAAGCACTTGGGAGAAGTTATTTTGAGAACCTGATCCAGTGTTTACTATGGAATTTAGGAAAGAAAAAATTAATGGATATATATAATATAATTAAACCTTTATATTGATGGGAAAAACAATACTTGCCAAATCCATTCAGTTTTTTATCATCTTTTCCTACCTTCTCCTCAGAACTCCTGAGAATAAATTAACACACTCATGAGTAAATGTGCATTTAATAACCAATAGCATCTGAGCCCTGGATATATTTTTTCCAGTACTGTTCTTATGTCTAAATATCTTATGTCCTAATTGTTACACACACACACACACACACACACACACACACACACACACACTTTAACTTTTTTGGTTGAATGGATGAATGTTTTGAACAGTTCAAATTTTCTCATTTTGAAATTACATTAAAAAATTAACTATTTTGCTGTCTACATATCAATCAGACTACATGGTCATTTGTAGTTTTTAGTATGCAATAATACTTTTGTGGATAGAAATTCTATTTTTATCAGCAATCCAAAATGAAGCAATCAAAATTCTACATTTGCAAGTCCCACATTTTCCCACATTTGTTCATATTTAAAAATATGAATATATTTTCAAAAAATATATTATGATTAACCCAAATGAAGTTTGAAAAAACACTTCAATCCACATGTCTCTCATTAACAGGCAGTACGGAGAATTTCTCTCCTGAATATATGATATATTTTCTTCTTAGTTATATAAAATGTAAAGGCTTTTATAAATACAAAGATTCAAGTGAATTAACACTCTTGCTATTTGGCTGTGGTTGCTTTGTTTCCAGAAAATGATTGAACTGTTTTGAACTTTTTTTTTTGTATAAATAATCAGGATTGCTAGCTTAAACATGTACATAGAGCCATTTGTACATTCAGTTGGGGAATAAATAATCTACCTTCATAGAGGTCAGATTACTAATTGCAGAATATTTTAAAATATCTCTTAATAGAACTATATGCTCATCTACTTAGTGATTCTGATGATTATAACAGTCAACTTCACTTTTTCAATGGTCATAATTAATGTAATTTTCCAAAATACATTACCAAAAAAGTGAGTAGAGTTATGGATTGTGAGTGATAATATTTTATATTAGTTATTTGATCACTTTTTAAGTGATTTTGGAACCAATTTCATATTATTAGTGGAATTTGTACTGAATCAGATCAAAGCCTGAAGCATAGCCCTATTAAATTTTGAGACACACAAAGATGATCCTCTGTTTTATCCAGTATTTAGGATAATACCAGAGTATTGATGATACAAAAAAAAATAGTTCTCTAATAAAATATACCACTGTTTTATTCTTGGAGAATTAAGTTTGATTTTTAAAATTCTCCTTTATATCATAAGCACTGCTTTTGTTTAAAATTTAATGGTTACCACACTTTTGTCATCTTTTCTGTTATGGAAATAGGTGGTTATCTAAAATGATATAGAGTGGTCAAAGTATGAAGAATGGATTTTTTTCAGAGAAAAGTCAATGGATTTTGAAGGAGAAGACTGAACACTGTAATATAATGCTGAATATAAAACAGATTTGATGGTGAAGTTGAGTACACCCTTCCCAAACTTCAAAACTCCTTTCAAATTTCTACTTAATATCTGATGAATTTTTATTGGGCAAAAGAGTTACTGAGTATCTATATATAGGTGAGTTATTTATACCACTGAGACTTTCTTGCTATCAAAGCTACTTCAAAATAACAAATAAATTTCAAATGCCCACATGAATGGCAAGGGTATGACATATAGTTCTTCATATTTTCTTTGCCTGATATATGAGATAACCTGTAATCTAAATATTTAATATTTTTCCTGATAATTAAGCCATTTAGACTCATAGGAAAGTAAGAGTTGCCAAATACATCACTCATTTTAGTACCCTTTCCTATCATCTCTTCAGCACTCCTGGAAATAAGCCAACACATGCATTTGAATGTACATATAACTGAAAGTATTGAATATTCAGATTAGTTCTTCTAACCTTCTACCATAACCACAGTAAGACTAAAATTATTTAGTGTTTATGTTTATGAGCATTTGCCTCAAATATTCTTTTGTATGCCAGTCTCTGGTTCAAAATCTTCCTTGGATTTTTCATTACATATTTCTGTTTACAAAATCTGGCAAGTACAAGCATGGAATTTGGTGTATTATGACACTGTTTCAACACCACAGTTTTCCTCTCACTTTGGTCAGCTTAGGCCTCCTCAGATCTTCCCTGTGATATGTACAGATTCTACAGAAGTCATAAGCACACGATCTTGTTTCCCATAGTTTACTACATATTAACACGTGTGCTAGATATTCTAATTTTTCATGTTTTCTGCAGACACTAGACATACTAATTCTGTCTCATTAATAGAGCTGAAACGCATCTAGTAGTCATGTTATTACAAACATTGCTTTCCTGCTTGGTACTCTTGCGAGAGAGAGAGAGAGAGAGAGAGAGAGAGAGAGAGAGAGAGAGAGAGAGAGAGAGAGAGAGAGAAAAAAGAAAAAGAAAAAAAGTAAATAATATCTACTAACTTCTCCCATGAAGAGTATTGTGAGAGTTCATAAGTAGAACTTCCAGAGAAAGATGTAGTGCTTAGAATTATACAGGGAAAAAAACAACCCTTGTATATAAATGCAATATATCATTTTTATAAGATGCAGCAGCCTAATGAAATAAATGCAATGTATTGTACCAACATATTTCTTAGTTGGACTGCATCCAACTCACCAAACACAATTAGGACTTGAAATTATTATTTTTTGATTACTGTAAAATACAACAGCTCGGAACTCTGCACAACCCTGACCCATTTTGAACTCTATCCAGTTAGATACGGAAAATACAAGACAGTCCTCATAATAGTATGATTCCACAGGGATGATTTTAGCACAGGGTTCCAATGTGTTATTTGGGGTTCTAAACACAAAGCACTTTGTGCTTCTGCTTTGGTTTTGGCTGTGGTTATTTCTACAACAAATTCAAGGTTAATTTTTTTCAAGTTTTTATCACACATCTTACCAATGAACAAATCCAAGTTTCATAAATGTTCTCTTTCTTTTCTGAAAATGTCATTCCTTCTGTAATCTTATTTAGCTCTTTCCTTTCCATGTCAAACTTGTGAAGGAGTAAGTCTTCCCCTACTACTTTCATTTTCTTGCCTTCTAACATCTGATTGAAGGAGAAATACCCTTGTATTGGCCCTAATTTACTAATTCAATTTTCTGGAATGTCACCAACAATATTAAAGATAAATCCAGAATTTTGTTACATTTTGTTTGTTTGTTTGTTTGTTTGGGTACTTGGGATTGAACTCAGGGGTACTAAATCACTGAGCCACATCCCAAGTCCATTTTTGTATTTTATTTTGAGACAGGTTCTCACTGAGTTGCTTAGGGCCTTGCTAAGTTGGGGAGGATAGCTTTGAACTCACCATCCTCCTGCCTCAGCCTTCTTTGCTGTTGGGATTACAACATTTTGTTTGTTTCACTGGCCTAACTTTCCTCTTAATATCTTGGATGGGTTTTATAATACTGGTTCTGGTTCTGCTTCCAGATACACACTATTTTCCATTATACTTTACTTCTTTTCATGAAGGTTTTTATTGTCCCTTTCTATCCTTCCTATATCTGTTAAGCATTAATATTTTGAGTAACAGTTTCACAGAAGGTTTAAAATTCTACCCTGTTCAAATTAGAACTAAAAGTTTTGTAGGCCACGTCTTTACATCCATGAGCATTTACCTTTACTATTTCTTTTTCTTATTCCACTTCTGTGTTCAAACTTTGAACTTCATTATATCTTCCTATTTCCAAAGTCAAGCTGAATACATAGTGTGTAGTAGGCATTCAAGACATGTTTATTTTTTGGCTGGTCTTAGTACAGTGGTGTTTATAATTAATTGACCACACCCCCCCACACACACATATTTGTTATTTGTTATGTAGATCAACATTTGTCTGATTACCAAGCCCTTATGTTTCCATTTTTCTACATCGCTTGTTCATTCAGCATCTCAAACTTCCTACCAGTATCACAATGCACCAGAGGACTACATTCTAATCCTCTTTTGTGGAAAGCACTTAAGTATTTTTTTTTTCTGTAATTAAGTGGGAACCTGGCTCAGGGGTGAAATAACTGACCACAGAATCTTCTGAATGAATAGCTGTTCTAAATTGTCAATGCAAGAGGTATCACTGCATCTGCTCCTGGCTCTCTGCTGTCCTCCAGTGGCTATATGTTGTATTCCCCTACCTGGAGTGTGTGTGTGTGTGTGTGTGTGTGTGTGTGTGTGTGAGAGAGAGAGAGAGAGAGAGAGAGAGAGAGAGAGAGAGAGAGAGAGAGAGAGAGAGAGAGAGAGAGATGGGGTGGGTAGTACTGGGGCTGCAATCCAGGGCAGCTCTACCACTGAACGACACCCCCAGCACTTTTCAATTATTTTATTTTGGCACAGGGTCTCACC
This sequence comes from Ictidomys tridecemlineatus, assembly GCF_052094955.1. Classification (NCBI taxonomy): domain Eukaryota; kingdom Metazoa; phylum Chordata; class Mammalia; order Rodentia; family Sciuridae; genus Ictidomys; species Ictidomys tridecemlineatus. The sequence goes on along the minus strand of NC_135488.1, from coordinate 89,266,191 downwards.
AAGTTGCCCAGGTTGTTTTCCAACTTGTAAACTCTCAGCCTCAGGCTCCTGAGTTGCTGAGATCACAGGTGTGTGCCTTCACGCCACACCTACCTGGAGAATTTTGAGAGAACCCAGGCTAGAGAAAAACCTAGAATGTTCTGTTTCCACAGACTAGAGTAGTGCTGACTGAGCTAAGTGGTAAGAAGAACTCATGTGGCCTATGACTGAAAGAAAAAATCTAGAACAAATGAGTTTGTCACCAGTTAGTGGCCCTTTCTTTGCCACTTGAGGCAAGCTGCCTGGAAACCCCAACCTCCTCCTCACTCCTTGGTCTTTGAGCAGATAGTCCCTCAGTGTGGTTCAGGATGTCAGTCAACCTTATTCAAATTACAGCTTGTGAACAAAATCTCTTTTCAATGTCCTACTACATTCAAATATCCTCTAAGGGCGGCATCAGGGAAAAACCTGCAGGGCCCAGGGAGTGGCAAGGAATATTCTGGAGCCAATACTTTTTCATCTCAAAATCTCTTGAACTGTGATACTGTAAAATTCTTACTTGTTAGGGTCTACAGATCAATTAAAAATGATTTATATCTTAAATTATACCATAATATTAAGAAATCAGCCTATTCTGTTACAACTCAAGAAATATAAACATGAATATAAGTGTGTGTGTGTTGTTTCTGGACAAATGATTTGATGGTTGAAGGATCTCTTTTGTTTTGTTTTGTTTTGTTTTGTTTTTTGTTTTTTAGCAACCAGGCCTTTCACATGAAGTGGGGAAAGTTAAATCATGGAAATGACTGTCATCAATTATCACTAAGGAGCTGAACAAAACTTAATGTCAACTGGAGTAAGTGGGGGTATTGCCCAAATTCAGTCTTTCTTTTCTTTTCATGTGCCCAAATAGTCTCACAGATTCCATTCTGGGGGTAACATAGCTATAAGATTCAATGTTAGGTTTGGAATTTATCAAGACATTCAGGAAAATGGCTTAATTTCTCACAGTTGATAATCTCTTACTTGATAATTTAACATAAACATCTTTTAATAGGCGATTGGAGAGTGGAAATAAGAATCTTAAAAATATTTTGCAAAAATAACAGAAGTTTTAAGCAATATTTTGAGTGTGGATAAAGGTTATATGTGTGTGCGTGCGTGTGTGTGTGTGTGTGTGTGTGTGTGTGTGTGTGTCTGTTTAAAAATACTCTGTATTGGACAAAAGAAAACTACTTTGGGGACAAATCTCTCATTATCACGGAAAGAAAATTTTAATTCTATATCACATGAACTATGCACTGGAAATCTCTCTGCTCCCTAGAGGGAAATACTAATCTGGATGCCTTCATCACTTGTACTTTAAGACACCTCAGGTTCTTTCCAGATAGGAAAGAAGGTGCATGAGCTGGAGGATTGAGGTTGCTGAGTCTAAGGGTAGCTGCCACTTGGGAAGGTGATGAGAAGTCAAGAAGATTGGATCCTGGGTATGTGATGAACATCTGACTACATAATCCACATGCAAACATTGGCAGGAATATAAAATCTTAGGCCACTGAAAATGAGACCATGTGCCTTTGAGAAAATAATCTCTGGAGAAAAATATTTTCCATTAAATCAAGGTGCTGGATGCCAGTGAACTAAGATTTGATATATTTTTGGATATTAAATCTTGTCTGTAATTACCGATTATTTTTATTAGCTTATCTGTTAACTAAATATGCTACAACTTGTCATAATCCCATGGTATCATTTATTTAAAAAGGGAAGACGATCAAGCCAATGATTGCTACAATAGAAAAAAAATCAACCAAATGACTGTTTTACAAATATTCAATTATTAATTTTGTCAGCCTATATGCAAACCTATTTACCGAACATGCTTTATTCTACAATTCCTTTGTGACAGGTTTTACAGTCTTTGTTATTCTGTTTTCAAACAACAAAATGTAAGATGTCATTTCTGTCTTTCTCACTTCAGTCTCCCATCAATATATCTTTCTCTTCTCACCCACAAGCCCAATTGTGTTTAGAATGTAAAATAAATCAGGTTTTATTTTTTAAGTTGATGAGGCTTTCATAAAATACAAATCAGTAACTGAAGAAAAGAATAAGCAAGAAACTTACATGGATGCTGAATTTCCAAGGGCTTCCAGGAGCCTGGGAGTGTGGGAGTAATGTTTTTTGAAATGATTAAATGCTAGGATGTCCCCATGCATATAATAAACGATATTATTATATAAATGAATGTTCTATAGCAAAGATAAACTTTTTGTTAGCTGACCTTTGAAGAAGTGGGAACAGGATTGTGAGTCATTCAGCTTGAATGACATATAATTTCTCTTGTTCTTTAAATTATAAAAGTGATTAGAACAAAAATGACTGGAATTTTCTGTTTTCTGATGTATTAATAAAATAATATATCTGTTTTCAGTGTTATAATCTAATTATATGCAAGAAACTTCCCCAAGGATTAGAAATAGCTGCTATATACAATAAATAATTTGCCCTTATTTATAAAATCAAGAACACAGGACTTTTTACTTATCCCTTATTTCAAGTACAGAACTTAACTGCAGTGATCATTGGTTCAGAAAAACTTTGAATACTAGTGTGTCCAAACTAGCATTAATTTTAAAAACACAAATTCTTCACTTTATCTTTGGTTACAAGAAAGTAAAGATGGTGGAGTCCAGTAGAAATCTGTTCTCATTTAGAGGGCAAATTGAATAAGGAAATTTAAGACTCTATTATTGCTATAATGTAATGCTGAATTTGAAAAATGAAGTTGCAATGAAATAAGAAGTGTAAAGGAAGCCAGGCTCTCCTTTAGTTACTGTCTCTCAGGAAACATCAAGAATTATCATAAATATGGACACTGTGTATACATAGGTGTAGAACAGATTTCGGTAGACAGAGTGAAGAGAGTTTTCATTTCAAAATGCATCCAAGGTCAAAAACGGCATAATAAACCAACACTCTAGTTATAACTTTTCCTCAGCATTCCTTTCTCTACTTCCTTTTGTCACATTAATAATTACCCTTTGTTTTGCTGATATGATTAATCTTTATCATCTGCTTCTATAATGTGGTGCAGATCTCTGTGACTAAATCAAATGTCAGAAAAATAGGATGTAAATTGTCAGTATTATGCAAGAGAATGGAGACCCTCAAACGCGAGTGTGTGTGTGTGTGTGTGTGTGTGTGTGTGTGTGTGTGTATGTTAGGACAAAATAGGCCCCTAACTTGTAAGAGTGTGTTGTAAGATTAAAACACAACTTGGTTACTTGGGAATTTTATATCACATACAGACTCCTACAAAAACAAAATAAAACAAAATAGTATCAGACTGGTTTCAGCTGTTTTAATTTTAACACTAGATTATTTGCGATATTTCTAGCCATCCCCCTACCTACCTATGCTTTCCTCTTCCCTAAACTTAGTTAACAAGTCCTGATACCAGATTGGCATCAGAATTGAAAGAGTCCATTTCACGTGGTTGCAATTGCTGATGTATGAGTTGAAAAATCAGCCTACATACCATGGAATAGTTCTCAACTGTAATTGTACATAATTTTTGGAGGAAATTGTGCCAAACATCAAAAGCTCCTACTTTATTCATTTTTAAATCCCCATGCTCTCTTCTCAGAAGCATCAACATTATTCTCCTTTGCTCTCATTTCTGCTGTTGACATTTCTTGTTTAAATTTTAAGCCTACCAGGTCACCTTGAGAACTGCTCACCAGCAGAGATTTTTTTTCCCAAAGAAATTTATCCCATGGTGACAGCAAAATGCCACAATCCTCAAAGCCAAATTCTTTAAACTAAGCAAAACAAAGCAATCTCTGTGTTTTCTTTTCTTACTGTGAGCCTGATGGACTTGGTCTCCAGACACCAAACTGATTCTCCTCTGCCTTTCATCCTCTTTTTAACTACATTGCACATGTCACTAAATCGACTGCCATGAAAGACGGACAAAAGTCATGCTTCTCCCAAACTAATTTTCAAGTACTCATAGAAACTTTAGGCAAAATAATGGTTTCTTAATTCATCATCTAGATTGTGGATCACAAATCAAAAATATGCAGCAAGCCAATATACCGTATTCCCAAAATACTAGAAAATATTATGGTCATGAGAGAGAAGGAAAGTGATGCTTTATCTGTGATCTTTCTGTTCCTCCTCCTCCTCCTTTCACTGTGCTTTCTTTTTTTCCCCTTTTCCTCACCACCAAGTGGACAGCAGATGGGAGGAATGTTTCAGTGGCTGTGCACAAACATGGAGGTTACAAGAGTGCCCTAACCTATTGTCTTTGCTCTTTCATACATTCTGTATTCTTTCTGTCCAACTTCAGCCCAAACCTCTCCTGAACCAAATGATATTCAGAGGGACTGGTTGGAACAGGTACATTGAAATTACGTGTTATATTAGGTGTTATATGTGTATCAGGGAAAAGACACGGGACTTTCTATTATGGCCCAACTCCCTGAAGGAATGATGTTACTCTATGATTAGCCAAACACAAAGCAATTACTTCTATACCAGAACAAAACAGAGTTAATAATGGCATTACAGAGAATTCAAGTGGCCTTTGAAGGGAAAATTATTTTATACAGAGGCCTCAAGAGTGTCAACAATAGGTGTTGTTAAAAGTTCAGACTCTGATGTCAGATAAATCTTGCTCTATTGTTTAATTGCTGTTTCATCTTGGGCGCATCACTGAATCTCTTTTTTTTTTTTTTTTTGTGGTACTGGGGATTGAACCCATTGCCCTGTGCATGTGAAGCAAGAACTCTTCCAATTGAGCTATGTACCCAGCACTAATTTTTTTTTAAATGAGCTACATCTTTCTTCCATATGCAAGGTGCAAATAAAAATAATATCTACTTCATAAACCTTTCATCAGGATAAAATGAGATTATGAAACCTTGCATATAGTAAGCACACAAAAAATTTTAATAAGTGTTCAATCTTCCCTCAGGTGCCTGCTCCCAAGTTATTACTCTCTTCTCCATAGAGGTTGCTATATTTTAGGGAGATAAGTTGAATACACTGTTCATGGGTTGACCTTTTGAAAACTGTGGAACCAAAACCAGTGAGTATGTTAACTTTGTGTATAAAAGCAAATTATATAATTACTTACTGCTAAGTACTGAATTCAAGAGTGGAGGAATACAATAAAAAGCCAACTAAAACAAAAAAAAATGTTTGACATGGTGATTAGTAGAGGTAGTATATATGTGTTTTGAGAGAAAAATAAAATTTATTAATATAACTTACTACTACTTTTTGCATAAATTGAATTTTTATGAATTGTATGGAATATAAGTATTAACTTAGATTTTATTTTAAATTTTCAGCCTTGTGGCAAATAAATCATCCCCTTTCTTCATGGTCCCTAATGAAACAAAAACAAGAAAATAAAACCTAAAACTTGGAGTCAGACTCCATCTAGGTGGAGCTCTTTTCATTGTACTACTGTGTAACCATTAGGCCAACTATGAATGTTATTTCAGTTTCCTCATGTATGAACTGTAGTTCCTAAGTTTTGTAAGGGAACAAGGGTAGGACCTAAGACCAAACAGAGATATAGAGCTAAAGAATACAATAACTGAAGGGAAAATTTCAATTGATGGGGGGGGTCAATAGCAAACGATCAAGCAGAACAAAGGAGTAGTGAATTGTGATAGAGGTCACTGGAAACAATCCAATCAGATGAACAAAATAAAAAATAGTGAGGGAAGCTCAAAGGAATTATGGAACATCATTAAATGAACTAATATATGCATTATAGAATTACCTAAAGAAGAACAGGAAGAGAAATGAGTTAACAGCTTATTTAAAGAATATGAAGGAGGTCCTGGAATTTGAAACAACATGTATCAAACTGCAAGAATGCTATGTGAAATAAGTCATACAGAGAAAAAAAATGATCTCATAATATGTGGAATATCAAAAATACCAAATGCACAGAAGCATAGGGTAGAATGGTGATGACCAAGGGTAAAGAGGTAAGAGAAATGATACATTGATCAAAGGATGCAAAATTAAACTTATGTGGGTTATGGCTAGAGGTGATGCACAGCATGAAAGTGTAATTTCTAGTATATACACTTTATGAATCATGCAATAGGTAACCTTTAGGTAAAGTTGACTTCTGTGAATATTTTTGCAAAATCTACATATTAAATAATAATAACTAACAGTAACGATGAATTTTGTAGATAGCCCTATGAAATGCTCTCTACAAAAAGCATTATTTCATATTTGTTATCTTCACTATCTTAACAATGTCTTATAAATTTTACACTATCAATTATGCTTCCTGACTTTTAAACTCCCGTAAATGAAGAACTTTTTTTCCAGACCTTAGGGGAGAGGGATTTTTGCATCATTCTGTCTGTCTGTCTCTATTTTTCTCACTTTTGCTTGTTCTTGTGTGTGTGTGTGTGTGTGTGTGTGTGTGTGTGTGTGTGTGTGTGAGAGAGAGAGAGAGAGAGAGAGAGAGAGAAATACTTTGCCCCTGTAGGCCAATACCAACACCATTACAAATGAAAGCAATTTACACTGGTAATTAGACAATTCTCAAGCTACTTTCAAATGATTTATCTTGTTGGATGCATCTGAAAATGTTACATAGCTCATATCCCATCTAGAGTCAAACAAGTATACCATTTGCAATGTTCCAGGAGGCAAGAAAACATGATGTGTATGTGATTCTAGTCATCCTCAACATTGGAGATTTGGCTGGGGACTGGGTAGAAACCAAAGGAGAGAAAACCTCAAGGTGCTTTTTGCCACTCAGAAATTTGAGTCATATCTAGTTTAATGCTATTACATTTTAGGTAGTTGCAAAAATCCAATCTAAGTGCAGTTTCCTGTACCTTGATAGTTTTCTTATCTGTTTATAGGCTTATTGAAATGCTGGAACTATTGTTGATGCCTGATAAATTTTCAAACTAAGAGGCCCATGAAGTTAAGGTCTAGTAAAACACTGTAAGGAAACTCTTATGCCTGTGAAATTTACATTCCAAAGTGCTGATTACATTCCTTCACTTAATGAAGGAACATTTCCACTCAAAGTTTCCCACAAGAACTGCACTATAAATTCAATAAGCACAAACTTTAAAATACCACTTCTTGAAACTGGTAACATAAAATATATCAGTTGTTGTTTGCATATAATAGGGTTAATTCTGCATTACCCTTTCTAATGGAGAGGAGAAGGAACAAGAAAATACAGAACTGAGGATATTTAAAACTCGTTAAATTCCATGCTAAAATTTTTTGAATGAGCCATACTGAATTCATTAGATTTGAATCAAATCCTAAGAACTCACTGTGAAAGTTCTGGTCCATTAGAATATACCTTTAGCCAGGTTTTGTTTATGTGTCTGTTTCCTCAAGCTCACAATTATTCCCATAGCACTGTAAAAAAAGAAAAAAAACTCAGAAAGAAATAAAAAGTAAATCAGCCCTTCCATCTTCCTTCCTAGTCATATGTACTTGTTTGCATCTTTTTAACGGAAATTATTCTAACCCCAAATGGATCTCTATCAACAAGTTAATGGAGCAAATAAGCATTTGTGTACGTCACGGCATTGATCTTCTGTTTAGGGCCTTCCATTTTATGCTGCGTTTGAATATGTATGATTTCAGGTTATCCTCAAGACAATATAAAAATATGATGGGAAATTTTTGCTTTTCTTTGTTTTTTTCCCACCACAAATATTGCCAGGAAGAACAGAAGCCATAGCCAGTCACACGCAGCTAATAGAATCCAAAGGGTCTAACTTCTAGTGTACTCCTCTTTCCTCCACCTTATGCTTCTTTCAACTATATTATCAACTATGTAATAATAATATCCAAAAGTTTACATATATCATCCAAAATATTTTTCAATCAAGCTCAATCATTGTTTTAACTTTATTTCTCAACGTTATTTGAATCATCCACTTCAACCCAAATGGTGTAGCATCCTGCCCTCTGCTCCTCTCTGTGTTGACCTGCACATGAAACAAGCCATATATCCCTTCTCCCTCCTGTCCCCAAACCCAGTAGTGTAGTCCCATTCCTCCCATGCCCAGCTGTTACCAGGTACCTACTTACTGCCACAGAACCTGCATACAAACCTCTCAGCAACAAATTTCTTCTCTGAACTTCCATTCAGTACCATTTGTACTGCTCATTCTTCATTTAGAAGACACTTTCTTTTAGATTTCTCCTGCTACAGATTATGATAGTATTTGCATGCATGTTTCCTAATGTGGATAACGTCTTTATTTCCCAAACCTTTCTTTGCTGAGAAGAGTATGTGTTCTACCTATTCTTTTTTAATATGGTGATTTCCCCATGGTAAGTAATTCTCATATTTTTTCTTATTTATCTGGTTTCCCAAACTTAGGGATAATATTTTCACTGAATTATGAAAAGAAAAAAAAATAAATGAGCCTCTCATCTTCCTTTCTGTTCCTATGCACTTGAAGAATTCATTAAAGAATGAATGCAAATGTCAACAAAGTAGGAAAATGAAAGTCTAAAGCAAGATTAGGTGAAGATTCTAGCAAGTCAACTAATCTTCCTGATTTAATAGCATGTTTTATAGTATTTCAGTTAAACATATACAATTACAGAGATTTATAATATAATTTGTTAATTTATAGTATAGTTCATTAATATAATTTATGTAAAGTTGTTTAAATAAGCTGTAAGATATATATAAACATAGTGATTGACAACTTTTTCCATAAAAATTACCTGTTAAGCACTAAGCCTGTGTTAATCATGCTATTGCACTGTCCCCAAGATTGACCACACCCTAATCCCCAAAACCAATAAATTTGTTACCTCCCATGATGAAAAAGACTTTGCAGATGTAAGTTAAGGATCTTCAAATGGGGAAATTATCCTGGATGACCCAGTTTGGCCCAGTGAGGTCCCTTATAGTCTTCATAAGAAAGAGGCAAGAGGGTCAGAGTTTGTAAAAGGATAAATGTTATAGTTTGGATGTGAGGTGTCCCCCAAAATCTCACATTTGAAACAATCAAGAAGGTTCAGAGGAGAAGATTGGGTTGGGAACATCTTAATTCAATCAGTGAATTAATTCTGATAGGGATTAATTTAGTGGTAATTGAAATGGTAGGATGTGGCTGGTAGAGCTCGGACTTGGACGTGTGGCTTTGGGGTATATATTTGTATGTGGCAAGTGGAGACCTCTCTGTCTGCTTGCTGATCATCATGAGAGCTGCTTTCCTCTGCCATATTCTTCTGCCATGGTGTTCTGCCTCACCTCAAGCCCCAAGAAATGGAGCCAGCCTTCTGTGGACTAAGACCTCTGAAACCATGAGGACACAAATAAACTTCCCCCTCTACAATTGTGCTGGTTGGGTCTTTTAGTAGCAGCAGCTAAAAAGCTGACTAAAACAAGATATGATAATGAAACCAGAAGTTTGAGATGGAGGAAGAGTTCACTTGTCAAATAATGCAAGTGTCCTCCAGAAAAGAGAAAAGACAAGAAAATAGGTTGTCATCTATTTGTCCAGAGAGAACATCTAACATGTTGATCCTAAACTCTAGAATTGTTAAAGAGAATAACCATGTTATTTGAATCCAGCATGTTGGTGGTAATTTGTTGAAATAGAATTAGCAAGCTGATGCGAAACATTATGAAGATATTTTCTTTAAAGTCAAGACAATATTTAGATTATTAACATAGACATGCTTTCTCTCCATATGATTAGGTTGTTACTATGTGGGTCACTGACATTGAGATTCCAGTACTTTGTGCATGAGTTAATCTCTGCTCATACATAAAATGTGCAAACATAGATAGAACTTAAAAGACTTGGGGATTTCTAGATTAAATTCAGCATCACTGAATAATACTCATAACTAAGCTGCAATTTGGGTTCTCTTTTTCTACATTCATTTCATAAGTTCTATGAAACATAAAGTAACTCTTGTTACTTATTAAATGTACAGTGACTAGGTGCTCATGGGCTTAGGAGCAATTATGTTTGGTATTTCCCACTGGCATCTCTCCTCATAGCTATTATTGTTACACAAGTTCTGTGAAAGCTGATAAGAAAATGCCTAATTAATAACTGGCTTCTATTTTCCTTGCATGATTTTATGATTGTCAAATTTGCTCAGGGAATTGACACAGTGATAAAAATCCCAAACAAAATAAAACAAATTGGACACACTTAACAGTGGATGTCCTACTGAAAAGTAACCTCACAATTTAAGTAAACTCCCCTCCCTTCCCAAGGAAAATATGAGCTCATATGTGTTTTCTCCCATTGAAGAATTACTACTGTTTGAGTTAAATAAATTGTGCAAATACAGATAGCAGGATGTTACTCAGCCATATAGAAATGGAATTGTAGATGGGAATATATTGACCTCACTGGATAAATGCTCCTCATAGAAGATTATGTGCTGAAAAGCTCATGGCAAAGCTGGTGATAGAGCATCAGATACTAACTGTTTTAGTTTTCAGACTGATTTACATGGACAACACCAACAATATTTAGTTCATGTGGATTATTATCTATTGATAGCCATTACAGATTAAAACAAAAATATTTAATATATTTATTAAATTATTTAAAATACCATCTGGGAAGCCGTTGTTTCTTTCTATTAATAACATATTTTATAAAAGTAATTATCTTTTTAAGATGGTTTTAGTGAGAATATGATGTTTTATTTTGAAGATCTCTTTAACTAATCTTTTTTTTTTAATAGAGGGCATCTGAATTCATAAACCTGTGTCTGCTTACTGGTCTTACATACTTTATACCTGTGGAGGATGAGAATGAAAAAGGAATTGATATCTGAGTATTGTGATGAAAATAGTCTTGACATCACAAACTCCCTATGAGGATCTTGGAAATACTCAGAGGTTCCCAGACACTTTCTAAGAACTGTGTGCTGAGTCTATTTCTCTCCTCATCACCACCTCTATTTCCTTAGAAAATTTTTGAAAAAAGTTTTTACTCCACTAAAATATAATTAAAATATCACAATGTAATTACAGCAATATTCATAGTTTACATTTTGAGTAATTACTATGATCCAGGTGCTGGGTTAAACACTTAAAGTCAGTAATTGTTCAGTTCTCACTGAAGTTCTATGAAGCATGTAATATCATCGCAGGTGAGGAAACCTATTTCACAGAGAGAATAAATATCTTGCCATTTAGTATATAGTAGATTTTACTCTAGCAGGATTTGACGACAGCAAGTCACACATTGAAACATGTTTTATGTAATATTTATGAAATCTAAGCAAAAATTAGATAACAGAACATTTAAGTGTGTGTGTGCACGCACATATGCTTGGCTAGGGATGGGTGGTATGTATTACTTCATGAATGTGAGTGTTTTTCTCTTTGCATATATAAGATTTTGATGGCAGAAAAATGCCCAAATAACTAAAGATATTCCAAATTCTGATCAAATACATAGTAGTGTTTTTCCTAATATAGTCCCTTTTTTTCATTAATATAAAAACATTTTTCCCTTTTACATCGTGAATGAAAAAGCTTTATACTTAACAAAGTAGAAACACGACACAAGTAGTTATTTACTTTTCTGGAAGAGGTTTTAAAGTCCTATAGCCAAAGGATATAAATACACTAATAAATATCTTTTTAATTATTCATTATACAGTGTTATTTATATCTATTTTTTCCAGTGAAAGTTTTTATTTGGGAAATATTTTTTAAGAAACTTTTTCCAGGAAATTGATTAATTAAATAATTTTGAATACATTGTTTATACACTTTTGAATATATATATATAAATATACTATCAAGTTAGAATGGCAGTGATTAAGTTTTATAATTAAAACAGAAAAGGGCTGACTCTAATGCAGGCCTAAATATGGGGTCTAAGTCAACAATTCATGTATCCTCTAATTAATAGTTCTTGTGCCACATGTTGATGTGTATTTTCCTTTTTCTGAAATAAATATATGCATGAATTATCAGACTTATGAAGGCATTAGTGAATAAGAAAGGTGAAAATCAGTCTCGATAAAAATTTAATATATCATAAAAAAGAAATATATCTAAATACTTTAAGTAGTATAACTACTTACTTTACCTTAATCAAAGTAAACTATTCTCATAGTTAAAAAAAATACTTACATGTATTTATAATAGTTACCCTGATCATTTGTTCAGAAAATTGTTTATTAGAGCAGGTCATAAAATTAAAAGCAGTGAAAATAAAAAAGAAAAAATAATCTAAACATCAGGTTTAAAAAAGCAACAATAGCATAACTTTGTATCGATGGCTAGATATACAAGGATATTTGAAATAAATTTCTATTTCAACTTGAAATAAATTATAATTCCACTTTAGTATTGAAATTCTGAATTTTCCTCTCAGGAAATCAATATTTTATAATTCTTTGCTCATAATTGGGTCTAATCAAGAATAAAATTATTTTAAAAGTTTTTATAAATTCTTTTATTTTGTTGCTAGAAGGAATTATCAGTTTCATGTTTATCAATAATCTGATAAAATATTGAAAGTAAATGATCTTTCTGGGTCTTTATAAAATCATCTTGTCATTAAAAAAATATTTCTGTTACTAAGCCTGCAAGATGAAGTTGGAGATAAATGCCTAACTTTTTTTTTATGATTCAGTTTAACCTTTGTGATAATGAGTACAGCATTTGCCTGTTTTATTAAGGATTGCTTAAGAAAGGAGAATGAAAAATTTAGAGACCTACAATTTTATCCTCACTTTAACTAGTATCTAGCACATTTGCTCCCACTGATGACTTTCACCATCATTAGTCATACAGAAGCAAAGATACCCAATTACAATTTCTCCCTAGTCTCCTTTTTCTTTCCTGCATGCCTCCAACTAATGAACTAATGCCAATGTCAGTACTCAGTCACACTCCAGATTATATGTGATGCAAGTTATGAGAAATAGGAGAGTATGGCTTGATGAATTACACATCTATTGTCTGCTACAAAATCACCTAAAACTAGACAAAATTCAGATGTTTTCATCCAAATAAATTTTGTGTCTCGAGTTAGTATCTTAGTGTTCTATTCACTAATATAGTTACAGAATTGTGTTCTAGTAAGAGAAAACAATTTGGAATTATTACTGAAAGATATTTCAATAACTATTTCAAGGCTACAGAAGTTACAGACTTCATAATCTCATTTCCTTGCTTTCAATGAATAGAATTATTATGGCATAACCCAGATCTCAGTTTTTATTGAACTGTATTTCATTGCTAAGTGTTACACAGAAGGTATCTCATGAATCTTTACACTTAAAAAATGTGAAAGTATTGACATTTATCCTAGAACTTGATCACCTCCTGTCCATTTGAAGACAACATTGTAGAATTGTCCATTTGGTGACAACACTGTAGAAATGACACACCATTAGTCATTTTTTCCTAAGAATTTTGATTTGAAAAATGAATGCAATGTACATTTATATATAATAATCTTTGCATTCTAAAGGACAGATGTTTTAAGGCTCTTGTTTGCTATCAAAAGAAACTGAACTTATACTAGTTTCAGAAGCGAAAGGTAAAGATATTGATTAAGGTCTGAAGTGTCTAGGAACAGACACAAGGCCACAAGGACTCCTACGCTCTGAATCTCTCTTTTGCAGACTTGTGTGTTTGTGTGCTGGACATTTTCTCTCTTTTTGTCAAGATGAGGAAGGGGGAGGGAGAAAAGCTCATGCTGATAACTCCAGGCTTATAAAACTCAACGTTCTCCATCACAGAAGATGAGAGTTTCTCTCATGCAGATTTCATACAGAAAGCACTGTGGTGGGCCTCACAGTGTCTTATGTCCACTGCTGAATAATTATTGCAGCCAGAGGGAAAATGCTTTGGCTGGCAGCCCACCAAATCCACATGGTCATAGAAGGCTGCACTGGTCAGGAATAAACAACAGATTCTACTACAACAACCTTGTATTGAAATGGTGCCTTTCTCCTGAGCAAGCTCTAGCTTGTTCAGGCTTTCCTGGTACTGTGCTCTTTCCTACCCACTTTCCCCCTGTATTTGTAGGAAGCCAATTGTGTTAGCTTGAAAAGCTTTTTCAAAAGAGCTCTCCACAATGTCTGCACTTCATCAGCACTTCCTGTTCCTGTTTCAAGTGCTTTTCCTACTCAGGCTTAGTAACAAATGCAGGGGGGGGCAGTTCTTAAGTGTATTGTAATTCTCAATTATTCTGTGAAGATTGCAGAATAATTGAAAATTTAGAAGTGCTGCATTCCTCAAAATATTTCTAAGTGTCAAGTGAAGAAGGGGTCCCCAAGAATATGAAAATCATACTTTCAGATAAAAATCTTTCTCAGGAGGTTTGTTTAGCTTTCTGTACATGATATAATTACAGGTTTAGTAGTTTTATATTTTTTTCCTGTGTTGGTATGGTTCTATTCAATCTATCATTAATTAGTACATACATTTGTTATGTAATAATAACAACAACAACAATAATCTGAGTGTTACATCTAGGAAAAACCCTGTTATAAGACTTGGTTTGTGAAATTATGGAAGGTGAAAAGTCCCAAGGTCTTTAGGATCATGTGGCAAACTGGTGGCCCAGGAAGGCCAATGGGCTTCAGCTTGAATCTAAAGCAGGAAAAAGCCAATATACACATTTGAAGGCAGCCAGGCAGAAGGAATTTCTCTCTTGTTCTCAGAAGGATCAGACTTTTTGTTCTATTCAGGTTCTTAACTGATAGTTGAGACCCACACACACATTATGGAGGGCAATTTTCTTTACTCAGTTTACAGATTTAAATGTGTATCTCATTCAAAAATACCCTCATAAAAATAACCAAAATAACATTTGAGCAACTATCTGGGCATCACGTGGCCTAATCAAGTTAATACATAAAATTAATCATCACAGTTTACATGCCCACTGTCTCTGATTTCCTTTCTATGAAGTGGGAATGATTCCTCACCTCCAATATTCTAAGTTTCCCAGATGGGTTGCCAGAAAAGTGGAAAAAATAATATGAAAAGTACTAAATATTTTCCAAGGAAAGCAGCAGCCTAAAACATTCTAAAGCACATCTGTTGTAGATTCCTTGCATTCAATAAATCCAGCAGTCTCATACCTACTTAAATGGAAAATAGCTCCCTTGGCCTGGTAACTCATATTACTTAGTACAAAGATTTTAGCTAGGTTACTGGCACTATAAGTTTTGAGATTTCTTTTCCAGCAATAAGTTTAATATTTCTGGTGGAGCTGAGTTCTCTGTTTTTACCACCCCAACATCTTCTTTCATCTTTATTGATAAGTGTATAAAATTCAGGGTCACAGAAGAAGTTCAGAGGCCCCTGCATAGCTCTTTTAAACACATGCTTGGTTTCTATATGGCAACTTGCTACTTCTCCTCATTAACCATGTTAATTTGTGACTAATGGCATGTGTGTGTGTGTGAGTGTGTGTGTGTGCGCGCGAGTGCATGTGCTCTGTAACCCGTCATCCCATTTAATAGTCAATAGAATTCTTACTTTGGAGTCAGGAGACCTGTGGCTCTGCTTTGGCTCTGCTGGTGAAGCTGCTTAGAAATCACTATGATGCCTTTTTTTTTTTTTTTTTGTACTGAAGATTAAACCTAGGGGTGTTTAATTACTGAGTCACATCCTCAAACCTTTTTATTTTGTTTTTTATTTTGAGACATGGTATCACTAAGTTGTTTAGAGTCTCAATATATTACCGAGGCAAGCCTTGAACTTGTGATCTTCCTGTCTTAGCTTTCTGAGTCACTTGGATTATAGGTGCTCACTACCATACCCAGCTATGATGGTTTTTTAAATGGTAGATGTTTGCCTCTATCAATCTTTCAAATGAAATTTTAATATGAAAAAATAAGATTTGTTTCATTTGATGACAAAGATAAATCAGAATATTTTCTTTTACTACAGCCAATTAATCCATTGAGGTTTTAGATTGTCCTTAAATAATTTACTAAATGCAATACTTTGCTGCATCATGCTACAGTTTAAAGACTTGCTTTTCACTGATATTCACCAGTTTAGCTTCAAAGTTAGTGTATGACTTTAATTGGATATAATAGGTTTATTCTAATGCCACAGATATATTGTAGGATTCTCCAGAGCTCCATTTTAATTTCAAAATAAAACATGCTTTTGATAAGTCATGGTTCTTCTCTATAAATCATTTTCCCAAGAGATTTGGACTTGTTTTATGTGTCAAAAAATAGACTTTTCACATAGTTTTTTTTATGTGCGTAATTGCTTTATAAACAATGAGCTATCAGAGATGAAGAATTCAAAAGATATAGTTTATAGAAGACAAACATATGAGTGGATCAAGAGAGAGAGGTATGAGCTTGATCCAGGGATCCATGGAGCTGTTCATTCTAAACATCTGAGAACAAATGTCTACTTCTCTCCTAGAAGCATCACAATGAATGCTGTTATCTTATATTTCATATATTTAATCTAATAATCTAGTAAATGATTTGCCCTCACTTTTTGTTGCTTTATCCTAAGTGTAATTTATCCTTCAAATTCTATTTCCCAGAATAAATTGCTGAATAATAGTTCAGCCTGGCTTGAGTTATGTGAGATACTAATCCATTTATAGTTATCATATAAGGGAAATTTACTGACTTTTCAGAAACAAATTTATAAGAAAATTGTACTGGGAAGGAAATGATTAAACACAGTCACAGAATAAGGATTCAAAATGAATTGGACAAGCTGGATTTTTAGTTGAAATTAATTTGGGACTTGATTGCATAGGAACTCATATGAAAATCTGATTGTTCTTTGCACATTTCCTGTTGCTATGACTTAAGAAACCAAGTGACCCTAGGATTTGGGCAAAAATGGGGTGATATGTCAGGTTGAGGCTTCTTTAATAAATAATTCCTTTAAAAACATCTGGTCCTCTATTGCTTTTGTGAGTTTCAACTTCTTTTCATAGTCTGAGCCTAGGGCAAAGCCTAGGAAGTTATTTGCTGGCGATTGACCTGGCCTTAGTTGCACTGCTTAGTATCTAGCTTTCAGGTTGACATCCACCAAAATGGCAATATAAACTCAGGGGTAGGTGGTGAGGAAAGAATAATCTACTTTTCTCTAGGGTGAACTCAGCTGTGTCCAAGTCTGTAATGAATCATGACATCTTTTTTGCATGCATATATGCATATACATCAATCATGTGTAAGCCATATATATGATTTTTTTTTAATATTTTACTTGAAAAAATAATGTATAAAACATTTTCACTATAAAAATTCTAATAATTATATTAAATAAGAAAAGATCATTTTATCTTCACAATATAATTTCTGTCTTTAGAGGTATACTTCATATATCTATTTTTGTAATCATGTTTATTTTGTAAATTTTATATTATAAAAGTTTTCAAATATATAGAAAAAGAAGATTAATTTAAATATTTTTAGTAAACTTCTTACACTTACTACTTATGCAATCACTACAAAGTTTAAATAACATTTTTTAAAGACTTTTCAGAGATTTATTGTTATTGTGGTAGAATGTCAGTCACATGACATTAATCATTTTAACCTTTTAAAGGGTACTGCTCAGTGGTATTAAGGACATTCACATTGTTGTTCACCATCCTTGCCATCTTCAGAATTTTCATCTTCTCAAATGCAAACATGGTACACATTGAACAATAACTCTCTCTTCCTCACTCCTCCCCAAAGCATATTTTAAAAGGCATTTTAAAACGCTAGATATACTTGCAAACCTCATTCTATAACTCTCCTGATACTAATTGCTTGTCTCTTTCCTAAGATAACTTCATCCAGATGTTGATATGTGTCCTTCCCTAAATGTTTTAATGGTTTTGCAAAGAATTTACATGAATCTTTTAAGACTTAAATACATGTTTTTACTCAACACAATTTTGCAGATTTATTAAAATTAACACATTTAACTCTCCCTTAACTTTAACTGTTGTAGCATCTTCATCTACATGATTACATAGTCTTTCTCATTCTCAATGGATGCTTAGATTTTTTTTATTTTTCACTGTTACAAATAATTCAATTTACTTGATAATTAAAAATTGATTTCAGAGTTAGTATACCAATTTTCATTCATACTGGTGGCAAATGAAAATTAATGTTTACTCACTTCTGCTAACTTTTGACATGTATTTTGCAGATCTGATGTGTATAATTTTAATTAATTAGATTTTTATATTGCTTTTTTAAGAGTAATGTTGAGCACCTTTCTTGGTCATTGGAATTTCATGGCCATCAATTAAAAAACTCTTCAAACAGCAAGAATGCCAGGACAGGAAGGTATGATAAAAGAAATTAATGATATTTATCCTTTAAAAAATAGATGAGTTGAAGTCAATGAGAAATGATAGTTATGCTGCATATTAAAGAGGGAGAAGAGCTTCTCTGTGTATCCTTTGAGTATTATAGACAGAATTGATCAATAGTCGGAATTAGAATGAAGGTAGCTTCTAATAAAATTTTAAGAAAAATCATCTATGCCATAAAATCCAAATGAATGTGGGTGAGTCCAAAAATAATCACTAGAAATGTTAAATCAAAAATTAGATGACCCTTTCTTCTAGAGGATTATAGATGGAGAATTTGAATGGAAGATCATACTGTATTTTTTCACTTTAGAATTACAGAAAAGAATCCAGGCCTGTAATCCCAGCAGCTCTGGAGACTGAGACAGGAGGATCTTGAGTTCAAAGCCAGCCTCAGCCAAAAGCAAGGCACTAAGCAACTCAGTGAGATCCTGTCTCTAAATACAATACAAAATAGAGCTGGGGATGTGGCTCAGTGGTTGAGTGCCCCTGAGTTCAATCCCTGTTACCACCCCTCCCTGCCCCCCCAAAAAAAAAAGAATTACAGAAAAGAAAAAAAATTACAATGTTCAACAACCGAGTAGATTAGAATCAAATGTATAATTTATGCCAAAAGCAAAAATCCAATATAGTTTTTCATCTGAAAAGGGTCATCAGTTTTCCCAGCTTGACCTTGCACGTGTGGCACTGTGCAATATAGACTAACAAAGTCCACAAGAACATTTTACAATGATGAAAATATTCTTTAATTATGATATCCAGTATAGTGACCTCTGGTCAATACACCTATGAAATGTGGACAGTGTGAGTGAGAAACTGTAACTGAGCAATAGTATTTAGCTTTTTTTCATTAATTTAAATCGAAACATGAATAACTACATGTTTAGTGACTATCACATTTGACTAAGCATGCCTAAATAGTTTCTATAGGTTCTTTCAGAGAAAAACTCCAACTTTTAGAGGTACCACGTCTGAAACTTACCTACAATCATAGGGTTTTTACTTGACTCCCTAATGTTCTAAATCTAGAATTACAAAGCAAAGAAAGCAAGGAAAACTTCCTAGTCCCTATCATCTTCCATATTTCAATGACAGTCTTGTAGATGATAGCACATGTATTTGGATGAATACACGAATATAAAATTACTGCCTTTTATATTACAGTGTATATGTTCCCTATCCCATTTTATTATAACAAAAAGCATTGTAAGGTGGGCAAAGCAAGAATTTGGCCTTTACAACAAATGAGAAAAAAGAACATTTTACAATGATGAAAATATTCACTTGCTCTCTTGAGATCACATAGCTAAAGGTAGAGGCAATCTTGTTTCTGTTTCTCCATTAGTTCTTCCAGAAAATATTTATGGAGTATTTGCAGTGTGGTAGATACTACCTAGTTTTCCATATATAGCACCTAGTGAAAACTTTACTAACTTTGTGACTAGATACATTAAAGTTTGTTCAAATAATACTTGGAGAGTTAGTATGATCTCCTAACAGTTCTTCAAATTAGCTTAAGTACTTCATGAATAGAATATGGGACTGCATTGTCCTCTTCTCAAGAGAATGGAACAAGTAACAGTTTGTAATAGGAAAACTAAAATTATCTAAGCATTTCTGTCCTTCTGCTGGGTACAAAAGAATAAGGAATAAATGAGAGAACTCTATAGTGCTTCAGATTCTTAAGGGCCTTGAATGTTTCTTGGTCTCATCAGAGTGCTTGGGAAAGAGTGAGAACTTAATAAAAATGTTAAATGAACGAGTAATTTTTTGCTTCAAAGAGATAACAATCCAGTGTCAAAAATGTACTTTAGCCATAATAGCTTTCAATGAGAAAGCCACAAGTAGCTAGGAGAATCAGTATGCCGCACTGTCCACTTAAGATTTCGGTACTCATTAGGGATTACATCTGAAGAATCCCAGGAGCACATACATATACAGTTTCTCTGAGTACCATTCTTTACTGAACTATGCTGTTTCCAACTCTAAAATCTTCTTCCTTCATTCCTCAATATGGTAAGGGCCTGATACCATTCCAACATCTCACTGAGAAGCTCTTCACAACACACTAGATATTTGTAACCTGGTTTTTTTCATGCCTTACCTTTGTCAAGTAGCTAAGAGGAAGTAACTGCTGTAATTAATAAACATTTCAGTGGTGAGGGATTAATTCTCAGTGGTATTTATTAGATGCATTTGGTCATCAATTACTTTGAAGACACTTTTGACATTTTTTTTTGATGGAAAGCACTAGAAGTCCTCCTCAGAGCCCCTTGCACCTCAGGATCAACTGCTTATCTTGCTTTGACTGAGGCCAGCTCTGGGGATGTATTAGGAATGGCATGTTTTGGTTGAGCTCCATCTAATTCATAAGAATACCAATGACTTTTTGTCCTATGATTTCCCACTATGAAATGAGAATCTTATCTGAATTTAACTTCCCAGAGCATGATTCAGATTAATTAGATAATGGACTATTCCTTCAAAGGCTTATGATTAGTGAAGGTCTGTGTGGGAAACCCACACTCTTCTATCACCAAATGCTCAATTCACAGATAATCGCAATTGTTCTCAGTTAAGACTTTGAAGTCTTTGATCGATTTCATCAAGGACTTAATCAAACAATGGTTGTTGATATCTTTGTGTTAAATTGAATTAGTCTCTAATTGAGAATTTATCTTCTTATAGGCACACACATTATAATTTCTTACTTCATGAGTATCTCCAAAGTTTATTCCCCAAGAAAGCAGAAGATTTTGTCAGTATCTAAATTCTCCAGATGTGTGGATATTATCATTAACTCACTCAACATAGTATTTCTGTTTAAACATGAACAAAGTTTTAATAGTTATTTTATTTTGTAGCTTGTCTAATCTGTTTGCAATGCCCTATCTCTTATAGAATATTCTCTAATTATTTTATAGTTTCTATATGGCTAACGCTCTTTCTACAGAAATTTTTAAGAGATGGAGGTCTAGTTACTTTAAACATTTCATTATTTCATGTATACAAATCTCCTTATTGGGGAAAAAAATCTCCAACTGAATACATTTTGGTGGAACACAATGTCCAAGGGGGTCACATAGTCCCAATCCATACCCTCTTATAACTATAAGCAAAAAAAAAAAAAAAAACAACTTTGAGTTGCCAGTCAAATCCTTGCCTGGAACACTGAAACTAGGATGGAATTAAGAAATAATTTAAAAAGTTATTACAGTGTTGGTTGCATTTCATGACCAGAAACAGTGGTAGAATTAAAATTTCAGAGGAAGTAGCAGGCATTCAGGGGTAGTGGGGTCATCACCAGATTATTTTTGTGGTGATTCTGACCATATATTGACTGCCCTCATCTTCTTGTTTATTCCTGAGCCTGATTCTCTAGTAAGCATGTAAATTTTATGAGCTACTTTATATTCTTGCAATGCATAATATTTCTGCTTAATTCAAACTTGGGTTTTGTTGCTCGAAACCAAGACCAAGCCTGAGTCACCAAGTGATTCTTACCAGATACACACTATAGATCTTGAAGACACAGATTTGGATACACACTATGTATCTTTTGACCACGTGGAGTCTAAGATACTTCTTACACTTACGTTTAATTTATATTTAAAGTAAGACTTTCCATAGATTAAAAAAAGTTTATAATATTTAGTTTGAGTTAAGTAGGTTATATTCTAGACAGTTAAAGGCACATGATTTCTCTGTGTTCGGAATGCTCAGAAGCAGCCTTATGACCTCAAATTGATAACTAGAGGATATATAGAAGTGTCTAGGCTATGAAGACAAGATAATCCCTTCAGTATGTATCAGCCAAAGCCCTAAATATGAATGGAATTCTGCTAGTTCCAACAAAGAGTTAGTGTCTCTCTAAACTGAAGCCATCTATAAAGAAAAATCCTGATGTGCATTTGAAATATTTACTTTTTTTCTAGGATATAGATGGTTTGAATATGTTCAACAATGGGAAAATTAATTACCAAGGAGTAAAAAGTAATTTCTGTCCCTGATAAATACGTTCCTTGACAGTATTTACACAAGGAATATAGAAGTTTCTATTGAAAATATTATTCCAATAAATCCCTCTTGGAATTTTCTCCAGAGACTATTGCAGATAATTACTTAATGGTGATCTAATTGTCTGTATTTAGATTTGAAAATTTGAAGTTAGAAAGGGCTTCTCTGATTAGTTTATGTCTTTCAGTTTCAAAATGTAGAATAACTCTAACATAATAGAATATATTTTTCAATGTCTTTAAAAGTGATTTACCGTGTGGCGTGGTGGTGTGCACCTGTAATTCCAATGACTCTGGAAGTGGAGGCAGGAGGATCACAAGCTCCAGGCCAGCCTCACCAACTTAGTGAGACCCTTTCTCAAAATTTAAAAGGTGTCTGAGATGTAGTTCAGAGATAAAGTGCCTCTGGGTTCAATTCCTAGTACTGCCCCCCCCAATTTTTTTTTTCTTAGTAATGGACATAACCCTGAAGATATACAGACAGGCTTATAGCTTATACAAAAGTCTTTCTCAAAAGACACAAAATTTAAAAATTAGATGCACCTGCTTTGTTATTCAAGTTTTGGAAAACACTCAGGGCCACTGCTTTAGCATAAGGTCAGGTAGCAGGCCCTGATAACTGAACATGTACAGAATAATTCTACATTCTTTGTTGAAATTTGAAGCCAATTTTTTTTTGCTAGTTCAGTCAATTACAGATGGAGCTTCTGAAATAGTTCACAATTAATTTAAACTCAATGATTTAAACTTTATGATGAGCCATAAAACACATAAATGTATATTAGTTGTTCTTTTCCTTGACTTCGCCTACACTGATTGGAGTCCTTACCCTAGACTTTTACATTTGGCTCATTCACATCAAATTCAAAATCATCATTCTAAACAACAATAACAACAAAAAAATCAACATTTAAAGTGTTAAAAAAAGTATATAATTTATTTACATGGAAATAACAACTCCATTTCTTTTTACACTTATGGTGTATTGTTCTGTATGGTATTTAATTGAATAATGCAATTATAGGATCAGGTACAATAGAATAGATTGATTTAATAATAATGCAATTGATTATTAGAAAACATTCAGCTGGAATTACAATAATGGTAGGGTGGGGTGATTTTAATTTACAACTACAAGAATACAGTGTGCCACAGATAACTGTCAGTGTGTTTTGTAGATGAAACTGTCACTCCACTGAGCAAAACAGAGGTAGTTAATAGAGATTAATCTGCATCAAAATAGTTAATCAGCATACTAGTTAATCAATGGGTGGAGGAATGTTAGATTTGAGCAACATATATACTGTTGAAATAAAATATTAAATTTAATTTTGCATTTTTCAGTTATTGAAAGTTAATTACAATACAATGTGAAAAGTACCTTGTGTCCTTCATTAATGATTCTTTGAACCCAATATGTGCCTCAGTTTTCTTACCTATGAACTGGAATCAATACTAATACCTGCTTTCTAGGGTAGAGTTACTAGGAGGATGAAATGAGTGTATATGTATGTATGTATGTGTACATATATATATATATATAAAGTATGGTGGGCAGGGCCTGGCAGTATTGAGTACCAAAGCTGCCCTGTGGTATTTTGCAGTGCATAGCGCATGAGACTGCATGCATTGGCCCTGGAAAGTGCTATATAATTGTTACCTATTCCAATTTTTACAATTATGAAAACTAGAATTATGAGCTGAAGTAACTTGCTCATGGTCACATAGCTCTTAAGTGGGAGATTAGATTCCAACTCATATAAATCGTGCTTTATCGCCTGCCATTGTAGCTAGTAATGATGTGCACCAGTCTCATGACCAGACTCTTGCTAAATGTCTGTCTTCTCTCCCCAGAAAGGATAGGATTGCTCACTCTGCCATCATGAGAGAATAACAAATCTACAGGACAGCACAGGAAATTTTTTAAAGCATAAAGGTAGATTTTTCTGTATAAAGGTAGATTGCAGAACGTTTTCTGTAGAGTATCCAAATGGTTCTGAGAAGTATTTAATACTATAGTTTGATTTTCTATAGTGTATCTATATATTGCAGAAAACTATTTTGCAAGTTAACCACCCCTGTCATAGTTTTAGAATTTAAAGGTGAGAATATTTTCTTAACATTTTTAAAATAGTTCATCTTTGTTTAGATAATGCTACTTTTATAAAATTTCATTGTCCTTTCAGAATATTACAATTTATTTTTGATTTTTCTTGAAAATGATGTAAAGAAAAATGCCCTCTCTCTTATCTCCAGGAATTTAATGCTCAATACTTATAACCATTTCTTATCATATATTCTTCCACAAATTTAGTCTTTTTTGCTTCTTTCTTTACCAATTTACTCTTAAGTTTCAACTTTCTTCTTTCCTATGTCCTCTTTGGTAACATAAGTCACTGGTTCTTTACTTACATAATCTTCCATTCAATAAAGCATTGCCTGATCACAAAAATGCTGTCTGGTGGTAGAAGGTTCTTGCCCCTACAAATGGCCCCTGGGCATCTCAAAGCTACATTTAGTCTTTGCTCATACGGCGCTATAGTAATTTTTAAGGACTTTCCCCCCACTTTTTAAGATTCCTTTTCTTTAAGTTCCTCTGTAGTCACTTGGCTTCACTTGTAAGTGGAGCCAAATCAGTGGGTGAGTTTCTAATTATTTCTCTTCTGAGCTTCACCTCCTGAAGAGATCCTAATGAACAGTGAGCTGTCTCAATCAGACAGCAGAAAAAAAGAGAGAGGCAGAACAAATTTCTTGGTTAATCCAATTACTGGAGGATTCTGAAGACCAGTGCATTCAAAATGTCACTATGGAGATTCATAAAAGGAAATTATTTCAAAAGAACATTGCAGTAGCTTGTGTAGGGAGTGAATGCTTCGTATGGTGATACTTGTAAGTTAGCAATGCAACCTAAAGTGGTGACTTGAGACCTTTTAGTCCTAGTTCATTGGGATGTGGTAGAATAAGATTCGGGCAAGTCAGGCTAACTACCAAAGGGACCTCTACACATACTGAAATTATAATTTCCTGGGTGCATACTGTTTCCTGAGAGGATAATAACATGGAGATAAGGTCCCTTCTCCCATCAGTAGCCTTCTTAAAGAGTCCCTCGAGTCTCCAGATCCTAGTAACTACTCCTGCATGCAGCCCTTTCAGGTTTGGAGGTCAGCCAGTCCTGGGGAAGGGCATAGTCCTGTGTGGTTTCCCTACATGGTGCCAATATTTTAATAAGCTCTACTTTTAACTCCCCTTCAGATTATCCAATTTGAATGTGTTCTACTTGCCAAGAACTTGACTAATATGGCTGGGTTTGGAGTAAGACTCACCTAGAATTCTGGCTTCAAAATTCTTTGATCCAGTTATTTAGCATTTTTGTCAACTGCTTCATCTGAAAGCAAAAATAGCAAAACCTTCCTCACTGTAATGAAATGAGAATAAATGAGGTTATGTAGGTAAGATGCTTGACATATTGTTTAGGCATAAATACTTAGTACATTTAATTTGTCTCTCTTTCCTACCTGTATGTAAGATCAGTGTACTACAAAAAAGTGATGGGCCAAAGAAGATTTTTGTCAAGGAAAGGAAAGTGTCAGAAATCTTCTTACTCTTCAGTATAATTATGGATGTTATTAATGAAGTCTTTTGATATTTTTACTGCAAATAAATCATTCTATTATTTATAATCTCAGTCTTTAAAGTTGTATGTTTGTGAGTGAAATAAGAAAGAGAATATGAATCTGTAAGTTTTGAGTGTATGATACATGTTTAAATTACAAAAAGAAAGAGCAAACTTTTGTTCAAACAAAAAGAAAACACAGAGCAAAAAGCTACAGCTTCTCATTGGTGCAAATTATTCTACTCTCTTCATCATAGGTACATGTTCTCTCTCTCTCTCTCTCTCTCTCTCTCTCTCTCTCTCTCTCTCTCTCTCTCTCTCTCTCTCATAGTCACAAAAGTAAAAGTTATTTTTTGGTGGTAAAAGAATAAATGAATAAGATCCTATCATATAAATTGTTGTGTCCTGCTTTGTTCACCAGATAATTATCTTTTTTATTTCATAAACATTAAGATATGATATTTTAAAAATTGGTATAGCATTCCAAAATATACATGTATTGAAATATACATTTATTCCTCTATATATACCTATTTTCTCAGATGTTCACTGTAAAGAGTGATGTATACTATAGTTTTATATGAAAGTATCATTTTCCGTAGTATAAATTACTAGAGATTCTTGGGCAATGGTACAAGTATACTTTAATTTTTGATTGACACTTCCATATTGTGTCCTTAAAATCCTGTGAAATTATGCTTCTAATATTAGTGTACAAATGTGATTGTGTCCTGTACTTTTTAAATCATAAATATGATCAGTATTTTAATTCGTGGCTATTTGAGGGAGCAATTGTATCTTTTTGTTTTAAATTCCATTTGATTATTTTGAAGTATTTATGAACTATGTTTAGTCTCTTTCTGAAATGCATATTCATGCCCTTTTCCTCTCATATTTGTATTGATTTATAGGAGAATTCTTTTCCATTATTTATGCGGAAAAATTTTCTAGTCTATTGCTCACTTAGCTTTTGACTTTGGTCATGGAATCTTTTGACGCAAAATTTTTAAATTTTTATATATCCAGACTTGCCCAGTATTTTTTAGAATTCTACATTGCATGATTTGTTTAGGAAATCATTTCCTGAACATATTTATTTAATTGTTTAAAAACTTTTCCTACACTAATACACTTTGAAGCCCTAAATAATTTCCTAAAATCAATTCTGTAACCTTTACTATTGTTCTTATACCTGATGGCAGAGTGGTAGAGTAAGAAAGCAGTAGACTAAGAGTCTTTGTGTTGTTTCACAGCAGATCTTTGTAAATATTGATTAGGTGATTTGAATCTGATGTGCTCTAGTGCAAACAGTCAAAAGAGTGTGTTTTAGCCTTAAATTTGAATGATCTTGATAAATTGTTCCATGTTTCTGCTATTTTAAAATTGTTCATAATTTGATTTTAAAATGTGATTTTCCAATCAAGCTTTTTGCTCAAAAACAGTGTTTCACAGAGTAATAATAGAGGTTATCTGGATCACATGGGCAGCATATGGAAAACATCATAGTTGTGCTGTCATGCTCTTTGTTTAACCTCTAGGCAGTCTCTAAGGCATCTTTGTTCAAACCTCTAAACTCCTCAGAGCCTGTTTTAAAATGACCTGTAATCTCCAAAGTCAGTGCTAGGGGGCTTTGAGAAGAAGGTATTTGAGTTCCATTTATATCAAACACCAAAATGAGATTTTAATCTTTTTGCATGTTTTATGATTACGAAAAATAGTGCAGAATATAGGAATGTAGGGTATATGAATAAAATATATTGTAATATGCACTTTTGGAGGTCAATTTTAGGTCAGAATTGTAGTCTGTATATATTTGATGAATTACTCTATGCCCATTTCTGTATTAAGTACTATAAAATTAAAGAAAGAAAGGAAATACATAACATGTGTACACTGCAATGAAGGATAATTTTCGCCCCACTAAAAAGTAATCAGAGACTCCAGGGTACATAAGTCAACAGAGTTGTTCCAAATATGTTTAAAATGTCTTGTTTAGATGTGGACCATTTCAGAACAAAACAGTACAGGAGATTTAAACAGGAGTTTGTAGGTGGTCTGCATCTTATAAGCTCAAGAAGGTTCCAGAAGGAAGGAAGAACTAGGAAAGGTAAAGAAACTGTCAGGAGCAGGGAAGTATGCATACACCTGAAAATTGACATTGTACATGCTTTGTCTTCAGGGTGAGGACAGATATAATAAATAGCAGAAAATAAAGGTAGTTCCTCAACTTGGATTCTTTCACATCCCTTCAGTGAAAAGGAAAATTACTTTACTTGAAACTCAAATTCAATTGAATGGAAAGAGGTTTACTTTTTCCTTGAATTCACATGTTGTTTAGCTCCTAAGAAAGACATTTAAGGACACAGTCTGTATGTAATCAGCATCACTTTCCTCTCTTAGAGGTAGAGATTCATAGGGTCTAATTTAAGGAACTAGATTGGAGAAGAGAGATAAGATACATAATACCAAGAATCAGAATAAGTGTTTCTAATTTGGTTTTAGAAGACAAAATTTTACTGAGGCTTTGAACTAAGTATAAAATTTCATCTGACTTAGCTTTGATAATAGGGGGTAAAGTTGATAAAGCCAGAACTACGGTTATGCTATAAGAAGCAAATTATTTTTCTCTATAAGTGTCTTATAAGATGTTCAGGATTTAATTCACTAAATGAAGCAGTACCTGATGAATCTCATAGAGGAAAAGAAGATACCATGGATGATTATGTAGAGGTCTCTGCACTAATCTGCCTTAAACTTGACCTCACCAGCACTATCATCTCTACAAACACTTTTTTTTAGCAATTTCAGTAAATAAAAAATGTTTTTTTTTCCTTCTCTGCCTGTAGCATTTAACTATTTTTTTTTTCATTGCCATAGTACAGCAGTGGTTTCCTGTTTTAAAACATGTGAGACGTTTCATCATAAAATCGATCTGGTGCTCTGTGGGAGCAGGAACTGGGTGGGTCACAATGGTACTCCAGTGTGCTGACTCTCCTTTATCCCCCATTGGAGAATTTCATCTCTTAGCTTGTGAAATCTTTCTATATAGCCTAAATAAACCTGGGGGGAAACATGTGGATATCTGAACCCTTGTGTATTTTGTTGAAAACAGTTTTGGCTTTCCTAATCTAAGAAACTCAGGGATCCCTAAAAAATGCCAATTAAGAGTTAAACAATTTGAATAATGATTTCTAAAAACTGCACCTCAAAATGATTAGGAATAAAAATACTTGTAGTTTGGAACAGAAGCAGCAATAGATAATCTTAAAATATAGATTTGCCCTAAACAAAATGTATAGGATCTATACATTCTTTTCAGAAAATGATAAGACAACCTTTATTCATCAAGGTGAATAATGTTTGGGCATTTTTCATCATGAAAAGAATATAAGTTTTAGAGACACTTGTGGGGAATCACAAACCTGTGGTATATTCTAAGAAAGGTGATCATTAAATATGAGAGTGTCGATTATTGAAGAAAAGAGCTGTCAAAAAATTAGCGTACAACATATCCTTTCCAGAGGTGAAGGAAAAGGAACCTCTTGGTTCAGAAAAAGACATGCTTTTTCAGCGGCAGAAAAACACATGTAAACAATTATTTTTGAATCTACCATGTAAGCATTTTAAGGAAACAAACAAAAAAGCTTTAAAATCAATTGCTCTATAAGCACTTGGGCATCTCTCTCAATTCTATCATCAGCTTGTTAGAATTGGATTTATCAAATGTTCAGTTCAAATAGACACCTTAAAATGGTGCTTTGAAAAAAAAGAAGATATAGCATCTACCCTTAAGTATCATTTAAGTCTGAGCAAATTTTGGACATATTTATATGTGTTGGAAGATAAAGAACATGTCAGAGATGAGCATTTCATAAAATGTTTCTCCCATGGAGGTGCCCTACTGAGAAAGCTCCTATTAATACATGGCTTACCAAACCTGGCTGCATATGAATCACCTGTAAAGATGGGAGTTTAGGAGAACATTCCTGGGATCCACACAGGAAATCATAATTACTAGGGTGTAATTCTGAGATATCTGTTTTAAAAGTTTCCCAGGTGGTTCTATTGAAGCTGGACAGCAGGCAGCACTCATGAACCATCATAACTAACATATTCCAAGAGGCAGGTGCCCCATGGAGACCCTCTAGCCATACATTGTCAAAGCCAGACCATTATCACCTAGATCTTAAATCTTCTTGTGGGCCCTCTTCTCTGTATAAAGTTTATAACCCTCCCAACCTAGGGAAGAGAGATGTCTGACAGGATTCTCCAAGTTCTCTGGGTTTCTGTATATATATTACTAAAACTGAGAGCAACCAATCTTTTAATTCCTAATTTTTCTTTTTGGCAGATGAAGAAATTGAGGCACACATATCTAAAAATATGTCTGAGGTCAGTTATCAAATTATCAATCAATTGGGAGGAAAAATTCAAAATTTTGTGCTTTTTCTACATCAATGTAAATGACACTCAATCTGTACATAATGTTACATTAGATTTTGAGTGCAGCATGGAGAGAAACATACAAGGTTTAATAATATGACATAGAAATAAAGTGGTAACAAAATAATAACATAATATAAAAACTGCAGACTACATTAAGTATTATTCTGCTTGGCAGATTTCTTCTCCCATCTTTGGGAAGGCTTCATGGAATAACACCACGTTTACATTTTTGTTCTAGGAAATTCTTTCTTACAATGTCAGTTCATGTGGTCACTCCCCTTATCTTAATATAAGTCCTTTTCAGAAACAGATGCTACATATACTTTCCTTCCACCAGTAGATCATATGGAATTTGTGCCACCAACCCATCTGTTTTCTCTTTTAATTAATGACTAAATTAATGAAAATGGAATGGTTTAATTATGGTTGATGACTGCCCACAAATTTAAAAGCTGTATTATGATGTAGCTCAAAGAGATCCCTACATACACCAATTAAATACCTCCTCCTTTATGCTTGCATGTTTGTCTTTTACATATAAAAGGAACATACAACCATTAGCATTTTTTTTCTCCTTAGGCAGTCACCAGTGGCTATGTTGACTTTGGATAAATAGTTAAACCCCAGCGTCATATAATTCTCTAAGTCCTCTTTCAATACTGTGAGGAGTGCCATTTCCCTCTGTCTAGGTCTGGTAGCAGTCTGGAAGGTTAGTTGATCTGCATTATTGTTTATTGAAAGAACTAGCTAATAGTTATATTAGTAATTGGTAAATGCATCCATGCCTTTACACTGTGGCCACAAAGTTTTGTAAAAATGCTAATATTCTATATGACACACAACTGCTAAAATTTCCCCAATAACATAAAATTTAAAAAGACATTCAAAAGACACACTGAGCTTCCCTAACCACCAGGATTGTAGACTTTATGGTAAAAGGCAGTAGCAAGAGCTTCTAAAGAATGAGGTTTACAGTGGAAAATGTCCTGTTACAAAGAGCTTGGCTTCATCTCCAATGTGCCTCCCTAATCAAACAATCAGAGGAGTTTCTGTTTCTGTTTCCAGTTTCTGTAGCAACAATTGAAATCTATTGGTAGGCTCCTTCATTTATATCTATTGGAGATGAAGTGATAAAGTCACATGGCATGCAAACCCAATAATTCATAGTGTCAGCTGGGCTATCTCATTTTCTATAGGAAGGCAGGGTAGAATATAAATTATCTTCTTTTAGTTTGAATTTTGCCTTTTTTATTGAACTTTTTAAAAAAATAACTGACAGTGGGATGCATTACAATTCTTATTATACATATACAGCACAATTTTTCATATCTCTGGTTGTATGTAAAGTATGTTGACACCAATTCATGTCTTCATACATGTACTTTGGATAATGATGTCCATCACATTCCGCCATCCTTGCTAACCCCCTGCCCCTCCCTTTCCCTCCCACCCCTCTGCCCTATCTAGAGTTCACCTATTCCTCCCATGCTCCCCCTCTCTAGCCCACTATGAATCAGCCTCCTTATATCAGAGAAAACATTCGTCATTTGTTTTTTGGGGATTGGCTAACTTCACTTAACATTATCTTCTCCAACGCCATCCATTTACCTGCAAATGCCATGATTTTTTTCTCTTTTATTGCTGAGTAAAATTCCATTGTGTTTGATTTGAAGTGAGAAATAGCTGTTGCTATCCCTCCTTCTCTCTATAATTTTCCACTTGTCTACTTGATTTAAATTTGATTTCACATTGGAGATTTACTTGCCACCAACTTATCCCATTTAAAATATGATTAAAATGTCAGATATTACTTGCTTTCTTCCTAAAAGTGGTAGATGTTTGAGGTCAGATTGATTCTTAAGGACACTCTCCTGTGAGTGACATACTCTACATGAACATTATTTTTATGTTCTTATTACCAGTTCTAACTCAGTTGCACAACTAAATGTCCCTATAATTTTTGAGTGAGCTCTACCATTAAAGAAGCTCATATATCAAGATAACGTCACTTGAGAGTTCATAGACAAAACCGATTTACTTGAGAGCAAATCCTAGATAATGGCTTTTATGGAGTTCATTAAACACAGCAGTTATATGCATGTGCTGAATGTGCACAGACACTGCACTAAAAACACAAATACCCAGGCAGAAGAAAGGAATGTTCATTAAGTACCTTCAAACTGAGCTACACACACTTCTCACTAAATTGTTACAATGACTAATTATAGGTGTGTATGTGGCATATATAACATGATATCTGCATTATTTATTAATCCTTTATCTCAAGGATTTTGATAAATATCAAAATATCAGAAGGAACAAAATATTGCCTCAACCCTGTCTTTTCTATTAAAAGAAATAGGCTTTCAGTTTGCTCCCAGGGGAGAACTCACTCCACTCCAGTGGCCAACTTCCATTACCTATTAGTAGTAAAACAAAGTCTGACCTTATGGATAATATGGGTTAGAGGCTGGGGATACTACACTGAGGTGGGCAGCAGGCCTGAGCCATGGCTAGATGGGGAAGGCAACAGCAAATGGGCTATCTACCTTAGTAAACTGAAATTGTTTTCAGCATTTATAATTTTCCTAATAAGTATATGAATATAATGTAATTGCATCCTTTACAAGATAGTTAAAAATATATTCTTAGAAGGTTTTTAATGAGGCACCAAAGGCAGCAACGAGTTTCAAGTTGTTGAATACGCCTCCCCTTATTTTCCTGTTGTGAGCATATCTGTGTGACTGCTGGGAAAGTCCCACATTGAGGTCCTTTGGGAGAATGAGGCTGGGGATGCACAGTGCTCCTATTTGCTGTACTGGGACTGAGACCTTATTTTCACAGACCTATTTTCACTTGGTGAAGAGTCAGGAAGGCCAAGGAAGTATCTATTTTGTCTGCCTGGTGTTTCTGTTGTCCTTTCATTATGCTATTTGACATCTGTCTAGTGATTTTCTTGAATTGGTTTTGATGGCTAATTACAGAGACTATTCAGTTGTTTGAAATTTTATCTTAAAATAGATCTGCTCATTTCTACTGCTCCATTGTTTATTCATTTCTCTACTGACCTATCAATCATGATGTGCCTGGAAATTACAACACACTGGCTTTTCCAGTGGTAAGATATATGGGTAATGCAATCTGAAAATATGTCTGATGCTTGTTGTGGTGAAACAGGTTTTATAGCCAGCTCTAGCTCTTGGGGAAAGAGAACAATCTAGTTGGATTGAGTGTTAATTGAAAAATCTTCCCTACTGTTATGAGTACCATACAAGTTCCTTACACAACACTTCTGAGTTGCCACACTCTCCTGCTCCTTTTCTTTCTGAACTCTCTAAGCTCCCTCCCTCTCCTAACCACTGATCTTTGTTTTAACCTTATATTGCTACTTCCAAAGGGTATTACTTTTTATCAGTCTTTGCTTCTTAACATGGGCTCCATTGGAAACTGGAATCTTCAAACATTCAACTGCCATTGGACTTGAAGTTTTGTTAAAATGTTAATGTATTACTGAATAATTTCAGAACATCATTTGGCTATTTTTAACATATATTGACTATCTAAATGTGTATTTGCTGTGGATCTATTTATCTGCATGCTTAATCTTCACAATATGCAATATGGTTGTTGAATATTTTTAGAAAGAAAAAATGCAATTTATAGAAAATGTGAAATTACAAGTTGTATAACTCATTTTTAACTGATTTAAGTTCATATTTTTACAGTTTCTTAGATGCTGTCAACTTTTATTAACTCTTGACAGTATTAACAAAAAACAGATTTTTTTTGATAGTATGGTTCCTGATTTAACTGGCAATAATAAAGGTAGCATGTGCAATTTTATTAAAATTAAAACCCTGAGAAGATATTAATGGCTGCTAGATGGCATTATATGGATTAAATCTCAAGGCAAGGTATTCTCCTGAGGAATGTGTTGGAAGGAATCATTTGAAGGTGACTAAAACGGCATTGTAAAAGAATTGTTCATATGTGGTAGTATTTAAATGTTATTGGAAACTACCACTTTGTGCAGTTTTAAACTGGAGTTAATGATATAATAATGGAAATATTTGGGTCATTGAAATATGAAGGACTAGTTGTAAATGACTAAATACACACTTAATTTGCCAGGTTTTTTTTTATAACTAACTTTTTTTTTTTTTAGGACCTCACACATAGTGTAACATAGTGTAACATGGCACCATAGGTGCTGCTACCACTGAAATCCTGGGATTCTGGTTATCAGATTGTTTGAAGATATTTATATACCAGATGCTTAGTCAAATGAGCAGCTTCTGGAATTAATGGAAAATATGCCATAAGTAATTCTTTCTTCAGAATGAAAATTCCTTCTAAGGAATTTAATTATTACTATGACACCAAAGATCAAAAATAAAATTTAAAAAATAAAATAAGAATGGAAAATTGAGCATATCTGTGTGAAATCTTTTTTACCATGTTACCATGTAAATAAAGTTTAGAAAGCTATATATATATATTTTTAAACAAAAGCCACCTACTACAATACTTGAAACTCTATAGCATATAATAAACTACAGATATTATTACTTTTAGTTTTGTTCTCTTCTGGGCACAGGTTTTTTTTTTTTTAATTTCTTAATAAGTATACTCCATAGACAACTGTGCTATCAGGCCCCAAATTTTCTACAACTACTAAGGAGTACACAATATTAACTAGTACTTTGAAAGTGATGGACAGAGTAGAAAAATATTCAGGGCTATGATTAGCACAGAGTAGCAGGAATGTTAGAGGAAAGAAAGAAAGACTCCAACTGCATAGTAGTTGAATGAATTCAAGAGGTTGAATCCAAGAAAATTCTGAGGCAGGGAAGGATCACAAAGGAATCAGCAATAGGGTTCCAGGGAGTTGCCTGACATCTGGCCTGGTACAACAGTCAGGTAACCTGTGTACTACCCCATTGTTGACTCCCATCCCATATTTGAGGAGTGAATTAGGTGGAAAGACACAGTGCTAATGGTCTAACTTTGTGTACTCCTGGATTAAGGGAATGAAGAGGATTAATATGTCCCAGAAGAAATGCCAACAAATGAAGATAACATGTAAGAAAGGAGCAGGAAACAAAATAAAAGGAAAATAGAAGCAAACTTGATATGATAATCTCATGAACAAAAGGGGTAGTCAGCAATTTCTAGTGTCAAATGCTACCAAGATCCAGTAGAATGAAAATCTCTAAAAGGATAGTAAATTAGCATGTAGGTAGAATACCAATGAAATTAAAATTCATATTAGGGGTTTAATGATACATGGAAAAAAAGAAGCAGTGTATTTCTCACTATTTTTCCTGGAAGTAGATTTGCAGAACTTATGATAAATGGCCCAAATTTTTTGAAATCTATTCCTTATGTAAGTGGTAAACAATGAATAAGTCAGAAAAATCCCAGAAAGCTTAATGACAACAAATTTGATGAAGAGGTACAAAGTACTTCCTCCACTCAAGTGAAAGGTCCAACACATGGGTCTTGGAGGGACATGTTCATTCACCCATAACCCACAAAATGCACTTAATTTTTTTTAAACAAACATAAATACACATCCCAGGATGTGGTTTACTTTCAACTAATACTACATCAGCAACTCTTCAAATCCCTTATGAAATAAGTGAGAGTTCTATAATATCTGATTGAAGACCTTTAGAATGAGATTATATTTAAGGATTCAATTTTTGAAGGGGAATTTTAGAACGATAGTGTGATATATGATAATATTCACATGTAATAACATCAGGAAAGGCTAAGCATAACTTTAACTAAACACATTGTCATTTCTGCAATGTCATATTGTCATTGGGTGGGATAAAGTCTTTTTAACCAGCCTCATTTCAACTTCAATTAGGTTTTTTTTTCCCCAAAGGAGTTTGGGTGCTACATGAACAAAAAAATTAGGTTTCAGACTTTCTTTGTCAGTTGGATAACAAGAAAGTACAATATTACCTGCACATTGTACATGAGTAAACTGATCCCCAGGAAGGAGTGCAACTTGTTCAGAGCTGACTGGAAGGGTTTTGAGCCCCAGCCTCTCATCTCTTTACTACACTTGGTACAGAGGATATGGCTCCACACATGCATGTGCTTACAGCATAATGGCCAAAACTATTATGTTTCTTAAGATTGTAACTTCACCTGCATCACCATTACTGTATGCCTCTTAAAAATGCAGATTTCATTACCATTATGTATTTTGCCTCTCAAAATACAGATCACAAACTCAACTGAATCATAATATTTTATATTCCAGACATTTAAAACACATTATAGGTTGAAAACCAGGACTTCCAGTTTCTAGTCTTTCACATAAAAAGATTGGAATTCTTAACTTCCATGTTCACAGTAAGAAAAATGGATACTGACAGTAGACAATAAAAACATTTGTAGCCAACAAATATAAAAGAAATTGATACTCAAAATATTTAACACACTTTGAGGTGAAGAGAAATAAGTCCAGAAGAATGCTGCAGTAAAAATAAAAGTAAGGGTACAGAAATATTTTAGTGAAGTTAGTTGCTTCATAAAATAGAAAATAACAAAGAGAGAGAGGATATTTTACCCATAAAACTCAGAACAAAATTTAATATACATTATTGGGGGATTTTAAATCCCTCACCCCCTTTAGATAGTCATAGTAATTTTACAAGAATTTCCTAGTCACCATCCAGCAGCCTTCCAAATCACTGACAGGGTCACCAAGAGCATTTCCATTCACTGAACCACAATTTCTTTAAGGCTTTTCCTCTTATGTTTTTCTCTTTAAAAGTGGCTTTTAACAAAACCCATTATTAATGTTTTCCCACGAGTTCTTCAGGGAAGATGAAATAGACTACTTTCTCCTATTCTTCCCACTAAGTGCACATAAAATTCCTGGACACTTTATGAAAACCAATATAAGTAGACTAAAAGTTGAAAAGAAAAAAAAAAACAGATGGGTCAGGACCTTATGGCCTGAGAAATGGTGCAGAAAGTTCCCCAGTATCCTTTTCCCTTCTTGTATCTCTGGTTTGGTATAGAAAAATATAGCAATGTCAAAGGACACAATAAAAATAAAACTCCTGCTCTCTCTAGCCAAAGGGCTGGAGGAAAGGCAGCATAACCAAACAAAACACTTAAATAATATTTGTTCCATTCCATCCAGACACCAGAAAACCAAAACAAAACAGAAAACAAACAAACAAACAAAAGCAACCTATAAACCTGTACCTCAATCCTATCTCACCAATGGATGCAGGACAGAAACTTCAATTTCTCCCCTTCTCAGGCAGTCATGCTGTTCCCTGCCATCTTATCAGGGTAGAGCTATGTGTGGCAAACAAGAGAGCCAGACAGGCCTTTCATCTCTGCAGATCAGCAATAAACTTGTGATACCAGTGGAGACCATGTGTAGGAGGCTGACCCTACCCTCCCACCAGGTGGCAACAACATACCTCTCCTCATCCTTGTTGGGGTGACCTAACGTGAGGCTTAGTGGAGAGTCAGCAATTTTACCACCTGCAATTAGTAGAGAACACCCTTTCGGTTTTAAGAGCCCACATTAGGAGTGTGCTCCACATTAGGATTTTAGGAGCCCACACGAGAAGTGCCTTCTTCCAGTGAAGGTTGGTATAAGTGGAAGCCGGTGTTATTCATACCAGTCACAAAGATCCCACCACAGCCCAGGTGTCAGTGGAGCCCAAGTATAGAACCTGCACCCCCATCCCTTACCCCCACACAAGAATGAAGCAGCAATCCCATGTTCCTGATCCAGATGTGTCAGAAAAAGCAGCCAAAATGCCACATTAAAATTAGATTCAATCCCAATGTAACAACTGAAAATTCAGATCTCAGCAGAGAAATTACCTATCATGCCAAGAACAAGGAAGACCTGAGTAATCCACAGATATAAATGTTGAAATAACAAAGGTGTTATAATTATCTGACCAAGTTATTTAAATAACCATAATAATAATGTTTCCAAATGAGAAGTTGGGAACATGCTTGAAACAAATTAAAAAGAAGTCTAAGTAGACTCATCAAAGAAATGGAGTCTATGAAGAAGAATGGAATTAATGAAAAATATATCGAAAAAAGTTAAGAACTAAAGTAAAAACAAACAAAAAAACAAAACAAAACAAAAAAACCCTCAATGGAGGTACTCAATAGCAAATTGGAAAGGAGATAAAAAGATTCAATGAACTTAAATTAAAAAAAAAATAATAGAAATTGCTCACTATTAATAGCAGCAAGGAATAGACTGTAAAAAAGTAAAATAGTTCCTGGGACAAGTGAGACTATAACAAAAATATAACACTTGTGTCCTTAGGACCACAGAAAGGAGCACTGAAAAGTGAGACTGAAAAATATTAGAACAAACAGTGACAGAGAATTTCTTAACCATTGCACAAAATTGAAACCAGCTAAATAATAAAGTTGGGTGAATGAACCCTAAACTATGTAAACCTAGAGATATCTACACCAAGATACATCTCAGTCAAAATTTGAAGGACCAAACACTAAGAAAGTTTTGAGAAGAGCTAGAGAGAAATAATTCCTGTCACTGAAGGGGAAAGCATTTGGAATGACAGTTGACCTCTAAAAAGAAACCATGGAAACCAGAAGGTACAATGTTTTCACTGCAGAAAAGAAGCACAGGTTGAGGGGGGAGAGGGGGCGGAGGGGCAGGTGCGGGGGATAAAAGAACTACCAACACAGAATTCTATGCTATTCAAAAATTAAGAACAAATTCTACTTTTTTTTTTCAAGAACACATACGTCATCCTGGTATCAAATATCTGGTTTGGATGTAGCATTATATAGCTCAGAGACAACAATTTAGGTAGGGATCCCAGGTAGCATGTGAATGAGATCTGTCTGCACTATCATGCAACTTCCTATGAGCCTATCATAACATCAAATGTTTCAAAAGTTTCTTAAAAGTTTAATCAATTAGATCAGCCATACATTTAGTTTAGAGGTACTATTACCATGTCTCATGGATTCAAAGACTCTAATTTATAGAAGTTAGGTTATAAATCCATGCATCTGATGAACATTCTTTAGCACTCCAACCCCAGGCAGATATGTAAGGAAAAAATGAGTGCTTTATTATTGAGAAGGATTAAAAAGATTCATCTCCTATAAATTCATTATCAGGACTGATATTCAAAAGTCTGTCTTATGAGATTGCTCTTGGAAGAAACTGATATTTTATTGTTTAAAATGTATATTTTTGAAAGCAAATGCTAATCAACACATGGTCCTTTTGATTGTATTTCTAAGATAAAATAACTTTGAAATAGCTAAAGCTATTCCCACCGTGATGATTTTAGAAAATAGTATTATTTAGTATGTTTACCTATAAACATGCAAGTTTTTTTGTAAATAATGGATTATTTAATACCTTAGTGGTACAATATTGATATATCAATTTGCAGTTTGCAGCAAACCTGTGGTTTAGATGCTGCATTGCTGTGGGTGGCCTCTCCATAGACCAGAAGAACTCTTCTTAAGACCACTTTACATTGAGAAGTGGTCCTCCAGGCTCTCATAAAAGAAAAAAGTTAGAGTATCTCTTGGAAAAAGAATACATCATGTAAAAAACTAGAGGGAACACAAAATCACAGAAAATATTTTAAAGAGAAAATGGTTCCTTGGATGTCAGGGGGGAAAGAAAAACTCAGTTGTGAAACTGGAACATGTAAACAAATGCTTTCCTGGCCTTATATTTTCTTTGTAAATTCAAAAGCTGGAGTATTTAGTTGATCATCACCATAAAGAAGCAATTGCCTTATAAAGCTGTAACTGAATTAAAAACCTTAGGATCATAATTTATGAATCAAGTATACTTACCTTCTCCACCCCAATCTATGTGAGTTTATCTAATGAAGATGTTGGTACATTTGCTGCTATTGTGGCAGAATACAATAGAAGAATGTGTAATTCAGATTGCATTCTGATTCAATGAAGTAGAGGAAACAATTGGTGTATCTATTTTAAAATACATTTTACTGTTGCTATATATTCTCATCATCACTTGGAATTCAATAGCAAATAGTTTATATGAGCCTATTGAACTGAAATGGTCCATGAGTAAAACATTTTTGACTCATATGGATTTATGTTAGTAAACACATTGAGAGAGGCATTTAAAGCCCTCGGATCCAAAGACCCACCACTGAGATTTATCAGCATTAAGAGAGTGCTTGAAGGGTTTCAAACACTGCGAGAAATAAGTTATTTTTTGGGATTCCATAGCCTTCACCTTGGCCACTCTGTTTGACCCTGGAAAGTAAAAAATGTTGTCAGAAGAACTCTAGTCTTTCTCAAAGGAGATAATGGACCGTGATAATTCCAGCAGTCTTTCGTATACTTTTTGATAATCTAGCAGCTTGATAGGAAAAAAAGTAGACTTTTTAACACACAATTTTAAAAATATGAAATATAAATTGTTATGTCCAGAAAATTCTTAAAATCTTTTTTTTTTGCTCTTTGTCCCAAATCATTATGCTTATTTCCCCAAATATAAATTCTATATCTGTAATAATGCTGACTACGTACATAATATCATTTCAGACTGATAATCACAATTATCATCACTAGTTTTACATTTCAAAGAACCACTTTTCAGAGAACCAGTCATTTATGTGATTGAGGAATAGTGTAAAATATCAGAAAAAAATGATGAATTAAGTTGAACAAATCTAAATAAAATCATGCAAATAAAATGAAAATGTGTATGCACTGAGATAAAATGTATCCTGTAAGTAAATGTCATGAGAGGACAAGTTAGTCAATGAAGCTGCAGCAATAAATGAGTAGATGTAAAGAATATAAAAGACATAGTAAGTAGGATATGCCCTGAAGAGAAGGAGAAACCATGATATTTTGGATGGTTTTGCATTTATCCTTGGTTCCAATTAAAGTCCTTTTTATGAAATGGTATCAAAGACTAAGTCAATATATCAGAGTGCACTAACAAATATGCTTTACATTTGCTAACGAAATATGTGGTTGTCTCTGGTAAATCAAGGTTTTATTTTAATAGTATGTGATAAAGCTTTTCAGTACAAAGTAGATTAATTAAATGCTAAAGATGAGAAAAGATCAAAACCAAGTAATTTCCTTAGAAAGGTTAAAAAAATAAGAACTATAGCATAGAGTACATTTAACAAGTTTAAATTAGATGCAAACACAGTGATCAATATTATGCTTGGAAGAAAAGTAGAATAAATATTTAAAATTATTTTATCAACTAATTTTTATAGTCATCTGCATTTATGGAATGATATCCTTGGGATCAGATTATATACAATTAAGATAGGTGACACTTTATATGCTAATTTATAATTAAGATAGATGACACTTTTATGCTAACTCATTTCTTCACAGAGAATAGTTTGTGGTTAATGATTAATTTTGAAAGAAAAGTGAAAACAGTCAACATGATCAAAATTGAGCCACTGTGTAAATAAATAAATATTATGGTCAAAGAATTGAGCAATGAATGTGTGGCAAAATTGTCACCCAAAATATTCATGTCTGAATCCTTGTTACATATGAATGGGTTCCCACATATGCAAAAGGGACTTCTTAGATGAGAGTTGAGCTGGAGATAGCTTACCCTGGTTTCCCCATTCTCTTGTCAGCTCAGTGTAATCATAAGGATCCTGGCAAGAGGGAGGCAAGGGGCTTTGTCAGAAAATAATATGTGGCAAAAACAGAAGTCACTGACTTACATTCCAGTCCTTTTCATATTTTGAGACAGGGTCTAATTAAGTTGTTGAGACTGGCCTCAAAATTGTGACTTCTGAAATTATCAGGGTGTGCAACTCTGCCTGGTTCAAGCTAATATTTTAGTCAGTGAAAATTTCACTTCATTTAGCAACGCATTGACATATTTTAAAAATCAAACAACAGAATTAATAATGTAAAACATAAATTTTCCAACTTTTTGAGAGTGCTCCAAAAGTATTTTCTTTTGGGAAAGGGGGGCAGGTACCAGGGATTGAAATTAAGGTCACTGAACCACTGAGCCTCATCCCCAGCCCTATATTGTATTTTATTTAGAGAGGGGGTCTCATTGAGTTGATTAGCACCTGGCTTTTGCTGAGGCTGGCTTTGAACCTGTGATTCTCCTGCCTCAGCCTCCTTTAGCTGCTGAGATTACAGGCATGTGCCACCATACCCGGCTTTGAATGTACTTTAAAATTTTAAAAATTATAAGAGCATTACACACAATTTGAAAAAAATATAAGAAATAAAACTACAAAATCTCTAGAAAAAAATGGAAGCAAATGTCCATGACCTTGAATGTAGAAGTGATTTCTGAAATATGACACTAAAAGTATAAATGACAAAAGAGAAAAATAGATAAATTGGATCTCATCTAAATTATTTTACATGAATGGACACCATAAATAAAATAAAGTGAATGGGAGAAAGTATTTACATATAATATCTATGTCAAGGGACTTGGTTTTAGAATGCCTATAAAAAGACACATAGTATAATTTTTAAAATGGACAAAGTATGTAAAATGCTATGCTCAAAAGAGATACATATATTTTCAAGAGGTGCACAAAAATATCCTCAATATCACTAGTCATCAGGGAAATGCAAATCTATATCACATTGAAACACCATTTCACATCCTCTGTGATGACTAATAAAAAAAGACAGAGGATGGTAAATATGGGTGAGGATATGGAAAAATTCGAACACATAATACTGATGAAATATAAAATGGTGCAGTCACAACAGGAAATTATCTTTCAGTTCCTCAAAAGTTAATATGAAATAAACACTTGATCTAGCAGATACACTCCAAACTGCAAACTAAAGACATATGAAATATAAATGCATGGGAATTTATACACAG
The DNA here is from genome assembly GCF_052094955.1 of Ictidomys tridecemlineatus. Taxonomy (NCBI): domain Eukaryota; kingdom Metazoa; phylum Chordata; class Mammalia; order Rodentia; family Sciuridae; genus Ictidomys; species Ictidomys tridecemlineatus. Next base: position 89,222,910 of record NC_135488.1, on the reverse strand, counting down.
CTATACATAATAGCATTATCAATAATAGCTGAAAGTGGAAACTATCCAAATTTTCATAAGTGATGGATGGATAAAACAAATGTGGAATATCTGCACAATGGAATGTTATTCAGCCATAAAAAAGAATGAAATTCTGATAATTCTAATAGATACTATGACATAGATGAGCATTAAAAGCATTTTACTGAGTGAAAGAATGTAATCACAAAGAACATATGTTGCATGATTAATTCTATCTAAAAAACTTGAAATAGGCAAATTCATGGATAAAAAGTAGATTTTTGATAGGGATAGCATTGGAGGAGGGATTCTGGTAAAAGAGTGTTTTTTGCAAAGATAAAAATATTCTAATAATGACTCTAATGATAATTGCACAATGAAGTATGGGTGTGTGGATTGTGTTGAATGTGAAGTATTATTGATAAAGCTATTACAAAAAATGCATTGGAATTATGTTTTCTGGAGACATATGCTCCAATCTGCAATGGAGCTTTCTAGGTCTGGTACTCAGCTATCTTTCTGGAACTTTCCTTTGCTGTTCTACTGAGCATTTCCTTCTCCAAGTGGACCTCCTACTTCATGGATCCCAGCTCTCCAGTAGACTGCTGAGAATGAGTTCATAGATCTACATTTTTAAAACATTTGTATATTTTTAAAACGTGTTATTTCATTCTGATACCTAATGGACAGTTTAGCTGAGAATCCGTAAGTTTTCATGTCATTTTTTATTTAAGATTTAGAGACAAATTCTCCTCAGATTTCAGTTTTCAGCAACGTAGTAAAAATACAATTTTGTTTGGGTTTTCATCTCTATTGTCCTTTTTTTCTTCTCCAGAAAATCTCAGAATCTTCTCTTCATTCCTCCTGGAAAAATAGGCTTTTTGTGTATGAGTGTGTGTGCATGTATGTGTGTGTGTGTGTGCATGTACTTGTGTTTGATCATTCATTGTTCTGACCTTTTTGTCTCTTTATTGGCCTTTTCTATACACAAAACTTATGTCTTTCAATTCTGGGAAATACTCTTTAATTTTTCTTTGATGGTTATTCTCAGTAATGACCTATCACTGTTAGTTAGGGAGTGGAAGTGAAATGCAACAAGGAAAATTAATTGGAACTTGGACAATACCTCAAGCTATCTACTGGGCAGAGTGGATAGGGAGAGAAGTCAGATAATGGGTACCAAAATAAAGTTAGCTAAGAGGAATTATCTCTTATGTCCTACAGCACAATAGAATAACTATGGCCTACAATAATTTATGACATATTTCAAAATACCTAGCAGAGTCTGAAGTTTCCTGATTTGTAGAAATAATATTTGAGAGGACGGAAATGCTGGTCACCCTGCAGGTACATACATGTATTGAATTGTCATTCTGTGCTTCATAAATATGTAAACAGTATTGATCAATTTAAATGAATGTAAAATAGAGGAAAAAAATCTAGGTGTAAATTCCTTAGTGACACAACCAATTTCATCCCTTTCATCAATGAGAAAAAGAGTGTTATTTTAAGAAATATTCTCATTTTTAAGAGTATTCAGTAAATCAATGGTTTCTGACTGTTCTGAACCTGTCTGTGGAGTGTTTGAGTTTGAGAAGCCTGGATAACTAGGGTCACTGTTTTCCAGGGCTTACAATGACCTTTACATAAAAGACAAGGTGTAGCTTTGCCTTTGACTAATGGCAAGAATTAAGACTGAATTTTAATAGTGACTATTCTTTACTGCGAGTATTCTGAGCAGCTAAAATTAACATGTGTGATGGACATAACCTCAGATGTAAATTAAATTTTTATCTAATTCTTAACAAGACCAGCAAGTACATGTCATGGTTACTGAATCTCAGCAAGGGATTCTAGAGATGTCAGTGGCTGAACCTGTATTTTGTGTTGCTTAATCAGAGGATTAAGGCCTCTCTCTTGGGGTCACGTCTGATAATAGCTCACCTGGCTTGCTGACATTCTGTTAAATCACAAAAGTTCACGGACTTCTTTTGTCTCATTGACCTCCTTTGTATCCTGTGTAAGAAGCAAAATTTCAAATCTTATTTACCTCATGATTGAAAAGAAACTTAAAATTCAACTAATTTAGGAACTCAAATAGCCCACAGAAAATGTGAGACTTAGAAATCATTCTGTTTGTCAACATTGATATACATGTGCCAGATCTTACAGGCCACATTTACACCCTTCAAGATCCTTGTACTGTGATAGTATCTCAAAATATTTGAAGGTCCTTCTATAAATTGGGACTACTCCCTCTTGGGCCCAGAATTTGAAGTAAAGGAGAGAAAGCAGAAGAAAGTTGGGATGCTGCCAGGTACTTCCAGTTTCCCAGAGAGGGCAAGGCATATGGAAAAATGATTTCAGAGCATTTGGAATGATTTGCTTTAATCTCAGTACTGGACCAAGTTAAAGCATCGGTTGCAAAATTTAACAAACTGCGGCCTCAGAAAGTAATACGTGGAGGAGTTGTGCTTTCCCCTAGTAGCTATTTTTGCTCTTTTTTTTCCTTAAGCAATACAGTGTGGTATTCTGATCCTATTTTTTCCCTGTGAGTGAATCCCATTTCTAATAACCAAGTAGAAATCAATGGGACCTTTCCCACTTGATGGCAATGCCTAATGAAGCTTCTGACTTGATTTAACTACAGGTCAAGCTACAGTGTGTTGGGAATACACTTTATATAAACTTTTATCTTTGTATGATAAAGTATATACTTTGCACTAGCTTTTGTAGCCACCGAGAATGTTGACAATAAAAAACACTTGTGACATATACACGTGTTACATAAGGCCTTGTTTCTGGTCTGTACCAACTGGGCCCAGGTTCCTTCCAGATGACAAGCACAGCTTGCTGTTTAAATATTGAATCAATAACTTAGAATGTAGTCAGTGCATGTTCTCTTTAGAAATATGGAATTTGTATTGCTTCAGATGACAATAGGCTGTTAAGACTGAGAAAGCAAAAATGTGACAAAAATATACAGTGACTCTTCATTCTCCCAACTCGTTGGCAGACATACAAAGTTGATGGAGGCCTATCTCTAAGTTCCTTCATTCCTTTCTGACAAGATGGCTTAAGGATGTGGCAGTATGAGGGTAAAAATCTTTTGGAGGCAAAGGACCACAGTTCATTTTTTTTTAAAATTCAGGCCAGTTCCTTAGCTTCTCTAAGCCTATTCATATGGTTATAAAATTGAAATTTCAAGAAACATGAAATTATTGTTAGAGCAGCATGAGATAATACAACACATTAGATATTTGGGAAGGATCAACAAATACTGGATTTTAAAAGGCAAGGAAACAGAATAACTGATGCAAAAGACACCATCCTAGGAATCACAGGATGCCTACCTTTGGCACTGACCTATTCTGATACTTTATGTAGGTCACTTTACACCCCTGAGCTTTATTTCCATTATAATTAAGAAATTTGGTGGCAACTAAGAGAGATCCATCTAAACTAGTTCCAATCAAAAGAAATAATTATTATGCCTCCCTTTGGAAGGGTGATACTATTACAAACTCAAATTGATATCATGTTAAAGAAAAGGCTATAGTGTATGTGACTCACAATAATGGATAGAAATTCTTTCTGTCAATCCAGGGCAAGAAATGTACCTCTCCTTTATGGGGCTGGGCCTAGAAATTCAGGACATGGAATAATTTGTCTTAGGATTTCAACATCTTTCCTCCACTTCTCTTATACTTTTGCTACATTTTCCCCCTTCTCCTCTCTTGACTATTTTTTTTACTTACTCTTCATAAGCATGTCTATTCCACCATAAAGGGATCTCACAAAAAGGAAGAGCAGTAAAGTATTATGGTTTAGATATGAGGTGTCCTCCAAAAGCTCATGTGTAAGACAATGCAAGAATTTTGAAAGGTGAAATGATTAGACTATAAGAATTTAAACCTAATCATTGGATTAACTGGGTGGTAACTATAGTCAGGTAGCATGTGACTGGAGGAAGTAGGTCACTGGAGGCAGAATTTTATGGTTTATATTTTTGTCCATCGTGAATGGAGCTTTCTCTCTGCCTCCTGATTGCCACATCCTGAGCTGCTTTCCTCTGCCATCCCCTTCCGCCATGATGTTTTGCGTCAGCTCAGGCTCAGACCTACGGAGTCAACCATCTATGGACTGAGACCTCAGAAATTAATGAGCCCATATAAACTTTCTCTCCTCTATGTTGTTCTTGTCAAGTCTTTAGGTCACAGTAATAAAAAAGTTGACTAAAACATAGAGTAAGTAGAAAAGTAGAAGGCAAGGAGATGAGGAAAGGGGGGGGAACTGGGGAATGAAGTCAAACAAATTATGCTATGTGCATGTAAGACTATATCACAATCAATTTCACTTTCATGCATAATTATAATTCACTATTTAAAAAAAATAAATAGATCAAAGACTTGTAGAGAAGGGGGCGGGTTTCACAGGGAGGAAGCATAGGAGGGAAAGAGGAAGCATTGGGGAAGGAAATAAAGCAAATAATGTTGTGTGCAGGTATTAAGATGTCACAATGAACCTCACTATTATGTGTAATTATAATGCACTCAAAACCAGCAAACAATCCCTTGCTACTCCATTACAACCACAACATTTCAATTGCATCACCCAGCATGGAATGACCAATGTCAGTCACTTTTGTCAAATTATTGAAGAAGAAAAATTATTTTATTTTACCGTATGGACTTGTTTTCTTTGATTGAGTGGTCCATCTTTAACAGCAGTTATTGACAAAACATAGAGTTGCATGGAGATGATTTATAGTATAGAGGTTTGCCTTGTAGGTGAATGAGTTAAGTTACACAGAAAATCTGAACACACTTATATATCTAGAACATTCTCTTTATACAACTCGTGAATGAGATAGCACTGTTCATGTTTAACATTATTTATTGGGTCATGAACCCAATTAGACTTCACTGATTTTGTAGTTCTGCTGCTCTCAACTTTTTACTTGTGAGATTTCACGTTCATAAGCTGAATATTAGATAAATATAATCACCTTGAAAAAATAAACCATAACAAATAAGCTTAAGTTTAGCTTTGATCACCACCCCCTAATTTTTCTTCTCAGAGTAGGAACACATTATCATTTGATGTTTCCTTCCTGAACTTTTTCTATAAGTTTCAAACATATATCTGTACTCAGGAAGGAAATGTATAAATTAAATTATTTAAAATAATGTAATACATTGTTTTTTAATTTGTGTTTTTCACATGTCTTCAAAATTTTCCTTTTAAATAGACATATTTATTAATCTTAAACTATAGATGTAGTACCATCAGTGTTTTGTTTATATGACAAATTTCTGGAATAATAAACTTATAGAAAAGAAAATAATTTATTTTTGGATCATGGTTTCAGAGGTGTCAGACCATGATTAGCCCCATTATTTTGGAGGCTGTGGTAAGGTGACATATCATGGTGGAGGAGAAAACCTCTTACCTCATGGCCAGGGATTAAAAAGAGGAAAGGTCTGGGATCCTCTTACCCACTTACCCGGCATGGCCCAATAGCCTGAAAACTTATTACCAGGCTCTACCTTTTCAAGCCTTCACCACCTCTTAATAGGGGCTCAAAACTTTAAAACATGGAACTTTGGGGGACACTTACCCAAACCATAGCAATACTATTCAGATGTAAGTTTGTACTATAACTTGTTTAACCTTCATCCTATTGATGAACATATCATTTTAAATGTTGCTGAAAATAATCTTCCATAGAAAGCATCTTTATGAGTATAGAGTATGTAACTTTGGACAGAAATGGCTCCAATGCAGTGATATCAGTTTCCAATCTCAAAAGCACTATATGGAAGTTTCTGTGGCTTCACCTCTTCACCAGTACCTGGTGTTGTCTAATTTATCAGTTTCTTGCCTTTTTAAATTGGCTTACAAGAGCTTCCCGTTGTTTGCGTAGTCACTACTGAGATTGAAATTCTCGCCATGTTTGTTAGCCATCTCAGAATTGCCTGTTTGTGTCCTTTGCCAATTTTGCCATTGAATTGTTTGGTCTTTACTAATTTATTGTTTTGTGAATTAGTCTCTGTGTGTTCTGAAAAAAAAATAATCCTAAAGCCATAATATTTGGGGAAGATAGTTTCTCCCAGTCATCACTTGAACTAGAACTTGAAGTTTCCATTGCAAAGCTTTGAAAAGTTCTGATATATTTAAATACATTTATTTTTCTTTCAGTATAGCCTTTTCTTTTTGTTAAAAATGACTCACTGTTGCATCACACTTAAGTGACTTTAATAATGCATGCACATTCCAACCTCTTTCTAGTATACCTCCTGGTACCATAGAGATTGGAAAGCTAAAAGTGCCATTCCCTTGGTCGCTGGAGTGTCAGTGCAGATTAACTTCTCTTTATTAAATACACTTGTACAAAACCTGAATTAGAACTGAGTGAAGCAGGGTGAAAGGCAGGGCAGGGGGCATCAGAAGTGAGAAGGTTCTGAACCAGTTGCTTACTTTCTTAATTAGGCAAGAAATCTATGCATTGTGACAAAAGTTATCTTTGTACCTGCCCCACAGGATGGTTTTATGAGTCATCTGGAAGTTTTTCCCTATAGTCTTTCTATTGTGAGTCAGTTATTATCCTCTGTAAACTCCTTCCTATTTAAAGTGGTATGTGTAAATTTCGCTCTCTGCATACTAATACAGAACAATGCAGTTTATAAAGCCGCGTGTGCAGAAAAAACACTTTCAGCATCTTATGTCTCCTCTATTAACCTGTTCTGTCTGCTCATTCAGTTGACTTCTGGAGCAAAGCTGGACAGGCTACCCTGGAACACTTGGAGAACTGAAATTAAAGGAAGCATGGGAAGAATAAGTAATGATTCTAAGGGTAGGAGAGATGGATGCCACAATAGATATCACCCACTAGCTCGGTTGGAACTCTGTTCATTGCTTACTATTGATATCTTTCCTGAATTTTCTAGATTTAATATTTTCAGTTTGTTTCTCAGAAATTTTGAGACAGATTATTAATTAATAAATAATGAAAAGCGAGTTCTTTTCTTTTGAAAGTTTTTACTTCATTTCCTTTTATGGTATTGCTGCTTGGTCTAGGATCTGTAGAAAAATGTTAAATGGCAATAATATCAAGTTATAATATCTACTGATAGTTTTAATTGCAAAGCTATTTATAATTAATTAATAACTTCAATATTTGCTATAATTCTTTTGTAAACCCCTTTATTAAAATAAGAAAATACCCTTAGGTTTTGAATTTGCTGAAAGATTTTGTTTACCAATGAAACTTTAATTAAATCTATTTAATCAAATGTGGTCTTTTCTAATTATATTAAAATCATGTTTTTCTGCCTAAAATGTGAAACAATGAAGTGTTACCAGACTGCTAAAATAATTCTTAACTTCCTGCCAGTTTTTTTAAAAAATACAACATTGCAAATGTAGTTAAAATTCTGGTATAATTCTTCCCGTCTGTGGTTATCTTCACTGATCATCAATACAATGAGTTGGTTATAAAGGGAAGAAATTTAGTGACTTTTTAAGCAGAGGGACTTGCCCCTTTGATTGCTACAGTGAGTATCTGACTATATCAGTGTAACTGAATATGCTTTGAACAACTGCAAAGGTCAAGTGACAATGACATCTCAAACTGAACTACAATTTGTTTTATATTTACAAAAGCCACACACCACTTTGTCCCCAGAAGTTAAAACCTACTTGTTTTGTAGTAATTTGTCATGAAGACTCTTTTTTTAAAAAAATAAATTTAGTGAATTCATTTCTTTTTGTACTCTCATGTTGATTGGATTGCTAGTCTGTGTTTATTCTCTTCTGGAGTCCAGTATATCACAATGTTTCTCTTCACAAATGTAATAAGTAATAGATATCATTATGTCACCAGAACCACACATAGAATCTTTAAAATAGCAGTTCATTTAGACTTTATATTATCTGGAAATCAAATAATAATATTATTTATGCCAAAAGGAAGCATTTTAAAATACATTGATTTTTTAAACTGTAATGATTTGAAGGTGAAGGAAGGCTAAGCTGATGTTTTTTCCTGGGGATTAACTATTTTTATTTTATTTTCCTAATCTCACTCATTGGTTCACTGCTTGCAGTGTACAATCAGCATGGATGCTCTAAATGCTCAGTGGAGTACTATACATGTGAAGTAAAGGTAAAAATCTTATAGTTAGATTTTGCAAGTTAAAAAAGAAAAAAAAAGGCCAGAAACACTTTAGTGCCTGCATTAAGCTTGCAATTCCAGTAAATTTCATTTGAGCTATGGTATGAAAAAGAACAAGATGTCCATGTCAAAATAGCTTCTTGGCTTACATGGGTAAGGCAGAATTTTTTCCAGAGCATTTGCTTCATTCCTATGAAAACTTAACAGAAAGTTATAGCATTCTAAAAAGTCTCCTCCATTGGTTAATGTCTCTGTTAATATGACATGCAAAGGAACACATTATGGTTAACTGCCCAAAAAGTAACTTACAGCATGAAAATCTTTTGTGCTCTTGTGAATGTACCTGCTTTAAAGTCTGGAGAACCTGAGTTCCCACTAGGATTTGCTTAAATTTGGGAAAAGTTGCCTAATATTTATTAGACTTAGTTTTCTGATCATTAAAGTGAAAAAAAATTAAGACTACTTTACATACTACATATTGGCATGCAAATTAGAAAGACTATATTTGGACAGTGTTTAATATAGCATGTCACAAAGTAGTTATTCAAAATTGTGTTCTTATTTTTAATTGTTCCTAGGGCCATTCTGTCACAATCTTACCTTAAAATATCATAACATACTACTACTACAGTAACTCAAAAAAAAAACATTAACAATATAACATAGCATAGTCTGCATTTCACTTTTGTTCCTTCAAATTAGCTATTAAGACCTATCATATTTTAATCATGTACCATGATTCAAGTGTTTATTAAGCACTTTTTATGTAGTATATCATGAGAGTTTCTTGATAGTACTGTGAGATGCTTGGTATTATGACAGGTTCACAACTAAGAAAACTGAAGTGTAGGAAATTAGATAAACATTTGCATGTCATATAGCTTAGGTGATGTGTCCTTATTTATGCCCAATCTGGCTGGTCCTCACGTTCATGTCCTTAACCAGTATGCTCCCATGACTCTTTTTTTCTGGTGAATGATCCTCTGCTCAATGTAGATTTTTTTAAAAGGTTGTCTCAGTGCAAAACTAATGGCATCTCTGTCTGTCACTATTTCATATGGTGGGTTTTCTCCTAAACAAGACCTTTTCAGTCAGAAGACACATTATTTGAGATAACAGGGAGGGAAGTACGGAATGAAAAGTAGAGAATATGGGCAAATGGAGTGTGCCGCTCAATCCTGTTTCCAGACACTTTCTATACTCATGTGACCACGCAGGCTCTATCCTCACTATTCCACGATAGCCCTCAAATTTCAATTCACATTAACATAGTTTCTGTACTTCATCTCTCTTTCTGAATCTACAATTAATATTTTTTCACAATATTGCCTAATACTGAAATTTTATTTCTGATTTCATTAACTTTTTTTTGAAGAAAACTCACAGTTCATAAAATTATGCATATTTACCTTAAATGTCCTCCTGTTTCATCTATTCCCAGCCTCATGTGTAGCAGAAACCAGCCTCAACTTATTCCCTAGCTGCTGCCAGTTCTACTCCACCTCGGGGCCTGAAGTTTCCATAATAATTATTCATAATTTTGAGTCATCAAGTGAAATAGCATGCATTTTTTTATCATAGTAAAACTGAGCAGACGTTTATACAGATCAGTAAACTATTTGTGATTTGCCTTCTCAGTGTCTTTTAACCATGTAAAGAGGAGATCACTGGCTCTGGAGTCAGAGAATTCTTATGAATAGTTTGTTTTATGAAATTATGTGCACCCATATTTGGGGCATAAGTATGTACAATCATTATATCTTATTATTGGATTCCCTTTATGTACAGGTAATGACCTCCTCTGGACATTAATAAATTACAGCTTGAAGTTTGCTTTGTCAGATAGAGAGTACAATCAATATTAACATTGGAAAGTGTGAAAAAATTGTGTGTATTATAATGAGAAAGAAAATCAGCCAACCATGTTCTGAGATATGAAGAACTGATAATTGGATATAACAGAAATGCAGTCATGGAAAATATTAAAGACATTCATCAAATAGTTTAAATGAAATGATAGAACATAAGTTACAGTACAATGATTTGTGGTATTAAAGAAAAAAATTGGAGAAAGTTATAGTCTCTAGATTAGATTAGTCATCCATTAAGATTGACTAAGAATAAAAAGAGAAATATAAACTACAACAGGTAGAAATGAAGTTAAGTATTTTAAAACTATGGTAATATAGTTTTCATATTTTCAATATACCAAATATGTACAAGTGTAAAATTTAAGAAATATAAAAGATGATATAGTGAAAACTAAATAGATCCCTTACCTAAAATTCATCCATTAATTTATTCTACCCAGAGTTAATCTTGTCACTAATTTCTTTCTTGTGTATCCTCCAGAATGTTTTAATGTTATACATTTATGTATTTGTGTATTTATGTATTTATGTTTATTTTAACATAAATAATAGCATGCTACACATACTTTCCTGTACGTTTTACAATTAGCAGTACATCTTAAATGTTGTTCTGTATTAGAACATATTGATTGTAAAATGTTTAATGCATACTGGATTTTCAATTGATAAATGTTTAAGTAATTTAGATAGTTTATGTCTTTATAACTTCCATTTGAATTTCTCTTGTTATTATTCAATGCAACCATCTTTTTAGGCCTATAAACCACATATTTAATTTTGTTTGAACTTCTATAGATTGTTGGCACTTCTAAAACTATTTTGTATGGCATAGATATATTAAGAAAATTATTCTTCTGTAATAAAATTTTTGAAGTTCATAACTAACTAAACTGAATCTTTGTAATCCTTTATTTTTTTAGGCAAAGTCTCTTAACTCATTACTATGATTAAAATTGTATCATTTCACTACTTCACTGCCTCATTCAGTTTTAGTTGATATTATTTTTCTTAGTACATAACCTTTTGTTTTATGAAAACTTCACCTCCAATATATTACTGATCAATTTTAAATGATATATTAAACTCAGATTTAAAAGAAAATATTGTCTCTGATGAAGCCTTAGTGTTGGAGTTATCTGAAACTTGGTGATCAGCCCAGGCTAGGGGGCTGGTGCATCTTAAGCCATAGCAGGCTGTTGCTATTGACCATGGTCTGATCCTCCTTTAGCAGTTGATTCTCAGAAAAAGCCAGTAGCTGTGCGGCTTCTTGTGGCTCTCTGCATTGTGTGCACCATCTGTGGTTCTTCACTTTAACTTGGTATAATGCTCTCTTTTTAAAAAATAACATTTATTCATGATTGACATTACCTACCAGAGTCAATGATTTAAACATATGTCCCAATGTTTAAAGGTAATGTAAACAAAAATAGTATTTTTAAAGACTAAATAGTTTTCCTTTAAAAAAAATCAGGTTGATGTACCAACCGTATTCTTATCTTCTCCCTATCTTTCCTTTATGAATAGATTTTTTTTAAGTTGAAAGATCCTAAAGCACTTTTATATTTAGGGGGTAAAAATAATATGAGGGCATAAGTAATTAAAGAAAAATTTTAAAAGATGAAGAGGAAGATTGATGGGGTATCTTACCTTTGGTGGCAGAAAGGGAAAGAATCCAAGGCAAAGGCAGAGGCTGGCTTGAGTAGGATGCAAAGTACTTCAACTTCTGAGACAGTAGGGGGAAATGTATAAAGATGGGATTAAGGTAAAGATGAGCTCTGAACTGGATGGGCAAGTGAGTGGGTATTTCTTGCCTAATGACTATATTTTATGAATGGAATAATATTATCTGTTGAAAGAAAACATGGGGAATATAAAAAAATTAAGAAAAACAACAGTATTTATTGTAGGTGCAGTTTTGAACTATTTAACTACCCCTAGCAAAGATAATAGATCTTGACTAAAAATACTATTATGTGGATGGTTACAATTGCATTTATGAATGAAACAAATAATATCAAAATTTATTTATCATTTTTTTAAAATTTATGACATTTTAATGTGTGTTTTTTAATTAATACATTAAATTGCAAGCACTAGTAGTGGGTCAAATAACTAGCATCATTTCTAAGAAGAGGTAAGAAAAATTACATTTAAACTATCTGAAAAACTTAAGTGAAAATGCCTATAATTTGGGCTGGGGATGTGGCTCAAGCGGTAGCGCGCTTGCCTGGCATGCGTGCGGCCTGGGTTCGATCCTCAGCACCACATACCAACAAAGATGTTGTGTCCGCCGAGAACTAAAAAATAAATATTAAAAAAATTCTCTCTCTCTCTCTCTCTCTCTCTCTCTCTCTCTCTCCCTCTCTCACTCTCTCTTTAAAAAAAAAAAAGAAAATGCCTATAATTTTTATTGGTGATAGTGTCACATGACTCTCAAAAAAATATCATTATACATTGTACTTTCTTAATTAAAGGAAATGCTAAATGTAAAAGTTGTTGTAAGTGAAGATGTAATATTTTTTTCCCATTCAATTATTAGTTCTAAGAATTCTGGTTGGGAAAGATGCAGAGGATTTCTAATAAATAAAAATGTTAGAGGCAATAAATTTTGAATGGTGCTAATTCTTGAAATTGCATAATTTCTATATGTATAGTGATCTATATAATGGATTTGGAATTTCAAATGTTGGATTAACCTGAAGTTCAGGTTTCAGTTGAAAGTACAGTGAGATCTAATTTGCAAGTGAGTGAAGTGCAACAGGGAGAGAATAAGTAAACTGAATACTTATGGATTCTTTGTTGGATGATGGAAAAGGATATCAGTAGAAAAATTATAAATTAGGGAAAATTTAGTTGTAAAAAGGCTAAGAGACTCATTGAGTTGGAAGTAAATCAACAGAGTTCAAAAGTTTGAATGATATGAAATTAAAAGATGCATATTAGTATTTCAAACTTAAGTGTCAATAGTCACACATGCTGATTAATGATTTGGTGAGGGAGGTCAGTTGTAGTGAGAAAGCTCAGTAATTTGATTTTTGTATGCATTGCCTGCATGGATATGTAAGAGTCTAAGTATGGAAAAATTATAATCAGCCAGATATGAAGATTATCATATGTCTGAGGCAGTAGATATCAAGGACAAGATGGAGCACACATGGGTTTCATGAAGTCTCAAGAAGATATCTCTATACAGTTTTGAGATATCACTGTTTGAAACATGAGCTGTACTTGCTCACTTTTATTTATACTGTAGCACATAGGAAATAAGAAAATTAAGTAATGCACTATGAAATGAGGCAAAATAGTAATGAAACTCTTTTACCTTGGGGTGCCCACAATATGATGAAGGATGAAGACTGATAATCAGAAAAATGGCTTTAAAAAGTGGAGAGTGCAATGAGGACCCAGAACAGGATTGTTTAAACCTAGTACCCTTATGAATATATGATGACTCAGATGTCTGAATACTCTAAATTTCTGGTGGGTTTGGGACTCATACAAATCTAATCTCACTTTTTCTTAGGAAGAGAAGAGTTTATATTCACCCTAACTGAAAACAAACTCCAGATGTGAAACATTCCTTGCATAAAATATTTCAAAATATGGCAATTTTGATTCTTTATCTTTATTCATGACTATATTTTATGAATGGAATAATATCTGTTGAAAAAAACATGGGGGATATAAAAATTAAGAAAAACAACATGTCCTTTAACACATTTCAGATTTAAGTAATATCCAGATATAAGTAAAGACAAAGGTGCAAGGAAGTGAAGAACAAACATTTAATTAGTATTGGGGTAAGATAATCCAGACTGAGAAAAAACAAAGGAAAAAATGGTAGGCACATGGTTGTTACAGGTATATATGACTGAAACACCTTGGTGTGAATATTTGCACACTTTGGGTGGAAATGTAAGCTAGTCCAGCCATTATGAAATGAATATGGGTGTCCCTCAAAAACTTAAAAATAGAACTACCATGCAATCTAGCAATTCCACTACTGGGTATAAACTCAAAGGAAATAAAATCAGTATGTCAAAGAGGCATCTCCTGGCTCCCCATGCTTATTGCACCACTATTCACAATAGTCAAGAAATGGAAACAACCTACATGTCCATCAACTGATAAATGGATAAAGAAAATGTAGTAGGTATACAGGTTAGAATAATATTTGGCCATAAAAAGAAAGATTCATTTGACATGTTTTCGCTCACATGTGGGATAAAAAAAAATTGATCTTACAAAAGTTGAGAGTAGATTGGCGATCCCAGAGACGGAGTGAAGTAATTGAAGAGGGAGGGATAGGGAGCAGTTGATCCATGGATACTACATTACAGTTAGATAGGAATAAGAGGTTTTGGTGCTATTTTATAGACAATGTACTTTTTCAAAAAGCAAGTCTTGGCAAGGTGTGGTGGCACACACCTGTAATCTCAGCAGCTCGGGACGTGGAGGCAAGAGTTCAAAGCCAGTCTGAGCAATTTATCAAGGCCCTAAGCAACTTAGCTTATCTCAAAAAAAATAAAATAAAAAGGGGCTGATGATGTAGCTCAATGCTTGGGAGCCCCTGGATTCAATCCCAGTTACCAAAAAAAAAAAAAAAAAAAAGAACCAAGTCTTGTTGTTGCAAGTATATATATATATATATATATATATATATATATATATATATTACTTATTTGTATGTGCATATCATTTAATTTTTTATATCCTTTATTGTATTCCAATTCTGACCATATGGTAATTACTCAAACATTTTCTTGATTTAATTATGTACTTTTCATTTAAAAATAAAATTGAATCATGGCTTACTGCATGCATAATTGAGCATAATCCTTAATCATTTTTATTTCCTGACATACTTCTAAAGTGATAATACACAGGAAGGAGGCCTTGGCTCTATGGTGGTGGCTAACCCTAGTCAGGAAAGGAGGTAGAACCAAAACCAGGCTTCCGACTCCATTCCAACTCCATTACCTCTTTCATGTAGTATTTTTTATTACACAAAGCTAACACAGTTGCTCACTTATAATAGCCATTTCATTGTTAAGGGGAAGCATCTGAAAATGTAGAAAACATTAATCTCAGAACCAGAAAATAATAAATGTCACTGGCTTTGTGAAGAACCAACCATGCAAAAAACCATTTAAAAATACTACAAACTAGATGTTGATAACAAAAAGCTAGATGACTCTATTAAAACTTGCCATATGCTTTCCAAATACACAACGAATAATCCCTCTCTTTTTGGCATTGATTTATTTGGAGCAGTTTAATATTTATGCATGCTTAAATGCATACCCACATAAATATGTACATGTATATATAAATGTGTGTCTAGTCTATATGCAATTTCTTACAACTAAGTTGAATCCATCTCCATTCTTATTTTCTTTCTCCCTTTCCTTTCTTCATCCTCCTCTCTCTATAATAAATATAATTCACAGACTCGCCTTATATGAGCTATTTAAAATGGATAGCAAAGCTTGACTTGTAATTTTATCTTTCCTAAATTCCATTATTATGGTTGGTAGTTTGTATATTATATTATGCATGGAATGTTTGTCTCCCACAAAATGCAAATGCTGAAACTTAGTCCCTAAAGTGATGGCATCTGGAGGTAGGACATTGGGAGATAATTAAATCCTGAAGTCGTTAGCCCTCACGAATAGGATTAATACTTGTTCCTTACTCCTAATCCTTAAAGATTGAAACAGTAGAGTTTGCTTCCTCTTTCCTCTCTCTTTTCTGTGAGGACACAATGGGAAGGTGACTAAATGGCAACCAGGAAGTGGACCTCAGGAGACACAGAATCTGCAGGCACATTGATCTTGAGCTTCTCATTCTCCAGAATTTTGAGAAAGAAACACTTGTTATTTAAGCCACTCGGCATTTAGAATACTTTTATAGTGTTTGTGTGCATGTATGTTTACATGAGTTTATATTGAAAATAGAACTTGGAAGAAAAATAGAATTATAAATGACACTTAAGATGTGCTGCTCATCTGAGACCCCCATTTGAACCTGCACTTCCACCTAAACAAAACCCTGTCGAGTGCAGCTAAACACTATTTTACTGGTAGTTGTTCTTATTATTATTAGTTTGGGATTTCTTATTGTTTTTTTTAGCCAGAGACCCACACCATCCATTAACTAATGTTTCAATGAAACATAAATGACACATTCTAAGTTCTTATATCCACCCCAAACTGAAAAGGACACCCTAGTCCTACATCCCAGACATCATCTTGACCTCAAATTTCATCCCTGGATATGACATCACCTTAGATGACTCACCCTAACCCAGTGTTGGAGATGACTTCAACCTTTGTGCCAGAGATGACTTCACCCCAGACACTGAAACGTCTACTCAGTAACACCCATGGATTGACTGCATCTCCTAAGGCAGAAAATGGACCCAGGATATTTTTTTTTTAATTTTTCTTCTTGAACTCACTATCTACTTAGTCCATGGTCCTGGTATACTTCTTGTTCTCTTCAACCTCCTCACTTCTATCACTAACAAAAACTCTGGTACAGCTCACTAAAATTAATGGAAATTACTACTTTTCCTCTTGTGTAACCATATTTTCCCTTCCAGTCAATAGACTTCCACCATCCACAGAATTACCTTATGTTTGGAGCATAATACTGAAGCAGCAAGGCATGGTGAATTCTTATAATTTTATGTTTATAATCCACTTTAAATACAACTTTAATTTTCTCATGCCACAAGAGGGGCTTTGACACATTGGAGATAGTTTCCACTCCCTACTCCCCAGGTCCTCCATATGGTCCAACCAGATATATGCATTGTACAATTTTTACCTGTTGACACCTTCCTATGAGACAGCTAGATACAATCTATTTGGCCCCACTGACCCCCACATCTGTCTTGAACTGTGAAGCTACATTACAGCTATCACATCTTAGTCACAGCACAACCTCTTGGAACTCCTGTCTGATTACTTTAAATTCACTATTTAAAACTCCCCGTGGAAATTTGTTTGGAAAATGCTCTGGGCCCAATAAAGATGCTGGTCCACAGGTCCCTCTCTTTCTCCATGCACACCTTGACCTCTATGTGTCCTCTGAGTTTGTCATTCCAGGACTTGTAAGTAATAAAATATTTGTGTACATCTTGTGTCTCTACTAACCATTGAAAGAGGGCTCATCAATTTAGAGATTGTAGATTAGGATATTCTTGATAAAAATAATATCAATATGCGATGTCCAATTGCATTACAAAAGCACTAACAACAAAAAAAATTTAAATCCAGTAAAATATATGCTTTTTACAATACAATAAAATTCTGATTTACCTAGAAGTAAATCTGAGAGGAGGAAAGAACTTTGAAATAAAAAATTCTGACAGCTGCTTGACAATTTTTTGAAAATCCAAATAAATTGATTTACTGTGTATCTTCACTGTAACATTTAGTACTGTAAACATATCAATGCACATTAAGTGGAAAATTTGAAGACATTTGAACATATGAATATTCAAATACAATCCTAATTTAATTCAGAGCAGATTCATTTCCCTGTTCCTTGACAAAGCAATCTTCAAATGTATTTGGGAATATAAAGATCTATTAAAAGGCAAGGAAACTCCCAAAACTCTCAGAAAATAAGTTGTCCCAAGAGCTTTCAAGAATTATTACAAAGCTAAATTAAGGCAGTGTGCAATGGTGACAATTAAATAAACTAACAGCACACATTAGAGAGTTTAGACATAGACCCTTCCACATGCAGTTGTGTAATTTATGACATGGTTAGAAAATTAATGGGAACAAGGCTTTAATATAAATGATGCTGAGTCCATTAGACATTCACATTTTTAAAAAAAAAAAGAAAAGAAATTTTATTAGCCCTTCACTCTATTTCCCAGCCCTCATCCCCATGTAGAATGTAGATATGTAAATATGGACGATGATAGAGACTGTTCTTAATGACAACATAGGAAGAAAGCATTTTCTAATTTAGACAAATAGAAAGCTTACTCTAAAAGAAAATCTTATAAATGTGAGTACACTGAATTTAAAATTAAATATGTCCACTAAAAATTACTAATGTAGCAAAACAGCAAGCCGCAAACCAGAACACTGTGACAGAGACTTTTATAAATATGGTTCCATATTTTATTAATTTGTCTACATTCTCTCACAAAGCTTCCTCATCCAGCCCCCTGGGTTTAATGCTAACCCTCTGGTGACTCACCCCCCAACTTTCTATTTCTACCCCAACTCTTTCACTGAGGTCCAGATTCTTAACCAGTTGCCTATTTGCTGTCCATTCTTGGGAGTTTAATAACCATCTCAAACTTAATAAGGAAAGAACAAAATAAAAAAAAAATGTTTCTCCCTAAAATCTGTTCTTCTCCCACATTCCAGTGTCAGTGAAATATGTCACTTCCCAGATCTGTCGGAAAGTCAGAGTCATCTTTTGTTCCCCTCATAAATTCATGCATCCACAATCCATCAACACTTCCCAAATATATTCTAAATGTGCCTACTTTCTTGCATCTGAACATTTCTGTGGGGTGATTACCATACTACTAGAAGTTGCCAAGATATCTTGCCTGGACCACCATGACAGTGTAATAAATCTTCTCCTTTCTTCCCTTGCACTGTTCTGCACATAACTGTCAGAATGGTAT
The DNA here is from genome assembly GCF_052094955.1 of Ictidomys tridecemlineatus. Lineage (NCBI taxonomy): Eukaryota > Metazoa > Chordata > Mammalia > Rodentia > Sciuridae > Ictidomys > Ictidomys tridecemlineatus. The sequence goes on along the minus strand of NC_135488.1, from coordinate 89,204,201 downwards.
GTTAAACAAGAAAACAAGGCCTCGCCTTTCTTTTTCATTCCTTGTAATGGTTTCCCATTGCATTTAAAATATTAGCCAGACTTCTAACATTGGTCCAGAAGAATCTGCATCGGCCCCTGTCTTCTCCTAATTGATCTCCTTCACCCTCACTGTGCCCTAACAATTCTATCCTATCTATTCTCTATTTCTGCCATATTTATGCCTAACTCGGGAACTGTTTGCCTATTAATTTCAATGCCTGAAATATTTTATTTTGTGTCTTTGCTTACCAATTTATATTTACCCATCACATAAGCATATATAAATAAGGAAAAAAATAATAACAAGCAGTCAGTTCTGGACAAGTCCTTTTAAGTTATGCTGCAGTTTGTTTCAACTAGTCTTCACACCTATATAATCCTCCTTATTGTTCAAGGGTGAAGTGCTTCCTAAGTTCTTCCTAATGCCTAAATTATGGTACCTCTTATACTTTCTTCTCCATTACAGCCTCCTATTTCATGTTCTTTGCAGCACTTATCTCTGCCTGAAATCATCTTTTTTTATTATTTATAAGTTTACTTATTTATTTTTTATACTTCCTCCAGTACACATGCAATACACATGCATGTATGCATGATCATAAGGTCTGATGAGGCTAGCACCTAGAAAACTGTACAAATAGGTGTTTTATGAATAGCAGTTCATTGAATAAATGAATGATTTTCACAGTGGTAGTCATAAGGTATCATGTCTATTTTACAAATGGGTAACCTACACTCGAAGTGAATCATGAATATTCAGGTAGAAAATGGCCCACTTCAAGATAGAACCATGAGCCTCCTTTTGCTCTATGGTATTGTGTTTATGCTATTGTTGCTGTTACTGTTTGTTTAATTGCTATAAATATTTATTCCATACTCTACAGGGATACTTTTAAGGATTCTTGGATATAAAATATGTCAACTATATAGAAATTATGATATAATGTATTTATAATGTTAATATAATGCACTATAATGTAATATATTTATAATGTATTAATATAATGCATTGTGAACCATCCCAGCAGATTTTATAAGCAATGTGAGCAGGTACTCCATATTCTTCACTCTCCTGACACTGTTCTGAAAGTTGTCAAATTTCTTCAGTTGAGGCCACGACTTCAAAGTAGCTTGTTAAAATACACACATAAGTATTTATTAAGTTGGGAGTAAGACACCTGGGTCATCAAATAGTTACCTCATATTAAAAATGAAGAAATTGACTTGGATGATCTTACCATTCCATTTCTGCTCATCCCAAGAATTATAGTTGCCTTTATTTGCACCCCTTCTGGACGTGTTCTCAATCAGCAGAAACCCTTCTTTTCCAGGCTGGTTGATAATATTTGGAAAAATTTCTTGCTACTGTGACATATTGCTTTCCCTTCTTCCTCATTTAAAACCACTGATTAGCAAGAAATGAAACATCAGCTGATTTAGCTATAGGTACAAAGATTCTGAGAATGTGGTACATGGAGGAGGTAAAGTTTTATGAGCTAAAGACAGAGGCTTGGAAGGCCTGAAGGTAGACTAATTGTGAAAATCATTTCACAAAACACATGTCTATCAAACCATTACATTGTACCACTTAAGATCATACCATTTTAATTTTCATTTATATCCCAATAATGCCTCAATAAAGTCAGAAAAAAGCAACAAGAAATAAATGAAGCAAGTCAACAAACTCTCTTCCTCCATACACACACACACAGACACACACACACACACACACACACACATATACCTCTCTTTATCTATGTTTAAAAAGAGGGATAAAACAAGACGCTTCTTGAAACAACTGGGGGTCAGAGTTGAAAGAAAGTAATGCTTTGTGATTTAACGTAGGGAAAATTAGTAAATGGCGAGTTTTAAAGAACTCGGGGAGCCTCAGTGTGAGATGGAGAGAATAGCTCTACTTATGATCTATTTTCATTATCTAGCTCAGGCTCTGGCTTTCTCCACCATCCCTCAGTCTTCTGTATATTCTGTTTCCTTCTAGATTGTGTTAATAATGGAGGAAAACGGCCCCCTTAATGAGCACACGCGTCTCTCTTCCTATTTTGTTTACTATAGTCTCTGCTTCCATGCTGAGTCAAATGGCAAACTACTGAGTTTCCTGGTAACTTCTATCATTATTCATGAAATCCTCCTCCTTGGTTTCAAAGATAGGTTGTCCAAATAGAGTTTCCTTGTTTTTATAATCATGATTTGGCATATAATCTGTTCAAATGCAGTTTAACTTATAATTTGAATTATCACCCAAAGGGAATCTTCAGCCACTAAAATGTGTGTATTGTAAACATGTGGTCACAGATGCATGTGAACCACTTCTCCAAACAACTGTATTTAAAGCATTCTTCTTCACCAGGCGTATAGAGTCTTTCCTGTTTCCTGGACCTCTGCATGCACTACTCTTTTACATGTATGTGAAGCTAAATTTCAGGCTCATCCTTACAACAAAGTCTGGGATTGATTATCCCTTGTTGAAGAGAAATTAAGAATCCTACTTGAAGGGTGAATAATTAAGCATCCTTCTCTCTAGCATAACAAGTTTTAAGGCAATTTACTTTGCTTGATCTTTTTTTTAAGTCTAGGAATCTACCTAGAATACTGCTTCTAGCAGTGGGCTGGGAATGGGGGAGCCTGTTTTAATGACTAGAGTTGTTAGAAAGATTAAATGTGTCAAGTCATGTGTTTCACAACAGTATGTTTTTTAGATAGTGAGTGATCCTGAATATTAGTTCATATGATAGGCTTGGTGGTTGGCTATCTTTAGTGTTATGAATAATTTTCTAATTATTTTGCTTTTTGACCTAAAGTAAGTTAAGTGAGCATAATCTTTGTTCCTCAGGGTTTTAAGGGACTAAAGATTAGACATTAAAAATATACATAGTAACATGAATTTTAAAAAACAAAGAAGCAATCAATTTATACTTACTAATCACATAGGCATATATAAATAAGAAAAACAAATGATAATAAACAAGCACTCATTTCTGGACAAGTCCCTTCAAGCAAGACTGCAGTTGGTTTGTACTATTTTACACACCTATGTATTTCATGACTTTTCCTTGTTTGTTTAATAACATCTAGTACCTTCCTTTCAAGATGCTCTAGGAGCATGCTGTCCACTATCTCAACATTAGTAGCCCCTGAAGCGGAAGGAAGGGAACCATCCTTAGTTATTTAATATTGTTCTAACTGGAGTGCGTGAATATCAGCTGATGCACCTGAAATCAGGTGAGGCTGGATGCCCATAATGTTTGAGTGATGACATGAACCATTGTAGAGGCTCTTATATTGCCAGATAAGGGGCCCAAATGGTGAGGACAATGTACATGTCCACTGTATATTAACTAGAGAGCTATTTCTTGATCTTCTGAGCCTGGGAAGAGATATGATTTAGGCAAACTACTAGGACAGATGTATCTTAAATTCCATAATTTCCTGTACCCCTTTACTATGCTTTCCAAGCCTCATACCCTACACTTTCATAATATCTGCTTACTTGCAAGTAACACCCTGATTCAGAGGCTATTAGAACTGTAGAGAGTCATAAAAGTATGTTTGTTAGTTATCTGTTACTATAACAAACGTATGAGATAATCAGCATATAAAGAGTAAAGGTTTATTTTAGCTCACAGTTTTAGAAGTTTCAGTCCATGATTGTTGTCCTGGTTACTTTAGCCTGTGATGGATCATCAAGACAGAGCAAAACCTGTCACCTCATGAATAGATAGCAAAAGAGAGAGGATTGGGGACTGGGGTCTCAGGGCATGCCCCTAGTGACTTAAAGATATCACATTAGGTTCCACCTCTTAAAGTTTCTACCACCTCCTAACAGCACCATGCTGGAAACCAAGCCCCAGGGACCTTTGAGATACACTAAGATGCAAACTATAACAGCATTCAATACAATTTCCACGTGTTGTGTATGAGAAAATTTCCCAATGCTTATATTACTAAAAAATAACCTCTAAATCCACCTTCTTCTCTTCATTTCTTTCATGAAGCACTCATTATTTTAACAAACAACTACCATGATGTTTTAAGTAGTATCTCTGCACCAGACTGTAGCCAATTACTGTCACTAGAATTCCCTTACAAAGAATTCCTCATTTCCCTACTAGATCATATTACAGTAGCTCTCGTTCCCAAAATCCTTGAGTGAATCAAAGAAGACAGTGTAGTGCTTAGCTTTGATTATCTTGGGAAAATTCACTAATTTCATAAAGTCCTTGAGATCATGAAAGCAATCAGTGCCTCCAATGTGCTCTCTCGCTGGGACCATGGATGAGCCTTTTATAGGCCCCTCCCTTCCCCACTGTGAAGGGCCATGTAACATTCCAAGAAGTGAAGTGTTATTTAGAGAAGCAATTCTGGAAGTGTGACCCATTCTCAGCTCTGGTTTTATTTTTGGTCTCATCTACTGACCTCTAGAACTGTTCTTTCCCAAGTATCATTTGAATGCCCTTCTCTGACTCCTGGTATCCTTTGGACATTGGACCCCAGACCACCAATTCAGAATCATAAAAATTGTCTCTTATAGACATAAATAAAATGCCCAATTTTCATACCGTTCTTATTCATTCTAGAATTGAGATAATTTTAAGAGTAAATGAGTGAAGAAAAAGGAAAAGAAAAAAAAGAAAGAAAGGGTAAACTATTCCACACTTAAATATAGATCAGGTCCAAATACAGGTCCAAATAGGGCTAGAATATAGAAAACTAATATTCATAAAATTCATTGTCCCAATTAATACTGATTGAGTTTTAAAATAGGATTTCTTCAAGTTCATATAACTGACCTTTACAAACTTCAATTTTAAAGTGAGAATCTTTGTTAGTTGATGTTCAAGTTTATTATTAACTTTTTTAAAAAAAAACAGGGCACTATTGAATTTATTTTGTGATTTAATATCCTAAAATAATGTCTTTCATTAAAATGTATTATTAAAAAGCCAACTAAAAATAATATGCCTAGTATTTCTGGAAAAGAAAATAATGCTATTTTGAAGCTTGGATTCACTTGAGTAAAATATATTTGTTTTAATTTCTCTTTTTCTTTCTCTATAAAATAAGAACACAGTTCATAACAGTATATTTAGTAAATAGTACACACTGATGTAGATATTCTGTCCTTATATCCCTCTGTATCCCCCTTTGATTTCACCTGCAGTCATAAAAATTTATTTTTTTCCTGACTTTTTCAGGAGTTTCTTACCTCTATGGAAATGCCATTGCCATTATAGGACCAATTCCCAAATTTTATATAACTAATATCCCTCTTAGTATTCTGCTTCCAGATTAGTTTTCTGAAACGTAATTCCTTTATTCTGCTTAAAAATATTTTCTCCAAAATGACCTCTACTTGGTCAAGAAATGGAGTTGAAATATGGTGGCCATGTGCTGCATAGTGAGGAAGCACAGGTTCACTGTGGTTGCATAATCATATTACCCCTCATTCTTACTGTATGCTTTGGCCTCCTTGCCTTCCCTCAAATATCAGGGTCATTTCCCATTTGTGTTCAGAGGTTTACAGAATCTTTGTGCCTGACAGGCATTAACTCATCAATAAGATAAAGATTGTTTCCACGATCAATCAAATGCAATGCTGCTAGGAATCTCACTGAAGTTGGCATTGTTTCAGAATTATACTAGTCAGGATTATAGTTTCTTCGCAGAGCAAGACTTCATACAAAAGCTCTCTGATTTACAAATCAAATCTAGTAAATTCCAGCTATAAAAGAGGGAACATCACTTTGGAGGGCCACATGCAGGTGATTGCAACCAAGAACAGCTTAAAGCAAGATGGAGGTGGCTTTAATTTGCCAAATCAGTGGGGTTAGGTAGATATTGCAAGCTCCCTGTGGATAGGCTAAATGGCATACTTTTGTGGGCTTTGGGGCAAGGTATAGGGCTGTCCCTAATTGTATCTAGCTCTGGAATGCTCAGAAAGGTTACATAGAAGCCAGAGCATGACAAAGTCTGATAAAATAATTAGTGTGGACTAAATCAGCTGCTCAATAAGGAAAATGAAATTGTCTATAACCAGGGCCTCAAAATTGGATCAAACAGTGTTAATACAACAGCAAACAGAAACAAAGCAAAAACTAAATCCCTTATAGCAAGTAAACCTGATTTCAGAGATGGATTGATAGTACTGTTAGAATTCCAAAGGCATGCTATGTAATGTCCTAATTTTATGAAATATTGCTAGATGGCATATTTGCCTGTCATCTCCCCCCGCCCCCCGTAAAAATCTAAAATACTGGAAGTCTCTTTCTGCCCTGTTGAAACTGGCCCTGTCACCCTGCTTCAGTTACTGGTTTCCAAAATGCTATTTAGACTACTCTCAGGAGAAGACTCTGAATGACAGGAGAGTTACAAGGACTTTCTTCCTATTTCCCTACGCTTTTTTTTTGTGTGTGTGTGTATGTGTGTGTGGGGGGGGGCAGTCACTATGATGTTTTTTCTTTTCTATTTTTCTTTCTTGGCCACCATCATTTTTCCATCTCACTAAATTCCTCCTGGGACCTCCATGCTCCTCAGCTTGTCAAAGACTCTTTTTAGTATACTCTTAAATTAGGATCTTATGCCAAAGGAAAGAAGGAAGAAGGACAAGAAAAAGTCTGGCAAGGAAGGAAGTACTCAGTGTTCACAGAGTATTTATTGAGGATTCTGGGCAATTTAGGAGATTTTATCAGATGTTCCCCTGGCTGGATTTTGCACTGATTGAAATTGTAGTATGCAAAATTACTAGGACCATTACCAAAATGAAGATTTTAAGAGTAAATGATTTAATACTGAATTTTCTAAATATTTTAAATTTTTTTAAATAAATTAGATTTCATTGGTAAATTTAATTTTATGGATACTATAAAGAAGTGTTAATATGATCCAAATGGGTTTTGGTCTACTATATACTGGAATATGCTATGATGAAAAAATTTCTGCAGACTTAATAAATTTTTTTAAATTAGTTATATTGGAATATAAAAAATTAAATCTTACTCAATTTTTCAGTTCTATGGAGATGGTATATTTATTCTCTTTTTTCCTTCACCTCACTTTCATGTTTCCAAAGTTTAGCAACTAATCCTTAGTAAATTTCAACTCATAATTTCCCCACCATCATCCAAAAGAAGTTTTGAAATAAGTTTTCCTACTTGGTACCTAATTCAGAATGAGTTGGAATAGTATGAATAATTCTCTGGGATTGACTCAGTCTTATTATTTAATAATTTGTCAAATCCCATGTTAACTCATTTTATTCTCATCACCTCTCTGTGGCCATGTTTGGCAGATGAGGAAACTGAGACTTAGAGTCTAAGCCAAGTAATTGCTTCAAATTTTATGCGTACCAAATGATGAATCTCCCATTCAATCATGGATAGTCTGACCCTGGGATCCATAAACTGAACTTTTATCTATACTTTATCCTTTTCTTCACAAATATGCTAATAACTCATTGCATTTTTTGAGTTGGACTAAATGTATAAATAGCCATGAGAAATTGATGTATAGTTATTATATTCTCCTACAGATTTTTATACATTTTGGAACCTGATCCATTTGCACAGGAACGATTTTTTTTCTCTAGAATTTTTTCCTACCGTGTTCTGATTAATATCTTACCCTAACCTCTCTTTTCCTTAAACTCATCACTTCTACAAATCCTGTTCTGCTAAAATATCTCTTGCATATCTAAATTATCTTATTTCTCTATAAAACTCAATTGCATTTTTAACATAATTTCAACCGAGTTCCCCAGCATAATGATTTACACAGTGGCCAAAAGAGGAAATAAAATAAATACACATAAGACCAAAATACACCATCAAGATTACTCTAGCTCAGGAAACTTCGATCTACTTGATCATCTCCAGTATCTTTAGTCCACGTATACAGGACACCACTGAGCCTCCAGCCTACTGATGTGCCTGCCATAAATTTGTTAAACAAAAGGTATTTTTCATTTTCTGTATCTAAAACCCAAAGTTATGCATTTAAAACTCCCAGAAATAGAATCTGTATGTGCTATCCTTTTATATTTAACTCCATTAAATTAAAAGCACCTACTAGCTAGCTAGTTCTATCTTTCTCACAGTTAGCTCTAAAAAAGGGTTCTCCAAAAATCTGCAAGTATATTTTGATTATGAACATAGGTAAAATGTTCAGGCAATTCTCATAATTCAAGTGGAAAGACAGGTGCATTAGCAAGTACTAAATTTAGAAACACTAATTCTAATGATATGAAATATAGAAAGTTATGTTTATTCATTAATTTGGGGTGTTCTATTAATGTGATACACTTAACTGGACAACCCAAGAAAGAAGGGAATCACACCATTATTGACTTATGTGATCATGCATCTTGCAACTGATAGCTGGTGAAACGAATGTAATATATCAGAGAGTATATTTCAGTTAAAAAATTACATGGGAAATAAGGAAAAGATTGTTTTGACTTTAGAGGTTTGTTTGGCTTTAGAGGTTCAGTCTATAGCTTTCTAGCATCAGGCAGAGCATCATGGTGGAAAGGCACAGTGAAGGAAAGCTTCTCAGCTCATGGTATCTGGGTAGCAGAGAGAGAAAGGCGAGGAGGCCATAAGGATAACCTTTCCAGACATGTCTCCCCCCCCCCCAGTGACTTACTCTTCTAGCCATGCAATACCTGCCTACAGTTACCATCAAGTTAATCCATTCAAACTAGGGTGGACTAATTATGTTATCACTCTCATAATCTAATCATTTACCTCTAAATATTCCTGTATTAACACAGGAGCTTTTGGGGGACACCTCATATCCAAACCATAGCATTAGTCAACCAAAGAAATAAGTAATGCATCTATTTTCACTCAGTGAATATTTATATTAATAGGATGAACCCACACTTTTAAGTTCTTACCTATTTACATAGACTTAAGAACACATTCATGCACATCACATCATATACATCACCATATATAATCATTCTTCCAGTTGTCTTATATGTAACTTCATGTAGTAATTGTGAATTTTTAAAATTTACTTTAAATTTACTTATTGTAAAGTTAACTCTGGGTGTCCTGGTTCTTCTTTGTCTCTATCACTGACTACAGCACTAAAATGTGGACAGCATACATGCACTAGCACTTTGTACTCTATAACGTGAATCATAGAATGATGTTTGGTGAATAGAACCTGAATTTGAAACTCCACAGGGCAAGGAGTGAATTTGTGATTCCTTTTCCTCTATTATTTTAGTCTGAGCTTAACATAGCAGATAAAGGAAGTGAAGCATACAGAGAGCTGAGAAGAATCCCATTAGTTCTGTCTTGAGTAGCAGAAACGTGAGCGCCTGACAATCAAAGGGAGTGTGGAAACCATTTGGAGGTTGCTGTCCCTCCTTTTCTCTGTGCTCTTATACCTACTCCCCAAGAAATTCCATGGTGTTGATCAAGCAGTGGAAATACAATCCTCCAGGTGCCTAAACTCTTTCTATGTGTTCCATGAAGCTCTAGGTCCAAGAGGACTGGATGTTCTTTATTTCTTTTCTCTATTTGTCTTCTTACCTCTTAACCCCCAGACACTGAAACAGCTGTAGAAATCCATAGCAAAGTAGGACAACAATACTCCAGCCTTTCCCTTAGAGGAACAATAAAAGAGCTCCAGAGAACTCAAAAATACTGGGTTAGTCATGGAGTGAGAGGAAGGAACTTCAGAAGGTGCATCTCCAACCTGCCCCTGCATGGATCTGATTCTATGAAGCCTATCAAAGGCATTGAGAAGTGAATTAACAGACAATCAGCTATGTGCTGTTGGTTATAAACAAGATCTCAGATTTTCATTGCATGCTATTGGAAATATCCAGATTCAAGACAAAATTACTTGGCATATAAAAAAATTAGGAAAATCTCAACTTGCATGAAAAAAGGCAATAAATAGACTCTGGCATCAAGTGGCACAGATATTGGATTTTTACTAACAAAGACCATAAAGTAAATACAAAAAAAATGATTAAATAAGTAGTTGTGAACACTATCAAAGCCAATAGATAAATTTAAAATTTTATCCAATAAATACAAAATGTTCAGAAAGACCAAATGAAAATTTCAGAACCAAAAAATACAATGACTAAAACAAAACTTGAAATAGATGAGCTTCAGAGCAGAAAAGTGATGATAAAAGAATCAGTGGACTTGAAGACAGATCCGTAAAGGGAAATTATCCCAGCTGAAAAAAAAAAACTGATTACAACATGGAAAATAACCCTGATGTTCCATTGTCTGGTCCTCTTGGGAAATATAACCTATATTACTTCTTATTCCAAGACCAATTTAAGGATTTGGGAGGTTTATAGTGTTCCTATCAAATAAAAAAAATGGGCCTCTAGACTTGTTTATTTGCTTAGTGGTAACCTGGCCTTGTCCCTTCTACCCTAGTAACCTTCCCTTTGCCTGGGCTGTTAGCTAAGGGTGACCTCATCTTTAGCCCTTTTTTCTAAACAACTAGGATCCTAACCCTAACCCTAACCCTAACCCTAACCCTAACCCTAACCCTAACCCTAACCCTTGTTTATAAACAACTAGGATCTTACCTCTGTCTTTATGTCTCTAGCTCCCAAACTCCTACCTTCCATATCTGTTTTCAGAATCTTAGGTTTTTGAATGGAATGGATATGAGTATCCTTGTTTTATATCTTTCTGTGTCCCATTCAGCTTTCAGGTTTGCATGCTCTACTGCTGTCTCAGAGGATGAAGTCCATCTTGAGGCTGAGGCTTCATAATCCCACAGGCTAAATTTATGGTTTAAATTTAGTAGCAAGAAGCAAATATGCTCCATCATGAGGGAGTTTCCTTAGGCCAAGCCTCAGAGGGTGTATGCAAAGTCTCACGTGGGCTGTGGCATCTTTGAATGTGCCTGTTTAGCTGGACAAGGTATTAGGAAGATGATGGTAGAGAAATTTTCATTTTCTTTGCTGATTTTTTTTATTTTATAAATTCATCATTTAACCATTTCACCTACAAGCATCTCATTTCTAGCTGGAAGGGATCATATGTCATCATAAATTCCCACAGGATGACAAAATAGAAGTACTTTAATCTTTTAAGCAGATAACCTTGCCAACAAGAATTATCTTATTACTCTCTTTAGTTAAATCTCCTTTTAAAATCTCTGGCAAGCATTTCCCATTGATCCTTTCTGAACCTCAGCCTTGAATTTTAGGTCTACCTTTTCTGCTTTTCTCTTCTTTGTTGATCCAGAGGTCTTCAAAGACGTTTGTAATGCATGTTTATTTGATGACAGCCTCAAAAGGGAACTGAAGGAGGAGTTATAAATTCTGTTGTCAGAGAAATAGCATGCCACATAAAGCAGGCTTGTTTTGGTTTTCTGATCATTTTTATTCTCTGCATTTTTTTTTGTCAAGAAAAAACTGTTCAGATAAAAACTGAAAGCCTGCATTTACCACATAAAAATCATTAGTGATTTCATGGCTAGAGTGTTGCAGTGGTACTTAAAGAACTTCTAATATTTTCCAGTTGCAAAACACATATAAAAATCAATGTGCATCTCTGGCTATACATTCTTGCTTCTGTGAATAATGTAACACATCACAGTGATAGTTGCTGATGGAAAGTGCTACAATTGCAAAAATCTTTCCCATGTTCTGTAGTGACAGGTGATGTCAGGATGAGAAATGGTACAAGCACTTGCCAAGTCATAGTCTTATGCAGGAATTAGATTTGAATTTCAATTTTGCGCCTATTTTACTATGAAAAAAAGTCATCTGTGTTGTTTATGTTCTAAAAAACAACAACACATGCCATCTTTGTTACAGTTTCTGCTATTCTTGAATATAGGATACCTTATTAATATTATTTCTCTACTGCAATATTTCTCAAACTGTGGTCTCTTGACCACATGCATCAGAGTCATCTATACTCAACCACTAATCTACTGAATTAGAATGTTTCTGATTAGGTTCATAAATCTACACATTATCAAAGTGAGAACTGCTCCTGGTGGGTAAGAAAAACACTGTTTAGGGCTTATAAATATGATTACCAGTGTTATCAAAACTAGATAATTAATGTCTAAGGAATAAGAACTTCTGCCAAAGACTAAGAGAAAAGAAAAAATGACCTAAAATTTGGTAAGTATTTGATGACCACAATTAAAATTCACCTGTTAGAGCCAAAAGGACCTCACCTATAATACAAATTAAACTTCACATCATGTGACTGAGAAGACTGACAGAGGTGTCTGCCATTTATTGAGCATCTACTGTGTGCTATACCATGCACTCAACCCTTTATATAAAATATTTTACTTGAAACTCTATTTCTTATAGAGTTGAAGGGGATGTAATGTTATTGAGTATATTATTTGCCTACTTTTGATCAGACTCTGGACCTCAGCTCATAGCCACAGTCTTTCTTTTACCTTACAGCTTCTCATTGTCTTCATGGAGGAAAGGTGGATCCCATTCAGTTATATGCACCCCTTGAAATGGGCTGCAAGTACTTACATCAAAGTTGCATTTTAACAAATGCTTGCCATCTACTTTCATTTTTCTCTAGGAAGAAAGATAGAGAATTCTCTAAAATGTCATAGGATGACCTTAGAGACAGACCAACTACAAAGTATACTGTATTAAAATGAAAAGGCCTAGAAAAGTCTAGATGTTAAGCTTTACGTGGAGAGCATGAAAAATATTGAAATCCATTTTTGTTTTCCAAGACTTATGTTTAATTTTGTGATGAAGAATTATGCATTGTGGTCTTTCTGCAGTAATTTAATTGTACATTCAGCACTGTGTAGGATTCTGGAGCAGGGAATTTGCTTGCTCATTGTCTACAGGGTTCTGTTTGTGAGTGGGCTGTGTACATATGCTTCACCCAGTCAGCTGTCAAACATCCTTATATTTTCTATTTCCTAAAAACCTTGTCATTTATTTGAGTTTCTACGACATTTCTAAGATCTAAAAGTTGTATCCTTCATTTTGTGTTCATGTGGCAGATTTAACCATGTAGGCTAGGTAGTTCAATCTTAGCTGATCTTTGCTTCTCCTCCCTTTCAGGAAAAAAACAAAAAAACAAACAAACAACTACAACAACAACAACAGCAAACAAAAAATACAGCCAAACTCTTTATTTAGTATGGCTAATCTCACATGATCCAGTCCTGGCCTACTTTTTCAGCAGCATTTCTTGCCATATTCTCTGTTCTTTATACTACAACAATACTTGAAATTCCATGAGTGCATAACTCCTTCTCATTCACTCATGCATGTGTAAATCCTGTTGTATCTGCCTGAAAGTATTTTATTTATCTGTCTTAAAATTTCCAAGCACTAACTCAAATGTTAACTTCTCTACAACATCATTTCTTAACTCAGCTTCCACCTTTCAGCAGGATTGATCTCTTCCTTCTTGGTGTCATCTGTAGTCCTCTTCCTGCTCTGTCACTGATTTGCTGCTCTGCACGTGAATTGCTTGGTTTATAGTGATTTATAGTGACTTGTTTGAAGAAGATACTTTATCTGACTCTGTGTTTTTTTTCAGAACCCATATTAATACTTCCCAATGTAAGTACCTACTGAACAAATCTTTTATAAATGTTCATTAAAAACTTGTACCTTTTCAATGCAGTTTTATACACTGTGGAAATCTGTTAACTGAGAAAGCACCCATCTAGTGGGAACTAGAATGGGGAATGGTTGGCAGAACATTATTAATGACTATGCCAACTTCTTGATAAAATGAGAATCAACATTGCCATGGAATTGCACAATGTCTGGGGAATGGTCATATATACTTGAATTTATTTTCCTACTACCAACAGAGATATTCATTTCTTATTGCAGGCAAGGAGAGGAAGATTCCACCTTTGGAAGTGATTTGCTCATTATGACTCCTGCATTTATGTTTTTGCTTTCAATGTCAAATTTCATGCTCATTCCAGTTGCAAAGTATGGTTTGAATATGAGGTGTCCCCTTGAAAAGCTCATGTGTTAGGCAGTGCAGAAATGTTCAGAAGTGAAATGATTCGATTCTGAGAGATATAACCTAACCAGTGGATTGATCCATTTGGTGGATTTATAAATTGAATGAATTACTGGGTGGTAACTGTAGGCAGCTGGGCTGTGGCTGGAGAAAGTAGGTTACGGGGGGATTGAATCTATGAAACTGTGGGCCCAAAATAAACTCTTCCTCCTCTAAGTTGTTCTTGTCAGGTATTTTGGTCACAGTGACAAAAAGCTGACTAACATACAAAGAGAGGAATTATGAATGAAGAGCTTACTGAGTGAGCTTTAAGGAACATGGATAATTTATCCCTTTTATAGTAGTTCTCAAATTGAAAATTGACTTGTGATTTTACAGGGCTATTTTTCATAAATAGCTTTTGTTTCCAAAAGCATTTTTTAAAAATGTATAACATTTCTCAGATACTGAAAGATTAGGCATAAGATAAGTATTGCCCAATGCTGCTGCAAAATATTGAAAAGACTTGTGGGAGAGAAAGGTTTGCAATCACTTTTAAAACAACAATGATTTTCCTTTTTTGTAAAGAAAAGAAAAAGGGAATGTGGGAATAGGTCTATTTTTAAAAATATATCCCCAATACTTATACAAAAAGATGATTAGATGATTTATTTGCAGTTGATAAAATTTTTATAGATCTCTAAGTAAAATATTATTTATACAATGGAATGGCCATCAATAAAAGACAAAGTATTTTGGAAGTGTTTATATTATTGTAACTGAACATTTTTCTCTGTCTATTTTAACAATAAAAGAAGGCTTATTCCTTACTACTTATTTACTTAATATGCCATTTAAACCAAAATATCTTGTTAAATTATGAACACTTTTGCAGCAGAAAAATCTGCTACCTTTTCTCTACTCACTGCCTCATTTTCTCCATAAATATTCTGAATTTCAGATGCTTGAATGCATTTAAGAGGCTCTAATCACTAACCCACTTTGCAACCATACATACCATTGCAAAGATTCTGGCCATAGCTGCAGTTTCTAATATTCAGGCTCTTAAATTAAAATCATTTCATACAATTATTCTAAGTTTTATTAATAAATCTATATAAAGAAGTTCTGACCAAACCAAAATGAATATGACAAATAATTGTTGCATCTTTGGTGATATACAATTCATTCAGCTCTAAATGAGGAAAGACCAACTTTCTTGTGGATCTGTTTGGTACTCCAGAGGATTTCACTGAGGCAATAATTTCTGTTGTCCATTTTTCTTCTGAAACATTATTTTTCTATGTCTGGATAATAATGGCTTTCAAATTCCTTGAAGAATAGAAGGCAGACGTGCAAGGAAGATGGACTAGCCATACCTTCCTGTGTTTTCCCTCACCTCTCTCACTGTCCTGGTGGTGGGATCAAGTCAACAGAATGAAAATGGCTCATTTGTTGTGAAGATCAATTCAGTTTTTACTGTTGTTTTCTTTGGTTTTGAGTTTTATGCTATTTTTTAATAACCCATGTAAATAAACTCTGCTTTTTAGAACAGCTTTAGGTTCACAGAAAGATTAACCAGAAGGTACAAAGAGTCCCCAACTATTCCCTGATCCCGTACACACTGCTGCTGTCGACTCCTACTATTAACCTCCCATCCTAAAGCTTTTTTTTAAAAAATGAACAACCTACTTTGTGAATTTATTGTCACCCAAAGCCCATAATTTACAGTGGGGTTCACTCTGGATGCCGTGCCTTCCATAGATTATAGCAAGTGAATAATCACGTATATCCACCATTATAATCTTATACAGAATAGTTTCACTGCTTTAAGACTTCTCTCTACGTCACCTATTCATCCACCCCCCTCCTTCATTGCTAGCAATAACTGATCTTTTTTTCTATGACCATAGTTTTGCCTTTTATAGAATGTCATATCATTGTAATCACACAGTATATCTTTTTTTTATAACTGGATAGCCCATGTTTTTAGCACTGAATAATATTCCATTATATGAATGTACACTACTTTATTTATCCATTTATGTACTGAAGGAATTTTGTTTTCTTCCAAGTTCTGGTGAATATGAATAATGTGCTATAAACATCCATGCATAGGATTGTATGAACATATGCTACTTGGTAAATACCAAGGAGCACGATACTGGATCATATGGTAAGAGTATGTTTAGTTTTTTAAGAAACTGCCACATTGACTTCCAAAGTGACTGTACCGTTTTGCATTCCCACCAGCAATGAGTAAGGGCCTCTCTTGTTCCATATTTCATCAACATTTGATATTGCCAGTGTTATGACTTTGGGGGGTATTCTAACAGATGTGCCATAGTATCTCCTTATTATTACTTTTATTTCCCTAATAATGCATAATGTAGATCATCTGCTCATATGATTACATGCCATCTATATATCTTTCTTGATGACCCGTCCATTCAGATAGCTTCATGTTACCACCCTAGTTCAGGCCCTTAGCTTATTGCATTTGAAGTCTTACTGTTACATAAATATAATAATTCTTATCTCTTTTTAGTATTATTAAATTAATACATTTGTACTACAGATAATTTGCTAAAAGTCCTAAAATCTCACTCATAATCTCACCATGCACAAACACTGGTATATTTGAGCCTTGTCTATACTATCTCTCTATATAGGTACAGAATATATATATCTGTATATCTGTATATAGGTACTAGTTGACATCCCCAACCTATCTCAGAATTTACCAACCCACTTCTACTAATTATATCACAATGCTTTCAAGAGGTTACATGGTTCAGGCCCCATCACCCATCATCCCATTTTTGGATATCAACTTCCACCCAGTTTATGCAGACATTTTTTAATGAGATTGCCACTTGGTGATGAAGTCTTTGTCCCCTGTTGATGATGCCAGGCTTGTGTGGGGAAACAATGTGTCCCCTGTGCTAGTCTCCTAGTGCCTTCTTCCCCCTTCATTCATGCCCAAAGCAGATATCCAAACAACTGAGAACAAATAATGCATATGGAAAGAGGTTTCTCGAAAGTCTAGGGAACAATGCTAGGGGAATATTGCTTAACATGACTCAGGGCTCCTCCTTTCTATTGAACTGGTTCCTTGCACAGATCTCATCTGTATTACCCCCAGGTTCCCTCTATTCTCTGACATGAGAACTACTCCTTACCTCTCTACAACTCAGAATGTGATTCTCAACAATTTTAAAATTAATTGTTTACGATGATGTGATATTAAATGTATTTTTCTTCTGATGTTCTATCCAGGTTACATCATAAATAAATATTTTCTGAACAATTGGATATAAAATAATAGTGGAATTATCTTAAAGATGTCCATCTCAAGTTTTTATCAAGGATAGAATTTTGGTTTTTTTTAGTCCTCTCTATAATTTAGTTGTTAACAAGACACCAAGAAACTACAAGTAAATTAACCCGGCTTTTTGAGCTGATCTGATTTTCCTGTGAAATTCTTATGTATTTTTAGAGTATTAGAAGTGGTAGTGGAGCATTGTAGCTATAAAAAAATCAACCACTAATTAAAAAATATGCAGAAAGATAGGATTGGAGAGATTCAAAGTCAGTGTGATCAGATCTTTGGGATTATCTAAAGGGAGAACAACTACTGCTTTTTATTTTTATTTTTATTTTTTTAATTTTTTGCCTATTTGGAAGAAAATACGAGGTTCTCTTCTGAATGATCAAATGCATGAGTCACAAAGCTAATGAGACACTGAAGACATTTTAAAAAACAATTTTAAAAAGATTCCTAAAAGTGCTCTCTGATCTTAAATGAATGCCAACTCTTCCATTTAGGGACAGAGAGATCAGATTTAAAAAGCAACAACCTTTTTTTTTTTTTTTTTTTTATCTTAGTAACAACATATCTTACTTCAGTGGCTTTCCCTTTCAGTGTTGTTTGTTTTTATCAAGTTGTGTATATATGTAAATGATCCAAGTGGCTCAGTGAGTTGATAAGTAGAAGCTTGACTGATAAGAAAAGGACCTCACAGAAGACAATGTAATACATCCTAAAGGCAGGGCTGCTGTTAGGTCTTCTCCCCCACCCCTTGTACACAAAATGAAATTGTCTGCAGTGCAATATCCCAGTGATGACTATACATCCAATTACTTCCCAAAAGCCTCTGCGTAAGTGGAGACTTATCATTTCATGAGTTCAGAGATTCACTAAACAAAAGTAAATTCAGTCAGATCATATTGTGTTCAGGAAGAGAAAACCAATTTAGCAAAATAATGCAAGGGAGAAAGGGAGCTAGGAGAAAAGGATAAAGAAGAGCAAATAAGATCAACTGGATTAACACTGTCACTTCCTTTAAACAACATCTTTCAAAAGTACAAATGAATCTTCCTGGGGAAGAAAGGCAATAGCGGCTCCCTACTACAGTTTGGTCTCTGAGAATAGATTTATATATTTAAATGTATATGATGCCCTTATTTTCAAATGCTTTCATTTTTAACACTACTTCTGTTCTCTAGTGATACTGAAGCTGTCCTATGTATTTATTATTCATCTTTTCTGCAACAGTTATTATCAACAATAAAATAAAATATTCAATATATATTTATATATAAAGAAAGGTCATCACCCTTGGAGGTTTAAATAGCTAAAACAATGGTATTACTATTGATGTGGGTTGTAGGAAATAAATATGGGTGCAGGGTGAAGATTCAACGGTGCTCTGCCTCCCCATATGCAAGCTTTAGTTTCTGAATACAAGACATTGACACACTCTTAAACATCAGAGGACAGATGCAGAGTCCCCTAGGAGTGGAAAGCAGGTCAAGTGTGGCTTTCTCATCCCTCTGCAGGGAATAAATTATAAGGAGGAGAAAATACGTGCTTTGATCACTGAGAACACTGGGGATTCTCAGCCCTCTCTGCTGAAGGAAATGGAGAACAGTGGATTTCGGCTGCTGATTTATGAAGGAAAGAACTTTATGTTTTGGAAATAACTGAGAACAATTTGATAATGCCATTTTATCTTAACATCTACTCTGCTTCTAGCAGAGAGTTTTGCTTATAGGAAATCAATAAGTATGTGTTGACCTCCATGATCACTATGCTTGATTTATAGATGTTCATTTATGAACGATCACTCGTGGTTTTGGCCATTGGCTTGCCATGTTTCTTGAGTGCTTTGGCTTCCATCTCTTCCTCCAACCTTCATTTCTCATTCTCTTTTTCCTCCTCCTTTTTGATCCTTCAGTTAATTATGTCAGCTAATCAGTTTGACTCAGAATCTACTGTCAGTAACTGATACCAGATGAACACTGACTGTTCTTACTGTGGCAATGAGTTCCTATGTATCATGAGACTAAATACACACATGGAGGTCCATAGAAGAAGATAAAACTATGGCCCACAAACTTTGCAACAACCAACCTAGAAAGCCAGGTCACATCCTTCACACCAATCGAGGCTTATTCAACAATGTCACCTTCCTTAATTTCTCTCTCTACTTCCTGCTTCCAATTTAGGATAACAAAAGAAAGCCAAATATGCCACTAAACTATTCATCAGTTTCCATCACTGTGACAGAATTTCTGAGATGATCAACATATAAGAAAAAATGATTTCCGTTGACTTACAGTTTTAGGGGTTTCAGTCCAAGGTCACGTGGTTTTGTTCTCTAGCCCTGGTGTACGGGGCAATAGGAGTATGTGGGAGAGGAACTCCATTGCAATCATGGCTTGCAAGAGATCTAGAAATATTCAAAAGAGAGGGATTAAGATGATAAAGAAACACAAAACTTTATAGAATGAAAATGTGGAAGTGTTCATTATAAAGCATGTATAAAAGAACAAAATACCCCAAACTGTACATCCTAGTGCATCTCAGTGAGAAATGTTTGTGATGGCAAAGTAGTAAGCTGATTGCCTATAGACATATTACACTCATTCCCAATTCAGAATACATTAGAAGAATTCAATCATTATTATACCATTGATTGTTATCAAGAATAGTGAGTTGAGGCAGCTAGTTAATGTCCTTAACAATAGGTAAA
The DNA here is from genome assembly GCF_052094955.1 of Ictidomys tridecemlineatus. Taxonomy (NCBI): domain Eukaryota; kingdom Metazoa; phylum Chordata; class Mammalia; order Rodentia; family Sciuridae; genus Ictidomys; species Ictidomys tridecemlineatus. Next base: position 89,184,173 of record NC_135488.1, on the reverse strand, counting down.
AGTGAGAGAACATTTTAGAAAAAGAACAGGAAAACACCTGTTGACTCAAGAGGCACAACGTTTTATTCTATAAAACCTAAAAAGAAAAGGGGACATATACAAGAAAAAAATGAAATACAAAAGCAAACAAGCCATAGAAAGCATTACAATGGTGTTGGCTTTTTTTTTAATTTCCCACTGAGCATCTTGAAATAAATTGAAATTGCATGTACTAAAGAGCACAGAAGACCTTCACCTGATTACTTGCTCAAAGTGTCATGACCAACCACAGCATTATTAAATGACAAGTGCACTTGGTTCTTAGATTGGTCTCATCAGTACAAAAACCTTAGGTTTGATTACATTACTCTTCTTCCCTGAGGACTCAATTGGACCAACAGGCATTTTATGAATAAATAGTTGTATATATTTCCAACTGTTTCAAAGCCAGGACAGAATGGATGTATTTAACAACATACAACCTTCAGTAGCCCATAATGTTTCTTAAGTACAGGATGTGTATAAGATGACACATGCTCATTTAATATTTCTATTAAATGAAGAAAAACTGGAAAATTTTAATTTTAATGAGTTGATTATGATTTACCTAATATCTAGAAGTGTTATTGCTAGTTCTTAATGATCATAACCTTGAATTTATTTGGGTTTTATCCTAGTACAAATCTATTTACATCCTATTTAATTTTATCCTCTAAAACTTCTATGAAATATATACAAAATATTTTTATCTGTTTTTTTAATAGATTAAGAAGTGGAGAATGGGAGAAAATTAGTGTGATCTTGGACTGAAACCCCTAAAACTATAAGTCAACGGAAATCATTTTTTCTTTTATGTTGATTATCTCAGAAATTCTGTCACAGTGATGGAGAACCAATGAACAGTTTAGTGGCATATTTGGCTTTCTTTTGTTATCCTAAATTGGAAGCAGGAAGTAGAGAGAAAAATTAAGGAAGGTGGCATTGTTGAACAAGCCTTGATTGGTGTGAAGGATGTGACCTGGCTTTCTAGGTTGTTTGTTGCAAAGTTTTTGGGCCATAGTTTTATTTTCCAATATGGACGTATCATCATCCAAGGTTACAGAGCCAGTCAGTGACAAGATCAGATAAGTCTTTTGATTATCCACGGCCTTGGCCCTCTATCCCACTGAGTTAGATTACAAAGTGGTCACTCTGAAATATTCTGAGATTGCATTAATTTAAATTCCACACATTAATATATAAAATCCATGAAGGAATTTAAGTGTGTAGGATAATTATTACTGATGATTATAATTTGTAAAATTGTATTTATAAAAATATGCTATTATTTTCCAAATTCTTTGAAGAATAGAATCAAGAATAAAAACTGAGTATTTATTTCAATTTTCAAAAAGAAAGAGAAGAAAAAGAAAGCAGGATTCCCAGATTCAGATATGACTAATATCCAAGGTTGACATTTCATGATCTATACACCTAGTAAATTTCCCAAGAGATTCTTAGTTCCAGGGAAATTTGGGGATCAATGGTTCAAATTATTACAAAATATCTATTAGTCTCTGTATATGTATTTTTAAGCATGGAAAGATCAAACACATTTTTAAGGTAATGTTCTATATGACAAGATAGAATATTAAAAAAGAACTTTCAATTGAAATCATATCTTGCAAGCAATATAAAAATATTCAAGGGCTGGGGATATAGCTCAGTTGGTAGAGTGCTCACCTCACATGCATAAGGCCCTGGGTTCAATCCCTAGCACCACACAAAAAAAAAAAAATTCAAAAGAGGAATCAAGGTGGTAAAGAAACACAGAACTTTATAGAGTAAAATAGTAAAGTAGGATTGTGATGTCTCAGAAGGAAAATTAGAAATTTCATAGCTTCCCTGAAGGACTTTGAGTATTATCCTGAGTAAAAGGGAGATAAATATGATAAGGGCAGGCATATATTAGATGCTGATTAGATATTAGAGGAATGAATGAATGAGTAAATGAATGCTGATTGAATTGACAAAACCAGTGAATTGGAAGAGTGAATCAGAGGACAGAATTTATAGAGAAATAGAATATGGTCTTAATGTCAACATTAAAACTCTCTTGGTCAGAGCTGTCAACAGAGTTTGGAACATTGACAAATTTGCTTGAATTCATTTAAAAATCAAATGACAGTTAATGTTTTAATATCATTGAAAAGAGACGTGATGCTTCTTACTAAACGTATGCATCTTATTACTAGAAATGATAGAAAAGCTAGCCTTCAAACTAGTAGTCTTTTACGTTGATAAAAGAGTAAAAACCAATTTTCAACATATGTGAGCAACCTGGGATGCAAATTGTTCTAGGAAAGAAAAACATGTCAAAAATTTTACAATTAAATATTTTTCCAAGTTCTTTTAATATGATCAAACCAATATTCACAAAGATGCTAATAATCATTATTTAATACCTGTCAATTCTCATATAAGCGCTGTGATTAAGAGTTTCTTTCATGTATCTCTGACACAAATACCAACCAAGTCTAGAACAACTGAGGCATGTGGAGCTATGAAGGTGAGGCCGCTTACCCACTGTCATCCATATATTAACTGTGGAGTAGGGATTTAAATCTCTGTCTGCTTTTTTTTTTTTTTCATGTGTTTTTCAATTTAAGTATTTTTTCCCCAAAAAATCTTTCTTCTGCTGTTGCTGTTCTAAATCCAGTTAGTGTCATACCTCCATATTGCCCAATCTGTATCCTCTAGTAGTAAAGTGATATGCAATTTTTAGCAAAATACATCTCAATGGTTTCATTTGAGTTAAATGACAACTGAAGATGGTAAAAATTGAGCGAACACCATATTAGAAAAACACTTTACTAGAGTATTGACAATTCTGGAAAATGAATACTGGCATGAAGACTTAAAATTCAATATCAGACATCCTTGGAGTAGATGGCTTTATTGAAAGTAAGAATAGGAACTCATAATGGAATCCATGCAAGAAAGAATCAGTGAAGCTCTAGATTTGGTGTAATAGACAGATTTGTGGATGGTTAACCAGCTTTGTAAAGTAACAGTTCATCCAATAATTTGTAAAATTACTGAAATTGAAAAGAAGACATATAACTTGTTATAAAACATGGAAAATCTGATGAAGACAGAAATCATTTAAGGATTTGATTTTTAAAATAAGAATGAGATGTACTCACATATGAACATCACACCCTCCATTCCCTGAAGCAACTAAAGAGAATTGTCTTTCACCAAGTAAATTGTCCTAAATGTTTGAAAAGTCTTCTGTCATGTGAGGACACAACAATCTGTTCTTCCATTCCAGAAGATGCAGCTCATATCGGACATCAGATGCTGGTGCCTTGATCTTTGACCTTCAGCCTCCAGAACTGGGGGAAACAAATTCTTGTCCTCCATAAATCATGGTGCCAGCGGTATTCCCTTTAAATGACACAAATGGACTAAGACAATCTCATATAAATGGATCTCAAATAGTTTCACTTTTTATGAAATTCATATAAAGTATAAAATATGCATATTATTTAGTGACTAGATTGTTTTCCTCAGCATATTTTTTGACACCCATCTATGTTGATGTGTATTGCTATAGTAACTCACGTTTATTGTTGTGCAGTGACCGATTATATATCAACAAATTGATATAAGAAGGGATGCTACCAATTGAAAACAATCCTACCAAGAGCACACAGGAACTCATTATGCCTTTACTCTCTAAAACCTTTGAAGTCAAACTTTTCATAATCAATATGGTAGTTATGAAAGAATCTCTAACTTTTTTTTCAAATCACATTTCTCTAATGATTAATGAGATTGAAGCTCTTAAATAAATTTCCTCCTCTGTAAAATATCTTTCAATGTCATTTACCTACTTCTCTATTTTATTACATGAAAATTTCTTTTAGAATTTTAGACCTTCCTAATCTAAACTCTAAATTTGGTCTATAGCTTTAGTAACAATAAATGTCCAAAAAATATTATAATATTTTTTGCCCTAAAATTTGTATAGTAGAACTCAAGACTAAAAAAAAAATGGAAGATGTTGATAAATGTTTACCAATCACATCATGTGTACCATACACTGGACAGGATACTCTGAGCACATTAATAACACCAGTATCTATAAGATAGACCCTGCTATTCCTATCACAAAATAGTGAAACCAAAGCTTCAGAAATGAAATCTCTGCTGGTAGAGATATTGGCTTTTACTTGTATATGTTTGATTTACTTCCAGTAAATGATGCTACTTCAAATGATTGTCAAGAGCCAGTCTAGATCCTCAAAAAACTTATGACTTGAAGTTTAGTTGCAGTGTTATGAATTAACATGATGTGCATCTTTTACCTCAAAGAACCTCCATATGCACATCACATCTTCATGCTGAGTATCCATCAGTGTAATTATACCATGCTTATCCCAAAGGAGGGGAAGTACAATGTACTTCTGCATTCTTGATCCCTCTGTTAATATCCAGTAAATGATGATGGTATTTCATTCAGTTTCAGTTCTCTTTACATATATCTTAGGAACTACTTTCCTAGATTAAAATTTGATAACCAAGGACTTGAACATACTAAATTATTAAATTCAAATAACCTATATAACTTAAATTTCACATTTGGTTTCTTCTCATATCTTTTCCCCAAAAGATATATCTAATAGATTTTTTCCTACTCTCAAGAAAAAAATTTGTGATGCTGATAATGCTATCAAGTCACCTCAAAATGACAGCAATTATAAGAACATTAAATGAACATGATTCAGTTAAAAGAAAACAATAAAAAAAGGAAACACAATGTCTTACATTCCTTTTGTCAGTGTGCCTGAGAAAGTCTTTTGACTCCTTTTAGCTTATTGTGTTAGAAATATAGCTTCAGAGTTTAGGAATTTGGTTCTTTACATTTCACTAAAGATGTGGCATATTTTATAGATAATAAGAAATGCAGCATACTTGAGAATTTTTGGAAAAGAAAACTTCTTCAAGCACGTTATCAGGTATCAGACACAAATACCACCAAGACCACAATTCATAACGAGATTCAAATAGACAGTACACATGTTATTATTAGGCAACTCTAGATCAGAAAAGCCACAAAGATATATATATATATAATGATTTTGAAGTCCCTTCTTAAATTTACCTAAATAGAAATGTAGCATTCCTCAAATTATGCCCTGTATTGCTGAGTGATTCCAGAGAGGGCATACATCTTATAAACCAGTTCCTAGGTGCAGACACTTGTTTACATGGTGTTCTCTCTCTCTTATTTGACTTCCTACTTCTCAGAGAGATTATTTTTGGTCCTTCAGTGCTGCCATCCTAGACATTCAAACTTGTGCAAATGGGGGCATTTCAAGTGTACTACTTAGGAGAGTGTCTAAACTTACCAACTTCCAAGGTACCAGAACAACTTGGATTCCAGGCAGACACAGGATAAAACACCTTTCCCATTTCTGCACCTTCTTTATTGCCTTTGCCAGCCAGGAATCATGGGCAAATCCCTATGTGCTCCGGACTTTATAAAGTCACTCTTGGGCAATTTCAACATTCCCTATCTATAAATCTTTTAATAGTACACATTTAATTCAATCTAAGGGGATGGATGGTAAATAAATTCTATTTGCACATCTCATTCTTTCTGTTCACAATCAATAATAGTCACCTTCTTCCTTCCAAATTATAAGCTACCCTTCCATGTATATGGACAAATAGCAAATAATTAAGAGTTGTTTATACTGGGACGTTCTGATTATTAGCTCACTCAAAAAGCTCCATTATATATATATATATTTCCGTGAAGCCTTGCAAATTGTGTGAGCCTACTTTATTTTCCTAGTTGAGAATGACAGTTGCTTGCTTTGGACAGGTGCTGGCGAAGTACAGTAGTCACATTTTTTTTGTAGTTTATTTCTGTAGTGATAGCCGTATTTCCCCATCATCATTTGTAACATTTTGGGGGTATTTAGGATGCTGGTCTACTCGAGTCCTCCTGGTTTGCTTTCAGCTACAATGTAGTTTTAGAGGTAAAACAGCTTCTTTCATATATGATTTTCATGGGTGACAGAAATGTCATACAAACGGACCAAATGCCAGAAGCCTGGACCTAGACACCGGCAAATCAAGGGCTGGAGAGGCCTCATTAAAGTCCTCAGGGCCTCGAGATGAAACGTATTTTAGGATAAAAGTTACCTCAGGGATGAAGTGAAGGAGTGAAATATACGAATTCATATAGGTATTGGTTACATAATTGTGAGTAGGGTGGTGGCTTCATGTGGGGAGAGCTAGCATTTTGAAAGGCTGGAAAAGAAAGTAATAATTTTATGACATACAGAAACTAAGCCTGATGTCCCCACATAATGTCCTTAAAATGTCCCACAATCCTCCTGTCCATCCTACCCATCCCAAACAAAACTCTATTTGCACACATTTGGATGGTAGAAAGCCCTAATAAGGTCAAAGGAATGTTAGGAAAACAGTACACATGAAAGGTACTTAGCAAGAAAGGCAGAAAGATACTGACTCTTTTTATTTAACTGATTAGTTAATTAATGGTGCTGGGGATGGAACCCAGGCCTCACACATGCCAAGTGTGCACTCCACCATGAGCTACACCCAGCCTGCTGCCTGCTTTTAAACTCATTTTTGGTTAATTCTATTCCAGTCTTCCTTAATTAAATGAACACACAAACATACAAAAATCCTAAACATAGTATTCAAAAGAGGAAAACTTGTCAACAGCTGAAAACATAAGAAGGTTGTAATAACTTCTGTAATCTCAGAAATAGGAGAAGCAGCTTTTTTGTCTGATCACCCAGAAAGGATCCCTGATCTTCCTCCTCTCACTTGTCTATTATTAAAGAACTGACTCTACAGAGAAGAAAAATCAAATACTGGAGAATTCATAAAGAAACAAAAAAATTTTAAAATTTATTATAATTAGTTATATATGAAAGCACAATGAATTTTGATTCATTGTATATAATTGTAGCACAACTTTTCAATTATCTGGTTGTGCATGAAGTAGCATCACACCCTATATGCAGTCTTACATGTACCTAGGGTAATGATGTCCATCTCATTCCACCATCTTTCCTGTCCCCCTGCACCCTCTCCACGCACCCTCCCCTTTGCCCAATCATAGATCCTCCATTTTTTCCATGCCTTCCCCACCTCCATTATGGATAGCATCCACTTATGAAAGAGAACATTTGGCCTTTGGTTTTTTGGGGACTAGCTTACTTCACTTAGCATGATATTCTCCAACTCCTGCAAATGCCATGATTTTATTATCTTTTAATACTTAGTAATATTCCATTGTGTATATATAACACAGTTTCTTTATTCATTCATCTATTGAAGGGCATCTAGGTTGGTTTCACAGTTTGGCTATGGTGAATTGAGCTGCTATAAACATTCATGTGGCTGCATTATTATAGAATGCTGATTTTAAGTCCTCTGGGTATAGATTGAGGAGTAGGATAGTTGGATCAAATGGTGGTTCCATTCCAAGTTTTCTAAGAAATCTCCATATTGCTTTTCCAGATTGGATGCACCAATATGCAGTTCCACCAGCAATGTATGAGTGTGCCTTTTCCCCCACATCCTCACCAACATTTATTGTTGTCTGTATTCTTGATAAATGCCATTATGACTGGGTTGAGATGAAATCTTAGAGTAGTTTTGATTTGCATTTCTCTAATTACTAGAGATAAAAATTGAACATTTTTGCATATATTTGTTGATCGAATGTATATCTTCTTCTGAGAAGTGTCTGTTTGGCTCCTTAGCCCATTTATTGATTGTTTGTTATTTTGATGTTAATATTTTTGTGTTCTTTAAATATCCTGGGGATTAGTGCTCTATCTGATATGTGTGTGGCAAAAATTTGCTTACAAAATGTAGACTATCTGTAAAGAAAAAAAAATTAAACAAGATAATTGTGTTAGTTGTTTGCTGCTGGGTAATGAGCAAATTATCCCAACATTTAGTATCTTGAATCAACAAACATCTCATAGAGGTTCTATAGATGAGGGAACTGGGTTTTTAGCCCTAGCTGGGTGGTTCTGGGTAAGGGGGTCTCATGAGTTTTTATTCAGACTTTCTCTAAAGACTTTAACTGAAGATGGAGAATGCAGTTTAATACTAATTTCTATGATTGTTGGCAGGAGTCTTTCGTTTATCTTTCTTCTCTTGTATTTTACTACATGTAGCAATAAAATAAAATGGTTAACATTCTTAACATGTCACATAGAAATCTCCTTAGGCACATTACCTAATCACTAAAGGCAGCAGTACTGCTCACAATCTCTGCTGCTACAGAGCGAGGATGGCCTCACCTACAAGCTCTTGCTGGGAGTCTTATTAAAGACCACAAGGCTTTGACATTAACAGCTCCTTCAAGGGCGGTATTGATGGCAGGAAGGAGGTAAGAGAGAGAACCCTGCAGCTATTCTGAAGGACATTTCAGTTAGAAGCAGAATGCAGAAATGCACTAATGTGGGAGGGCTCAGCACAAAGGCTAGTGTGAGTACCACAGTGTGAATGAAGCAAGAGTGTTATGAGCAGGAAATAAGAACTGGAGAAAGTAGTCAGATCAGTTGGGGGCTTATGAAGACTCTGACTTCACTCTGGTGGAGGTAGGGGCATGTTGGAGGTTTACAGTGTAGTTTAATTTATAAAAGATTTACCCAGGCTGCTATGCAGAGTGTGATTGTGTGTGAGAAAGAGGACAGTGGTGGTGGTGATCAAGACAGTTAAGCAACTGAGTTTAAGAAGTCCCAGGGATGATGGCATATATGCATATTAAAAGATGTTCCACATTGTATGTCATTAGGCAAGTGCACTACACACCTAACACAATAGCCCAAATCCAGAATACTGGAAACACCAAATGTTGTTGACTAAGTGGAACAGCATTCTTTGCTGGTGGAATACAGTAGGCACAGTTACTTTGGAAGACAGTTTAGCAGTTTGTCACAAAACTAAACATGCTCTTACCATATGATCAAGCATTCATGCTCCTTGGTATTTAACCAAATGAGTTTAAAGCTTATGTACATAAGTTTCAATAACATAGAAGCTTTATTCATAATTGCCAAAATTCAGAAGCGACCAAATTCTCCTTATGTGCTGAATGGTAAACTGTGGTACATCCAAACAATGGCATGTTATTCAGTGTCAAAAAGAAATGAGCTATCAAGCTCTGGAAAGACATGGAAGAAACTTCATACGTACTATAAAATTAAAGAAGCCAACAAGAAAATCCTACATAATATGTGATTCCAAAATGATGACATTCTAGAAATGTATAACTATGGAAACAGTAAAAAGATCAATGGTTGCCAGGGAATAGTGGAGAGGGAAGGCCAGATAAGCAAATTAAAATGTCACACATTAAAGAAAATTTTCAAGAATATAATTAGTAGTTTATCATAGGGTTGTTTATAAATTTAAAAAAACTAGAAATAAGTTAAATGCTCAGCAATATAGAATTAAGTAAATAAATTTTGGTTTAAAAATATATTTGAAGCAGCTACTTTAAAATATATAAGTGCAAAGAATCTGGAATCTGAGAGATTCTGATTTGAAAACCTCCCAGTTTGGTATTTCAAAGTCAAAGGTACACAGTAGTATAGTTCCTATCCTTTCAACAGTTATTGTACTGAATATCCAATACAGGTACTTTACATTTTATTCTGTGTTAAAGTGGCATTGGACAGATCCCAGATATGGAGAGGCTCTCAATTTCTTGTAGGGGTTACGTAGGATCACTGAACCTCAACTGTCCCTTGATTGATTCTGCAAGTATTTATGCCCTAACCTCTTTGCAAGAAAAGGCTCTCCTATGCAGTCCCTGAAGACTACTCCCAGCACCTCCAGTCATCTGTCATCATGAGCAGTCCTCTCATTAGCTCCCTTTGAAAATTCTTATCATATCTATCACTGGGGTCAGTCCTCTTTGCCTACAATGAACTATCAGCTGTATCATCAATCTATTTATTAGCTAATCATTATGTTTGCAAGGAAATATTTTCCCTGGAATTGTATATACAATTTGAGTGACACTCAAGTAATTCCCGGGATGGAATAGGACTTCACAACCTATTTTTCATGATAGGTATGATCATATTATGACCTATGTCTTCATTAAAACTCTTTCTCCAATATCCAAATTAGCTTCTACATTTAAAAAATAATTTATTTATTTAACTTGGTCGAGTTTTTTGTTTGCTTGCTCTTTTCAAGTCCAGAAATATTGTTGTAGTGTCTGTTTGAAGAACAGCAAGATGCTAAGCAAATTTGAGGTACTATATAGCTTGGAGGCTAAAGATAATATTTAAACTAGGAATTTGAGGCATTTTTCCTACCTCTATTTAAATAAATCAATCCTAAGTCATTGAATTCACATTCACTCATAGGGATACATTTTTAAAGGCTATTGTGATAGTTGATTGTGGGTGTCAATTTGATTGAATTAAAGGATACCCAGATAGCTCTCAAAAGCATTATTTCTCCTCCATCATTGAATTAATTACTCCAGTGCTTGGGATTGTCTATGTTATGGTTTGGATGTGAGGATGTCCCCCAAAAGCTCACAGGTAAGACAATGCAAGAAGGTATGGAAGAGAACTGATTGGGTTACAGCCTTAAACTAATCAGTGAATTAATCTGTGATGTGATTAACTAGGTGGGTAACTGGAGGCAGATGGGGTGTGGCCATAGGAAATGGTTCATAGGGGGATATATATTTGTATCTGGTGAGTGGAGTTTCTTTCTGCTTCTTGATCATGGTGAGAGTTGCTTCCCTCTGCCACACTCTTCTGCCATGTTGAGCCCAGGGGAATGGAGCTGGCCTTCCATCAACTAAGACCTCTGAAACCATGAGCCCTCAAAGAAACTTGTCCTCCTCTAAAATTGTTCTGGTTGGATCCTTTAGTTGCAGCAATCACTAAAACAGTCTTTTAGCATATACTTTGCTGAAGGAACACCTAGGTGGTTTATCATTTAGTTAGAATTCTTAGACTGCCGTGTGTGTGTGTGTGTGTGTGTGTGTGTGTGTGTGTGTGTGAGAGAGAGAGAGAGAGAGAGAGCATGCATGCTAGTGCTATATGAGTCACATATGCACTCTCTCCCTGGAGAACCCAGACTAAAACACATTTTGGTACCAATGATGGGCTTTTTGCCTGATTACATTTAAAATACTAAAGACAACAATTCCAGTAATACAGAGAGCACTAATAGACTGTGGCATGATTGTTTATGGAGATACTCAGAGTATCTGCATTGGGTTCTCCTAATGAGCCATTGTAAGAGGCTAGGAAATTGGTGACTTTGTATATTCTTTCAAACTGTATCCGGACATGAAGAATATCATGATGTTGGCAATTTCCCCTATTGTCTGTGGACAAAGCTTTGAAAGAAAACAGATGACTTCAGGGCCAAGTATTCAAAAATATCCTAAAAATTTCTAAGTATGGCCTGAAGGAGAATATTCTTTCCTATAGCAACAGGGATAAAATCACTGAAAATCAAACACAAATTCTCATCATGCAATTGCTGAAATCATAATAAAATTTGAACTCTCAGCCTTACAGGGTGAATAATATTAAAGTAAGGGTATTTATTTTGGAAGAATCAGACCCTGAAAGTTGGAATGGGAAGATATGAGAAAACCCCCAAAAAACTAGAAACACATGGGCTGAGGTTGTGGCTCTTTGGTAGAGCGCTCACCTAGCATGCACGAGGCACTGGGTTCGATCCTCAGCATCACATAAATGTAAAATAAAGATATTGTGTCCACCTAAAATTAAAAAATAAATATTAAAAAAACTAGAGACACAACTCTTCAATTCTGAGGCGCCTCTTTGCAAACAGAGGTCCAGGCAAAAGGCATCCTTATCCACAGTGCTGTTAACCCTTTCACCTCTCTCAGAAGAGACTAACCCTGCATTGCCTGAGGAAATGGTGATAGTTTTCCATGAGGCAATTGCCAAACACAAAAATACAAACTCTCCTCAGAAGCCACCCACCACTCCACTCTTGGTACCAGTCTGTCTTAGTCCATGTTGTGCTGCTGTAACAAAACACTGAAGACAGTATAGTCTGTAAAAAAATAGAAATCTATTTGTCCCAGCTTGAAGGCTAGAAAGTCCAAGATCACAGTCCCAAAAGGTTCAGTGTCTGGTGATGATTTAGTCTCTGTTCCTAAGATGCTTCCTTGAGTGCTATGACCTTCAGAGGGGAGAAATATTATGTGCTAACATGACAGAAGAAGAGAATGAGTTCCTTCTTCCAAGCCCCTTCATAAGGGATCTAATTTCATTCACAAGGGGCTGGGTGTCTTCATGTCCTAACCACCTCTTAAAGGCCCCATGTCTTTACACTGCCAACATTGACAACTCCCGAATTTTGAAGGGGACAGATTCAAACCTTAGCAGATCTTTTTGGGTGCAGTGGAAGTTTCAGATTCATATTTAATTGGTATTAATAATAACTGAATTATTCTACAGGCACTGTTCTAGGTGCTTTGACATGTTATCTATTTTAATCCAAACTAGCAAGTATGATTTAGTACCTTTATTCAATGAGGAAGCCCAAAACTTATAGAACTTTCTTAAAGCATCACAGTCTCAGTGTTTAGATCCAGGTTTATATTATCAACCCAAAATCCACTGCCATACCATACAGACTCACTTATTCTATGAGGATGAGTCAAGCCTTTGACCTTTGCCCTTAAGCATCTGTGATAGTTACTCCAAGAGATAACCTGTTAATCCTATTATGATTGGGGTTATTATTTTAGAGTGTCATTTTAACCTTAGAATCAGGGGGACAAAAGTAAGCAACCATGTACATTTCAAAATTAATGATTCAAATCTTCCACATTCTTACAGCCTGAGCTGTTTTTCTAAACAATGGATTTTTGTTGGATTTCTTAGAGTTTGAACAAAAGCCAAGACTGGGGTTTGGTTTTCTCCAAATTGAGCTATATTAAATTATATCTGTCTTCATTCTGCCATGTAATGACCTGGAATTATAAATAGTACTAATATGATTGCCCTTGTTCACTTTGATACACATATGACTACTAAAACCAACTTAAATTAATTAAACAACTTTTAATTTGATTTTTAACCTTTTAAGCAGCACAAAACTAGAGGGAAAATCTAATTTTGAAAGCAGAGATTCCTAGGATGCCAAATCAAATCTAACCCATGTAACAGGTCAGATATTAACTTGACTGGAGACACATATCTATGGACCAACTTATGCCCTAAACATAGATCAAAATGTGACTACTGTGCCTTATAGATTTGGAATTAGGAAACATTTATTGATAGGCCAAGGAATCTGGATTCAGTAATTGCTCTGCTCCAGGATGAGCACTTATTTCCTCCACAAGACACATAGCTTTCCTCCCTCCTTCCTTTCATCTTTCCTTCTCTCCCTCTCTCTTTCTCCCTTTTTCATTTGTCTTTTCCTATACCCTCTGTGGTAGGAAAATTTTATGATAGGTCATGCTGTAGGTGTAGTAAGATTTGGCAAAACGGTTTAAATGATTAAGAAGAAGATAGGTGGTCTATTAGTAAAAGTACTAATGTCAATAACAACAATGATAGTAACTCCAATAATTGTTGAATTACTACTACTTATAAGACCCTTGTACTATGTATAAGTGCTTTTAATCTAGTACGTTATTTAGGATTTCAGCAACCCTGTGACGAAGTTACAATTATCGCCCTTATTTTAACCATGAGGAACCTAAGGGACAAGGAATTTCAGCATCTTTACCAAGGGCACCTAGGTGGATCCTGGCAGAATGAGGATTTAAAACCAAGTTCTCTGGCTCAGGAAATGCTAAACATTCTCATTGTTTAGATATAGTTTTCTAAGCAATTAATAAAGGTGTTGTTAAACACCTTTGAAGACCAAAATGGATCTGTTATCTTGACTCTTTCCCTGAACCCACTTATTGGTAGAGGCAGTGTCTTCCTTTCTTGTTGGCTTACTATCATCTAGCAGTTCCATGTATTCAATAAATGCCTGTTGATGGTTGATTCTGGAGGTGCAAAGATGGGGTTTATAATGAATTAGACAGCAAACATAGGAGGTGACAAGTTCTACCTAAGGGCAGACTGAAGATACACTTCAACAGCAGTGACTTAATGAACATTTGCCACTCACTCTCCATTAGGACACTGACCACATTCACTCGATCAGCAAGAATGTACTGTGGTTCTGCTGTATGCTCAGCACTCCCCTGGGGACCAATGCAACTGAGCATTCATAAGAAAGGAGATGCACATAAATTAATTTTTGAAAAAAAGGTTATATGTCAGGTAGTAATAAGTGCTATGCACTAAGCTAAGTGCTATGAGAAAGGGACAGAGAGATCCCAGGTGTGAATTGGTGGGGGCAATTTTACATAGGAAGCCTGGGCTGGAGTATAACTCAGTGGTAGAGCACTTGCTTAACATGTTGGAGGCCCTGGATTTAATCCCCAGCACCAATAAATAATAAATAGGGAAGACTCATATTTGAGTAAAGACCAAATTCTGAGAGGGAGGTATTCAAATATAGTGGAAAAATAGTTTCATCAAAGAGCAAAGAGAACAAAAACAAAGGCCCTGAATCAGAATTTCTACTGTAGTGTCAATCATCAGGGTCATTGGTGTAAGGGATGGGCAAGAGAGGAGGATTGATAGGAGATGAGCTGAACCAGTAACTGGGGTCATACCTTGGTAGTGATTTATAGAATATTTATATTTCTATTATCTATTTTATTGTTGGTTTATGTTATTCAAAAACAAGATGAGGGATCATTAGAAGGCTGTGAGCAGAGGAATTAAATGATTTGTGTTCCATTTTAGATAACTTTACTTGTACACTGAATCCAGACTGTAGGGAGGGAAGAAGCTGGGACTCCAGTTTCACCAAAAGTAACTTGGTGAGATAAGGAATGGGGAAGGGGTCAGAAATGAAGGATATATAATTTGGAGAGTGACAAGATGAAAATAAATTCAAAGACATTTTTTATTTTGCAATTAGTTAGAAGGTGATTAAATCAAATGGCAGACAATATCCTTCTATTGCCTTATGACTGCACATTTCTATAGCTACTAAACTTGGTTAATATTCACTAGGATAAGGTCATTCATTTCTCTGCCTTATTAACTTAATATTCTTGTTAACACTATTGGTCCCAACTGTATTTCCTATCCTAGGAAACTACTTCTAAAAAATTTGCTCATGATTATATATTCAACTGAAAAAAATGAGCTTATACCCTAACCACATGCTATACAGTAAAATTAAGTCAAAATGGATCATAGATCCAAATGTCAAGTTGAAATAATAAGATGTGCAGAGAAAGTGATAAGAGGAAACTTCTTCACGATCTTGAGATAAGTGGAAATTTCTTAGATAAGACTCAAAAATCAAAAAACAATTTAAAACTTGGTCAACTTTTCTGAAATGAAAAAGCCTTCAAGAGATAGCATTAAAAAATGAAGACAGTCATGTTGGAAGAACATTTGAAAATTATCATAGATTATGATATGAAGTGATATGAAGAGAGAAATATATATATATATATATATAATTTTACACAGAATTCATAAACAATCCTTAGGCCATTTATTAAAAAACCATAACCTATTATTAAAAGAGCAAAATGCTTAAAAAGTCATCTCATGAAAGAATATATACAAATGACAAATAAGCACCATAAAAGATGTTCAGCACCATTAGTTGCATGAAAAATACAAATTAAAACCATAGTGAGAGAACACTACATAAATGGGCAGCTATTAGAATTATTTAACTTAAAAAGACAACACTAATATAGCCAAGTGGTAGTGATATAAAATAATAAAATCCTTTTGAAAAATAGTCTTAAAACCTTTTATAAATTAAACATACAATTACCATAAAATTCACAATTCTACTTTTAGTTAAAACTACAGGAGAAAAGAAAAACATGTGTCCACTCAGAGAGTTGGTACATTAAAATTAATTACAGCCATATTCATAGTAACTGAAACTATAAACAATCCAGTGCTCATCAATAGCTGGTAGTTGATCACAGTATATTTATACAATGAAATATAATTCATAAATACATAGACATGAAATAGTAATATACATAAAAACAGATGAAGCCTGAAAACATTATTCAGAGTTTAAAAAGTCAAACATGAAAGATAACATATTGCAAGATTCTGTGACCATGACTCTCTAAAAGAGATTAATCTATAATGGCAGAAAGCAGATTAATTTTCACCTGGGTCTGGGAGTGGGGGAAGGGATCAACTGGGAAGGAGACAAATTAGGTTGCTAGACTCACAAAGAAACTATAGGATGCCCAGTTAAATTTGAATTTCATGTTTAAAAAGTGGATATTTTCTTTATTACACTTGTATCTTGAATATTCTATGAGATAAACCTATAGAAATGGATTTTAAATACAATTGGCCATGCTGGCATCCTGTTGTGGGATGAAAATGTTCTAAATTTTGAGTATGGTGGTGATTACATGATGTATAATTCTTCTAAATACATTCTTATTATTTGTAAATTATTTCTGAATAGAGTATTTTTAAGTAGGCTTGTTGCTACAAAAGCTGATAGATAAATGATGGCAGATGAAATCAATCACCATAACCAGAAAACATTCTCCAAAATAAGATTGTTATCATACTATAATTGCCAGATCTTTATACCATTGGCAGAAATTCATGCTGTCTGGAGATTACTGAAGCTCAATCCTAAAATTCTAATAACAAAGCTGACTGCACGATGTTGTTACTAATTGCGGTTCACATAGACTTTAGTTGTACTTGCAGGGTAGACTGGATTGTTGGATTATTATTATTATTATTATTTTGGTAAAGACTCCAACATTTCCGATTTAAATTTATATTTTGAACTCTGACTCAATCTGCAAGAAGAAAGGGGAATCTCCATAAGTCAGAAATAAAAATAAAATAAAATCCCTGAATCCTAGGAGAAAAGAAAAAAGTTTTGAGTTTGGCATATATCCTGTAGGCACCTGCCATATCCTTGAATTTGATTTTACCTGGTCTTGACTTTGATTTTAGCTTTCTAGGTTAATGAAATGTTGAGAGAGATAACTAGAGCCTGCCCAAGTTGGGAGCTTATAAAACCAAATATAAGGTCAGAGACGGAGAAGGAATCCTAGAGAATTAACATCCATAGTGAATCGACTGGAATAACAAATGAGTAAATGAAACTGGATCTCAGACATACTGAGAATACGTTTAACTTTCAACATAGGCTCTGGGAGAAAGAAAACAAAGATTATCCAGGAATCTTCCTAATTGTGAGTCCACTTTCATCTAGGGAGTTGAGACCAGAATCCTACTAGCTCATTGACCTTGAAAATCCTTTCCAAACTTTCAGTTTATAAAAGTGGTGCCTTGTGGAAGCAATGGCATGAGCTCTTTGGAAAAAGCACCTGAGACCTCAACCCAGACCTCAAATATTACCAGAATAAATGTTTCAGACAACATGGCTTTAGTTTTAAAACACAATACTTGTGTGAAAACATACCACCTTAAGCAATACAGAGCACAAGAAATAAATAGCCAAATAGACAAAGCCTATAAATTTGGAGTTACCAGATGTTTATATAAAAATGGCATACTTAATATATTTTAACCCAGAACTTAATGAAATTAAAATTTAAGAGAAAAGAATATTTTAAAAAAATGAAAAAAATAACTACTAGAATTTCTAGAAATTAAAAATATAATCATAGCAATTATAAACTCAACAAATTTAATGAATGGCAGAATACACAAAACTAATTAGAAAATTGGCAAATTGGATGGAGATATAGAAATTACCAGAACAGCCAAAGATAATTTTAAAAAAAGAAAGCAGAACAGGAAAGTTGTCAAAGAAATATCAAAAGCATAAAGATAAAGTGAGAATACTGAACATTTTATTTTATCAGAGTTCCAAAAGGAGAAGGAAAAGAAGTATTCAAAAGATAAGAATTATTGAAAAAAAAATTATTCTCAGTTTCTGGTAGCTCCAGAAATTCAAAGAAGGATTATTTTTAATTATATTTCTATCTTGCAATTGAAATTACAGTTAGCAAAATTTTAAGATATTGAAAGAAACTACAGAGAAATTATTTAATCCATGTAAAAGTATGGTAATTAGATTAAGTGAATGTTCAAAGACTGTCATGGCAATCAGCAAACTTTGGAATAACTTTAAAGTGATGAAAGAAACATAATAAACCTAGAACTAAAGATAAACAGTCTTGAGAATAAAGGCAAACCAAAGGTACTTCTACAAAAACAAAATCTGAGAGAATTTATTACCAATGGATATTTTGTAAAGAGATTTTTTTATAGATATAACTCAAGAAGAATAATTTTTTATGCATTTTGATCAAACTAAGAACTACATATAACTAGTACCAACTAATAAGGGAAGTACTACATACCCCCAAAGATAACACACTTAACAGAAAATATACATACTTAAATGCTTGTATTAGAAAAGGAAAAAGCATAAAATGTAATTAGCAAACTACTCATGATATGAAATGAGAAATATATAGAGAGATTAAAATAACAATAACAAATGAATATAAAGAGTAAATTAAGGAAATAGAAAAATAAAACAAAAGAGCAGCACCATTAGTGGCAAGCAGAGAACCAAAAAATAAAAGAGAAAGTTAGAGGCATAAATAACTAATACCAGTTTTAAAACGTTGGACAATTCTACAAACAAAGCAAGTATTATAAACATAAATAAAATTAATAAAGTATTTATGTCTGAAATGTTTAAATTTAGGTGAAATCAATGACCATAAAGTAAAAATCACTAAATGTACTCAAAGGTTTTAGAATATCTGAATTATTCTATAATCTTAGAATAATTTAGTAATGTTCTACCAATATAATAGATTTTAAGAATGAGTTCTACCAAAGTCAAGGAGATAAAATCTCATTTTACCTAAGATGTTTCACAATAAGAAAAGATTTTCATGATCTCAATGTAGGTACAGACTTCTAAAAAAGTTAAATTCTGAAATATTTTAGTGAAATATTTATACATTTGCCAAAAAAATTAAATAGGAGGTACTAGCATTCTCTAGGAGCTGTTTTTTCCACCAATAACTGGCAAAGGATTAGCATCCGGAATACACAATACTCATAGTAACCAATGAAATGAGAAAACAACCCAAGAGAAAAATAAAAATTCCGTAACAGAATGTCCACAGAGGAGAACAACTATTATTATTTTGTAAGTCAACATATGAATCACATTAGCGATTGCCAGCATAAAAATTATAAACATGAGGAGTAAAAATAATGTAGCCACCACTCTGGCGAAAATTGAGATACCTACTTCTTTCAAATTATTAGAATGTTGAAAGCTTTGAGAATACTTTATATTATTAATGGAAGTATGTATGATTGCATTCTTCTTGGGAAGAGCTGACATTAGAAAACTTAGAATTGTCTTATAAAGCTGAAAATAAATCTGTTCTAATCCTCATATTTCACTCTTAACATATCAAGGAGAAATTCTTACAATATACCATATAACAAATACAGCATTCAAATAAGTATGGTTTTTAAACCAAAAAGTTGAATTAACCAAAAGCTTTTAAATAGTTAAACATAAACAAAACATAATATGTTCATATATTATAATACTATATAGCATTTAACAATGAATTCTAGCATTACTCAACCTGGATGAGTGTCAAAAGCAAAAAGTAATATCAAATGCACCATAATGAATACACATTTTTTTCATTTATATTTAGAGTCAAAGTCAAACAACAGTTGGGAATATTATACAGTTGGGAGATTTATAAATGTTAAGACAAAAATATATAGAAAAGCAAAGTTGTGGCATATACTGGAATCCTCAGAAGTGCTAATAAAGCTGATTTTTGCTGGATGTTGGATACAAAGATGTTCATACATTATTCTTTATCTTGCATTTATACACTATATTCATATACACATGTTTTTATAATGTATAAGTAAGGAGAGTTGGGAAATTCAAGATCTGGGGTATATTTTTCCCAGAGGAAAAAGACAACAGTATTCTAGCACAATTCCTCATTGCTCAGGGAATGTCAGTGATTTGTTCTGTTAAGAACTTCAACTGGATGATGCTCACTCACATTGTAGAGGATAATATGTTTTATTCGAAGTCCACCTATTAAATGATAATATCATGCAAAGATCATTTTCACAGAGACGTCCAGAATAATATTTGACCAAATGTCTGAGCACCATGACTCAGGGAAATTGACACATAAAATAACCATGACAATTTTGAATGCTTTGGACTCCAACGTTTGCATTTGCAGATTTTATGATTGTACTAATTCCTCTAAAATATAAACCTAATGATATTTACTTTAATATTCTACTGAGACAATTAAAAAAGCTCTAAAATTATTATTTTTTAATGTTTTAAATAGTAAAAGGATAACAAGGTAGAGCCTTAGGAAGATCTTGAGGAGGATAGAGTTCTATCTACAGAGTGAGTCATAGATCTAGAAGAGACCACCAATAATGAGAGACCACCTCAGAGCAGTGATAGTCAACAAAGACTGACATCATGATGAAGCAAGTGAAAATTCACTTCTTATTATTACCTCCTAACACATTGGAGTTAGGATTTGAACCTATGAACTTTGAAGAGGTGCAAAACTTCAGATAATACTGGAGACTAAAAGAAGCAGCATGGGTATTACCTAATAAAGCCAACATATCTTATTTGTTAATCAATGTAAAAAATTCTAGAAACCATATGACATTCTTGCTGCTTTAAATAATTCTATGATAAATCAAGTGCAAGAGTACGTGTATGAGAGAGATGATAAATCAAATGGAAGCATGTGTGTGTGTGTGTGTGTGTGTGTCTATGTGCATGCTTGTTATATTGCCCAAAGTCTGTTTTTCTTTAGGGGTCATGTTAAAGGCAGATGATTATAACTAATATGGGGGGTCAACATTGTTATATTATGAAAAATGAGCACCCTTTTCGTTGATTTAATAATGTGTTACTCTTTGAAGAAGAGATGGGGAAATTATTTATAGAATATTTATGAATTTATTCATCTACCTATTTATATATTCGCTTTATTTACTTTTAGTTCTCCCAAAGTTAGAATAAGACTTAGAACCTAGAAGGGGTAGGAGGAATGCTCACTCTGATGATCTTAAAATATCCATTAAAACCTCACAGTGCACAGCTACAGTTCAAAGACAATAGTTGCTATCAGTTTCCAACTGAGGCCGCTTGAATTCAGCAGTAGAAATTGCAAATTGCATATTAAAGACTGTGATTTCTAATCACAATTTCCAAGATTAGAACTGGAATGGAAGGAGGTCATCTAATCCCTGCCCCTGCCATTAAAAGAGATTTACCTTAATCTTTTAAAGCAGAAAACCAATCATGTAATTCTTAAAAGAGAGTCAACTGCTGAGTTTTAAAGGTGCTTTTCTTTGATGCACCATAAGAAAGTTACTCGTTATACTGAACAAAACATTTAGCTGCAATTTACCCTCTTTTTACTTTTTTCTTTATCCTTTTTGTAGAAAACTATCATTTCCAACCTACATGTATTCCAAGGTAATTATTAAGTTATGGTTTTTACTTCTGCTACCTTCTTAACATAAATTTACTAACTTCTACATTTTCCTGCTGATTTCTTGGAATTGATTGTTCATTCATTTTAATCCTGGTGTCATTCTATTTACTGTGTACTTTATAGTGGAGAGGGAGAGACCACATAGCAAGACAGAAAACCAGAAGGATTCAGATGTTGGGCTTGCTCATTGCTCTTCTTATAACAAACCAATCTCAAGGAAGCTAACTGGGCTACTGTGAGTGATAACAACATTAGTGTTTTCTGAGGATGCCTCCCCCAAAGACCTAATCACCTCCCATCAGGCTCCACCTCTATAAGGTTCTATCACATCAACAGGTCTGTGCTGAGGACCAAGCTTTCAATGCTTCAAGGTTTGAAAGATATATTCAAATCATCAAGTCTGGATTGTTTTTTGTTGTTGAGAACTGGGAAATCTCTCCACTCCATTTTTTGTGTGTGTGTGTGTGTGTGCCTGAACAGCCTCTGCTTCTATAGCTTCTTCTGTAATCATGATCCTTGCTCTTATTCAGAGAGTGAAAGAATTCAAAATGTTTGTCCTTTTTTCACTGACAAAAGCAACACTATAAGATGCTTTCCAAATTGCTCAATATTTTTATTCTGTTAATTATGCATTACCTATTGAGAAGGTTTTTCTTTTTAATCTTTTACAATAAAAAGATATTTAAATAATCACTCAGAGGACTAGCATTTCCCATGGTATGATAAGAGATTTAGCTCTGTAATTTACAGTACTCGGAACAAACAAAAACAAAAAGCCAATTTATATTCACAAGGACGAAACAGTTATTCTTAGAGAAACTTTATTCTCTACCCAAAATCAGGTGAAGACTTGCTTTTCTCATTTGTCCCACATTTGCTAAAAGTGGAGAATTTTGATGGTTCCAATTTTATTTAGGAGATCTAACAAAGCATGTCTTTTTGTATTTATCCAAATGAAGTCAGCATACTATAGTGATGCATGCACACCCATCTTAGCAGCACAGTTCACAATACCCAAGTTATGGAACCAGCCTGGGTGTCTATCAACAGATAAATGGATAAAGAAAATGGGGTATATATGCACAATGGAGTTTAACTTAGCC
Organism: Ictidomys tridecemlineatus; assembly: GCF_052094955.1. Taxonomy (NCBI): domain Eukaryota; kingdom Metazoa; phylum Chordata; class Mammalia; order Rodentia; family Sciuridae; genus Ictidomys; species Ictidomys tridecemlineatus. The sequence continues at coordinate 89,161,424 of NC_135488.1, read as the reverse complement.
ATTAAAAAGAACAAAATTATGTCATTTGCAGGAATTTTTATAGATGGAACTGTAGAACATCATGTTAAGTGAAACAGTCAGACTGAAAAAGAAAAGAGTCATATGCTTTCTCTCATATGTGCAAGCCAGAGAGAAAAGAGGTGGGGGAGGGGGAGACATTTTTTAAAAATAGAAGAAAGACCAATAAAGTTGAGGAAGGGAATCAGGAAGAAAATGGAGAAGAGGGCAAGGGAAGGTACTAAGGAATGAAACTGGCCAAATTATGTGAAGTGCAAGTAGAAATATATTACAATGAATCATAGTATTATGTATAATTTTAGTGCACCAATAAAAATTTTTATGTGAGTGCAGGTTCAAAATAAAATGCAAGCATTTTTCTTTAAAAACATTAAATTAATACCCATGGTGAAAGAGAAAATTTAGAATTGTTAACCTTAGTGTTTTGAATTCAAAAACTAATTTACAATTTGTGTATTCTTTTTACGAATGTGATTATCTTAAGCATGGTTCTTTCTCTTCTTTTCTACATTACTTATATTTTCCTTCAATTCATAAACGGAAGAAATTTTTTTGTGCTTATTAGCAAACAAGGGAGAATATGTATAAAATGTAGAGCTGTCATTTCTTGAGCCATAGTTTAAAATCTTAACAAAATTTCTTGTGATAGATTTTTATTCAGAATTCCATTTTATAAATTACTTTAGAAAAATAAAAACAATATTTTAAATTATGGTGATAATTGAAATCTATATAGAAGAATAAAGTATAGGACATGATTTCAAAAGTATGCTAGTATGTTTATTTCTTTATTGTGACAAGATTTATTCTATTCTAATTTTGCATTTTAATTTTTTAATCTTGTCTCTCTGATATGTCAAGTAAGGAAAATAAAGATGTTACTCACTTTCACTTCATTCCTCCAATGGACACTTCTCTGAAATTCAAGAATATGTTTCAAAGCATCAGAGTAAGCAGATATAAAAAGTAGCCTCAATAATGAACCCCTGAAAAAAAAATTACCCTTTGCAGATTTTCATTGATTCTCCCTGTCTACAAATGGAACCTACTTCCTATTCTTTTCACTTCAAATTCTATCAGATTTATAAATAAACAATTTTTATATATTAAATTTGTTACAGTATTTATTTTTAGGAACTTACAAGTAACACTTGTAAGAATGGAACAAAAAGTAAAGTTTGGAAATATTAATTTTCTGTTGAAGTGAATAAAGTGATCTCTGAAGTAGGTGCTTAATAATTCATATATTTAACCCAGCAACTATAATCAGACTATAATCCCAGCAACTCACGAGGCTAAGGCAGGAAGATCACAAGCAATTTCAAGGCCAACCTCAGTTACTTAGTGAGACCTGTGTCAAAGTAAAAACTTAAAAAAAAAATGTTGGGGATATAGTTTAGTGTTACCAGGAATTTGGGGAGGGGAATGAAACACTTTAAAACTTTGCGAAACTAAATGAGGTAATTTGTATGGAAGCAATCAGTTTAATGGTGGATACTCAATACATTGTAATGCTTTTTTTTTTACTCAGTTTTCAAAATTTAATTTACTTTCAATCGTAGGGAACAAAGGACTATAGTTAAAAAAATAATTTCAGTGCTGAAACACTCTAAGGACATTGCTATCCCTTTCAGTGAGTTAATTATATATCAGAGGATTTCTTGACTACTTGAAATTGGCCCAGACATCTTAGCAAGCAGGTAAAACTTCCTTCTGATAGCTCTTGAGGATTTGATAAAGAATGACAGAGGGTATGAACATGTTGCATACAAATGTTTAGTTATACACACAAACATTCGCAATCTATTGTGTTCCTATGTGTATGTACTACATAAGAACATCTCTGTTCAATTTCAATCAACCTTGATGGAAATAAGGCATTTTTGATGCATTCCAGCACTTTTAAAGCAAATATTTATAAGGCAAATTAAACAGACTCTTTGAAATAAGGCATCTGGAATATAGATCAACAAAATATCAAGAAGAGATCACTTGCATCTACCTTTGATATCTTCCAAGCTAGAAACCAAGGAATAGATTTCTTAATTTCTCCCAAGCTAAAGAGAAATAGGAAAAAGAACAGAAAGAACCTCTGATTATTCTGAATCATTGTCATCTCTTAGCAAATGAAAATTCCTTTGATGAGTCAGCAATGATGTGTGCATTTTAATTTGTTTATATGATTGTCCCATTATATCCACACACTGGCCCAGGAATAACCATCTACTTCATCCAAGATGTAGGTGACTATGATAGGGATAGCCATACTAACATGGTTCTAGCTTGGCCTTTCTGTGTCATCTAGTCCAAATTGAATTATTCTTTTTAAAATATTTATTAGTTGTAGATGGACACAATACCTTTATTTATTTATCTTTATGTAGTGCTGAGGATCAAACCCAGTGCCTCACCCATGCTAGGTGAGTGCTCTATCACTGAGCCAAAACCCCAGCCCCCAAAATTGAATTATTCTGAGCATGCTCATGAACAAAGTAACTGAGAAGGGAGAATTGAATTAGGATCAGATTTCAACTGATAAAATCTCTCTGAGGATATTTAGCAATTCATATTCATATCAAGACATCTGGGAGTATGAGATGTAATTAGTTTAAGCAATATATTTAAAACTTCACTATCATTCATATTCCTTACTCAACGGAATGAGAGAAGTGTACAAAATGGCAATCTGGTTCAAAAAATTGCTCTGCTTAGTTTTTCCCCTGTTTCAATTAAATGGGTAAGAAGCCATGCTTTTATAATAACAGCAGAAAAGAAGAGACTATCCATCCAGCTGAAAAAGAAAAAGAGAAAAAGTACTCTCAGAAGCATTACTGGAAAACTTTATAGAAGATTGGTTTTCTATTTCAGAAAAAGAAACAGTAAACTTCCTTTTTTTATAATAAAGCTACCAAAAATCTAGAGCTGCTTCTTCAACAAAAATCAATATTTTAAAACGTTTTTCTGTATAGGTGTTAGAAGCTATGTCAAATTTTCCATGATTTTTTTCAAATTTCTTTAAAATATTCTAACACAGAATAACAGAACAAAACAAAATAATAAGATGTCTATTAAAAGACACTCATGTATACACATGTACACACAACTCATACATTAAGCAAAAATTAAATAAAAACTGCTCTGTTTTAAAGAGAAAATAGGGGACCATGGTGTGTAAATGAAGACACTGTTGTTTATCCACTCTTCATCTCCCTTTCTCTCTCTTTTACTTTCTACATTAGAAGAATCTAAAGACACTATAAGGAATGCTGTCTAAAAAAACACTGGCATATCAAAATGGCTAACGAATTGGGAGAATTGTCTTCAGTGATCCTGTACAGACACACCCATGGTTTCCAAAGCTAAGACAGCATATTGGAAAAGCAAAGGCAAATAAATATTACTCAGTGGCAGAATTCTATAAAAGAGTTGACTAGGACTAAATTTGCAGATAGTCTTAACTCCTGTATAACCCATTTATATTTATTCCTAATAAATATGACATATGTACAGATGGCAAAAATATTAAGAGGAAAGGACAATTGTTCTAACAGAATAAAAAAGCCTAAGAGACATGAACAAGAACATGAAATGGGAAGAAAATTACAGAAAAGCACATGATAATCAAATTGTTTGAAATCAGTGAGGAAGACAAAAAGAAACTAAAGGTGGCAAAAGTGAAAAATCACAATGATGAACACAGGTAACCATGGCAACAGAGTTTTCATTAGAAATCATTAAGGCCACTTTTTCACATAGCTGTTGAGTTTTCTAAGTTTCTTCCATCGTCCAAATATAAGCCCCTTGTCAGATGTCTAATTTTCAGGACTGTCTTCCATTCTGTAGGTTGTCTTTTCACTCTGATGCTTATTCTCTTTGCTGTGCACAAGCTCTTTATAGAGTTTGATGCAATCCTAGATGATTTTGTTTTTTTGTTCTTGTGCTTTTAGGGTCTTGTCCATATGTATTCCAATGTCCTACAGTGTCTCTCCTGTCTTCTTCTAGTACCTTCATAATCTCCAGTCTTACATTTAAGACTTTAACCTATTTCGAGTTCATTCTTGTACCTGGTGAGAAAGGGCTCTCTTTCCATTCTTCAGCAGGCAGATACCCAAATCTCCAGGCATCATTTATTGAAAGGATCGCCCTTCAATGTGTGTTCTTAGCACTTTTTTCAAAAATGAGTTGACCGAAGATGTGGGGTTATATCTGTGCATTCAGTCCTATTCCACTGTACTTTGTGTTTGTACTTGTGCCCAAACGATGTGGTTTTGATTAATCTTGCTTTGTAGCCTGTTTTGAAGACAGGAAATAGGAATATCTCCAGATTGGTCCTTTTTGTTCAAGATTGCTTTCACTATTTGGGGTCTTTTTGCTTGAATGTCAGTATTGTTTTTTTCTAGTTCTGTGAAGAATAGCATTGGTATTTTGATGGTGATTGTATTGAATCTGTGCTTAACTTCAGATAGTATGAACACTTTAATAATATTAATTCTTCCAATCCATGAACATGGGAAATCTTTATTTCTCTTTTTCTTTTTGTTTTGTCATTGTTGTTTTGTCTTGTTGTCTTCTTCAATTTCTTTAATCAGGGTTTTGTGAATTTTATTGTAGAAGTCTTTCAACTTTTTGGTTGAATTTGTTTCTTAGTTTTTTGTCTTTTCTTTTTATTATTGTTGTTTCGTAACTATTGTGAATGGGTTTCCTTTCATGATTCTTTTGTCGAAACCATGTTACTGATGTATTTTAAAAAACTTTTTTGATTTTTTTAACTTTGATTTTATATATTACAACTTTACTGAATTTGTTCATTATATCTAATATTCTTCAACTTGAATATTTAGTTTTTTTAATATTTAGAAGGACATTATCTGCAAACAGAGATAATTTGACTTTCTTCCTATTTGCACACTTTTTGAAGACTATGCAGTGGTATAATTAAAGCAGTAGAGTAACATAACTATCACATTAGAATTTTACAGTCAGTTCAACTATCTTTTGTGAGGAAAAAGAAAAATAGCTTCTCAGATACACAAGGGCTAAAAAAACATTTTAATAATTGCCCTGTACTACATTATATGTTAAGGAAATTCTCCAGGAAGAAGTGAAATAATAACAGATGAAAATTTATGTCTACACAAAGAAATGAAGAGCACCAGAAATGGTAAATGTGTGCATAAGTAGAAAAAGCATTTTTTTCCTATGTTGAATGTATTTGCTGGATAATTAAAGTAAAAACAATATCAAGGTACTGTAATGCTTAGAATATATGTAAAAGTGAAATGTGGGAAAGCATAGCATCAAGACTGAGAGGGGTGTAGGGAAGTATATTGTTGCAAATTCCTTAAGTGTGAAGGGATTACTTGAAGTTCAGTTGTAACATGTAACAAATTAAATACATGTAGTATTGTACACTAAAGAAAACAGTAGAAGTAAAATAATGTTATGTTTAGTAAACAAATCACACAAAAAAATCAAAATGAAAATACTCAATAATGAATTTTAAGGGAAGAAAATTTTAGAACAAAGAACAAGTGGTAGAAATACAAAGTTAATTTTTAAAATATGAGATTTAAACCTGACCATATAAGTAATATTAAGTATAAATAATGAAAACATACCAATGAAAAGTCAAAAATTGGAAGAGTGGATTTACAAAGAAGGCACAATCTAAGTACAACAAACCCACAAACATTAAAAGCAAGAGAATAAAAAAAATAATTTTTTATCCATCCAAAAAAAGCTGGAGTGGCTATGTTAATAGCAGGCAAAATTGGTTCCAGAATTAGGAATATTACTAGTGATAAAAACATGTTTATTTAATTATGATAATGACACTGGTTCTTCAAAAGGAAATAACAAATTTAAAGAATTTGTCAGACCAGTGCTAAAAGTCATTTCAAAGAAACTGCTTCTGAAAAAGTGAAAATGACAAAAATTTTGGATATACTATACTTTGAATGTGTCTCCTCTAAATTTTATATGTAAAAACTATAGTGATAGTATTAGAGGTGTGACTCTCAGCAGGTAATTAGGCCATGGGCCTCTGCCTCATGAGTGGACTAGCACCTTCCCAAAGGCTGCAGGAGTGAGCTCTCCTCACTCTGCTCTTCTGCTACATGAATTCATTTAGTCCTTCTTCCCTTCTGCCTTTCACCATGTGCAGATGCCACAGTGAGAAAACACCACCATTGGAATAGGCCCTCAAGATCCAGATCTTCTGGATCCTTGATATTGGACTTCCCATCTTCTAGAACTGTGAAAGAATGAACTTCTATTGTTTATACATTACCCAGTCTTGTGTATTCTGTAACAGCAGCACAAAGGGACTAGGACAGATCTACACAAACTGTAAAGATGTGAATATGTAAAAACCTCTTACTTATTAATTTCAAAATATTTTTAAATGTAACTTATTTAAAATAAGAACAACAGTAACCTATGGAGGGTTTAAAACATAAGTCAAAATAAAATAAATGAAAATAACACCAAAAATGCTAGAAAGGAGAACATAGAAGTTGTAAGGTTTGTACTGTTTGAGAAGTGAGATAGTATTGTTTGAAGCTAGACTACAAGACTTTTAAAAGCATACACCATAAATCCAAATAAGCACAATCCATATACAATAATCCAAATAAGAACTAAAGGGCTTTAGCTTATAAGTCACTAAGGAGGTAAAAATAAAATGAGTAAATCCAAAAGAAAAAGAAAAAGAACCAAGAACAGAATAGAAAAATAAGTTGTAGGTGGAAATATGGTACATTTGAACAAAATCATAAAAATTGTCACAACCAAATTGATACATACTGCAGTTTAGATATTCTATACCCTTGTTTTCTCCTCCCTCAAGTATCTGTTATTCATAAGGTTGTGTGTGTGCCTATTATTAAATAGCTTCTATCATTTCTCATTTCATAATCTACAATACTGCTTTGTAATATTTTTAAAGTTTAATAGTTTTAATAAATGATATTTGTCCTATTGAATTCTGCTATATAATGTTGATATCTTCTTATTTTTAAAAATAATTTATCTTGTTATTATAAAATGTGGTTTTAATTCTATTGCATCTTATAAATGATTTTTTTGTGTATGCATTATATAAAGTATGTTTTATACACATCATGTATGCATTATTATAAATTATATTATTTATTTATATGTGATAACTAAATTATCATACATATAAATCACCATTTCCTTCTGCCAATTATAGATCCCATTAACTAGTTTAACTACAGGTTTTCTATAATTTTCTAGGACTATTGTCATAATCATGGTTAATGGAAATGTATTACCTCATATTTTTCCTAATCATTTCTTTTATCTTTTTTATGTCCATTTAATAATAGTGGAAGTGATGAAAATTCTTAATTTGTCTGTGATTTCAGAGGATCTATCTCTAGTGTTTCCCTATGTTATAAATTTTCATTTTTACAATGAGTTCTGCACATTTATCATGCTATGGGGTATGCATCACTTTCTATTTCCTTGAGAAATTGGAAATAGCAAGCAATTTTGTCAAATGCTTTTTAGGTTGTGAGAACATAATCATATGCATGTTCTTTTCACTTCTATTAATAAGGTATATTATAGAAACTTATTTCTAATGCTAAACTTAGCTTTGTACTCCTGAAATAAATCCCATCTGATCATATTGCATTATTTTCTTAATGTGATGTTGGACTCTTTCTTCTAATTTTCATCTTTTATTGTTATATCTCTATTCATTAATGAAGACATTGAGAATATATATGGAACATTACTGAATATGAATAATGGTTCTAGTACTTATTATGGAGCAATTTCTTTATAACTTTCTCATTATTGGAAATTGTCCATTGAGATTTTTTTCGTTTTTTTTTTTTATCTCTACTGTGGTAAATTTTAGAAAACTCTAATTTCTTATGACATCATCCATTTAACCTAGTTTCAAAATTTACTTTTGAGGAGATATGCAAATAAATTGTTCTGTATACATATTTTTAAGTTTTGAGTTAATAGTCACTTCTCATTCCAAGATATATTTTGCTTATTTATGATTTATTTCTGCCTGGGATTGAAATGGAGCCAATACAGGAGAAGCAGAGCTCAGAGGTAAAGCATTGCCATATACTTGGGGACCTCTATGCCTGGAACATGCATAAAATTGAAATGTTCACCAGGATCAATTAATTCCTTTTTTTGCCTAAGCCAATTAAAATTGGGTCTTCTCTCACTTTCTAACTGAACACAGTCTTCTAAGAGATCTTACCACCCTCTTCTGAGTTTTTCACACACCCCTAAAAGTGATTATACAATCTCAGCCCCTGTCCCTGTTACAGAGCTGGGGCCTTCCAAGAAACGAGGGAATAAGAAGACCCCCCTCTTTAAACTCCAATTCTTGTGAACAAGTCTGACAGATTTCAGACATGTTGCTCAGAGTAACAGGAATGAGTTTATTGAAAGGATAGAGAAAAGGTGATACTGATTTTGAAAGCCAAGATCTGTCCTCTTGTTCCCTTGATATTGAAGATAAAACACTCAAGAAACACCAAGGCATGTGTAGAAAGCAGAATTTAATTAAGAGTCAGGAGAGAAGGACAGGAGAAAGAGAGAGAGAACCCCAGAGACAGAATCTTCCAAAGAGGACCTGCAGGAACCCAGAGCTGGTGCCCAATGGGAGAGGGTGTGCCGTTTTCCTTTATAGAGTTTAGGTTTCCTTTCTTCTCATGCTCCCTCCTCCTCCTAGCTTGCTTATGTGACCAAAATGCAGGGAAAGTGCCTCCCAGGGCATACTTACTAGCAACTCCTTGTGCTGGAACCAGTGATTCCCAGGAGGTGTTGGTAACCTTGGTAAACTGTTTAGGGACAACACGCGTCTCCTGCACTAGAGTTTTATTGGGGACCCCAAAGAAGTTTCCAGAGAGTCCTGTCCAGGTCCACTTCTTGACTTTTGACTGATGGCAAGGTGACATCAGACTTTCAAGTCCCCACTGTCATGGCAACTCTCTGTTACCCTGGTCCATGCTGACTGGTTCTAATTGGATTTTTAACTATGCATTCTTACAGATTTTATAGTTAGATTTAATCATGCATTCTTACAGATTTTATTCTTATCTCCCAGAGTTTCAGGATCTGATTACAAAACTCTCCTTTTTCAAGGTAACTTGGGTCCCTCTTATCAACATTATTTTGGGTCTGCATTTCTCCTGAAGTTAACAGGTACTGTGATGAGGAATGTGACATGCCCTGTTCACGTAGGCCATTGCTTCTTGGGAAAGAAAGCATGTGGGGGTCAACACAGTGGGCCTATTTTATAGAATTATTCTCTTAACCTTGTTTCTGTTCCCTAAGATCCTCATATTTTAGAAGCCCATACATTAACTAAATGAGACATTATGCACTTTTAGACCATCTGTGAGTGTTCTCTGAAGACATTTATCACACTATTAATTACTTGCTCATGGTTTATTTTTCCTTCTATACTGTGAGAGTTTTCTAAAAAACATATTTTATCTATTTTTTATTATAATATTCCAGGCTCATAGAATACTGATAAATATGCATTTAATTAATGATTTAAAAACTTAGCAAACATTATAATTATCTGCTTAAAGAATTTTTATAGCAAGATTTAAACTTTTTTTTTTCTTTGCATTTAATTGAGTCTTAGATTGAGATGGTGTGCTACAGCTGACAGAGCAGAGGTTCAGAATCCAACAAATCTGTTCTTCCACCCTCTTGATTGGTAACTGGGAAGACACATCTTAAACTTTCTGATACTCAGTCTATACAATGAAAATAATATCTCTTCAAGGACTGCTCTGAAAAACAAATGAGATGCTGCATGTGAAATTTCTTGAAGATATTAGATGATCACCATTTTTTGATCCTTCCTTTTCTCTTCTAACATAGGTTCTCCAGGTGAACATTGGGGCATGCTATGGTATTCTATCATCTACCAGTTTGATTGCTGGTCTTTTGTCAGTGTTTCAGAAAACTCAACCCCTATATCTCATCCTTTCTGATGATGACAGTTCCTCTTTCCTCTTCTTCTGACTATGCAATTCAGACATTTCCTCTAATGCATAGCTATAATTGTCAGACTCAAATTTCTACCTATCCTTCACTCCTACTTTTATTTGTTAAGGACAGTATGAACAAGAAGTATTTCATAACAAAATAAAAAAGGAAAAATATAAGAATTATTTCACTATAATTAATTTAGCCTGAATTTCACCATTTGAAGTTCAAAAAGAAATCTCAAGATTAAGGTTTATCCATTTTGGGGGGAATGATGAATGACTAATGTGACAAAACAACAACAACAAACAAACAAAAACAAAACAAAACAAAAATGGCATCTTGACTTACAGGCAATGCTGTTAGTAACCAGATATCTTAATATCCTGAGATATTTATTTTCCATTTTAACAAGGATTAAAACAGAAAATATGGGAAAACAATGCTAATGTAATCACATTTCCATAGGCTTGTTCTGGGGAGATGACATCCCATCTCATGTGGCACTCTCCACCTAACTTCTCACCCAGATCTGATCCACATGCTAATCAACATGATAACAGTTTCTTTATTGGAGGTATTTCTACTTATTGTTACAAATTGCTCTTTGAGATTTAGAAATAGCAACCCTACTACCATCCCTCAAAGATTGAACATAAAACTGTGAGTTGATTTAAGAGAGGTCTGGCTACATGAAAGTCTGAGAAATATAACATGATCATCCTGCCTCTCAGCAAATTGCTCAGGGAAACTTGAATGGGGTGGGAGGTGATGTTTCCAGGCTACGATAATTAGAGTACCATGGTTTGGAGAACCTACCGGAAAGCTATGATGAAAGGCTGAGAGCTTTGTGGCTTTATTAGAAAAATGCCAAACCGTGCTAACAATGTCTGGAAAATAAGATTAACATTTTTATCCTGGGCTCCAGAGGATGAAAGTAGCCAATTAAAATATTCAGTATGGGAGTACCATGCTGGGCATTTAGTTAAAAGATATGCTTTGAGATTATTTCATTATTCACTACATTGTCTTTGTTCTAATAACCAGAAGGGAGAAAAAAAAATAAACCCTTATTTCTTTTTTCTTATGAAGAAGGGACTCACCTATGTTTTGAATGAGAGCCAGAATAAATAGTCTAATATTTTTATAGCTTATAGTTTAAGTTCAGTATGTTTTATTTTAAGGTCAATCAGCAGGAAAAAAATTATGAAAAGAAATAGCAGAAGGTGATATGTTAGGATGAAGAAGGGTGGGTGGGAGGGAGGAGGATGGAGAGAGGAACATGCCCAGGAGAGTTCATTCAGGAAATCAGTGCTGTGATGTTTCGTCAGCTTGCCAAGGCTAAGTGGATTTTTCTTTGGATACCTCCCATATAATCTTCTGCAAAAATGTCAAAACTCTTCCTGTCATTATTCAATCTTTAGAGACACTCAATAAAGAACGCAACACAGTTTTCTTTTGCATCTTTCTTTGTTTTCCTGTGTTCTGCATCAGGCAGACTGTTACATGAGGGAAGATAATACAGGAAATTAAGAGAGCTGGTTTCTGTTCCTGGTGAGTAAATGATCTTTCTGTTTTCCTCTTTCTTCAGAAGGAAATTTCAATAATAACATTAGCTGTGAAGACTTGCCCCAAGAACTCTGCTGCCTCCCTATCTTCCTTCCTTTGCAAATGTGTGCCCAGCATGTCTAAGTTCTTTGTTTAGTTTTGATTATTTTTCTTCACTCCATATCATCTCAGTCACTAAAATCTGCTCCTACCTTGCCATGTTATAAATGCAAACAATTGATGAGTTTCACGGTAAGCCCTTCATAAAGTTATTGATCCCTAATATGATATCCTGCAAGCACAGATGAGGCATATTACCTGAGATGCACTATTTCAAGTGAACTAATGAATTTCCTCAGAGTTTCTACTTCCACTATCAGATTAAAATTTCAGGTCCTAGCATTACCCAAACCTTGTAGGGGGGAAAAATCACCTAAATACGTTGTGTTTACCTATAAGTTAGATATCAGGCAGTTGATATCAGACAACCCAAACAAAGCATGCTTTGCTTCTGATGATGAACAAGAAAAGCAAAAGACCAATATGAATGAATATTTGAAATATTTGAAAACAAAGGAGGAAGAAGAGGAACAGGAAGAGGAACAGAAGGAGGAGCAGGAGGAGGAGAGATGAAGATCTGAAACAGAAGTAAACCCAGATCCTGATCTGTAGGAAGGCAGGAAAAAAAAAAAAATATATATATATATATATATATATATATATATATATATATATATATATATATATATATATAATTTCTTTCTGAGTTAGTTTATAGTTTTATCTTGATATCAATAAAATACCAACATTTAATTTTTTAAAAATTACTCACAGTGTTTTTGAAGTTCAAATGGGAAAATAAAATGCCTAAGATACTATGAAATGAAAGTCAGAGATGAGCTTAGTGTCATCATTTATTAAAATAATTATGAAACCTCAAACATAAGATTTTATGGTTATGTCTGATCTTATGTATAGACGCAAAAACCCAACAAATAGAATAGAAATGCTAGAATTAGATCTAGCATTTAGGACACTTGGTTATGAAAAGCAGAATATATAATCAGTGAAGTTGACAGTTCAGTACAAGGGGTTAGGGACACTAAATAGTCATCTAGACATGGTCAAAGTCACACCTTCACCTTTCACCAAAATAAATTTCTAGGGGAATAAAGAGGTAAATGTAAAATATAAAATCATCCAACAGGACCATAAAGTGATTCATTACTTACTCTGGAGGAGGAATAATATGTTCAATTTTGACTAAACATTCAGCAACCATTAAAATGGATACATTCAAATAATTTTAAACAGAAGATCTTCATGCCTTGAATGAAGGAAAATCAACAGAAATAACATGAGCATAGAAAAACATAAATTAACATTTTCAGTTCATATTACCTACAAAGGGGTAATTTTTAGATAAATGATAGATAATCTAGAAAGCTTTAAGCGAAAGATTAGAATCACAATAAAAAAAAAGACAGCAAGTGAATGGCAAATTCAAAGGGGAAAGATAAATAAAAAGAGACTGTAAAAATGATTCAAGTAATGGCAATTCTTTCTTTCCAGTTGCTAAGGCCAGAAAACCTGGAGTTAAATTTACTTTTTAATTGCCCTTACTCCACATTTCCAATCTTTCATTAGGTTCGATTCACTGTATCTTCAACATTTATCCAGAACCTGACAAGGACTTCTACCACCACTACCTTGGCCCAAGCTGCCATAACCTCTTGATGGAATTGCTGCATTAGCCTTCTAAATGGGCTTGCTGCTTTTACCCTTGCTCTGTATGGCTTAATCTTAACAGCAATTACAGGAAATTAAAAAAAAAATGTATGACAGATTATGTTCACCTTTCGATCCAATTACTCAGTGGTCTTCCTTTTTTTATCAGAAATGAAAGCCAAAGTCTTTAAGTCATCTGTAAGGACCTGTAAATTCTGGCTTCTCTGGATCTCACTGACAACTTCTATCATCCCCTCCTTCCCAGTTCTGCTGCAGCAATACCCCTTACTATTCCTCCAAAATGTCCAGTTTCTCCACCTTGAGATTTCTGCACTAGTTCTTCCTTCTGCCTGAAACTCACCTTCCCCAGATCTCTCTTGAGTCTACTTCCTTATCCTGACTGTTATCTCCCCTCCACGTTACTCTGTTTTGTTTCTTCTAACAATTATTATCACCTGAAATATAATTTACTATGCATATAGAATAATATGTATGATCAGGTACACATAATAAATTCTTTTCTGTTTTGTTCACTTTTATATACCCCAAACATAGATTAATACTGATATGCTGTAGTTAATAAATATTTGTTCAGTGAAAATTTTAATTGTACTCTTAATCTTTTAAATTCCAACGAGATACTAAATTCTATTTAATAAATCAGCAAATAAGGGAAGTAGGTAATAAACTCAGGCAAAACATACTTTTATAAATTACTGGCAAAAATATAAAATGGTACAAAACACATGAACAAATTTGGTAATATCTGTTAAAATAAATGGTATATGTACCTTAGTATGGGAAATCCATTAGTATTTGCACATGGATTAAATGATATATCTTCAAATTATTCATTGGTATTTTTGTAAAAGTTAAGAATAGAAAAACCTATAAACATTAATTAGTAAAGAATTGGTTGAACATATCATGGTATACTAATTAATGGAATACTATACACCAGTACAAATAATGCAATTTTCTATGTATCAATTTGGGAAGCTTTCTAAATAGCTTTTCTATATTTAAAAGGCAAGCTGCAGAGTAATGTGAGCATTTATCTAGCAATTCTATAATTATGGGAAACTAGGAAAATATCTATTCACATTTGCATATTCATATGGAATATGGAAACTCTAGAAGGATGTAGTAAAAACTAATTGGTGTTCATAGGAGAGTGAGTAAAGGAAAAAAGAAAGAAGAATTAGGGACATATTTTTCTCCCTTCCCTTTTTTTCTTTTTTACTTTTGGATGTTGAACCATGTAAAAGATGCCCTAATTAAAACCTTATATAATCTGAATATAAAATTAATCACAAGACAGTTAAAGCTAAATGAACTAATCTCAATCATATTCAAAAGATTGAGATAAGCCAACATACATGTTTTCCTAAGAACTTAGAAATCTGTTAACTTTCGAGAATAGATTGCAGAAAGTCAATATGTAAATGGATGAAGTCAGCCACATGGAAAAACACCCACCTAAGAAATAATTTCTTAGAAATGGGTGGTCCTAATCAAAGAACGAGGGTGTCATTTCTGTCAAAATATAACTACATTACCATTTTCAAATTGTGACTAACATAATGCTTTTAATAAATTAGAAAGAAAAGAATGTGCATTGAAAGTGGACAGATGATTAAAGAAATACAGAAATGCTAATTCAGAAAAAAGAAGCTAACAACTTTTTCCTTTATTTCCTATGGTGGGAGTCCTGTGGACTATGGTCATTAACATATGGGTCTGCTTAGCATACATACCCAGTGCGGAGATGGATGCAATGGAAAATTAGAGGCTGATTCCAGGATCCACCAAAATTATCCAACTCCATCACTCTGGTTAAATGATTTTCTAATTATAATAGCAGGCAGCTTTCTGAGAGTGAATAAAAGAATTAGTGTTTGGACAATTGCATGTTATATGATCACTAAATTTTGTAGTGAGGTTTAATATGTTTACATTTTGTTTTCTTGAGATATTGGTTAATGTGAGTCCATATCCCTGAATCTGGCCATCTCAGCAATAGTGGCAGATACCCAAACCTACGAAACTGAAAACTAGATTCAGAATTGATATCATATCCCCCAATTATTTCCAGATCTACCACCTGGATGACCCTGTAGGGACATTCCTTATGTTCCTTTGTATTACTGTGCTCCCCCTACTACAATAATGAATGAAGAGAAAAAATGCTGTGGGAAAACAGTGTGCAAAGATGGAGGTGACTAAGTTAACTCCCAGTGAATCCCAGTTTTTAAAATTCAACTAGGATTCAAATGTGAAAAAAAAATATTTATTTGATTACCGAGGATAAGTAATCATCAAGGTATAAATAGAAAAATAAAACTAGAGATCAGATTGTCTCCTATTTTATGAATACAATGTAACCATGAAACGCACTGTTAGTGAGCTACTGAACAGAGAAATCTTCCTACAAAAGCTGAAGAAATTGGATTTATTCCTTCTTAATTTCTATGCCCCCCCCAAAAATATTGATAAGAACCTCCATGTCTTTTTCAATTGATGACCACTTAAGCAAAGAGAAGATTCCATTAGAAAAAAAAACAGTGCCTCCCACATAGCATCACATTGTTCAAACTACTGCTGAGGTGACTAAGGCATTTCTTTTAAGTGTGGAATTATAATGGTAAAAATTTTACAACATGGTTCTAGAAGTTTCAAGTCCCCAATTAATCCAGATGATTTTCTTTGGGGGCTTCTGTTTCAATTTTCTTAAGTCATTTCCACGTAAGCTATTGCTTATGATGGAAATTTTTTCTTTCTGCCTCATATGATGAATTTTTAAGTTAATCAAGTATTTATTGAATAGTAGAGCATAGAGGGTGGTAAGAGCCCCAGGAGACCCCTGTACCAGTTCCTGCTCGTCCCTGAAAGCTACTTATCCTTCTGTGTCATCGGATCTCTTCTTCCTTCCAAAATATGACCTACCAACAATTTCATGACTCTTTCATTTATTTTACTTCACTACTTTCTACCACTTTGATGTTAACTACTTACTTATCCTTGTTTAAAAAAAAAAAGATGCCTTATATAATTATGTAGAAAGTTAAGTGAAGTAACATTTGCAGAAATATAAGGAGATGGTTATTTTTTTCTTTTACAGTCACTGTGCCCTTCACAAATTTTCTCACATAATATTAAAGAGGAAAAAAAAATCAGCAATCACAGAAGTCACTTTATAGTATGCATAGTTAACAAAAAGCAAAATCATGTTTAGAATTTGAATTTTTGGAATCCAAAACATCTTTGCATTCAAGCAGTGAGCAAGATTGGTGGGCTCTCCTTTTTCCTAATAGTTCTGTAAACATACACGGTTCCAGTACTTTTGAGATGGAAACTCCAGGGATGATCTGGGATTCCCAAGAAGCACCACATATCTATGGAATCCCTTTTGCCTGGATTCTCCCTTTGCAACATTTACTTAAACATTCTTCTGACTCACAATAGAACTGGAACCCAAACCTCTGTCTTAGCTTGTGTTCCCCAGGAAACAACTTGAAACAGAAATTAGCATACAGAGTGGCTTTCAGTGACAATATCCGCAGTGAGAGGAGTAAAGAATGCAGGATTGGGTAAGAGGAGAAGCTCCACTGTATTGCAGCTGCAATAGAAGCCTCCTCCATCCCACAGTGACTCTGGAACATCAAAGGCTTTTCATATTGTTCCACATAAAACAAGGGGCTGGGTTTGCATACCCCCAAATCAACAGTCATTAGATGAGGCTACCTGGGAGGAGGCCTATACTTGCAAATGGCATATCTCTTCATCTTGAGACATTTCCCGGGAAGGAATGCAGTTGTAAGCCATGAGCAGACATTGCATATGGTGGCTGGGGAGAATGAGTACCTCTCAAAGAGGGCATCTGGTTGGCATGCAAGAATTTCCATGACA
Source organism: Ictidomys tridecemlineatus (assembly GCF_052094955.1). Lineage (NCBI taxonomy): Eukaryota > Metazoa > Chordata > Mammalia > Rodentia > Sciuridae > Ictidomys > Ictidomys tridecemlineatus. The sequence goes on along the minus strand of NC_135488.1, from coordinate 89,144,219 downwards.
CCTCCTGCCCTTCCTGCCCTTCATTGTAGTAGCCCTGAATTCATGTCTAGATTTTGTCTCTTTGCTTGGGACTGTGGAGAGCGGTGACAGTGACTAGGACACCAGTGTCTGAGATTGGGGTCCCTGATGACTTCATGGCTGTGGCATACTTGGTGGCTGGGAAAGTTTCTGAGCTAAGGCATAGGATGCCTGGTTGCTGTGGAAATGTCCTCCATGCTAGAGTCTTATCAGCTTCGACCTTATTCTCAGGCACAGCAGCTCCTGGGAATGAAGGAACTTCCTTGCTAAGATAACCACAATATTTCACCAGTTCTGCTGCTCCCGAATCTGCCCAGAATTAGTAGCTTTAAACAAAATGGACTTTCTTGAGAACTGCACAATGCTTCTAACATTGCACATTGCAACTGTAGATTGTAACTGAGGAAATAGCTGCATACTGTTGCTAACTCTAACTTTCATGAATATAAAGAATAATGCTTGTATAGTCTTTAATCTGATTCAGAGACATATCTAATAAAGATTGCTGGTGTAATTCTTGACACTTGCTTCTCCATCAGAGAGCAGAACTCCATCTGATCCCAGCTTTATCTTCAATATCTGTATGTGTTGGCTCTTTATTTCTTCCAATCTCCCTTCACCCTTTGCTGGGCTAGGTTGGCCGCACTGTTTGCAGCATGGGACAGTCTTCTTGAATACTTCATCTAACTGAATCATGTTCTGTGTGTTGCTGGTATATTTTTTGGAAGGGCATCTATGAGGCCCATATCCAGAATGGTCATATACTTTGGATTTTTCAGAGGAAATCTCCCAACTATAAATATATTAATAAAAGTTGACCAGGTATTCTGAATTTTATTAATAAAAATTATTATTGTGGTTTGATCTGGAATGCCCTCCAAAGGCTCACATGTTGAAGTCTTGGTCCTGAATACAAACAATGTTCAGAGGCGGGGCTTTAGGGAAGTTATTGGATCACCACACTCATTCATGGATGAATCCATTGATGGATTCATAGCAGAATGGATTATTGAGAGGTAATAGACAATGTAGGAGACAGAACCTAGTTGAAGGGAAGTGTCTTTGAAGGCATGCCCTTGGGGTCAACATTTTGCCCCAGTTCCTTTCTCTCTCTCTCTCTCTCTCTCTCTCCTGGTTGCTTTCCACCATGATGTTTCTGCCTTGCTGTGGGCCTAAAGGCAATGGAGCCATCCAACCAAAGACTGAGAAACTATAAGCCAAAATAAATATTTCTTTAAGTTGTTTTTTTCTCAGGTATTTTATAAGAGTGACAGAAAGCTGACTTACATAATAACAATCTAAAAATTATGAATGTTAAATTCTGTCTCATGTCTTCATTGAGATTTGGCCCATCCTAAATTTCTATAAACTTTGTGGATATAAAGTTCCACTTTGGTTACAAAACTAATGAATCAGCCTCTCTCCTCCTGACACTCACATGCTCACTCTACCATGGGAGTAAAGAAGAAGTATTAGAATCACCAGAATTTTTTGGTGTTGGGCAAGTGTCATTTGAAATTCTTTATTAAATATTGATTACTACTTTCTTTAATACTTGGGGAAAATTTTTAAGATGTTTTCTCAACAAAAGCTAAGAGACTACAAAAGTTATCTTGCCCACTAGACCATGAACCATAAGCCTAAAAATGCTGTTGAGGTTACAGTATTCATCTGGGGCAGTGGAAGCTACCACATTCAACTCGAAAGTTTCGGGTCAGGATGCAAATTGCAAATTTCTTATTTGCCTTTTTTCCTACTTATACTTTTAAAATACTTATAGTTTTCTCTTGGTAATTTTTTTTCCTTGAAAAATCAAACTTCCCTCTTTTAAATCTGAAATTTGGCAGAGTATTTTAGATATGAGTACTGACATTTTAGGGAATGGTTTAATTGGCTGGATTTTATCATCACTGATAGGAGAGTGGAGTTGATTAAGGAGGACAAAAAAAGATGAGTCATGTACTGTAAATAGCTGTGAAGAATGTGACCATGGGCATGGTGGAAGTGTTGAAGCATTGTTTCTAAACATATTTTTGGCTTTAATAATTAGGTCTTTTGAGTAGAAAATTGCTGGGGAGGAAATCAGATGGTAGGGGCTAAGGACAAAGCCAGTAGAGAGAAAATGGTAACAGCTGGCAGAGATCACTTAACAAATGAACCCACTCTTCCAAGATTCCAAGTGAGGATTAAAGGCGAAGAGCAAGAAACGTGTTGAGGTAGGGGGAAAAATATATAAGACATAACAGACAAGGAACATATAAGCACTATGTGGAATAGCACAAAGGAAGATGTAAATTCAGCTCTCAAGGGTGAAAGATGAATGAAAAATGGTTATGGTAATAAGAAACAATGAATATTTTTCTCAAAAGGGAAATGTAATATTTTTTATTTCAAATACTTAAAACTATCTTAACAAAAACTGAATTTTGACCTAGTAAATCTCAACAAATAAAAAGATACTATGTCCTGTGGTTCAAAAGAGGACATTTTGTCGTCTAAGAACAGATTCTTCCATTTGATTCTTGTGCTGTGTTACTGCCATCCTCTACCAACCCTCTGCCTAGGATGGTAGACTTCTTGTAGCAGCTGGTAACGCTTTCACCACTGGTATCTTCCCAGCAATAGGTGACCAGATTCCTCCTCCTGTGTGATCACCCACCTTCCCTTATTTTTGAGTTTCCTAACTGGCAATGAACACACTAAAACATGATTTAAAATGTGCTGCTAAGCTCATGCGGCTTCCAAACTGTGATAGTTGATGGTCAGTACTTACAGTCACCACTCCGCATCTCTTCATGCCAGTGTATCTTTCCAGAGCTCCTGTACATCCACAAAACATGAGTATATGTCAACTATTCAGAAAAATATCATTTATATTTGAGTATTGGACCTATCTATATTATTGTTTTCAGAATAGCTAGTGACTTATGAATTGACATTTTCCTTTCTTTTTTCTCTCCAGTAAGCAAGGCATTTGTTTTATTAAGTCCTAGAAAATAAATCAGTTAACCCACTGAGTTAAAAATCCAGTTTTACTAAGTATTAAATAAGCATGTAGGTCTATTTAGGTCTATTTTGAGAATTAATTTTTTCAGTTATTAAATGTTTAATGATAAAAATTGCTTATTTAATGATAGGAATTTATGCTATATTTTAATTTGACAAGACAGGCTCTTCCTCATTATTCCTCTTTCCAATTTTGGCAATTCTACTGTATTTGTTTTTTCAGATAATTAACAATGGAAGTCTTAAATTCTGTGAAAACTTCTATCTGGGTCTCTGACTGAACCCCATCATTCATGTGTGGGGCAGGTATTAAACTGAATGCTAATGGGGAAAAGATAACAAAAAGTGAGATTTTAATTGCTATCCAAGAGACAGAAATTACAATTGGAGTCCAATAGAGTTAATTGCATGCTAAAACAAACCAAAAACTCAACACTCTGGAATAATAAATATAAACTATTTCAGAATCTCCATGAGATTACATTAACAAAGGATACAAAAATAAGAATTACTTGATGTAAATAAAGCAGGAGAAGACAACACATTTTCAAGATAAAAAAAAAATCAACAGAGGCCAATTCTGAGCTGACAGATGTTGAAATGATAAGAAATAAAGACTCCAAGGCTTCCAATAGCTATTCTAAACACTTTCAAAGTGGTAAAGGATGATGGAGTTGTAAGATAACTCGGCATAGGACTAAAATAGAATAATGACATGCAAAATCTAGAGCTAAAAGTATGCTGGATATCTGATGCTAAAAATTCACTGAATAGACTTACCAGAAGAATATGGATGACAGCCTGAAGATAGTTCGAAAAAAAAAAAAAAGTCTAATCTCAAAAACAGATAAAAATGTTTTTTTAATCTACAGAAAGTTAAGGACCTGTGGGACAATATTGAAATGCCAAATAGATGAAGGCCTTTAAGGAGACATTAAATGGAGCATAAGCATGTATTTGAAGAAATAATGACTGAAAAATTTCACAATTCGGTGAAAGATATAAATTTTGAGGTTCTGGAAACTCAACAGGTCCCAAGAAGCATAAAAGGAAGCAAAAGCAACGAAGTACTTGATGACCAAACAGCTAAAATCCACAGTAGCTTAAAACCATGGGAGAAAGAGAGCAATCAGTTAAATAGCATGTGATACACTCGCTACACAGGAAGGTTTGGGAAATTCTGAGTTGTTTTTAAACTATAAGCGAAGATTTCTGGCAAGGTTCTAGAAATTATGTTCCAGCTGACCTTTCATATAATATTTTGCAAGTGAAAGAGTGGGGACTTCTTTTCCTTGGATCACTGGAGTAAATGAAGCCATTTGAAATAAGAACTATAAGCCGTCCATCTCTCCTTGAGCAGGTTGAGAGGAAATGTTCACTCAGGGAAAAAGCTAGAGATGACTGATACCTGCCATCCATTTTTAGCTCAGGTTAGACATTCCATTTGTCTATCATTGTTTCACACATTTGCCAGCGGATTAAAGTCTTTAGAGCACATGAGCCCTAAGGGAAGAAGAAACCCAAAGTTTGAGATGGCTGCTCCCACCAGAGGGGGGGGGGACTATTAACAGGATTTCACACCAGAATCATGTAAATAATGATATACAGCTTTTTGACACTCTAGGCTTCAACATTACACACATATCCTATGAGCCTTTGTTAAGTCATCATGGATGGTAAATGCAGTAAATTTAATAAAATCTCTCATAATTTTAGCAGCACTTAGAGAAGAGGTTCATGAAGTTTAAAGGAAAACCATTGTGGATTTATTCCAAATGTTTATTCAGATTTGGTCGAATTATCAGTTTATAGTATGTACATTATCATTTCAAGAGAATTTTCCTCAAGGAATAATTCATTTTCTAATACTCTAAAGTTATAGTATTATAAAATTCATTTTATAATAAATACTTTATTATCAAATATACAAATAGTACAGAATAATACGCCTACATGGTTTTTAAGATCTTCAAGTAACTTTCAATTTTTGTAATGTTTACTTTATAATTAGCAACTTCCTGGCTTGTATTAAAATATCTATTGAAATCACTTTTTAATTTAATTCAAGGTTGAAATTATTTTGTGCTGAAATTTCTTGTCCATTTCAGCTCTATTCTCCTGATGTGCTGTCCATGGAGCCCAATGAAAGGCAACCAATGATTAGTCCAATATTTCTCTGGCATATTTTCTCATATGCCTTTGCCTCTGATTCGTAACTACCAACTGTTAAAATTAAACTAAATAAACAAAACTACTGTGGAAATGAGGAGAGGTGATCGCTGTCTCATTACTCCGTTTTCACAGCTATTTTAATGTTACCTCCAAGGGTAGATTATATGTCTTTGGAGGTTTTGTTCCCCTTTCTAAAGGTTCATAAGCTGATAATTTGTTGAAACTGACTCAAAGCTAAAATGAAGAAGTCTATTCTGTAGCTGTAATTTCCACTGATGTTCATCTGGTTTTCTAGAGACAGAAAACTTGTTTTAATAAATCGTCTTAACCAACAGCAGCTTTTGACAGATTTCAACATAGGCATGAATCTCTTCCCCTGTGAAGGATAAACCCTCTGAGAGCCATCAACTAAATAGTATAAGGCTTCAAAACAGGGTGAGGACTAGGGACTAAGAAAGTTTAATAAGGATATGGATTTGAAATGATTTCTAAAATATGATAGGCAGTTGACTCAGTGTCTCTATAAGGAGGGAGATTTGAAATCTGTCACCCTGGGATCAGGTGTACACCAACAGAACTGTAGAGGCAGGAAGTCTCCAGTACTACAAAAATGATAGCCAACCTGAATGTAGGAAAGATATTTTTGTCCAAAAGATGTCTGAATTAAAGTTGAAGACCCTTGATTTTATTCTGAAATCAACATGGAGCTATTCAACGTTTTATGCAGAACAGGGAAAAACAAACAAACAAACAACAACAAAAAGGTAGAAAGAAAATTTGTCAATTTTTTTAAAGAACCCTCATCAGAAAAACACACTTTCCTTTGGGAGTAAAAGCAGTTACCTTAAATGAGTGAAATTTTTAACTAAAAATAAAACTTAAGTAATACTATTTGAATCATAGAACTAGTTTCATCTTTCATAGTTCCAGGTGATCTTCAAAAAGATGACGTTAGCAAGAGTGGTGAAAATTACCATAACAGCTGGGTGGTGCCAGAATGCAACCAGTTTCAAAACTTCTTTCCAGAGGAGGGTCTGTCATTTGATATTTTGGTTCCCTTGTATGTTTGTCCTGTGAGAATGCCGTTGAAGTGAGACTGTTGGAAACGGGTCACATTTTACCATTACTATTTAAGATGCAATACAGTTCAATTTGGGAATGAGATATAGTAGTTTCTAAAGCACTCTGTGAAGTAGTGCCATAAAATTTGAAAATTGAACCTGTTTATAACACTATTTTTCTTTAAATATGCTTTGAAGCATGGATATTCAAGAGCTGACTTTAAGCAATCACCAAATCAGAATGCATCATGAGGGGATTGTCAGATACATTAAACCTTACCTTTCAGAGTTTGGCATGACTTAGGACTCTTGTTTTCTGATTGTGTCAGGAAAGCTCTCAAGATTCTGATGAGGTCTCTGTTTCCTTTGAGGGTGTGAAGTGAGCTACAAAATCCTTGATTTTCCCTTCTGACATTTTTGGCTATTGAGACATTTTACGTTGTGCCTCTATTTCAAATTTCTTTTGAAGAAATAGTAATTCTGCCTTAAAAATAAAAGACACTTGATTTTTCTGCCTCATAATGTTTTTGTTGTTGTAGTTGTAGTTGTTGTTTGTTTGTTTGTTTAACTAGTAAGCCAGAATCTTTGCCCTAGTGTGCTTTTTTGAAAAATACCTTATTTAAATTTCATGGATTATCTGGAGAATCAGTAAAAAAGAAGACTGGGATGTTTCTTTTCTCTTGTTCTTCACCACACTATTAGGCAATTCATCTTCCCAGCCCTGTCAGGAATGCTTACAGAGAATAATGTTCTTCTCAGAGAGGACAGACACGATAAAATGGTGGCTGGTCTAAATAGAAGTTCTTGTGACTAGCTACAACTCAGATTTTAAAACCCTGCTTTCGCTATTTGAATTAAGGAGAAGGACTTTTCATGCAGCAGTTCTGTCCTATTGATGGAAATGGCAATGTTTCTAAGAGGCAAATAAGTTCTTAAACGACATTAGATGAACAGTGTAATTTGTATAAGAAGGAAGGAAGGGAGGGAGGGGGAGAGATAGGGAGAGGGGAAGGAAGAGAGAAAGAAAATTTATGAAATTGATCTTTAAAGACCAAAATATGAGCTCAAGAAGACAGTCAATGAGAAGCTGAAATCTTATGAACATTTAGCAAGAGAGGAAATTGAGACCTTGATAAAAGATGCTAATGAGAGTTTTGTCCTGCTGTGTGTGCGTGTGTGTGTGTGTGTGTGTGTGTGTGTGTGTGTGTATCTGAGACTTCTTAAAGTGTTACAATTCCAATACAACGTGTTTTATATAGTTGGCAAGATATCCAGGACTCTTAAAATATGAAGAGGAGAAAATTGAATGCCATCCTAAACTGCAATTTAATTTTTTTAAAAATTCAATTGATCTATGAAGAAAAACCAAATATTCAGAATTTTTGTTCTATTTGGCATCTGTTCTTCTCTCAAGTATTAACTTTGAAGAAGACATAATTCTCTGATAAGCATACCATTCCAGAGCAAAGCAGATATAGTCCTTTGAAACTGAGTTTCTAAATGAGTTTAGGGAATAAGAGAGTAGAGTATCGAAGGTCATAAACCAGGCAAAACAGACTCATGTTTTCTGTACCTCAATAGACTCAACTTTATCTCTCCATCTAAGAAACTTCAGGATCCTATCAGTAGACATCTGCACATCTATACTGGTGTGTAGGGACTATGTGCATATGGTGCGTGTGTACATACAATTATGCATACTTATGTACATACATCATACAAAAGCAATAGCCTAGATCTTTCAAATATCGAATTGGAAACTATATGCATTGCCAATAATGCATAAGTGATTGTTCTGAATGCCACAGATGTCTTTGAGGATACTTAGAACCAGTTTTTCACAGTCATCAATTCTAAAGATTACCCTAGGCCTGCTTTCATATAATAATCTCTCTCTTATTTTTTCTCTTCTTCCACACATCTTCTCTACCCTACTCATTAGAATGTTCTGTATTCTCTGGAAGCACATTCATACAGTAACAGATGCTTCCCTTGAGATCCCATAGTGAAAACTGTGGTGCCCTGCGTGTGGCTGGTGCATCACCAGGGGTTCTGAATGACAGGCTGCTGTCTGCGCTAGCTGTGCTGCCCAGGTGATGCTGCATGGAGCAGAAGCTTGCCTGCTGAACAGAACCTGGCAACGCTTTTCTAAGGAGGTCTGTATTGCTGCAAGATGATGCCTATCATACTAAAATTGCTAAATCGTCCCTCTGAGAGTCGTTTTCCTGTAAGATTTATTTTTATTTTGGTTTGTTTTTGTTATTGCTGGGGGGTGGGAGAGAAATGAAGACAGAGGAATATATTTTGTAACAATATTCTGGGAACTCATTTTGCTATGCGTAAATTTAGGCATATATATATTTTTTCCCCAAAGGAAGTTTCAACATGTAATATGTTTATTTTATCTTTTGGCTTTAAAAAGTCCTCTGAGTTGACAAACAGACAAAAAAAAATCTCATCAAAAGCTGCATGTATTGCATTTAATTCATCAATTTCATGACATGCTTTGGGATAGGGAAATCATAATTAAAGCCTTAAGTGCTAGGAAAAACACTGAGTTTGCAGCTATAGAAAATAACAATTATTAATGATAGCCTTTTGGTGTTGGTCTTTTAAAGCTTATGACATATTAAAATCAAAAAATTTAAGTAAGTTAGTAAAGTCCTTGGCTTTTTGTGGAAATAATTTTGCTAATACCTATGGGTCCACCAAGAAGTCCTATCGGAAGAAGAGATGGTTCTTTCAATAAGTCAATGCCTAATAATTACTATCTCCCTAAACATAACCTATAGTGTTCATTTTGGGGGGGGCGAGGGAAGGATAAGACACAATTAAGTAAAGCAAAGAAGAAGAAAAGCGTTCTTAGGTCAAATTTCTTTGTAAACTATATTAATGTATCCATAAAAAAAATTTATGTCTCTCATTTTCATATAACTTGTTCAAGAAGAATGAAGTAATTTGCTTGAGTTGTTGTAGACAGGTCCATGCAACAGGTTCTTAAAGTTTCAGAGAATGCTGGAGACTTTTCTATGTGTTCTCACATATTGAGAAACAGCATTGCCTGCACCTGTGTTAAATCTATAGGTATTTGTTCCCAAGACCAGTTAGGCTGTGTCAGCCAAATTAGAAAGATTGCCTTTTTTTTTCTTTTAAACAAAAGGTGTCACTCGGGCAGTCCAGGAAAGGGAGAGAGGTAAAATGAGTTGTCAAGTTTAAGTGAAGGATCCTACATGATCAAATTATCTTGTCTACTGTGTGCTCCATATTAGCGGCACCATTATCTGTCTTGTTAGCAATTTCTCAACAGCGTCTTTGCATCGCCTGGGGCCGGATTCATGTTTGCTAAATATATAAATGAATAAAAATCTATTAGGTATGCACAGCTTCAAAGAAAGTACTATGACAGTTTAAAAGGACATAAATACCGTGATTCCTAAACTCAGCAATCAATTGACAAGACAAGCCCAAGGTGACCTAAGAGTAGTGTTCTTTTTTTGAGTAGCACAAATGGACATTTTTAGGCAGAAGGGGTAAGTTAATCCCTGAGAGTATGTAGTCTTATTATACACTTTTAAATACTTCCACTAATTTATTTCTGTTTGGTATTCCTCGTGTAGCCTGAGTCAAAAAAACTTACAATCTTTGGCTCCTCTCTTTATTTTTCCCATCTACATCTGACCCATAAATAAATTCTCTGTCTCTAATTTCAGAATAGATCCAGAATCTTGACACCAGATATCCTGCTGCCACTTTAATCTGAACAATCATCCCTTCTTTCTTATTTCTGCCAAAATTCTTCTGACAAAATTCTTTCTGACAAAATTCTTCTGCTTTTGATTCAGCCAGCAGCTAAAGTAATTTAAAAAAGTAAACCACATTATATCATTTTAATGACTTCCCATTTTACGGTGCATGGTATGGTTTGAATATGAAGTATCCTTCAAAGACTTGTTTTGTTGAAGACTTGCTTCCCAATGCAACAGTGTTCAGAGATGGGGCTTTTGGGGTATGATTGGATCATCAGGGCCACGGCCACATCATTGAATTAATCCCTTTGATGGATTAATAATTTAAACAGACTATTGGGAGGTGATAGAAACTGGGAGGCAGGACCTAGCTAGAGGAAGTAAGTCACTGGGGATGTGCATGGAAGAGTGTTTCTGTGACTGGTCTCTTCCTCCCTGCCCCCCGTCTGTTTCCTGGTTGCATGAACTAGGCAGCTTTCCTGGACCACACCTCTGCCATGAAGTCTGCCTCACCTGAGGCCCAAAGCATTGTAGCCAGCTGATCATGGATGAAAACCTCTGAAACTGTGAACCAAAATAGATCTGTCCTGAATGGGAGAAAATCTTTTGCCATTTGCATCTCAGAGAATTAATCTCCAGGATATATTAAAAAAATTTTTAAAAAATCTTAGCACCCAAAATAATAATAATAATAATAATAATAATAATAATAATAATAATAATAATAAGCCAATCAATAAATGGGCAAAGGAACTGAATAGGCACTTCACAGAAGAAATATAATTGATCAACAAATATATGAAAAAATGTTCAACATCTCTAGCAATTACAGAAATTAAAATTAAAACTACACTGAGATTTTATCTCACTCTAATCAGAATGTCAATTATTCAGAATATAAATAACAATAAAATGTTGGCAAGGTTGTGAGGGAAAACGTTCACTCATACATTGATGGTGGGACTGTAAATTGATGCAGCTACTCCAGAAAGCAGTATAGAGATTCTTCAGGCAACCTGGAATGGAACCATCATTTAACCCAGTTATCCCACTCTTCAATATATGCCCAAAGGACCAAAATCAGCATTAATACCGTAATGCTTCCACATCAATGTTTATAGCAGCTCAATTTACAATAGCTAAACTATGGAACTAATCTAGGTGCCCTTCAACAGATGCATGTATAAAGAAAAAGATAGTATATATACACAATGGTATATTACTCAGACATAAAAAGAATGAAATTATGGCATTTTCCAGTAAATGATGGAATTAGAGACTATCATACTGTGTGAAATAAGCTAATCTCAAAAAACCAAAGGCTGAATGTGCTCTCTGATATGCAGATGCTAACACACAATAAGAGGGGTGGTAAACATAGATATACTTTAGATTAGACAAAGGGAAATGAAGGAGAGGGAGGGAGTATGGGAATAGGAAAGACAGTAGAATGAACTGGACTTAACTCTTCTATGTTCATATATGAATACATGAGCAGTGTAACTCCCTATCACGCACAACCACAAGAATGGGATGTTATACTCCATGTAAGTATAAGATGTCAAAATACATCCTATTGTCATGTCTAACTAAAAGAACAAACAATTTTTTAAAATAAATTAAAATAAATCTGTCCTCTTTAAAGTTGGTCATTTCAGGTATATTGATCACAGAAACGAAAAGCTGACTAGCACAGAAAATAGCAGAAGTTAAAACCTTTCACAGTGCCCACAAGGCCCTCTACTCTGTTCAGAGATGGGGCTTTGTATCCTCTTGGGCCTCCTCTCTGCTCTCCCCAACTTGCTTACAATGATCCTGCCATGCTGGCCACCATGATGGTCCACAAACCCTCCAGGAAAACCTGCCTTAGAGACTTTTTTCTCAGTTTCCTCTCTCTAGACAGTTCTTCATGCAGACACCTGCTTAGCTCACCCCCTCTCCTCATTCCAGTCATCGTTCAAGTCTTTCTCTAAGAGTCATATTATCTGCTCTACATTGCAAATGGCATACACCCTCTCATCTCGGCCATTCTGATTCTCTTTACTATTTCTACTTATTATTTTTCCTTAATATGCATGACTCTTCAAATATGTCATTTTGGCTTTTATATTTATTGGCTTTTATATTTATTCCATCACAAAGAGGTACTCTCTTCTTGTCTTTTTTTTTTTTTTGAGACAGGATCTCATTAAGTTGCTTATAGCCTTGCTGAGGCTGGCTTTGAACTTGTGATTCTCCTGCCTCAGCCTTCCATTTGTTGGGATTATAGGCATGCACCACGATGCCTGGCTGATTCTAGTCTATTTTGCCCACCAAAGTATTCCAACAACTGTACACTAGGATTTGGCACTGAGCCACAGACGTGGTGAATAACTGTTGAATATGTGAATGGCAAGGTTTTATCTGTCTTTATTCACCTCAGTAACAGAGGAAAATAAAACACACTGGAAGCAAAGGACTTGGTACGGGATGAACATAATCAGTGTCTTACTTTGCCAGCTCAGATTACGGTAACCAATACCTCAGACTGGGGGGCTTAAACAATAGAACAATTTTTTTTCTCACAGATTTGAAGGATGGGAATTCAGATCAACATGCTGGCAGGTTTGGTGTTGTTTTGCAGATGGCTGAACTCATATGAGAAAGTGGATGCACACATCTCTTTGTCCCCTTAAAAAGAATATCCTGGCTGCACATAAATATTTGTAGATACTGGCCATGATGGTGCTTGGCTATAATACCAGTTACTTGGGAGGCTAAGGTAGGAGGACCACAGGTTTGAGCCTAGCCTGGCTAACTCATTGAGACCCCATATTGATATAAAATTTTTTTAAAAAGGCTCTCTAGTTGGTGGTAGAAAACTTGCCTAGCATACACAGGCACTGGATTTAATCCCCAGTACCAAAAATAAATAAATAAGGATGACCAGGCTTCAGATTCAGAGATTTGTATTTCATTAGTGTGTGGGGCACAGAGTCAATTTGCCAATAATGTCCATCTCCTGAAGAATTATTGTTCTGTTATGCTCAGAGTTGTGTTTTTCATAATAATCTGCTGAGTACAGAAATGCTACTCAAGGCCAGTGGTGCATGCCTATAATCCCAGCAGCTCAGGAGGCTGAGATAGAAGAATCTCGAGTTCAAAGCCAGCCTCAGCAAAAGTGTTATACTAAGCAACTCAGTGAGACCCAGTCTCTAAATAAAATACAAAATAGGGCTGGGGATGTGGCTCAGTGATCAAATGTCCCTGAGTCCAATCCCTGGTACAAAAAGAAAAAGAAAAGAAAGAAATTCTATTCAAGATGAAAAGATGTTTAATAGTAAACAGACACACAATATGAATAAACTGATCTTCTTTTCTTCTAATATGACTTTTAGACTTTAATTTGAGGAAATAAAGTGGGACATCATTTTCTTTATGATTTCCCATCGTTACGTCATTACTCTAACTTGTGTTAGACAAGACTGCAAAGAAAAATGCACATCTACCAATTCAGGTATACTCCCTGTAGGATTCAATGATCTTTGGAGCAAATTTTGTTCTTATTTCTTTTTGAATAATAGTAATTCTGATATATACCAGGATGATGATCGTCTCAAGCTTACAAATCTGGATTCCACTGGCAAGCTCAAACACTTTCCTTAGAATCGAACTGCTCTGTGAATGGAGTGCATCAAGTCGTGCTTTCAAAATAAACAGCATGCCCTACTGGAACCAGCCCTCACATGAGAACATGTAAGTTCCAACATTACTTTCCAGGCTGAATTTCAGCAGAAAATTTCAGACTATTACAGAGACTGAAATAAAGATAAATCCTCAAAGAGGCAAAAAAAAAAAATCCAGATTATTTCTTCTCAAGCTGTCCCATGATCTCTAATGCAAACGTTTTCTTCTGTGCCCCAGCTATTATTTTCATCAACAAAGGAAATTTCCAAATAAGAGCTATGTGAGCCTCAAACATTTCTGCCATGTCCTACTTTTCCCCAGGGAAATTAGCCCTAATAAAATAGTGTTGATTTATATTACTAAATGGGATCATTCAAAGCATCATTTTTTTTTTTTACTAATGATAATCTGCTCTAGTTTAGGTGAACATTCATAGTCATAAAAGGGCTGGCATGTATATATTTTAAATTCTTAAAGAAAAAAATAAGCTGGAACTTTTTCTCTAAACATCCTGAGGAAAGAGACAATGTTTTATTCATTTGATATTCACATTCACCCTCCCAGTCTAGCATGCCATGTGGAACGTACTGACTGAATGCTGAATTAAATTCCTCTCATTCATCCTATTTCCACATTCACAACATTTGTTTCTCTCATGTTCCTGTTTTTCTCATTGGAGATACAGAGAATAAATATAACTTTTGAACATGAAAAATCTTTAGACATTTCATGACAGCTATTTTGTTTCCATCCTCCCAGTCTTCCTAACTCCAGACTAAACATTTCCAATTCCTTTAAATGTTTTCACATCTTAGGGCATCAGCCACCTTAACACCCTCTCCACTTGGTCTTAGATCAGAGATTTTGAAGCTGAAGTCCACTGACTCGTAGGGAATTTATAGATAGGTTCAAGGAAAGTGGCAAAACTTCTGAAAGTGTATGCAATGTTTTGTGTGCATGTAATCAAACACATTTCGCTGTAGAATTATCAATGGCTCCATTGACATTTCCCAGTGGGAGATCACCTGTGATTGCTCAAAGAGATGAAAACGTTATTCAGTCTCCTATTGTTGATTGTAAAACGTGATCCCCAAACTTGTACAACCTTAAGCTTGCACAAATAGTCTGATATTTCCCTTGATGGAAACACTATTTTTCTATTAGTTACAAATCAAGCTTCCAGGCACCTCTGTCATGTGATATTCTGAGTTCAGATTAAATTTAATTGCAAATAAAACCACTAAGTCTTTTATCATCACACACATAAAATCTCCTGCTTAAACACATGCACACTCCCATACCCCCTCACACACAGTTATTATCAAGCTGGTTTCATCTGCTACTTTTATATATATATATATATTTAGTTTGTAATCTATATTTTACATTTATACCTGTCAAATTTCATCCTGTTGACTTGAGCCCTTCATAATCATAGACATTTTCATGCATCTTGCTTCTTATGCTAATTAACTTTTCCAGTTTCCTGTCATTTATAAATTTGATAACTGTGACTTATCTCTCATATTTCTAAGTTGTTGATAAAGTCTTGATAGCTTTGTATCAGCCTTAAGAGACCAGCCTTCAAGGTGCTGTGAATTCATTAATCCACAAGATCTTTGGGGGCTTCTAAGTGTATATATCATATAATGCAAATCTCTCCAATATTCTAGAAGTGTTATCATGAAAGGCTTTTGGTAATGCCTAAATGAAATTAGGGCTTCTTATATCAACAACATAAAATGTGATTATCCTTTCACCTCAGAAGGTAAGTTTAGTTTAACACTAGAGTCAGTTAGCATCAAGATACTGGCTTTTCCTTTCCTAAATTTTATTTGATAATTCAAGAACATTGGCATATTGAGGTAATCATTGAAAAAAGAGCATTAATGCAAGACAACACATTAATTCATAATAAATACATGACTAAGAATATAAATAACTACTATTTACTATATATTTCAAAAAACAAAAAGAAAAGACTTTGAATGATTTTACTATAGAGATATGGCAAATGATTGATGAGATATGATTTAAATGTTACACTATATATGTGTATCAAAACATCACTTGGCATGCATTAATAAGTATACTTTTATGTTTTATGTATTAGTTCAAAACCAAATTTTGAATAAAATAAGCATTCTCAAATAATCTTAAAGTCTATGAACTTTTAATGTTTAAAATAGATCATTTGGAAATTCATTTTTAAAGCAACGATACACAAACATGCAGCTTAAGAAGAAAGGGAAAAATTTAGCCACCTTGGGTAAAATAATATTTATTAAACTTCAAGCATGATCATAAATAATATCCAGATGTCTTATTAATTTCAATAAGATACAATATATAATATGATTTCTCATGTGAACAACTTTAATATATATATATTAAATATACATGTATATGTATATATACATATCTACATATATATACACATATATATTTACACACACACTTTTATATTTATATTTTGGAGGAAATGGCTCAAATGAAATAAGAGCAAATAAACAATTCAATATATAAGAGAAAATATGTGGCAAACAGAATGCTTACAATTGAAAATCAAAGTTATGAATTTCAAAATCAATATTTTACCTTGAGAAAACGTATTGCTATTTTAGAAACAGAAAAACACACAAAACCCAAAATTTTAAGAAAGAAAGTTAACATTTTTAGAATGTTTTATTCTATCATACTTTTAAAGGCTTATAAAATGCATTTTTATAGTTTTTAATACTATTGGTATTTAAATTTTAATTTTATATTGAATAATTACTTTGGTTAGATGTAGAATTCTCTATACAATTAGGAGGAGATAATGAACCAAGAAAGCAAGGAGATTCAAATATCTGCTGAAGACCCCTGTAATCTATAATATATTACTTTCTTCCACCAAATCACTTTTAGCTTTTACACAGAGAGAAAGAATATATAGAAAGAAGACAAGATCCAAGTAAATGCTGACATTGTTGAAAGACCATGCCGACATTTTGATAAGCAATGTCATTGTTGGCTTTTTGGTTTTGCTTTTCCAGAATGTGGAATCACTTTTCTTTCCTTTTGAAATTTATGTTTCTAAGATACTGTTGTCTTTCCTGAAATTAAAAAAATGAATAAATAAAAATTTTAAAAAATTTGTAAGCTATTATTTTCATATGCTACATGCATATATATTTACTTTTGGTAATGTTTATCTCCATCAAACAACATAGAATTATATTATGGGTTATATCAATCATTCTCACATCAAAATGGCACCTCCACCTGGAAAAGTACATAACATCTTTCTAAAAATAAGTGCCTAAGAAGTTTATTTCCTCTAATGTTTAAAAATCTTGTGGTTATGTACTCAATCTTGAATTTTCTTGTTCTTGACATTTTTTGAGACAGGGTCTCGCTAAATTGTAGAGGGTCTTGCTATGTTGCTGAGGCTGACTTTGAAATTGGGATCTTCCTGCCTCTGCCTCCTGAGTCACTGGGATGACAGGCATGCACCACTATGCCAAGCTGTGATGATCACTTTTGAAGTATTTCATTGATTCATTACACCGAAAGATGCACTAATAAACTGGATTCTGAACCATCTTTGTCAAGTGTAATGTTTAGTTGGAAAATATTTCAGCATAAATGAAAGAAATTTTATATTAAGTATTAAGAATTATTTTCAATATTATAATTCAAGTAGAACTAATAGTATGCATAAAAGTTATACAGTAGTCCTATAGAATAAATTATTTAGATTCTCTTAAATTGTTTTTCTATATCTCCCTTTACTGATCTTCTTCACTTTTCAACTTTGCATCAAAGGGAAAATCTGAAAACTTATAAGCATTATATCAGTCTTAATAAAGCTAGTTCCTGAGTTAACATCTTCAGACTAAAACATTCTACATATTTATACAGAGGCAGGAATAGATGGTAAAAGCTTTTTCTGAAAATTTTAATACAAGTTCTTTCAGTTTAATTTGGAAAGAGATATAAGGATTAAGGAGAGTTGAGTAAATCTCTTGTTCTGAGTAAAGTTAAGTGAGTACTGTTTTTTTGTTTTCAATTTTATATTTCAAAATTTTTTCACCATGTTAATCTCAGTAAAGAGCCATCTTTCTTCTCATATCTCTTTAGATAACTTCTGAAACCAAAGAAGATAACGGAATAAATATTTTTGTCTCTAAAATAATTTGTCTTCCAATGCTAATTATAAAGTTTTGAAAACAATATGTGAGAGTGATTTCTTACTAAATTTTAATTGTACCTTTTGTGAGAATAGTTTTCCCACTCTAATTTACTGAAAAAACAAATTTTTCTATGACAGTTAATTTTGTTTTGTTAAGCTTTTTTTTTCTTTCAGCAAGTCTAACCACTTCATCTTAAAAACTGTTTCTGTGAAAAAACGTTTTCCGTTTCTCTAGAAAACAATTTATGAACAAATGTTTGCCTCAAACCTGGTATTATGTGGAGAACTTATTATATTGAAAATGTCTGTCATTGGGTGACATGGTGGTGTCATTATTAACAGTAATAACAAGTTCTGGGCACCAATTTTCATTGCCAGTAGGCTTAATTATAGATGTTAAAAGGCACCATAGAAATAATCCATTCCAATACTACAAGCCCTCAAAAAACAGATCTCTAGGTCCATTTTCCTTTAAAAACAGCAGCAAAAATAACCACACTGAAACAAGGATATAAATTTGTAATAGCTGTATTTTACAATTTAATGGGGATGGGGGATAGGAAGATAAACACCTGCTCAGTCCAATCCCTGGGGGCCCCCTGAGGCATCTACATCAAAGTTTTAATTCGAAAATGTCAGATCTAGTCCACCCATTTAAAGACATGAAACAGATTTAGAAAGGTAAAAATAACTTGGAAGAGCCAATCCAGAATTCAGTGTATTTAAATAAAGCTGGGGGTCTCTTCTTGCTACTGAAATCAATTATCAGCACTGCCTGCCCCGTGACCAAAAATTTAGGATATACATTGGTGAAAAACCCAAAATTGGTATTTTCACTTCAAAGTTCTATCATAGGTGATAAATTTAGAAACAGATTTGTGGGATATGAAGGACTTTTAGGAGGAGGAATAGGAGGTACAGTGAACCCGAAGGCTATATGTACTGCATGGAGTCTTCATCAGCCAGAGGTGAGTCTCTTTTCTTCTGTGGCTGGAACATTGCAAGGGATTTGAACCTTCTGAAGTGAGTTGGGGTTAACTAAAACTTAAGGAAGGGCTTCTTTTCAGAAAAAAAAAAAGAATTAGGGAGGGTCAGAAGGCAGGAGGGGTGGCAAAAGCAAAGGACAGTTCACAAGAGCTGCTATTACAATCCCCGGTATCATTAAACTAACTTGCTTTAGGTGATACTGTATGTAGTCATACAATTAATCTCTAGTGTGGCACATTTACATGTAATGTATGAGCCCTGTTCGTGCAAAATCAGGGAGATTTTAGTTTGTAAAACTAACTGACCGCGCTAAAAATATTAAAGAAACTCAGTTGTAGGCTGGGGTTGTAGCTCAGTGGTTGAGCGCTTGCCTTGCATGTATGAGGCACTGAGTTCTATCCTCAGCACCACATTAAAAAAATTAATAAATCAAAGATTAAAGAAGAAGAAGAAGAAGAAGAAAAAGAAGCACAATTGCAGGTTTACATAGCTTTTGTTAGCTTTTCCATTTAAAAAAATTTTAAAAACCTCTCTTCACTAAGCCCATATAAGACCCAAAGAAAACAAAAGTAGCTATTCTCTTTTCCAACAAAGTGACCCCAAAATAAAATTAGTTAACAAAGACAAAGAAGGTCCCTACATATTGGTAAAGGAAAAAATCAAGCACGAATATATGATGGTGAATATTTATGGACCAACATTCATTTACCTAACTACATAGAGCAAATACTACTTGACATAAAGTCTCAAAGGAGCCCCTAGATGATAATACTGGGCAATTTCTATACACCTCTCTTACTAAAAGATAGATTATCCAGATATAAAATCAACACAGACACTGTAATTTATATTATAAATCAACTAGACTTAACAGACATTTTAACAACAGTTGAATACATTTTTTCATCAGTTGGTCATGAATATTTCTCCAAAATGGATCATGTTTCTTGCCACAAGGGAAGTCTCAGCAGATACAAAATGTTGAAATAATTCCTTGCATTTTATCAGAACATACTGGAATGAAATTAATAACCAATAGCATAAAAAATTACAGAAACTATAAACACAAATGGAAATTAAAAAATACACTTTTGAATGATGAATAGATTATTTAAAAAATCAGGGAAGAAATTTAAAATTTTTGAGAATCAAGAAAAGAAATGCAATGTACCAGAATCATGTGATATAGCAAAGGCAGTTCTAAAGGGAAAGTTTATAGCTACGAATGCTTACATTAAAAAAATTGGAAATATCCAAAAAAAATAACAATGAAGCATCTCAAGGTCTTAGGAAAACAAGAATAAACTGTTCTAACAATGAATACAAGGAGAGAAATAATAAAGATCAGAGCTGAAATGAATGAAATAGAGAATGAGAGAACAATTAAAAGGATCAATGATAAAAAAAACAGTTGATTCTTTGAAAAAATAAATAAGATGCATAAACCTTTAGATAAACCAAAAGAAAAAAACATGAAGACTCAAATGAATAAAATTAATAATGAAAAAGGAGATATTACAACAGATACCACTGAAATGCAGAGGGTCATTAGGGATTATTTTGAAAACTTATATTTCAATAAATTGGAGATGAAAACATTTGAAAGGAAAAATGACTTAAATATTTGTCATTTTAACAATATTTAACTTGTGTGCATAAAAATATATGCACATGACATAAAGTGATATCTTCATATCTTCAAGATAATCTGCAAAATCAAAAAGTAAAATTAAAATTTAAAGAATAATTTTTACCTTATTAAAGAAGTATAGCAAGAACATTTGAGTTGTCAACAGCATAACTTTTTGTGTAGATTTAATGACTTTTTGTTTTTCTGAGTTTTTAAACTTGTCGGTTGGTTAATATAGATTAATATTCACTCAATGGAAATTTTAATTCACATATAAAATATATACCTCTTCATTTCTGCTCATACTTCAGTGATTAAAATATCATACTATTTCTGTATAGCACCAAATGAACTTGTGGTCCAAGAGCAAATGGGACAAGATAAGGAAGCTGTTATCTGTGAAAAGTGCTCGAACTCATTTTCTCTAGGTTTTCATTGTGATTGAGAACATAGAAATGAAAAAAAAATATATAGACAACTTATAAAATTCAAAGAACACATCTTATTACCTCCAGGGTTTGACACACTCCAGCTGGAACTTGCTCAAATCTTAGTTAAATCTGTCTAATTTTAATGCCTTTACTATGATTCTAATTTACAGCCAATAAACTGCACCCATAGAAGTGGTACATTTCAATGAATTTAGACAGAGGCACATACCTGAGAACCACAGACACAATTAAGGTGCAAACATTTCTACTAGCTCCACGGGTTTCCTTGTGCATCTCTGAAGTCCATCGCTCCCTGTACCCCATGTCCCAGACAATTGCTGACCTGCTTTCTACCACTATACCAGTTTTCATTCCTTAGAATCTCATGTAAATAGAGTCATTGAATGATTTGAAGTGTCTGCCTTCTTTCACCAAGAATAACATTTTGAGATTCATCTGGGTTGTGTGTATCACTAGTTGGTTCCTTTCACTGGGCTTCGTGGTTTGAATTGCTGTGATTATATCTAATAACATCAGAACATGAGATTCTCTACTTTTGAAATTCTTTAAGAATCTTTACTTTTGATGGCCCTTTCACTGGCAGATGACTAGAAGAAACAGAATTCTCAAGCTGTTAAAAATGGCCATGAGTTGCTGTATTATAGACATAATTACAAAGAAAATCTTCATTTTAATCTTGCTAAGTCATCAGATGGCATTGAGGACTTTTCCCAGTATCTGTCTTTAAGGAAACATTTCCCTTTTGATATTGTTTCTTACCCAGAACTTAATACTAGGATCAGAATGGTGAGCCCGTTTCTTCTCAGTTTAGTAAAGGAAAAGAAGAAATGAACCTGTCATAAGAAATGTATTTTTTAAATTGTTATTGTAAGTTGGTTGAGGTCTTCAGTGATGAAATGACCATGAAATTGGAAACTGGGCAAAGTGCACTTCATGATGGATAAGAAAAATATATGATTTTTCATTATCTTTAAAATTTTTGTCAAAACATTCCAAGTTCTCTTATCATCGGTTATAAATAGGGAAGACAATAAAAAACAGTAAAACTAATATTTACTTTGCATATTGTGTCTTAGTCCATTGTGCTGCTATAACAAAATACCAAAGACAGGGTAATTTATAAACAAAAGAAATTTATTCTTAACAGTTCTGGAAACTTGGGAAATCTAAGATCAAGGTACCTGCATGTTCAGTGTGCAGTGAAGATAACTCTCTCTGCTGCTAAAATGGTGCCTGGTTGCTACATCTTCACATAGTAGAAGACCAAAGAGTAAAATGAACCAAACACTGTGAGTGGTTATTTATAAGGACCTTACTCCCATTCACTGGGGAGGATCCCTCATGATTTTATCACCTCCCAATGCCCTACTCTTCATACTGTTGCTTTGAGGACTATGTTTCAACTTGTACTTTGGAGAGCATACAAACATTCAAGTCACAGCATGCTGTCATTTGCAGTATTCAAACCACTGAGAATTAATGTATTTTATTTCTTGGCAAAACCGTAATCAGGGATGGTTTGAACAGTGTGTCCCTTGTTCTTCTCATCATATAAATAACCATATTGAGCAAGTACTTTTTCTATGCCTTAGTAAATTGTCACACTCTTTGCTAAGTTTAGGTAGTCTTCCAAAACTTCAGTCTGGTTCCTTAATAAATGTTGTAAAATGTCATCAAGAGTTCATTTTATGTGGAGTATTTTCCTCACACCATATCTTCTGAGTCATGTTCATCTATATTTT
The DNA here is from genome assembly GCF_052094955.1 of Ictidomys tridecemlineatus. Classification (NCBI taxonomy): domain Eukaryota; kingdom Metazoa; phylum Chordata; class Mammalia; order Rodentia; family Sciuridae; genus Ictidomys; species Ictidomys tridecemlineatus. The sequence goes on along the minus strand of NC_135488.1, from coordinate 89,121,562 downwards.
TATCACAACCATCATTCCCATCAATGTCAATAAACTTGAGTTGATTAAGTTCTTCTGCCTGCATATATACAGTCTTTTGAATAAAACCAGTGGTTACATTCGTAAGGCCATCAATTTCCTTATAAGTCCATTGTATATCATTCAAATTTCACTTTCAGTTTCTTTGCTGTTTTTCCAACTTTGTTGGGTAATTTTCTTTCAGAGATCTATTTTTGTACAATGTTCTATGGTGCATCCCTGGGAAACAAGGAGACAACACTTCTACATGCTTTGAGGTCAGCATAGGGACTGAATAACAAATGAGCAATGACTACCCATAGACAGACCTGGAAAAAAGTGACATCATTGTTCATTGATCATAATGAGCATCTGTTATTTATGCAATGATTTGTGGACCAAAGGACCATAGTAAAATTTGTGCTTTATACAATTTTCTTAAAATTAATAAACTGTGATAGCTAAAGTTTGAGCTGCTTTGCTGGGGACTGGTATTATCTAACCATATCATAGTAACTAAACTTGATATATACTAGAACTGTGCTTAAAAATTATGTGTGTGTGAGTATGTGTATAAAATTTTCCTGCAGTTATGTGATAATAAAAATTAAGTCTTCAAATCTCTGTGCATTTGGTAAATAAGTCAGTACAAGATAACTGCTTCATATAAATACATATCTAAGATATACAAAGGTAAATATTTATTAATTGAGTTAGTTTGCATTTTTTACCTTAAGATTAAATATGTAGTTCTCAACATATTATTGGTATGTGTGTGTGTGTGTATGTGTGTGTGTGTGTGTGTATATATATATATATATATATATATATATATATATATATATTTGAGATAACTTAAAATTGAAGTTGTCCTATATGGATTTAATTGAAAATTCCATAAAGTCAAGCTTAATAAAATAAACCAAGTAACAAAACTCAGAATAAAACACTTCTTTTTAATTAAGCTAATTCACAGCCAGGCTCATAATAGTGCATGCATTATTAATTTTTTTCATTTTATTGGTACATTATAATTATAATATTAGTAGCATTTCTTGTTACCTATTGGTACATGCACACAATATAATTCTATGCAGCCCATTTGGACACCCCTCTACCTTGGAATAGCCACAGAAAAATGATGGAGCTTTGGAGTCCATGAAATGAGAGAAGTGTGTGCTGGTCTGCTAGGAGGCGCAACGACCAGCCACATTTACTTTATTAAAAACATGGGTTAGTTTTAATTTTCACTCAGTATAAATCTATTTTCTATTTTGAATTTTTCCAAAAGAGGTGCCAATAGAATCTATATTTTGTAATATTTTCCAGGTATTGAGCAAAAAAGTGAAATACTTCCACTTAAAAATTTTCTGGATAAAAAAAAACTTTCCAAAGAAAAATGAAATTTTTGCATGAATTTAATCCCAGAATTCTTAATTTTGTAAGAATAACAACAAGTTAATAAATATCTAAAGTGTTCATCTTAGATAACAGAATTCTGTATATTCAGAACAAGTAAAACTTCCTAAGTTCTCAGTATGGTTTAGGAAGCATTGATTTTCTCTCCCTCTTTTTATTTATAGATTGAGTTTTATACCATTGAACTCTATAAAATCTGAGGATGATGAATAGGTGAAACATAAAGTCTCAGGGCAAAACAAGAAAGTACATTTATGAACGACTGTTTTGATGAGATTTTCTACTTTCAATTCAAAATCCATGTCTGAGAAGTCCCTTCACGACAGCTTTATACCACTTTATTTTAGAGTTTTCTTGGAAGTATTCAAGAACAGGAAAATTGAGAATTCACCAATAACCAGAACAAACCTTTCATTCTGAAATTTAGGAATTACATATCTTCCCCACTCCTGATCCTCTGGTCAGTAATAATCCATGACAAGATCTTTTAAACTTCTAATTATGTACCAAAAGGTAAAAATATGAAGTCCCATCTTTTAAAATTAGAATCATTTTTAATTTCATTGCATATAAGAGTACAAAATTATTTACAGCATTGGCTTTCAGTTCTTTGCATGTGGTTCACTTTCTGATATCTGAATTCTAGTGCATAGAATATAGAAATAGTTTAGTTCTGTTTAAAATTGAAACTACATGAAAAAGGAAGGTACAAACCCTCAATACTGTTGAGCTACAACTAGTAAATTTAAATGTATTTAAAACAGATTCCAAAATTACTATTTTAAATGGATACAACTCTGATTCACAAGGAATTGGTGGAAAGTGAATAGTTTCTTCATTTTTAATCATAGCAATCCTTAATTAAAGGTGATACATAGATAGATCATAAAAAGATTGTCCTTAACTAGCAAAGTCTTCATCCTTGAGATGCCTTTTGTTCTGTATACTATTTTCCAATGTTTCAGATACATTTTGGCCTACTGGTACATTTAACTTTTATTCTGCAACATGTATACTCAGAAAAATGAGATATTATATCCCATCTGATTCAAATGTATGATATGTCAAGGTAATTGTACTGTCATGTACAATAACAATTAAAACAAATTAAAAAATAAAATTCAAAAAAATTCAAGAGAACAAATTTTAAAGAAATTCAATGTCTTAGGCACAATTTAAGTAATTTTTTCTCATTAGAACCATAATTGGTTTTTATAAATCTTTTTGCTGTATATATATTAAACAAAACTTACGATTTAAAAAAAGAGATACCTGATTTCAAATTGATATTAATATTTTTTAAACCTTCAGTATGAATTTTTCTTTACTTGCTCTCAATGCATCTTCTGTGGTAGCAGTTACAAAGTTAGAAAATCTCTTAGGGGGAAGAAGAATCTAAAATAGGTAACACTTTGCCTTTCGAACATTGAGTTAGATGAGATAATTAGTATCATCATTAAGCATGTGAACTCCACAACCTAAATGCATGGATCTCAATTCCAGCTCCACCATGTAGTTATCTGTGAGCACATGGACAGTTATTTACCCTGCTGATGCTTGAATCTCTTCATTTGCAAATTATAGGTGATAGAAGTATCTACATAGTGTTGATGAGAAACTGTTCCTCATAGATCATGCTTAATTCATGATGGCTATTATGCTTATGAAACATTTTACACTTGTGTTTCATTTTAAATCTTTCAGATAATCCAAGACTGTAGGTTTTCTAACTTCTGAACAAAACTGATTTTAAAACATGCATTTGACAACAAATATAGCTCCTCCCAGAGTTTGAGATTTTATCTAATCAATATGGATATGGTTGGAAAGAACAAAACATTAGAAAACTTCTTCCAATACTTGGAGGACACTAGTTTTCTATACATACATTACCTCCATGTAACACTTCTACCAAAGATAGAAGTTGTTTTAGGAATATCTTCATATTTCCTCTGAAATGGAGTCTCAGAAAAGATTGATCTCAATTTCAAATAATTACTTCATATTAGTCAATTTAAGTTCTCTGAAAGAATATAAAAAGAACCCTTATAAAAATAAGTAGTTCTAAAGTAGGATAGAAGAAATAAGGATAGGTAGAGAGGATACTAATAGGGCAGGAAAAAAAACACTGTAAATCTAAGAAGCCTTGAACACCCTCACCTTTATTCTCCAAACCTAACTTCTTCAAAAGCTCATGAATCTTAGAGCATTGCCCATCTAGTTAATTAATGCCTACACACATTGCTAACTTACACATCATATTTTCTTTACACGAAATAAAGCCAAGGGAAAATGCAGTTAGAGACTTGTGGTGTAGGTATGTTCTAAACATTATCTATTGACTGGATGGTGTCAAATTAGAGATTATGAACAGAACGAGAGCACTATGACCCACCCTGTGTGCAGGAGTGAGAGAATCCTGCTTGCCAGGGCTGACATCATTCCTATAGTTCTCAAGTTACTTTTTAAGAAGTTTCCCTTAAAAGAAGAGCCTAAGATTCCAAAGGGGCACTTCACTCACAAGTGCCCAAACCTCTCCTTTGAAGGTGCAACCTGCTCTATTGCTTGCTTTCCTGAAAATGATCTTTGCTTGTACCTCTTTTAATGTATCCTAAAATTCCTTTCTGAGACAAAAGTTATGAACCCACAAGGGCTGCTTTGAGGTCTCCATCTCTCTCCTGGGGAACCTACTCACACTCCTATCCCAAGACCTTTCTGTCGTGAGCCAGTCAGGAGGTGAACTGAAACACCAACCTTGGGAAGTTTAGCCAAGCTTCTTTCTCTACTTTGTGCTTTGACTTTGGTTTCCAATGTGTAAGCTTCTGTACTTTAATTACAGGGAAAACTTGAAGGCTTTTGGCTCCCTCTGTTTTTCTCTTCGGCTCTCCTTGCTCTTATACTGAGATAATTTTTTTATTCAAGGTTGGGCTTGGAAGATTATTGTTTTAGTCAGTCCTAGCCAGAAAGTACTACCTGTGAAGGCGAGTACCTGACAAAGCCCATTGAAGTCCCCTTATCCATCTTAGGGAAACTCCTTGGACCCCTGCTCAGTTACATTTGTATTAACTGGAAATTTTTTTTTTTATATTGAGAAATACTTCACCATTTCACCCAATAATCCTAAATCACTATGTAGAAAGCAGTGTTCTTAAGTAGAAGACAACATGGGACATAAGGCCCAGTCACTTCAAGTAACTATCAGTTTTTTCTCTCCAAAAACTGAAGCCATAAAGGTTTATACCCGTTTCCCACTCCATCATGTTGGTTATATATGGCTGCCTCCTCTCCTCACATTCATATTGGTAAAAAGAAGAATCATATCAGATAAAGATAAAACAGAAAGGCGTTTGAAGATAAATCTGAGCATTTTTTTATGGTAAAGACAATGTTTTTTTTTGGTATATTTGCAAAAGTGAGCTATAATTTTAGATCACTCTTCATTTGATATTTAGAGTGAGAACAGTTAGAACACAATAATGAGAATTAGTCACCGTGTGTTTTTTTGTTTAAACATGTGTTTTTCCAAAACAACCCTTGTGATGTCACTCTCAACTGAGTAATTAAAGTCACAGAAGTTGATCTCTCCTCTGGGTTGTAAAATGGGTAATAGTAGGCTAAATACATGATTTCCAATAAAACATCAATCTATTAGATATTATATATTTTATTCAGCTTCTAATGTAATAAAAACTTTATCAGCCTTTAAGAAATTAAAGAATAAATGAAACATGTAACTCTCAGGTTAATATTCTGGACATACAGTCTTACTCAAAATAAGAAATTGTAATGTGTGCTATTGAGATTGATGCTAAGGTGGTAGTTTTGTTTCTTCATAGATCACTTGTGATGATTAGTGCCACCTGTCTGACTCCCAGCAGAGGTGTTACCCTGCAGTCATCTGAGAGTAAACTTTGCTTCACTTTGGTCTGTCCAGACATGCTCTAAAGTTGATCAATGAAGCATTTCTTGTTTCATTTGATGATCTCCATATTTTTTCACCTACTTGATCATACTTACTGCAAAGATTTTTATTCTCCTTACTTTCCAGCTATACTTTATATAATGTAATAAGATACATGTGTATCTTATAAAATACAATGTGTATAAAAATTGCCTTTTGTTTTGATATGATAATAAGCACAGAAAATGAAGTCATGCTAGTGGGTAGATGAATGATATGGAGCATGTGGGATGAAGAGAAAATGAATTTTTCAAATAACTTCTTTGGATATTCCTATGTTATTATTAAACCAACTCTGAGGCAGTTCTGCTTTGCAAATCTTACAGGATATTCAAACATAGCTTTTGTTTAGATGATTAACATAAAGAAGGAGAAAATAATTTCATTTTGTGAACATAGAAAAGCCTCAAGAAGACTCCTTTTGACTTTCAAAAACCTTTAATAGTTTGTTAGGGTCCAAAAGTTTCTCTAACCCTAGTATTATATAGCAAGTAGTCTGTGGTCCATGTGGTCAAAAGGCTAGAACTAAAAGCATGTTCAATGCAAATTGATGAAAATCAGTTTATATAAGTCCATTTTGTTTCCTGTCTTTTGTCTTTGTCTCTTAAAATTCTCAATTTTCATCCTATAAGTACCTGTAGTTTAAAAAAATGGTATGTAATCCTTGATGTTGAATAGAGTGATTCCAATAAATATTGACTAAAATTAGGCTTTGGTCCATTTGCCTCTTTTCACATGGGGATTGGAAGGAAAGAGAAAACATCCTTATTCCAATTCTTTACTATAAGAAAGTCAAAACTGAGAAGAAGCCATCACATAAATGTGTGGGTTTTTTGTTTGTTTGTTTGTTGTTTTGGTTTGGTTTTTCCGTTCTAGGGATTGAACCCAGTGACACTTATGCACTGAGCCACATTCCCAGCTCTTTTTATTTCCTATTTTGAGACAGGGTCTCACTAAGTTGCTCAGGGTCTTGCTACATTGCTGAGATTGGCTTTGAACTTGTCTTCTCCTGCTGCAGCCACCCAAGCTGCTGGGATTACAGGAGTGTGCCACTGCACCTGGCTAAATGCTATTATTCTTAAGAAAGTGTGGATGTCCATTGATATCTGCTTTCAAATTCAGTCCTAAAGGAAATTACTAGTTTCTCCCAGAGGTTGGTTGTCTCATGCGCTGTCATAAAAGCAATACTTTTGTTTGGTTTTCAAAAATTTTAATTACTTTCCCTTTTCCTTTTATAAAGAAAAGATTAATTGCTGTGTAGTAGTCTCTTTTCTGTAACTTTTCTGTATACTTTCATAAGTATAGATGAGAATGTAACTAAGGAAAACGCCTTCCTGAAATTTGTTTTTTGCTTGGTATTATTTCAGTGCTCAATAATATATATCTTTATAGTAGAAGAAAGAGGAAAATTCCAAGTCAGTCCAAACCCAAACTTATAAATTCTTGGATGAGTTTATTTGAATAGTACTATCAGTTGTAGTGTCTCCTGGTGTATCTATCTATCTATCTTTTCTCTTTTCTTTCCCTTAGTCTAGCTAGTAGTTTGTCAGTTTTGTTTATCTATTCTAAAAAACAACTTTTAGTTTCACTTATATTTTATTGTTTTTATAATCTCTATTTAATTTATGTCTGCACTGATCTTGCTTTTTCCTTCATTCTACTGTTGTTGGACTTTGTTCTTCTTTGTGAAGTTAGGTTTCAGCTTGCCCTTTTCTTCCTCCTCCTCTTCCTCCTCCTTCTTCTCCTCCTCCTCCTCCTCTTCCTCTTTCTCTTCCTCCTCCTCTTCTTCATTCCCCTCCTCTTATTCATTTTTCTCCTTCTCCTCTTCTTCCTCATCTCTTCTCCTTTTCTTTCCTCCTGTTGGATTTTATCACTATTATCTTTCCTATTAGAAAGTGCTTTTGCTGCATCCCATAAGTTTTGGTAGTTCATGTTTTTATTTTCATTTCCTTCATGGTACTTTTCCCTTTCAATTTCTTCTTGACCCTTTGATTGCTCAGAATGTGTTATTTAATTTGAACATACTTTTGAAATTTCCAATTTTCCTTTTATTATTAATTTCTACTTTCATGGCACATACTCATAATACATGTTTTATATGATCACTCTTCTTAAACTTGTTAAGCCTTTTTTATTGCTTAGCATGTGATCTATCTGCAGAATATCCATGTACAATTGACAAGAATTTGTATTCTGCTGCCATTCAGTAGAATGTTCTGTAAACATCTGCTAGGTCCATTTGGCTTAAAGTATAATTCAAGTTTGGTGTTAATTGATTTTCTGTCTAAATTTTGTCCATTACTAAAAGGGGGATATTAAAGTCTCCTACTATTATTGTATTAAAGTTTATCTCTCCCTTTAGATCTACTCATTTTTGTTTCATATACCTTGGCACTCTAATGTTGGGTGCATATTTATTTACAATTGTTACATCATCTTAATGAATTCTCTACATTTACATGTTTGCCTCTTGTGACAGATTTTTTTAAATTATGATTTTAAATGTATTATGTTCTTATATTTTGATCTTCACTTCAGGTCTATTTTGTCTGATGTGAGTATAGCTACCCTTTCTTCTTTAGAATTCCATTCATAGCAGAGAGTATGGGATTGGTTTCTTTGTCTTGTGAATTCAAAGAATAAAATTCATGGACACAAAGAGGAGAGCAAAGTAACAAGGTTTATTAGAGTAATACAAAGAAAGAAAGCACAGCTTCTGAAAGGAGAGGGGTCCCACACGGAGGGTTATATGAATCTACAGAGGTAAGGAAGCTAGCCTTTGACTCAATCCTGAGTAAGGAATTCCACATCTACAAGCTCCTCACACATCTTTTGGTCCAATCAGGCTACCATACATTTTTTGGAGAGGGTTTGGGCACCAGGCAACAGATGTCTCACTGTCAGTGAGTTTTTCTGCCCTCTCAGGAATTGGTCTGAACTTGGTGGGGCCCAGCTTTTTGCATCTGTGCTCTCTCAGCCCTATTATACAGAAGCCTTACCTTGAAGGGGCCCAAGTTTCCTATCTGACTATCCCAGCTCTTTTTCCTGTCTCACATTTGCATGGAATGTCTTTTTTTAAAAAAATTCTTTCAAATTCATTCTTTGTGTCCTTAAAGCTAACATAAGGTTTTTGTGGGTTTGTGGTTTTTTGCTGTTTTTTTTTTTTTTAATTGGCGGTTTTTGTTGTTGTTTTGATTTTGGTTCCAGGAGTTGAACTCAGGGGCACTCAACCACTGAGCCATACCCCCAGCCCTTTTTATATTTTGAGACAGGGTCTCTTTGAGCTGCTTAGGGCCTTGCTAAGTTGCTAGGCTTCCTTTGAACTTGCAATCCTCCTGCCTCAGTCTCCTTAGTTGGATTACTAGTGTGTACCATAGTGCCTGGTTTGTATTTTTTTAAATTCATTTCATTACTCTTTGTCTTGATTGGAGAATTTAATTCATTCACATTTACAGTAACTGATAATAGGCAAAGACTTACTATCACCAGTTTATTAATTGTTTTCTGATAATTATGCTGATAAATTTTGCTTTCTGTCTTGCTTTGTGATTCAATAATTTCTTATAATGATATGTTTTGATTATTTGCTCTTTATCTTTTATGTATCTTCAAAAAGTGTCTGCTTTATAGTTATAATAAAACTTACACACAGTATCTTGTAAGTCTATTTTAAACTTTAACAAATTAATGTTGCATGTAAAACTTTGCGCTCTTACTCCCTGATCACCACATTTTATGTTTTTAATATTATGATAAACACCTTTCTAAACTGTGTATCCACTAACAAGTTACTTTAACTATAGATATCTTTAATACATTCATCCTTTTACCTATACGCTGGAGTTATAAGTGACTTACACGGTATCATTACAACATTAGAATATTCTGAATTTGACAATATATTTACATTTGCTAGTGAATTTTAAACTTTCATATGTCATGTTACTAGTTAGCGGCCTTTCATTTCAGCTTAGGGAATTCTTTTTTTTGCATTTCTTCTAAGGTAGTTCTGTTGGTGATGGACTTCACTGGGTTTTATTTGTCTGAGAAATGCTCTGTCTCTCTTTTGTTTCTGGAGGACACTTTTCTAGGCTGACAAATTTTTTTTCAGCACTTTGAATATTTCATTCCAGTCTCTCTTGGCCTTCAAGATTTCTATTAAGAAATCCACAGATATCTTCCTGGAAATGCAAATTAGATGCAACCTTGACTTGCTAAACATGCTACCCCAGTTTTTATTCCTAGTAGAATGTTTTTTTCCACAATTGAACAAACTTTTGAGGAAGTGACTTTTATTTATATTTTTTTTAAAGAACGTCCGAAGTCTCAAATGAGTGTCATAAATTGATATCCACCATGAAATTATATTTCCTAACTGAGTTTTGCTATAATAGTTAATATTTATTGAGAAGTTAGCATGCTCCAGTTAGAAAATAGTAAGAAAACATAGAAAAATTAATAATATCTGTAATAAAAAAATAAAAGAAATTAAAAGCTTAGATTCATGAAAATGATGTAAATATTTGTCACTTATTCTCTGGAACTATAAATATTTATTTTTTTATTATTTTCTTTTAAAACACTGGTTTGGAGGTCAGAAGACCTGAAGTTATTCATTAACCTACAGATCATCACCTTTTCTCAGATATCATTATAGGGATAATGCTCAGTCTATGATTTTAATAATATGTGTTTTTAAGGGCAATAGATATATAGCAAAAACCCCAATAGAAACAATCAAAGAGAATGTCCACGTCCTCTTAAGATCACATCTACCAATCTAACTAACACCTCTTACTTTTGACAAAGTATATTTATATGATGACATTAATCCCCTCTTAATCCCCAGCTTTACCACATTAACAGTTTTCCTCTTTCTGCTAGATTTTTTCAGTTGGAAAAAGAACTTGTTATGATTCGTGGCTCATTTAAAAGATATATTTGCAGTGACTTTCTGCTGCAGTTAATGCTCTATTTCTTTATACCCTTAAATAATAAAGCTCTTTACAAACATAGCTTCCCTTTAGTCCCCTTCATTTTCTCTTTAATCCAATGTAATCAGAACTAATTTTCCACCACTTTGGAAAACACGCATTGTCATGGTCAGTGGTGATGTATATATTCTGGAAAATCCAATGGCCACCATTAAGACCATATATATATATATATATATATATATATATATATATTTTTTAACCTGAACTTAAAAACAGAACTGAAGTTTATCACTACAAGTAAACTTCAAACCACCAATATTTCTTAACTGAATTATTGCAATGGTTTAAAAATTCTATCACTGTTTTTGTCCTTGTCCCTATTCATTAATGATCCTTTCAAAATGTATGTAAAACCATGTCTCTCATATATAAAAACTTCAAGAAATTCCCTTCTCTCTGAGGAAATGCCAAACTCAATGTCTTACAAGATCCTATCATGTTCTAGCCTCTCCATAGCTACTTGCAGATACTCATCCCTGGACCGGTCACTTCCTTCTCTCCTATACTCCATCCCATCACATACTCTGAGAACAACTGGAGTGCTTTTGCACTTCAGGAACATTTTGGCAAATCAGTTTGCACTTGTTCCTGTCTTAAAATGGTAGCTGGATAAGCTTCCAACTCACTTCCTCATTCCTTTCAGGTCTTTCTGTTTGCACCACAAAGCTCAACTACCCATTGTGTTTCATTTGTTAAGAATTTGGCTATTTTTGTTATTGTTGTTACCTTCTCAGCTCACCAAGGTCACATATTGTCTTCACTGCTGTGCACACATATATCTGTTGACTACTAGAGAAAACTCCAAGCTTCCTTCTACCTCAAAACATAAACCTCAACTTTTCTATAAACATTGTCCATCTACAGACTTCTATTTTCTCCCTCAGGGATATCTGTGCATTATGGGGAAATTTTTCTTTTAACCATGAAGGAGATTTAAAATTTTAGTTATAAGGAAAACTTGTATAGAAATCAGTTTCACTTTATATTACATAAACTTATTTCAAAATAAAACAACTATAATATATTTCAGTTAAGCAATTTTTGGAAAGAATGCTATGATAGAGAATGTGTTCCCCCTGGAATAAACTAAGAAAATTCACAAATTCAGCTCATAATTTTGTTTGGGTGACCCTTGTAGTCAAAATATTTGATGGGTCTCTCACTCCATGCAGTATAAAATGCAAATCCTTATATTGATATTTATGATTTCTTTTAAACCAGAGAGTGAAATTACAGACAGCCATGTTGATCCAAATCCAAATTAGTTAATAATCCAGATTCCTGCCACATGTCCATTATCTAAACACAAAATGATATTTCATATATCCCTATGGCTTTGCTCATATGATTCTACCAGGTATAGGAAAAGAAGAATAGGTATTGAAGCCACATGTGAATGTGTAAAATGGCAAGGTCCTCTGAATATCCCAAGAAGGCCTTATTCAACTATTTCAACAGAGACACTACAAGTAACTGGATATAGAACTTATAAACTCTGTGGCCTTGGCTAAAAAAAAAAAAAAAAAAAAAAATTGTTCACATTGTCCTCAACTGCAAAACACATAAGACATTTATTTACTCTGTCATTCTGTAACTATGATAAAGAATAGAGAGTATGTTTAAAAATGCCTGACACATATAGATGCTCAATTCAAGCTTTTTTTCTTTTTCCTTCCTACACCCCAAAGCATTCAGCCCACTTAACTTGGTCTACACTACTGTTTTCTATCATATTACTTCTGATTTGTGTTTTCAGGCCAAAAACTTGTTGCTGAAGTTATTTTTCCCTATTTACTATATTATTACATCTGTAACCAAATAACATATTCCACTACTATTTGTAAGTTTCAAACATATGGCTAGAAATTTCAAAAATTCATATTAGTGAGAAATTGTTAAGGATCTGATATACTCCTATGAGCCTAGTCTATAATAAATGAATTTAAATTAAGTCTTTAAATACATGAGTTTAGAATAACGTTCAATGATTATTTAATTTTATGATTAACATTACTCAAAATGATATGGGATCTAATGCTGGGATGTTAAAAGTTTTAGTGCAATTAGTGGTTGATCTTATTCACAAAAATGTTGAACAGCTTACATATTATTTTCTTTATAAGGTTGTTTTTAAATAACATAATTTTACTTCAAAATAAGTATACTTTTTCTTTAATCAGAGTTGCATATGTTATATGATGAAGAGGCTTTCCTATCAACTGATCTAGATAAACAATTTGCTGAGATTAAGTGAGGGCTCTATGTTAAAATTGCAAGATTTTCTCTGAAGAAGTAAAATTCATCAATTTGGAAAAGATTAGCTTTGATTAGGTAAAAAGAGTTTCTTCTCTGTGATGTTACCTCTGTCACATTAATCTAAAATTGCAGGTATTTTTTCAGTTTATAAATGTGCTTCTCATCCCTCTTGAGGCATATTGTCCATTGAGCACTTTCCTTCAACTTACCGAGTTATTGCTTTTAAACACAATAGAGCAAATTTCTTATCTAACATCCTGATTGTTTCTTATATATATTTTTTTCTAGGCACTAGATTATTTTTATAGCAATTGAATTTGTAATCACAACCATTCATTCAGGAGAAAAATAGTCTTCAGATTGAAAATAGACCAATTTAAAGGAAAGTGCATTTTGACATTTAAACCTCATGAAAAAACTAAGCTTTGTCAAGAGTATTGAATTAGAATTATGATTTTTTTTTACCCCAAAAGTTAATGTTAGTGGGCTATAAACAACTGTGAAACAAATTTGTATTCTTTTTAAATTTTATCTTTATTTTAATATTGTTTTAAATATACACTCTTACAACTAATCTGAATGCTATACTGTCAAGACCAATTTCAACTGTGCCTGAGGTTTAAAAGCAATATTATTTTGAATACTCTGAATACTCCGAGAAATTTCTGGTCAATTCTTCTATGTTCATTACAACTATTCTGCCAAAATTCTTTTCCACAAAAGATAATTTTCTTGAGAACTTTATATGTTTAAAAATACTATCAAATATACTCTTATAATAAAGAAGCCCTTGGGAAATGTTAGAAAAATGTTAAAATGACTAATAAAATTATGTTATTAGAATTAAGCCTTAAGTATAATTTTAAGATTTAAATCTCTTTATATAGATAACTATTTATTTATATGCATATATATTATGCATTCATATTTATTTCTCTTTCTATGTGTGTATACCATATATATCCATATGCATATCCATATATACACAAGTATATATTCTAGAGTAATTGCCAAATAGCAGTATTTTTTAAAATTCTAATTTAATAGGAGAAGAAATAGCATTCATTTGTAGGTAAAGCTATTGGCCATAAACAACCTGCTCATATCAGGTTTATAAGCACTTTCTTTGATAAATATTTTACAAGAAACTTGCAATAGGATGACATAATTCTTTTCAAGTGGAACTTATTGAAAGCTGAGTACAGTTTTTTGTTGTTTTGGGTACCAGGTATTGAACATAGGGATGCTTAGCCACTGAGCCAAATCCCCAGTCATATATTCATTCATATATATACATATATATATATATATATATATATGTACACACATATATATATAATTTTTATTTTTTATTTTTATTATTTTTTTTTACTTTGAGAAGGGTCTCTATAAATTGCTTAAGGTCTTGCTGAGTTACTGAGGCTGTCTTTGAACTTGTGATCCTCCTGTGTAATCCTCTACTGGGATTACAAGCATGTGCCACCATGCCTGGCTGAGGATAGTTTGTTTTTTTTTTAATTCTCTTTTTTACTCAAAACAACCATACATTTTTAGGGATACTCTTTAATTTCATGCATGTATACAATGTACAATGATTAAATCAGAGTAATTACCTTTCTCATCTCCTTAAATGTTTATTTTTGGTGAGATATAGTTCACAGCAATTTATTATGTATTCTTGAAAAACCTAGACAGATGTTAAAGTCTCTTCCAAGATATAGTTGATCAGGAAAATACACAACACTTTCTTTCAACAGTCCCACCTCTGAACTTCTCTTTATTCCCTACCCATTTACTTTGAGGAAACATTTAGCAGAGAACTTCCTATCTTATTACAAGAACTATGCCAACAGGAGGCGCTTAGAAGTGCCTCTTAAATTAGAACTTAAGACCTTGAAATCAAGAGGGCATCTAGCAGATCCATCCCAATATGCATACCAGGGGGCACTTCAGCAGGTCACTCGATTGCAATGACAATATTTTCCCATTCATAGATCTCATTTTCAGAAAGCAATTTACCATAATCAAAGGGTCTATTGCTATGATTTTAAATTCAGAACCAAATTCTGTGGAAACAGTGAATATAATCATACCCCAGTGAATATAAATAAACACAATACATAAAAATAGACAATTCACTTTCTTGCATTTTCTCCCTAAATAGTCAAATGTATCTGGTAAAGTTTATGCATGCTTCAAGTTGACCATTTTGGGCATATAACCACAGGGATGGATTGTTTCCATTGCAGCCTCCTGGGGTGAAAGGGAGAAGAATTTCAAAATGAAGTATTTTCATCTCTCTGAATGTCCTACAAATTTTAATAGCCCAATAAAAATCCAGTCACATGTTCTCCATAAGGTTTTTTGACATTCAGAAAGGTTTTTATAGTGTGACTAAGAATTTATTTAATATTTTTTAAACATAGGCTAATTTCTCATTTCTTTATCTGTTAAGAGCTCTATTTATTTTGGGGTGGAAATTTCAATTAAAAAGTCTGTTTGTAAGTGAAGGGATGCCCATATGACTTACATTAATTTAATTTATTATTGATTCTTTTATATAATTAAAGAAAAGTAATAGTTCATGCAGATGTCTATGTTGATCTATCCATTTTTAAAAAAGTATTATTTTACTAGATCATTATCCATTGAAACTAATATTCTGTATTTTTAAAGAAAATATTATTATTATTATATAATGAGAAGTAAAAGTACCAAAAGGGTGCGATGATGACTCTTTTCTCTAAACCCGTGGTTTCAATATAGTCACTTAGAGAACAGAATGGAATCTGGAAAATTAATGCTATATCATTGCAAATTATGCTTGTAATAAATTAGAAGATTTGTTAGGCCACAAATCTATCTGCTTTATTATCAATGAATAATAACTAACAAATACTTTAAAACCTATGGGCTTAAAGCAAAAACATTTATTATGTTAGTCTCCATGGATCATGAATGGGGCATTTAGTTGAGTGCTTCAGGTCAGAATCTTAACAATGTTATATTCAAGGTGTTGGTCAGGTCTGCAGTATTCGAGGTGTGATTATAAATTCTTGAGCTCTCTTTATAGATCTTACTCACATGTCTCTTGACTGGCCCCTTGTCCTCATTGGCTATTTCATTTAGTTATCAGTTCATTTAATGTGCACCTCCTCATGGGGCAGCACAGAAGATGACAGCTGACTTCTCACTGAGGAATTGAGTCAGAGGGGCATCCCAAAAGTTTTAAGAAAATAACAACAATGTTTTTGTAACCCAACTTTATACTTTTAAACCAGAAATGTTTATATATTGAACCCCAACTGGTGGCACTATTGGAAAGTGGTGGAAACTTAAGGACGAGGGACCTAGGAGGAGGCTGTGAGTTACTGGGGCCACGTAAAGAAGGATATTTCTGCCCTGTAGCCCTTCCTAACTCTCTCTTTCTCTCCTTCCTAGCCACTACTAAGTGAGCGAGTCTGCTCCACCACAGGTTCTCCACCATGATTGCTGCCTCACCACAGGACCAGAATCAATGGAGCCAGGTGACCATGGACTGAAGCCTCTGAAACCATGAGCCAAAATGAACCTTTCTATAAGTTGTTTTTCTCAAGTACTTTTTCACAGCAATGAAAAGCTAATATCCAATTACACATGTGGTACCTCATTAAATTTATTTTATACTTTTCAAATTTAAATTTATTTTTAACTGATTTCATTCATCAGAAGCCAGCTTTTGGGAAAAGCCATACTGAATAGAAGGCATTGAGACAAGAGGCAGGTATCTTTGGGGGCTATTTTAGAAGCTATTTACAGGGCTGTCTAAAAAAAAAAATTAAGGTGAATATTGACCAGCAAATAAGTGTTACAAGGGCATAAATAGCCTCAATTTAGTTGTTATAAATATTGCTAGTTGTCTGAGGTAATAAGAACACTTCAAAAGTGGTGTATATAGCTACTGTATAGAAAATTAAATGCATGAGTGAAAAGAAAGTATTGAGAACTATTGCTTACAAAAATTAGTCATTTTGATCCAAAGTTGAAAAATGAAAAAATTATTAAATTGACTTTTGCATGATATGTTGCAACAATTCACCTATTTTAGAAGTCATTTGAATTCTGTTTTTTTATCTTAATCTTGTTATTTTCATATATATATACATATATATGTATATATATATATGATGAATTAAAGAAATGAGAATATTGTGGATTTTTTCCTCTTGGTATCAAGATCTTCTTGTAAAATAAAACTAATTAGTTATAATTAGTTCTAATGATTTACCTAACTAGAAGAAAATATGAGGTTACTATCAGTTCACATTGTATGATTTTAAATTCCCATGATAAATCTACATACAATAACATATACATACTGAAAGAATGTTAAGAGTAGATGGTACTGAGATCTGAGACAAACTTCAGAGCAACTACTCCCCCTGGAAAATAACAAAAATCAAGAAAGCAAACAAGAAAGGAAAACTAGCCATATCTTCTCATCATCTTTAAGCTAGAGGACTGAAAGAAAATGCTGTTACTAATATTCTTTGTTCAGGTGGGAGGGAGACAGGACATGGACATCTGATGAATGGAAAGGAGACCGGGCAAGCATTAATCTTTGAGAATTTAATAAAAAATCCTCTGCATGACGAGAGAACATCTTTCAAGAAATTAGTACTAACATAAGTAATGTAAAATTCTGATCCACATTTGTAAGCTTTTTCTCCTCTGTCTTTCTCTCTCTCTCTCTCTCTCTCTCTCTCTCTCTCTTTCTCTCTCTCTCTCTCTCTCACACACACACACACACACACACACACACACACATTACTTTAAACTCAATAACTAAAATGGGAGCTACCATGAAATCTTACAACCTCCAGGAACTTAAGCCATACACATTAGAAAGGGATCTCAGTTTTAACACCCCTGTAGTATCTTTACCAAAGCAATGAAGTTGTTTAAAAACCATGTATAGCTGTTCTCTTTCATAAAAAAATGGAAGAACAGGTAATTTCTTAATGAAGGAATAAGTGGTTGATCTTAACTAGAGTTACTGGATACTATGGAAAATAAAATGATGGGATAAATTACATCTTTTATCCAAATGAAACCCTGTTAACATTACCGAAGTTAAGATTTGTATGCAAAGGAATGTGAAGGCGTAGGCTGAAATAGGGAAATTAAGGAGTCACCATGAAAGATGCTGGAGAGACTGTATAGAAGGCAAAGAGGTCACTGAGTGTAAGAAAGGACACACACAGAAAAATGCATGCTTGTCTAATAGGAATCTACTCTAATGGAGTATAGCTCTGCTCCCATCAACAAGGGACCCAGGGTCAGAAGAGTACTGTCTATGAGAAATTAATAATGACCTCTCAGTACATTACTTTTGCAGCTTTGGGGAATTCTTGCATTTGGGAAGGATTAGAAAGAAGGACCTTTTTTTGGAAGGGGAAAACTTTCCAAAGGTCTAAAGCAAATGACAAATAAATTTTATTAAACATTGAATACATTTCAAAGACACTATAAACACTAGGAAGTAAGGACTGCTATTTTGCACTTTTTTAAGATAAAGAAACAGAGACACAGGAAACTAAATAACTTGCCTAAAGAAAACTAAACACACAAACAAAACAATAGAGAAGCCAGGGTGGGAATGCAGGAAGTGGGGCCTCTGAATTTAGCTCAGTGCAAGGATTCATCTCTTCTTCCTCTCAGGTAGCTAACTGCCTTTCTGGGGGGATTAAAAATACAGTTGAACTACACAAAATTTTAGATTTCTTAATATCAATTCCATTCCAGAGTAAGTGCAAAATGTTCTGAAATTATTAAATGTAAAAGTAATATATGAACGTACCCAAGGGTAACGGAAGTTATTTCAACTGCTATTTAAGATATATCAATAGTAGAGAAACCAAAACTTATGTAATTACTGCTTTTTCTTTCTATTTAAAATGTCCAGTGATATAATGCTGCCATCTCATGCTACCCCATCAGAGCCAACCGTTAAATTTTTAGAAATCTGATGAGCCAGTTGTTGAACACTAATATTATTTAAAAACATATTAATGTGCAGTTAAATATGTTACAATAAAAACAGATTAATTTATACAAAATGTATCACTTCCTGCATTTTACCATTTTTGCTTTTGAAATTATTTGCATCAATTAGAGATTTTTTTGAAAATGGTGGAAATATTGAAGAATGATATACTATAGTATCTCTTCCAACTACTTTTTCAACCAGTAGCTAGATAACATATCAATAACTAGAAATTAGCCAACATGAACAAACTGTAGCTAGAAGGGACTTTTTAAAAAATCTGTCTATTTATAATCTATCTGCTTTTTTTAAAATTGAAGTTTGGTTTTCCTCAGTTTTATTGAGGTATGATTAACAAATGAAGTTACATAGATTTAAGAAAGGTATGTTTCTTTTTAAGGAAAAGTTACCCTGAGGTAGGATAGAAAAATAAAATAAAATAAAAACAAATAGGTAGTAGGAAGGAGACATAAAGAAAGGACAAGGAAATAAGATTTTAATTTAGAAGTTCTGCATATTTTTCCAGGCCTGTGACTCCCTAAGCCAGTTTCTCTTCTTTTATGTCTGTCACTTCCAAATTCCTAGGAAGTCTGTGAATCTACCTATTAAAATTAAGTCCTCAATAAATATAGTACAGAGAGAGGTAATATTTTGAGAAATCTATACCTTGGAGGACTTTCCACAGCACTATCTACTGATCAGATAATGAAGAGCACATCAGACTAAAAATCTGGAGACTGACCATACCATCAGAACCTGCCTTAAGCTCACCAGACTGATATCATTCCTTAATAACCTTCCATTCCCACCCCTCACCAAGTTTCCTTTGAAAAGAAGAGCTAGACACACCCAAATGCACCTCACACTCTTGTGATGGCACCATTTTCTTTTTAATGTGCATCCCTTGCTTTGTCCCCACAGGTATCTCTCTCTAGAGACTGCCCTCATTCTTCCTTGAATGTATATCTACTTTCCTAAGCAAACCTCTGTTTATGCCTCTAACTGTTGAATGCTGAATTTTTCTATCATGTAAACCAAGGACCCCAGAGGCCCTGAGTCAGATTCCCCTTCTCTTTGAGAACTCTCTGGACTCTTCTTAGGAGATTCTTCCCATGACAATCTCTGAGATCCTCATGGATTTCAAGCCATCTATTTTAAAAGTAACAGCAATCCAGGGAAAGAACAGGGAGATAGTGTTAACAGCAGCAAATTCAAAGATCATTATTATATTATGACCTCGTTTCAATTGGAGAAGGAAGAAAGTTGTTAGAAAAAAATGTGGAATGTTTATGTTTTACATATCTATTTGGTTAGATGCTGCTTAAGGAAATGGAAGGTCTTAGAATTCACACTGCCTTTAAAATGACTTTCCTTCAGCTAAAATCCTTTAATTTTCAATGCAATTGCCCAAAGTTAAGCTGCATTTGTAAAACATATGACTTGGAAGAAGATTAAATTTATTTTTGTGTAATCAGTTCCACCCTGCCTTCAGAGAAGGGTAGGAATTAAGACTCCAAAGAGTAATCATTTCAAGTAGCACCAATAACTATATAAAATAATCAACAGCATATATTCCTCACATTAGAACTTCAAGTCAAATTATTTTTTAATTTTATAATGTGCTTCTTTTTGAGCCTCCAGGTGTAGGCACCCAATTTAACATTCTTGCAAATGGAGCTTTTCTCCATATGATATTATTTTGATTCAATGGCATGTGATGTTTTTTCCTCCCAGGGAAGAAAATTCCCAGGCTACATGGAGTATAGACCACATTCTGATCACATAAGCATAAGAAACTCTTTTCTGGATGTTGAAAAGTTTGTTGACTAGAAAAAGTGGTGCGTTCAGGATTAAATCATTAGTTATGCTCGTTTATCTTCCCAAATCAATTTTATAATCCTGCTTTTTACCTTTTGATACAGGGAGAGATCCAGCCACATTTATGTTAGTGCCCCAAATGTATGTGTGTTGGTGGGGGTGGTTAACCAATAAGCAAACTGCTTTAGTTCTGTGAGTTAAAATATTCATTTTTTGCATATTAAATTGTTGATAATTCTCTCCTTTTAAATGAGGGATTTATATCTCCAATCAGTTATGTTTCTCTTTTACACATGAGTAATAAGCACAGGGGCACACTGACCTTGAAAATGACAAAAAACAAGTGAATAAAGCTGAACACCTAGAAGTAGATAAACATTTTCTTAAAATCTTAAAGAACATGGCTTTTGTGCAGGTTAATATTTTTTATCATCCTTTAATTTTTAATTTTTCATGTGGGTCAGTGTTAGACAGGAAACCTATTCAAAATTTCTGTAGATTTAAAAAATACAATTACAAGCACTTTGTATTGAAATTGCATTTATGGAAAATATTCTGAATGCAATTACTTACTGGTATATTGTAGCTTAAAAGAGAAGACAAAATCTTCCTTCAGAAATTCGTTTTTACCTGATTATAATCTGTGGTGTTTAAATTTAGCCAATGAATGCTGCAGTAATATCTAAAACATTTCCAGTCTCTAAATTCCCTTCTATTTATCTTCCCTGATCACTTCCCATCCCACTAGCTCCACAAAACCTGCATGCACTAGCTGAAGCCTCTACTCTTACAGGCTTTATTTTTCTGGGTTAAAGCCTTTACATTCTTGCAGAGGCAATCTGATTAGTAACAAACCTCAGGTGAATGAATGACAGATTTTCTTATTAAAGCAGGAATTAATCAGGGATGATGGTGAGCATTAATCACCACAAGAGAGCAGCTGAGAAAGGGACACTGGTGGGTGACAAAGATAAACCCCTCCCTTTTCATTTTCGGGTAAGATCAGGACTGACTTCACACCATTGCTTCCAAAAGGCCCAATTTACTTTGGAATTCATTCTTTCAAGAGTGATCTGTATTTTGAGTACCTACTATGTGACAGCCTCGTTCTTTTATATACATTTCAATTTAATTTTCATAAGCTTTTGAACACATAGTTTCCATACTCATTATACAGAAGGAAAAGCTCGAAGATGCTGTTCTACTAGAAAATGGCAAAACCAAGAAATAAAACTCAGTCTGTCTCAAAATCTTTTATTCTTTACCTGCCATCCCATTGTATGGGTTGTATAAATATGAATTATATTAATCAGGCAGTAGAAATGAATTTTGCTATCACTCCTGATATAGTCTTGTAACAAGTTTAAAGAATGCACTAGGGGGTTGATTCACTTCAGTAGAGTTGTACTGAACTAGACTGCCTCAATTTCTTACGGGCTAAGTAGACTTCATGCCTTATTAATACCATTTCTTTGGTTGAAGCATTTGTTCCTCCTCCTAGGCAGTAATACTATTTGTCTCCTGGTCTCTCAATCATTGAGCATGAAGCCAGCACACTGTGGATCATTCCTTCCTCAGTGGAGGTGGTCATTCACACTGTGGAACTTATGCCCACAGCTGTCTGTTACCTTCAAACTCAACTACATGATCCATGAATTATGTGTGGAACGTGTGGGACATGGAAATGAATGAATAATCAGTAGACACTCACAGGATTATTCATATAGCTATGACCTCAAATCCAAGTAACATTGGCCATTTTATGAATAAATTGGTTTTTGTGTTAAAAGCTTTGAAAATTATTTTGCATGCATGATAAACATAAATGTCATATGCTGAAATCAATTTAGTTTTTATTTCATTTGATTAATTTTAAGATTATATACAATCTAGATTTTTTTGGTTTTGGTTCTTTTATTTGATGTTGGAGACCAACCCAAATAAAATAAAGGGGCACGTTACCACTGAGCCACATTTTATTTAGAAATAAGTCTCACTAAATTTCTTAGGGCCTTGCTAAGTTGCTGAGGCTGGCTTTGAACTTGTGACCCTCCTGCTTCAACCTCCCAATCACTGGGACTATAGGCATGTGCCATCATACCTAGCTACAATCTAGATTTTTAAAAGCTGTGCCTCCATTATTTCTCGTTAATGATCTGTTAGAAATTCTACTTGGCCTTTACAAAATCTGAGCATTAAAAACAGAAAATATAAAAAAATAAAAACCAGCATGCTAAACCACAGGTGAGCAGAATGCAATTTAACAGTGTGTGTTCAGCTTTTATGTTCTTTGTAAGCTAAAATTGATTTCAGTAATTATCCCAATTTTCTAGGATCCCTGGCTTGTGGGCTATTTCTGCTTCACAACTGGCTTTTCTTTTGGTGTTCTTGGAACCTCAGTTATAAAATGTCAACAATCTTCCCTTTACTTCAAAGCAATGTTGCCTAGATACAGAAGTTTATATCCATAAGTATCATGTTTTTCTAGGACATTCTTTTATGAAATAAAAACAAGAGCCTGGATTCCATTTTGCTTCTAAAAAGATCTCAGAAAGATGCTTGCTTTTGAGCATAAACATCATTTGGACCCATTTTAATCCATTATTTAATGAAACTTATTAAACAAAAACAACTTGAAATCAGAAAGTGAAAAATTAAAATTATTAATGCCTCACTTCAGTCAAGTAATTTCACAGGGGAACAAGTATTTCCAAATACTCTGCTTCAGTCTTCTTTCATTACCTTCTACCAAAAGATTTTCAAATTCTTCACCCAACAAGTGCACCCCATTTCTCTAAACAGAGCGGTCTCTACTCTCCCGTACAGCCTTTTCCTGTGTGGTGCCAACAATATTGGTTATTCTCACACCTACTTCCCCACTTGATTTTGCCTAGTTTCGCACTAGTTATATATTATGTCTGATTGCTTCCTTTTTGACCTCTTATAGGAATGATCAAGTCTCCAATTTCAAAGGTCTAAATTCTTTTATGACAAGGGCTGTCAAAAGCATAGTTTTTATTAATATGGAGGTGTGGAAAGGCCAACAGAACAGGACATATCTGCCATTGAAGAGATAATTTGCCATACTCACAGATTGGAAGAGAAGAGGGCTGTTTTAGTCAGCTTTTGCTGCTGTGACGAAAAGCCATAACGAGAAGAATTGTAGAGGAGGAAAAGTTTATTTGGAGCCTCACAGTTTCAGCAGTCTCAATCCATAAACAGCAGGCTTCCTTCCTCAGGGCTTGAGATGAGGCAGAACAACATAACGGAAGAGTGTGGCAGAAGGAAGCTGCTCACATGATGATCAGGTCGCAGGGAGAAAGATTCCACTACCAGTGGCCCACCCCCGACTCCAATGACCCACCTCCTTCAGCCACTACCTACCAGCCTTCACAGGATTAATTCACTGATTGGATGAAGGCTCTCAGAACCGGATCATTTCTCCTCTAACCCTTCTTGCATTGTCTCACACATGAGCTTTATGGAGACACCTCACATTCAAATGATAACAAGGGCCACTAGATCATGGGGTGGCCACATGGGAAATGCTGAGATCAGGCAGGACACAGAGGAAACAGGGAAGAGGTGGGGTGAACTGTGGGCAAGTCTTTGTTGTGGTTTCCATGGAAAGGTAGGATAAACACAGGCCTAACATCAGCTTGTTAAAAAAAAAAAAAAAAAAAAAATTACAGTCCCTAGTTGTCTGTCCTGAACTAAAGTGTTAGGACAGGAAAATAGAGATCTAGAGTATAGAAGAGGTAGTTGGGCCTATAGATCTGGATTGGTTGGTCTGCATATGAAAGGCAAGCCAAGAGGGATTTGCTGGCTCTCTCTAGGAGTTAGATAACCTCTGGACAGCCATCAGTCACTCCAGGATTGGCAAAGTCCCAAGTCAAAAGCAGCTGAAAATGTGTGGTTAATAAACTAAAGTTTCATACTTTAATTCTTTGAAGGACCATGCAACACAACACAGACACTGCAACATCCCTGTGGCAATAAAATTAACTTTCTTTGAGAGAATTAAACTCTGGCTATTGTTCCCATTCTGTGACTGTTTATCTCAGTAAGTCTTGATCTATGAAGAGAGCAGACTAGAGTAATAAGTGAATCGGGAGAAAAGTAGCAGTCATGCATATTAATTGTGAGAGGGAAGTGTTTGGTGTGGTGTCTGGTGGTTTGTACAATGTTCATGTTGTGTCTATGTCCAGGCAAAATTACAGTGTAGTATTGTTTTTGTCCCCAGCCATCATGGTCACAGAGGCCCCTTTTCTGTGAAATTATTTAAGCTCCGCAGGAGAACACCAAGAGCTTACTATGAGTGACAGCCCAGGCTAGACTTCTAGGTGTCCAGGATTGCTTCTTTGTCACTATAATGTATGCAACATTAAATTTGTTTATGCAGACAAACAGAGAAACACAAATAAAATCAGTTCTCATTATTAGTAAATATTGACATATTCATAAAATCGCCATGAACATTGAATTTATGAATATGGGAAAATACCTCTTGGGGGAAATACGGGATTAGTTTTCCATATTTAATTCCAATATTTTTGTCAATCATTTGATAAATAAGCTTGTTTTTCATCTGTTTCTGTTTCAAGACACACCTTATTTAAACGGACTTTTGATCCTTTAATTTGAATTCATGGTTAAGGAAGGCACAAAAGCATGAAAACCCTGAGATTAAATGTACATATGAGAGCTGAAGCAGCAGATGGAGCAAAGCCTTATCTAAACCCATCTGGGGACATGCACTTTGGGTGACCTAAAGTTTTGCTGCTTTGTGCATACCCATAAACTTCTGTAAAAATGCCACAGCAGTTGATTTGGGTATTACCAACAAATATTAGCAAGTAGGTTAATTTGCCAATACAGAATGTATAGTCATGAGGACTGACTGTATACATTATCTCTAGTTCTCTGAAGAATTGTTCAAAGTGGCATTACAGAGTCATAGTATTGAAAAAAAAAAAAAGAAAGAAAATCTGAGGGAAAAGAAGATATGTCATTTGCTTGTGATCATAGAACTATTTTCTGGCCGAGTCAAAATTTGAACCCAGGTATGTTTGATTTTAAGTCTTCTTCTTTCCTACAAACCACACCTCTTCTCCTTAAAATAAGGGTATATTCCATTCAAATGCATAAAATTAAGAAGAAGATTATAGATAATATTTCTAACATATTACCATTGTACTCATGAAATCAAGGATTTGAATGGTGAATATGTTACTTTCTTAGTAATTACTAACTAAATGTGAATTGTTGTCATTCAATCAGTGTATAATAGAATGAATGCCTACATGTATCTGATAATGTTCTGCAATTAAAGGATACTGCAATTAAGGGAGTGATTAAGAGACTTCCTTTTAGAAACTGCAGAAGGTCACACCACTAATTCATTTAAGGGTTTATTAAATCTAGAAGCAATGTTAAGACCCTGAATGATGCAACTATCAAGTCAGAACTCCATAGCTCTCAGCTGGATATTTGCCTACCAATAGTTGAAAACTAGTCCAGAAATTTACCTAGGGTCTGACAATGTTGCATTTTACCTTGTGTTCCTGAAAAACAAACAAACAAACAAACAAAAAAAAAAAAACCCAAAGAACCACCCTTTCCCATATGATTTAGGTAAAACTCCAGTTGTTCCCTTGTTTACCTATGACAAAGCCAGGCATGGTTTCCAAATTCTTTATTTTCCTATGTAACAGATTACCTGAACTGTTTGTCTCTACAGATCAAGCCAAACAAAAGGCTTGCTAACTTGACTTAAAACTTCAGTTTTTCTCCTTCATACAGCATCTTGAGTTTGGAGATCCACCTTCCTCTGAGCTAAAATCAGAATGAGAATCAGCAACCACCACCCACTTCCTCCACCCCCCACCCCCCCCTCCCGCCCAAAACCAGCCCTCCCCAGATTGCTGACCATAAAGAGGACATTCCATGATCACCTATCTGACACCTGTTTTTTCAACCTTGTTTTTACTCCTCCCAGTAAAAGAAAAGCCTTTCCTGTGTGACCTTTGAAATGCTTGGAGATGCTGTTTGAAGCCTATTGTCATGGCTCTCCTTTCCCCTGTAATTACCATTTTGAATAAATCCTCTCCTTACCTCAACTGAATTTGTTTGTAATTTGACAGTTTCTCTGTCATAACATTCTGGTGATAAAATAAGATTAAAAACAAAAATTCAGATTGCAGTCTTTGAAATACACCCTTTTCATAATCATATATAATCATAAGACAAATGACATTTTCTTCAAGGTGCTTTTATTCACCCTAGTGAATTTAAATTTGAAAACTAACCACATTCTCTGAAGTAAACTTACATAAATCTAAGGAGGTTTTCAGCCTTGGATTATATACTCAAATTTAATTACAAGTAATTGCACAGACATAGATATGTTTCAGCTTCTAAATCTCTTAAAGAGAAATACATACAGGATACCAAACAAATTGTTACAAATCTTTGAGTGAAAAACTCAACCTGAAGGTTTTTAATGTGGATATTAATTATGAATTGTTTGACATAAAATGAGTCTCTAAATAAACTTATTTTAAGTTATTAAAGTGACCTAAAGGTTGGCACTATTCCTGCAAGTAGTTTATGTTTGATATAAATGAAGCCTTGGTTTGTTCATGAATTGCTTTCATCTTTGTTAGACAAAAGGAAGATAGTGTTTATGAGGTAGTCTACTGAGTTCTAGATACCATGCTGATTAATTTCACCTAGATTATTTAAGTCTCAGAGAAAAAATTATACCTCAATTCCTGAAACACTGAGTCTAAGATCTTGCAACTGGACTTTCTAGCTCCAAACTATCAGAGGCAGACCAAGAACACAAGACATACGTCCTCTGTTAAAATTTTTGCCATATCTCCAATGAAAACAGACTTAAAATTTTTCACAGCACCTCATGACTAGAAAAGCTAATACTTTACTCACTCAAAAATGGATTTCAAGGTAGAAAATCTGCAAACAAGAGGGGGCTATGGTCAATAATTAAAATTGGATTTTTGTTTGCTTTGAGGAATGACTGTTGTGAGCACAGATACTCTGTAATCAAAAGTTCCCTCAAATATTAATGGAATGAAAACATGGCTGGCTCTTGAAGTCCAGGAGAAAATATTACCAAGACCTTCTTTCTTGACATTTATTTGGTTCAAGATTATAAATTAGCTCCACAATGAAGACTCTGGTTCAAGAAAGGGGTGTTGCCTTTTTGAATAGTGAAGGAAAGTTTTCTGTTGGAGTATCATGAGAGTTGTTACTTTATTTAAAATAAATTCCTACCTACAGGAATTCTTCATAAAAAAAGAACCTTACAAAATATTCTTATAAAATAGCAATTTTAAAATAAAAATATTAAAGTCAATCTTAAAAGAATATAAAAATTTCTCAGGTGAAATTGATAGGATCTTAAGAAACCTAAGGATCATACATATATTTACCTACGTGAAAATGTATAGTTTTAAGTACTTGAAATCTTTCTGCAATGTCCTTAAAAGTGACATTTTGTTTCTTATTCTCCAACTTTTTCTCTGGTAAGGACTATTTGTTGTAGAAAACTGAATTACATTGTCATCTTATTAAGAAATTATGATTAATAAAGGGAGAATACTTGCTAATAGGAATAAAGGTAGTTGAAAAAGCAAGCTTCATTGAGGAGGGGAAAGAATTTGTGACTTGTAAACCAGCCTTTTGGTAAGGATGGACTCTAATAGAGAGGTGGATGAAATATGGTTCATTCTAGTCACCTAAACTTCAGAATTGACAGTTCATTTTTAGAAAGAGAGTTTAAAGAACTATGCTAGGAGGACTATTCTAGCTCAGTTGGTAGAGTGCTTGCCTCACATGCACAAAGACCTGGGTTCAATCCCCAGAGCCACTAAAAAAAAAAAAAAACAAAAAAAAAACAACTATGCTAGTAATTAACTATTATAGAATAATGAACTATTGTAATACAACATGTGTAAATTATTTGCAAAGTTACACTATTTTATGCTGCTTTAAGAATACTTAAAGTAAAATGTCAAGGATGCCTTGTAATCTTATAATTTTAAAAAATCAACATATATCCTATTGTTTATTTTTCAAATCATAATCAACTTAAGCATAGTCAAGGTTACCACTAACTTTAAAAATCTTTTTGTCCATAATTCTAAGAAATATGGGAATTGTGTAGTTCAAAAGAACTTTAGTTGCTTTTTGTTCTCCCTTCCTCATAATCTAGAATTCTGATTTTTTTCTTTTTTTCTTTTCAGACAGCCTGTCTTTTTTCTTTAGTTGGATACTTAATATTTCCAGTGTTGGAATCTTAGAAAACTTTCAACCTACTTTTGTGCCTTTGAGTTATTGTTGACATTCACTTTCTTCTCTCTCCTTTTATTCTTGCACCAAAATGCAAGCCAAATGTGACTTTATAGAATAAGACAATAAACTATAGGTGAATCTGGGTGAGCAATATTTGCATGGTGTCATAAGAAGTACAACAAGATTTTCTAAGGATGTTTTTTAATGTTATGCCATTATATGCATCATGCTTAAGACAAGGCCATTCAGTTCTGATAAGTACTCATTTATGGAAATCTTGCCTTGTAAAAGGCATTCTGACATTCCAAGGAAAAATGACATTTCTTGTCAATATTCAATGTTCATGTAATTGATAAAGTGTCATTGGTATTTCTCCTCATATTAGACATGATACAGTTTACAAGTGATCCTAGAAACATTTCTGGAAAACATTTACTTGCATGTGTGTTTTCTGTAAAAATATGTAATATATTGGCAATTTAATTACATTAGTCACAAAATATTAATCCAGTCTGTCCTCACAGCAAATGAACCAACATCTATCTTTTAACCTTGCAGATAAATTGCATCAAAAAGCAAACAGCACTCAGAATCACATTTAGCAAGCAGAAAATCAAATGAAGAAGAATTAAATAGGTAACAAAATATTTAATAACATGAATTCCTTATTACTTATTTTTTTAATATGGATTTTAATTTTATTTATTTATTTATATGTGGTTCTTAGGATCAAACTTAGGACCCCACACATACCAGGCAAGTACTCTACCACTGAGCCACAACTCCAGCCCCTCATCCCTTATTACATATTGTAATGTGCTTTTAAGAGTGCATTTTTATGTTTATTAACCATGAATACAAAATCTTACTATGCTGATCATCAAAATTTCTTGTTTCTTAAAAATTTTAGATACATGATATCATTTCATATAAAGTTGGATTAAAAGCTATAGTTTAATCATAAATAATATAATATCTATTTATGGTCAAACAAAGATAAAATGTCCTTATGTATTTAAAGTACTTATTTGTGAATAATAAAGTTTTCATTGATTTTTTCTTCCCCATAAATTTCTGAATTTTCAAAAATTTCTGACAGAAAATATGCTAACTTAAATGAGAAAATAAATATTAATATTTCAAAAACAAAATATTCCTTATCCTACAGTACAATAAAGTGTAGAAATATCTATTTCTACATTTTAAAGTCATGGGTCCATTAGGTAAATATATTAGAAATGCTACTGGGAACCAAAAGAAAGGAAGATGGATCCATATAAAGAATGGCTTATTAAGGGAGATTTTCCTGAGAATAAGACATTTTGAGCAAAGAAAAAAAATGAAAGGCTTTTAATAAAATAAGAAATTTATCTTTAATAGAGAAAATATAGGAAGTGAAGGTACCGAGTCATAAGAGTATGGAATACCTAGGGAGATTATAAGCAGTTAGATTCTCAGGCAATGGAAATATATTAAAAGCTAGTTTGAACTAGAGAGCCTGTGGTTTTGGATAATGTTCCAAGGAGGCAGCAATAAAGAAAGCAAGGATTTAGTGATGTCATTATTGATTGGTAATTGAATCTCAGAGATAATAAGTGTCTTGCATGACCTGTGTTCTTATCAATGACACTCTTTATATCACACATATGTACACTGATATTTGTGATGATGCAGTAAGTAGCATGCCTGGCACACAGCAGCCCTCTTCAGGGATAACTGTTATTCACTGTTGGTTTTGCTATTAAAGTAGGAAGACATTGCAGAAACAATGGTAAAAAGACTAGGAATATGTGAGAAAGGCAGACACTAGGTCTGAATACTAATTTACACACTAACTGTGTTACTATGACCTGTTATTTAACTATTCTCAGCTTACCTTTTCTTAATTTGTAGTACAGAAACAATAATACCTAATAGTTTTTAAAATAATAGAGATAATTAATATAAAACAACTAACACGGAAATCAACATGTTGATTTTTTTTGTTTTAATAGAAATACAAATACTTTGTCTTCTACTTTACTTTCCATGAGACCATCAGAGGCCAGAAGATAATTTTCTGCAATGGAGAGAAAATAAAAATAAAAGTAAGTGACAGGTAGATATTTTACATAATCAAGAGAAAATAACTGGGAGGAAAGAGCTTAGGGACAATACAAATGGTTAATTCTGTCTTGGTAATACCATTTCTAGCAGATACTATTCAGAATGACTAAAAGACAAAACAAAAAAAAGGAGCTTTCATATCAGGAAATGAAGAGAGTCAGCATCTTTCAGAGAGAGAGAGAGAGAAAGAGAGAGAGAGAGAAAGAAAGAGAGAAGGTATACTATACTTCACGATGTCAGATTAGTAACATGAGCTTCTGGGTTGTTCAAGTTCTTTTCACAGTTCTGAAATTTTCAGTACCAATATGGAACTCACAGCCTTTAAGGATATATACATTTTCAGAAGTTCTCAGAGGCCTAACTTATTAATTACTAGCATTATAATACCTTCTATTCTTAAATGAATATACATTATCATTAATCCCCAAATTGACTTTCTATAAAAATGTAGAATTTGAATAAAAAGATTAGCAAGAACCACTGCAGCTCTGAGATACTATGATTCTTTTTCTTATATCCAGTTGTTTGCTACTAATGAAAAAATTCTAATTTCAGCCTTCAGGTGGATAGTTTTTCTTCTTCTTCTTTTTTTCCTTTTTGCTGCTCCAGGGCTAGCTAGCAAAAGGATTACATCTTGAGACTGCTCACCTGCAAAAACTAATTAAGTCATGGAACTATACTGATTGACCATGATAGGAAATTTTAGAGGTATCTGAATTTATCTTAATAAAATCCTTCTTAGTTAATAGACCAACTTAAAATACAGTTTTGGGGGGAAAAAAGCCAATAACTTTTTTTGGGGGGTGGAGGGATACTGAAGATTGAGCCCAGGAGCACTTAATTAATGAACCACATCCCCAGTCTTTTTAATTTTTTTATTGTTATTTTGAGACAGGGTCTTGCTAAGTTGCTTAGGGCCTTGCTAAATTGCTGAGGCTGGCCTCAAACTTGAAATACTCCTGTCTCAGCCTACCAAGTTGCCGGGTTTACAGGCATGTACCACAGCACCCAGTGCCCTAATAAATTTTTATGTAGGAGAGTTTGGTGAAACTTCATATGTGTATGTGAATTCCAACTGGATGAGCCTCAGTACTCTTGTTGGTTTTCCTAAGGTAAATGGCAGGGTCTAATCTTATGAAACATTGAAATATCATCTTCAGAAGATTGAATCTTTTGTTGCTGTTGTTATTTGGTTTTAACTTTTCTTTTTAATTTTTTAGAGAGAGAGAGAGAGAATTTTAATATTTATTATTTAGTTTTCGGTGGACCCAACATCTTTGTTTGTATGTGGTGCTGAGGATCGAACCCGGGCCACACGCATGCCAGGCGAGGGCCCTACCACTTGAGCCACATCCCCAGCCCCTCTTTTTAATTTTTATTCTTATTAGTTATACATGACAGTAGAGTATAATTTGACTTATTTATACAAACATAGAGTACAGTTCATTCTAATTAGAATCCCAGTCTTATGGTTGTACATGATGTTGAGATTCACTGTGGTGTATCCATTTATGTACATAAGAAATTTATGTCAGAATAATTCCCTGAGAGGAGGGGGGAGATTCAACCTTCTGCTGATGGATATCCAGTTTTCCCAGCACCATTGGAAAAAGGTTGCCCAATGTATATTTTGGGTGCCTTTGTGGAGAATCAGATGGCTATAAATTAATGACTTTATTTTGGAGATCACTGCACTGTTTTGTTGATAGATATGTCTATTTTTACCCGTACTATGTTGTTTTGGTTACTATAGCTCTTTAGTATGCATTGAAACACGGTATTATAATGCTTTGTTCTTTTGTTAAATATTACTTTGCTTATTTAGGGTCTTCTATAATTCCACATGACTTTTAGGATTATTTTTTTCTATTCCTGAAAGAATAACAGTGGTCTTTTGATAGGATTACATTGAAAATGTAAATTGTTTGGGTAGTATAGCCATTTTAACAGCATTAATCCTAAAACATGGAAGGTTTTTCATTTTTAATGTCTTCTTCAATTTTTTTCATCTTTTTTTTGCAATTTTTACTTCAAACTTTATACAACTTCTTGGTTCAATTTATCCCTAGTTCGTTCTTTCTTTCTTTCTTTCTTTCTTTCTTTCTTTCTTTCTTTCTTTCTTTCTTTCTTTCTTTCTTTCTTTCTTTCTTTCTTTCTTTTTCTTTTCCTGGAGCTATTGTAAATGAAATTGCTTTCTTTAATTTATTTTATTTTATTGATTTTATTTTTTTAAATACATGACAGTGAAATGCATTATAATTCTTATTATACATATAGAGCACAATTTTTCATATTTTTCTATATAAAGTGTCTTCACACCAATTCATGTCTTCATACATGTACTTTTTTTGCATTACAATTCCTATTACACATATATACCATATTTTTTCATATCACTGTATATAAAGTAGGTTGACACCCAATTTGTTTCTTCATACATGTACTTTGGATAATGATGTCCATCACATTCCACCATCCATGCTAATTCCCTGCCTCCTCCCTTCCCCTCCCACCCCTCTTCCCTATCTATAATTCAACTATTCCTCCCATGCTCCCCCTCCCTACCCCACTATAATTCAGCCTCCTTATATCAGAGAAAACATTCAGCATTTTGGGGGGAGGATTGGCTAACTTCCCTTAGCATTATCTTCTTCAACACTATCCATTTACCTGCAAATTCCATGATTTTATTCTCTTTTATTGCTGAGTAAAATTCCATTGTGTATATATGCCACATTTTTTTATCCATTCATCCACTGAAGGGCATCTAGGTTGCCTCCACAGTTTAGCTATTGTGAATTGTGCTGCTATAAACATTGATGTGGCTGTGTCCTTGTAGTATGCTGTTTTTAAGTCCTGTAAACCTTTTTATGAATCTACTGATTATATTTTAAATAATAATTGAATCCAACATTTCTGGACATTGAGACTAAACTTTGAATGTCTTAATAAAAACAATTTGTTCATAGATGATGTATTGTTGATATAGGGATCTGTTAACATTGTTTTTCCCCACAAAGGAGATTTCTTCGAACCTTACAAGAGCACCATAAATCTATAGGGTAAAAACAATAACACATCAGATTCACAGAGCTGGAAAGGAAGACACATGAGCAACATAAAAACACAAGGGAAGAAAGTACCGCAAATAAATCAGGACAACACATTATTAGAAGCATTGGCAGCTACAGCAGAAAAAAAGACAAGAGAAAGATTTCAGGATATACATGGTTAAAGTGTTCTGGGATTTCAAAGAAGACATAAGATAACAAATACAGGCAGTAAAATATCACTTCGACAATGAGCTACATAAACAAATCCAAGAAGCAAAAGATCACCTCAACAAGGAGATAGAGGTTATACAAAAAAATAAAAATAAACAGGAATCCTTGAAATGAAAAAAATAATAAACCAAATTAAAAACTCAAATGAAATCATCATCAACAGAGTAGACCACTTAGAAGATAGGACATCAGACAATGAAGATCAAATAAATCATCTTAAAAAGAACATAGACCACACAGAGAAAATGATAAGAAATTCAAGAAATATGGGATACATAAAAAGACCAAATTTAAGAGTTACTGAGATTGCTTTCATTATTTCTTTTTTAATATGTTTGTTATTATGTATATAAAAGGTTACTGTTTTATATGTTGATATCATATCCTATAATGTTATTGAATTCAAAAGGAAATAACATCTTTAAAGAAAGACTGAAGAAGATTCATAATTGGATAGAAAAAGAACCATTTAAATGCTTAATACTGAAAATATGCATTGGAACTAGTAATGATCTGCCCATAACTGATTCTGACATTCTTGATTATACTACTAAGGCTTTTGCAATGATGCCATTGGATCTATCTATCTATCTATCTATTTTTTTTCTTCTATTTGTTTCATTCTTTTGGAGAATACTGACTAATATAATTAAATCCTTTTAGGATCAAATATATGAAATCTAGGTATTTCTCAAAAAAAAAGAAAAGAAAAGAAAGAAAGATTAAAAAGAGAAAAAGAAAAAGACTTTGTGAAGAAGTGAAAGACATCTGTCTGAATTCCAACAAGAGACAAAAGTGGCCATCAGCTAGGAGAAGGCAGACAGCAAGACTTTTTATCCAACAGAAATTTCAGAAAATGTTTAAATTGAAGTTAAGGTTTTGCATTCATGTGGTAAAACTCAGAGCATCATGGGAAGACTGGCCACTCCAGGCTGCAACAGATAGCCACCTGGGCAGAGTCCTAGAGACTCTGAAGGCAGAATATCTGGAATAATGTCAGTCTGCTCAGGCTCTCATAACAGAAAAATATGGACTTAATGGAAATTGATTCTGCAACCATAAAGGAAGCTAGAAGTCCAAGATCAAGATTCTAGGAAATCAACTAAACAAAATGAAGTTTCTCAGAGGGGGACTTTTCCTGGCTTGCAGACAATTGCCTTCTTGCTGTGTTCTTGCCTTTCCTTGGTGCAGACATAGGGATAGAGTAAAAGAGTAAGCTCTCAGGCGCCTTGTCTTACAAGGACACCAACCCTATCATATCAGTGCCTCACCCTATAATCTTGTTAACCCCAGTTACTTACTTGGGGACCCAAGTTCAAGGATAGCTATGGTGGCAATTAGGGAATTGACATATGAGTTGTGAATGGAAATTTTCAGTCTATACTAGCCAGGAGATTATCAAGCACATCCAGAGTAAAAGAAAGCACAGGCAAAAAACATGAAAAGACAGCAAATGATGCACCCAGGGCAAACAACCTCTGATGACCTTAGACTTTTCCCTCAGCCACTAGAAGCAATGAGATCAACTCTGCTCTTGTCAAGGAGGGTAATTGATCTAGGTTATCTAGAGAAACCTCTTTATAAGACTTAAAGGCGACGTGCATAGCAGGTAGGGTTTCATATAAAATGTGATTTACAAACTGATAAAAAAATGGACTGGAGAAACTAAGTGATTTGTTAAATGACACATGGCTTATTAGGGACAAAACAGCATCAGGCATAAAATTCTATGTGTGTGTGTGTGTGTATACACACATATGTACACACATATATATATGTATATATATGATATACACATAAATTTATACACATATACTGACACATACATGTGTGTGGGGGTTATTTAACATCTTTATACAAAATGTTCTATATAAATATGAAACACATCTAATATTTCTAATATTTAGTTTTCTATATTCTCAACTTTTCCATTATCCTTTTTCTTATTTCTATTCTCATTATGCTTCACCTCCCACCACTATCACTAGAATAGTTGTAATAACTAAAGGAGGGGTCAAATAACCTTGTAAAACTCATTTGAAATTACTCCTTATGTATTACAGTGGCTTTCTATCTTCAGCACTTCTTGAAATTCTATACTAACATGTGAGACAGAAATATCATACCCTGATTATACAACTTCAATTTTTAAAAAATCATGCTAACAGTTCTGAGTATATCATGCTTCAGAGACTCACGTCTTATCATACAGTAAAGTCCAGAGCAGACTTGTTGCCAGACAAACAGGTGCTCAGTGAGATCATCTTGGACTTCTAGCAGCTCTGCTTTCTCTTCCACCATCCTTGCATTTGCTTCCTTGTAATATCCAGATGGCTGCTCAATTCCAGGTTTCATGTCTGCTTTCAAGGGAGAGACAGAGAAAAAGGGAAAAAACCATACACTACTATGCAAGTCTGCCTTCTTCAGGAGAGCAAAACCCTAAATTTGTATTCATTGTATTTTTCTTCTCCAGATACAATCAGGATTCTATTAACAGGGGACATAATGAGAGGCATTGGTGTGTGCCATAAACCCCTATGACAGGACAGATACTGTGCTCCATCACATGCTGATTCTTTGCAAGGATCATTGTCATCAATGCTAAATAGGGGTGTACCTTTTGTTCACCATCTCACTGACTTGGTTTGATCTCTCACTTTTTATTGAGATTGCATTGCCACATTCAGGTTCTAACTTGAAGGGAAATTTATTGTGGATTTGCAGACACTGGAGCCATGTGAAGCAATTATGGACATCAATGACTTCTGATCGATACTGCTCTTAGAGAACATATGTCCCTTCTAATTGTTTTAGCTTCATCTCTACTACCTATGTCAAGATTTGTCAGAGCTTGGATTACCAATGATTTTTCCAAGTCTTAAGTATGTCATGTAAGATGCATTGTAATGTCATTTAAATGTATTCATAACTGCAGTTCTAAAGGATGTCTCAAGGACATAGAGGTGCTCATAACCCTAGAAAACAATGCAATAGACAGATGGAACTTCCTACTTACCCGATCCAGGACAGGAGAGTCCATCTCTGAAATCAGTGAGGGGGAAAAAAAGTATGCTTAGGTTGTTTTTCACAGGGGAAAAATGGGAAAACAGTATTTTTATGGAGTGATTGTACATACAGAGGAAATAGCTTTACTGAATATTTTCTTTTGTACGATTCTCAAATTGGCACATTTTCTCTGAGCAAGCAATAAATAAGGTACTGCTAAAGAGGAAATTTCCAAAGATAGATGCATTACTGCTCACGTTTCCCAGTCCTTTGATTTATGTACATTACTTCTGAGAATATAAAGCATTTTTGGTGAGCAAGAAGGGCTGAATGTGTTCAAATGAAACCTCTGCATGCTCTTAAAAAGAGCTTCGGCATGAGTACAGAACTAACAATGAAAAATATCAAGGTGTAGCTGTATTCCACAGGATTCCCACAGTGTCCTAGCACAGAGACCCAGTGTCAGTGGTTTTTCATGGATCCATCTTGGTCTCACCACCTTCCCTCCATTCTGCAGAGTACTCGACAGTACTCTTCAAAAAATAGGTGAAAAGTTATGTAATGACGATAAAATGGATAGGCTATTCTTCCCAGATAGCAATATGTGTCTTCTAATCTTTCTTCTAGCAGCTATGTGACCCCATCTCCACATCTACTGGAATTTTCCCCCCAGAAATTGCAAATTGTAGAGTATGTAGGACAACTAGAAACTCCATAGATTAACTCCACAATTACCTACAAACTTTGGTCTAGACATATCCTACCTGAATCCAGTCTTAGAACTACACAACTTGGGGCTGAATAATTCTTTGCAGCATGTGTGTGGAGGCGGGCTGGGAGCTTTCCTGTGCATTGTGGGATGTTTCTTGGCATCTTATTACCAACCCTCAGTCTACAACAACCATTGTCTTCAGACATCACCAAATGTCTCCTGGGGGCAAAAATCTTCCTGGTTCTGTTATTGCTGTGAATGATTAGGTTTGTACTTTGGTTAGGTTTATACTGTTCACTATATAACCACCTTAGGCAAGTCACTGAAACTCTTGCTTATGTTCTTTTCTTTAAAAAATGAGTATATTACCTTTGTTGCCTACACTTTAGTGTGGAAGTGAGAATTAAAAATAAATGTCACACTAGAAATACTTGTGGCTATAAAAAATCCTTATTCATATTTTTCTATAATAAAGGAAACATTTAAAACAGATGAATCAAGCCAGAGGGTCATTTCACCTCACACATGAGTGGCATTGAAGGGTTATTCCTTGAGTCTTCTGGCCCCATGATGCTATGTGCTGGCCTCCTGCCCCCATGGAGTGAATGGACCTCCACAGCACAGCATCTCACAGCTGCAGCTTCCCTCATTTCACAGCAGGGAAAGGAGAAGTGGCACATATCCTGAGGTTGCTTCTGGCAACATGTAGAAAGCCACTTGGGAACCGCCTGGAAGAACTCCAAGTTTCCTGCCTATCGTTCAGGGTACCAAGTTCCCCTTCACCTCCTATTCCTAGCATGCCTGGCAGTCACTGATGAAATTAACAAATCAATTTCAAGCCACGAATGCTCCCGGTAAACAGAACGCACTCCTGCCAGTTGACTGTCTCCATGACGCACCACAACATGACAGGCGTGGAAATTGTGCCATCGGTGAGACAGGACAGAGTTCACACAATCAAACCACTGGCTGGATCTGACCTCAACTGTGGAAAATTTCTCTGCTATGCATTATGATAGCTCCTCTGACCATCCAAAAAAAAAAAAAAAAACAAGCAAGAAACAATCAAAAACAACTTCAAGTCTTTACACCCAATCTTTCAAGTTGTCATGTTATCTTTTGAGGAAAAATAAATAGTTCTATGGTTAAACTCAAAAACTTCATTAAATAAAAATCTCCACTCTCAATTGCTCATGACACCATCATCCCCATCCTGGAGGCGCATGTAAGAAATCCAGGCACCCTCACCAAACCATCTTTCCCCTCACTCCACTCATCAATCAATCCAACAGCTGTTAAGAATCTGTAAATACCTACCAAATCCACCCTTTCCTCCCATTACTAATGCCATTCCTCCTTCCACTACTCATCACTGTCAGCTGAATTATTATAACAGTATCCTAAGGGATCACTCAGCTATACACCAGGCTATTCACCCCTCTGTGGTCTAAATAGCACACATGATTCACTTTGTGCAATGCTAATCTGATATCTCTGCATACTCAAGACCCTTCTCAAGTGAGAAACTGAAAGAGACAGGTTTCCTTTCTTTCCTCTATCTAATACTAATGTACAAGGTACAAAGCTGATAAGTAGCTGCTAAATGAATGTCCTCTTGGAACATTTGCCATATATGAATGCATTCCAGCAGGGGGCAGATTCTCACCCAGAAACTTCTCCCAAATGAGGAATGGTTGTCTGAATTTAAATGCTGGCTCAGCTTACCTGGTCCATTATTCAAAGGAAACATAGCCTAAAAGAATATGATCATAAATAACATTAAAATCTATACAGGGATGTGTTTTAGATGACTGAGATGTTTTTCAATATCTTTGAAATTACAATAGCATACATTCAAGGAGAATTCTGGTTCTGTAACTGTGAGAGAATATCTAGGATAGTGGAAAAAAGAGAGAATTAGAATCAAGAAAACCAGATTCTGAGAACCAGAGTCCATTTCACATAATGTGTTATCTGCCCTTTGTTTCTTCATCTAAATGGAAAAGGATAACCCCAACTTGTGTTTACTAAAGGAAATACTGATATTAGAAAAGCACCATTTAAATATGAGACATTACAAATGCACATCCACAAAAAACATTTCCATAGAAATCTAGTTATTCCCATTTTCCTAAAATTTGTCCATGAACTCTAATAGCTTGAATAGTGTCAGTTTGATCTTGAATCCCCAGGTCATATCCAGGTTAAGAACATTTTCCTCCATAATTTCCCATTCACTATACCATTTAATCCTCTGAAAAACCCTGGAGCAATACACACACACACACCCCTCCCCCCCACACACACACATTTTATTCTAATTACATAAGAAATAAACATGAAAAAGGGACTTAAACTTATTTACTATATCATTTCACTTTTATTATTATTTAAAAAGGAAAGTCAGCCTCACACAAACCACTGTAATTTTTTTTTCTTTTCTCAACCATATCCAAAAAATACTAGGATTGAAAAATGTCTTACCATAAATGGGAGGGAGAATCATTGATTCTTTTTTATTCTATTGACACAATTATCTTAAATCACCACTGCATTGCAGCAAATCTTGGTAGGGATCAGTGTGTTTATTTGAACACAACAGAGAAGCTGCTGTCCAGGATTAAGTGCAGAAAGTGTAGCATTTACCTTGGCACTGTGCAAATCACACTGGCACAGACACTGAATATGAGAAATAGAAAAATCTTTAAAATCAGTCCACTAATACGAAGTGAAGTTTTACACTTCTGGTTGTTCTGACATTTCATTTCTTATATTCTATGTAGCAGGACATGCAATAAGGAACTATCAGATTAACCATTGTCTCTCCTTGAGTATTTGGTTAGCATTTTGGGATACATGATGCACTTTAAGCATCATGGACCTAAATTGATTGAATTCGGAGATCCCACCACAGTATTTAGAAGAGCTGGACAATGCACATTGGCATTGTTTGGAGCCTACCTTAATATATTCAGCATGTATTTCTGCTGGATATTTATGCTACTCTGCTTTTGCATACGCTATGTCTGTATATTCCATAACTGCATATGCTTTTAGACAGCAAATAAATATTAAAGGTAGAAAAGTCAGGTAGCTAAGGTTTTGCTGAATTTAAGAAAACAAGCTGTTTCTTTGATTACTTGCACATTTGTTCCTTTTTCCCCCTCCCTTAAACAAGACACTGAAATTACATTGGCCCAACTTCTAAGATTATTTAATGCATCCGAAAAAAGGGCAGAATTTAAATTTCTACATAAAGTGCAAGGTAAAATTTTTATTATTATTTTGTTTCACAGAAAATAGAGCAGAGACAAGAGTTACAGAAAGCATTTCAGATGAGCAGACATAGAGTTTGGGGAAGAGAATAAGCTATGTGCTTGGATGAGATAAAGATACCTCAGTGTGACACAGTTATGACAGATGATTCCAGGAAGGTCTTACCCTAAGCGGGACGCAGGGATTAATACTGCATTGTATCTGCCACTATGCATTGATGTCTATTACCTGTCCTGACATCAGCCTCTTACTTTTTAGGCATCTTAAGCATATGAAATGCAGTTGTTTGTCTCTTGATAATATATGTCTGGAGGAAGTATAGAAGCAATAAAAAGGTGGTGGTGGGGGCTGCTTTCCTAAAGCTGTGCTTAGGGACTAGGAATCTCTTAAAGCCATAGTCAAGAAATGTCCTAAATGTGTTGTGAAGGTCACCACTCTCATCCTGTGCCCATTTAGTGACACTTACATAAAGCCCAACCAAGGACTGTTAGTCCTGCACATCATGGATATCCAGGCAGTCATCACTAAGCAACTGGGAATTGACATGCAAACAAAACATGTTTGTCATTCCATGTGAACACTACATGTGACATTTCTTCAGAGGCACATATAACTTCTTTGTATTAGAGCAGAAATATTACCACCATTATTCTGTCTCTTGAGTCATGTCGATTATAAAATATTTAAGTTTGACCTCTTACCAAACTATTTTGTATGTAGACTTGCTTTAATGATTATTCAATATACACCACTGATTTGATAATGCAAATGTGATAGATTGTAGCTATCATTCTTTTATATTACTCTTTGGAATAACTTTTGTTTTACAGTTTTACTTGTCAGTTAAGATTGCATCTTTTCCCTCCTATGTGCAATTATATTTTTGTTTTACAAGGTAGTATTCTTATTGCTTCACTATTACCTAAACAGGCTAACAAGGATCACTGGGAGATTGATGAAAAAAAGTCAAGAAAATTCTGGTATAGAAACATAAATTCAAGATATGGTTTGTGGCAGCCATACTTAGGAAGAACAGACAATGTGCAATTCATATTAGCAAAGCTTTAAGATGCTATGTGCTAAACATTTATGTATCCCCAGAATTCATATGTGAAAGCCTAAATCTCCAATCTATTTGGAGTTGCCTTTGGGACATAATTAGTTCAGAAGAGTAGAGTCTTATGAATAGTATAATGCTCATACAAAAAGTACATTGAGAGGGTTGGGGATGTGGCTCAAGTGGTAGCACGCTCGGGTTCGATCCTCAGCACCACATACAAACAAAGATGTTGTGTCTGCTGAGAACTAAAAATAAAAAAAAAATAAATATTAAAAAGTTCTCTCTCTCTTTAAAAAAAAAAAAAGTACATTGAGAAAGATAATCTCTCTCCCTACTGTGTGGTATATAAAGAGAAAACAACTTTCTGCAATCCAGGAAGAAAGCCCTCACCAGGAAACAAAATCTGCCAGTACCTTGATCTTGAAATTCCCAGCCACAATCCAGTGGGAAATAACTTTCTGTTCTTTAAGTCACCTGGTCTATAGTGTGCTGTGTTCGCAGCCCAAACTAAGACCCAAGAAAAGTACTTAAGTTCCGTGTCTGCCTGTTACTAACTTCTTTCCACTTTTAATTTTTTTTACCAGCAAAATGAATTATGTGGCTATGTCTTACAGGTATATTGAAGATTAAATGAGAAAGTAAATGTAGGTGTTTACTAAGACTCAGAACATAATACAAATATAAGTTTCCTAAATGGTTTTAGGAAAGTTTCCCTCCCACTACCTACATAAATGGGGTTGGCATAGGAGAACATGTCAGGCCATAAAATAGACTAATCTCAAAATTAGCAAGTGAATGGCCTTGATGCATAGACAGTATAGTTACTTCCTGAATAATCTGGTGGCTCACTGGAAATCAGAACATTTTGCAAGGCAAATGATTGTGGCTTTGTTGGTATTTGAAGGGGGCGGGGATTTATATGTACCTCTGTACCACTCAAAACAGAATTAGAACTTTCCTTTCTATATTTTAGTCAATATACCCTCTTTAGCACAGGAAATGATTTCTAATTTATATCACCACAGATTGTTCTGTTCTCTATTTATGAGTTTAAAGTACTCTTTTATGTCTGTTTTTTTTGGCTCAATGAAAGGTTTTAGAGATTCAATTTATCTATGTTGTGGACACTAGGCATTTGTGTTTTGTATTTTCATTAAAATTACAAAGTAGTATTCCAGTGTATGAATATAACATGCCAAAAATTTTATTTGTATTTTCTTTTCTTGTATGTGTGTGTGTGTGTGTTTGTGTGTGTGTGTGTGTGTGTGTGACTAGGGTTTAAACCCAGGAGTCCTTTCCCACTACATTTCATCTTCAGTCCTTTTTATTTTCTATTTTGAGACAGGGTCTCACTAAGTTGCTGAGGCTGGCCTTAAACTTTCCATCCTCCTGCCCCGGTCTGTTAAGTAGCTGGGATTTCAGGCATGCACTACTGGACCTGGTCTTATTTTCTCCTTTAAAGGAGAGTAAGCTTGTTTTCAGTTTTGGGTTATAATAAATGAGTTTGTTATCAACTTTTCTACACTTT
Organism: Ictidomys tridecemlineatus; assembly: GCF_052094955.1. Taxonomy (NCBI): domain Eukaryota; kingdom Metazoa; phylum Chordata; class Mammalia; order Rodentia; family Sciuridae; genus Ictidomys; species Ictidomys tridecemlineatus. Next base: position 89,077,801 of record NC_135488.1, on the reverse strand, counting down.
ACTTGTGGACATATGTTTGCATTTGTCTTGAGAGTAGAACCTCCTTTGGGAAAATAGTTAGTTCCCCTGGGGATGTTATTCCCCTGGGACTGGAAATGCTGATACCGCCAGCCTGCTCTTCCAGGTCTGTGGTGTGGGTGGTATTAGAAATCTTGGGAGGTGGCCCTTCTCACAGCACAAAGAGAAGTGGTCAAACTGACTAGGAAGCCCTCCCAGTTGTGGGTTTACTTTCCTAACTAACACAACCCCTTTCTCTTCTGTGGTCTGTTCTCACTCTCTGTTTTACTTCTTTCATCTCTTTCCCAGTCAGAAGAAAGGACAGATTTTCTTTTTGCTTCTGCTAAGTCATATATCCCTATGCCCATAGGTTGGGGAGTATGCTAACATGATACGAGAGGTGATTATGCAGCAAGCACTGCTGGTAAGACTTTTTAAGCCATCATAAAATATAATTAATATCAACCAGACCTCAGAAGCATCTATAATGGAGTTTGGGACTGAGGTTGGCTAAATCATCTTACTCTACGCAAGCTGATAATAACTAGACTGGCCTCGAATTCGATGCATGCTTATACCATAAAACCCACAAGGACGAACAGCACCCACACAAGTGTCAATGTGGGTCTCATCCCACCAACCAGATCAGAGGCCACTCCGGATGGGCACTGGATCCCTGTCCTGTCACTTTGCTACTTCTTTGTTAAACACTGACCCCAAACTTAGGGAAAGAAGAGGAAGAGGAAATGACCCTGAGACCCCAAAAGCTGTTACTCAGTGTAATCCAAACTAAGATTAATTAGTTTATAGATTTTCCCCCAGATGATTTCTATTTTCATTGTACATCTGAGATACATTATGAACTTTGAATTACCACCTCAAAGAGAAATCTGCTGTAGAGCAGTAGAGTCTCTTTATGTAAAAATTTTGACATATTAACAAGCATTAGAAATAAGGCTCATTTCTTATTCTGGCTCTGGTACTTATTAGCTGTCTGAGTTTGTCTGACAATTGACTTAACCTTTCTGATCTTTAACAAAATAAACTACTGAAAATTGAAATAAACTATTGAAAATTGAATATAACGTATGCAAAAATACATGGTAATATGGTATTTTTTCCAAGATAAATGACCAACTAATCTGAGTTGACTATAATGATGGGAAAAAAAATACAGAGTTCAACTTCCAGTCATATTGTTGATTTATTTTTAAATGTTCTAGGTGTTTAAGATGTTTCATACTTCACCAGTAAAAGTTCTGAAGTAATACTGCAGAGACAACAGATAATTATGAAAGTTGCAAATGCATTTTGCCTAAGATGTAATAAATCTGCTTCTGTTTCATAATTAAGCTCTTTTCTGTGAAAACTAATCATTTTTGTTTAAATGAAGTATTTTGAAAATCATTAAGAGAAAGACAAGCTTGATTTGCCTATATAACACATTATTACACAGGCTTTAATGTGAAACACTTTGCTGATCCACATATTTTTGGTATAGTGTAACTCTTCTTTGAGAAATGGAAACAATTACTTACACTTCCCTTTCAGGACTACAAGGTACAATAAATATAAAACCCTTCATATAGTAAATGATTGGCAACAGCCTCTGGAAATTTTATCAGCTGAACTTCTTGGGAGGTTCTGTTCCAAATCTCCAACCCCTCCCCCAAATATTGAGCAGGATGAGATCTCTAGATTCCAGTGGAGACACGGTTTTCTGAGCTGAGCATATGCTGTTCAGAAGTCTAAAGCAACCATAAGTTAAATTCACCCAGCTTTGTTAATCTTCCTTCCATTAATGATAAATTATGAACTGATAACAGTACCTATAAAGCAGTTAGTTCCAACAACTCTTTTTAAACTAGATTACATGCTGTGGAAAGAATCAATGTAACTGAAATGAGAGGGGGAAAATCATTTATTTTAAATTTGAAAAGAGAGAGAGAGCTGGGGATTTGTCTCTGAGTTAACTCCTTTTTTTTCACTTTTCACTCGTTTTTCTTTTTACTTTTACACAATTTCCTTACTAGGTGCTTTTCAATGACACCAACAATTAGCCCTGGGTACCAAAGAAGAAATACAATGAACAACAGTTTCCTTAAAACTCCTTACATAAAGGTTGAAAAGCACTGAATATTTTTAGGTAAAATCTTTTCCTAGTCTCAAAAATATGGAGCTGAACTTTTCCCGAGTTTATGATGTGGAGGTCTTTGAATTGCTCTCTCTCCATCCTGTGTTTAGAAGATCAAATGGTGGTATCGATTTTAAACTACATTAAGGCGAGTGTGATGATGATGAATAGTCCTCTCTCTTCTCTTCCCAGCTTGAGACCACTTAATGCACTCCCACATTGACCACAAGAGACCAAAAACCTTTGGGATCCAAAGGTGGCCTTAAGCTGGTGGTGGGAAACTCGGTGAGGCATTCTCATTGGGCAGCCAAATAACATGGCATTTGACACCTGAAGCTATGAATGAGGGTTTTTCCATTTGTATGAAAAATGTATGAGTCACAGATCAACTTTCTGATCTCAACCAATATTTCTCTTCAATTATGATCAGTCAAAGGAAGTTAAGCTAAATTTTCACATTAAAATTAGTTACATTTTTATTTTTGGTAACCATATTTTATGGCTTTACGGTGGTAAAAAAAAAAAAAAAAAGATGTGAATTGACATAGCAAGAGATTATCTAGCTATTCCAGTTCACAAGTTACCCAAGTCTCTAATCAGAACTAAAAATGTATTTAAAAGTAGTGACTCTTAGCGTTAAAACATAACCATGTGTTTTGTACTTCGTTGTAACTGAGGAAACTAAGATTCAGTGAGGTTATATGTCCAAGGTCATACTACAACAAATAAACAACACATCCAGAATTCAAATTCAATTTCTCTGATTTAAAACCCTTTCTTCAACCACTTTTTCCTGAAGTTATCCGGATTCTTCAAGCATGACTGCTTCATGACTTACTAGTCTCATGCCTCACTATATCATTATTACCTAAAAAAATTAACATAAACCTACATACAAACCTGTCGAATTTGCCAAAAGCTACTTTTAAGAAAAAAGAAATTTTCCATGTATGAAGCCTATTGTTGTTAAAATTAAAAGAGGAAAAATTGCCTGATAGTGATCATCAATATGACTGAGTCACTGTCGTTAAAGCCAGGTCTGAACTATGATATATTATTGCAGATATCTCAGCCTTGTTCTGCAAGCCTGTACCCTTGATCCTCAGTTCCTCTAAAGCTATTGTTAAGAGAGGTCTGGAGTGCTCAGTTTCTGATTCATTTGAAGAGAACAGCTGGAGTCAACAACTTGAGGCTGTTTCTTTTTTTTTTTCTTCTAGAATTACTTCTGTAATTATTGCTGTCTACTGTGGGCTGCAGAATGTGTCTTTTTACTCAGAATTGTAGGAGAATTTGCACAAGGTCACCATGCTCCTAATTTAAGAAGTAATTACTAACCTTATTTTCTTCCTTTGTCCATACTCCGTAAGAAAATGTGTTCAAATAAAGTCATGTAATTGGTTTTACCAGATTCAATCCTGTTTCTCAGCCATATTTTACGCTCAGATTTTCTATACTATGAATTCTTTTTAAATTTCCCACTTGGGCAAGGGTTAGAAGAAAATAAATATGAAATATTTAATCAATGAGACCTAGTTCCCCATCCTATTGCTCTGTGAATACCTCGGAAACAATTAAGACATTAATTATAACATTTAATTATAACAACATTCCTTGGAAATAAGACCACACGTTCAAATTTGAATGCATTGACATGAAATATAATTGGCTGTGGTGTTGCCATCATAAATCTCACACTGAGTTGAACGAAAGATTGAATTGTGCTGCTCAGATTTCACCTTACACTTCAGAGTGCAAATAGTCTCTTGAAGCCTTAATGTTTCTTCCCTACTTAATAAAATTGTGAAAATTTAGAAGAACTTAGACCAAGCATTTCTGTTCCAATGTAATACATTTCTTAAAAGTCTTAGGTTGGCACTCTTACAGAGTTTACAGGGGAAAAAATAGGGTTGGGGAATACCATTTAAAAACCTATGGGAGTTACAGTGGTATACCAACACTCCCCGCCACAGGGGAGGCTGAGATAGGAGGATCACTTGAGCCCAAGAACTTGAGGTCAACCTAGGCAACCATAGTAAGACGTCATCTCAAAACCAAACAAATCTATCTTTGGAACATTGACAGAAACTAGAATAATCTTGATAAAAGTTCTAACATGGTGAAACATTGATTTTTTTATATCTGTTTAGGATTCCCTCCCCCTTGGAGAACACAAAGTTACAAAAATCTCCCTGTAATTCTCTTTGAGAAGAGGTGAAACATATTCTCCTTCCTCTATCTTCATCATGCCATGCCTGAGTGACACAGATGATCTCTGTCCTGGGAATATTTGTTTTGAAACTTAAATTTTTGAGTAATGTTTTAAAAGAATAGAATTTAGAAGATAAATGCTATCAGACATACTATCTCTGTAATCTGTGAAAATGAGTTTCTTTTTGTGCGTGTTTGTACGTGTGTGTATGTGTGTGTGTGTGAGAGAGAGAGAGAGACAGAGAGACAGAGAGAGAGAGACAGAGAGACAGAGAGACAGAGAGAAAGGGAGGAGATGTGTTATTTGCAGCAAGATAAGTAATGATGAATCACTTTTAGGAAGAGCATAAAAATAGCAATTAAGTAAGAATTTGGGGCAATCACTTATAAATAAGGTACTTTAGTAGGAAAAAACATCTTACCAATAAATTGCTTCACTTGTTTTGGAGGATTTATATACACAGGGCATGATGGGGATTGGGAATTAAATACTTTTTAAGTTTCAATTGAGCTTTCTTGTTTATATAAATCCATTTACTTGCTGAATTATACAGAATTCTCACTTTCTAAATTTTAAATCAATGCTTATTAAAATAATCAGGGTGCTTTCTTTTTCTCATTCAGCTTGCTTAGTGCATATGAAAGGGAGATAAAGCTGACAATGTTTTAATTTATGCCACCACCTCTCATCACTCTTCTAAAGCTACATAAAAGTTGAATAATTCTAGTGTGTCAACGGAATACCTGCCATTTGGAAGGCAATCTACTCTTGATCAGTGGTGGATTAGTTGAAAAACCTGATAGATCCTGAGAGGAGAACAGGAACAGAGCTGTCCCGTGGGACGTATGAAGAGGAGGGGGGGGTGGGGCACTGCAGAGAAAAGAAGGGAGAGGAGCATCACGCTGTTGGAGGGAGACTGTAGAGGGCCTGGGTGTGTGAACCCATCGGGAGGTCTCTATCTGCTCCAGAAAGAGGAATGAATGGCTCTAGCAGCAGTGGGACAGAATCAGCTGTGATGCCTATGTAATTGTTGCCTGTGAGCAAGTCTGGCCACTGAGTATAAACTGGGGGTCAAGGGTCAGTAAATACCAACCCACAAAATGCTGGGGATGGTGAAGTCATATGATTGAAAGACCTCAATCTTTCATTCCTTGTAAGAAGCTTACAGTGGTGATCTACATTTAGGTCCCTGGCTGTCCTCGCTGGGCATTCGGAGCAGGCCACTCTTTAGCTCTATGAATACTTAGGGTCTGGACCACATAGAAGTTCACCCTACTTTGGTAAATTTTACCTCGAAGTCAACTGAGTTATCTGCTCTTCACTTTTAGATGTTCCGTCAACCACTGGTACTGGAACATATGATCTCTTTTCTTTTTTCAGAGAGCACACACTTCTTATCGCAGGTTTCACCTTTACTCCTAGTCCCTGAAGACCTGGCTTGCCACATGGCTCAGATTTTGCACTGTTCTCCTGAAACTGTCATTCTCACTTGCCCCTCAGAATCTACCACAGCCAGGGGCTGAGGTCTGAACGCTTGCCCATGGACATATCAAGTTTCTAAAGCCAATGCCATTCCACCATTCTTTTTCAAAAAGTTGTATGAATTCACCCTTTGCCTCAAGAACAAGCAACAGCAAACCCTCTGGTCGACCATCAAACTCCCAACCCCATCCTCTCTTCCCACGAGGGTTATTTTGCTTCACTCTTTGGCCCTTGACAAGTATTTGGAGATAAACTTTTTTTCAGACTCTCAGAGCCAAGACATCAGGACATATGAAAGGGTTAGCTTCTTAAAATATATGTCCCTAGGAAATGAGCAGATGCAAATTTTTCCAACTGAGCACCCACATATATATTATATTGCATACATTATTATGTATATCTAAATATATATAAATTTAATTGTATACTATATATTTTACATATAAAAATAATAGGGACAGGGCTGTAATTGTGGCTCAGTGGCAGCGTGCTTGCCTCACATGTATGAGGAACTGGGTTCAATCCTCAGCATCATTAAAAATAAATCAATAAAATAAAGGTACTGTGTCCATCAAAACTAAATATATATAAATATTTAGTTTTGATGGACACAGTACCATATAATAAGAGCAATTATTTTGTGGTAGGCACTCTGACTCCACATGTAATTAGCAATTTAATTTGTGCAAGAACACTATGAGAAAGCAAAGTTACCGTAATTAAATATGTTGTCTAAAGTTGCATAGTTAGTGATCCACATAAGGAATTAAGACTGAAACTTTTAACTAAGAGCTTTTGCTGTTAAACACCACATTTAATATAGGATTCTGATGAGAAAATTGTCCATTGATTAAAGGAGAAAAATGAAAGAGGAGGAACAGCTTATAGGTATAGGTATAAATGTGATTTGCATACTGGTCCATAGAAAGATAAAATTAAACTTGAGGGAAAAAAATATAAGCTAAGCTTGTTTATTTGGAGTATTAATGCAACTAAATCCAATGATATTATTTGATTTTGAGTTTCTATTAAAAATAAAACTGAAAATTAATTATAGATCTATGAAAATTTTTCTCTCATGAAGAGAAAATAAAAATCTGGGGAGATTTTATGGTCCTATCAATAATTAATTCATACAATGTTGGTGAATATGATCTTAAATATGTATCAATTTCCCCTATATAACTAAATGATATGTGCATAATATTAATGCTATATTAGATTCTTCATGGCCTTAACATTCAACAATTCAATTTAATTTCTAAAATTGCATTTCATTTTGGATTATCAATGTAACAAAATCTTTAGACTTACATACAAGATTCAAATGATCATGTGAATACATGGATTTTAAACATAACTGATAACCCTCTTTCTGTAAGGATAAACATAACTCATAACCCTCTTTTTAGAAGGATAAAGAAAGCTTTCTCTTAGATTATAGGAAATCATATATAAATCCTAGCTTGTAGTAAAGTGCTCAGTGACCTGCTGATACTCCCTAAGTGTTTGTTGTTATTAACTGAATTTTAAAATCTTGTGAAAAAGTCACTGATTCATAATCTTTTATAACATTTCTACTTGATCTGCTAACTGGGTTGTATATACTGATAAATTTGAAGTCAACTCCTAGATAGCAAATTATAAAATATGGTACAGAACTACAGAATTAAAACAGATCAAAGTTTCAGCTTTATTTTTATTTATACACTACTTCTTATTTCATTTTCTTGAAGTCATTGTGTAGAATCAAGGGTTAACAAATCCCCATTGTTCTCCATCTAGTTAGCCATCTTCTCCTTTAACCATGGACAAGGGACTGGTACCATAAATTTACATTACATTCTACAGGAAACAAATCCCATCAATCCATCAAAGAAATTAAAAGGAATTTACACCTTAAAACCTGCTTAATTAATTTCTTACGTATAGTAGATAATTTTTTAAAAATAGCCATTTTATTGACAGTCATCATTAAATTCCTTGCTTTGTAAATCAAATGCATTTCTAGTAGTATAGAGTTGGAAACTCTAAATCTTAGAAAACTAACAAAAAGCAAGTTTGAAACATTCCAAGCTCTGGCTATTTTCCTGGACCTAATCACAAAATTATGTTGAACTTGTACTAAAGTCTGGATCTTGAAGGTCCCCCAAGGCCCCATGTGTTGAAAGCTTGGTCCTCAGCCTGTGGTGCTATTCGGAGAAGGTGAAACATTTAGGATGTAGGCCTTAGTAAAAGGACATTAAGTCATATAGGGCATACCCTTGAGAGCTACCCTTTAAGGGCATATTGGAACCCTGACTGCTTCCTCTCTGTGTTTCCCAGCAGCCATGTGATGAGCAGCTTTCTTTGCTCCATGCCCCTGTCATGATGCATTTCCTCACCACAGACCTAAAAGCTATGGTACCAAAAGGTCATGGACTGAAACCCCCAAAACCATGGTATAAAATAAACCTTTCCTCCTTATAATTGATTATCTCAGGTATTTTGTCACAGTGATGGAAAGCTGACTCACACTTTCCATTAAAGTCTAGCTATGAATGCACATCCTAGGAGTATCTTCAATACAAATGTTAAGTGCTCTCACTACCTTTATAATTAATTGTTTTCCAATAGTACTGAAGCAGGCCAGAGATCCCCACCCAGAAGACCCTGGTCTTAACTTAGCTTCTCCAGAGACCCTCAAAAATTCTGTTTAGCATAATTGTTCTTAGACTGTCAGCAAGACTTTCTACAACAGAGTTTTCAGGTGGAAAGTGTGTTTGCAGAGACAGAGTGTGATCACTCAAGGCCTCCAGCCACAGTCTGGAACCTCCACAGAGGCATTTGCATCTCAAAGGACTGTAGTCATATCCTCTTAGCCAGCTGGGAGGAAGAAAGGGAAGGGGAACTCTTCCTTTCCCAGACAGACACTGATTTTCACAGAGAATGTCCTTGGCCTGAATTTGGTGCCCAGAACAGTGAAAAAATACAAAGACACTTTTGTGTGAACTTCTACAGATTGTGAGCCTCTGAGCCCCTCCCTTACACACTGGATATATAAAGTTCTAAAACTTTCTGAACTCTAGGTTCTGAGGGGTGATTTGATGGAGGCAAACCCCACTTTTTGAACCTGGATGCAGTTAGTAAACCTGCTTCTGGACATCCCTCGGTGTCCAGCCTCATCTGTCCCACTATGCAAAGAACAGGAAAATCTAGCAAGTTAAATTCTCCCAAGTTTCCACCATTAAAAATACTTTTATGTTGGAATGGGAGCAAGCAAGGTAGTCACACCCACTGTACAGTATTAATGAAGAAATGAATAACAAACAAATGCCCAGATAATAGAGAACTTAGGCAAATGTCAAAAGTAAAAAACACAGGTCTTTATTTTGGATGATCTCGAATTTGAGATTTCAAATAAAAACTTGAAATTACAGCATTATTCTCTAAAAAACAACTTTTAACTTTAAAATAGCCTATGGGAAAGATAGAGTTTAATTATTGGGGTCTAAAAGCTTTATTCTACTTAGGTGTATACTTTTATTATAATATAGGTAATACATATTTATTTATTCCCTTTAGGAAATTTGCCAAAAACTTTAACCTTCTCTTATAAAGTTTTGTAGAATATTGTTTTTTAAAAGAACAACTGATAGAGCCAACAGGAATAAAACCACATTTTAAAGTAGAAAATGCAAAAGTTTTCAATTTCAGATTCAGAGAATTTTAATGTAACTATTCCCAAACCTTTGTCCAACCTGTCTTTTCTGATTATCCTGCTTCCTCTAGTTGACAATGTGCTTTCCATTTAGAGGAACTAAGAAAGATTGTACAAAGTCTGTATCTTTGACTATATAGACATGATACATATATAAGACCTTAAATAATATATGGGAAAGCTCTATATGAGTTTATTGCTCTTAAAACAGTGTTGCTTATTATTTGGTTCAATTCTCTTGACAATATTTGCAGAGCAGTGTAAACATTTCAAAGCACATTTACTGATCCATAAAGGTAAGCATGGGGATTATGGAATCCCCACCTAATTGAATGCAGAAGATTGGAATGAAATTCGGTGATTTTTCTTAACTTGTTCTGCAAAGTAGGTGTTCTCAAATTCAAGATTTCCTGTATTCTTTGCAGTATGTATGTTTTGCCATTGTGCTTATCGTAACTAAAAATATTTTTTAGTTCTTTCAGTCCCCAAAGGCACTATTTTTAACAAAAGATTCTGGTAAATAGTTCAAAGAGCTGATGAAATTTCACTGCAAGATTTTCCACCCAGAGAATAGATTACAGAATGCTTTCTGAGCTGCAAATGACCAGAGGATGATGTTTATGTTCAAGACAACAGTTTAATCTTCATTGTTAGGAAACCTGGCCTAAGAGATCCCAGTTAAAAGATGAATCCATTTTCTAGGGTTTAGATTGTTTTCCAAATCTTAATTGATAGGTCTTAAAAGTTATTTTTTGGCAACATAAAAAGGCCGCATGACTAGATCCATCATGTCAATATAGAAAAATTTGCACTTGTCTAAAGAGCTAGATGAAGATGGATCGATGGAGAGGTAGCCTATGGATTTTAATAAGAATTCTCTGGCAAGCAAGACAAGTAGTATTCAAATAAATGACTAAAATCTACTCCTCCACATGAAACACCACTTGAAAACCATCTTTGCATAGCTCACCTGTAGTCATGTCCCTAAGTGCCTCTAGGTTGAGTACCTCCTATCTTCTTAGAGAGTCAAAGAAAGAAAGACAGCTTATCAAAGGGAAAGTGTGTAGGTTTGAGTTTAAGGCAAATAATAAAAATTACAAAAAAACAAAAACTGATCACTACTTGCTTACCTACCTTGTTAAAGTCACTTAACTGACTTTCCTCTTCTGATCTGACCTTTTCTGAATGTCTTTGCTTCCGCTACCTCAGGTTTCAGCTGTAGTAATTCTCTGTCTGAATGCCCATTCTTTCACTTCTACTTACCCAAAGCCACTGCATCTTCAATTATTTGCTTCTCTGGATCAAGTAAGAAAAGACAGATTTCTTCCTATTCTCATTTCTCATACCTCTAAATTTGTTCCGGTCACATAAACTTTACAAGGGAAATCATATTAAATATATTCTTATCTCCTTAACTAAATTCCAGTTTTCTTGGAGGCAGGAATCATGGTTCTACCATTTTTCTATTATCATAGAGATAGAAGTATTACAGTGTTTAAAGTAAGAAGTCAATAATAAGTTTTTTTTTTTTAGCTATTGCTGAAAAAATACTCATGGTGTGTGATTATATAGTTAGAAGCATCAGCAGTAGATTGGCTTAAAAATTAACTGATGTCTAAGTCTAAATAATATGACATATGGAAGTTTAAGAACCTTTTCCTATTCAAATTTTAAAGTTAGTGTGTGTGTGTGTGTGTGTGTGTGTGTGTGTGTGTGTGTGTGTGTGCTGGGGTTTGAACCCAGGGACTTGTGCATGCTAGGCAAGCACTCTACCAACTGATCCATATCTCCAGCCCCTAAAGTTATCTTGAGCAAAAACATAAATGGAATATTCCTTATATCTAGTGATAGCACAGAGTGGAAAGACTATAGAATACACTGGAAGACAAAGGCAGAAACTTGTTCAACGCCAAGGCTTTCAAACTCACATGCAAATCTATTGACTCGTTGTATTAGAATGCTTTCCACATAATCACTCAGTTACTTAGCATAAGTTGTATATTTTTTTATTGCATCCAGAGTAAATTCATATAACATTGACAAACTCTTTAAAAATAAAATATAAAGAATGAAGAAATTAAAACAGTCCATACTGCACCACATTTTTCCTCCTCAGTGTCCAAAATTAATAACTCTTCATCATTTCCACCAAGTGTGATGCTTAGAGCTCTCCCTTCCTTCTTTTCTCTTCCATTGTGTTTTCTTTCAAAACACACACACACACACACACACACACACACACACACACACACACACACACACACACCAGGAGAAGAGGCCAGAAGAGCCAACCTGGGGCAGACAGGACACCCCCATTTCTTGATCTCACCAGCCATAACACAGAGCGTATCTTATTCCCCTCAAAGCTTCTCTGGGATCACATTTCTGTTTTGTTTGTTTGTTTTTTATTTTTTTTTACCTTTCCTATCCCCTACTATCCTCCCTCCCCTCCCCTCCCCTCCCATCTTCCCTCTCTACCTCCTCTGCTGTTGTTCAATTCTCTCCCCTTTTTTCCCCCCACCCCCTTGCCCCTCATAACCTCTTATAATTTTGTGTATTGTTTGTTTTTTAAATAACACTTTTGAATAGAACAAATACCCCAGGCTGAGTTGTCTAGTACTGAAAGTCTCTCCCATTGGATCTGGATTATCTTTGATTTGCCTTCTGTCTGTTCACTTGCCTTTTCTTATTTTCCCACTCAGAATCCTCAAATGCAACGTGACATTCTTTACAATTAAAACCAACTTAGAAAAGCATTAAGATAGAAGTAAATGATATGTCTTTGATCTGTACAAAAGTATTTCCATAATAAAGCATTTTGTGTTCCGTAAAATATTATGTATTCCCTGATAGTTTCCAAAGAATGATCAATTTGAGATGACACAGGAAACACAAAATAACGAAGCAAACAAATGTGTAGATTAAAATGTGATAAGAGAGATTTGAGGTCATATAGAATAAATTCCTTTTGTTTTCTTTTATGTTAAAAGTACAACTACTCAAATTATTGAATACGAGTAAAAAAAGAAAATCATACCTATTATCCCATCATTCAAACACAATTTGTATTCACATTTGCTGATTCCCTGTAGTTCTTTTCTGAGTATCTTTTTTAAAATTGTAATTATGTAGAATATATAAGTATGCTTTTTTTTTTACTGAGCATTGTCATATGAATTTTAAAAATAAAAATCCCTCAAAGGGCCCCAAAATAACAGTTAACTTCACTTAGTGTTTTGCTTAGTTTTGAGTTTTCTATAAGAAAGGGGGGTGGGGAAATGGGGCACAACGGCTGTGCTCTATTTTTTGCTCATGTTTGATAAAAAAGGATCATATGATGTCAAGAGGCACAGTCAAGTCTCCCTGGCATTAATCTAATGGAAAGTGATACTTTTTATGAGGCTAAATATGAAAAGGCACTGAGTAGTCATGCTGATTTCTGTGTTGTAATGATTTCTCCTGGAAAAAAAAAAGAAAAAGAAAGAACAACTTCATAGCTTAACCTGACCACAGTTCAAATATAGTCCATTAGTCACCTTCCCTCCTAGACTCCAATTGTGGCAGTGATGTGCTCACTCACAAGGGTGAGTGAGCACATCACTCACTCCAAATGCACAGGAGCCTAACTGACCGTGATTCTCCTGAAGAGATGACATTTCCATAGGTGCCAGACTTCACCTTCACACCACTGTACACTAGGCCACCTTCTGAGACAGCAAATCAGAAGCCTAATCATCATGGTTGGTCTTGAGAAGCATTTCTGAGGACTTACATTCTTCCTTAGCAGATGCTTCAGAAGGGAGTTGGTAGAGACAGGTAACGCTGATGAGACTCCAGAGAGCTGAAAGGAGATCCAAGAGCCTTTTCCCCCCTGTTCTGAGTTCTCTGCAGGGTAGTGATCTCATTGCTATGGAATTCCTTTATGGTTTTACTTAAAAAGACAAATACAATCTAGACCTTTGGCTGTGTGTAACATTTCCTCATCTCTAGATTCCCTTACCTCTAAATTTCTTCACAGACCAACATTTTTATGACTTCTTTTTTTTCCTCTCTGCACTGTCTTTTGACTTCAAGAGAGTCCATTGTTTTTTACCATTTAAATCCTCTAGAGCTAATGATATCTAATAACTGTACTTTACCCTTGCAACATTAATGAGCTATTATTGCCCCTGATTTTTAGATGGGAAATTATAGCTCAAGCAGGCTAATTGAATGACCGAAGTTATGGCTACTAAATTGTAGAATCAAGGTTCAAGATTATTTCTTTTTATTTGCATTCCCAGTCAGTCAGCATTCCATCATTATAACAAAACCCCTGAATAATTAGTTCAAAAATAGAAAAGGTTTATTTTGGCTCACAGTTTCGGTGGTTTCAGTCCAAGATTAGACAGATCTATTACTTTGAGCTTCTAGTTGGGATAACAAATGGCCATGGTAGAGAGTGTGTGGCAGAATAAACTGCTTACTTTATGGCCAAGAAGTAAAAGAAGAAGACAGGGCCAGGGTCCCAATCCACTTTGAGGGAATACTTCCAACAACATAAGAACCTCCCACTAGGACCCATCTCATAAAGATCTGACCACTTTCCAATAACCCCATCCTGGGACCAGTTCTTTCACCCATGGATCTTTGGGAGACATTTAACATGCAAACTATAACATATAGCACCAGCAGATGTTTTTCTTCCATTCTTCTAGTTGCTGTCTATTCTTTATTTTCAACATTGAATTATTTTATCTCTTTCTGTATTTCCTAACACTCTTAAACTCTTCATTTGTCCTCCATCCCATCACCGTGCCAGTACCCCACTCTCCTTGTAAGTGGATCAAGGCTAATCAAGTAGTCTTCTTGTAATCTCTAATAATTCCCCATCCCTGCCACAAATGCAATGTTGAGCACCCACTTCTCAAGACTTGCATTGTCTTTACCAATATGACATTGCTCCTGTTTTGCTTCTTCCCATTCATTGCAGTTATATATATTTTTTTCCTTAGCTTTTGCTATACTGAATTTTTAGTTTGGTAATTATGCCAAACAGAATCAATTTTTTTAATATCAATATTACATTATAATGACTGTATGTGACCTTTTCCAAAGTTTTATAATATCTCTGAGCCTCAGTAGGATCATCTGTGGAAGATTGTTTAGAGCCAGGCATGGTAGCAAGTGACTGCAGTCCCAGCTTAAGTCAGAGGCCGAGATAGAAAGAGCACTTGAACTCACAAGTTTGGAGGCCCATCTGGGAAACATAGCAAGACCCCATCTCAAAAAACTTAGTAATTTTAAAAAATAACAGAAAAGTGGTTTCAAGGGACAAATGAAAATTACTTATTTGTATACAATGGAACTTAAGACATGTCAATTCACTAGTCCAAGTTAAAACAACAACAACAAAAAAGATTTCAATGCTTTTTGGTATTCTATGGAATAATGATGAATTCTTGAGAGTACCAGATTATAACTATTGTCTATATAATGAGGTTACATGCCACATCACTTAGGAGGGTCCCTAAGAGAAAGCAGCCTGCCAAGTGATAGTTCCTTTGGGCTCTCAACACCTGAAACATGCCTCCCAAATGGTGACATTACTACAACATTAAATAGAAGATGCTTCAAACAGAACATAAAAGATCCGCTTATTGTGTTTATTTTATATACTTTTTGTCAACTTTAATAAATTGAAATGATAATAATAATTGGTATGTTAATGCTCTGAAAAACTGTGACCTTGAAACAGGGATTCACATATGAAATAGAACATCCAACTCCAATTCCCCTTAAGTATAACAGTAACATCAAGAAATGAGCAGAGCTCTGAGAATTTGCATGTGAGAAGTCTCTGGAAATAACCATTTTAGGAAGGTTTTGTTAAGTAGCTCTTGTAGTGGGGAGAATAATGCTTCCCTCCATCTCCCAAACCCAAAGATACTCACATCCTGATACCTGGAAATTGAATATATTACTGTACTGAAGATAGGAGAAGGGGCTATGAGCCAAGGAGTGCATGTACCTCTACAACATGGAAAAATCAAGGCTATAGATTCTTCTATAGTTTTGTTATGGCTTGGATATGAAGAATCCCCTGAAAGCTCATGTATGAGAGAACGCAGGGATGTTCAGAGGTGAATTGATTAAATTAGGAGAGTTCCAACCTAATTAGTAGATTAATTAATGGATTGACCCATTTGATGGATTAATAAAAAGGACTTCTGTGCTAGATGGTAACTGTGGGCCGGTGAGGCATGGCTGGAGAAGGTAGATCATTGGGGATTGCCACTTGACCCCTGACTTCTCCTCTCTCTGTTTCTTGACCAGCCTGATGTAAGCGTCTTTCCGCTACCACACCCTTCCACCATGATGTTATGCCGCACCTTGGGCCCAGCATGATGGACCCAATGGATGACTATGGATGGAATCTCTTAAACCATGAGCCAAAATAAACTTTCCTCCTCTAAGTTGTTCTTGTCCATTATTCTGGTCACAGCAATGAAAAGCTGAATAACACAAGCCTCTAGAATGGAACTTGACCCTGAGCACACTAATTCAGACTGACTCCCATCACTGTCAAAAATGTTTGTATTAAGTCATGAAGTTTGTCCTACATTTTAATTGCAGCAGCAGAAAAGTGACACCACATCCATTTCAAGTTATCCTTGTGATCATTCTTTTGGTAAAATAAATAAACAAAAGAGTAGTGGTTGAATTTTCTCCAGGGAATGATGATAGATTTTTGAGAGTTCCAGATTATAAACAAATATGCACCAACAGAAAACTATTTAAAGTTGGAGTTTTTCATTTACCTTTACAGGGAGGTAAAACCAAGTTTGAGTGGATATATTTCTGAAAAAAATATAATTTTCTTAAAATAGAAACAATTCTCATCACACACACACACAGTTGTGAATGGGTCCTAATGCAATGACACCTCCTGATATTTTAAAATAAGAGAAAGCTATGCCTTTCCTTTATATCTTTGTTCCTTATTATCAGCCTACATCTCCATGAAGGGAAAATCTTAGAAATGTGTATCTTCATAAAAAGTAATATATCAGGGTTGGGGTTGTGGCTTGGTGGTAGAGCATTTGCCTGGCATATGTGGGGTACTGGGTTTGATTCTCAGCACCACATATAAACAAACAAACAAACAAATAAATAAATAACAAAGGTCCATAAACAATTAAAAAAAAGGAATATGTCATGTTAATTTATGTTGTAATTTATGACAATGTCTATGCTTTTATGATTGCCAGCTCCTCAATATAAACAAAAAAAAATATTAAGCTTGTTTCTAACATTCAGAATTTTCATGAAACAATAGATACTTTACTACATTTGATAATTTAAAATAACTGCATCATTTTACCTAGCTCCACCTCAACACAGATTGTTTAGAGAGCAGGACATTACAGAATTCCATAAAGCAGAGTCTGATTGAGCATGTACTGCTAAGGAGATTCCATCTGTCATATAATTTAAATATTACCTTATATTTAATTTGACCACCCTTAACTGAAGTTTGGGACAAGCAGCTGGTCAAGTGGTTTCCTTAGCCAGACAGCATATTGCAGTGGTTTATGAATTAGTTTCATGTTGTGGTTCCAGGAAGTTACATCCCTTTAATCCTGTCGGATTCAAAATTTCAGGGAAAAGAGTATGATTTCTACATCCAAATATCCATCTTTGAGAAAATTCTCTAAAATAAAATGTTATTTTCTGGTTAGAACTGCTATAAACAATTAACTTGAAGGCCACATGAAAACATGAGAAAAGGAAATGTGCACACCATCTGAACATCTGGAGACTGTTTTTTGGTTTTTTTTTTTCCTCCTGGCTTGGGGAAAGTTCTATGTCAGAACCTCAAGCAATAGTTTACTATCATTCTTCATCCAGCCTCAATTAAATAGGATGTGGTTTTGTACCTTTGGTGGTTTTGAGGTTTGGCACTACTTGAACAATTGGGATTGGAGCCTTTTCTAATGTTACAGCTGTTTTCAATTTATACATTGAAAACTAGAGGAAATGTACTAACTTTACTGCTTTATTGAGTGTTGTTGATTTATGACTTTTTTTAGCACTTGCTTTAGGTGACCTGCTCTATTTTAATCCAAAATCATTCTTTCAATGCATTGAGTGTCCTGTCAAAATACATTTATTATGAGTTGCTCATGCTTCTAAAAGTTCTACTCATGCAGAAATTTATTTGACTCTTCATATGCAGATAAGTGACTTTTGTCTTGGTGACCTTTAAAGAATGAGAGTGACAAATTTTAATGGACCCATCAAAATGGTGATATTTATGTGTATGATGCACACATTATCAAATCTTTAAGTTTTGATCTCTCACACCTTTTCCAATCTCAGTATGATATCAGAGGACATTTTTCTGTGTATGTAAAAGTCAATATTTTCACATAATCACAGCAAATCTTAAACAAAAGAATTCAAGAAATTTAGAATATTGTTTTTAAAACTTCACTGATAAAATCTTAGAATACCTAACTACAATATCTCACAGAAAGATTTCAATAAAAAAGCATGAGGAATGATGATAACTAAAAAAAAAAAAAAAGATTTAATCTTTTATTAAAATTTCAAACTACTTTTATGCATGGTACTTATTGTGTAATCTATGAAGCAGACTGGGCAGGATTATTAATCATTTTGGAAAACAAGAAAACCAAAGTCCAAGGAGATTAAATATCTTGTGTGAGATGACACTTTCATGAAGTGGAAAATCCAGATTTCTTGGACTTAGCCCTGCAGTCTTTACTGTCAGCAATTTTCTTTAACTAGTTTCTCTTGTGACTAAAGGAATGATCTGGACACTTTTTTTAAACCAAAATTTTCTGGAAAATGCATTAATAAACTTGCAAGGAATTTCTGAACACACTGTTGCTCAGGGACTCAATTAGAATGTGATATTCTGCAGCTCCTGCCATTGAAGGAACAAAGCTAGTCTTGGCAAAAGGACCTGATATTGTGCACTAGTCATTGTGAAAACTCAGCTTGAATTTGATTCTGCTACTCTGCCCATGCAAAACCTGAAAAACATGATGAAATTATTGTGAGACACAACAAAGGCCACTGTTTAGAGGCCAGAAATGTCCTGGGGATTTAATGCTCCCAAATTCACTAGGACCAGGAATCTTATTTCTTAGAAGTTTTTTACTTAGCAAATCTCTAACTCTGCTCAGTCTTTGAGAAGCAATGAGAATATGAAACAAGTAGAAGAATACTAGCAAAAAGTTCTGTAACTATATATTGTAGTAAAATCCATGGTGGTATTCTTTATTTTTGAGATCACAGCTACAACTGAAGAGGATAAGAAAAATAACATTGTACACTATATGTTTTTGTCAGCTGAATTTTCTAGCCAAAAAGTGAGATTAATCTGATAAATTTTCTCAGTAATGATCTTGCAAATAAAATTAGTTATGACCAAATAGTCTCCTTATTGTCTCCAAATAGACAATCAACATTAACATAGCACAATGTCCATAATATGGCCGTTATGGTTGACGTACCATGACAATATAGTACCACATTCCAAAGACAGGTGAAAAGCCATGAGTCCAAGAGTATTTATCATCCAGTTATGACTTTCAAACTTCTCATTTCTTTTTGAGGAATAAGAGGGTTTGTGGTGGTTAGTATTGAAGATATGATTTTGGCCTAGAGACATTGGTGTGACATCTATGACAACTCCTGTAGAGAAGGGTTATAGGTAGTCCTTCCTAATGCACCTCAGGCCTAAGAAAAGGGGCTTTAATTGGGAACTCTTAGAACAACCCGCATGGTTTCACTCTGGTTTATCAAACGCAATGGACAAGTCTTACATGTCACAAAGAAATCTGAAAGCACTCAATGATTTATCTGTTGCTCTAATGGTAAAGAGAAACAACTGTTACCTCTAAGAATTGTCCAGCACTGGCAATTTTTACAGGGTTTTCAGGGTAATAGGCACAGGAAAATCCCCTTTGGCATCCATGCCTGAAAACAAAAAAGGAAATAAGTAAATAAAGCCAACATGAGGTGTCTTTGAACATATCCAAGTTCTCAGCAGAAAGAAGCCAGACATCACATCAGGTACCTGGGGACTGTGAAAGAAATACAAGAGAAAAGTAGAAATGAGAGGAATTTAACACTTATGGGATTTCAATCCAGTGATGGGAAGTTTTCTGAGAAAGAGCTTATACCTCTACCAAGTTCAGAAGGTATCAGTACCCTCCATAATGGCTCAGTCAGCAGAAATTCCCTGTTTCCATTCTCTTCTGCCTCCCACTGCTCCAACCACAGGGGGCCAGAAATTGTCATAAACAAGATGGGTAAGGAGGAAGAGAGGCCGGTGGAAGAAATGGGATCAGGAACCATCTTCCAGATTCTCATTTATATGAAGTAAATCAAGCAAGAAGTTTTAACTTGAAACCAAGATTGACGTTACCTCTTAGACAGAGCTAAACAATTGGTTACTAAACTGAGACTATGTAGTGTGAATGGAAGGGAAGGGAAAACAGCTTGTACTAGTTAGGGTTATCCAGAAAAGCTGTTCAGGCTGTGCTCCATTTTCCATTCAGGAGCAGGGGAAACGTGGTCCCAAAGAGTAGATTTAAAGAGTTTATGGAAGACAGCTTGTTCTCTGATGACATTCCTTTGAGTTTTGCATGTTCGGTGGATGACAGCAGACTATTGTAAAACTAGTAATAATCATTACTGAGTGTGGATAGCGGCTTGAATGGCCTATCACATCATCGATAATATTTTTCTCTTTCCTTGCAGCATCTCTCTTTCTCTCTCTCTCGCTCTCATCTACTTTCCACATTTGTTCTCAAATTTCCATTCTGTTTCTGAACTGATTTTAACATGAAGATAGTATTTCAGTTCTGTCTCCTAGGCTGAGAACATTTTAAACTTCAATACAAGAAAATAGTAATGGAACAGCTTTTAAGCTACAGCACTAAATATCTGCATTTCCTTGTCTTTTAAGAACAAGCAGGTAGTGACAGAACCACTCATGAGAAATTATTAGAATAGTTTATACATGCCATGCTTTCTCTGGCTTTTTTTTTCTTTTTCTTTACTTTGAAATAATGATGAAAGAACAGCTCTATAAGGCAGTAATGGCTCCCCTACTTCCATTTTTTCCCCAAAACTGTGCTCATTAAACCACAGCTTTCCTATAATCCTCTAATAATCAGCGATACAGTTAGCAGCAATGTGAAAGCATTTCCATATTTTATAGTAACTGAGAATCCCTGCTATCTATAATTACAGTCAACACTTGGACAAAAAGGGAAAGACTTAATTTTCTCAATGTTTTCATGCATGGAAAAACAATCAAGTTTTCCCTTTTATTTGTAATTGCTTTGATTGGCCTTAGCTGGGTTCACTTTTCCAAATTATAGGCAAGCCAGACCATTGAAGTGTTAAAGTCTTTAAACAGCTAGTTATTATTTTATTTTCTATACTCCTAAAGGCAGTGATAAAAATCTTCCCAAGTTACATTTATCTTTTGCTATCAATCTCTCAAGGGCCAGACCGACTCTCTATTCATTGACCTGAAATCTTTAGATTAAGTTTTGGCTGGAAACTAATAAAGCTGAAAACTAGAAAATGGAATAGTCCATTATTGATGGAATCTTGTCCTAAGAAGCAGTAGGGGAAGGAATAACAAATGTTATTTTATTAAGGACTGTGCTAAGCTAATGACTCTAACTTTGGCAAGTTACTAATAGAAACCAGGGAAGTTGAATACAGTGTTCACAGAATGATCAAAAGTACTGAAAGAATGGAGAGTGATTCTCAGAGGATTCCATTTCCAGGTATTGTTAACTAATCTTACTGAATGATGCATCCTACTCCAAACTCAGGATTGATGTCTCATGTGTAATAGTACTGAATCTTGAGTATTTTATCCTAAAACTTTAGATGCAAGAAAATACCTTATAAAGTAAATAACAAAATACTCTCTTTTTCATAGACATTTATCACACAGGAAATTTTTGAGGGAACGCTATCCACTAGTAATATCAAATTTTCTTGTATATTGTGCTCATACTATATTGACTTTTCTATCTTCCTTTATTAAATATTGAAGGAGACTGCTTCAAACTTCCCATGCAATTATATGGCTGATAATTTCATCTCATAGATCATTTAAATTTTTTTTTGCTTTCTACATTTTGTGACTATGTTCCTGGGTATATATAGATTTTAAATGGCTGTACTTCCCTGGTGAAACATTAACATTAGGAATGTCTCTACTTACCTCTAGTATTATTTCTGCATTAAAACTCACCATGCATGATATTGCCATAGTAACACAACTTTTCTTTTGGATACAGTTTATAAAGTGTTTCTTTTTCTACTGATTTTTTTCTAATATTTTCATATCAGTATGTGCGTTTTGCAAACAGTTCATAATTAGATTTTATAGAATTAAATCTAGTCTGAAATATTTATATTTTAATTAAAATATCAAGTACATTTAAAACTGTATTTACTAAGCTATTTATATCTACTATTGAAACTTCAGGTTCCCAATTCAGCAATAGGAGTGAGAAAATAAAATATTGGTCCATATTCTGTGAGTTTCAAAAGGTCCTCGCAGGTCCACATTTTAAAGGAAACTATTTGGAAAGCCACAGTGGTGAACTAAGTTTCCTTTCAAACTATCACTCCATAATATAAAAGCAACACAAAGATTCAGTATCATTAATTTCCAGTGACCCTATGTAAGGCTCTTTGAATAAAAGCAAGCTAATGAGGAATCAAAAGAATCTTTTGTATATTGCCATAAATCTCCGAATCAAGATTTTTTAAAAGAAAATTTCAAGAACTCTTTTTATCCTAGTTTTATTAAACACTTTAATTTAGTTTCTTATTTTAGATATAAAAGAGGGATCAAAAGGTTGCAAAGCAATATCATAAAACATAGTCATGAAACCCAGAGCATTGGTACATCTGTAGTCCAAACTACTAAGGGTGCTGAGGCAGCAGTATCACTTGAATCCAGCATTGCAGTTCAGTCTGGGCAACAGAGCAAAACCCTGTCTGAAAAAAAAAAATAAGATAGAAAGAAAGAAAAAAAAAGAGTCATGTAGACCTCCATTTGGTTACCATAAATAATAATAAAAATGTTTTAATTTCATGCAGTGCATATTTTATATCACTTCTGCATTTTAAACAGATTGGCTAATTATAATGCCATATCAGGATAATTTGACTGAATTGCCTGTCTAATATTTATAGTTCATATTTCATTAGGCTTTTCTCCTTGGTGTAGCTAATTTTCCTTAACTTTTCAAGTCATTTATTTATGAGCAGTCATAAAATTTGCTTTGGAGAGCTTAGCTTCTCAAACAAAACTGTAAACAGAGCACTGAGAAAACTCTCTAGAATCAAAGAATGACATATGTTCACTATAACTTGCATATAAAATCAAACATAGCATAGTCAGTTAATATAAGAGGGGTGTGTGTGTGTGTGTGTGTGTGTGTGTGTGTGTGTGTGTGTGTGTAGAGAGAGAGAGAGAGATTATTTCCCCATAGGGAGACTAAAAAGAAACAGCTCAATCTTAAGATAGTATTGATTGTTTTATTATTATTGGTTTGTTTGTGTCTATTTTCTTTGTAAATTAGGATATGAAGTAGCCTTAATATGGAACAAAACACAAGTATTGAAAGGAGAACCTTTGAGGCAAACTGGCTTTCCAATCACTCTATTTGTGCAAAACATATACAATATGACCAAAGGAATCTTTGGATTCCTTCCTGAGAGTTATGTATACTGTCAACTCAGTTTGGTTTGGATTTTTAACTCAACGAGTCTCAGCATTTTCTCATTGGTTCAATGATATCAGAAGATACTCTCCTGAAAGAGCTGGCTTTGTGGTTCTTATTGTACAATCTGGAAGCAATTCCAATGCTATTAAGTAAGCTCTCAAAAAGATGAAAGAGGGAGAAGGGAGATGACAAGGACATAATAAAAAGTGATTCTGACATCAACTCTTTTATTGAAGTGAGAAATAATTTATTACTTAAGGTTTTTAGACTTCTCAAAATATTCCTAGAAATGCTATTTTTTTGGTATTTCTAAAAAATCAATTTACAAAACATAAAAACTTTAACACTATAACCACATATCGATTTGGCCAAGGTTATTATGATATATATTGGTCACTCCTTCTTTTTGTCAGACCAAGTTCTTTTCTCATCCTCATCAGACAGATGGTCCACACAGATAATACTGAAACTAATGGAAGACTGAGGTTTGCTTCTCTATTCACTAGAGGTTCCAAGAAAAAAAATTAAATAGGCTCAGATTGTTACTACTTCTTGACAGTTTGAATAATCACTTCTAAATTTTGATGGGAGATTCTATACTGTAGCTTGGATTGCTCAGGTGCATTATAAGGCTCTTCTCTAGCTAGAGTACTCTGGATGCCTTTCTTTCACAGCATGATTCATGCTGCACTTTTTCCTTTTCTTTTTTCTTTTGGGCTCACTTCATGACTTTCCTGTCTCTCCACTGTTATAGTCCTATGTGAATTGTGTACCATGTCTGAACATTATAGTTTTATATATTTTTCCAGTTTTTCGAAGGTAGGGGAGAATAAGCCCAGTTACTCCATAATGGTCAGACATATAATTTATGCTCCTTTCCCCTGACCCCCTTAGTCTTGAGTATAAAATATAACAGAAGTGTACTGCAATTTTCTCATTTAAACTTCCTGAAAACATACATCTCTAATGGAAAATATTAGCTCTACATCTAAACTTGCATTATAATGTTTCTAAGTTTTTTTTTAAGAGACAACATATCATTAATGTAGAAAGCACAGAAGATAATGAAGATGATATAAACATATGTAAAGATGAACTGATATTTTTCTACTTTGGAGTCCTTCAATTATATTCTAATTACAATAGAGATCTTATGACATTGTTAAGGGATGACAGAGTTCATTTCACCTTATCACTAAACTCAAATCCCCTTAGTTGAGAATATGTATTTCTACTTTCTATTTTACTTAATAGGAAAATGAAATCTTAAACTGTGAAGCTGTTTTAAAAAGACTTCAAATTAATGAAAATCACTAAGGGCAATTTTGGAGTTTTCTCAAAAAAAAAAAAAAAGCTTACCTCCAATTAAGAAAAAAAAAATGAGGTCATGTCCAGTTTGTATTATATTATTTCTAGCTAATATTCCTACAATATTATTTCTATCCCTACATAGGCAACAAAATGCTAGATGTGACTATATGTATTCAATTGTCTAATTTATGGAAGCCTGAATGGACATCAATATATGCTTATATGTAAGAACTATTACAGATGCCAAGTGCGCCAGTAGTTACTCCACTGCTGAACTCACACCTACTTCATGTGTACAAAAGAAAATTATAGCTAACTGTGAAAGTTCTTTGAAAGCTCATTTTTAGAAAATTTCTGATTTTGATGACTTACAGATATTCATAATTTAATATGGATATAAACATTACAGATGAGCCTGTAGTGGACATGTTTGAATAAGAGATGTCTCCTTTCTATAGAGATGGAGTCTTTAAACACTTTAGAATATTTTGATACAACTAATTGTTTTACATGCTGCCTCAAAGTTGGTTTCAGATAAGATGGAATAGCAGACTTTTTTAATTCACTAGATCCTCTTCAGTCACCTTATTCAAATATTATAAACAGAAGTGAAATGTAAATGAGAAGGGGATGTTTGTATTCTTCTAGGAAACAGAGTAGGAAATGATGTATTAAATAATTAATTTATAGTTATACCTATAATTATTGGTATTTGATATTTTTCCATTAATGACAAGAGTGCTAATAATAATTGTACCTGTTAAACTCCTTGTCCAATTCTGTTAGAATTTCTTATTCATCTATCCTTTTATTTTCTCAAATGAGAATATTCTTTTGGGTCAGGGTACATTAAGGGTAGTAGCTAAATGCTTGACATTTTTTTCTTTTCCAGTGCTTAATTTGCAACCTTTATTGTGTCAAAGTTCATAATATTGAATTAGAATATATATGTGACTTATCTCAACCTCAATAAGGCAAAGAACAATTATTGTGGCTTTCCAGAGAAATTATACTCCTTGGAACATCAATTGATAAATGTTGTGCTCAGCCATTCTGGAATGATAACAAACATAATCCAGTGTGGCACTAGTCATCTTCATTAGAATATAAACAGTGTTTGTTATATGGATAGGCTATAAAGTTGGTATTCATGAGTTCTTTAATTGACCACATATTCCTCCCATTCAAATATGTATGTCCCATTGCAATCACCCTTTGTCACTTCTCCCATTCAAAGATGGAGTCTACTCTCTTATATCTGGGCTTGTCCATCATTCATTTTAGTCACTAGCATAATGTGACCTATGTTACATGACATAAATTCCAGAGCATAGGTTTTAAAAGAACTTGCAGCCTCCTACCTTGTCTACTTGAAATATGGCTCTGAAGTTAATTTACAAGGAAGCCATTACAGCATAATAATATGTAAATGAGAGTATCTTTGACCATCCAAATAAGTTTACTCACCAACTGAATGCATTTGCATGAGTCTGGGTGAAACCAACAAAATCCACCCTGCCACCAGCCAGCTCACTAATCTTTTTTTTTAATATTTCTTTTTTAGTTTTTTAGGTGGACACAATATCTTTTTTTTATTTTTATGTGGTGCTGAGAATTGAACCCAAGACCTCACACATGCTAGGTGAGCATGCTACCACTTGAGCCACATCCCCAGCCCCAACTCACTAATCTTAAGCAATGATAACTAGGTGTTTTAAGTTACTAAATTGCATAATTGATAACAATGGTCACTCTAGAAAATCACTTATAAAATGTGGTTTTTCATGTTCAGAAATTCTACCAGTTTGCAAAGCAGAAATAGAGGTCATGGTTCTGTTAGGTTCATTTGGACATTCTTCGTGTTTTTACAGAAATGACAGAAAATTGATGAGAAACATCCTATTATTGTAAACTACACCTTCTTCTTTCCAATGGCTCAGATATACTACCCTTTCAAATAAAAAAAAATGGAGAGTCATATAAAATGAGTAGACTTTCTGTAGACCACAGTCTTGGGATAATCTGGGCTCATATGTGGTAAAACTAAAAAAAGGAAGCTTCATTGGGGGAGCAGAGGAAAGAACATGCACCCTTAAGACTCCACAGGCTCCTAGATGCTGACTTTACCAAGCAAATGAGTATTTTGTCTCTTTAATCAGTGATTCTATGGTAGATTTTTATTTGGATAGCCAAGAACTCCAGAATTAGCATTTATTGCAAGGTGAAAATAGGTCTGTTGCTTCTTTTGCCTTTTTTTGCTTCTGGGTAAAGGGAGAGTTGTTCACTTCTAATGGGAACATTATCTGCTGCAGACCCTTGAGCCTTATTAATACTTACCACAGGGGTTGTTACTAAATGGACTAAAAGAATAAATAACCCTCAAAATGGTCAGAAAATCTATCCCTCCACTAACAGTTATAATATAAAGCAATGACAAATGCCAGTGAAGTGAAGACCATATTGTACAGACTACTAAATTTTTCTGGCATCTCAAAATGTTATGAATTACTGTAGTAATCGAAGCGAACATGGCATATGGTACATGGCATATTTTTAAATGTTACACATTTTAATTTTGGGAAAAAGTTCATTGCAGTGCCTGTTTCTTGATTCCCCACCACCACCACCGCTTTTCTTTAAAACAGACCTTCTCTCAGTAGCTAAAAAATGTCAATTAAAGGATGTCAATATAATCTTAAATTATCCCTATTTCATAATACAACTGGGGTATTCACTAAAGAGTTACAGAGTTATAGCACACTGTGAGTGTGTTTGTTATATAAATGTGTACATCTCACACACATGTACACACACATGTGTGTGTGGACCTGCCAACTCGTTGTATATTTGTTCCAAGTGATAGTAGAGAAGTGGTTATTATTTCAGTTAGCTTTAGATGCATTCAGAGACATGACAAAACTTAATGACTTCAAGCAAAAGACATTATTATTTTTCATGATTCTAGAGGTCATTTGGATGGTTCATCTGACCTGGGGCTGGATGGTTCAGAATGGTCTCATTTACTCATCTGTTGTTAGCAATCGGGTTAATCCAGGGAGTCTTGGCTGTGGTGCCTCATTTCTACTCTACATGAACCCTATCTGCCAGTAGGCTGGTCTGAACTTGTTTACATGGTAGTCTCTGGATCCCCAAAGGCTGCAAGAAAGGTCAAGCCCCTAGGTTTAAGATTTCAACCTCTGCTAGAATCACAGTTGTCAAATGTTCTCTCCTTAGAGGAAGTCCCACGGCCAAGACTGCTTCAAGGGTTGGAGAAATAGATTCCTTATCCTGAAGGGGGAATTTGTAAAATAGTGTGACAATTATTGCAACCTCCACATCTATGAGCTCTGAGAGCCCATTTATTCCTTTATAGATTCATAATGTGAATCCCACTTTCCTTGCATTTGAACACAGACATACCATGAAGAGAATACATCTTTGTTTGCTCATGTCCATTTTCAAAAGGAGTTAGCCCCTTTGTTCTTTGTTGTCTTAGAACAAATTTTTGTTTCTGGAAAACTTGAGTGTTACTTTATAAATATTTGTTAAATAAGTAACTAGGTAAACAAAAGAAGACATGTACCAATAGAAATTAATTGCTTCACTTATCTGTAATTAAATAATAATAGGATATAAAAAAGTGGCCACATATTTCAGATATTTGATGTTAAGTTTATAACATTTGCCTTACTTTGAAAGTTCCCAGAAAGTGTGTGGTAGTCTATATCAGGCATCGCAAACATGTGTTGGCTGCCTAGTTTCATAAAATAAGTCTTACTGGAACACGGCCACACACATCCACTGGGTATTCTCCATGAATGCTTTTGTGCTGATTTTTATTTGAGTACTTGGCTACACAAACTCTATGGTTTCCAAAGTCGAAATTATTTAATATCTGACCTTTTAAGAAAATATTTGCTTGGATGGAACTGGAGAGCATTATGCTAAGCCAAATAAGCCAAATTCAGAAAGACAAGTGTTGTATGTTTTCTCTCCCATGTGGAAGCCAGAGTGAAAAAGACAGAAAAAAAGAGGTTCTCACAAAAATAGAAGGGAGACCATTAGAATAGTGAAGGGATCAGGTGGAGGGAGGAGGAGAGAATAGGGGAAATACTGGGACTGAAATTGATCAGATTATGTTGTGTGCATGTAGGAATAAGGCACAATAAGGCACGAAGCCCAATATTCTGTATACTTAATATGGAGCAATAGGAGTTTAAAATAAACAACCGAATACATAAAAAGACCAACCTTATCAATTATATGCAAAGATGTTCACTATAATATAAGTTATATTCAAATAACATTGGAAAAAATAAGGCAATAGTTCTTGTCATGTAGTGGCCAATAATGCAGCTATTAAAATAGTTACATTTTATGTGTATGATTCTATAGGGGAAATATTTATATAATACTAATATTATAAATGGCATTAAATTTTGTGTAGAACTTGATAACCAACCATGTTTATCTC
The DNA here is from genome assembly GCF_052094955.1 of Ictidomys tridecemlineatus. Classification (NCBI taxonomy): domain Eukaryota; kingdom Metazoa; phylum Chordata; class Mammalia; order Rodentia; family Sciuridae; genus Ictidomys; species Ictidomys tridecemlineatus. The sequence continues at coordinate 89,048,713 of NC_135488.1, read as the reverse complement.
AAATGGATTTTAAAGGTACCAAAGATAAAGTGAGTTGCTTTAAAAAAAAAAAAGAAAGAGAAAATATTTGTTAGTCCTTGTACTATTTGAATGTTTGAAATCATGAATTAGTATAGTCATATATGTGTGTGTATATTATATATATATATATATATATATATTAGTATAGCCTACACACATACACACACACACAATACACACCCATACATTCAGAGTTCTTGTTACAAATCAAATGCCCTACTCATCGTCATTACACACACACACACACACACACACACACACACACACACACACACACACCTTAAATCCAGTATATACAATAAATCCATGGGTTATCTATTTTTAAGACACATTTTTACAGCAACCAAATAGTATAATTTGGAATCTGATTGGTTCTGTAAGTTTCTAAACCTGTGCTCTCAGTCTCATGGAATACTGAGAGCTGGTATGTGGAGAAGAAGAAGTGGAGAATAAGATTCAATAAATTATCCCCCAATAGGAGTCATTGGCAGTTGGGTAAGCAATAAGAAGCTCACTGAAAGTTTTTCATTCTTCAACTGAGGGGGGACATCGGGAAGAAATGTAGACAAACTGACAAGTGGAGGAGGGTAGTTATCTATGAAGTCAGATCAAACCTTGCCCTCAAGAGGATGGGTGGTGTCCAATCCTCAGAGCAAACGAAAACATGCTCAACTCTCTTGACCTTGAGGGTTTGGTACCCAACTCACAGTGTGGACAGCTGTGTTCCCAGCCCCTCCAGAGTGTTTTAAATTCTGAGTGAGGCAGGAGAGATAACTGAACAGACTTCTTGCTAGTTCAATGAAATCAATGCATGTGTGAGCCGTGATCTTAGCAAGAGTACTTTTCAGCCCTGGGAGAGGCCCCTCTACTTCAATCTGATCCTGTTGGTGAGAGAAATAGAAAGTTGATTCTTCTCATAATGATGATTAGAGGACAAAAGAGAAATATTAAATAAGTAGAAAATGATTTTAAATAAGGATAAATAAATATACAAATAATCTGAGGGTCAAAGGGTTATTAAGTAATCCTTTCAGCTTTATAATATTCTGATTTTAATTTTATAGCTCCTTAGAAAGGAGTTTGTGGTAGTTGTCAATGCATGGAAGTGAGATGCTTATAAAAGTAGAATTTTTCCTTAGCACTATCATTTTATGAAAATTAGATGAAACAGAAGGATTAAATGGTTCAATTAAAACTTGGGTACTAAAATTACATACAACATGTAAGAACCATTGTATATGTAGTAGTTAATTGGAAAACATGAATTTTTTTTACATGGATATATGGCAGGCAGACTTTTACTACCTCATTTAATATGGCTTTTTTTTTTTTTTACAAAAAAATAATTGGATTAGATCAATCCCGGTTAAAAGAGTGAAAGAACTCAACAGTTAAAAATATAAGGCTGTCATATTACCTGTTTCATTCTACTTTTAATATTAAATGTACACTAGTAAATAAAAATATCAATATTTATCTAATGTTTATTAGGCTTCAGACATAGAGCAGGGTGTTTTAAAGGCCTTAACTGATCTAACTACAAAACAACTCTATAAAGAATCATACTGTGCCTGTTTTATAGCTAGGAAATAAAAACTTAAGAGAGCTAAATGACCTCTCAAACTCACAATTATTTGAAAAGCTCACTGTTTAATTACTGAGTTACATCCCCAGCCCTTTTTACTTTCTATTTTGAGATAGGGTCTCACAAAATTCTGAGGCTCACACTTGGGATCCTTTTGAATCTTCCCACATTGATGGGACTGCATGCACCACTGTGATGGGTAAGCTCAGTCTCTTTTTATTCTTATTTTCCTTGTTCCCATGAACACTCCACACATATTACCTAACCTAAGAATTCAGAATATAACTCTGGATGTTCAGTTAATATTATTGAATTAATCAAAATAGCAGATATTGTTAGACTAATATAAAAATGTTTCTCAATTAAAAGACATTAAATTGGCTTGCCTCTATCCACATTGTTCGGTTCCACACTAGTATTAAAGTCCACATAGCCTAATCTCTTTTTCTTCTTTAGCTGAAGAGAGTTCATTTCCGCAACTTTGGGGCTGCTGTATTTCATGGTAGCATAATCCTCTGAAGTTCTGCTTAATAGGTATTCACTTGATATTTGACATTACCCTCTTCTTCATTGCATTTTTAACTCTACATCGTCCTCTTCAATGAGGACATTTATTTGAAAACATTTTATATTCATGTTATTTTTAAGTGAATGTTAGTTTTGACCATACATGCTGCTCTGAATTCATCAGTAACCTCCATCCCTACCATATGTATCCACTGTTTTTGAATTTACAGTTCCGGAGAGCCCTGCTATATCGACACAACCACCTCACCCTGATTCACCTCTTGTTCTGCAGTTTAGAGCACATGATTTAGTTAATGAATCAAATAATCTCAACTTAGAAAATCAGTTACTTCAAAGTCCCATTGAATTTGATTTCTCTGTTTCCTTCTCCGTGCCTCTCTCTTATGGAGGATATATTAAAGCTTGATCTTGTGGTAGTTATTCCTAAGTTCACAGTTAGGGATGTCTACCGTCCCAGAAAGTGGCCCAGTGCACTCACTGGCAATGAATCACAAGAGAAGAATACCATTCCCCAACTCCTGTCCTGTCCATCCTCACAGGGAAGGGAATGAGCCTCTTGCACCACTTACTGGGCTTTGCAAAAGAGTGATGTTGTTTATTATGTTCTGATAACAAAAATCCCCACATATCCTGTTGCTAACAGATGTTGTGTGAATGAAGCAACACGAGGAGGAGGATATGGCAATTCTTGTAAAATCGAGCCCTTTTCCCAATCCAAGAACAAATTGCACTTGGTTTGAGGGACTTCGTGAGAGCCGAAACAAACACTTGAATAATGAACGGTTTTTTGCTAGAGCTGCAGAACTGAATTTAAATTTAGATAGTGAGCACACCCTGAAAAGTTTCCCTGTATGACACAAATCATATAATTTGTAGAACATTCAGGATGGAAAGGTTGTTTCTGTTTTGCCAACTTAGACAAGTTAGCATATTTAGTTAGAATGTGCCATAGAGGTCAACAGTCGCATTTGAATTTTCTCTGAGTCATCTCAAGATAGTTAAATTTTATAGGAGTGAATTGATGTCTCAGTGTCAGGAAAATGGAGGATAGTTCTTGGAGCAGTGATAGAACTCTGTGCCCAACCTATATGTGTTATAATGAGATGTACTGATAGTGGTATAAAGTGATAAACGTATCAAAGCTTCAGATGACCTAACATTTCAGGTATTTCTGGATATCTCAGGAGGTTTAATTATAATGCATACTTCTGTGTGGACCAATTGGGTTGAAAGTCTGATGTAATACTGCTTCATCATCTGTCACTTTAGCAAATAACATGTTAGCACTGCTTAATTGATTCTATATTTCAGTTATATTCAATAATGGCTAGTGTTAGTGCAAATTGAAAATTTGCCTGAAAGTTTTTTTTGATAAAACTGTCTGGGACGCAGTTGGTGGTAAAACAGTTTAATACAGCTTAACACACTGAATTCGCAAGTTAAACTTTAGCTCCTACTTCAGAGAAACTGATAACCATAAATCAGAAGCTTAGAATTGACACTATTTTGATATTCTACACTGATTCCTACTATAAAATAAAAGGTGGCTTGTCTTTGAGAATTTGTTAGGTGTTTTGTTTGACCAATACATTGGTTAATACAAGAGAGCAAATGGTGACACTATATGTGGCTGTGAATTGCTTTGTTTCTTTGAAGTATTCCTAAGGCTTCATGAAATTAAATTTTTCCAGCATTCTAGCATTTTTCTCTTGCACAAATACAGCTAACTAAATCATAAAGGAATTATTTCCAGAAACCTCTTAAATCTAAAAATGAAGATACTTGAAGTGAGCATTTATTAAGCCAAGTTAGGTTCAATAAGGCAATTCATCAATGACCTTAACAATAGCTTTTAAAAATAAAACGAATGGCATTTCAGAGTTACAATATGTCTGTTTCAGTTAGCTCTTTTATACTGTGACCAAAAGACCTGACAAGAACAATTAGAGGAGGAAAAGTTTATTTGGGGGGTCAAGGTTTCAGAGGTCTCAGTCCATAGATGGCCAACTCCTTCCTTTGGGGCCTAAGATGAAGAATGCCATCATGACAGAAGAGTGTGGTGAAGGAAAGTGGCTTAGAACATTGCAAGAGACAGTTCCTCTCATCGTGGACAAAATATAAACCCCCAAATCATGCCCCCTATGACCTACCTCCTCCATCCACACTCTACCTGGCAATTCACCACCCACTTAATCCCTACTAAGGGATTAATGCAGTGATTAAGTTAAGGGTCTCATAACCCTATCCTTTTACCTCTGACCTTTCTTGAATTGTCTTACACACACAATTTGAGGGGAAATCTCAGCTAAACCACAACACTAGGTGTTATATAAAAATCATTTATGCTCCTCATACTTCCTGCCCAACTTCAATATCACCATCCTCATAGGGATTGAAGAACAAGGAACTGAATTAATTTGCCCAATGTTATACAGCTAAATTTTACAGCCACTATTTTGAAACACAATCTCTAAGTCCCACTTCCTTGTTCTATAAACATTCAGAGAGCACCTGCCATCTGCAAAATGGTTAGAAGTACTACAGGAATCAAAAATGCCCTCAAATATGTACCATAATAGGGAGATGTTAGGAAATAAATAAAAAATGATGTCTCATAAAAGAACATAATACTAACCAAAAGACAAAAGGTAATTAAGTGACTCAGACTGAAAAGAACTCCTAGAACAGCATGGCTCTCAGGTGTTTTCCATAGGTCATGAACCCGGCAAAGGGTGAGTGTATAGCGAAACTCTGTGGTTGCAAATGTGTACTCAGAAAGCATGGCTTCAGGAAGTGCCTTCCTGGGACTTCAGATACTTATGATTGCTCACTGGGTATCTTTTGTTTATCAATAAAATTTTACAGAGAAGAGTCATGGGTGATAGTCAAGTAGCTCTGTATGAAAGGCACACGTTGAATATACAGAAGCAATAAGATCAATAAGAAGTGATTTCCTCCAGAAAGGATTTTATTTTTCACATTGATTTTTAGCCACCAATTCTGGATCTCTAAGAAAAGACCAAAGATTTGATGCAATTCATCTGAGAAAAATTTGGGTCTCTGAAATTTTCTATTTTATACAAATAATTGATCTGGTTTTTTTGTGTGTATTTTGATTTTTCAATACAGGGTTTTGAATATGAGATCATGCTGAAAAACATGTGGAAAATTTTCTCAATTAATTATTTAAAGTGGGTGATGATGAGATAGTTCATAATATCTGGGGTTCAAGAGATCTGTGAATCAACAGGAAAAGTCTGTCTATAATTCCCTTTTTCTCAGGGTTTCCACTGGTGTTACTCTGAGCCACCTGCTGGGTGTGATCTGTCATCACCATACATTTCTTTCTTGTTGGACCCATTTTCAAATGTCTGTCATTATACAGTCCCAGGCACTCCTTCAGTGTGAAGTATAACAGATTTGGGATTTCTCTAAAAGTCTCAGAAAACCAAGAATGAGTTTTTCTGACATGAAGGTACATTCATGAATGTAATTTCAGTCTCAAAATATCAGCCTTCTGATTGACATAAGTTAGAATCATGTATGAACTGTGGAATGTCAGCTGGGTAAGTCTTTTTATCTTCTCAAAACAAAATGACAACAGGGTACAGTGGTGCTTGCCTGTAATCTCAGCAGTTTGGGAGGCTGAAACAGGAGGATACCAAGTTTGAGGCCAGCCCCAGCAAGACCCTGTTGTCAAAATAAAAATGGCCGGAGGAATGGCTCCATGGTTAAGTGCTCCTGGGGTTCAATCCCTGGTACAAAAACAACAACAGCAACAACAAACAACCCACAAGAATCCAAAAGCCTGTGTCTATCTCAAAATTAATTACTTATAGTTTTCTAACAAAGTTTTGATAAATGTATTTTTTAGAAAAGAAAAAAAATCACTCTATTTTTCCTCAATCAATAACTTATATAATGTGTTTAAAGTATAATGCACTATACATAGAGAAAAGGAAGGTGGAAATTTTTAAATTTTTTAATTCTAATTTGTTATGTATGACAGCAGAATGCATTACAATTCATATTACACATATAGAGGACAATTTTTCATATCTCTGGTTGTACACAAAGTAGAATCACACCATTCTTGTCTTCATACATGTATTTGGGGCAATGATGTCCATCTTATTCCACTGAATTTCCTATCCCCATGCCCCATTCCTTACCCTCCCTCCCCTTTGCTCTATCTAGAGTTTGTCTAATCTTCCCATGCTCCCCACCCCAACTCCATTATGACTCAACATCCTTATATCAGAGAAAACATTCAGCATTTGTTTTTTTTTTTGGAATTGGCTAACTTCACTTAGCATTATATTCTCCAAATCCATCCATTTACCTGCAAATGCCATGATTTTATTTTCTTTTAATGCTGAATAATATTCCATTGTGTATATATATATATATATATATATATATATATATATATATATATATATATCACATTTTCTTTATCCATTCATCTACTGAAGAAGCATATCTGGGTTGGATCTACAATTTAGCTACTGTGAATTGTGCTGCTATAAACATTGATGTGGCTGTGTCCCTGTAGTATGCTGTTTTTAAGTCCTTTCTGTAGACCAAGGAGTGTGATAGTGGGGTCAAATTGTGGTTCCATTCCCAGTTTTCCAAGGAATCACCATACTGCTTTCCATATTGGCTACACAAATTTGCCATCCCACCGGCAATGTATATGTGTGCCTTTTACCTACATCCTCACCAACACTTATTATTGTTTGTATTCTTAATAGCTGCCATTCTGACTGGAGTGACATGAAATCTTAGTTTGGATTTACATTTCTCTAATTGCTGGATATGTTGAACATTTTTTCATATATTTGTTGATTTATTGTATATTATCATCTGAGAAGTTTCTGTTCAGTTCCTTGGCCCATTTATTGATTGGGTTATTTATTTTTTTGGTGTTAAGATTTTTTAGTTCTTTACATGTCCTAGGGATTAGTGCTCTGATGTGTGTGTGGTAAAAGTTTACTCCCCAAATGTAGGTTCTATTCACCTCATTGATTGTTTCTTTTTCTGAGAAGAAGATTTTTGGTTTGAATACATCCCATTTATTGATTCTTGATTTTAATTCTTGTGCTTTGTAGTCTTATTGAGGAAGTCTGCGCCTAATCCAACATGATGGAGATTTGGGCCTACTTTTTCTTCTGTTAGGCACAGGGTCTCTGGTTTAATTTCTAGGTCCTTGTTCCACGTTGAGTTGAGTTTTGTGCATGGTGAGAGATGGGGATTTCATTTCATTTTGTTGCATATGGATTTCCAGTTTTCTCATCACCATTTGTTGAAGAGGCTATCTTTTTTTCAGTGTATATTGTAGGTGCCTTTGTCTAATATAAAACAACTATAGTTATATGAGTTTGTCTCTATTCTGTACAGGAAGGTAGAATTTTTGAAAAATAGTTCAAAGACTAATTTTTTTGTTTGGATATGTATTAGCCAAAAGAATGATCTCACTCAACAAAAACATGGAATGAAGATTTGGAGAAATTTTTGAAAATTTGGATCTAATAGTGGGAGTGAGTGGACTGTAGTTCTGCAATATCCAAAAAAAGTATAACAAGACTGGAATAAGAACTTCCTTCACCAGGCTCACAAGGACTGTTCAAGAGAAGTTCAAATATAGGTTTGAGCATGGAAATAAGGGGTCCTCTGGTATTTTCCACAAGCAGAGAAGAGTGACTATGAAAACCATTTCTATATCCCACCTGGAGCAGCACTGTCTCAGAGAGAACAAAAGAATAGAGCTTAGTCTTAGATTTTTGGAGTTTAAAGAAGTTAGTACAAATAGTTTGGTTTTCTCAGGTTTGGCTTGATATCTATAAAGCCACTTTAAGATATGATGACCTTTTAAGATAGGTCTTGATCTCCAGGAAATGAGGTTCTACCCTCATCAAAAAAGAACTTGAGAAATCATGAGCACTTTAGTCAGATGATGGCATGCTGTCATTGGAATGAATTAGGGATCATTGTGGAAAAGATTATTTGATTCTATGTGGGCTGGTGGAGAGCTAATTCCTCAAGGCTCAAGAGTCTTTTCCTTCATCCACTCTGTATCCCGCCATTTTACTGTCCTCAGGTAGATAATAAATGGGGAACTAAAGATCTAATTCATGTGTCATGGAAGGAAGCTTTTTTATTTCAAGACTACATTGTCAGGCCAATAAATGATTGGTAGGTGACGAGAAACAAATGGTAGTCTTTTGTTCTGTTGACTCTTTTCCAAACTCTATGTGCCATTGGCCATCTGTCTCATAGTTATTCTTATACATGATTTTAAATAGATTATGCTCCTATTTAAAGAAATACTACTTGGCAGTGTTTAATATAGAAACAATAATAGTTTCTGTTATCACATGTAGTTTTAAATAGGATATGTTTTAAATATTAGAGCTAAAGATGCTAAATGAATAAATCATTGTTGATAACCTCTGTTGGTTAACTTTACATTGATTATTGTTACCAAAGTATCTGACTAAACAACTTAGAAGAGAAAAGGTTTATTTTGGGCTCACAGTTTTAGATGGTTCAATCCATGGTTGACTCACACCATTGCTCTGGGCCAAAGTGAGACAGAACTTCATGGCAAGATATGACAAGGGTAGGATAGAGAAGAGCTGCTCATCTGATGACAGCAGGGAGAGAGAGAAGGGGGAAGAGGTCATGGACAGATATAGTCCAGGCCATGCCCCCAGTGACCTATTCCCTCCAGCCATGCTTCACCTGCCTAAGGTTATTACCCAATCCATTAAAATCATGAATCCATCAAATGAAGTAATCGATGGATGGGTTTACAGCTCTCATGATCTAATCACCTCACCTCTGAACATTACTGCACATGATCTTTTCAGGGGACATTGAAGATCCAAATCATAATCATAACAATTTCAGTTGTAGTTAGATATTTTTACTGGCCCAAGTGAACAACAAAAATATGATTTTTGAATTAGAAATTTTTAACTGGATATATGAAATAACTCAAAATGCAAAACTGATATTAATGAGACAAAGAATAAAACTGAGAAATATGAAGGCATAATTATAACTCTTTCATTATTCATGGATGAAGCAATTTAATTATCAAATGTATATGTACTCCCCAAAAAGAAGAAGCAGTCAAATGGCCAAGACAAATAACTACATTTGAGATATATATATATATATATATATATATATATATATATCCTTAAAGCATGAAACAATTTTACATCTTCATTGTAGATGTGGTTACCTGAATCTACACTTATGATAAAAACACACACACGCACACACACACACACACACACGCACAAATAAAACTGGTAGGAACTGAATAAGCTCTGTAAATTTTAACAATGTCATTTGAAATGTTTTTATTTTGTCCTGTAACTAAGCAAGTTATCAGTACTAGAGAGAATTAGATGAAGAATACATGGAACTTGGCTGTGCATTGTTTTGAAACTTTTGATGAGTCTAGATTTTTTTTCAAAATAAAAAGTTAAAATCAGAAGAAAACAATGTTAAAGAATTGAAAAAAAAATATACTACAGACTGGATAAATACTTACAATACATGTACCTAACAAAAGATTTGTATAAAATATGTAAAGAACTCAACAATAAAATGACAAACCTTCTTTTAAAATGTTCTTGAGGCTAACCTTCACAAAAATCATGTGTAAGTGGCTATATTCTTATCAAAATCATTAGCCATCAGGGCAATTCAAAATAAAACCACAAGGAGGTAACACTACACAGTCACCAAAATGGCCAAATATAAAACTGATGATACCAATGTTGACAAGGATGTGAAGCCCCTTGAACTCACATACAGCTCTGATAAAAGTGTCACATAAAAAATAACTTTAGAAAATTGTTTGTGAATTTCTAATAAATTTAAGCATGAAATTGTTCTCATAACTCATCAATCCTCTTCAGAGATAGTATTCTTTCATAATTTTTTTCTGAGGACATGTTTTCATATGTCCACAGGAAAACTTATAAAAGAATACTCAGATGAGCTCTATTTTTAATCATGAGAAGCTATAAATAAACCAAATGTCGGTCAGTAAGAGAATGGATTAAAGCTTTAGAGTGTAGTCAAACCATAGATTAGTTATCAGTGAAAAGAGAAAAAAATACTTTTATATTAAACAACATGATTGATTCTCAATAATGGTATGTTGAATGAGGAAGCCCAAAACAACAGAGAACACAGCCTCATTTCATTTATATAAGATTTGAGAAAAAAATCTACAATATGATTCAAAGGAAAAGAATGAACAAATAGTAATAACATTAAGGAGAAAATTATAAAAAATAGAAAATTATTCTGTTATTTTCACAAAAATATATGTTGTTTTAGGCAGCTTTTCTACTGCTGTGACTAAAATATCTGAAAACAACAATTTTCAAGAAGGAAAAGTTTATTTTGGGGCTCACAGTTTCAGAGGTCTCAGTCCATAGACAGTGGGCTCCATTCCTTTGGGGCTGGAAGTGAGGCAGAACATCATGGTGAAAGAGTGTGGTGGAGGGAAGCATGATGATCAGGAAGCAGAGAGAGACTCCACTAGCCAGATACAATATATATAACCCAAAGGCATTCCCCCAATGCCTCACCTCCTCCAGTCACACCCTACCTGCCTTTAGTTAGCACTTAGTCCCCATGAGGGCATTAATTCACTGATTGGGTTAAAACTCTCATAACCCAATCATTTCACCTCTAAACCTTCTTGCATTGTCTCATATCTGAGCTTTTGGGGGACTCCTAATATCTAAACCGCAACATCTATTTACATATGAAATCACAAATCATAGTGAAACAGAAACAGACACTTAAGTAAATGAAATAATAAATACCATGAGTTTTATTTTGTGGAAATTAGCAATGTAGTCTTCAGGACAGGCAAATACATAATTGCAATAACATCTGGTCATAAAGGTAGTGACCACTTATATGTAGATCTGTTTCTCATTTCCATTCTGTTATATCTGATATCCTTGAAAATTAATAAATCATGTTCATGGACTGGAAAATCACTACAGTAATTTCAATTGCAATTCAATGAGGAAAGGAGTGTCTTTTTAATCAAATATGCTGACTCCATTGGATATTCATATTGGGAAGGAAAAACTTCATCCTGTCACACACTTGTCATGAAATTATCCAGTGGACTCAGACTAGGATAGATTAAGAAAGTTTTCTATACCTTTCTTCACACTCTGCTTCAGTTCAGATTTCAGTTTGTTCCTTAATCTTGGTTCTGTATCACAGCTACTTTCCTATGGCTAGAAATAACCTTGGATGACCCAGTGTGTTTTCTTCTTGGCTGGTCATTGGATCCATCTAGAATCTTTTAGAATAGATTCCTCTTACAAGTCTTCCTCACTCTGGATTTTTACAAATCACTGGCCTTTCACAGTCAGGTTTTATTTTAAACTCTATGTATTAAAACCTGAATTAAATAGTAATACTGTATAGTTTGTAATGAATGAAGTATTGTAATTAAGATACTCAGTAAATTAGTGTAGGTCCAAGAACTAAAAGGAAAATAAATAAATAATGTAAAGAAATGTATGCAGACATCAATGTGGAAAAAGGTGTTGCTTTCTGTTGTTACAGATAATGCATGATAAACATCATAAGGCACTCTACCTTAGTTTTTATGTCAGAAATTCTACAATTTAAAAAGCACATAGCTGTTTGAAAGGTTTTCTTACAAAGGTAGAACTTAACCTTTTATAATTGAGTTGGATTTAGAGATGTTAAATTCAAAATAAGCAAAACTAAAAAACATATAAATTCAGCCTTTTGAAATTGAGTTTATTTATGATGCTTTCATGTACAATGTGGATATAGCTTGTATTTCTGATATTGTTTTACAAGCATGAGTTCTTCATGTTTCTTTGGCTTAGTTTATATCAGATTCGGAAAAGATTTCTCTTCCAAATCTAATGCCAGTAGGTCAAATTGGAAATCTAATAGGTCAGTCTTTCTCAGAAAACAAAACTCATGTTTCAGTGAAAATCCTATCTACCCTAGAATTCCCTCCTTACTTCTTTTTCACATTATCTCCACAATTTAAATTCTGCCCAACATTTTCTATTTTCTGCTTTATGTGTCCTTTGATTTATTAGACAGAAAAGGAGTCAACATGGAAGCAAGAGAGAAATTTCCAGTCCTTTTCAAAACAAAGTAATAAGGATCAGATTTACTATTCCACTTGAAAGAACCAGAATAACAAAGAACAAAACAGTGTTGAGAAAAGGTCTGTATTCACTGTACGTGAGCCAACAAAGGACAGTGACTCGTGTCACAGAGTGACTAGGGAATGAAAACAAAGTGAACCTATGATTGCCACCCATCAATGTCTTAACACCCAAGAATCGTGAGTTTGAAGAGACTGAGGCATCCCCAATTCTCAGAAAAGAGTAATCTCAAGATTTGCAGAAGGTTCCATTTTGTAGTCAACTGAGTACTCTTGGTGCAAGTATCTAAGGAAAACTTCTAAGGCCAGGGAAAGAGTCTACAAAGAGGACTAGAAATCATAGTGCCTAGAGCTCACCTAGGGCCAATAATTGTGCCTGTTTCCACCAGACTACAGATTGGCTTAGATTCACTAAACATTGGACAAATTACACAGCAGTTTCCTGTCTCAGGATTGGCAAATGATGATCCTTAGACCTAGATTAAATACTGTTCTGGTACCACCTAAAAAAAAAAAATCTTAATTTTAAAAGCAAAAGACAGCACAGTTATGTAATTTTCAAGTAATTTAATTATGACCCCAAACAATCCCCCCCCAAAAAAATACTTCAAGCATGATTAGAGAAAACAAAATGACTTACACATAGCATAGTAAAACTCAGAGTGTCTACCATCCAATCCAAAAAATATGAGCTACAAAATGAAATCGGAAACTATGACCCACAAGAAAAGATAAATCAAATGCCATCAAAATTGACCGAGAACTGAATAGGTGTTAGAATTAGAGATCTACCTCTCCTTCTTTGCACTTTTATGACACGAATCCTGTTGGATTAAGACTCATCTTAATGATCTCGTCTTAACTTGATTACATCCTCAAATAGCCTATTTCCTCCTAAAGTCATAATCACAAGAACTAGGGGTAAGACTTTAATCTTATCTTTTGAGGGGGACATGACTCAACCCACGACATCATGACTACAGAAACACTGACTTGGGATTACTAGAAATAATACAACAGTTCATGTTGTTACTGTATCAATGTATTTATTCCTTTTTGTTAGGTCTAGCATAACACTGGTAGAGAATTTTTCATTTTAGACTACTGAGTCAACAAAGATTTTTTTCTATAGCAGTAATAGAAGCCAACAGTATTTTTGTCTAAATATAACTTGGGTTTATTGTCTCAATCACAGAATAGCATGAAGGAATTCATAGTTGCACAGTATGTGCTGAAAAGAATTTTCTAATTGCCTTAAGCCCTTCAAGCTTTCCTTTATCTAGCTTTTTTAGTGTGAGTTTTGAGCTGTATGAATATGCAAGAAGAAAGAAAAGATCAAAACAAAAAAGCCGCCTTTTTCATAATGGAGCTGCGTTGCGACTGATTTCCTTTCTCTGTTTCTTTCATTGATCATCATTTCATCAATATACCTTAGGTCTTAATTTAATTCTGAAGATTTATTCACGGTGCTTTCCCATGGAGGACTGGGTTTCCCTTATTTATGAACTTCAGACAAAAATGGAGTGATTCTGCCAAACCTCATCTACCACATCCACAATGTAGTATGAAAAGAGTAGAAAAAAAGTTATTCAAATGTAAAAGCTGTGAAAGAAAATAACAGCAGATTAGAGTTCATGGTTGGTAATTAAGAGACACTGGAATTTCCTGTCAATTTTGATCTTATGTTAAGGTAGCAGTTTTCATTTCAAGACAACGTAAGCAGGTAATGAAAAGCTCTTTTTTTCAAAAATGTATAGATGATAGATAGAACATAAGGAATATCTTCCCAAATGTACATATTGGGACTCGGGAAACACTATCGAAAAATATGTCTCAGGACACTAGAATGAATATGCAACCTCAAAATATACCTCTCAGCCTATTGTTTATTTCTACCTGGTTATTTTGAAAAACTAGTTGCCCAAGGATTAAATATCATTTATACCTAAGAAAGTCACTCTCTTTATCAAGAAGCAGTTACTTTCAGAGTGTTAATACTATTTTTGGATTGAACACCAGATTAAATACCAGATGATGAAATTTGATTAAGGGTCAAAATTAAGTCAAGATGCGATTTTTACTCATATGCATAATAAAGTTGGCTTGACATTTACCTTTCTGTATGCTACAAAAGTCAAGTAATCTGAAACAGAAATTTAAAAGTTTATATTTAGTGAATACACATTTAAATGTTTTAACATTTCTCTAAGGAATGATTTTATCACTTGGGAGAAATTCAGCACAGTTATGGACAAAAATCTCTTAGGCTCCCTTCAGTGCTATAATTTTCAAATATTTTATTTTCTTCTCTCTTTTCCCCTCTCTCAGTTCTCCTCATCTTTTCCTTCTTCTTTCTGCTTCTTGGTTTTCTTCTTCCCCTTCTTTTTCCATTTCTTCTTCTTGAGAAGATGACAGAATTTTTATGAAGTGTTAAAGGAATAAAAATAAGTATTTGTCTATATCTTTATTGAGATTATTATTTTCATTATGAAAAATTGAACTAAATACTTTGCTTATATTTTCAGAACTTTCCCCTGCACAGTCTTTTTTATCACCTATTTTATTTTTGACAATATTTCTTAGAAAACTTTCCCTTTTAAATCCAAGAGCATTCTTTGTTTTTGGTATATTATCTAATTTCTTTTTTTAAATTTATTTACTTACTCTAATTTGCTATACATGACAGCAGAATGCATTTCAATTCATAGTACAAATATACAGCACAATTTTCTCATGTCTCTGGTTGTACACAAAGTAGAATCACGCCTTTCGTGTCTTCATACATGTACTTGGGGTAATGATGTCCATCTCATTCCACCGTCTTTCCTACTCTCACATTATATCATTTCTTTAAGAGGTTCATTACTGTTACACAGGTTTTTGTTTGTTTGTTTGTTTCTGTTTTTGTTTTTCAGTTTAGTAAACTTTATGGAAATTACAGTAAAACAGTTTCACTATCAATGGTTACTTTATGTGCCTCATACAAAATAAACTAATTAAAACTACAACACACAGTGAAGAGAAAGAACAACATGATTGGTAACAAAGAGGAAAGGAAGCAAATATATGTCCAAGACATTGGCATTAGTCCACAATAACTTTAAAATAACTATGTTATTGTGTATCAGGAACATAAGGACAAAAACATGAAAAATACAGGTACTGTGAAGATAAAATTGAAATTAAAAGAAAAAAAAAAGAATTCAGTAGGTATTCCAGGACTACAAATTTAAATACCTTAAAGTACTAACTTATTTGGTTGGTGTGTTGGTCAGCTTTCTATTACTATAATAAAATATCTGAAGCATTTAACTAATCAACAGAAAAATGTTATTTTGACCTATATTTTAAAAGTTTATTTGCAGCTTCTAGTCCACAATTAGATGGATCTATCCCTTGGGACCTCTGGTGAAAGAGGAGTATCATAGGGGTAGTGCATGGAAGAACAAACCACTCACCTCATGAACCATGAAGGAAAGAACAATAGGAATGGTCAGTTTTGAGAATGCAACTTTTGCCATTGTAATTTTATTAAATACTCATTCATACATGTTGTAAAAATTTTTATATTAGTACATTTGATGGATTTTTTATATTTTAACAATAATTTTAGATTTACAGAAAAGTTTCAAATACAGTATAGAGAGTAACTGTGTTCTCCACATCAAGTTTCCCTCATTGTTAGCATTTTTTAATATATTTTTTATTTGTAGATGGACACAACACCTTTATTTTTTTGTTTATTTTTATGTGGCGCTGGGGATCCAACCCAGTGCCTCGCGCATGCTAGGCAAGCACTCTACCACTGAGCCACAACCTTGGCCCCTCATTAGCATTTTATGATTGTATGTTTCAATTTTCATAACTATTAATTGACATTGATACACTATTGTTGCTGTCATGATTAAATCCATATTCTATTTAAATTCCTCAGTTTTCACCTAACGTCCTTTCTCTAAGGTTCTTACCCAGGACACCATATTACTATTAGTCCTCCTGTCTCCTTAGGCTTCTCTTGGTTTGAGGAGCATTGGTGAGGCGTGTCGTTGATTGCTATGCAGTTAGAGGTTGTCTGGCTTTCTTCTAATGGAAGACAGGGGTGAAGTGCGATGAAGGTGAAGTGCGATGCTCTTCACATATCAAGAGTACATTCTATCAATGTGACAGCACTTTTGAAATTAACCTTGATTGCCTGGTGGAGATGATGTTTGTCTATGTTTGTCTATTTTATCCACTTTAATATTATTAAAATGCACAGAGAATTATATAGCCAGTCCATCTCAACAAATTATTTCATCATTGAGAATCAAGGTGCTTCTATCTTGATTCTATACATTTCTATGTTCTAGTATCTGTGGTTGAATTCTACCAAATTCATTTTAATTGCTTTTCCTAATTTTGACACAAGTTCTCAGAGAAACTGTGGGCATTGTTCTTGGTCATTGAGTCTGAAATTTCGGATAAAATCAGAAAGCCAATTAAGATTCTCTCCAAGCTTTCTCACTGAGAATGTTATGTCATTATTTGTGTTGGGATATTATTTTCTGGAGGGAAAGCTAACTAAGCAACCTCACCTATGAGGATTTTCAAAATCTGGTGTTCCTTGTCTTTACAGATTTGCTACTCAACTACTTAATACTTCAGTCAGGCAAGGGAGATGAAACTTGATTTGAGCAGTGGGAATCCACAAATGAAAAAAGAAGTAAGAATTAGTACTTCAAAGGGGATCCCAGAGAAGCCCCCGACTGTGTTGTTGTATCTGATGAAAATTCCTAAGGTATACTACTTTTCTGTCACATATTGAATCAGCCATTTAAGAAGCTGAAAAATTCAGATTCTCCTTATTAGTAGATGACAGTAAGGGATTAAGTTTAAGTGTGTGCTTGCAGCATCCAAGATAAAAGAGATAAAATCAAGAAGAAAAGTAAGATTAAAAAAATTCCCACTATTTCCCCTCAGTACTATTATCTCTGCACATATAATTTTTCTGAAGAAATTTCCAGATATTTTTGCCTTTTTTATTTTTGATGTTATAAGATGGTGTTGGTATATAGAAAATGTAGAGGCGAAATTGCAAAAAGTAGAGACTGTGATCAGAATTGGGCAAGACAGTTCAACAAACCTTTAACCAGCAGACCTGAGAGAGAATGCAACGCACTGCTTTAAGGGCTGTTTTCACAGGAAGGGCTACCAACAGACTGCAGCTTTCCTTAGGCAGTCAGAAAGGTCAGTGAACTGCTATAATAAAACCTGAGCAACCTTTAAGCTGGGGCATGATTTTTAAAAACATCTCTGTCTTTTCTGCTTAAACCATCAAGATTTTGGCTGAAATGAGTGAGAGACCATTTTGCCAGAATTTCCTCCCATGTGCTTTGCTTTTTCTTGAAGAGAAATAGTGTTTTCTTGGTATTTAAGTTTCCCTTTAGGCATATTTTTCTCTATTCAGAATCAAGTGAAGCTATTTAAAACACAGGAAAGTGTAGATAATTTCTCTTTTATTAGGAAAGACAACCTTCTTCCCAATTATCTCCTCCATGCCAAATCACTCAGTGTGGGGGGAAAAAAAGCATCTTATTTTATAAATTATTACACAAAAAACAAAGAGGCCCCAGACCCAGAGCTGCTTTATGATAGATATCTCTCAAGTTAGATATAATTTTCCCATGTCTTCCAGAGGTTTTATGACTAATTTTAAATTTAGCAATCATTTAGATGAATACTTTTGCCAGATACTATGGAGCCAAAAAGTAAAAGCAAAATTAAAAGAAAAACACATGTACAAGAGGAAAGGAAGCAGGGAAAGGTGCAGATTCTGCCCAAGAGGTCTTAGTCTTCAGAATTCATTGTCTAGTAATGTGCTAAAGCTCATTGGAACTCTTGAAATTAGATTAGGTATCCTTGAAATCCTTTAACAAATGCTTATGGAATGCTCAGGAGTGTTCTATACACTGGAATTCAGCACTGAAAAAAACAGCCAAATGTTCATGACTTCAAGATCTTACGTTCTGATAGGGCAAGACAAATAGTTCAGATAAAATATATTACCGAGAAAATAATAAAGCAGGAAAAGGATGAAGAATTTAAGTTGAAAGATGGCATTGAAATTTTATGAAGGGCTTGGCTGACAATTGGCTTGTTACTAGGAAAGAAGGAAGGAACAGACACTGGAAAGCAATGAACAGGCTCTAATATATATGTGAACAAAATTATCAAAAGAAAGCAAGTGCAAAGATTTTTAAAGGGTTGGCCAAATCTATGTAAAGCAGATGGTCTCCTCCAGCTGAGATCTTGAAGGGCTGGTGGCACAAGCCAGGAGGATGGTCAGGAAGTAACTGTCTTCTTAACATCCTTGACACAGTTGCTCATGAATAGAATTCCAGGGTTTAAAATGCGTCCCAGCTCACCAGGCAGCTCAGAGGCCCAAGGACAACTTTCTGGCCATTGTCCCTAGGTCTCCCTCTAACCCCAAGTGACATCAGATTCTAAAAATGCTGGGAAGTAGAGAAAATTCTGTACCCAGGGATTCTTTTTTTTTTTTTTTTTTAAAGAGAGAGTGAGAGAGGAGAGAGAGAATTTTTAATATTTATTTTTTAGTTCTTGGCGGACACAACATCTTTGTTGGTATGTGGTGCTGGGGATCGAACCCGGGCCGCACACACTCCAGGCGAGCGCGCTACCGGGACTTGCATATGTTCCCTTAAAAGGCAGCAGTATATATATGAATTCTACTCACCTCCTCCACCCACACACTTTCTCCACCTACTTTCTTCAGTGAAGTGCGATAGCTAGCACTCTAACAACCACTGTGGACTGTGAGAATGAGAGGTGTGGATGGGCTGGAATTCAGGTCCCTGATTACCAACTTAGGGCTTTTTTTTTTTTTTTTTTTTTTTTTGGTACTGGGGATTGAACCCAGGGGCAGTTTACCACTGAGCTACATACCCAGCCCTTTTATTTGTTTGTTTTGAGACAGAATCTTACTAAGTTGCTGAGGCTGGGCTCAAACTTGGGATCCTTCTGCCTCAGCCTCCCAAGTCACTGTGATTGTCCTTTTCTTTTTAATGTGTGAGAGAAATAAATTCCATCTTGCTTAAAAAAAAAAAAAAAAAAAAAAAAAAAAAAAAGAAATTTTATGAAGGGAAAGCAGAAAAGACCTTTCTGAAAAGGGCGCGTTCAAATAATGTTCTGAAAACATTAGGAGGAGTGACACAGATGAGCCGACAACACTTTAGGAAAACATTGCAGGAAGTGCTCGATTCTCACACTAAAAAGAGTTTTTAAGCCAGTGGGGAGAACTGACTAGCTCTCTCATTTCTCTGAATGTGTGTGTGTATATGTTGAGGGGAAATATGGATAAAATTCAGTGGAGTATGTGACGGTTGATTTTAGATGTCAGACTGTCTGGATAAAGGGGTACCCACATAACTGGTAAAGCAATTATTTCTGGGTCTGTCCATGAAGGTGTTTTTAGAAGAGATTTGGCATTTGAATCAGTGGATGAGTAAGGAAGATTCTCCCTCACTCTGTAGACAGGCTCAATCTGAATCGTCTGGTTAGAACAACAAAGCAAATTAAAGATGATTTTTCTCTCTTCTGGAATCGGAACATCCCTCTTCTCCTGCCCATGATCCTCAGAACTCCAGGTTGTCCAGCCTTGGACTCTAGAGCTTGCATCAGCAGCCCACCAGCTCCCCATGTCTCTGCTATGCCATTGACCTTGCTGGTTCTGGGCCTTTTGGATTTGGACTAAACCATCCTACTAGTTTCTCTGGGTCTCCAGCTTTCACACAGCCTGTCATGAGATTTCTCAAACTGTATAATCATGTGACCACTACCCCTAGCAAATTCTACCTCTCCTATCTGTATTTTTAATTTCTATCTATATATTTTCATCAATCTATATCTGTATCTGATGGCTTCTGACTTTCTGAAGAACCTGGAGTAACAGAAGGGAAACATTCTTTAGAAATCATATTAAAGTGAGAACAGACTGAGTTCCTTCCTTTTCATGCCAGACACAAATTTTGTTAAACATTTGTGAACTAATGGCTAGTAGGACCTATCAAGTTTTAGATGATGTACCTATTAAGGATTCCTTAGGAACTAATGACAAGGATATAGTTCACTAAGGTAGAATAAATAGAGTTAGGTCATAATTAATTATCTTACAAAAAAGTATTTACAGTGTTTCTCAGCCCACAAACCCTTCACTATTCACATAGGGTGAGCATGTTCCTGTACCTACATTTATACCTTCACCTAGGTTGCTGAGGGCCATTACCAAGTAGGAATGACGCATCAAAATTTCCTTGCCAAGCGTACCCCATGCTGCTTAGAGGACATTCGATGGGACATTGCATGCATGCTTTAATAAGGTGACCTTGCTCAAGGACCAAGGCGGATCCGGGTTTAGAGCTGATCAGGTTTGAGGAAGTAACCGGCTCCTTGAGTTTTAGGCGTTGCCAGTTTAAAATAATGGGTTTTAGGGAAGTTGGAAGTTGAAGATTATTGCTGGGATTAGGGTGTTCCTGCTGCTTGTTCCCATTGAGTTCTCCTGAGATTAAAATGGGATTTGGAGAGAGCCTCGTGGAGTAGGTGAATTGTGCGGGAGACGGCAGAACGCGATTGCCCCTGGACCTGTGTGGAGGCAGTGTGAGAGCTGGAATAAAGAATTGCTGTTTGAACCTACAAAGCTGTGAGTGCCTCGTGATTCTGGTGCCAAGCCGAGACATTGGCCTTTGGCACTAGGTTCCGGTTTAGATATTAAAATTGGGATCCACGTGTCAGGATGAACAGTGGACCATTGGCTTCCTCCCCTTGTTTCATAAATGACAGTGCCAAAAAGCAGTTTCCCTGGCTCTTCTTCAATTCAGAGAAAGGGTCTTTATTTCACTTGTCTTCCTCAACTCAATACCATCTTCAATCTTTTCACTTCTTTGCCATCTTTGATTATCAGTGTGGAGCAAAGAAAGAGGCAATTGAAGTTGTTCGAGATCCTGGGAGGGACAGCAGCAAACATCAACTGTAACAATAACAGCATGAAATCCCATAAACTTTATCTTCTAGTGGGACAAAACAGAGCTTGAACAAAATAACCTTATTGATGGCATCACAGAGGTTACAAGGAGAATAAGAAGACAGTCAAGAATTAGCAGAAACCATTAGAATTCCCCAAATACAACTTATTGAGTAAATT
Source organism: Ictidomys tridecemlineatus (assembly GCF_052094955.1). Classification (NCBI taxonomy): domain Eukaryota; kingdom Metazoa; phylum Chordata; class Mammalia; order Rodentia; family Sciuridae; genus Ictidomys; species Ictidomys tridecemlineatus. The sequence continues at coordinate 89,027,176 of NC_135488.1, read as the reverse complement.
AATTAAAAATGCAACACAAGTTCTTTATCCTGTGTTTAGAATAATAATAATATCTACCTAAAGCATGTACTAAGAAATAAACTAGAGTAATGTAAAAGAAAAAGTGTTCACATTGTATTTTACATCCAGAAATTTTTAGAAGCACATTTGATTAACACTTCTTGTAAAGAGTAGCAGCAGAGAGATTATAATTTAAAAGTTAGTGATTACAAATATTAGACACTTTTCTGAGATTTTTAGAATGTCTAATAAATCTTCAGTTGGAAAGCAAATTTTTAAAAAATCAGGAAGTTTATTTTAAATTCAGTTATGTCTGAATATATAGAGAATATGAGTTATATCTTCAAACTACCATATTCTTCGTGAGTGGTAAGCAAAACAATGTTCCCCAATCCCAAGCATGTCAATAAAACTAGTGAACATGGTATGGTGAAAGGGAATTGAGACTAAAGATGGAATTGAGTTTGTTAGTCAGCTGAACTCCAATAGAGGAATTTCCCTAAATTATCCATGTAAACTCAGTATAATCACATGAGTCCTTAATATAGCAACTTTTCCAACTGTGGTGTGTGTGAGAGAAAGTTTGGCAATAGAAAAAGGATCAAAAAGATGTTATGCTGTTAATTGATGGAGGAAAGAGGGCATCACCCATGGAACACATGTGGCCTATAGGAGCTGGGAAACAGGAAGAAATGGATTTTTCCATGAAACCTTTAGAAGAACCAGACTTAATGACATTGACCCAGTATGACATTTGTCAGACCTTGATCTCAATTGCAAGAGAATAAATGTGTGTTGTTTTTAGCCACAAATTACCATATACTGGCAATATGGGAAACAAATACACTATGATTTATGACTTTAAAATTATCCACAGGTCTCATGAGCATTGATATCTATGATGATATTTATATTTTTGGATGGATAGAGGCAAACATAGTAGTAAAACAATGTAGCAGCAAAGAATGTCTTTGCAGAAAAAAGAACATGAAAAACTTTATTTTAAATCAATCATTATGTTTTTCTTCACTGTTAGTAAAGATTTTTCAATGTTTTCTTTCTAATGAAATTTCTTTCCTTTCTATTGCATTTTACTCCTAATACTTTAATTCAATCCAAACTCCTATCACCTCATATATTCCCAAGGTTTTTAAACCTTCTTTGATTTTATTCTGTTGAGATTTTAGCCCTGATGCTATTGGTTATTTGGCAGTGTGCCAGGCTCATCTCTGGATGCTTTAAGAATCCTGTCTTGATTCCCTTCTCTGGAAAGTGCAAGCACATGCCACTTAGTGTGAGTGTTGGCTGGTGACTTCCAACATCCTCTTTTCTTGGACATTCATGTCAGTCCAATGGGAGCTGCTATATCTCCTGCACAAATCTCAGTCAGTGGCTGATAGACAGGGTGAAGATATTGCCCCTGCCTTGAGGTGGACTGTCCCAATCTTTGGTTTTCCCCAGCCTTGTTCTATTCTACTTCTCTCTCTCTCTCCTTTAGAAGTACTCTTCAAATAATCACTGGATAAAGAGTCCCTACACAAGATTTCCTTTCTATAGTATAAGACAGGTACTTGACTCCTCAAAGATGAATTTTGCAGACTTCAGTTACATCTGGATTAAAATTGAGTTTGACATCTGAAAACTCACTGAAGTTCAAGGGTGGGGGAAAAAACTATGTCTCTTTCTCTTTGGAAGTGCTTGGTGCAGCAGTTATAGACCCTGAATCTCCACAGATCTCAGGGCATTTCTTACTACCCCACACGTAGTTTGTTTGCAGGCTAGATCTGTACTTTCCATGAGTTGGTGAGATTTTTTAGTATTTCCAAAGCAATATTTCTGAACCTAAGTAGCAAGAAACAGACTGGGCTTGAGTGACCAACACATCCTGGACTGTTCCAGCTTCTAGACTCAGATAATACCAACTCCTCCCTTCTATTTTCATCTGCAGGGTGGACGTACTTTTTGCCATTATTAATCATCATGTTATCTTTCTGGCTCATATTTGGCTTCTTAATTCTTCTATTCCTCATGTAACCAATCCTCAACATTAAATTCCCTCTGTCAAAAATACCTACTCTTTTCTGTTACTTTCCAGAGATACATAGATTGGGGTAGAACACAATAAGGAAGTAATTTTTTCCCATGTCTTTTCCCACTGTTATTTTCTGTGATTCAGTTAAAAGTTCACCCACAAATATCTCATTTTCACACAATAGAAGCACATTTTCATTTTTTTCTCATTCTAAAACTCATAGTACAAAATTTTCAAGCAGTACATAAAATAGAAAGTAAAAATAGACCTTTTGATCTAAAAATCAAATATCATCAGGGAGAGGTAATAACTAAAAAAAAAAAAAAACAGTGGTTAGATATCTAGAGCCTAAGTTTGACTAGTCATGGTAATAATGGATTGTGACCTATAGAAAAGGATGTGGACCACAAGGGGTATTTTTCATCAGATGATGGAAGACTTGGAAGGAAGTTTTAAAATTCCACATATGTCCTATTTGGGCAAATGAAAAAAATGCCCCTGGATAACATGTTGATTTTACACCTTTCTGCTATTTTTTCCTGCACTCAGAAAAAGCAGTGCCATCCATCACCAAGAACATCAATGTTCTGTGGTGGACATGCACAGAGTAATTGAGTTTTTTATTACTACAAAGGAAGTAGATTAAAAACATCCATGTGTCTGAAAATGTCATGCTCTATAAACTTCTTATGCAATATGTGTAAAATATGAGACCTTTCCTACAGAATATGAACAAAACTATAAAAAAGACTAATTCACTATAAAGAAAAATAATCAGAACAAAAAGTATTTGGTCTCCTAGAAAGCAGCATGTCTGCTTAAACATGCAGAACTTAACTGGATTCATTCCTCCCCCCTTGCCTTTTTAGCATATTGATTGATAATTCAGTTGTGCTAATATAGATGCATAGTCATAACCCAGATGACAGACACACATCATTTGTTTTCTGTGTACAGTAACCTTCATATTTGAAATTATCCCGTTATTTCTTTGTGCAATCTGTATATTGCTAATGAGTAAAAAAATGAAAAAGTTGAAATTTAATATTCAATTTTATGACAAGATCTCCCTTTTTAAAAATTTGTCAAGAAAGAACCATGCATAGTTGAGTGTGGTAGCACATGCTTGTGCTCCCTGTAACTCAGGAAGTTGAGGCAGGAGAATCAGGAATTCGAAGCTAGCTTCAGCAATTTAGAAAGGCATGTCTCTAACTAAAAAAAAATACACAGTCCTGGGGATGCTGCTCAGTGTAACCCCTGAAGCACCCATGGGTGCAATCCCTTGTAAAAAAAAAAAATTAATTAATTAATAATAACAACTACAACAACAACAAAAATCCATGCGTTTGTCAAGCAAAGGGTATAGAGGTACATGTCATGCCTGAGTTCCCAAAAATAATGATGAGTTTTAGTAGTTGTACAGTTTTCCACTTTGTGAAGATCTGAAGCAATGGGAGAGATAGAGACAGACATGAAGGATATAGTACTACAGAATGAGCTTTGGGCACAGACTCTAGAGACCTAGTCTAAAATCCAACCTGTTTTTAATCTACTGATTTATAAAGGCCACTTAAAGGTGTTTGGTCTCCTTTCCCCTTCTCCTTAAATGATTGTGGTAAATTCACCTGACCAACCTGTTGGGAAATGTCATTGGAATAAACCTGTAGTTTTTAGCGCTAAAAAAAAAAAAAAAAGTATGGACCAGTCCAATGTCTGCACATACCAAGGGATCACATCCATGTGAGGGATTAACATCAGCAATACAATGGCGCCACATTTGCAAAGTATGGCTGCGTTGAAATACCACTGGATGGTTATATCTGCACAGGTTCCCCAAAATGCTACTAAGTTCATGTCTCCCACTTTGCCTCTGACCAAAATATAAATACACACCTTCTAGTGAACTTGTTTTCTGAAAGCCATGTAACTATGAAAAGAGAAGAGCTTTTGCTGGCCTGACTCAAGATAAGGTAGGAAAGAAGGCTCTTGTTCTACCAGTTATGAATGGCATAAGGCCCTTTGTCCCCTCTTCCTTCTAGTCTCCATCTCATTTTAAAAATGTTTTTGTTAGTACATTATAGTTATAGATAATATCGGGGTTCATTTTGACACAATCATACATGCATGGAATATAGTGTGCTCTACTTTTGCCCCAGTGCATTCTCTTTCCTCCCCATCCTTCTTCCCCTGTTTCCTTTCTTCTACTCACTGTTTTTCTGTTTATTTATGTTTTAATTTTAATTGGTGCTTTATAGATACACATAAAGGTGAAATTCACTGGGGTATATCTATCATAATTTGTTTTATTCTCATTCTCTTTTTCCTAGTCTAATCATACGGAACTTCATGTTCTCAAATATTCCAGACATCTTTTGTCTCTGGAACTTCATATGTAAACTTTTCTCTGGAATTCTCTTTCCACTTCTCATGTTCTCTTTTTAACTGTGATCCAAACTTCATATTTTAGTTTGGATATTTCTTCTCCTGGGAAGCTATGCATTTTATGTTGAGTTAGATGGAGCCACTGAGAACCTTTTGCCTTTACTATTATAATTCTATTAATATTTATTGTAATTACCAGATGAATGTTCTCTTTCACCCTACAAAATAATTTAAGTTCTTTGAAGGCAAAGTGTACCCCTCTTAGGCCCAGATAAACATTGCATTTCTAGCCCTAGCACAGGGCATGGCACATAGCAGATATTTGACACATATTGTTGAGTGTATGATTGGAGGAGTCAATGACTGACAGCCTCAATGCTGCTTTTCATGTGGTCTTTGTAGTACAGTACTCCTGTCCCCAGGGACTATAGAGACCTGCCTCTTGGTTTACCTGGCTGGGTGCTATGGGTGTCTCTCCACTTGCTACCAAGTGAGGTGGACCATAAAGCCATGTTTTGGCTGTAACACACATCTCTATGATAAATTGATGGTAAAAAGAAAAGATAGCTAGAGCTAAAACCAATAGCTAAGTAGTGTGAAGAAATAGATGGGTAACAGATTGTCTATTTCCATACATAAGAGGAGAAATAAGAGAAGGAATTCAGGAAGCAGTTATGGATTAAGTAGGCAAAGACATGTGATAACAGAATATCAATAGAGGGACATCATATCTTCAAATAATAGGATTTTTTTCTCCCTGTTTTATGATTCAAAGTAAAATAGTTTCTCTCTGGGGGACATGTTACTCTTGGTTGCACCTCCTTGTATCTATGGGAAGAGACTCAAGCACAACATGCAATGGGGGAAGGATACAAGTACCTGACAAAGGCAAGGGCCCATCAGAAGCCACAGTCAGCCTGATGTGGGGTGAACACTGAAGTATGGATATCAATGCAATGCCCTACTGGGCAAGGAGCCAACCACTGGTACCACAGTACTGGTCAGTCATCAGCTGTAGATTAGCCTTTGCAAAATAAATAAATAAATAAATAAAAGATGTCATTTTTTCAATAATTTCCAGGCCAGGTAAAAATTCTCAAGAAACAGGTGATTTGAGCTATTAGTAACCAGAACCCTCAGCAGCTGGGACATGAGTGTACTAGCTATGGAAGGGGCATGGAGCAGAGCACGCGGCACATCTACATTCCTAAATCCCAGAAATAAGTATTGTTTCAGAGCTGTGCCAACTATTCAGAGAATGATTTAAACTTTATAGCAACATGATACCTGAATAGGGTTAATTCCCTTGACAGTGTCATTTCTTATATTTGGAACTATTTTGGGGGGAAAAAGGCAGTCAAACAAATATAATGTTATTTGAATAATGTACACTTTTGCCAACTCTAAATTCCCATTAAAATAAAATTCGAAGAAAATCATCTTTATAAAATTTGTCTTGAATTGCTCTAAGAATATGGGGGCAGGGCGGAAAGGCCTAAACTATAGCAAATGAGATATGATTTAAATGTTTGGAAGGTATACTATATAGTATACTATGGAAACTCATTTACTTCCTCACTGTGGTAAGAATTGATGTAGAATTCTGTTATTAGGGATTTTTTTTTGAAAATAGGAAATATCTAGGGCTTTCAAGAGTGCAAGCTTAATTACCTCTTAATTCTATTCTCCGTATATATCTCTGTGCATGAGAACATAAAAGAATTATATCTGAGCTGTATCAAAGATTCTTTATGTTTTTGACTATGCATTGAATTGGATCCTCATGATGGCTCTCCAATTAACTGTTTAGCCATTTGACTAAGTTAACCTCTTAAAAATCTGTTTTATTCTAATGTGAAGTGGAAAAGATAAATAATAAAATCTTTCAGGTTCTTTTAATAGTTTGTGATTGTACTTGTTTGGTAAAAAGAAAATACTTACAAATTGCATGCATTGAAGTTAGTTACTTCTAATACAACAGAGACTTTTTTTTCAGGTAACTAATATTTCCTATCAATATTTACCAGGCAACACATCTTTTCCTCACATATTTGAAATACCATAATCGTGATAAAATAAATATTTATAGTTTTTTCAGTTTCTGGCTCTTATTATTCATCACTTAATCTATTCATTCATTAAAGAGATGTTTCTCAGGTACCAACTATGTATTAGTCACTATTCTTGGTGGTGGTTTATCTATCAGTTATTAACAGTACTGCAGTGTTTTAATATATGATAGCACATTTATCTCAAAGAACAAATTCTTAATTATATTTCATTTTCATTATTTCACTGGCAAGAGTCGTCATTCTAAATGAAGAGTCATTTGGTCAAATTTTAAAATCGCATTTGGAAATTTACTTGGACTCCAAGCACTGTTGGTTTCCTATAAGATTTAAAGAGATTCCTAGCTATCAGACCAGGAGTTGTTAATGGGCACCTTAGAATTTATTTTCATTGTGTACTTACATTAGGAAGATGTATAGAGCATTGTGGAGTCCCTTTCTCCAACATTTTCAAAACTGTGTGGTGTCCAGCAACATGATTCCACCAAGATTCCCTATTTTCAGTTTAAAATGAGTCTCATTCTTTCCTAAAGTTGGTTCATTTATGTTCATTGCTATGTGATCGAGCAAGGTTAGGTAAATATACACTTAATTAATCACTTTCCTTAGGAGTCCATTCATTTGCATTCTGCAAAATTTAGAGATTTACAGTAAAGGCTGCTGGCAAGTTACCAAAAATCCATTACCTGTTCTTTCTGGGCCCTAATCTAGACTACATTTTCTGGTCTTCACTGTGGGCAAGTAAGTTCAGATCACTATGAACTGAAATGACATATGTGATTTTTAGGCTGAGGCTTTTAAGAAATAGGGATCTTCCTCTCCCTACTTTCTTTCTTATTCTCCTATCTCCAGGATATAGATTATGAGAATGACCTCACTGCACTTTGAGAGGAAAATTAAATTACCATAAGAAGATCCACTCTCTCTTGTTTCATGGTAGAAAAATCAAAGTCTGACAGTATTCTTCACATGTCAGACCATCAATTTTTAAGCCACAGAGCAACCTCCCTTACTAATACTACTTTTTAATTCTCTTGCTTTGATTAATACAAAGCTCTGTGGTTGTAATTAAAAATTTGTTGCTAAACATTTACAGATCAATTATAATTCAAACTTTCATGAATAGCATTTTTTCCACACTGAAGCCACCAGATGATGTAGTGTCATTGATTGGGTTTCCTGGAGTCACTCAGATAGGCATCATACGCAGAAGGTTTAGAGGAGTGTTCTTGAGGGATACAACCTAGAAGGAAGTGAGTATAAGGGAGGATGGAGCAGAGCCAGAAGCTTACCCATAGTGTGGCAGCAACTAAAGTTTAGCTTAGGTCCTACAGGGAGCTGTGGAGCTGGGGTGGCCCTTTGCTCTACAAAATTGAGGCAAAGCAAACTTTAGATTTCTCTATCATCTTCTGGCCATGTGAACCCTCCTGGGAAGGGTCAGGACCTTGGGACAAGCATTTATATGTGTCAAGGGATGTGTTACAGGGAGGTACAAAGTTGAGAGTGGTCAGTAGATGCTATTCCCCACATTTATGAGATGGGTGGGTTGGCCTTGAAAACAGGTAGGTAAGTAATGATTAATTATATATATATAATATATATATATATTATATATATAATTTATATGTGTATATATATATATTTGTCGGTGGACACAATACCTTTATTTTTATCTATTTATTTTTATGTGGTGCTGAGGATCAAACCCAGTGCCTCACCCAACTAGGCGAGCACACTGTATGTCTGAGCCACAACTCCAGCCCAACAATGACATTTTTAAAGAATCCAAATTTTTAAAAATACAATGTAATGAATTAGTACTGAACTACATAACATTTTCTTGTTAGATCCGATTACACCAATGTTCTTCAAAAGATGGTTTATATACTCCAGAGTATAGGTAATGTCCATTGGTCATTCAGAAAGAAAATATAAGTGCATCTGTGTTATGATTTGGATCTAAGATGTTCCCAAAAGATCATGTTAGTGCAGAATGTCCAGAGGTGAAGTCATTAGTTTATGAGAGCTTTAACTTAATAAGTCCATTCCTAGTTTGAATGGACTAATTGGGTGGTAACTGTAGGCAAGTAGGGTATAGGTGGAAGAGGTAAATCAACTGGGGTTTGCCCTGGAAGGCTCCATCTTCTCTGGGGCCCCTTCCCCCTGCTCTCTGTTTCCTAGTCATCAAGAGCTGAGCTGCTCTCCTCCACCAAGTCCTGAAAACATGATGCTCTGCCTTGTCTCAGGCTTAGAGCAATGGAACCAACCGGCTGACCACAGACTGAACCTCTGAAACTGTGAACCAAAAAAAGTTTCCTCCTCCAGATTGTTCTTGTCACAGTGATGAAAAGCTGACCAACACAATATGTGTGCATATGAAATATATGTACATCGCACAACAATGAATACAAACCACTAAAACCAGCTAATGTAAAACAGGCAAGTAGCATATGTGTATCACTCATAAGGTTGTTATTTACCATAAGGTTTCCCATCTTATGTAACATTATGAAAGAGAAACATGTCAGAAAAAATATATATGACACATGATTTTTAAAAAGAGTCCAAAAATGACACATCCTGGGTCACAATAGAATCATTACTTTGCAGTTTTTTTTCATCTACTTTAAGGTATATATGCTTTTTGGAGGTCAGTAGTCACATTACTATGTATTTCATAATGTTTTTATTAAAAAGATAGTGATAGATATTTACTTTATCCTGCTTATCTACTACATATGTATGCATAATATATTTTGATGTTTTGCAGAAAAATACAAAATTGAAGCTATTCTCCCAAAGATAATTGTTTGCTGCACTTACGTTGGATTTCTGCTCTGCTACCCATCTGCTTTGCCTGGCTGATTACACTATGTCTTTTTCTTTAAATGTCCAATCACAAAATAATCATTTTAGAGACTTCTAAATGACAGTTAAACTCAATATGCTTACACCATCAAGACATATAACTTGATATACTTTTCAATATAATTGATATAATTATCAATAGTGGTCTGGCTATAGTTGTGAAATACATTCTGATTTTGAAAATGTGAAAAATATGCACTTTAGAATTGATGAAGTTTATAAGGGTTATGCTTTAATCATTACTAATTAATGAGTATACACAACAAAAAATGGGGGGGCAAACATTGTCTTCTATTGCCAGATTACTTTATGAAGAAGCTTAATAAATGATTTTGTTAAGTTTCATATTTCTCCAGTCTATTTAAAGGGCTGTTCACAAAAATCCAAAGATGAGGTAAAATAAGGCAGACTTAACTGACAAGGATCCCAGGAGTTATTAAATGTTATATGCCAAAGAATTCTATAAATCTTTCTGAATCCGAATCATTCTGACAGGCCATCTCATTATTTTGGGTCTAATATGCTACTCTATCTATTCTTTCTGGGAACTCTTAGTTCAAAATACCCATTACTTACTGGTGCACTTGACTTGTTTCTTGTTTGTTTTGCCCCAGGTGAATTCTTGATATCAAATCATATATGAGCAACAAGCAATGTTGGCAGGTTAAAGTCTCACTATTATGTAAGACTCAGAATCTAGAGGTCAAAACTCATTTGTGTCACTTCATTGACATGTATCTTTTATTATTATTATTATTATTATTATTATTATTATTATTACTGGGGATTTAACCTCAGGGGCACTTAACCACTGAACCAAGTCCCCAGCCTTTTTTTTTTTTTTTTTGAGACAGTGTCTTACTAAGTGGTTTAGGGCCTTTCTAAATTGCTAAGGCTGGCTTTAAATTTAAGAACCTCCTGCCTCAGCCTCATCAGCTGCTGGAATTACAGGTGTGTGCCACTATGTTCAGCATATATTTCATTTTTAACTCATTATTTTTTGTCACTGGCTTAATTTTAAAAGAAAATACAAATTTAAAATAATAAAAAACCTAAAATTATGGTGAAATTGATTGACCAAATTGTATTATTATATTGTGAGCATGAAGCAATATGTAACAAAAAATTCTACCAGGTGTACAACTAGAATGTGTCAATAAAAGACATAGAAACAAATCGGAATATGGTGGAATTATTTAGTTTCTCATATTTATAAACTCATTAAAATAACTTTACTTTAAGAGCTGGGGTTGTGGCTCAGTGGTAGAGCCCTTGCTTGGCACATGAAGTACTGGGTTTGATCCTCAGCACCACGTAAATCAAAGCAAACAAAATTAAGTTATCATGTCCATCTACAACTAAAAAACACTTTTAAAAAACTTTATTTTAAAACTTGATCTATAAAACAACATTCCTACTTATTGATAAGTATGTTAAATAAAAGTGTAAAATGACTTTGCTAGTGACAGAACTTTCTTAGAGACCATCTAAATTATTCTCAAGCTCAAAATTCAAAGACAATATTTTACTCAAAAACTGTGAAGCAGAAAAGTTCTGGTTTTCTCCCTCAGTGTATTTAAAATGTTTCCAGAGCAAGTTAGTGACTCTTTCTCATCATACATTCACCCTGACAGTGAAATAAACAACATTGCTTTTCAGCTCCACTGGCACCTTCACACTGGGCTCAGAAATTGCAATTAAAAATCATTTAAAAGACTCATTTCATAGTTTACTCGTGGGAAGAAGCACATCTTGTTCCAAGGCTGTTCCTAAAAAATCCTCCCACACTATCACTGAGAAATTTCCAAAGGTCATGGTTGAAATAAGCACCTACCTTGTTTTGCATATGGCTGATGATTCCAAGCCAATGCCATGTTCCTCAGCTACATCTCCAACCTGCTTCTGTTTCCCAGAAACAGGCTCAAATCACCCTCTGAACTCCAGAGCACATTTTAGGCTCTATCCCTTTGAAAAGTTCTCACAATGTGAAATAGTAATAAATACAGACTCTCGGCTTATGCATATGAGTTGGCAATCCAGTCTTCCAGCTGCATGGCTATTAATCTCATCCAAAATATGTCACTAACTCTTTCGGTACTTTAATAGTAGCAACTTCAAATATAGCATAAAGTAAAATTATATTCAGTGTTAGAGGGATAGTAAACCGCAAAAGAAATAAACTAAGTGAAGCTTGATTGATTTCTTTTCTCAACCAGATGGAGAAAATCATGCCAAAAGGAAAAGGCAAAAGTAGCAGGATTAAAGTATGTATTACAATAATTCTAAGAATCAGAAGAAAAAAGAGGCAGACACCACACAGAGAAAGCACATGGACATGACTGCACATGATGTGTATGCCTTAGGCATCTCTACTGGGTTTCAGTTCCTCTATAAAAGGGGCAGGTGTTTCATGGTTCTCATGGAGGATTTATTTTCTCTACCTGCAGTCTTGTTCCCTTCCTCACTGCTAACTGCTGACACTTCTGCATATTAACCAACCAAACTCCAGAGATTAACTGGAACTGGGATTCCTAGATGATCATTTCCAAAAGATTGAATAATTAAAACATTACAAATGTAGAAGGTTATAGACTCTCTGTGTATGTATTTTCAGGTTAATATAGCAACTAAGAAAACTGCTAGTACGTTCATCATATGTAATTAACTAAACTTATCCAAAAGCTGCACTAGAAGCTCATTTTTTCTCCCAACCTATTATTAATAGTAGTTGAAATACTATATTTGTGGTATCTTAGTGAGTGAAAATGTTCATATATTTAATTGACTCTCCCAGTGTAAGTTCTGAACAAAAAATAAAAAGAGTGTACTGAAATGCTACAATATAACCATGACCACTGGTATTCAACTTCAGCCTAATAATAAATGCACCATTTATCTCTGGCATTTGATTTGACAACAACTTTATTGAATACTTTATATAATGAATTCACTTATCATATGTTCTTCATATATTCTATTTCTATTTTATGGATGAGGAAATAGAGCCTTTGGAAGACAAAGTAATTTGCCTACTGTCACATAGCCAGTAAGTGTCAGGTAATTTCAACCCTGTGTGTACAGTTCTAAAACATGTGTCCATTACCACCATGATATATTTTTCTATCTCTAATAATTCTTAAATTGACTATTGCATGATAAGTCTAATATATAAGATCAGAGTTCATATTTTAAATATCTATCTTTAAGTCTAATTTTAAATGTGATAACAGCTACACTCAGCGTACACTCTGTTATGTGTGAGAATAGGTACCCCTTTATGGAAATAGAGAAAAAAAGTGGCAGAATTCATAAACTTTATATCTATCTACTTCAAAGGACTTTTCTATGTATTCAAACAGCTCCTAGTCTTTCAACTCCCAAATGAATACAAATTTTATTAACTCTCCACAGCAATGTTAATATCTTATTGAGTATTTATTATGTCAGATTTTTCCCTCACTCCAAGCCTAGTGCATGTGGTGGCTGTCATTCTGAACCTCTTTCATGGGGCATTTCTTCAATCCTGGGGGATTGATAAAGACAGCCAAGACGATAAAAAATTTGATGAAAGGTTTTTTTTAATTTTCAATTTCTCTAAACTAAACCATACCTGAATAAATCAATGTATTTTTTTGGACAGAAAATACATGTGTACATTTTAGTACAGATATCAAAAAGAGCACATGTCAAAGAAGAAACTAATTTGACTACTGAATTAGCTCTATTTCTGAAAGGTCTCCAATCCATGGAACAGCTTTGAAAGTTGAAGCACATGAGAAGATTCTGAAGGCCTACTAAGGTTTGGGGTTTTTGTTGTTGTTGTTTATTTTTTTTTCTGATTTTCTCCTGTGTTCCTAGATATATTATGGAATAATAGAGTAATATCTTCAAATACTTCTAATCTTGAATTCAGGAGTTTCTTATGGCCTTATGATCAATTTAATTAAATGCTAACATTAAAAATACAAATAGACATTTAAATGAAATTTTAAAGAGGGAAAATGATAGATAAGATTTTGTTGCAGATGTAAGTGTTTTTCAGAACAGGTTGCTTCATCTCTAATGAGCTATATAACAAGGCATAATTGGTAAAAATAAATTAGCTAACATAAAATGAAACTCAATGGAATATATAATAGTTTCCAAATGAAGGGACCATAGTATATTTAATTCCATTTTCTCTCTAAAATCATTATATATGTGTGGGCAAATGGCTTCTCCTTAGTTTTTCCTCTGAGAGAACAGAAGTGTCTGAGGACAATGAGGGCAACCGTGAGACATGAAATCAATCACAGAGTCCTTAGACACCAAATGCTGCAAATGCAAAAATACTTGTGTATCTTTGTAGGTAGAGGCACATTTCATGAGATTAAGAAGCTTTTCTAATAACTTGCTTCAAACTAGAAAGTTGAGTAGATACAAATCAATACAACCAGATTGTCTTGGCAGGATGTTCTCATTAGAGACCTCTACACCCTGGAGGCCTGGGCAAGAGCTACGGGATAAGAATATATATCTGCAAGAAACTACAGCTGCAACAAATAACCTGCATTTCTTGGATTAAGAACACTTCCTTTCCTTTCAGGATGCTCTCACTGTCTGCTTTGTGTCCTACTTCCTCCTCAGACTGTAACTCTGATCTGATCTCAGCCAAATGTCACCGGAGACCTGAGTTGAGCCAGCCATTCTCCTGGTGTTCCCAGAGCTATTGTTGTACCCATTCCTTATCATTTATCTTGCAGTGAACTAGTGATTTGCTATTCTGTCTCCTTCACCAAACTGAAAGTTTATGGGGTCCCAGTTTTTTTTAAATTGTCTTCCTTTCAGTACCTAGTACAAATCTAAATAATGACAGGTAGTGATAGAAGATATGGAAGGAAGGAGGGTGTTGTAAGGTAAGGTAAGGGAGTGAAATGGGAAAAGGGAACATATTAAATGTCTCTGAAGAATAAGAAAGATTAATCCTAATCTGAGAATGTTTTTTTTTTTAAATTTGTAGTCCTTCTGAGATAAAAGGAGAGAATTTTCCCATGGGGACCTCTCTCCTAAGGCTGATAGCTAATCTAATATATATTTATAAGATATAGAGGTATAATGCATTATACACATTTAAGATATAGAGTAGTCCCATTCTCTGTAGTTTAGCTTTTCTGTGGTTTTAGTTATGAAGCTCTGAAAATGGTAAATGGAAAATTCTAGAAATAATAATTCATGAGTTTTAAATTATGCGCCATTCTAAGTAGCATGATGAAATCTCACGCCACTCCATTCCACCATACCTAGGACTTGAATCATTCCTTTGTCCAGCCTGTTCATGCTGTACTTCCCCTGCCCATTGGTCATTCAGCAGCTGTCTTGGTCATCAGATCAACTGTCACAGCAACACAATGCTTGTGCCAGAGTAACCCTTGTTTCACTTAACAGTGTTCCCAAAACATAGAGTAATGATGTTAGCATTTCAGATATGTCAAAGATGAGATGTGAAGCTCTTCCTTTAACTGAAAAGGTAAAAATTCTCAATAAAAAAAGAAAAAAAAATTATTCTGAGGTTGCTAAGATCTAGTATAATAGAATATTTTAAGAGAGAGAGAGAGAGAGAGAGAGAGAGAGAAAGAGAGAGAGAGAGACCATATTCACATAATTTTTCTATCACTGTATATTACCACAACTTTTCTATTTTTATTATTTGTTAATATTTTTAATTGATTAATAAAATTTTGTCACAGGTAATGAATTTATAGGAAAATATAGCATGTATAGAGCTTTGCACTTTCCACAATTTATTGCACTTCAGAAGATAAAGCTTTGGACTTGAACAAAGTCACCTTGGAATGGCAGTGATTTTCATAGGACTCTCTCCCACTCTTTCCCTGATCACACTCAGCCATGAAACTCCATTAATCAGCATCTTCTTGCTCTATTCTTCTTAACAATACTCTGTAACATATTGCTTTACAAACTCCTTCCAAGGATCAGTTTATGAGATTCATCTATGATATTTATTCTTTTCCAATAAAGGCTATTCTAATATATCTTATTCCTAGTTCTCTCCTGAAAACTGGATGGCTAGTAGTCTGGGCTGTATCTTTGCTAAATCCACAAATCTCATCCCAATTTCCTTTTATTTCCATTCTTCTTGTTAATATCCTTAAGTCTGAACTTCTCCATGTTCTGTGATAGATGAAGTCACTTCCTTTGGAAAGAAGTTAGGAGCTTTCTGTTTTGTGGCCATCTCCTCCCCCAAGAAAAATCTCAAAGTCAAAGCTCTGGAGACAGGAATTGAGGCAATGGTACTCTAATATCATATTGAGGCAATGGTACTTGGTGGAAGATGGAAGCCATAGCTTCATGTATTCTCAGCTTACCCCTCATGGTATATAGCCAACACCTCCTAAGACAGGGTAAGGTCAGTCAGGGCCTCAGTTTTTCAATGTGCTATATCCAAGATGGAACCTCGGTCCACAAGAAAATTTCATAAATTTTCCCTTGAATGCCAATTATCTATAATTCATAATAGTATCCCCAAATCTCATCATTATAAATGCAATATATTACTAAGTTAAAAGACAAATATCTTTGCAAATCATTAGACACCAGATTTCTTCTAATTCCAATTTGAGTTCTCAGGATTCTTGATCTGTATTTGGTGATGTTTTAATCTTATTCTTAGATGGTATTTCTTAGGTTTGGAATGAAACAAAAATTGGTTTGGAGGTAAGCTGGATAATACATACCATTTACTAGTTTTCTCAGCTTTGGGGTCAATATTCACAAATGGCTATTTTCCTAATGTCTGATAAATGAAACTAATAATTTAACTTCATTAGGAGAATCTATTCACATTAGCATATAATCTTTCTTATTTACTCTCACAATTAGCCTTGTCAAACAGATTAGCTTTTTGATTGAACTACTGATATCCTCTCAACCAGCCTCTATACTTTGCTACATTATCTTTTAAAAACAGTTATGAAAACAAAAGGTCTATTCTAGTAGATGAAGAAGTAAAACATATGCTTAAAAATGAACTCTTCTTAGAAACAGAACACCGGTAGCAATAACATTTAAACCCAAGATGTGGCCCCTGGTTCAATCCCTGGTACCAAGAAAAAAGAAAAAGAATATCTTTAAGACCAAAAGCTTAATGAATTTTCTGGTTGTCAATTGAGTATGAACTATTACCCACAGAAAAATCAGAGGCAAAATTGCTTTCAAAGAGAAAAGTTCTTACTATATTATATAATTTATTTTAGAAATCAATTCCATAAGAGCAGGAGATAATTTGGTATGAATATAATGCAGTTTTTCACTCCTGACATTTTTTTTGTTGTTATAAACCAAAGTGAATGTGTTTGCAAGCTAAAAGTAATATGATGATAATCAAAACTTTGACCGTCAAGCTAAGGAATATCTTGCCTCATAGTGTAAGCATTTCATGTGTAATTTCTACTGACAATACTATTAATTCAACACAGCTCAGATCTTTGTTAGAAATGTCATAGGCTCCTTTAAATTGTGAAGGTCATAACACAAAACAGAGGGTGACAAATTAACTGAAACCCTTTTGATAGACATTTCCCAGTTCTTTACCATGATATGAATGCTCATCAAAATATTGCTCTATTCAACATCTAGAACAAATAATCAAAATCTTAATACTTTTCCTAGAAAGAATTCCTTGAACCATTCATTATGAATACATGTTAATTCATGTAAATTAAGCAGCATATTTTTTTTCTTTTTAATATTTTAATTTCTTTAGCTATAGTGAGAATCAGAATAAAATCAGATTTCTAATCTCCTTTAATCAGAGACCATGAAAGTAAACTTAAGTGCTCTCTAGAATAATTATGGCTTGTGAGTCTCTGCTGTGTATATTTGTTATTGTCATTGATGATAAATCAAGGCTTATTTACATTCTCCCCTAAGTATGCCTCTGAATTGGTAAGGCTAACTCATTTGTATATCATCCAAATATACAAACACAAAATTAATTTAATTCTGCTACCATTAAAAGACTTATATTCTAAAAGCACATAAATTTTATTTTGTCTTAGCTTCATGATTCCTCCAATATTTCATATGAAGAATAGAGAATTGTTTCAGTTTGTATGTGTGATTGTGTTGGTGTTGGTGCATTCATGTGCCAAGAAAAACTCAATAACAAGTAATTAGGTTGAAAACTACTATTCCTTATGGAAATTCAGATATGTATTTAAAATTTTTAATGGGTTTTCAAACTAACACATATTACTTAGCCATAACATTGGCACATTTATTAATTTAAGTACTTTTAATTAGCATTAATGAATGAATTCAAGGGACACCCACAGTAAAGCATACCTCTGGTTGGTTTTCTTGGATGTAGTAACCATTTCATTAATCTTAGTATCAATGCTCCCCTATTATGAATGTGGTACTGGTAGTTAATAACTCAGGAGGAGCAACACTATCTCCAAAATATCTTCCCACGTAAATCTGGCAGCACTAATTACTGCCTAAAGTCTGAGATAGTCTGAAGAGAAAATCGCAGGTATTTGTTTTTCTTAGTCATTTTTTTCTATTTTTTATTTCTCAAAGAGTATCTAAAAGGCACAATTCTAAACAAGAACAGAGAAAGCCAAAATCAAAATAGTTACTTAATTATTAAGGATCCTGAAGTTCAGAAGTATTCTTTCAGAACTTTCAAGAGAAAAGCTTCATTTTCTCTGCCCCATGTCATGAATGATTCCTCATACTTCTTCATCCTTGCCAAGAGCAGGGGATTGACTTTGTTCTAAGTCTTCTGTCTTTACAATTTACATGCGATTTTAGGGTTTTACTCCCCACCTAGCATGGCTATTTGCTGACAAATTGTTTCAACTACTTATTCCTGGACACTTTTCCATAACCTATGCAGAGAATTTTATCCCTTGTCTAAGAAATGATCCTTCACAGGATTTAAAAAAATTAAGAAGATAAACCAAATGAAGTATTCCAGGAAGAAAGATACAGCAGTTCTTGATACTAGCCTAAAGAACATGTATTTAGGCAGGTTGGAAATGTGGGGCAGGAGTTAATGTGAATATATATAGTAGATTTCAGTTATATATAAAGAAACTTAAGAAATGTCAAAGAAAAAACATTTTCTTCCAATCATTAGTTACTTTCTTCCTCCTTATAGTTGATATGATATGCATCTTAGAATTTCTGAGAATAATTGAGTTGTGGGAAAAGATGGCTAAATGTGATACTAAACTATTACAGCAAAAATGACAGGGGAAGCTAAGTGTCAAAATGTCTCCAGTAATAAATGAATTTATAGCTACTCACAGCCATACTGTTTAATAGAATGAGATCTAGGAGGCAGAGTTCCCTGAGGGAGGGAAATGCCCTTTGCTCTGCACTGGGTATTTATCCCTTCCAAGACTCGTGTTGAAACTTAATGTCCTATATCATTTGTTAATGATACTTCAAGGTGGGGGTTTGGGGAGATAAATAGTATTAGAGGAAATTATTACTATAGGACCTCAACAATTACATTAGGGGGTTTATAAGAAAAGGAAATTCTAAGCTAACAAGCATGCCCTGTCTCACCACATACTGCTCCTTGCTTGTTTCAGATTCTGCAGAATCCCAACCAGCAAGAAGATCCTCACCTGTTTGGGTCCCCTTGATTTTGGACTTCTCAGCCTCCCAGAACCATGAGCTGAATAAACCTTTATTCTAAATAAATCACCCAGCCTGTGGTATTTGGTTAGAGCAACAGAAAGCAAACTAAAATAACCTCTAATATTCTAACATTAAAAATATATCTGCTTTGGTCTAGAATAGGTTTTATTTGTCAAAGTTATGTCAAATTACATAATTCCTTAGGGCTTACATCTCACCAAATCAAAGTTGTGTATTGAAAAGGAGAATGCAGGGCAGTAGAGACCCTGAACACCAAAGGCAATAGAGGACAATCCAAAGACTGATGTGATTCTCAGCTGGGTAAGCATCAGAGCACTGCCTAAAGGGAGAGCTGACCCTCCAGCAACAGAGGGGTGATGGTAGTGGCTGCTTGCTGCCCCTTTACAGATCAAAATCATGAAGCAAACACCCTGTAACGAACCACCCCAAGCTACTTCTCTCTGTGTCTTCCCAGGGCTGCTTTGATGGAAATGAGTTCCATTTAAAGAGAAATGGCAATGCACAATGCAGTCATTTTTGTCACTGGTGTTGACAGGATGGCTTTAAAATTTGGGCTTGATCTGGGTCTGGCATCTTTTGAAAGATATACAAAAGTGTAAGTGAGTGAACATGCAGCACTGCATTTCACTCTGAGCAATATAATTTGCTCTGTGGGAATCATGAAATCAAAATTAGAAAGCTATGAAGGCCTGAGAGGCCTGTCTATCCCCCTGTTTGAATGGCTTGATTTTCATTTTCTGAAATATAACCCAGGGCCTTATAACCAACCTGCTGCTTCACTTGAAATATGCTCTTGTCACTAGTAAATGTATTTTCTATTCTCAAATAGAAATTGTTGGACAGTAGTACAATTAAATTCCAAAACAACATACACATTTGACATGTTACAAGTGGAAAGAAATATGTACTTTTACCCCTTTGAGGTTAAAGTAGAACTGAAGGAAAATATGACCCAAGGCTTATATAGAACTACAAGCAAGTACACGGTAAGACTCTTGTCCTCCCCACAAAATGTATCATAGAGAAAATAATTCAGAAATTACTCTGTTTCACAAGAGAGCTCTGTTGCTTTACTGAATGGGGGAGGTGTTTCAGTGCCATGGAGCACACTATTCCTACAGGGCACATTTAATGGATGTAAATTTCCTGGCCAAGGAGTTGAACTCAACAGACATCAAGTGATATGGCCAGATTTTAGTTTATTGGTCTCTAAGAAACTCCCTTTTACATGTGACAGCACACACTGTGTCCATCCACTGATCAAATTGACAACAGCTTCATAGGTCATGTTGCTAGCACATGTCCTTGACACGATGTGGGGAGGATGGAACTCTACCTCTGGGCTGACTCCCCAGATCCACAGCCTCAGTTGAATCATGAAGGGAAAAAAAAAGAGATGATTCTCAGTTGAGGGCTCCTCCACAAAATGCCTGACCATTACTCGCCTGACCATTGCTCCTCAAAACTGTCAAGGTTATGAAAAACAAGGAAAACTTGAAAACTGTCATAGCCAAGAGGAACCCCAGAGTATATGACATAAATGTAATGTGGGATTCTGGGTGGAATTCCAAGAGAGAAGTAGAATATGAACTAAGAACTAAAGATATCTAAATAAAGTTTGGAGTTTTGTAAGTGATGATATATCTTTATTAGCTAATTAATTATGGCAAATATGTCATGTGAATATAAAATATTAGTAATAAGAAAAACTGGATAAAATATTTATGGGAACTCTGTTACCTTTGCCACTTTTGTTTTAATCTAAATCTATTTTAAAGGAAAGGTTCTTAAATGTAATACTTTTCCCCCTGCCACGGTAAGATTAATATTATGATGCTTATTTTACAGATGATAAAATTGAAATTCAATACAATTTAAATGATTTGGGCAGAATGATTATGCACGTAAGAAGAGGCATAAATGTCTGGAATCCCATCTTCTCACTCTAGGACTGAAGCTCTTTTTCTCACCTTTAATGCCTGGGCTTGGAAACACATTCTGACAGGCAGCTCCACAAGAGCTTGGCTCACTACCTCACTGCCTTCAAGTGTGTGCTCAAACCCCACTTCCCCAGCAAATATACCCTGATCTTGTTTGTACAGCACAGACCTCCTGATTCCTCTTAACCTGCTCTATTTTCTTAGAACATGCTTCAACTCTGAAAATATTATATAATTTACATATTTATTATCATACCTGATGCTTAGTTTCTATTTTTGCTGCACTACAAGATAAGATCCAGGAGATCAGAGACTTGTGTTTATTATATTCATTGTCATGTATCATGAATTGAATGGAGCTCAAGCTATAACAAGCTAAACTTCAATTATTTTATACTTCTTTATCTCCTTTTTCTCTTCAATTCACTTCAATTTATATTTTTACTAATTTTGAGATTGCCCTTGCCAAAATCACCAGTGAACTAAAAATAATTAATCCAGTAACTCATTTCAATGCTCACTAGGTAGATCTCTCACAGCTACCTCTGCAGATCTCATTCTTCAAACTCTTTCCTCCTTTGATGGAGAGTAGATTACAGGTCTGAACACCTGTGATCATTGTGCATCAACACAAGTGATAGACCCCAAAATGTTCTTTGGGAACAGCATCTCTCCAAAATGAGGTACTGTAAATTGAATGGAGATAAATTGAAGGGTAATTGGCAAGTTAGACAGTGGCTTAAATGGTCCAAAGAACATGAGAGCAGCAGTTAGAGTAAGTTAGAGTATTTTATTTGAAAGTGTTAATAGTGCTAATAATATAAAGAAGGAGCAGAAGCAAAGCATAAAACACTTCACAAGTATTCTCTTACACAGACTTTTATACTTAAATTTTTATTTATTTTATTATCAATATGAAAAAATAGAATATTTTCTATACACAAAAATAAGAAAAGTTAAATAATTTTATAAAAACACAAAGAATTGACTATAAACCAGAGCAGAAACAAAGTTACCCTTATTTTTTGCCTATACATTTTATCTTTAAGCCACACAGAGTCAATGTTTGTTTTCTGAAAATCAGTCCCCCCCCATGGCCAAAGTAGAAGATTTTAATTCCATGCAATATTCATTTTATAGCAACTAAAGGGAAAAAGCCCTTAACTTTAATCCATTCTCTAATTTTCAATATTGAGTCATTTGTCTGAATTTTCTAAACATAAATTTGATTCTTGACCTATTTAGTAGGCTATAAACAAATTTTCTTTAAGCATCAGCCAAAGTAGAGAATAGCTAAATTATTTCAGACAGTTGAGGAAACATTAAAATCCCCTCATTTCAGGAGAAAAGGGTCAATCAGGTATGACAACCATACAGCAAAGACTGACTGACATTAGAAAAGACAATTCAAATTTTGCCTTTTCTACTAACCAATGCACAGAAAGCTCAGGAGCCTTCTGTGTTTTGTTGAGACATAAGGATACAAAACAAATCATGATTGCAAAAAAAATTGAAAAATTATTAATCCTTATTAGCCTGTTAGAAATCTTCAACAGGTCTTTTGTATACACACACACACACACACACACACACACACACACTTGCATAAGTTTTTGTTCTAACTACATAAAATTGAGTTCAGTGAACTTTGGAGTGGCCAGATCAACTTGTTTTGCTTATTTATAATGTCATTAATTTTGGAGTTTGATAATGTCAATGGGTATTGTTTCCTGCTTGCATGGTACTCCTGGAAATCTTCTGGGACCAACACATGCCCTGCAAAGGAGATGGCAAATGGCCTTAAATGAATCCATCAGAGTCCTTCTCCAGAATTTTCCTATCTAGAGCTGTAAATGAAGCTCTCTTCCCCTACAGATCTGAGACTACAAACTCAGAATGCTAAGAGCATCATCGGTGCTGAAGGAAGGCACTCTCATGCACAGACACAGACACACACACACACACACACACACACACACACTAAATCAGAGAAGAGACAGACACAAAGAATCTCGCTATGATAACTGAGCTATCTGGAAAACACTTTAACAACATGCCCCATATGTCATAAAATTATTCATGACCATCAGTATATTAATTCCACTTCTATGCATTTATCTGCAGGGAAAACAAACAGCACAAGCAAATTAATATTAGGCACAATTATATCAGCAGTTCTTGTAAAAATGAAAAATGAAAAAAAGAATGAAATTTTCCCTGAACAGAAAATTGTTTAAACAAATTCTACTATAAATATAAATTGAAATGTTATTATAGCCATTAAAATTTTATTTAGAAAGAACTTAAGGAAATGGAAATGCCTATCATATAACATTATTTTAAAGTGCAAAATTTTATGTTCAGAATTATGTGGTTCTTTAAATACTGAGCTTAGATAAAAATTGGTTCAGCTCTTGATAGCGGATTTTGAGCAATTTGTTTTTTCTTTACACTTGACAGTATTTCCAAATATTTTCTAGTAAGAACTACTCTCTTAATCAAAGGGAATAAAAGACTCATTGGTTTAATCCTTCTTCTCCCTTCAGTTTCCCTGGGCTGGGAATCATTGACTCATTTTAACAAGCACTTTTGGATGGGTTGATAAATTGTGTACTCCTCTAATACCTCTTGTTATCAGTTTCTATTTGAAGAGCACATTATTAATAAATGTACCATGATTACAGTGAAAAATGTCTCCAGGTATTGATTGACTTTTTCCTTGTCAAATACTTGCAGTAAGTAGAAACCCCATAATGGTTCTTAACATGATCTGTCTTCAATGATCTTTAAAATAAGAAAAACTGCCAAATGGTCCTTTCCAGTAGGATTCACTGGTTAGGAAAGTGGCAAATCAGTTAAAATTTGAGGGAGAATTTACTGTAACTCATTGCTCTACGACACAGTGTTTAAAAACTAATCTCCAGAGGCAAGGAGATTATTTGAATCTGAACTCCACTCTTATTGGTGCATAGGTTTTGGAAAACTTATTTAACATCTTTAATTCCATTTTGTTCTTCTGAATTTACATTCTTCTGTGAAAGAGAAGAAATAATAATACTAATTTTGTATGCTACTTAATTGCCTAAAATGAGATAGAAATTTAGAATCCTCATTAGAATATTTGGTATATAATACGTACTCAATAAAACGTATTTATTATTTTCTATAAATATTTATGATGATTGTCACTAGTTTTATTATTAACAATTGAGGAGAAAGTAAAACTGGATTTTCAGTCTTTGCTGCTGTATTATTGCAGCAAACCCTACTCACTTTCCAGGGCCTTCTTTCCAAGTTCTTGTCTCATAATTCGAAGAATGAAATTATAGGTGAGGAGGAGTAAGTACATAAAGCATTAAAGATGGGATTTAGCTCCCATAGGGTGAGAGAGACCCCACAGGGGTTGCCACTTAAGTATACTAGTTTAGGGTCTTACATTGCTATGGGGTAGGGGTATTGATCAATATTTATGTTAATCAGGTATCAGAAAATTACAGAGGTTATGCTAATCAGGGATTGGAAAAGTGTTAAGGCCATGGGTTAGCCTTTGAGTCTGAAGCCTTTACTCATGTCTGTCCTGCCTCCCTTTTCCCACCACCGTAGAGCAAAGAGTTGGCCAGAATGTTTGGAATGTTTCTACTGGTTAATTTCATGCAGTAACCTGATCATTAAGAGAAAAAATTTTCTTTTTTTTGGCATGAGTACCTTTTCCTTAACTGTCAGTCTGTTTTACTATCTTTCCTATCTTGTTCAAAATTCTGTTACTAAGGAACTTGTGTTACCACTGCTGCAAAAAGAGGCAATGCAGCATTGTGTTAGGAGCTGTGACAAAGAGCATCCTCTTTGATGCTCTTTGTAGAACAGATAAAATCACACTTTGTAGAACAGATAAATTATTGAACATTTTATTTGCCCATTTATAATATGTAAGTATACAGTAAAATGTAAGTATACAGTAAAAATAAAATAAATCCTGTCAGTTAAACCTTTAAATAGACTTTTAAAATTAAAATTTGTTTTAATTAGTTATACATGACAGTAGAATGCATTTATGCACTTTGATATATCATACATAAATGGGATATAATTTCTCATTTTTCTAAGTATACATGTTGCAGAATCATATTGGTCATGCAGTCACATATATACATACAGAATAATGTCTGTTTCATCCTACTATCTTTCCTATCCCCACATCCCCTTTCCTTCCCTCCCATCAATTCCCTCTACCTAATGTAAGATAATGCTATTCTTCCCTAGTGCCCCCTGCTTTATTGTAAATTATTATCCTCCTATTAGAGAAAACATTCAGCCTTTAGGTGTAAACCAAGGAGTGGGATAGCTGAGTCAAATGATGGTTCCATTCCAAATTTTCTGAGGATTCTCCATACTGATTTTCATAGTGATCGTACCAATTAGCAGTCCCACCAGCAATGTATGAGTGTACCTTTTTCACCACATCCTCACCAATATTAATTGTTGCCTGTATTCTTGATGATTGCCATTCTGACAGGAGTGAGATGAAATCTTAGAGTAGTTTTGATTTTAATTTCTCTAATTGATAGAGATGTTGAACACTTTTTCATATATTTGTTGATCAATTGTATTTCTTCTTCTGTGAAATATGTGTTCTGTTCCTTAGTTCATATATTGATTGGATTATTTTTCTTTTTTTGTGTGTTACATTTTTGAGTTCTTTATATATCATAGAGATTAATGCTTTATCAGAGGTGCATGTGGTGAAGATTTTCTCCCAATCTGTAGGCTTTCTCCTCACTTTATTGTTTCATTTGCTCAGAAAAAGCTTTTTAATTTGAATCCATCCCATTTATTAATTCTTGACATTACTTCTTGCACTTTAGAAGTCTTATAATGACTGCATACAAGAATTTTGCTTGTTTTCAAATACCAAGTTGCCTTTTCTTATTGATATCTGTGAGTTCTTTATATATACTTATTATGAGCATTTTAAAAAATATATAGCAAATAATCTCTTCCAATCTTGTCGTTTTTATTTTTACTCTCTCAATGCTGTCTTATGCTTCATAAGTCTTTCCCTTTATTGTTACTGTTCTCTGTATCTTGTTTATCAAATCTTTACCTGCCACAATTGAAATTTTTCATGTTTCTTATAGAAGCCTTTTAAAAATCTTTCATTGCTTTTTCTATAACCCAACTAATATTTATTTTTGTGTGTGACATGCAAGTACACATGGAGCTCAAAGTTCAAGTTATCCATGTTATATCCAGTTTGCCCAGTATCATATATTAAAAAAATATGATTTCACCTGTCTTTCAATGGACTGTTTTTGTTAATCGTAAATAAGTTTACTGTATACATCTGGGCCTATTTTTTAGGTCTCTATTGAGCTCTATTATTCCATTTGCTTTATTGTGCCAATATGATTTTATACTGCCATGTGAATGTAGTTTTATAATACTTTGTGATATCTGGCATTTTGTTAATTAACCATGCTCTTCAAGATTGTTTTGGCTATTTTTGGATCCTTAAATTTCCATATAAATTTTAGAAAGAGATGATTGATTTTCACAACATATATGCAGGGAGTATGAATAGTACTGCAAAGAATCTATAAACAACTTTTGGTAATTGTTATCTTTTAATATGACTTGTCCAATTTATGAACATAGTATACCCCACAGTTATTTAAATCTTTAATTAATCTCAAAGTGTAACAGTTTCCGTTGTTGTTGTTATTGTTGTTTTGTTTTGTTTGTACTGGGGATTGAACTCAGGAGCACTCAACTACTGAGCCACACCCCCAGCCCTATTTTGTATTTTATTTAGAAACAGGGTCTCACTGAATGGCTTAGCACCTCACTTTTGCTGAGGCTGGCTTTGAACTCCATCCTCCTGCCTCAGCCTCTCCAGCTGCTGGTATTACAGGTGTACACCACTGCACCCAGCCCAAAGTGGAATAGTTTTGATGAAGATATCTTGCATAATGTTTGTTCAATTTATTCATATAACTTGATTTTATTGATATTCATATAAATAGTTCATTTGTTTCATTTATTTTTCTAAATTGCTGCTGGCATATGTAAGTGTATTTAATTTTTTATATTGACCCTGTGCCTAAAAAAATTTGAAAATTCATTTATGAATACAAATAGCATAGTAGAAAGTCTTTATAAAGAAAGATTGTTCACTGAATTATATGTATAAGTGAAGGACATGGGAGACTTCTTAGAAATCCAAATACTTCAAACTGCATTTTTGGTCCATCTTCTATTTCCTCTCCAGGGAAATAACAATGCCTTTAATCTAGAAGCCTGGTAATCATCAGTGACTCTTCTTTCTCTCATTTTCTATATTCAGTCATCAAAATGTGTAGATTCTGTTTTTGTCACCTGACTCAACACTATCCCTTCCATTCTTTTTTGACACACCTGATGAATTTACTCGAGATCCCCATCATCTCCTGCCAGGTCACTTCAAAGAGGTTTCAAATTAGTTGCCTGTTTTTCCAATTCCTTGTTCACTCATGCAGATCTGGTCATGACACTGTCTTTGTAGAAAATGTGTTAAAATTTGGCTTTTATTTCAAATTTATTGTGTGAATCTGAATGAGAATTTCTAAGCCATACTTATTCTCTGACTTCTATTGCCATTTCCTGTGAAACTGTGCTCAGGGCTACTGATCCACGTCCATATACATATGGAGAGCTTTTTATATTATTTTCCATTGCCTTGTATAGCAGATTGCAGAAATCAAGCAGTGACATAAGCAAAAGATCCAGTGCTTTTAATTAATTTTAACTTTCGGCCATAAAACAGTTTGAATAATGTAGAAGATCAGTTCCAACTAGATTCCCTTTTAATGTTTTGGAAGTTTCCATTTTTTTTTTAATTTTTCTTTGGCCACAAAGCACAGAGAAAAGAAGGATAAAGTTATCAATAATAAGCTTGAAAATGACATTATAATTATTCTGTTGTACTAAGCAATAAATGGCTAAGCCAGTCAACTGAATAATGGAGTAATTTTTAAAACTCATCAACCAACCTCTTTGAAAGCTTTGCACTAAACTTGTGTTTATCCTAGAGTGCAAAGGCATGATATTCAAATTCCAAAAGCATGATATTCAAATTCAAGTGACCTTACAATGCTAAGCCATAAATATAGCTCCATCTGTTTCCTGCATGGATAATAATATTATCAATAACCTTGGTATTTACATAAAGGAAAACTATTGAGGAAAGGTAATATTTTTTAATGGAGTGTTTCTCTTGAGAGAACACAGTCCTAACTTGTAGATTATGAAATGTCACCTGAGGCAATCTTATTTGATGTAGATTGGAGAAATGACCATTAACAATGCTTACTAAGAGATAAATGAAAATGCTTTGTACCCAAATAAAATAATCTTGATAATCCTTACTGTATTTGTAGAAACTTTTGTAACTTTTTCCTTTATGACTTTTTGCTAATATAATTGAGTAACAAAACTTATAAAGATTTAAATCGTTTTTTCAATTGGTAAATTTCCTGCATTTCCTTAGTGGAAGCAAAATCAACGTTCATGCAAACATCAATTTTTGTTGTTTTGCTTGATAAAAATTCCTGAAACTATACAGAGAAACTTTTTTGTATTTCTGCAAGCATTTCTATAAAGTACTATAGCTCAGGTATTTCTGCTAAATTGGTCTTATTTTACTCTTCCTCAAATAACAATAAATGCATCAGATCCTGCTAAAGGTATTCAGGAAAAACAGTGATGCAAATAGAAGAATCATATTCATCATTTCTTTGCTCAGTCTTTAAATTGAAAGCAGAAGTCCCCCCATGTCCCTATCAAATCATTTGGAACTGGTTTGGGACCTGAAATTGAAATTTATATACTCAACAAATCAAAGACCAAATGAACTGTCTAAAAGTCTAACAGAGTGTGATGAACAGTAGTGTAATTTTTCATATAAGTTGGTCAAGTTACCCAGGCAGGATATGCTGCAATAAATATAATGCTTTACATTATCTCTCATTCTTATTTAGTGACTATAAAATATTTTATGGCACCTTTTGTGATAGTAGAACTTACAGAAAAAGCAGATCTTTGGTTTGCTTCAGCACATATGCTTATAAATATATCTTATAATATTTATAATATAGCTAGAAAATCTTATTTTGCTTTTCTCTGTTGAAGTTTCTATGGGAGCGAAATTTTCTTAGTGTGATAGGATATGAGATTTTTTTCGTATTGTTATTTTGCTTGATCTAAAAGGACTTCAAATTGCTCTTGTGAGTCATTCAGAACTCCTGAGCAGCCCATAAGATTTCATGAGTTCAAATTTCACATATTTTGGTAACTATCTGGATTTGGAGATATTCATTTGTAGGACTAATTAGTCTGTTATTATATGTATTTTCTAGAAATTAAGTACATTTTCCATAACTCACAGTGGGTATAACAATAGACAAGAAAGGGATGTGTTCAAGATCCTATGGTTATAATTATTCACACTCCAAAAGTATCTCCTTCATTTATCAATATAATTATTTGGGGACTACCTAACAATCAGATAGAATAGTTCAGATGTGATCTAACTAAGCAGGAACAGAATGAAACAATGGTATGTTTTGTCTAATATTTTCAATGCAGCCTAGGATTGAATGGCTTTATTAGCAAATGAAAAAATTCTTCACTCATAT
This sequence comes from Ictidomys tridecemlineatus, assembly GCF_052094955.1. NCBI lineage: Eukaryota > Metazoa > Chordata > Mammalia > Rodentia > Sciuridae > Ictidomys > Ictidomys tridecemlineatus. Next base: position 88,997,544 of record NC_135488.1, on the reverse strand, counting down.
TTAGCAAAACTCTTCCATTAGATAAGAAGGTTTTCTTTTCTTTGAATACATGAAGTACGATTTCTGGAAGGTGTGGTAGAAAAGACAGGTGGACTCCCCACTTTGTTGTAGCATTATTCACACAGCTAAGAAATAGAAATAACCTAAGGGTTCATCAACTGATAAATGGATAAAGAAAATGTTATACATATACACAGTTCAATACTCTTCAGTCATGAAAATGAAATCTTGTCATTTTTAACAACACAGATGCAACTGGAGGTTATCATATTATATGTTAGGTAATCCTGGCACAGAAAACCAAGTACCACATGATGTCACTCAAAGTTAATCTTACATCAGTTGAGGCTAGATTAGTGGTCACAGAGACTAGGGAGAGTAGGGGATGTGGAAGAGTAGGCATGGGGTAAGGTTGACCTATGTATACTAAGTTACAGTTAGTTAGGATCAAGACATTCTGTGTGCTATTGCACTGTACAATAACTCTAGAAAACAATAATGTGATATATATTTCAAATAGCTAAAAGAAAGGATTTTGAATATTTTCACCATACAGAAATGATAAATATTTATGGAGATAGATATATTAACCCGATTTAAACATTATACAATGTATATATGTACAAAAATATTAGATTGCACCCCATAAATATGTTTTTATGTTTCCATTAAAAATGCAAAAAGAAGAAAAGATAAGAAGAATAACTCAAGTCATCTATTTCCATTATTAAGAAAATGACCCTTGTATATGTAAGTATAGAAATCTATGGGGCCCAGAGTGCAACTCAGCAGCAAACCCTTGCCTAGCATGCATGGGGCCCTGGATTTGCTCCCCAGTACCTCATAAACAGTAAATATTTATCCCTATTAATTTTCTTATTAATAAATTTTACAAAACTTAGGCTTTCAATCACATAGCATGAGCTATTAAGACAAAGCTGGAATAAAATTTTTCCTCAGCCATTGAGTAGGTGGTTTAATTTTCACATGCTTTATTTTAAAATTAAAGATAATAATATGAATTTTCTGAGTAGTTTTAATGATCAAATGAGATGCAATCTATAAAGGTGCCTAATCAGCACACAGCAGAATGTCATTAATAAAATTATGATTAGTATTTATGTCCATTATTTTTGTAATTTTGATTCTATCGTGTTGTATATGAAATTCCCACTTTATACAGCTTCAGCTACAAACTTCATAACTGTGCTTTACTTGAAGGTAAATTCAGGTCATTGATATAAATACTAATAAAAACAGAGACAAGGTAGAGGCCTTGTTGTAATAAAGACTTCATTCTAGGTTGAAATTTATTCATTATTTAATAATTGGATCAGACAGATTCAGCCAGCTATGAATTAGTTAAATGTAAGGATCATTTAATTCCATATAGCCTACAAGATATCAAAAGAAACTTTGCCAAATACCCTAATTAAATATATATAAATTTACATGCACAAATACACACATGTAACAAACATTATCATTTTGAGAATTGAAAGAGCATTTTTTATCTGATGTATGATGTCTTGAGTACATATATGATCACACCAGCATTATCTAAACTTCAGCAGAATTTCATCTCACTGAAGCCTAGAGCTTTCAATGAATTTAGAGGAGATTTTCAGTTGCCTAAACTATTTATACAACCTTTCTACTTTGTGTTACATTATACCTAACTCCATTTTTTTGGTTTATTTTTCCTTCAATCATTGAATGAGTCCATAACAATTTAAAGAAATAGATATTTATTGTAATTCCAAATTACCCTATCATTATTTGTTTATTTCACTCATTCAGCATAAATAGTACATTTTATCATATTGTACATGGTGTTAGTCAGTTTCCCATGACTGTGACAAAATACCCGAGAAAAATAAACTTAGAGGATGGCTCCTGGTTTCAGAAATTTCAGTCCATTGTTGCTAACTTCCTGGCTCTATTGCATTGGATATAAGGTAAGGCAATATCATGGTGAAAGTGCATGGTAGAGCAAAGCTGCTCATCTCATGGCAGCAAAAAAGGAGAGAGCGAGAGCGAGAAAGAGAGAGAGAGAGAAGGGGACCAGGTACAAGATAGAGTCCCCAAGGGCATGCCCCCAGGACCCAGTCTCTTCAATTAAGTTCCACCTCCTCTGACAGTTTCCACCACCTTCCAATAATCCATTCAAGCATGAATCCATAAATGGATTAGTCCATTGGTGAGGTTAGAGCCGTCAAGATCCAGTCAATTTCCAAAAGCCCCACCTCTCAGCATCTCTCTTAAGGGCCAAGGTTTCAACACATGAGCCTTGTAGGACATTTCAGATAAGAGAGTGGAAAAAAAAGTGTTTAGCTTAAGTGGAATCCATAAAAACAGAGTGACAGCAGTGGAGAAATCATCATTTTAAACTCATCATAGTGTATAAGTACAGATAGTAGATCAGGTTGACACAGAAGCTCTAATTATGATACAAGCACAGATTATCATGAGCAATCACTAGGTTTTTTCATGGCCAAAATAACATACCACTCAGCCAAATTCACTCTGCACTTATTTCAACATTATATAATTTCCAGGCATTAAATTCAGGTTCCTATGTAACCATGACTCCAGGAAAAGAATGCACCTTGTCAGAGAATGAAATAGGGGGAATGAACACCTGCCATCACTTTGGAGTTATATCCTGCCTTGTGCACCCACCTCCTATAAAATTGAAAGCCTCTTTAATTTGAGGTCTGCTTAACAAAGGCGATCTTCTACATCTGCAATCCTGAGACCAAACCCTGAAGTAAAGTATTCCCCAAGAAACCTGGGTGTCGGGGGGCGGGGGGAGCTTATTATTTTTGTAATTTTGATTCTATCATGTTGTATATGAAATAAAAACCTCTGTGACATAATCAGTTGGGGATTTTTGTTTAATCTGCTATTTACTTCTTCTAAACCTCTAGGAAGGTTTCCAGTATATGATCCTAACTTAGAAGTCAATGCTTATTTTAAATCAATCTTAAGGAAAAGTAATGAATTACTGGAATCAAAAGGTTAGTCAAGTACAAAATAAGCTGGTATGAACATATTTTATTTATGCTGAGCGTTGAAGACACAAGTGTTAGCAGAAGGAAAAATACACCTGTATGACCCTGTAACTAACTCTTAAATGAGAAAAGTGTCTTATTTTTAATTTTGAAGATTACTCATCTTTTGAAGATAAGCAATTCTCCTTTTAAAGTAGTCTAATTTAATTCTTCACTTAAACCATGTAGGCTAGAAAGATCATTATATCATTAAAAATGTTCATGCTTGGTTTTATCTTATAATCAAATGCTTTTTTTAGTGTGCTCTTTAATTAAATGTAGCATTTTTAAGCATTTATCCATCTTCTTTGAACACTTCTTTCTTTATAAAAGTCAGCAAAAAGAAAAAGAGACATAGTTTTCATTGCATTCATTATCACTGGCAATATCCAGAATTTTTTTTATCACTGCAATTCTAGCATTAGTATCATCACTCCATGAGCTTAGATCAGTAGGATACAATTCTAAGGGGCTCTTGAAGGTTGTGAAGTGGTTTTTTAAATTTCTGTACTTATCCATGTACAGATTCTTCTAGATGCCATTCCAACCTGGTAGCTGTTCAGAGATCCCTCATCTGAGGCAATACTCCATGGATCTGGATCATCTTCCCTAGATTCCAGCTCAAAACACACAAGTCCCAGACACTTCATAAATTTGCTCAGTACACTAAAGGGTTTTAATAGCATAGTAGCTTCATTGCATAGCACATGTACCTTATCAACATCAGCATCAACTGGAAATTTGTTGATATTGCTCAACCACAGGTTCGACTGAAGATCCTTTAATCAGAATCTGCATTTTATCCAGCTCCCCCAAATAATTACGGAGTTTCAGAAGCATTGTTTTAGATTAAAAACAAAAACAAAAACAAAACTCTAGACCTGAAACTGTTTGCTCAAATAATTTGTCTATTTTATCTAAGTTTTATAATTTTTTCAGCATTGTTTAAAATATTCATTGGTGTATAATGATGATCCTTTTTATTTTATCCTAGAGGTTGGCATTTTGATTTTTCTTGCATGCATGCACTCTCTCTCTTTCTCTCCCATTTTGATCAATCTCTCTAAACTTTATCAGTTTTTCTCAGAAAACAACATTTCATTTAAAAAATTTGCTATTGTTTGTCCACTTTCTATTTCATTGATTCATTATGTTTTTGTTTCCTTTTCCCTTTTTTTATTAACTTACTTTAAAATAAAATAACTCTTCTTTTTCTACCTTCTGATGGTGGGTGCTTGGATCACTGGTTTTTCACTCTTTTTTTTTTCTAATACACACATTGAAACATAAAGTGGCACTCTAGCAGAATCCTAGAAGAATTTTCTAATGTCCTTTTAGGTTTCTTCTCTGAGTCTTAGGTTATTTCAGATACTTGAGGTACATGACTTCTTGAGGAACATATCTATTAGTTTGATCCTTTAACACTTATTGAGTTATATTTTATGACCCAGTGTTTTTGTCTATCTTGGTGAATACCTTAGGTGCACTTGAAAATAATGTATGTTACTTAATTGTTAAAGACAGTGCTCTGCCAAGGTTAACTAAGTTGAGGTTTCTCATAGGGTTGTTAGGACATTCTCTGTATTTACTATGTTTTATGAGTCCTATCAGTTATTGAGAAGGCAGTGTTAAAATTTCCAAATGGTTTGTGGATTTGGATTTTTCCTTAAAATTGACAATTTTTTTATATTTTGAAATTTTATTGTATGTACATAGATTTATCTTTTGTATAGCTTTATTTATTTATTTGTATGTGGTGTTGAAGATTGAACCCAGTGCTTCACACATGCAAGGCAAGCACTCTGCCACTGAGCTACAGCCCCAGCCCTAGATTTATCTTTAATAATATTTTTGATCATGAAGGACAATATAATTGGATATACCTACCTCTACTTTCGTATGCATAATGTTCTTAAAGTGTGTTTCCTTCACTTTTCTTTTGGTACCAGTTGCTTAGGACCTCACTGATGTTAGCCTTGAATTGAGATCCTCCTGCCTCAGCCTCCCATGCCTCTGAGATTCCAAGCATGTGCCACTGCACCTGCTCAACTTTTTATCTTAATATAGTATGTATATTTTTTAAAATGATCCTTCGATACTTTTCTTGCATTTTATTTTTATTTTCTTCACTGAATTTTGAGATAAACTTCTGTGTAAGGAGAGATCACATTGTGAGACAGGAAGCCAGAGAAGGAGGAGGGGCCAGGCTCACTTTTTTATGACAAATTCCTCATAGAAACCTAGGAACTAGTATCCTACAAGTATTGCCTTAATGCTTTCTAAGGATAGCAACAACTCAATGTGTTAAGACCGTTCCATTAGTTCCCTCCTTTTAAAGGTCCCACAACCTCTTAATCTCACCACAGAAAGACCAAGCCTCCAACACATAAATCCTTGGGGGACACATTTGTATCATGCCCAAAATGTCAACTTGTTTGAAAGTGATAGACTTCATTTTTTATTGTTTGCTCAAAACATTACAATGATCTTGACATTTCATATTCCATACATTTAGTTCAAGATAGACTTCTTTAAAAGGACTAAACCAAGATGTCTTTAAATTCAAGAAAGACTTTTAATTCCAAGTTAATGTGTTACATGTTAACTAACATATAGACTAAAATGTTGTTCTCCATATAATGGAGTAAGATTGGCAATCAGAACACATTGCTTTAAAACAGCTATAAATGAGAATAATAAGTGCTCCTAGATATTTATTACTTTTAGCTTTGATCTCAACATATACTCTTTTAAAAATGTGGGGTTATTTAGATTAATAAGTCTTCATATTTTGATAAAGAGTACTCTTCTGCTTGAAAAGTATGTTAAGTGGAAATAAATCAGTTTCTCTGTCTACCAATTACATTTAGTTGCTTTGATCTTAAAACTCAAGATAAAGAAACACCTTCATTATTGACTAATTTCGAATGAATGTGTACCTATTCACGGGAAGTAAAGTAAGATTATCATAGATAAAGTAAGATCATTACGTACTGGGAATAGTATTCTTTTTTTTATTTTTTTATTTTTTTTTTTATTGGTTGTTCACAACATTACAAAGCTCTTGACATATCATACTTTGAACAATCGTTTCAAGTGAGTTATGAACTCCCATTTTTACCCCAAATACAGATTGCAGTATTCTAAAGACAAGTCTCTACAACATTTAGCACATACTAGCTAGATACCTCCTCCTAGCTTGTGCGTGTAGCAGGCAATCAATAATTGTCTTGATAATTAAACAAATGGATAACTCAGAAGGTGTCACATCTGCAGCCCAATTATGTCAGGGCAGTGGAGTCGGTTACAGAAAGGCCAAAGTAACTGTCTGGAGAAAGCATGGGAGACATATGATTTACTGGGAAAAGTTTACAAGAGATCAGTGACTGCTCCAAAAAGAGTTTGGTGGCAACAGGCAGATCAGACAGCATCTCTGTCCCTCATAATGCTTTGTCAGCAATTCCTCCTCTGGATCATGGTCTTTATGTCTAGTGGCAGCCGGCTGCAGGAGTGACATGCATTCTTCCCACAGTGCCCTCAGTTCTCCACCAGTCCCCAGTCAGAGAGGGGTCTTAAATGTTTGGTTACAGAAGTAGTGACATCATCAGTATTAGCTTCATTGTATGACCATCATCTCAAGGAGTAAATGTCTTGGCATATGTGCAAGAAAGTAGCTTTTTACAGATCATATTAACTAGTTCCCAGTGTGTTGAAGTGAAAGACAGCATCCTTCAAAATAATATGTATCTGATCTTTATGATACAGATTTGCTCTCATTGTTCCCTTAACTTGGCTAGGATTTTGGCAACAGATAGGGGACATTCAGAGACATGATCTTTTACCATCTCTCTATTCTTTAGGAATGACACAGGAAGAAACGGAGTTTCTATCACTATAGATTATGTAAGCAGGAACTAGATGATCAGCTGCCAGAGACACTGCTGAAAAATTCTATAAGAGCAAAAATTGGTGAAGATGACCTTTAAAATCCCTCTGATCTCTAAAATTATTAGAGCCTACATCTTCAATAACTTGAAACTTGCATATCATTATACATTGTTGATTTTTCATATGCTATAGGAGAATAATACAGTCCAACACAATAGCATTCTGACTTAATTCTTCTTTCAATTTAGAAAGATTGATATTATATTTTTCTTAGTGTAGACAGATATGTGTGATAACCTGCAGACTTTGAAAATGTAATCAATAACAATTGACAGGAAGTGAAATCAATTATCATTTCAAAATTGAATAAAGAAGAAGGTGACTAAATTAGAGCATTGGCCCAAACAAACCAAACACAGTGTGATTTTTGCTTCTGAAAATAACACAATTCATTCTTACTTTGTTTAAATAGATCCTCTTTCCCACCATGGAAGTAGTTGGAATCACTTATTGCCTCTTTTCTCAAGACTAATTTTTAAAAATGTGACATAATGTTTTATCATATTGGAAGTACTTTGTATTTCATTTATCATACTTTATCATAAAAATAATAAAGCACCATTCTGGACAATTGTTATTAAATTTTGCAACTACTCCTTTGTTCTTATAGAATTGATTTGAATGAAAATATTTACTTTTTAATGGCTCATGAAAAAGTGTATTTCCTTCTTTGTCCAGAAATAAAGAAAATATCTGGATCATAAATAAATTTTTACTCTTTTCTCTTTGTCCTACTATCCACCTTCTCTCTTTTCATCTAATCATCTATTTCCTCCCTCAAGTACCCTCATGTTCTGAAGTGACACTTTCTAATCATGATAGGCATGATGATACTTGGCCTTTCAGCTGTACTTTATTTCATGGAAATAAAGCATAGGAAAGTTTATTTATATATTCAGCATTTGTTGCATTCAGCATATGAAAAGTACCAGGATAGACATGAAAAATACAAACTTGTTTTCACAGCACTCAGATACTTAAAATCTTGAGTCAATAAGATAAATATATAGATATATGGTGAATAGTTACATAAGGTTAAAAAAAAGAGAGAACAGATTAATAAGTGTCAACATCCAAGGGAACACATCTGATATACTTCTCTCTACTAAGAGTTGCATAAGATATTAAAGTAAAAAACGATATTCAAAGATAATATTTAGAAGTTTGGTAAGTTATTAATGTGGGTTTTTCAAGAGTATCTACTTTAGCTGTATTATACCTCCCAATAATATATTAATGGATACAGGAAGCACATAGAGTATTTGAGAGGGCCTGAGACTTTCTAGGACAAGAAGAGTGTGGTTAAGATTCCCATACCTACATTACTCTGCAGGTTGCTCCAGTGAAGACTGCTGCAGCTGCCTCTGTGCTTATATCTCAGATTCCCATGGCCAGTTTTGGCCACAGAATGCTTCAGTCAGTCTCTTTAAGATACCTGTGTATCTTTCTAAATACATTCTACCATACATTCTCTTCCTCACATCATTCTATGCTGTATCAGACTCTCATGTGTGCTGGTCCGATTGACATAGGTTTTAAATCTAGTTGAAAGAAAAAAATCCTCTAATATAGGATGAATGTTCAGAAAAATGCAAAACAACCACAAGTATTTAAACAACTACTGGGGATATCAAACAGATTATAGAGAACATGCTTTAATGAACTTACCACAAACGTTTTACCTAGCAATCACATAGGAATCAATGGTGACAGAGAATCTCTAGCCAAGGAAGAAAATAATACCATCTAAGAAAGAATACTCTGAGGGATGTGGGTTTCAACAGATATGTTTTACCACAAAAATATCAAGTACAATGTTTGGTTATATCTTCTTAACCCCTTCATGGTGAAATGTATTCAACTGAGACTTAAAAGTTAACTATTTTTATAGATCTTCATTATATTTCCAGCTCAAGAACAGTAAAACACATCAATAACCATGCATCACACATGTTTTAAAAATAATTCAAAGCATAATGAGAATTCTTAACTATTCTTCTGTAAAGGAAATCTGTGGCAAGAAGTTATTCACTTGATAGGCATTTACTTTATAGTGCACGTAGTCTGGAATTTGAGATGGGTCTGAAAACACAAGTCCTTTTTTTTTTAACATGTATCCAGGTGTGCGCACAGCTCTCTACTATCTGCCAACAGCTTTACATAATGGAGACTGGGCTAAGGGTTCTTTTAACTGCTGCTGCAAACTGAGGAGGTGTTGAATGTGCTCTATTCAACAGCAGGAACTAAAAACCCTGTCAAAATCACACTGTTTGGGAGACATGCACAGCACCAACAGAAGCTGCATCCCGTGGGCAGCTGATCTATTGTGCTAGGGAAGCCTGATCATCTGACCTGTGATCTGCCATGAAGACTCATCATGCCCCACTAATCAGTGGATGTGTTGGTATGACATGCTGATCTCTCCACGTCACTTATTGAAAAGGCCCAGGTAGGCACACTACAGGACTAGTTCCTAAATACTGCAGGAAGCAGAGCACAGGAAAAAACACTAGTGCTATAGCACAGGCAGTAGCAGGGCAACAAAGGAAATAAGCATTAGAGACATTTCTGATTTAAACAATGGCCATCAAAACCACACTTTGACTTTGCTACTAGTTAATATTTCCATCCAAGCTTGTATTTTTTATTTGCTCACATTCTACAATTCTTTTTTGTGATTGTGTTTGCCTTTTGTCATGAACTGTTCTTAACGTAGCACTATAAAGGATTTTAAATACTTATTGCTGGAGCCTGAGATTTCATTTCTTATTATGAATATAAATGTCACAAAATCAGGGCCAGAATTGCGTGAACAAGCTTGGCTTGGTGGGATACTTTTGTTCTTATTCTATTTGGACATCAAAAGCCAGGAGACTTGGATTTGAAACTAGACTCTGCTGCTTTTTTTTTTGTCCAGTAAGCTTTTCTGAGTTTTGGTATCCTCAACTACTCAATGGAAACAAATAAGAAATAAAAAAAGAAACAAAATCAAACAACCACCTTCCATACCAGACTGTAGTCAGTATGAAATTTGAAGAGATTAGTTCTGAATGCATCATTGGCGGTGTTTAGAACAGTGTACCAATTCAGCTTATATTAGCTAGGTGTAAACGCAATTTGTTAAAGTCTTTATGTGGACAACCAAAGCAATACGTATTGAAATTAGAAAACTTGACCAAATACTGTACTTTTTGTGTAAGCAAAAAGTGTATTTTAAATTTTTAAGTTACCATCTTGCACTTTCTATTTGAAAATCAATTTTCTATTTGAAGCTTTGTGGCCATTATCTTTTTACTACATCCTCTGGGCTTTTGCCATGACATACATAGTACTGTTGAATTTAAATGAATTGTGGTTTCAATTGCATTCAAGCAAGTTTTCATGAAGGAATCATTTTGCATATATATGACAAAAATATTCTAAGAAGAACCTGTGTCCTTTTTTCACATAAGAATTCTCATTATGCTTTAAATTATTTTTAAAACATGTGTGATACACAGTTATTAATGTGTTTTGCTGTTCTTGAGCTGGAAATATAATGAAGATCTGTATAAAATTTTATTCATCATGTGCCAAAACAATCTCAATTTTCATTAAGAAGGAAGGCATGATAATTTCTGAAAGGTTCACTCTAACAACTCTGAAGTTCCTTGTGGTAACTAGTGATTGCTAGTTAAACATTGAATTAATAATTAAAAATATTATTTGCTAAGTAAAAACCTAAGTGACTTAAAGAAATGTATTTCTTGTCACCAACTTTTGCCCATTGTTAGATAAAATATGAAACTATATCCCTGAACCTCTGTTGAGATAGAACAATGGAGGACACTCAGGCCAAGACAAGTTCTGGTTGAAATCCATTAGGTAATTACATTTTTTCAATGTAAGATGCTCATATTACTTCAATTGAATATCATATTTTTTCCATGTTGCTGCATAATTTTTGTCTTCTCTTTCCATTTCTATTTCAAATTTAATGTGAAAATTAAACAGCTACCAATAAATGCAGGGAGAACAGCAGCATTGATTCCTCTGTAAGAAAAGTAATGTCTGTAGTGTTTGGGATGAAACTTAGAAATATACTGCAAAGCTGAAATATTGACTGTTTGAAAGGAAAATAAAATCTAGGAACTCTGAGCAAGATTATAAGAGCTGGTCTTTTAAAAATATTTTAATAGAAAAGGTTTTACAATGAAGAAAGCCTATGACATAGTCTAGATTAGCATTCAGCAAACTTTTCACTAAAGGGCCACACAGTGACCATGTGAGGCTTGTTGGCCATATATTCTTGGTTGCAAATACCCTTCCCTGCCTTTAGAGAAGGAGAATAACCATTAACAGCTGTGTTCTGATAGTACAGTATTCATAACCACAAGAGGTTGGTCACAGATTGCAGACCCAAACTCTACTCCAACTTCTATATTTTAGGGAAGAAAACAATGAAGTTCAGAAGGTGTAAGTATTATATTTAGCCAAAGTTCCTAAACACAAAGCTCAAGCTGTAGCCAAGGTTCTATGTATCTTAACCTACTATATTTTAACTTACATCATTTTTTTGTATAAAGGCATTAAAGATGGCTTCTATGTGTAGGTCTCCAGATTTTTTATTCCTTCACTGCAATCTGAGTCCCTCTCTTGGATCATTTTCTGTTGCTAACTACCCAATACCACATACTGGGTAAGTTACGAGGAAAAGACATTTATCAAAATAAATATTTTCCTTGTTCATAAATAAATATGTTCATTGTTTCTGGTCCAGAGTCAAGGGTCCACATGAGGTGATGGAATTCTTGAAGCAGGATCCTAAGGTAGCTTGGGTCCCCACATGGCAACGGACAGGAAGCCACCCATGTGTATGTGGGTTTCTTCTAGGCCTTCACTCTTTCTTCTCATAAAGCTACCAATACTCAATCACTGAGGCTCTACCATGACTTCAACCCTAATCACCTCCATAAGGCACCACATTTAAACAAAATAGTCAAATAAGTCACTACTCTCTTAACACCTCATAAAGGGGAATAAAGTCTAACATGAATTTCAGAGGGGACATATAATATTGAAACCATAGCAGAGTCCAACAGCATTCAAACTTTTGCATATACAAGTATTTTTAAAATAGCATAAATTAACAAAAGTTTAACCATAGAGATCCCATCTTCTTTGTCTACCCCCATGAAATCTCATGCAGTAGTTTTCACCTATTGATAAAACATAGCCTTACGGTAATAATGCCCCAAGTCACTGAATTCTCTGACCCAAAGACTTCCTGGCATGATGATGAGCAGTATCACCTAGATACACAAACTCCTCCCTCAGATGTCCCACTCCCACAGGAGCTCCCTGATCCACTTTGGCCCTCTTATTCTGAGAATCCGATCCTACATCATAGTCTCTAAATAGAATTCTTCTGAAAAGAACTTTTCCAACATGCAAACCTGTCAAGGAACTACTCAATAAAACTAGCCTCATTACTGCCTATCACAGTCCTATCCTTTACCTGGGCTAGACCCCAAATCCATAAACCCTTATCATCATGATTCCTATAAAGCGCACAAAATAAAAATATTTAGATCATCCTTAGGTATTTTTAAAAATTACCAAAATAGGTTTATTTTTTTTAGTAAGGGGGATTTTTTTCTATAAAGTATAATTCTAAGGAATTTTGTTGCTATAAAATGATTAAACCATTAGAATTATGTTAATATGTACAACCCTCTCTCTGTTAATAGAACTCCTTTTTGGGGGGAAGACACCAGTATATATCAAAGAGAAATGAGAACAATAAAATTCTGCAGATAGAACTATTTCATTGTAGTCTGTGTTCACTGTGTATAGAGGGAAGTGGTTGTAAATTTTCTGTGATAGAACATTATAAAAAATGAAATGTCAACAGTATCTTATGTATATGAATGCCCTTTTAAGCCAGAATGCATGGTCAATGTATAACTTAAAATATTTATATGACATTCATGAAATGACAAGATATATATATATATATATATATATATGAATTAATACATACATTCTGAATAATATATATATATATATATATACACACACACATATATATATATGTGAATGAACAAATGCTTGTTTGAAAATCCAAAGAACAATTACTCAAATATTCTCTCTAGTTATCTTTTTCTGTAGCTAGGCTACTTTTTAATACATGATAATACCAGTTGAGTCACATAGTAAATAAAAATTAGAGTTCAGAAAACATTCATTCCTCATAAACATCATCTACATGGGAAGAGTGTATGTTTCATAACATTGAATTAGGACATAGCCATGTGATTAGCATTGGTCAATGGAGATGGTAACATGGGCAGAGACTTGAAATATGCCTGTTCAGTTGAGCCAGTATTTTTTTTTAAAGAGAGAGAGAATTTTTAATATTTATTTTTTAGTTCTCAGCAGACACAACATCTTTGTTGGCATGTGGTGCTGAGGATCTAACCTGGGCCGCACACATGCCAGGCGAGTACGCTACCGCTTGAGCCACATCCCCAGCCCGAGCCAGGTATTTTGTACTCTTGCCTTTTGCCATGACAGGAACACATCTTAGGCAGTCACAGGGTAAGAAGTTTGAGGAAAATGAACAGAATTGGATCTAGCCTGACATTTAGACTCAAGTCCAGAAGAGTTCAGCATAGATCACCTGACCCCAAGTCAACCAACAGATGATTGGGAGATAAATAGACACTATGTTTGAATGCTACTTATCTTTTGTGGTTATTTGTGATGTGGGACATTACTATCTGAATAGCTCTCTGCCTAAAAATTGGTACCAAGAATTACAGTGCTATAACAAAAATATAAAATATTTACTCTGACTTGAACAGTACACACTGTATACATGTATTGAAACACCACATGGTATCCATGAATATGGATGATTTTATGTCTTTGTGTATCTGTTAAAAATAAATTTTAATTTTAAAAAATCTAAACTATCTGGTATTGACTAGAGACTGTGAGCCAAGAGGTGAGAAAATTGAAGACTGGAAAATAGTGACTCATGGTAGTGAAATATTTGTTAAAATGCTCCTCCCAATACCTGAAAACAGGAAATATACCCAATGAGTTTGTATAATTGGATGATGAGAATTTTGAGGAATGTTCAAAGTGTGAAGTTAAAGTTGGCATCTGCTAGCTGCATTTGTTAAAGTGATACAAGAAATTGATTAGCTTAGAATAATATTGGAAGATTTACTAGATAATTTCGATGGAAAATAAAGAGCTTATAAATTTTGGAGTCAGAATATAGAAGTATTTTTCACCACATCAAATGTGTGTCATTTAAACATAGCCACAGGGAAAAGACCAGCATTCAAACAGTAAGAAAAAGACCAAGCAAGTCCATCTGTTAACACTTCTGTAAATTGAAGTTAGTGTCTAGTAGACCTTTCTCCTAGAAACAAATGCATCCAGAGAGATTAAATGTTTTGTTCCATAGAAACTTGCACTCAGATTCCCTGAAGTTGATTATAGAAAGTTGTATCTCAAAAGTAATTATGAAGATAAACTTTATAAAATGAATTCATCAATTTTTGTAAAAGAGATATGCAAAAAAAAGGATTGCCAACTAGGCCAGTTTTAAATGATCAAATTACTTGAGATGCAAGAATATATCTGGTCTGTAACTTTGTAAAAGAAGAGAGCAGATTGGAAAATCTTGGCTACCAGGAATGGCATACATTCCAATTCTCACTCTGCAAAATGAGGCCAAGGAGGATAACTGAATAATAGGTACATCTCAGAACTGGAGTCAAGAGCTAGAAACAGCAATGGACTTAGGTCATATTCTCAGGGAGCAAAACTGGGTCTAGTTAACTCGGATCTGAAGTAGGAGGATCAGGCAGCATCTGCCCAGTGGGATTTGCAAACTCACTTGCTCCTATGACTGCTGGGTGCATTCCACTTTTTGTCTTCTTTTTTAATTCAAGGTTTAGGAAGGAAATATCTAGAATTAACAAAACATGTATATCTGAATAGACATAAAAGTACTACATGTCAAAATTTCTGAATATAGATGTGAATG
Source organism: Ictidomys tridecemlineatus (assembly GCF_052094955.1). NCBI lineage: Eukaryota > Metazoa > Chordata > Mammalia > Rodentia > Sciuridae > Ictidomys > Ictidomys tridecemlineatus. Next base: position 88,982,499 of record NC_135488.1, on the reverse strand, counting down.
CAGAAGTTAGTGTGCAATTATACCCATAAATATGTTTAATGAAGACAAATAAGACTGAAAGTATATGATTTGCATAAGAGCCTATGTTGCTATCCTTAGAACAAAAAGATCCTTGTACTTAGCATGTTTGTGGAAGACAATTCAAGTTGCCTCTCCTTCTTTTGTATTGCTCTGCTTCCTTGATGAATTTCATTGAAGAATTAAGGACAATTTATTCACCAAGTCTCTTGTTAATAGGAACTTCAGTTGTTTTTAGTTATTGTGAATAAACTGCTCTAACAATCCAACCACAATTCTTTTTTGTGCACATTCTTCCTCCTATATCAATCTTTAGGAATGATATTACTGGGTCAAATAGTAGGTGGTTTTAATTTCATATAAAATGATCATCCCTTTTGCCAAAAGCATCATCTTCTATTTCCAGCAACTTTAAGTATTTGAAAGGAAAGATAAACCAATCATTTTTAGGTGAGGGATATAATTGAATACTAATAAAATAGTCATAAAATCACTTAAACCCAATAAAAGTTTACAGTTTAAAGTTCAACATCTTGAAAAGCAGCTTTTCAGAACATTAGGATTTATCAGTTATGAAGCTATAATAAAAAGGCAACTCATTATAAAAATAATAAAATCATATACTTTAAATTAGGAAAGCATTCAACAAGAAATATATGCATCATATGAAAGAAATCATGAAACTTTAGTGAGGTACATAAAAGAGATATATTTGATGGGAAAATGTGCTCCAGTCTTATTGAAAAATCAGTTCTCCTCAGTTAAATCTATGAATGCAATAAAGTCACAATCAAAAGTGCAATGATATGCAATGGAAAATTACAAATTCATATTATATTGTATATGGATTACAAATTAATTTGAATTCTATCTGGTTGTATATTAAATATAATGTGAAAGAATAGCTAAAATACTTCAGAAAGAAAAGTAAAATTGTATAATTACTTACATAAATCAATAAAGATATATGAGTAAGAGTACATAACAGGATGGCTTTAGTGGAAAAACTAACAAATACAGGACCATATGTTTATTTAAAGACTTGAATTGCATGTAGGTTTATACACAAACAAATCATTTGCCTCATATTATTCACTATAATAAACATATTTCAAAGGAAGGGAAGGGAAGGAGAAAAAGAGACATTAATATTAAATATATATTCATTTTAAGCCCCCACACACTTTTATTCATTCATTGGCTGTTAGAGTCTAAGAAAAACTGAGAGATCATCTATTTCTTTTATTATCTTTAAAATTATATTTAACAATGTAGTCATACCCTTAAGAGATGATGTGGGAAGAAAAGGAAATCTTAATAGAGGATCAAGAATATTGACGATTTTTTTTTAAGAGAAAGGGAATCAAATCTGTAAAGCAACCTCCTAGTTTTGACAATAACTTGGTTTTAATTTGTTTTACAATTTTTTTTGTCTTGTTTTATTTTTGAGTTTTGATATTGGAGATTGAACCCAGTGGTAAGCTACCACTAAGTCATGTCCTCAGCCCTTTTTAATTTTGAGACAGGTTCTTGTTAAGATGCTTAGGTCCTCACCAAGTTGCTGAAGCTGGCCTTAAACTTGCAATTTTGCTGCCTCTGCTTTCTGAGTATCTGGAATGACAATTGTTTTACCTTTTGGGGCTACATGTAAAATTTCATTTTAGAAAGGTTTTGCGCTGACAGGTCAATAAATAGGTGTGCAATTTATGGATGATAGATGGTAAATAGATGATAAAGATGTTGAACATTTCTGATCACATATAAATTTCTGATCTCTGCAGAAATTGTGATCAAAAGGGCTTACAATGATTTGTAGTAGACATCGAACTAAAAATCAACAGCATTGAAACTTGCACATATAACTTCTTTATCTAAGGAAAGCACATTTCCTGAAATACCATACTAATTGAACAGAGGCTATAACTTTTGTTAAGTCACCCTTATTCTCTTAGCTACTCTTCCATGTTCTTCAGGATCAATACATATATTTGTATATGACTTACCATATGAATTAATACATCTGTGAGCTAGTCTCCATACAAAGTGATCTGATCTGTAATTTATGTAGTGATATATTAGTATATAATAAAATATATACATATATTAATATATGCATAGTCATGTACATATATAAACCACAACAGGACAATAAATTATGCATATTTCCTCCAAGCCAGGCAGGGCTTTTTCTATTTCTTTTTGTACTATTTTAGCTATGATTTTAATGACTCTTTACTATTGTTATTGTATGACTAGATGTAAGAAATGTGGATGTTTCTAAGTGAATCAGCATATCTTTCGCAAAACAAAACCGTTAAAAAAATAATGCAATTATACTAATCTGTATGTAAATGCAGAAACCAGTGAGATATGATTCAAAATCCATATATCTTAATTAATAGTTTAATATGACTACAAAAATAATGTGTTTGAAATTATTATACATATGATACTAGCACTACTCCTGAGATAACAACAAATCCATCAATGCATAATAATTAGTTTGCTTCCTCATTGAGTAGTATTTTTTTACATAACTTTAGTAATTTACAATGAAATTCACCTTTTATGAAACAAAGTTTTACCACCCACTCTTTAGAGTGGTTCTCTCTAAAGAACAATGATCAATAATACCATATTCACTATGAAAATACACTGTGATTGCCTCAGGAGTAATGTAACCTGTGGTCCATAAATTTTAGTAGGATTTAATTTCTATTTGAGAATTTATTAGCAGTGGGCCTTAGGGAAAGTCACTTTTTTTCTCTGATAATATTTTGTCCTCTTATAATAGTAGTTGTGGCCATCAAATAAGAGACTGTATGCAGAAATACTATATAAATCATAAAGCACTCAGATATTTATTGTCGATGTCCTTGCAACCACTGGGAGTAATCAGAAAGGTATTCAGGAATGTTCCTGTTTTGTTTTTTTAACAGTGTTGAGGATGGAACCCAGAGCCTTGCATATACTAAGTAAGTACTCTATCACTGAGCTACATCCCTATACCTGGGTAAATCCTTGGTCTTGAGCAACTCTTCCAGAGGACAGTCTAATCAGACAATCGTATTTTTTGTTTATGTTTATTTGTGTATTTATTTAGGTACTGGGGATTGAACTCAGAGGTACTTCACCACTGAGCTACAGTGCAAGCTCTTTTTCTAAATTTTGAAACAGGGACTAAGTTGCTCAGGGCCTCAATTAGTTGCTGAGCCTGGCCTTGAACTTGCAATCCTCCTGCCTCAGCCTCCTGAGCCACTGATATTACAAGTATGCACCACAGTGCCCAGATGACAATCATATTTTGAGATATAACTTTGTGTAGGTGGTATGGTATGGAAAAATAGTAATATCATAAAGTGTTTTTGATAATAAAATATATTACTAGCATGATAACTTGGCATCTTCAGGCATTGCTTCTGAGACTTGCAACACAACATATAAAGTTTTTAAAGATAAAATAGTAAAATTGAAGGAGTATGTGTACAATGAGAAACATTTTTACCAAAAAGAATTATTGTTCTTATATATAACATAGTAATAATGGTACTGAGATTGGTCAGCATGAAGACGAAAGGATTGAGAGCTATGTAGTAGTACCAGGATGACTATCTTGGTCACCTTTTCTGTGCCTTTCTGCTCATTAATTTCCTTATAGGAAAATATGAGTTTTGAGCAGAAAGTCTGTTGAAGGCTCCTTCACTTTCCAAAACATGGTCATGGGGTAAAGTGAGGAACAAAACAACAAAATATGCCAAGGGTACTACATGTCTAGAGGAAGCACTGATTGCTATTCTGGGGTATTCTGATTGACTGTCAAAGTGGTCTACCTGTGATTGTCACAACTTGTGTATATCAACCTTGCTGGGGAAGCATTTAAAAATTTACTGCACACCCCTCTAGTCAGGATTTATGACTTACTAGATTTCCTGTCTTTTTGCCTCATTGTGAATTCACTAAGACACCTGCTTTTTTCCCACATTCCTGCTAGAATTTAGACCCAGCAAATGTTGGCAAAGTGAATAATGAAGGCTAAGCTTTGTAGGGATACCACATGTGAAGTATATAGGGGAAAATGCCTTATTCTGCATTGGCTAGGTAAAGGCAAGAGCTCTAACCTTTAGTTTGAGTTTTGTTTTGTTTGGTTTTCTAAACTGTGAAATTGAGATTATCAAATAACTGATGATTCTGTAAGAATAAGGGACATTTAAAAAGCTTAGCACACAGGGTAGCATCCTTTGTTTAATGGTACGTGTTTTATGGTAATGAAATAATCATCCTTAGCCAGGAATTGTTCTTGGTAATGTGTTTGTAGTAAGGCATTCCTTCCTCTCAGTAAGTACAGGAGAGAAAACAGAACAAAACCACCTGTTAAAATGCATAAGGTAATAAAACAGATATACACTTAAGAGTGTCTTTGTATTATACATTGTGCTACATATTTTCCTGAGTAGTTTAAAGTCATTGTTACTCACACCTTTTGGATAGGTTTCCAAATGAAAATGAAACCCTTGCTTGCAATTGTCCAGTTTACTTTTCTACAGAAAAAAAATAATAATCCTAAATATTTTATCATATACCTGAATCAAATAACCAGTTGAAGACTAGGAGTTTACATGCATGCTAGACTCCACTACTGAGTCTAGCATGCATGAGGCCCTGGGTTCTATCCCCAGTACCAAAATAAATAAATAAATAAGAGAGGGGGGGGGAGGGAGGGAGAGAGAGAGAGAGAACGAACCAGATGATACCACAATGTATCATTTAGCAAATATCTTCTTTAAAAGTTCAACCTCAACCTCTTTATTCAAGGAAGCATAATTTCATTACACACACACACACACACACACACACACACACACACGACATTGGTTATGTGTTATTGGCTTAGACAAAAATTATGACAAATATAAAGCATCATTATGATAAAACCATACAAGTATATTTCAGTACATTCAAAGGGAATTGAGAAAAAGTAAAATTACTCAGAAAGCAAACATAATTATATTTCTGAAATAAAATTCAAATAGGATTGAGGATTTTATTTTATAGTAAGAATTAAACTCATGGCATATACGTCTCTTGAATATTTTTTACCAATGAAACATTTTTCAAAGAATGATAAATATCTCTGAATTAAATTTTAAAAGAGAAAGTAACACAGTGGAAGTTTTTAGTGGGTTTCACTTTCACTGGTGGTTATTTCAGTTGTGAATACTGGAAATTAAAAAAAATAAATTTTGTTATTAGTATATTATAGTTTTGTGAATAATAGTGGTATTGATTTTGACATATTTACAAATGCATATAACATAGCTTGATCCATTTCAAATGTAGTATTTCCTCTTAAATTTTTAAAATTGAAAGTTAATTAATTTTAGTCATGGAATCAAATTGGTTCATAAAACCAAAAGTTAGTTCTTCCCACATACTGGGTAAAAATAACCTTCATAATTTTCTTTTAATAACTATATTTTCTTAAGTGCATTTTTAAGGTCAAACTATGGAATACAAAGAACGGGTACTGAATTTGAAAAAAAAATAATATACAAAACAGAAAAGGATCTAGACCTTTATCTACTCAGACATAGACCTTTATTCTTTTTCCTGATGAGATCCTTGAGAGGATTTCTACAGGTTTATGGAATACAAAGGAGGTCTGTGAGTGTGGTGGGAAAAGGAATCCCTTCTCCTCTATATCAAGAATGTATTTGTCATTTGAACCTGCCTCAGTCATCTGCAAGTCATGGGAAGAAGCAGCCCAAGGATAAAGCTGATCACACCCTGGAAAAGTAGAGAATTACATTACTGAGTCATTGAATTAACACATGCTACAACCCATCTCTGGCTTTGCTATTTTGTGAGACAGTAACTTTCCTATTGTTTAATTCAATTTGAGTTAAGTTTCCTGTTACTCTAAGTGAAAAACTTATACAGTTTCTTTTTGCACAGTGGGAGAACTATTACATGGATGCCTGGGAATGGGGGAGTATTCAAGTCATAATGGTACAAGAATCTTCTCAATTCACAGTGGAAATGGTAAAGTGTTTTACAAATAATATTTTACTAACAGTTAAGTTCTAATGCTTACAAATAATTAGCTTTTAACAGAATGTAAAATAATCCTTATAGTAGGGTGGCTGCTTCATCTGCATTCCTCTTCCTGTCCTAACTTCCTCTATTGCTGTCTGAAAACCATGTGCTTGGCCTTCTCACACAGGGAAGGGTTAGGTTTTAGACAGTTGTTTAGGATTTGCATGAGCCCCTTTGCTCTAAGCAGTTTCCACAAGTGAATAGCCACCTTCTATGTGGCCTGTGCATACAACCTTTTAAAGTACAACTCCAGAGATTCCCTGGGAAAATAGTCATCCAACTTCGCTCTTAATAATTCTAATAAATGCACCTTCTGATTTTTAAAAAGACAGAAAAAAAAGCTATCCAAATATTAAAGTGGGAAAGGATAAAACTTTGAAGTATTAAATATAAACAAGGATTCAAGGTTTTGAATAGAAGAAATCTTCCTAGAATTTTGTGGGTCATAAAAACATTAATTATGAGCAATTTAGCAAATGTCATTGCTAGAGCAACACAGAATCAGGCCATTTTACTAATGGTTGGCTTTAATTCATGGAAAGTTCTCTCTTATCATAAGCACAATTCTGAATTGGCTTGTCAACATTTGTCCTTTTACAATTTCGTTTAATTTAGTTTTTTGCATTGATAGACAAAATTACATGTATTCTGTGTAGAACATGATGTTCTGAAGTGTATCTTTATCATGGAATGAGCGATTGTCTTCTGAATGAGGACCTCTCTTGCCTTTTCCACGTTCCAAAGCAGCTGTCATTTTTCCCTCTCCTGATTCTTGTTTCCAGTGTTTGTGTGTTGCGGGGGGGCAGGGAAGCAGAGCATTTCTTCATTCATAGGGTATTATGAGGGTAACTTTATTCCCTTTTCCAAGAGGAATGTTTCAGAAACACAATTTGAGTTCTCTATTCACATTATCTATCCAATCACTCTCCTCCTTTCCACTCAGAAAGTGATTTTTATGGGTGAAGGCCTAAAATATCCATTCTTCTCTAATGGTCAGGGTTAATGTTCCAGAGTTGACAGATCATATATATGTTGACCTATCAGCATTTTCTCTTTCAGATCACAAGAAAACCTAAAAATAGCAGAGCTGCTCCTCAATTCTATGTGCTAAACTCACCATAAAAGACATTTTCAATCCCCTTAATTATAAGACATGACATTATCCAACTCCTTGGCCTACAAATGGATGGGCAACAGAGTTCAACTCATAGAGTGTAGAAAGTCTCCCTTCAACATTAAGTCCAAGCTACATTTTCACATTCAACTTTAACTGTAAGGTATGAGCTTTAAATAGTAAAAATGATATTAAATGCAAATCTATTCTTTATCCAAATCTTCACACTTCATCCTAATTGTCCCAGATCCTGGGATGAGTTGGGGTGTTATTTATATCTGGAAACTTTTCCCTAATATTTCCTGGTTCCTTCAGTTGTTTTTCTTTTGGGGGGGGGGCTGTTTTGTTTTTATTTACACACTGTTCTTATTCATCAACATCATGATTATTCATCTCTGAATATTCTCTGGTTTCTTTACACACCTCTTATAATGTAGCCTTACAGCACATCATGCATTAGGGAAATTTTCTTTTAATTGAATTCAGTTAGGCTCTGGTTAACATCCTGCTTCTACTGGTTACTAGATGAAAGTGAATGGGCAAGTTTATTTAATGACCTTGACACGTAGGTTCTCCATTTTAAATGTACATAAAAATATCAACCTCACATAATTGTTATGAAGTTGGAAATAGTTGACATCATTAGTAAATCACTTAACACAGTTCCTGATCTTACTATTCATAAGACATGTTAGTTTCTTTTCAGTATTCTCCCATAAAACTGAACCAACTTTAATATGCCAGACCTCACACCCTCACACATACTGAAGACACCTGAAAATGTAATACTTGCTCAGAAGATCAGAGGTAATTTTGCAGGATTGATTTATTTCCACATTAATAAATGAAAGATGACCTTTCTATTAAGAGGTTATGCCAGTTATTTTATTTAGCTTTCCATGGCTGTGACCAAAATATTCAAGAAAAACAACGTAGAGGAGAAAAAGTTTACCTGGGGCTCACAATTTCAGTGGTCTCTGTCCATACACAACCAACTCCATTATTCTGGGCCCAAGGGGAGGCGGTATAGGGGAAAGGTATAGTGAAGGTGTAGTGGCACACCCTCCACAAAACAATCTGAACTGGCTTCTCCAGAAATCTTCACCATGGCTGATTTTAGGACTATCTGCAAAAGAGTCTCTACAAAAGAGTTCAATGTAGATAAACTTCCTGTCTTCCTGTTGCCCTAATTTATTTGGCCACTAGCCTGGAAGAAATCAGCATTCCAGGTGCTGGACACCCCCTTACTAGATTTTCACAAACATGTATCCAGTATAGTAGTTTGTAGACATGTGTAAACAAGGCCTCTGGCCTTGAACTGGGCTTCACAGAGATGTCTATATTTCTAAGATAAGAGAAGTTACCAATTGGGCTCCATGGTAACAGCTGGCAGGGCCAGGAAAGAAAGGGGAGAAAAATCTCTCCCCTCCTCAGGTGTCCTTGACGGGTTAACTTGCCCAGCACAGTGAAAGAAAAAGCTGCTTTTATGTGAACTTCTACAGGCTATAAACTTCTGAGTCCCTCCCCTGACATGCTGGGTATAAAATTCTGAAACTACCTGAACTCCAGGTTCAGGAGAATGATTGATTACAGCCAAAGCTGTGCCCTCTTAACCTGGCTGCAGCCAAATAAAACTGTTTCCTGCTGTCTTCGGTGCCTTGCCTTATTTGTCCCTACAACAGAGGGAACCTGCTCCCCTCATGACAGCAAGAAAACAGAATGAGAGAGCAGGGAAGGAGCCAAATAGGAGATGAACTCTTCCAGGGCATGCTCCCAGTGACCCATGTCCTCCACCTATGCCCCACCTGCCTATAGTTACCACCCAGTCCATTCAAATTAGGATGGATGGATTAGGTTACAGCTCTCACAATCCATCTGTTCACTTCACCTCCAAACATCCCTGCATTGACATAGGCGCCTTTGGGGATACCTCATATCCAATCCATAACACCTCTCAAACATTTGTTCACTGTAACATAAAAAGCAGACAAATATAGCTTCTTTTATGAGCCCCACTTAAATGCTATCTCATCCAAGAAGGTTTAATGATATCTCCTCAATCTCAGCAGAATAAAACTGAAGCTTTTGATTTTGACATTTCTTATGCCACTGATTTCATTCTATCTATATTTTACTAAATCATGTTATTTCATAATCTGCATGCATGGTGAACTTTTGTGAAATTAGGCCTGGAACTTTGGTACTGTTCCATATTATTGTGCCGATCTAATGTTAGAATCCATTAGAGGTCAAAGAACAGTGTGGTTAAAGAGTTAATACCAAGTCCAGACTGATTCAGGGCTGATTGAGAAGTTTTCATTGTAAAACTTAAAAAAAAACAGTAGTCAGGACAAATGAAGAATGTTATAATTGCCTCCTTTGTTGTGTAGCCCTACACTGTATTGGAGGTAATGTGATTTGGCATGAAAGCTTTTAACTGCAATGATATATAAAGTTGGTGAGCAAGCCAGGAGTGGTGGCACACACCTGTAATTTTAGCAGCTCAGAAGGCCGGGCAGGAGAACTACAAGTTCAAAGCTAGCCTCAGCAACTTTCTGAGGGCTTAAGCTACTTAGTGAGACCCTGTCTAAAAATAAAAAATAAAGTGCACTGGGGATGTGACTCAGTGGTTAAGTGCCCCTGGATTCAATCCCTGGTACCAAAAATAAAAACATAGTTTGAAGGCAAGGCTGGGGTTGTGGCTTAGTGATAGAGTGCTCACCTAGTGTGGGTGAGGCACTGGGTTCGATCCTCAGCACCACATAAAAATAAATAAAAATAAAGGCATTGTGTCTACCTACAACTAAAAACACCAGTTTTTTAAAACTAAATAAATAAAAAGAAAGGTGGACAAAGGGACTACATACCTTTCTGTGAAAATGATCCATATCTTGTTTGTTTTTCAGCCATGCCCCAGATACACTCTGTATATATTAGGTAACTTCAAAGCCTCCTAATTAGATGAAGATGTTATACTTTCTGTATTTCCTGCTTTGCATCTTAAGTGCTATCTTATCCAAGAAGCTAATTAAAAATAGTATTCAACTAAAGCCAGTTGGTTTGTATCTCATGAGTCTTATTGCTATTGTGGAACCATCGATGTAGATTTGATGCTTTGGTAAGTCTACTGTAGCTTAATTTGAGTAATACCATAACCAGTGGAGCATTTACCAAATGATCTTAGTTCATCAGAATATAACTCTGGATCTCGTAATTGGTGAATGATCACAGAAAAGTTAGAGGACATAGACTTCACAATGTATGATAATCATTGAGTAATTAACATGACTACTTCATAAGATGGAAGGAATGAAAATGGATGGCCTTAAAGTCTGTGGTGCATTTTCAGTAGACTTGTGCACTCTACTGAAATTTTTTATGCAACATTTTTATGAATATGCATAATTATTTCTGAGAAGACATTCACATTTTAATGAGATCCTAAAAGGTGACCCCATAAAAGGTTAAGAGCTATTACTTTAGTTGAGAGAGAGTCTGTCTAAACCCATTTGAGAGGAATTTAGGATATTTATGAGAGAAATTACTTCTTCAATGCCTTCAGGTTATTACTTAACAAATTACTCTTAGAGTCGACAAAGTGGCTTTCATTTGTTAAAACTAAGGCTATTCCCCCCCCCCCAAAAAAAATGTCTTGTTCATCCCTGAGGAATTACTTGAACACTTTTAAGTAATACACTTTATAAGAGTCCATAACAATAGTCAATCTGTTTTATTACTTCAAAGGTCTTATCAGAGCTTCCCTTTTCTAATTCCTAGGAATTAGAAATTTCCTTCCCTCGTACAAATAGAGCATATTATTGGGTATTGGGGTGGGGGATACTCAAACCCTGTGAAAACAAAGAAAGGTTAGTTTTTAATTGACTGGTATTGTGGGCAATCTAGGTGGGTTGCACCAAAACACCACCCCCCCCATACACACACACAAACACACACACACACACCATCTAAAGATTTTCTGGTTCATGTAAGAGAGTCAAGCATTCAAAGAAGACAAACTTCACAGTAGTGAAAAACACAGATACACAGAATTTCAAAATGTTTCTTATTATGCTATTGGTTTTGGTAGTGCTATAAACCAAAAGGCAGTGTTTGGAGTTTTTTGTTTTCAACCCAGAGATTTTATATGGGAAATGTTATAGTGTCAAGTAAGATTATAACCAAACAGTAGCTGCCTGAACCAGAGAACTGACTTTTTCTTCTTCCAACAAATGTATATGTTACCTTTTGCAGCCATTTGTTAAGCCAGTGCCAAGAATTCATTATAGAATTATCCAAGCCTAATATGCAGGGTCCCAAAATGGTTGAAGCCTTTCCTGTCATTACATTCTCACCCAACTTCATTCAAAAATAATGAAGCAAATGAGATGTGACCCTTTGTCCAACATCTACTGTAATTTTATTCTAGATAGAAATACTTTTTCTCCTGACGCCCTCAAAAGGACATGTTCTCCAAACTGAGTCACCTGGCACCTCTACATGAAGTCGTGGCTGGGCCTACATTTACTGACATCAAGAGGTCATCACCTAGTATTTGCAAGGAATTGTTAGCAAGGAGGAAACAGGAGTCCTAACCTTGGGGCAAGCAGACTATATGTTTTTATTTTTGTATTGTTTCATTTTATTTGTATTTTGAAACCAAATTGAAAAAGTTTGAATTTGTCACAATCCTCAGGTCAAATAATATTCTCATTCCAGAGTCAATGGAAAACATCTCTGCTTTTATCAGTATTTATCAAATTTTATCTCCATCCACTGTTATTTCCTTTACACTGGACAGCAGATGAGCTCATTACTTCTGGGTATGATATTGTTTCATGCCTTTTCATGGTCAGTTATATCTGTAGGTCTTGAAGATAAAATGCACTATGAGTTCTTACTGATTATTTTATTATAAATTCAGTATTACCAATTTTTTTTAAGTTAGACTCATTAATCTTACAGTTGTATCTAATTTCTCCCATGCCAAAAATCACACTCTCAAAGGTATCAACATAGTTATTCATTCGATTTGTACCACAGAACAAAACAACAGTCTCAGAGTAATAATGCCAATGTTGCTACCAATTACAATCATTGAGAACCATTTTTGCATTTCTGTTTTACCCACTAATGATATACAGACAACTGCAGTAAGTCACTTGAAATAGTTTTCCTGCAGCGTGGTTATGTCACCAACTGGATATAATTTGGATTTATTTGTTTTATTTAGAATTTTAGGGCTTGCCTTTAAAATTTTTATTACATTTTATAATTACATAAAATATTCACATGGCTTCAAAGTCTAATCCAAAAACCAAGCTCTATTAAAAAATAACTGGCTCGAATGCTACACCACTACTCTATTCCCACCCTCCCTTTATATGCTACTGTTTAATTTTTTAGTTAGAGTACATCCCTCTGTTGTACTTTAAATAGAAACAAATACGTGCAGATGTGTTTGTATCCACATTTCTTAGATAAATGGTGTCATACTGTTAATGCTCTTCCTTAACTTTTATTCATTTGCTGTTCCTTCATATAATCTGGAGTCAGTGTCAAGGTATTGAACTTCCTAAGCCTTCCACATCCCTTGCCTTCCTCCATTTTCCCCATAGTGCTTACCACCTCCTACTGTTTGTTTTACTTTGAATTATTATTTTCTATCTTGCTGAAATATAAACTCATAACGACTATAATTTTTACTTGTACTTTTCCACTGATATGCATCTAAAATATATCTAATATAAAATAGGGGCTTCCTATACATTTTTAAATGAGTCAATCAATAAATACTATTTTGTTTAATGTAATGCCATATCATTCCTACTCCTTTTTTTCCCCTCTCTCTCTTTCTCCCCTACATTACCTTATCCTCCTTGACAAATTCTAGTGCTGATTTTCTGTTTTCATATTTGACTGAATCCCTGTTCTGGATGACAAAAGAAAGCGGTGCAAGCTTATCCAAGACTCACATAAGTTTTATCACTCTCCAAACCCTCTCATTCTTCTTACAACTTTCTTATGAACTCTTTTATCCTCTCTAGTAATCTAGAATATAAAGATGATAGAAATATTCAACCTTTTTCAAAATGCTTTTCTCAGAAGGTAAAGTTGCATATATGAACATCGTTGGTGACCCTATCAATGAAGCAGACACAGACCATATTTTATGCTGGCTTCCAGGAGCGCTTTTGTTGCCAAAAGCTCAGTCTTTGTCCCTGATGCCAATTCAATAAGAAGACAAAGTTTTGAGAAAAAGGGAAAAGAAGGTTTATTGTTCTGCTAGCAAAAGAGAAACACAGGGACTCCTGTACCAAAGGCTGGAATTCTGCCCATAAGGTCCTTGCTTAGCATCTGGATGGCCATCTTAAGTGATAGCCGCCATTTTAAGGAAAAAGTTTCCCTTTCCCACCCAAGGGCCTTTCTGAGAAAGGCTTACCACTACCTCCTACCAACCCAACCCTTAACCACCGGCAATAGGGTCTGCCCAGCTCTGATTCCTGAGCCTGCCCTAAAAAAATCCCAGAACCCAAGCCTGTTTTGCCTCTCTCTCCTATATATAGAGAGAGATGGCCTTAATTTGTCAACTCTGACAAATAAACTCCCGTGTGTATCTGTGCCTGGTCTTCGTCTTTCATTTCTTGTTTATCTTCTCTCTTTCCTCGTTTACCCTTCACTGCCCATCAGCAAGAACGGGACTTTTAAAGAGGTGACTCAAAGGCTACATTCCAGGGTTCTCTGCCTGGAGTTGTAATTCACCTGTTAATTTGGAAGATAGTCATTTCTGAGATCTTCTGGTAACATCCTTAAAGTCTGGATTACTTTGTTCCTATGGTGGGTGTGTACTCAGGGACAGATAACTCTGTCTAGGATGGGGAGAAAAGGTAATCCTGTTTACCATGAGTTTAGGGAGGGAGAGAGATTAGGGAGGAGCAGGGAGAAGAGGAAGGGAAAGAAACATGTCCATTTAAAAAATAAATTGCAGTGGCAGAGCAGCAAGGGTTATATTCAAAACCTAAAATGGACCATTGTAACACTTTTGGCAGAAACTGAATACAGATCCCTGTGCTTCCTCTCACCTTCAAATCACCCACTGTAAAATGCTATTTTTTGTGCTGTTCACTGGCAGGTGATAGGATTTGTGTATTTAAACCTTCATGGTTGGAGCTGGGGATATAGCTCAGTTTGTAGAGTGCTTGCTCCACATGCAAAAGGCCCTGGGTTCAATTCCCAGCACCACCAAAAAATAAAAATAAAATAAAAAATAAAAATAAATAAAACCGAAGAAGATGTGTGGAAAAAAACAATATAGGTAAACCTTCATGGCTATAGGAATGAAATAAATGGCCCCCTAAAGGACTTAAAGAATAAATTGTCTTCAGGTTCTTAGCCCCCTGTCAGAGAGGAATTTGGGATTAAAGAAAACACAGGAAAACATTTGCATATTTTTAAGGACTCAACAGCTGAGATGGGATTCCAGACTCCATGTCCTTGACTTTTTTGATTGACCCCTAGATCGTGTTTGATGAGTTAATAGAAATGGGAATTAACTTTTATCTGTAGGGAAATAATATTTTTATAGCTGCTCACAATCCTCCCTGTAAAACTGTCATTTTTACAAATGCTGTTGGCCACAGAAATACAAGTTGCATTTGCTCACAATAGTCCTAAATGCAGCACAATAAAAGCAAATACCCATGCCCTGTTCTTTACAGAGACCATTATTTCTCCATTTACATTGGTTGCACTGGTTGATAGCATTTTTATTGGTAAGATATATGTTCTTCTCCTTGTCTGTTTGCTTCCTTACCTCCTGCAACAACACAAGAACATTCATTCTCATAACTGTTAGAATATTAGCACTGTCACTGTGACCCCAAAGGAGCATACAGGAGTAGCATCCACTTCCCTTCTCTTCTCACACTCATTTACTTACAAATTCCTCCCATCCTTACACATTCACCTTTAAGTAGTAAACACTAAGTATATGCATGTACTGATCAGTACTCTAATCAGTAAGTACTTCCTCACTTGGGAACAGTCTCTGTTTATAAGGATGTTCATTAATTAACCTTTTTAGTATATTCTTCATGGTGGTGCTACTCATAGAATCTTTCCATTCTATTATGAATCTAGGAATATGTATATTAATTATCTGGGCAACTTATCTGCTAGGGTGTTAAATAAGCAGTGTGAATAAACCATGAAGCCAGACTTACTGGACTCAGCTCATGATATTGTAACTTACTAGCCTAGTGGCATTAGGTTAGTTATTTAACCTCAGGAGTTCTTCATCTTAATAAACCAATTTATACGGATGCTTGTCATAACTAGATATGTTCCCATCTGTAAATATCTTAACATATCCTCGCATCTCCTAAGTATAATGTTATTACCAGCACAAGTCATCCTTGATCCAATGTCCGAGGAATAAGGTAATAATGGCATGCACTGTTCTTCAAGATCTTACTCTCCCCACAACTTTGAAACATCACAAACCTAAGGAAATTTTAAACCTATGGAAATGCTGAATGAACCAGCAAAGATCAGGAAGAGAACATATTTATTGTCAATAGTAAGCTACCAAAGTTAGGTTGTAATATGGCAAAAGTTTTATAACTGTCATTCCAGAAACTTGAAAGACAGTAAAAAGTTTTCTTTATTGAAGAAAAACAAATACAAATTATTGCTTAACTACTACTTTTACATATGAAAGCCAAGCTGATATTTTTAAAACCTAATGTGGCAGAAGGAGAGAATTTCTGGATCCCATTTGTGACAAAAATTCTCCTTGGCATTTAGGCTCTTATATGGCAAGATGGAACCCAAGACCCTGAGAGGATTTGGTGCTTACAGGACGATCACTTACTGTCTAGACATATGATATTCACAGGATGGAGGATGACAATTTCAAAAAAAATTAAGCTTCCCAAACTACTTGGTGCACTAAAATGTACTGTGTATCTTTATTAAAACAACAATTTCTTTGGACTTTATCCATACCCTTTGAACATGAAAACAATGTATGAAGGACCTCCTCTTTAAAAAAAAAAAAGAGGGCTGGGGATGTGGCTCACGCGGTAACATGCTTGCCTGGGTTCAATCCTTAGCACCACATAAAATAAAGATGTTGTGTCCACTGAAAACTGAAAAATAAATATTAAAAAATTCTCTCTCTCTCTCTTCAAAAAAAGACTTTTTGTTGTAAAAATAATATTTACTTAATAATAAAAAATAAGCAAAGAAAGTTTAAGATTAACCAATACCAGATCACCCTGGAGGAGCTGTTGTTAGCTTTTGGTGTACACAGTCTCAGACATGCCTGTATGTGTATGGACAGAGACAAAAATAAGGAGACAAAAGGTGGGAAAGCAGCTGTAGAACATGATACTATGTTTAAAGGAGATATTAAGTCATTTCTTCCATATTTAGGAGAAAACTAAAAATGTGTTTCAATTTTAGATAATTGGGGGGGGGGAACACCAGGGATTGAACTCAAGAGCACTCAACCACTGAGCCTCTCCAGCCCTATTTTGTATTTTATTTAGAAACAAGGTCTTACTGAGTTGCTTAGCACCTTGCCATTGCTGAGGCTGGCTTTGAACTCACGACCCTCCTGCCTCAGCTTCCCAAGCCACTGCAATTAGAGATAATGTGTCTTAATCATAGATTTGTGTGTGTGTGTGTGTGTGTGTGTGTGTGTGTGTGTGTATTTGTGTGTGTGTGAAAATATTTTCTGAAATCAATCTGGAGTCATGCATGATTAACATGAAAATATCAGAACCATTAAAAATTAGTTCTCCCTTGGAGTAGCTAGACATCCCAATTTTCTCAGTTTCCTATTTCTGAGATTCCTATATGGGTTAATATTATTTTTGATTCTACATGTTGCTATGATAGTTTTGCTAGTTTTTGGACTGACTTCTATTTTCTTTGTACAGTTCTAGTGTACTTAAGATTGTCTTTCTGATTCTTTTTGAGATGGAGGCAGTTGGGAGAATGTTAGTACTAGGTTATTGTGAAGAAGTGTGAGACCAGCTAGGCTTCCCTTATCTGTGGCTTTTCCTTCTATCTGAATGTCACAGAGACAGAGGACTTTGGTAATGACCTTTACTAAAGACTCTCTAGCCTCTCTCTCAGCTTTGCAGTTTTATTCTTGCCTTTGCTTCTAATTTTATTTTTGTAATGTTTTCCTTCTTATCCCTAAGGTTTCTGCTTCTTTTCAGGCTTTTATTGTTCCTATTCAAAACCTAGTGACATGTCAAAATCATGAGCTTGTACCTATTCACTGAAAAGTATTTTGTATCTCTAGACCCCATAATGTGTTTCCCATTTACTTAACAGTATTTGGTACTTACAGGTATTTTTTAAAAAAACATGTTATGAGGGCGAGATATAGAAAAACTTTAGCAGTCATGTATTTACAAAACAAAAATAGTATTACTATTTTGTTTTATATTATATTGTAATAATTGTCAGAAATGCATTTTATATTAATAAGCTCATTGAAGAATATAATTTGCCAAAGATGGTTTCATTAATAATCTATTCAGCAAATGCTGCAATATAGTGTCTGCAATTTTGGAAATTCTTCTGTGCTTATATCCTAGAGGTCTTTGCCAGTATACCACAAAGAGCAAGTTGATTTTATTTTCATTCAACCATTTTAGGATTTTAAACTCCCTGTTATCTAGGGAGAAATAGCTTCTTTTAATAAAAGATTGGACAATTTGGATCATCTATAATGTGGAAACTCAGAAACAGGCCAAGTGCAATATTCAATTGCAGAGGTATCTGACCTTCCAAAGGAAATATATAATATGATAGTTTTCTTAGGAAAATCATTCAATTTCTATTGTTTTTACTGTTGTTTCTCCTTTTCTCCTGATTAGAAAAGAAGTTTGACTTTCAAGTTGATAATTTTGACATAGGAACTTATAGAATTAATATGTCAAATTCGAAGCCTCTATTCACAAAATGGGTAAAAAACAAACTACAAGACTATAAGGAAAAATCCAATTCTCAATTCAACATACAACTTCAAATTGCTTAATATTTATGGTAGATTATACATAGACACAATTCTCATAAGAATCTAGTGTTTGCACAAGCAATAAAAAAGTGTCTCTGGAAAGTATCAGGATAAAACACAAGCACAATCCTCTCGGAATTCCAATAGGAACAGCCAACTTGTCCTGAAGGAATAAAAAAAGGCTTCATCAAAGCCTGCAAATGGAGAGAGGCAGAAAGAATTAAAGGAATGAGGCAGGCCACGACAGCAGATAGAGTATCCCTTCACCCACCCAGGAAATGTCCTCTCTAATTACAGCTGTGACCTTTATAAGGTTCTTGAAGGTACAGCAATTGTGCATACATCAGTAGTTTTACAAGTCTTGCTGGTAGCAAGTCATATGAAACAGAATTGTAGTGGATACTATATTTTACCAGGTCACTGATTTAGAGAAGGTCTAGATTAGCCAAGGATTAAATGTATAGAACAGTGAGTTTGTGTTCTGATTTCCTCCAGTCATTTATCTTTTATTCACATGCACATACACACACACACACACACACACACACATCTGCAGTGTAGACATAAATGTCTTTTTCCAGCAACTTTGTGGAATATCTCACTTCCCAGATGCCTAGTAATCCAAAATATGGTTGAAACACCTCAAAAAAGCTGCCTCCTGGGCTGGGGCCATCGTTCAGCAGCAGGGCGCTTGACTCGCATATGTAAGGCACTGGGTTGGATCCTCAGCACCACATAAAAATAAACAAATAAAATAAAGGCATGCTGCCCATCTACAACGACAAAAAAAAATTAACAAAGGCTGCCTTCCATAATTTTGCTATGATCTAAAGCAAGTTTTTAAGTTCTATATGACATTAATTAACGTTGCTTGTATTCCTGGTGCCTGGAAGACAATGAATCATCAATAAAATAGTTGTTGAATGAATAAAAGATTCATAGATTGATTGGCAGCCCATTTGGTAAATCACAGGAGGAATAACGATGCCCATTTTATAGAAAAGATCACAAAGAGAGGCTTAATGGTTTGTTCACTATGGTAAACTTAAGCTGTCCACTTCTCTAACTTGCATTCATTTTACCATAGGAGCCACTGATTTTTTTCCTGTTGTAAAATAAAAAGTTCTATAAGGAATATTTTAAAAAGTATCCCTTTCTCTGGACCACAAATGCATATTCTTAATGTTTTCTAATGACATTTGACCAAGGTTACTGGCCTATACATAGTATTCCTAAACTTCTTCAGTGTCATTCCGTAGGGAGCACTGTATCCATTTCACAGCTACAGAGATTATTTCTGGGCTATTCTCCAATTTTTCAGTAAGGTAAGAGTTAAAAGGACCTGTCTTCTATAAAGGATCTACTATAACCTGGAATAAAAAAGGGCCTCAGTCACAATTATATTTAGATCAATGTGTTTTATTATTTTTTTCATATTAAAGTATAATGAATCATATCCTGGTTAATTTCTTAATGCATTTCATCTTATACCTCCCACTGTTTGACAATATTCTTCTGGTCCCCCTTATGAACTTATGAAATGGCAAGTTTTTCAATAACTTTAATTTCTCTTTCATTTCCTATTTGGTTTTCAATGTGTCTAATGCAAAAAACCTAAGACTCTGCCAGTTTGTCCAACAACTAATAACATTCATGAAACTGTTAAGCTGTTTGGTCATCGTTGTATAAAACACACAAGATAATTTGGTGCATTTTATGTCTCTCATTTGTCTAGTTTCAAGGATAGTGTATAGATTATCCAGAAATTCCTGCCATAAATGAAGATTTTAGGGCTTTTACCTTGACTTATCAACTAGCTTGGAGTGGTAGGGGAGAACATACTATCTGCTTTAAACAAAAATCTGGAGATTAACTAATCATCAAAATAATCTGTAATGCATTCGAAAGTTCATATATAGCGCTTAGTCTCCAGAGACTTTGATTCTAAAAGTTGTAGATGAGCTAAAAAATCTAGTCTGAGAGAGTTGAAACTAGACTGGTGAAATACCACCACAATTGAAATTGAATTAAAAATTGTCGGTGGGGAATGGACAATAGAAGAGAGAGTTGGCTGCCCCTAAGGTTCCACTGTGAATGTCATGGAAAGCCCCAATAGCAAATAAAATAAAAGGGTTTTGGAATATAATATCAAAGCTATTATCAGTGAGTGTTACTAGGATGAATAGCATGGCAGCTTCTTTCATGTTGTATTTTTGCCAAAGTTGATTATCCACTTCTCCTCAGAGCCCAAAGTCACTGGAAGTAAATCCCATTATAGCACAGGGTTCATTGTCCCCCAGGTGTATGTTGACGAAGGACATTTTCTGGTCAAGAATTCATTCGGTAGCTTTGCTGTATCCACACAGGAAATGGCTGTGACCTTTCCGGTCCATAAGGTGATGCATTTTGACAGGCGGCACAGAGCCAGTGCCTCCAACCACATGGCACAGACGACCGCACACTGTTCTCCCGAGGCGAGCTGTTACTCATGGCATTTAATCACATTCAGCAGGTCTGGAGCTGAACGTCATTCAGAATATCAGAAAGGCAGAAAGGCTGTTCTGCTCTTCAGTGGAAATCCTGTGCAAGAAGCAATGTTCATAGCTGGCTGCTTATTTAATGGATGTAAAATCACTTCCAGAAATGTCATCCCCTTCTGTCTCTGTACCTTCCACCACATCCAGCTCCAGCTTCAAACATTAATTTTGATTTGTCAGAAATGACAGAATTTGTTTTAAAAAATTACATGCCTTCTCTGTTCCACATTATATAGAGAAAAGTAAGTCATGGCTTCTGACTTAAGAAAACTTATGATCTATGTGGAGTACCAGCAGTACTGCAGATTTCCTACGGATGATGTCCATACCCTCTAGTGCTGCTGCAACCTATGTTCTCCAAAATCATCTCCGTTTTGCCCAAAATGAGTGACAAAGCATGTCACCTTCACTAGTGTCCCCACACACACGTACACACGCACACGCGCGCGCGCACACACACACACACACACAATTGCATCATAAATTATGGTAGCTTAGCCACAATCCTGGAGGTTTATAGTGATAATGAGGAGACACATCACACATTACATGAATTCCTACTCTCTAGAATTATCTCCCCTATTTTCTCTGTCCTTTCTTTCTCTCTTAAGCAGCCTTATTTATCAAAAACAATGTGGATTCCTAATTTCCTGATCAAAGAAATTCAGTTAGATATCCATGGCATCAAATTTCAAATGCTACCTGAAGTTATTTATCTAAGTTTTTTTTTTTAAAAAAAAAACATACAGTTTTCTTCTCTAAGGGAAATCTAGTGAACAAGTTTCTCTAACACCAGTTTCTCTAACACAAGTTTCTATTTTTGAAACAACATGGATAAACACAGAGACTATAATTAAGTGCTAAATCATGTGGTGTAACAAAAGTCTTGTGTAGATGATAAGATTGAAAAGATCAGGCATGACTGAAATATTTAAGAACTTGATGAAGTACTCTTCCAATGCATATTATGATTTAAGAAAGTAAGGCTTATTTTATACTACAACTCTTGGTTATGTTGGCTTCTGTATTAAACAATAAACTTACTAAGGATGGACTCTATTCCTACATCAATATTCTATATCACCAAGACTTTTCATTAGTGAACGATTAAATAAGCAGCCAGTTATGGTGATGTGCATAGTGTTAGCGGTGCAGATAAGGAGATCTGGGTTTCAGCTCCTGGTCTAACTTGATCCAGTAATATGACCTTGAGTGAACAAGTTAGCTGTTTAGACCATCAGTTTCCTTATTTGGAAATAGGGAATATCAAACTCTGGCAGACAGACTTTGTAGGATTGCTATGGTCATCACAAGTTAATGTTTTGCTTTATTATTTATTTAATTTGTGTGTGTATATATATATACACACACACACACATATATATATACATACATATATATGTATGTATATATATATATATATATACATACACACACACACACACACACACACATATATAATGAGAACATGATATAGCCAAATATTGTGCTTGGAACTCAGGAAAAAATGCTGAATAAAATAGATATTATCACATGTTTTTATTGTCTAGTTTAGCAAATTTCTGCATGTAGTGCAAAGTTCTGGATAATTTATGTCTCTGTATTTTGTTTCCATTTTACTCATGGTATATTTATTAGCACCCATCATGTGTAAAACATTATTTTAGGTAATAAGGACTTAAAAATATAGAAGAGGAAGTTCCCATTGAGCTTTACCCCATTTATATCTATATTATCTATAACTGAAGAATTCCTACAATAATATGAAGCTAAATAAAGGAAGAATGCAAGATTGAGTAATAAAAACATTTAATTATTTCAAGAAGACAGGATGCAGGCTTAATAATGTCAACAGAAGCATAGCTCTTTTTCTTTGCAAATATCATCTATAAAGGAAGCTGGAAATACTTGTATTGGCTTAGGAAAATCATGATTCATCCCTTGGGACTGAAAAAAATTGTTTCTACCAACAAAATTGGCCAGAAAAGAATATAGAAATGGCTCACACACAGCCAACTAACACTATCTGTCATAATATCTGTATCTTTTATGTATTATTTAAAACCAACATGGTAACACTTTAATTTATACAAATATTTATTTTGTGCTGGGGAGAACCATCCTTGTAGAGTACAGTTTCTGGTCTATAAGTCCTGTGTTTATCTTTCTGTAATTTTTTGTGTTTCTATGACCAGATATTGTCTTTAAACTTTAAACTAAAGTTGCAGAGAAATCTGATTTAATGACTGATCTGGATTTAACTCCTATTGACCTTTAGATGGAACACATGGACTTCTGAAGGACCTATCCATGGTGCTGACTAGATACAGCAGTTATAACACATAGTGCACCCACTGGATTCCTACACTGTATTTTAGAGATGGTCTCAGAAAAGGAGGTGATATGTAATCTAAATTCATCAAAAGCAAATCATTTTGCCATGTGTGTCCCCTTATATTTTTTAAGAATGTTTTATGTCTCATTTTATCCATAAAATATTTCTATGAGGTCAAATGGAAAACATGTTCCTACTTTTATGGGTGAGGTATATGAAACAGAGGTTTCTAAGTGTATTTTCCACAAATATATATCAGTGTCAGTAGGATACTATATTAATCATGGATCTGGATGAAAGAATTCAGTAGCACTTCAAGCTTACGATTATATTTGTTCAACGTGGAAGTTGACAGTCAGGGAGCTGAGATAATAAAAATTCTTTAGAACTAAGTAACAACCATATGATGCAATATTACACATCCATTAAAAAGTAATTTACTGAAACAACAAAGTAAAGATCATGAAAAAGGTAAAGTTAAAAACAGTCAAGAAATACAAACATGCCTGTTATATTAATTCAACTTTTTAAATGCATATTATATAAAAACATACACCAAAGACTAGAAATAAAATCACCAAATTATTAATAGTGATAATCTCTGGGTTGATAGAGAAACTTAATTTTTGTTTTTCATCTTTTGGTGTGATTTCTAATTTTCCTATACTAAAAATATATTAGCTTATGCAACTGACCTTTATAAAATATTAATGGGGAGTGTCAAGAGGCAAAAATTAAGCAAGCCACACTATTATCATATTTGCCAACTCTATGTCATGCTTCATGTCATCTTTGATTATGTCTTAAAAATGGAACTCGCTCTTCAGCAAACTCTTAAAACAAGGAAAGAATGTCTTAACATTGCTTACACTTTAGCTGAAAACTATTAGGTATCATCTTCTCCTTGTGGCCCTATCTCCTCGGACTTCTGTAGATTTACCAAACATTTTAAGATAGTCAGCAAAGTATGTCCATTGATCAAGGCAATGCTTCACATTTCTACAACAGGAAAAGCCACTGGGGGTGATGCATTCACAAACAATTTCCCAGGACATAATAATTTTCTTATGCCTTAAAATTTCTACTATTGAAAATAAAATAAAATTATGCCCAATAAAAAGAGATATACCAACAATGTCTTCAACAAAACAAGAATGCACATAAATACAAAACCATAAAATTAAGAAAAACTTTATACTAAGAAATTTTAAAGTCTAATTCTTTAATGTCATAGTTATTAAAAAAAACTGGCATCAACCTTTACTCTGAATAGTCCTTTATTTAAAAATCTGATTTAATGGTCATGTCTTTATCTAGTTTTCATTATAAAATAATCTTGCAAAATATTCTTATTTCAAGATCTTCAGGAAATGTGATTTTTCTAGCAAGAATAGGAGATAACAAAGTCATAGAGAATTTAACACCTATGCAAACAAAGCAGGTGACTATTATGGAGATTGGCATGAATGCTAACCTTCATTCCCACAATAGATTTGGCTGAACTAGCACTTTTCTGCTCTGCACAAGGTCTTCACATGTATGATTTTTATGAATCACCTTAATTTGGAATGAGTGGGCAGTAGGTTTTCCTTGCAGAAAAATCCTGTATAGAAGAACTAAAAGGCTGTCTATCTCTTCCAGTGTCAAATAAAACCCAATAGCAAAACTTGAAGATGTGTAAAGGGGCCAGCTCTTTAGATGTACTTAAATTTCAAAGTTACCTTCTGTAAAACATGAGCTTAAAATGAAATCACATTCTAATGTACATTCATATATTTTATATCTGAAGAAAAAATGATTATACAGCTACAAGCCATTAGTTAATAAAATTAATGGCAAAAACCCTTGGCAGAAATTGACAGGAGCCTGGATAAACATCTTAAATAAGAATCCCACTAGGTGCCACACTGGTATTCCAGGACTGGTTAGTAATAGGATGTCAGCAAATAACATGTCTTCACTAAGGAGAAATGTGCCTGTTATGTTTTGTTTCTTCTTAAATTTCATGCCACTAAAAGGATCATACGATGTGTGGTCCCAAATTAAGGAAAGTAAGCACTATACAAGGGGTTATTTTCTTAAATAATTTTGTTAATTTGGCTCTATATGAATTATTAAGGAAAATAAAAGGGGAAAAACATCATATTGTTTAAATAACTACCCAATTTACAATAGCCTCAAAAAAATACTTAGGAATCAACTTAATGAAAGAGGTGAAAGAATTCTATAATGAAAATTGCAAAATGCTAAAGAAAGAAATTAAAGAAGACCTTAGAAGATAGAAAGATCTCCCTT
This sequence comes from Ictidomys tridecemlineatus, assembly GCF_052094955.1. Classification (NCBI taxonomy): domain Eukaryota; kingdom Metazoa; phylum Chordata; class Mammalia; order Rodentia; family Sciuridae; genus Ictidomys; species Ictidomys tridecemlineatus. The sequence continues at coordinate 88,957,075 of NC_135488.1, read as the reverse complement.
GTTCTTGTATAAGAAGAATTAATATTGTCAAAATGACCATACTACCAAAAGCACTATACATATTTAATGCAATTCCAATCAAAATCCCACTGACATTCCTCATAGAAATAACAAAGGGAGTCCCAAAATTCTTCTGGAAAAAATAATAGTCCCATAATAGCTAAAGCAATCCTTAGGAGGAAGAGTGAAGCAGGAGGCATCACTATACCAGAACTTAAACTATAATACAGAGCAATAGTAACAAAAATAGCATGGTATTGGTACCAAAATAGAATTGTAGACCAATGGTACAGAATAGAGACAAAGGCACTAAAAACATACATTGGAGAAAAGATAACTTATTCAACAAATGGTGCTGGGAAAACTGGAAATCCATATGCAACAAAATGAAATTAAACCCCTATCTCTCACCATGCACAAAACAACTCAAAGTATATCAAGGACCTAAGAATTAAACCAGAGACCCTGTGCTTAATAGAAGAAAAAGTAGACCCAAATTTTCATCATGTTGGACTTGGTCCTTAAGAAGACTCTGATAGCATAAGAATTAAAATCAAGAATCAAAAAATGGGATGGATTCAAACTAAAAAGCTTCTTCTCAGCAAAAGAAACAATAAGTGAGGTAAATAAAGAGTCTACATTTTGGGAGTAAATTTTTTAACACACACACATAAGCTAGAGCACATAAAGAACTCAAAAAGCTAAGCACCAAAAAAAACAAATAACCCAATCAATAAATGGGCCAAGTAACTGAACTTGTAGACCAATTGTACAGAATAGAAGACACAGAGACAAACCCACATAAATATGGTTATGTCATACTAGACAAAGGCACCAAAAACATTAACTGGAGAAAAAAAGATTTAACAAATAGTGCTGGCAAAACTGGAAATCCATATATAGCAAAATGAGATTAAACCTCTATCTCTCACCCTGCACAAAAATCAATTCAAAGTGCATCAAAGATTTAGGCACTGGAACAGAGATTCTGTGCCTAATACAAGAAAAAATAGGCCTAAGTATGTTGGCTTAAGATCTGACTTCCTTAACAAGACTCCTAAAGCTCAAGAAGTAAAATCAAGAATCAATAAGTGGGATGGATTATAATTTAAAAAACTTCTTCTCAGCAAAGGAAACAACCAATAACATGAAAAGAGAGCCTACAGACAAGAAGAAAATTTTTACCACATGCACCTTTGATAAAGTGTTAGTCTCTAGGATATATAAAGAACACAAAAAAACACCAAAAAAATAAAACCCCAATCAATAAATAGGCTAAGGAACGGAACGGACACTTCACAGAAGAAGAAATAAAATTGATCAACAAATATATAAAAACGTGTTTAACATCTCTAGCAATTAGAGAAATGCAATCAAAACTACTCTAAGATTTCATCTCACTCCTGTCAGAATGGCAATCATCAAGAATCCAGGCAACAATAAATGTTGGTGAGTAAGTGATGGAAAAGGTACACTCATATATTGTTGGTGGGACTGCAAATTGGTGGAACCACTATGGAAAACAGTATGGAGATTCCTCAGAAAACTTGGAATAAAACCACCATTTGACCCACCTATCCCACTCCTTGGTTTATACCCAAAGGACTTAAAATCAGCATACTACAGTAATGAAGCCACATCAATATTTATAGCAGCTCAATTCACAATAGCAAAACTATGGAACCAACCTATGTGTCCTTCAATAGATGAATGAATAAATAAAATGTGGTATATATACTCAATGGGATATTACTCAGCTTTAAATAAGAGAGACATTATGGCATTTTCCAGTAAATGGATAGAGAGTGTCATACTAAGCAAAATAAGCCAATTCCCAAAAAAAACAAAGGCCAAATGTTTTCTCTGATAAAAGGATGCTAATTCACAATAAGGAGGGGGAAATTAGAGAAGAATAGCATTAATTTAGATTAGGTAGACAGAAGTGAAGGGAGGAGAGGGGAGGAGTGTGAGGATAGGAATGATAGTAGAATAAAACAGACATATTTCCTGTATGTATATACGGGACTGCATGACCAATATGATTCTACAACATGTATATTCAGAAAAAATGAGAAATTATATCCCATCTATGTATGATATATTTAAGTGTATAAATTATTTCACTGTCATGTATAATTAGAACAAGTTTTAAAAAGTAATAAAAAACTACTCTAATGTTTTATCTCACTCTAATAAGAATGACAGCTATTAAGAGTACAAACTACAATAAGTGTTGGCAAGGATGTGGGGGAAAAGGCACACTTATCCATTGCTGGTGGGACTGCAAATTGGTGCAGCCATTATGGAAAGCAGTATAAAGATTCCTTGGAAAGCTGAGAATGGAACTACCATTTGACCCAGCTCTCCCACTCCCTGGTTTATATCCAAAGGACTTAAAAATGAGCATATTATAGTGACACAGCCACATCAATATTTATAGCAGCACAATTCACAATAGCTAAACTGTGCAACAAACTTACGTGTCCTTCAGTAGATGAATGGATAAAGAAAATGTGATATATATATATATATATACACACACACAATGGAATAATATTTAGCATTAAAAGAGAATAAAATCATGGCATTTGCAGGTAAATGGATGGAGTTGGAAAATATAACGCTAAGTGAAGTTAGCCAATTCCAAAAAACCAAATGCGAATGTTTTCTCTTATATAAGGATGCTGATTCACAATGGGGATGGTTGGGGGGAGCATGGGAGGAATAGACAACTCTAAATAGGTCAAGGGGAGGGAGGGGAAATGAGGGGGAATGGGAGTAGGAAATGCAGTGGAATGAGATGGACATCATTACTCGCATAAGTACAAGTATGAAGACACAAATGGTATGACTCTACGTTGTGTACGACCATTGTGCTATAAATGTGTAATATAAAATGTATTTTGCTGTCATATATAACAAATTAGAATAAATTTTAAAAAGAACAGGTGAGTTTTAAATTCATCATAAAAATAAATCTTTTGTTGAAAGTTTAGCAATTAGTGTCAAAACTTATCTAGATTCCTCAACACACAGCATCTCCAGCATCCATACCCTTCATTTACTAACTTAGTGCTTTTTCCCTCATTGATTTTGTTTAGAATTTCAGAATTAACAAAGAGGATGGTGTGGGTATTTGCCTTCAAAGAACTCCTGCATTTGAAATGCTTTATTGTTTCTTAAAATACTTTATCTAGATAGAGAAATGATTTCAGGTGTATCACTCTCTTATACTGATCTTATCTTGCTGCCACTATTGCCACATGGACACAATTTTCCATTTAAATTAAAGCTACAATCTCAGACTAAGCAATACAAATAATATATACGCATTCTTTCTAATCTCTGTTTCATGAAATTTTATTAATCTTTTAATACTAGTATGTAAATTTAATGTAGAGTGTAAAGCTTGTGTTTTGTAGAATCCTTTGGCTTAATAGCTATTTCACTTCAAACTTTTCTGTTTTACATTGAGGTATTTAACATTTTTAAGACTTTCTATCCTATATGGAACTGTAGCCCAACAATGATAATGGATTCCACTGCCTCACACCTACCACCAGAACTACCACCAGAACCACCACCAAAACCAATAGGAGTGAAAACTTTCCTAAAATGTCTTTATTCTAAGATGTTCAATAACATGGGGATGGTGCTTATTTATGAGCATTCATTTTTGTGATCCCAAAACTTCTCATATAACTTAGACAATGAAAACTGGCCTTCCATATAGATGAACTGAAAGAACTTACTTTCATTTATTATTAAAATTAAATTCTATGTAAAATCTTTTATTTATTGAATATAAGAGAATTTATGTGACAAAAATTTTGGTTCTTAGCTATGGGAGATTTTATTACTTATCTCATAAGACACAAATACATTGTGGTTTCTGCTTATTGGGAGCTATCAGATAAAAAACAAAACTAAGAGAGTAAAACTTTCTTTCCTTTTTTGCAAAGTTACTTAAAATAATCATGCTAAATTAAAAATATTCCAAGAATATAAAAGCTAAATGGTGATTTGTTTGACATGATAAATATGTAGCTGATTCTGGTCTACTTCACAAAAATATTGTAGTCCTAGAGAGGCTGACTATTTTCACTAAATGATTTATTTACAGAAAGGTAAAGTACTATCCTTATTCATATTCACTCTTAGCCATTATATACTGCTTACTTAATATATATGGGTTTTTGTTTGTCTTATTTTGTACTAGGAGGGTGTAGTGGTCAGGGATAGGGAAAAGGAAGTCAACAGGTACAATGTTTGAAGGAATTTGTTCTCTGGCACACCAGAGTGAATATAATTAACAATAAGCACATTAAAATCACTTTACAGATTCAATGCAATTCCCATCAAAAATCCCAATGACATTCCTTGCAGAAATAGAAAAAGCAATCATGAAATTCATCTGGAAAAATAAGAGACCTAGAATAGCTAAAGAATCATAAGCAGGAAGAGTGAAATTGGTGGTGTCGTGATTCCAGATTTTAAACTATCCTATAGAGCAATAGTAACAAAAACAGCATGGTGCTGGTACCAAAACAGGCGGGTAGACCAATGGTACAGAATAGAGGACAAAGACAAATCCACAAAATTACAACTACCTTATATTAGAAAAAGGTGCTAAAAACATTCAGTGGAGAAAGAATAGCATCTTCAATAAATGGTGCTGGGAGAACTGGAAATCCAATATGCAACAAAATGAAATTCAATCCCTTTCTCTCACCATGCACAAAAGTCAACTCAAAATGGATCAAGGAGCTAGGAATCAAACCAGAGTCTCTGTGTGTAATAGAAGATAAAGTTGACCCTAATCTTCATCATGTGAGGCAAGCCCAAAATTCCTTAATAAGACACCTATAGCACAAGAGTTCAAACCAGGAATCAACAAATGGGATGAATTCAAACTAAAAAGTTTTTTCTCAGCAAGAGAAATAATATATGAAGTGTATAGGGAGCCTACATCCTGGGAACAAATTTTTACCCCTCATACATCAGATAGAGCTCTAATCTCTAGAGTATATAAAGAACTCAATAAGTTAAACAACAAAAAAACAAATAACCCAATCAACAAATGGGCAAAGGACCTGAACAGACACTTCTCAGAAGAGGATATACAATCAATCAACAAATACATGAAAAAATGCTCACCATCTCTAGCAATCAGAGAAATGCAAATTAAAACTACTCTAATATACCATCTCACTCCAATAAGAATGGCAGCCATTATGAAGTCAAACAACAATAAGTGCTGGCGAGGATGCAGGGGAAAAAGGTACACTCATACATTGCTGGTGGGACTGCAAACTGGTGCAGCCAATTTGGAAAGCAGTATGGAGATTCCTTGGAAAGCTGGGAATGGAACCACCATTTGATCCAGCTATTCCCCTTCTCAGACTATATCCAAAAGACCTAAAAAGAGCATACTACAGGGACACAGCCACATCAATTTTTATAGAAGCACAATTCACAATAGCTAGAATGTGGAACCAACCTAGATGCCCTTCAATAGATGAATGGATTAAAAAAAATATGGCATTTATACACAATGGAATATCACTCAGCACTAAAAAATAACAAGATCATGGCATTTACAGGACAATGGATGGCATTAGAGCAGATTATGCTAAGTGAAGTTAGTCAATCCCTAAAAAACAAATGCTGAATGTCTTCTCTGATATAAGGGGGGTGACTCAATATGGGATAGGGAGGAGAGCACAAGAAGAAAACTACCACTAAATTTGGAAGACAGATGGGAGGGAAAAAGAGGGAGAAGGGGAGTTGCACAGAATATGGAAGGAGAACCTCATTGTTATACAGAAAGCATATATGATGTTGTGATGAGAAAAAGAAAAAAAAGTGTGTCACATTAGATTGGATAGAGAGAAAGGATGGGAGAGGAGGGGAGGAGTAGGGGGAATAGGAAGGGCAGCAGAATAGAATAGACATTATGATTGATGTATGTACATTCCATGTATGTATTATATGTCAAAATACATTCTGCTGTCATGTATGGCTAAAAAAAATAAAAATAAATCATATGGCTAAAAAAAAGAAAGAAATATTAAAAAAGAAACACTGGAACTTTTCTCTACATATAAATGTAAAATGTGACAATGAATACAAAATATAAAAGGACATTTAATCTATTAAACTTATGATGCATTAAATAATATAGTTATATAAAATTGATATATGTGGTCGTTAATAAAAACATTAAGAGACTAAAAAAAAAAAACAATAGCACATTATCCACCTCAAAAGTTAGAGGAGAGGATTTCGAATGTACTCACCACAAGGAAATGATAAAAGTGTATGACACATTTTAAGATACAGATATCTCTCTTCAGCAGTCATGAGTCTCAATCACATTATCAGCTCTGGGAACCCTGCACAAAGTTAGGGATTCCCAGCCATGACTGATTTATAATCTAGAAGTTAATCAGCTGAGACAAATCACAAAAAATTGCGGGGTGTGGGGAAGAGGGAAGGCATTACCAAAGGAAATAAAACCAATTTTAAAAGTAACCCACTAAATACTTTAGAAAGAAAAAGAAGCATGTAGAGTCTTGGAAGAATTTCTTCTTCTAGAATATAAGCCTGAGGATAAATGCCTGTGACCAGCATTTTTATTTTGACTTGAGCTATAGTTTTAGATCAATATGGCCAGGTAATTGCTCAGCTGTGCTCTATTACATTGCAACTAATACAACAATGCTAAATATCAAACAAGAATTTTTGTCCTCCTCCAGTAAAACAGTATCTTACTAACTCCATGATTTAAGCATCCATAGTAAACAAATAGAACTTTATGGAGGGCGGAAAAAACTCCTTAAGAATCTCTTCCTGCTACCCAATCTGCACATTATGCATTAGAAATCAGAAAAAGTTCACACCTCTGAATTTGAATCATAAGCAGATTGTACAAGAAATGTGTCGCATTACTGGCTTCAGGAAGAACTTTAAATTCCTGCGGCAAAATATAGCACTTCTGTCAGTTTCAAATACCTCATAACTGCATGTTAATTTCTCAGGGCTCAAGGAGGCTTTGCCAACTTCGTGTCACTAATCCTGGCAGTTGGACGGTTGTCATAGCTGAAGTATTTTCATTTACAATCCAGAGGGGTTAGCTGATTGAGGAAGAGTGGGCCAGGTTGAGGGATCCTGGGGAATAGAAGTCAGGTGTCCTGGGTGGAACCCAGGCAGGGTTTCAGGTAGCTGATGTTTGACACCAGTCCAATGCTGTGACTCCTAGTGTCCTCGCCATCAGATCCCATAGTCTCAGTTTCCACCTTTGAGAGAAACAGGCTTGCGAAATAGATGTAAAGTTTAAGTAAAGATCAAGAATGGAAAACACCCTTTGAGAAGGGAGCCATCTTTGGCTCTCTCTCTTCCTTCCTGTTTTCTTGAGGCTCTGGCCCACCCCTAACCCTCCAAGCCTGTTTCCATCAGAATTAACATATTTGCTTCAATCACTTTCAATTATTTTTTTTAACCCAAAATTTTGCAGTTTGGCAAAAAAACCATTATAACAGTGTCATTAATAGACATTCCAAGAATAAGAAAAATTCATTCTGAAAGCTGTTAATGACGCCAAGATGACTTTGTGGGCCTGGTATACCTGCCATGGTATATCTGCCTCCCTTGCTACAGTCATATGATATCATTTGTGTAATGCTGCAAAACTCTTTTTCATAGTTTTTTTTTCTTCAATTGCTTTCCCCCCCCCCCCACTGAACTGTCTAGTGGTAGAGCTGGACTAGAATAATAACTTCTCAAGGCAAAGATGTTTAGTAGGTATGGAAGGGAAGCTTCATCGTTCCCTGAATACATAAAAATATTGCAAAACCCACTCAATAGAATATAGTGCATTATCCCAGGGAACAACAGAATACAAGTTAGCTGAAAAATGAATACAGAGGAAGAACAAACTTATGGTAATATATAAGTGTATTTTACCCCTCAGGTAAGTTTGCTTCAAGTAAGCACTGAGGCTCAGCATGCAGTAGCTTATACATGGAAGGGTTGGTATTTGAATCTAGAATATCTGATTTCCAAATTCCAGCTCCTTATGATATGCCACATTGCCTTATTCACAATCAGTAATTCTCCAAATGAGATTCTCATTATTAAATTACCAATGAATAGTTAGTTATCAAGTGCAGTCCAGGCACTGCGTAGGATTTGAAGCGGAGTATAAATAAAAGAAGCAAAGTCTAGAACCCAAGTTTTTTATTTATAAAAAATATTTTTTATTAAAGTTTTATATACTTTAGTAGAACTCATAATACCACAATAGAAAGAATATCATTAATATCTATGTCAAGATTATTTTCTGTTAAATAGGACAGACTGACATTCACAGAGTGTATTAAGAAATAAAAAAAAAATAACAGAGACCCCCAATACTTTGACCAATGTGAACTCTACATACAAAGTGAGTTCTACATACTTTTTGTCAGTCTCTATCTCTTCTTGTTCCTGTCTTGAGGTGACAGTAAGGCAGTGCTATTGATAGTGCCTCAACTGTACACACAGTAAACTAGCAAACGTGAGAATCACTGCTTAGTGTATTTAGACCAATTATTTTGAACAAGTTTTGAAAATAAAAAAGAAAGACAAATCAAGAAATGACCTTGAGAAGAACAGTGATGAAACTTTAATGAGGACAATGCCTAAGGCTACTTTTCAGTGCCACTAAAACATGCAAATCTGAGAGCATGCATCTGGAAAATCCTTGTGGAAGTCACAGTTGTAGATCATTTTGAAATGTAGGCTTTAGGCAGAGGTGACACTTTTAGGACCATAGTCTATTACAATCTATCCAAGTTTTCTGCCATTGCATGAAATTCTACGTGAAAATTGAATTGGCAATACCTTAATCAGACCACTTAAAACAATATTGGTTTTATTAATATATTATTAGAATTAAAATATAAATTCTAACACATAAATATATTTTAAAAATATAACCTTTCTCTCTTAATCTAGAATTGTGATATCAAGTGGGAAAAGAAGCAATTACTTACAGAAAGAAATTGCCAGACTCAAAATAAGATAGGGAAATACTTTTTGAGAAGTTAGTTACAAAATATCTAACAAAACCATATCTTTAGAACACTAAAACTGGTTTAATTGCCAACATCAGTTTCCACATTCAATCATTCAGTCAAATATTTTCCATGGAGAATTTAGAAAACAAAATATAGTCTCAGTGGTAACACAGGAAAGTTTGTCAGTGAACCTGAAATATAGTTTGAGCTATGAGGCAGCTAAGTAAATACTCTTTCCTGAGGAAAGACGGAAATTCTTTTCTGAGCAAGGCTAGGAAATATTCATGGGTAAAACTGTCACTTCTTAATATTAAAAGACAAGACTGACAGTGGATTGAACATTGATTAGTTGGCAAAGACAATGAAGCAGAGTTGGTTCTGACCCTAAGAGAGACAGGAGGAAATGGGATGTCTGTAAGAACCTGAACAGGAAAAGCTGATGCAGTAAGTTCACACTAGTTCCTATTAACCTCACCCCCAGCTCCAACATACACCAAAACTGGGTCTGGAGCAAGCAAATGTGTGCCCACAGGTCACAGTTCTACAGGGCTATGAGGTACGTGTGTTCCTTTGCGTGCACACATGCATGTTGAATGCATGCTGAGGAGTACAATATCATGGTGATTATAAAAGTGGACAAATTATAAAGCAAACTATCTCAATAAGAATAGAGGAGATGGACTTTTTTATTTCCAGTTATAGTCCCATGCATGCATATCTCTAATTATGTACTGGGAATCTTATTTGACAAAAAGAATCCTTTAATGATAATTTCTCTGCCCTAGTTATAGGTCAAACCTTCTTTACAGCAAAGGGTTAATCCTGATGATTGATCATGCCTAGAAATGCTTAATGTCACAGAGAATGGGTCGATTCTAAGAATACATCCAAATTTCAGTTATTACATAAAATTACACATTTAGTACTTTGGTAGATTTTTATTACAGTTGTGTAATAAAGATGTACAGGAGTAGAATTTCCTACTTTTTGAAAGTCATTCTCCCAGTGATGTATTAAAATCAACAGAAATAATCAAGTATGTATAGAATGATCAATGAACCACACTTCAAATAAGGCAGCACCATTACCTCAAGCAAACAAATACTTTGGACTAGACAAAGGGGAATGAAGGGAAGGGAAGGGGAATGGGAACAGGAAAGATAGTATAATAAATAGGACATTACTTTCCTTTGTGAATACACAACCAATGTAATTCCACATCATATACAACAAGAAGAATGGAATTTGTTCTCCAAGTATGTATAATATGTCAAATGCATTTCACTACCATGTATAATTAAGAAGAAAAAATTTAAAAAATGAAAGAATAAAAAAAGTCAAAAGGTAAAAATCTACATTATTTAGTGGTCTGATATTTTACACTTTCCAAGGATTTTTAAAACACTGCTTTTATTTAGCTAATTATCATTTTCATACCAATTCGAGGTTCAGAAACATTTGATCAAAATTGAAACATAACATCTCATGTCCTCTAAGATCATAAAGTTAAGAAGTGGAAGAAGTAGAACACGAACCAAAAAGATAACCTGATAAAAATCCCTCCAGTGACCTCAATGCCTTCTCTAAGTCTGCTTAATAAATAAGCCTATTCTTTCTTTTGCTTTAGCTCTATTTTTTCCTTTGAATTTCAGACACAAATATTTAGCAACGAACTGTACCTTCTCACTGGATCTCTATTTAAAAATCAAACTGACCCAAATAAATATTTATTTCCTCTCCCTACACTGCTTTGTTCTTATTCCCTGATATAGGAATGTGGATATATTTAATGATCCCAAGATTTCCATAATTAAATTATCTGCAATGGTTAAAAAAGTAAATAAAACATTAAGAGAATGGACATTATAGGGACTATCATTTGTCCGCTTTCCTTGAGGCCTGTGACAAGACAGTACATCATGGTGGGCGCATATGATGGAGGAAACTGCTCACCTCATAGCGGCCAGGAAGCAAGAAAGATGAGAAAGAGGAGACGGCGTCCCAGTATATCCTTGAAGGCATGCCTCCATATGATCAGAAGACTTCCAACTAGACCCCACATCTTAGAGGTTCTACCTCTCCCAATAATACTGCTAAGGACCAAGCCATTAACACTTGGGCCTATGGGAGGTGCTTATCCAAACCTTAGACGCTATGGAGGCAAGAAAAATAAATAAGCAGAATATAAAGTAATTTGAAAATTTAAATCACATACATACTATAATTGGAACTAAATGTGTGTTGTGTGTGTGCCCATCCTCATGCAGTATGCACATGGAGTGAAACTATACAGAAATGTGTGCAAATTAGCTTTTTGGTTAAATTATCTTTATTACTAAGGAAGAAAAAAAAGATATGCAACATAGGTAAACACATTTGAGTCAGAAAATCTGTTAAGTGTTCCAAGAACAGAATCAGATTATAATGTGTTGCTAAGTGATTATTCTTCAAAAAAAAAAATAGGGAGATACTAGATTCCTTTCAAGATTTATCACTAAAACTTTCATCTATTTTCAAAATATTTAAAGGTCTTCTCTCTGACAGCCCAGAGGTGCAGCAAATAATAATTGAGCATTGTTTTATGTGACAAGGATAACAGAAATATCAAAAGGACTAGGGAAGGGATTCTTCCAGCCCTCTGATAACATCACCCTGTTATTTTCATTAGGAAGCTCAACTGCATCCGGCCAATAGGATTACTTCCTCTGTGTACCATTCAAGTTTTGCATCTGCTAAGGAAGAGTTCTGCTTAAATACATTAGTTTTGACAGGGTCAATGTCTCTGAGTGTGAAATAATTATGTTATTAGGAGAACAATGAAAAAAAATAATTACCAAGAGATTAATTATTTTGAAGTTTACACCATCACACACGAAAAGAAAAATTTCATCCCAAATAGGGAATGCGCCCTCAATAAGATCAACCACATCCCTTAATGAAAAAAAGGTAAAATTTGGATTGGAAAGTCACTAAGGGGCCTATGCAGCATAGTGCCTGAAGGTATCATTTGACACAATCTAAGTGTTTTCTTATTTGATATGTTACTAAGAACTCAAGAAAGAACTCTCCTCCAAACTCCTTTCCAAAAGAAGAGCATTTCCCTATGATCACAATTATTTAAATTTTTAACAGAACTAACAGAAATAGGATGTTGCTTTCATATTTCTTAATATCATAATATAAGTAATTTCTATTCTGTGTCATTTCCACTGCCATATCTGAAGATATAGAAGATAAATGAGGGAGACATAAAATAGGAGGCATGTACTGAAGGAGACTGAAGGAGCCTGATCAGGATATGAACAGAGGTTCCAGGCATGGCAAGGTCCTGCTGACCTAGAGAAAGCAAGCACCCATGCTGTGGTCTGCTGATGGAGAGGGATGAACTTAGCAACTAGCCGGGACCTCTGCCTTGAAATTGCAAAGAACCAACTTCTGCCAATAAGAATGAGTAGATATAAAAAAAATTAATAATGGTTCCTGGTTTGGGGGAAATTGAGTCCATCATTTTTCAGACTCTTATCAATTCTACTAAATCATAAGGATCTCAATTGTGATTTTTCTCCTTGGACCCAAATCTATTCTTTTTCTCTAAGTGTTTCTTCTTTTTTTTCCCCCAGTAAATGGTATTACCACCATCCACTCATTACCTGAACCATAAAACCACTTTGTCCTTCTTTCCTGCCACAACCAATTAAGTTCCAAGCCCTGTCTGCTCCATCCTTTAAATACACTTAAAATACAGCCTCTTTATTCAGGATCAACTGTAACCACCTGGTTCAAATCTCAGTGCTTAGGCAATGGCTTTGACCTTCTTTCCCTACATCTACTCTTGTCCCCTTTTATCCATTCTCTACACTACAGCAGAGTACTGTAATTTTTTTTTTGCTAAATGTAGACTTAATTATGCCCCTTCTCTGCTTGAAACCCTCCAAAGTTTTCCCCATGGCCTTAGGATGAAATATGAAATTCTTACTCTTATCTACAAATTCTGCATCCTAGCTTCTCTCTATTCTTGCTCCAGTCAGTTCAACTCCTGACTCTCCTACTCACGTCTGTCTCTATAGACACACCACCCTTCTTTCTTTCCTTCTTACATTTTTAAAATGTGGACTTTCCTGTCTTAGGACATCTGTGTATGTTTCCTATGTCTAAAACTATTTTTATTTTTCACCAGTTATTTGTTATGTGGTGATAAATCTTGTATTCATTCTTCAGTTCTTAACATAATGTCATATTATAAGGAAAAGATTTTTTAATGACCCTTATTTAAACAGATGCATACAATGGCATTAAACTATATGCACAAATTAGTGGTACTCTTCAAGATGTGCATTGTAATTATATTGCTTTTCTCTTAAATGTATTTATTGTATTTATTGACTCCTTTATAACTCAATAACTATGGTAGAAGTCATGTTGAGTAGCTTAGGAAACTGTCATAGAAGATATCATGGCTTCCTTCTTGCTACCTCCCTTGGATCATTCATAAAGGCCTTACCATGAGGACATACAAGCAACTCTACAGAAAGGACAATATGGTAAGGAACTCAGAGCTCCTACAAATAACCATGTGAGTAAGCAATCTTTAACCTGGATCTTCTAGTCCTAGTCAAGCCATCCTTAACAAAATCACCACTGACACCTGACTGCAATCTCCTGAGGAACTCTAAGCCAGAATCGTGGTAGGCCGTTCCCCAATTTCAGACACACTGAACTTGTGAGGTTATAAGTGCTTAGTGTTTTATCTTGTTAATTTTGGAGATAAATTTATTTTTATATACACATAATTATTACTTAAATATTAACAGGCATATTTATAATGTATTCATAATGCAATTTTTAATTATATCTAAGTTATTATTTACATAATTATTTAATAAATTTCTCTCCTGTTTGATAGCAACTCCATGAAGGTAGGAACTACAAACACTTTTCATCAATTTATCCCCTCTCTTTCCTTCCTAAGACAGAGCCTATAAAAATATGAGTGATAAATACTTAATTATATTAATAAATCTGAATGAATATATATCCTAATGCTACAGAGGGAGGCAGAAACCTTCTGGTTATTTAATGAGTGCTATTTACATGATTGATTTGTTCATTATGCTGAATTAGAAAAATAGATACCCTTATGGCAGAATGATTAAAACTTCTCTATTAATGATGCCTTCTGGCAATGAGATAAACCAGCGCATCCCCATGAATGCCTGAGAAAAGATACTTTTAGCAATAAATGGAAGCATCAGAACCAACTTTGAAAAAGATTTAAATTTACAGTAACAAAAGCACTTAAAGAATAAGTAGTTGTCATGATGAACTATAGCGTATCATAAATTCTAGATTCCTAGTTTCATAATAAAGAAATGCAATCAACATGTCATTGTGTTTTAAAAAGACACTTCTTTAGGGTTTCTTAACTTCATAACTGGCAGTGTAAAATGTAATATTTAAAGAATATTTCAGGGAATCTGGTTTTTCAGCCAGGGGCCCAATGTTGTTTTTTTTTTTTTTTAAGGGAGTATTAGATTTACCATTCCATTTGAAAAGTATTTTGAATATGGAAAGTCAGCCTGAAGCACTACAACTCTTTTCCATTAACTAGAAAAAGTTAACAACATCTCATACATTTTTATTAATTATATTCACTATGTTCTTTATTCAACTTGTAATTGATATCTTCCTGCCAAGATGTCCATTTAAAACATCACATCCAACTCTTACACTGTCTCCTTGTCATTATTATCATTACACACATATCCTCTTCCAAAATATCCATTTCCCATAGGGACTACAGCACAGGGTTCATAGTATCTCTCTCATTCTCATTCATTCATTGTCCCAGTGAGTTCAAAGCCCTTGTCTAATCTCCCATTGCACTTCTATTTAGTGCCTTAGCAAAGGTTTAAGAACTAGGATTACATGATCTATAAGATTTCTAATCTACTACGAGATATTGTACACAAAGAAGTAAAGATTTTATTGCAATTCTAAAAATACACAACAAAGGTGAAGAACAAGGTCTGTAGTGTCTACATAGGAAAGCCTATTCCAATATGCTCAGTAGGAACAACTCCTCTGAAGAGATTCATTAAAATCCTAAATACTCATCTGTAACCACAATTCCCATGCTTCAAATTCTCAGATTCCACTCATTGGGGATGAATTGCAAAGTGTTTTGCAGTATGCTTTTAAGTATCAAGTTTCTCAGCAAGTCAGTTAATTATCATAGATTTGTCCAATCTGAACCAACCTCAAGAACAATGAAGAATTCAATATGTAATGCCATCTTTTCTCATGTTAAAACTTTTCTAAAAAGTTACCCCTCCCCCTTTATTTGAAAGCATTGAAATTTTTACCCATTTATCTAAAAAGATTATGACTCAACACTAAGAACCCTAACATAAATTATGTACTTCTAGTAATTTTGAAGTGTTAATGTAGATTCATCAGTTACAACAAATGTACCACTCTGGTGCTGGATGTTAATGGTAGAAAATGTGTATGTATGGGGGCAAGGGTAGATGAATACCTTTATAAAATTTTGCTGTCAACCTAAAACTGCTCTTAGAAAGAATAAAGTCACAAAAAAAGGCAATGACAATTTAACAATCCATTCCAGTTGAACAACAGGAAGTCTACCTCTAAGAAACGATTTTGCTTTTCTATTATCTAATCTTCCCCGATTCTTAGGAGAAAGGCCTATATCTTATTGAAATCTGTCAACTCATAAAATCCTTAGATGTCATCAACTTCACTGAAAAGGAGAATCGTCTCAAAAACAGAAGTGAAATTGTCAGATGTTAATATGACCTTAGTCTCTGAGCTACACAGGCTCCATAGACATTTCTTTCTAGAAACACTTTAAAATAACCTTACAATACAAACTTCAAAATTCTCTTAGAAAGGAAGAAAAATATCTTCTGTCAAAATATGACTGAAAGAATCATACAGACTAGCAAAGTGATCTATGCTATTTGTAATACTGTATATAATATGGAATCAGAAGCATTCTAAAATGATCTGCAAAAAAAAATGTAACAGAAATTTTGTCTCGCAAGCTACTTAGCCAAAAATACATGATGATAGACCCAGAATCTAAATCTTCTGTATCTCTGCAAAACTATACTTCTGCTATGAAAATTATACTCCATGGGAAGTTCTTGAGCTTGTTTCATTCTAACCCTTAACCTAGAATCTTCATTTCATCTCATTTTCTAGAAAAGAAAATCTGGTTATGGAATCTCCAGCAAGTAAGGTTGACTCTACTACATATTTCATAAAGCAGGAGGAAGGGATTATTTTTCACACCAAACAACTGAAAATTTAATAGATGCACATCAATTCTTTCTCACCTACAAAACTCTTACTTTATATTTCTGATTTCTTTGACCCATTCCAAAGTTTCTGGGTCTCTGCAGGACCCTTCTTTTACTTTTCCAAAAGAAAGCCATTCCTTTCCCTAATACAAAATGCTTCATAATCCAAAGTTCTAGCAAACTCCAAGATTCTTTGCTTTTTAGTGGAATTATCAAAACATTCTCCAAACTAATTAGGATATCTCCCTGGGCAAGAGAATAGTCCTTATTACAATTAACTTTAAGAAAATGAATTTTCGGGCTGGGGATGTGGTTCAAACAGTAGCGCACTCGCCTGGCATGTGTGTGGCCCGGGTTCGATCCCATCCTCAGCACCACATACAAACAAAGATGTTGTGTCTGCCGAAAACTGAAAAATAAATATTAAAAAAAATTCTCTCTCTCTCTCTTACTCTTACTCTCTCTTTTAAAAAAAAGAAAATGAATTTTCATATGGATATATACTTTAATTTTTTCATTATAGAACATCCACAAAGCCAAGTAATTTCTTCTCAGTTTTATTATAAAATCTAAGTAACTATAAACTATCCAGATAATCAATTTCCATAGGATTCAAGTGAATTTTTTCAATATTACTACAGGCAAATAAGCACACATCTTGGTTACAGAATATTTATATATAATGGTGGTCTTAAATTTTGTGAATTTTTTTATTTTTTGGCTGTTGATTGTACATCGTACTTATACATAATAGTGGTATTCATTTTGATATGCACATGACATAATTTGATCAATCTCATTTCCCAATAAAGGTACTTTCCCTCCCTCTCTTTCTTCCCCTAATCCCCCTCTTGTACCATTATTTTAACTTGATTATTTTGTTTTAATTATTTATTTTAACTCCTAAAATACAATTATACATAAAAGTAGAATTCAAAGTGGTATATTTGCAAACAGGCATAGCATAATTTGATCTGTACCTCCTCTTACCCTTCCTTCCTCCCTCCCTGATCCCTTCCTCTACTTTACTGGTTTCCTACCTATTTTTGTGAGGTCCCTTTTTTATTCTTTTTTTTTTCCTAGTTTTCATATATGAGAGAAAACATTTAACCCTTGACATTTTGAAGCCCAAAATAAGTTCAAACTGTTTTCATTAATAATAATACCCACAAGTCAATACTTGCAACCTCTGGCTTCAAATAGATTATTCCAGGTATGTAAAGGAAGAGAAAATAACGATTGATAATGAAAAGAATAAACAAGCAACACCAATTCAGATCTTACAAAGATGTTATAATTATCAAAGTCTTTAGGGTTGGGGGTGTAACTCAGTGATAGAACTATTGTTTAGTATGCACAAGACACTGGGTTCTATCACCAGCACTGGATAAAAACAAAATAAAACAGAACAAAAAAATAGGACTTTAATTACTATAACTCTATTAACATTGTTCAAAAAGTTAAGTAGAGAAATGGAATACCTTAAAAGACTCATATCAGATTTATAAAATAAAAACTGCAGTAGGTGAGATTTAAAAAAATACTTGATGGGATTAATGGAAGATTAAGCGTTGCAGTCAGTGATAAAGTTTGTAAGCTTGAATCAATGAAAATAAATCAAAATGAAAATAAATCACAAAAAATATTTTTAAAAATAAAAGAACATGTCATCAGTGAGCTATAAACAATTTCAAGTAGCTACATATGCATGTAACATAAAACATAATATTTATATGATTCCACACAGAAAAACTATATGGAGAAAAGAATAAATAAAATGCTAGAACTTGAGTAACCTAATGAAGATTATACTTGATAGCTCTGAAAGAGAGAAGGATGTAGCAGAGACAGAAAAATATTTGCTAATATTTAATGTTAGTCTTCAATAGTTAATTGGAAAGGTAAAAAATATTTAAAACCTTTCAAAATATAATGATATCTAGAAATTCACAAATCTAATTTTCTCAAATCCAAGAAAGATGAAGAAAACTGTACCAAGGTGTCAGGGCCACCCTGAAAAGGATCTACGCACACACCTTTAAGTCCTGAGTAAAGAGGTACTAGAATGGTATGGCACCCTGCAATACAAGTGGACTTTACCTCCACTCGGATAGGAAAGGTGCAGCTATGGGAGTGGGTGTCACCTGATAGGACTGAATTACACCCTCCTGTTTGTTGTAATCCTACCCTTTTGCCCTTTTTTGGATTAGCTCCCCCGTTAATAAAACCCGGGTTGGAAGCATGCTCCCTCTCTTTCTTGCCTGCCTTGCCTCCTTTGTGGGATCTGGGTCAGAGAAGCCATCACAGAACCCAAAGAAAAAGGTATTTCTCTGTCTGTGTGTCATTATTTCATGCCAGTGAGTGACCTGACTGGTTTAGTAGTGTGTGTTGACACCAAGATACAATATAATCAAATATAATCAAATTACCTAAGATTAATGATAAAGAAAAAAATATCAAAAGAACTAGAGGACAGTATGTGTGTATGAAAGACATGTTACATACATAGGAGCAAAGATAAGGATGACAGTAGATATGTCATGAGAAATAGTGTAAGAAAGAACACAGAAACACCATCAATATTGCTACAGTAAAAAAAAAAAAAAGAAAGAAACTCTATACATGGAATTCTATAACCAACAAAAATATCTTTAAGACAAAGTCAAGTTATCTTAAGATGCTCAAGAGTTGAAAAACTTTGTCATGAGCACATCTTTCCTAAATAAGTGTCACAGAAAGACCTGCAGGCAAAAGAAAATAATGCAGGATGGAAATATGCATTGATACAAAGTTATGATGAACACTGAAAATTATTTAGACATTAGTAAAATGTAGAGGACATTTTCATATTATTTAAATATAATTGACTACAAACAAAAATATTAGGGTAAGTTTGGGTTTATAACACAAGAAAGCTAAAATCTATGACAAGAATGCAAAGGCTGCAGAGAAGAGATGGAAGTACACTTTCATAAAGTCCTTGTAATATGCTAGGTGATATAATACTACTTCAAGTGTATAACAAATTAAATAGGTATAGTGTAAACACTCCAATCAACAACAGCAGAACATACATAATTTTCTTTCACATGCACATAAAACATTTATCCAGACAGACTATATTTGGAACTATACGCAGATCTCAAAAAATATATTCTATATATTACATCCTCTGTATACATTTCATTATGGCACATTCTCTGACCATAATAAAATAAATTTAAAAGAAAATAACAGAAAAATTTCTAAAAAATTTTAAAAATGTGTATTTAGAAACTGATATTTCATCAACCAAGCAAACACTGATACAAGAAAGAAGGTTTTAAAAAAAAGATAAAGAGAGGCTGGGGTTGTAATCAATGGTAGAGTGCTCGTCTAGCATGTGTGAAGCACTGAGTTCGATCCTCAGTACGACATAAAAATAAATAAATAAATGTCCAACTACAACTAAAATATATGTGTGTGTGCATGTGTGTTAAAAAAAGAATATTTGTAGCTTTTTAAATCCTTGAGTAACCCATAGATCAAATAGTAAAAAAGATAAATTATAATATATTTTCAATAGAAAAATACACAAAAACATGTTAAAATTTGTAAAATCCTGCCAACACAGGATTCATAAAGAAATTTATAGTAAAATATGACTATATTAGAAAACAAAGGACTGTAAAGGAAAAAAATTATCTTCCTCTTATATGAACTACAAAAAGAACAGATTAGAAACAACATAAACAGAAGAGGAGAAGAAATAATGATCAGTATAGTAATCAGTGAAATGAAGAAATATGATAAGAAAATCAATGACACCAAAAGCTGAATCTTAGAGATCAATAAAACTGATAAATCCCCAGCTAGCCTGACCTGACCAGCAAGAGAGAGACAGATCAATAATGTAGGAGTAGGCAGTTTCAAGTTCCTGCCTCTCCACAGGAATATAAAGATAAAAATGTAGAAACCATCAAACTATCAGAACCAATATTGTCAGAACTCTGAAAAACAGAGGTTTTATCAACCAAGTAAACACTGAAGCAAGAGAAAGAGAAGCTTGAAAAGACAAGTCAGGAAAGTTTTGCGGCATTTTGGATCATCCTTATTGCACAGCTCTCCAGCACAGTGGCAAGTTTGAAGCCTGCAGTCAATGTCTGCAGAATGGGATCTTATTCCCTGGGTCTAGAGACTGAACAGATTATATTCATAAATGTTTCTTCATTCTAACCTCTCTCAGACTACAGGAAGTACTGACAGTATTGTCTCTGTTTCACCTAAGACAGAAAGCAATCAGGGTGAAATAGCAGCAAGATTACCCTCAAAATACTGTAAGGTAACCAAACAACCCACACCCACCTGAGGAAAAATATTACAGATGAGACATTCGATTGATCACTGAAGGCTTGCAATGTAAGGCAGGGGAGAATTTCTTTGGAAAATTGGGATACAGAAAAGCACCTATGTATACTGGCGTATTTAGAAAGGAAGTATTTAGATAGCAAGATGCACACTCAGGAAAAACCTGAGATGATGGCTATTATGGAGCCTGATGCAAACCTGGCTAACTATGGGAAAAGAGCTCCTGCAGAGAGCCAATCTGCAATAACCAGGAAACACTTTGCTTTAGTTTTGAATTTTACTTTTTATCCATCGGCATTCAAGAAAATCTCGCTAATTTCCATGACCACACAAAATGAAGAATATAGATTGCAATGGTCTGAATGCAGTTTGTGATAACCACAAAGGTTCACATACTGGGAACCTGGTCCCTATGGTGGTGGTACTGGGAGGTGGTAGAACTCTTAACAAGTGGATTCCATTTATTGATAGGGTTGTTTTTTTGGTGTTAAGCTTTTTGAGATTATTTTTAAAATACATATTCTGTATATATCCTGTCCTAAGAGTAACTGCCAAAGATCTTCTCCCATTCTGTAGATTCTCTCTTCATGCTTTTAATTGTTTCCTTTGCTGTACAGAAACTTTTTAATTTAATGGCATCTCACTGATTTATTCTTGGGTTTATTTCTGGAGCTTTGGGATCTTGCTAAAGAAGTTGATGCCTACACAAATATAATAGAGTGTTGACTATATGTTTTCATCTAGCAGTTTCTAGTCTAATTTCTAAGTTTTGATCCACTTTGAGTTGAATTTTGTGCAGGATGAGAGATAGGAATCTAAGTTTCATTCTTCTACATATTGATACCCAGTTTTCCTAGCACCAATTGTTAAAAAAATGTGTCTTTTCTCCAAAAACGTATCTTTTCTCCAACATACGTTTTCAGTACTTGGGCAAGTATCCGATGACATTGTCAAGTATCATCAGACAGATGACTGTAAGTCTATGGGTGTGTCTCCATGTCTATTATTCTATTCCATTGGCCTTCATGTCTGTTTTTTTTGCCAATTCTATGCTGGTTTTGCTATTACAGCTCTGTAGTATAATTTGAGATCAGGTATTGTGATGCTCAGGATCCTTTGGCTATTCTGGACCTTGATTATTTCAAATGAATATTAAGACTGTTTCATCTAGTTCTGTAAAGAATGTCATTGGGATTTGGAAATAACCCAATCAATAAATGGGCAAAAGAATAAAGTAGACATTTCTTAAAAGAAGATATACAAATGACCAACAAATACATGAAAAAAGGTTCAATGTGTCTAGCTCTCAGGGAAATGCAAATTAAAACAGCACTAAGATTTCATCTCATTCCAGTAAAAATGGCAATGATCATGAATACAAACAAAATAATTTTTGGCAAGGTTGTGGGGGGGAAGATATATGTTGCTGATTGGGCTGCAAAACGATACAACCGCTCTGGAAAACAGTATGATGATTCCTCAAAAAACTAGCAATCAAACCAAAAGAACTAAAATCAGTCTGCTGCAGTGATACAGCCACATGAATTTTATACCAGTACAATTAACAACAGCCAAACTATAAAACAGATAGTTGCCTTTCAATAGATGAACGGATTAAGAAAATGTGGTATATATATGCAATGGAGTTTAATTCAGCCATAAGGAAGAACAAAACTATGGCCTTAACTGGTAAATAGATTAAACTGGAGAACATCATGCTAAGTTAAATAAGCCAGATCCAAAAAATCAAGGCTTGAATGTTTTCTCTTTCATGCATAAGACAGAGCAAAATAAAGGAAAAAGTGGGAGGGGGCTAGATATCATAAAGATATAGGGAAGATCAGTGGAACAACAAAAGGAGATCCAGAGGGAGGGAGAGAATGAGAAAGGAGAGATAATACAGAATGAATTAATAAAATTACACTATGTGCAAGTATAAATATGCCACAGTAAATTCCACACTTATGTTTATCTATAAAACACCAAATATAAATAAATAAAAAGAAAAGAAGACCAGCAGAGTAGAGGAAGGAGAATGGGGGAGGGAGGGGAATAACAGGGACTGAAATGAGGTAAATCAAATTCTACACATTAGTATTTGTCAAATATGACACTCACTCAGCTTGCACTTCACCATTTGAACTCTGAGTTAAATAAACTTCATGTGTGTCCAGTATTTTATGATAGTGATAAGAAGCTAATACACAGGCTTTACAAAAAAAATAATTTGCAAAAGTCAAGGAATGAATGCCAATAAAAAATACATAAAATAGCAAATTATGCCTGTAGGAGTGATCCTGTCTGGGCCTTTGGTAGAGAAGACTATCTCCAGGACCTTCATAAGTGGAGATAGTACTGATATGAGGATCCTCATAAATGTGTGCAGATAGCAGGCCTCTTACCAGATAATACAGGTGCATGTGGCTTCCCCCAGATCCCTGGGAGGTCCTTCCTTCCTTCCTTCCTTCCTTCCTTCCTTCCTTCCTTCCTTCCTTCCTTCCTTCCTTCCTTCCTTCCTTCCTTCCTTCTTTCTTTCTTTCTTTCTTTTTTGTTTCTTTAATGTTTACTAGTAAAATTAACTTTTTAAATGCACGATAAGACATAGAATGAACTTGTCAAACAGAACATGCCCCTGCCACAGGAACTTTACACGCCCTATGTTACTCCCTGTAATTCTATTATTTTTGACTCATTCGTCTTTCTTTAATATGTGATCAGTAACTTCCTTTCCTGATGACCTTATCTAAAATTGTCTCTCTTTTAAAAATAAAAGAAAGCAATACTCCATTACAGTTCATTCTTTTTCTTCATCACATTTATCACTGTCTGCTATATTAAGTATTTGCATTTTTTTTTCTTACTGCCTATCATTCCTTTCACTGTAAGCACCAAAACAGCAGATTCGTTGTTTGGTTCTCTGTTGTTTTCCTAGGCTTTAAAACAGTCTGCCTCATAGTAGGCATGCATTAAACATTAGAGGAAATAATAAATAACTAGATATTTCCTCTGTGGCTTTATCTTTCCCATTGGATCCTGTTATATCCGTGACATGTTAACCTTTCACTGGCACTGAGTGGGTCCCCGGGCAGGCAGTCCTGGCCCTGGACCAAAGCTGAGAGGAAGTAAAACTGAGTCACAGGGTTGCCTCAGGTCCCACAGCAAAGACTAATGTCTACAGAAATGCCCTCTGGAGTATGTATGGAAATGTTGCAAGGACCAACTTTTGATTAAAGGATTATTTTTCAAAATTAAAAAAAAAATCAAAATCCCTAAAATATTAGGTTTATTTGACAGTTGTAAAACCATAGTAGAGAGGGACTGGAGCTGTTTTAGTCAACTTTTTCACTGCTGTGGCCAAAGACCTGATAAGATAAGAGCAATTTTAAGGAGGGAAAGTTTATTTGGCAATCACAGTTTCAGAGGTCTTGGCCCATAGATGGTCAAGTCCATTCCTCAGGGCCCCAATAAGGCAGGACATCATGATGGAAGAGTGTGGTAGAGGACAGCAGCTCATGGCATGGCACCAGAAAGCAGAAAGAGAGAGAAACTTCTCTCCATAAACAGAATATAAACCCCAAAGGAATACCCCAAATGACCCACCACCTCCAGCCATATCCTACCTGCCCATAGTAACCACCCAGCTAATTCTTCTCAGGGGATAATGCACCAGTTAGGTTAAGCTTCTCATAACCCAAACATCTCACCTCTAAACTTTTCGCATTGTCTCACACATGAGTGTTTTGGGGACACCTAACATCTACACCATAACAGGAGGCAAGTTGCAGTTTCATTTCAGAATCTTCAGTGTGGTCATTTGGGAATCAAATAAGCGCATCTCTTGCCCTGGCCCTGGGAAGGCAACACTGCCCTTGTACCACAGATGAGGGAAACTGGAGCTCAGTTACAAGGGCATTTCAGAAGCCACAGTTGGGGCCATGGTCAGTAGCCCTGTCACCCAAGGTACAAGGGGGCTGGCTGGCATTTTTGGCACAGGGTCCTGCTCAATGCCTATAAGGGCTGCACTGAATTCAAAATTGATAGGCCCATCTCTGGGTCTGGAGGTGGGACCATGATTGTCAAGTTTGTGACCTGGTTTTAGTTCTGCCTTCGCAAATGGCCCCTAAAATGTCTCAGGCTCCAGTAGAATTTTGCTATCTCCTACCCAAATCCTGAAGTTCCCATAAAGGCACTTCTATCTATAAGTGGCTGTGAAATTTGTGTTGCTGTAAAGATAAATGAGTTGGGCGGGGAGAAGTGTCGACCTCCTATTCCACTATCTTGTCATCATCACTTAAGAAAAAACAATTACTGTGCTCACTGACATGGCTTCTTCTTCAGTCTCTGGACCTCCATATACTTTCTCTTTTGGACTATGTCAACAGAATTAAAATTAATTCATTAATTCATTAAATATATCCTATTCTGTATTCAAAAGCCTATAGTTTTCCAACATTAGGTTTTCACAATTTATTCTTATTGATTATGATTTGACAAAATGGTCAAAATTAATTTTTATTGTTTGGGTTTGGGGGGGTACCGGGGATTGAACTCAGGGGCACTCAACCACTGAGCCACATCCCCAGCCCTATTTTGTATTTTATTTAGAGACAGGGTCTCATTGAGTTGTTTAGCACCTCACGATTGATGAGGCTAACTTTGAACTCGTGATCCTCCTATCTCAGCCTCCCAAGCCATTGGGATTACAGGTGGATGCCCTCATGCCTGGTTGAAATTAATTTTTAAAGAAAACTAGTATGAATTTATTCTTCTTTCTTCATCTTCTAAAGATGCAACAATCCCATATAACACAAAGAGAATTTATAGAAGGAGCTAGGGAAGGAAAATAAGAAGTAGAAGACTTTTCTAGTGAATTTGCAGTTTTTATTTCCCTCTCCTTTTTTTGATGTGTGAAGGAATTTGCAGTGTTTGGAAATACATGAAGATGTTGAATGTTTAGTCTTATTGACTGCACATGATTCAGGAAGGAGGGGTTTACTTTCTTCACTTTGTCTTGTGTTCATTTTGCCTGTTGTATAAGCTGCTTTATCGACATTAATTTTAGCCTCTAGGGATGTTTTGCATAACACAGAATTATCATCTAGTATCTAAAATAGTTGCAAATCATAGTTTCAAATACATTAAGAAGATGAATCATTTCCTTAATATGAACCTCCATATTATTTGAAATGATAACTTGTGAGGCAGAAGCAATGCATAATTAAAGCCTCATGTGACATACAAAAAAAGAAATCAATAAAATTTAAATAACAAATGCTTCTTCTATTCTTTATGTAATAGAAGAGAAGTCTGCAGCTCCTTATTTTCATTTTGAAATGAACAGGCCTTGAGCTCCATAACTATGTATTCCAATAGTAAGTACAAATATTTCAGCATCAGAAAGGAAAAAATGAGCTGGGACCAGTTTATTTCACTTTGGATCCTTTAAAAACTGTTACTGGGTATGCGCTATTAGTACTGAACCTGTTTTATTTTTATTTGAGTTCTTCTCTGTGTCTTCATATATGCACATAGGCTTATATTTGCTTTTATCTCTCTTAAATACTTTTAAAATGATTATTTTGTGTCAACTCTGAGGAATAAGGGGAAAGGAAAAGAGGCTAAATATTTCTAACACATTCAAGTTTATAAAATTCTTCGATTTGTTTTTATCAGACTTTCAATCTTAACAACTATCCCAGTAACATAGTGAATACTAATGAAATCTAATAAAAAAAAAAAAGAAAACATCAATCATGGTCCATTCCAAGCTAGGGACATAACCGTGTGCAATTTAATAGTCCCTCTGTTTTAATGAAGGCTTCTTAAAGAAAAACAATTTGCATTCAAATTTGGATGAACTAGAAGAAAGCTTGTAAAGGAAGAAAATAACAGTTCTCAGCCAGAGTGATCTCAGAAGCTAGGCTGCACAGGTTTTAAGGACATACTCTAGTGCAAGGAATCACTATCATCTTCCTTCTTTCTCACACTATGATGCTTCATCACTGTCTTGGGCACATGATATCTACCGAACAAAGCAGACTAAACAGCATAGGACATAAAATCTTAAACTGTAGAAACAGAAATTGAACAATTATACACAGCTAGATTTAATAAGATATGGATCAGTGAATGTTTTTTCTTCTTCAGTCCTTGAGGTTTGCTGCCAGCCTGTGGAATCCAAATGAATGCCTCTCTCGGACTTACCTCCTCTTTCTGCTATATTCTTTGACTATGTGTCCACATTCTGTATGTCTTTTACTCTAAAGAAAAGACTCAGAAGTGGTTTTGGAACTCACTAATTTGGGGACTGAACTTGCAGAGGCTGGCACTATTGTAAAGTAAAGCAATTACCTGTATTTCAGACCAGCACAGCAGTTATATCACCGAATGCGGCTACAAAACTCACTCAGCTGCTGCCAAACCTATAAGAGGATGTCAAGAGAGCCTTTCAGAGGAGGACACACAATCAATCCACAAGTACATGAAAAAATGCTCACCATCTCTAGCAGTCAAGGAAATGCAAATCAAAACCACCCTAAGATACCACCTCACCCCAGTAAGATTGGCAGCCATGATGAAGTCAAACAACAAC
Organism: Ictidomys tridecemlineatus; assembly: GCF_052094955.1. Lineage (NCBI taxonomy): Eukaryota > Metazoa > Chordata > Mammalia > Rodentia > Sciuridae > Ictidomys > Ictidomys tridecemlineatus. The sequence continues at coordinate 88,929,755 of NC_135488.1, read as the reverse complement.
AAGTGCTGGCGAGGATGTGGGGAAAAGGGTACACTTGTACACTGCTGGTGGGACTGCAAATGGGTGCAGCCAATTTGGAAAGCAGTAGGGAGATTCCTGGGAAAGCTAGGAATGGAACCACCATTTGACCCAGTTATTGCCCTTCTCGGACTATTCCCTGAAGACCTTAAAAGAGCATACTACAGGGATACTGCCACATCTATGTTCATAGCAGCACAATTCACAATTGCTAGACTGTGGAATCAACCCAGATGCCCTTCAATAGATGAATGGATAAAAAAATGTGGCATTTATACACCATGGAGTATTACACAGCACTAAAAAATGACAAAATCACGGAATTTGCAGGGAAATGGATGGCACTAGAGCAGATTATGCTTAGTGAAGCTAGCCAATCCCTAAAAAACAAATACCAAATGTCTTCTTTGATATAATGAGAGCAACTAAGAACAGAGCAGGGAGGAACAGCAGGAAGAAAAGATTAACATTAAACAGAGACATGAGGTGGGAGGGAAAGGGAGAAAAAAAGGGAAATTGCATGGAAATGGAGGGAGACCCTCATTGTTATACAAAATTACATATAAGAGGTTGTGAGGGGAATGGGATAACAAACATGGAGGGAAATGAATTACAGTAGATGGGGTAGAGAGAAAAGATGGGAGGGTAGGGGAGGGAGGATAGTAGAAGATAGGAAAGGTACCAGAATACAACAGTCACTAATATGGAAGTATGTAAAAATGTGGATGTGTAACCGATGTGATTCTGCAATCTGTATTTGGGGTAAAAATGGGAGTTCATAACCCCCCCCCAAAAAAAGAGATCCTTCAAATAACAGCAAATTGCAATGTGTTATAAAGTCAAAAGAGAATCTGTAATTTATACATATGATATCTCCCATAACCTATGCAGCCTCACCTATATTCAAGACATTTCTGAAACCCCAACTCAGCCCAAATCTTTTCCAAACTCACTTCAAATAAAAGTGATTTTATAAAAAAGAAAAGGTCTATTCACATCTTATCTGACAATGTATTTAACCACAAGGGCAAAGCTTGCTTGAGCCAAGGACCATGTATAAAGCTACTAAATTTATTCCACATGCAAGTTTTTGTCTAATTGTATTTATTTTTAGTCTCACCATATACAGTTGAGATTATGAACTTTTTCAGGAAAAATCATTTGAGCTAAACTTCTGCATCTTAGAATGGGATAAGAAATATGATATACTAGTCAAATAGCATTGCAAGAGCCATGAATGATAAATAACCACAAAATCTCAGGAGCAACTAACTATGAGTATTGATTTCTAATTTGAACTGCATGCCTGCAAGCATGGTGTCATGCAGCATGAGCATCTTTAGAGTTGCTGGACTTTGTTCCACAGAGTTCTTGGAAGAGCCAAGGCTGAAGGCAAGTAGCTAGCTGGGGCACATTCTTCTCATGGAAGAGCTCTGAAGTTCCCAGGAGCAAACCAAACTATGTGATTCTCTGAAGGCCCAGCCTCAGTCTTGAACATGATCCCTATTGCCTATGTCCCTCTGGTTAAATCATGTCTGTTGGCCTAACACAATATCAATGGATCAGGGAAGTATATCCCTGAAATAGAAGGGAAGGAGCACAAGAGGTGAATGTAGATTGGAAAATGTTGCAAATCTACCATATTGCACACTTCTATTTTAAAATTTTTATATTCTCCTCTTACTTGCAGAAAGCTTACTACCATTCCAAGAACTCCCAAAATCTCCTCCCCAAAGTCTTATCCAAACTTTGCATTATATTTGAAGGCCAGATGTAGCTTCTCATGATATAGAGACCTACCAACTAAAAAGAAAAATTTATCTGCCCTTATAAATGCAAAATTTATAGTGGAAAAGTGACACAATAATTCCAGAAAATACCTCTGAATAAAAAGGGAAATCCTGATGGGAAAATGATACTTGGACATTTATCCTAAAATATGCAGACCATTCTATATAAGTGCTGTGATTAGTCCCTGGTATACTATTTTCTGTGGTTCTGTTTCTCCTTCTAGGAGATTCTTTATGTTTCAAAATACCCTGAAACCACTTCAAAAGAAATCACATACTTGCTGTTTCAGTTATTTATTTCTGTGTAACAAAATACCTCAAAATCCAGTGGCCTTAAGGTAGGAGAACCGGCGACCCACGGGCAGGCCAGGCCCAGCAATCTGCGGAGAGACAGAGCTGACACACGCGCCTGCAGGGAACGGGGTCCTGCGACCCACCAGCGGCCTTCTGTGGGGCAGGCCCGTCCCCTCCCCCAGTGCCTGCAAGGTAGGCGGGACTGTGACCACCAGCAGATCAGGCCTAGCGGCCTGCTGAGGGGCAGGACCGTCCCCTCTCCCAGTGCCTGCAAGGTAGGCGGGACTGTGACCACCGGCAGATCAGGCCCAGCGGCTTGTTGCAGGCCGGAGCCGGCCCCACCCCCAGTGCCTGCAAGGTAGGCGTACCGGGGGACCCATCGGGAGGTTAGGCCCAGCAACCTACGGAGAGACAGAGGTGCCCCTCGCGCCTGCTGGGTAGGCGGACCTTCGACCGGCCAGCAGAGCAGACCTAGGGCCTGCCAGAGTGGTAGACTGATCGCACCAATTGGTGGAGGATCACAGCCACCATCTGTCCTGCAAGGGAGACTTTTCAACTATACAAGAGCAATATAAATAAATAGAGGGAAAATTTCAAAAACACAACAGTTTCACCAAGCAGAAAGAAACGCCAGCAGTATGAAAAGACAAGAAAAGAAAGGACCACAGGCAATGCAGGTCAACTCAACTCTAGAAGAGGTAATAGCTGCAACAGATGGAATGTCAGACAGAGAGGTCAGGATATACATGCTTCAGATGATCTGGAGTCTCAAGGAAGACATGAGACAGCAAAATCAGACAATGAAAGATCACATTGACAAGGAACTTCATAAACAAATCCAGGAAGTAAAAGATCAATTTCACAGGGAGATAGAGGAAATAAAAAACAAACAAATAGAAATCCTAGAAATGCAGGAAGCAATAAACCAACTTAAAAACTCAATTGAGAAAACTACCAGCAGAGTGGATCACTTAGAAGATAGAACATCAGACAATGAAGACAGAGTATTTCAACTTGAAAAGAACATAGACAGCTCAGCAAGTCTGCTAAGAAACCATGAGCAGAACATCCAAGAAATATGGGATAATATCAAAAGACCAAACTTAAGAGTCATTGGGATACAGGAAGGCACAGAGCTCCAAACCAAAGGAATAGACAATTTATTCAGTGAAATAATACGAGAAAACTTCCCAGACTTGAAGAATGAGACAGAACCCCAAATCCTAGAAGCCCACAGGACGCCGAATGTGCAAAATCATAAGAGATCCACACCTAGACACATTATAATGAAGATGTCCAACATACAGAATAAGGAGAGAATTTTAAAAGCTACAAGAGAAAGGAAGCAGATTACATTTAGGGGTAAACCAATCAGGATAACAGCTGATCTCTCAACACAGACTCTAAAAGCTAGAAGATCCTGGAATAACATATTTCAAACGCTAAAAGAAAATGGGTTCCAACCAAGAATCCTGTATCCGGCGAAATTAAGCTTCAGGATGGAAGATGAAATTAAAACATTCCATGATAAACAAAAGTTAAAAGAATTTGCTAGAAAACCATCTCTTCAAAAAATCCTTGGCAAAACACTACAGGAAGAGGAAATGGAAAACAACAATGAAAACCAACAGTGGGAGGTAGGACAGTAAAGGGGGGAAAAAATCAAAGAGAAAAACAAATCAGGTTTAACAGCACTAATAAACAAATATGGCTGGAAGAACAAACCATATCTCAATAATAACCCTAAATGTTAATGGCTTAAACTCACCAATTAAGAGACACAGGCTAGTTGAATGGATCACAAAACAATTTCCAACAATATGCTGCCTACAGGAGACGCATTTGATAGGAAAGGATATACATAGACTGAAGGTGAAAGGTTGGGAAAAATCATATCACTCATATGGACTGCGGAAACAAGCAGGAGTGTCCATACTCATATCAAATAAAATAGATTTCAAACCAAAGTTAATCAAAAGGGATAAAGAAGGACACTACATACTGCTCAAGGGAACCATACACCAACAAGACATAACAATCATAAATATATATGCCCCAAACAACGGTGCTGCTGTGTTCATCAAGCAAACTCTTCTCAAGTTCAAGAGTCTAATAGACCACCATACAATAATCATGGGAGACTTCAACACACCTCTCTCACCACTGGACAGATCTTCCAAACAAAAGGTGAATAAGGAAACTATAGAACTCAATAACACAATTAACAACCTAGACTTAATTGACATATATAGAATATACCACCCAACATCAAGCAGCTACACTTTTTTCTCAGCAGCACATGGATCCTTCTCAAAAATAGATCATATATTATGTCACAGGGCAACTCTTAGACAATATAAAGGAGCGGAGATAATACCATGCATCTTATCTGATCATAATGGAATGAAACTAAAAATCAGCGATAAAAGAAGCAAGGAAAAATCATGCATCACTTGGAGAATGAACAGTAGGTTACTGAATGATCAATGGGTTTTAGAAGATATCAAGGAGGAAATTAAAAAATTCTTAGAGTTTAATGAAAACACAGACACAACATATCGGAATCTATGGGACACATTGAAAGCAGTTCTAAGAGGAAAATTCATTGCTTGGAGTTCATTCCTTAAAAAAAGAAAAAACCAACAAATAAATGATCTCATATTTCATCTCAAAATTCTAGAAAAAGAAGAGCAAAACAACAGCAAAAGAAGTAGAAGGCAAGAAATAATTAAAATCAGAGCTGAAATTAATGAAATCGAAACAAAAGAAACAATTGAAAAAATTGACAAAACGAAAAGTTGGTTCTTTGAAAAGATAAATAAAATTGACAGACCCTTAGCCATGCTAGCGAAGAGAAGAAGAGAGAGAACTCAAATTACTAGCATAAGGGATGAAAAAGGCAAGATCACGATAGACACTTCAGAAATACAGAAGATAATCAGAAATTATTTTGAATCCTTATACTCCAATAAAATAGAAGATAGTGAAGGCATCGATAAATTTCTTAAGTCATATAATCTGCCCAGATTGAGTCAGGAGGATATAGACAACCTAAACAGACCAATATCAATTGAGGAAATAGAAGAAACCATCAAAAGATTACCATCTAAGAAAAGCCCAGGACCGGATGGGTTTACAGCAGAGTTTTACAAAACCTTTAAAGAGGAACTAATACCAATACTTTTCAAGCTATTTCAGGAAATAGAAAAAGAGGGAGAACTCCCAAATTCATTCTACGAGGCCAACATCACCCTGATTCCGAAACCAGACAAAGACACTTCAAAGAAAGAAAACTACAGACCAATATCTCTAATGAACCTAGACGCAAAAATCCTCAATAAAATTCTGGCAAATCGGATACAAAAACATATCAAAAAAATTGTGCACCATGATCAAGTAGGATTCATCCCTGGTATGCAAGGCTGGTTCAATATACGGAAATCAATAAATGTTATTCACCACATCAATAGACTTAAAAATAAGAACCATATGATCATCTCGATAGATGCAGAAAAAGCATTCGACAAAGTACAGCATCCGTTTATGTTCAAAACTCTCGAAAAACTAGGGATAACAGGAACATACCTCAACATTGTAAAAGCAATTTATGCTAAGCCTCAGGCTAGCATCATTATGAATGGAGAAAAATTGAAGGCATTCCCTCTAAAATCTGGAACAAGACAGGGATGCCCTCTCTCACCACTCCTGTTCAACATAGTTCTCGAAACACTGGCCAGAGCAATTAGACAGACGAAGGAAATTAAAGGCATAAAAATAGGAAAAGAAGAACTTAAATTATCACTATTTGCAGATGACATGATTCTATACCTAGCAGACCCAATATGGTCTACAAAGAAACTGTTAGAGCTAATAAATGAATTCAGCAAAGTGGCAGGTTATAAAATCAACACGCATAAATCAAAGGCATTTCTGTATATCAGCGACAAATCCTCTGAAATGGACACGAGGACAACCACCCCGTTCACAATATCCTCAAAAAGAATAAAATACTTGGGAATCAACCTAACAAAAGAGGTGAAAGACTTATACAATGAAAACTACAGAACCCTAAAGAGAAAAATTGAAGAAGACCTTAGAAGATGGAAAAATATACCCTGTTCATGGATAGGCAGAACTAACATCATCAAAATGGCGATATTACCAAAAGTTCTCTATAGGTTTAATGCAATGCCAATCAAAATCCCAACAGCATTTCTTGTAGAAATGGAGAAAGCAATCATGAAATTCATATGGAAGAATAAAAGACCCAGAATAGCAAAAACAATACTAAGCAGGAAGTGTGAATCAGGTGGTATAGCGATTCCAGATTTCAAACTATACTACAGAGCAATAGTAACAAAAACAGCATGGTACTGGTACCAAAACAGGCGGGAGGACCAATGGTACAGAATAGAGGACACAGAAACCAACCCACAAAACTACAACTTTCTTATATTTGATAAAGGGGCTAAAAGCATGCAATGGAGGAAGGATAGCATCTTCAACAAATGGTGCTGGGAAAATTGGAAATCCATATGCAACAAAATGAAATTGAATCCCTTTCCCTCACCATGCACAAAAGTTAACTCAAAATGGATCAAGGAGCTTGATATCAAATCAGAGACACGGCATCTGATAGAAGAGAAAGTTGGCTACGACCTACATGCTGTGGGATCGGGCTCCAAATTCCTCAATAGGACACCCATAGCACAAGAGTTAACATCTAGAATCAACAAATGGGACTTACTCAAACTAAAAAGTTTTTTCTCAGCAAAAGAAACAATAAGAGAGGTAAATAGGGAGCCTACATCATGGGAACAAATCTTTACTCCTCACACTTCAGATAGAGCCCTAATATCCAGAGTATATAAAGAACTCAGAAAATTAGACAATAAGATAACAAATAATCCCATCAACAAATGGGCCAAGGACTTGAACAGACACTTCTCAGAGGAGGACATACAATCAATCAACAAGTACATGAAAAAATGCTCACCATCTCTAGCAGTCAGAGAAATGCAAATCAAAACCACCCTAAGATACCATCTCACTCCAGTAAGATTGGCAGCCATTACGAAGTCAAACAACAATAAGTGCTGGCAAGGATGTGGGGAAAAGGGTACACTTGTACATTGTTGGTGGGACTGCAAATTGGTGCAGCCAATTTGGAAAGCAGTATGGAGATTTCTTGGAAAGCTGGGAATGGAACCACCATTTGACCCAGCTATCCCCCTTCTGGGTCTATTCCCTAAAGACCTAAAAAGAGCATGCTACAGGGACACTGCTACATGGATGTTCATAGCAGCACAATTCACAATAGGAAGACTGTGGAACCAACCTAGATGCCCTTCAATAGACGAATGGATAAAAAAAATGTGGCATTTATACACAATGGAGTATTACTCTGCATTAAGAAATGACAAAATCATAGAATTTGGAGGGAAATGGATGGCATTAGAGCAGATTATGCTAAGCGAAGCTAGCCAAGCCCTAAAAAACAAATGCCAAATGTCTTCTTTGATATAAGGAGAGTAATTAAGAACAGACTAGGGAAAAAGAGCACAAGAAGAAGACCATCATTAAACAGGGTTGAGAGGTGGGAGGGAAAGGGAGAGAGAAGGGAAATAGCATGGAAATGGAACGAGACCCTCAGGTTTATACAAAATTACATACAAGAGGAAGTGAGGGGAAAGGGAAAAATAATACAAGGGGGAGGAATGAATTACAGTAGGGGGGGTAGAGAGAGAAGAGGGGAGGGGAGGGGAGGGGAGGGGGGATAGTAGAGGATAGGAAAGGCAGCAGAATACAACAGACACTAGGATGGCAATATGTAAAGCAATGGAAGTGAAACTGATGTGATTCTGCAAGCTGTATAAGGGGCAATATGGGAGTGCATAACCCACTTGAATCAAAATGTGAAATATGATATATCAAGAACTATGTAATGGAGGGGTAAGACAAGATAATACAAATGGAAGAAATGATTTACAGTAGAAGGGGTAGAGAGAGAAAAAGGGAGGGGAGGGGAGGGGAGGGGGGATAGTAGAGAATAGGACTGACAGCAGAATACATCAGACACTAGAAAGGCAATATGTCAATCAATGGAAGGGTAACTGATGTGATACAGCAATCTGTATACGGGGTAAAGTTGGGAGTTCATAACCCGCTTGAATCAAACTGTGAAATATGATGTATTAAGAACTGTGTAAGGTTTTGAACGAACAACAATAAAAAAAAATTTATTTTCATACAGGAAAAAAAAAATCCAGTGGCCTTAAAGGACAATAAGTTATTATTTCTCACAAATCTATAGACTCTCTCAGTTTAGCTGAGTGGTTTCCCTACTCCATAGGATGTTGTCTAGATTTATTCATATGACTACATTAGGTGAGGAACTTAGCTAGAGCTGGGGAGTCCAAGATGGTCTCACTTACAAGTCTTGTAGATGGTACCAGAAGTCAGTTAGCCCAAATAGATTCTCTTCTATATGACCTATTTATGAGACTCTCATCATTGAGGAAGATTGTGTTATAGCATGCAGTAAATTAGTTTTATCCTTTTAAGTCTTGCTTTTAAGCCTTGTTACATTCGATTAGAGTAAATTAGATCAGGGGTGTAACCCCATTAGGGAAGCAATGCCCCTCAGAAGACTGACCAGTAGTTTCACTTACTACTAAGTTCTCTCTGTTCATGCTGTTGGGAATGCAAATATTCCCAGAACATGAGCTCCGGAAATTGTTCAGTACAGTGTTTTCCTGCCATTGTTTCCCCGGCTTGATGGTATTTAATGAAAATCATATAAATCAGAACTCCATCAAACTATGGGGGCCCTTCCTCACTCCACATATCTTTGATGCTCTCTCAATGCAGCTGCTCCCATTCCATATTTTGCCCTGAAAAACATGTGAAATTCAGACTCTCTGAACTGCCATTTCTGTATCCTCAACTCACGTTCAAAACAATCATGTCACCACCCATTGCAGTAAAGTCTAGAAACTGCTTCCCAGGCAGGAAGCTGGGGAAAGCATAGGGTGCCTTCTGTTGGTTCCTTCCCTCTTGGATGACAACCCTGCCTATCTCCCAATGTGCAAAAGCAGTTGTTTCAAAGATCTTTTCTGTTTTCAAATTGGTCTGAACAAAGGGTATCTAGCCCTTCATGGCTGAAGCAGAGCAGCATTCCCTTCATCAAGTCTTTTAGTACTCTATTTTATCTGCCCACTTAGCTCATGACCTGTGTATGACTTTATCTTAGTTTTGGTCAGAATTTTACAGTCTTTAATATGTAACTCTAGCTTACCTTAATATTGCCCCCTTTTATGTATCGTGCAAGAACTGACAACAATATAATTCCCACTTCCTGTTTTCTGTGTTATTTTCATTCATGTTTTCCTTCAACACTGAAATAAAACCACCCCAATCACTTAGGCTCAATTTTTTTCATTAATATCTTTTTCTTTTTTTCAATACAGCATTGTAACATTTGTCTAATAAATAGATTATCCTTTTTAACAACAAGGATATGAGAGGAGAAAAAAATCTTGTGTATTTATCCACATATGGGCCATTTCTAGAACTCTTCACTCCCCTGTGTAGATTCTAGGCTTCTTCTTCATGTTCTTTTTCTTCTTACTAATGAACTTCTTTTTACATTCCTTGTAGTTTATACCTGATAGTCAACTTCTTCCAGGCTTTGTTTATATAAAGAACTTTAAATGTCACTTTGTTGCCAAATATAAAATTTTGGATTCATCTTTTCCCCTCTGTGGTTGAACACTTGGACATGATCGCCTGACATTTTAGGATAAGTTTTATATATATATATATATATATATATATATATATATATATATATATATATATATATATCTTCTCCCATTTTTCACTTTTCATCTTGCATGTGTTCCAGTGAGAAAATTGTGTTGTTCCTTCCTTTGTTATTGTGGACATAATGTGTCATTTTTCCATCATTATAGGATGTAAAAATATTCTAACCTTCTTGTTTTAATAATTTATATACTATTTTTCTCTATCCATACATGTAATCAAATTTTGCTTTTTTATTCAATCTGATAAGACTTGCCTTTTGATAGAAATGTTCCCATTAAATTAATTTGGTTATATTTATTACTGTTTTCCTGATTTTCTTTTGTTCCACCATTTTTTTTTCTTTTTGAATTAATTAAATAGATTTTATAATTCATTTCTAATGTTTATTGGTTTGTTACTATTTCCTGAATGCATAATTTTTGATGGTTCCTCCAGAGATTAGAATATGCATCTTCAATTTTTGAGTTTACATATATTAATATCTTATCATTCCAAATAAATCTTGAAAGCAATCACAGAAAGCTTGCAAACATTTTGGGTCATTTCTCCCCTCCCTCAGTCTTTTATGCTATTTTGCCATATGTGTGACATTTATATGCATTGAAAATTATGATAAAATACTTTTGTATTAAAGGATCATGTGTATTTAAGAAAGTACATTTGTCTTTTATGTTTACTTAAACATGTTTCATTTCTAAAATTGCATATTTCTTTCTAAAATTCTGGTTTTCCATATAATATTATTTCTCTTCAACTTTCAAGACTTCCCTAGTATTTGTTTATCTGAAAAATGGCTTTATTTCATTTATGTTATAGGATAATATTTTTCTGAATTTCATGAATAACCCTGTTTTTTCTTGAATAGTTAAAGATGAGGAAGTCCTCATATACAGTAGTTTTGAGATACTAAATCAAGGGATTGGTATTGAACATTTTGAGTTTGTGGTATTTAAACCTCTAAGTAGATATATCCATATATGTGGTAAAAGAAAACAGTCAGAATTGGACATATAAAATTAAATGTTGTTATCCTCTGTATCAAATAATATTTAAAACTGTGAGATCAAAGGAGAACAGGAAGGGAGTAAGTGTTGATAATGAAGTGAAAGAGGCTATGATCTGTCCTGGGGCTCTCCAACATTAAGAAATCAGAAAAAAGAAGAAAATGTAGCAGCAGAAGGACAAGGAGCAGTCCATGAGTTAGGAGGAAAATCAATAGTTCATGGTGTTTCTTTAAGCTATGCACATAGTAAGAACTAGGAAGAAAGAATCATCTCTGTAGAGTGCTACTGATAGGAATAATGAAGACAGACATTGACCATTAGAAGTAATAGATTGCAGGTCACTGGCAATCTTGGAGGTGGTAGAAGTAAAATTCTGATTGGAGTGATTAATTTTTGATGATGTTGTAAATGCCTTACAGTGGCCACAAGAACATACTAGTGATATGTAAATAACATATTCTTATTTATAATATTTTGTAATTTTCACATTGTCTAATGGGATTCATACCCAATCAGCAACCTCTAACTCTTTGAGATCTGTGCTCCATCCCAATCCCTGAAAGTATGTCACATGAACATTCTTCCTCTGATCTAATTGACATATCAAAATGAAACATATGTTATCCAACCCAATTCCATCATATCATACTCTATTAAATTTTTAGTGACAATCAGAGATGTTAATTAGGTTGTGTTGATTTGGATTGAGGAACAGTCTTATGCTACATAGAATTACTATGGGATAAAGAAAAACAGGAATAAGTACATAAACAAAGAAATCTCTTACTTTCTGATGTATTTCCATTTCCAATTTTGGTTCCTCAAGAACATCAATTGTTTTTTCTTTCACCAAGTTTGCTGGAGTGGTCCTATATCCTCATGGTTCAGGGAGTGTGTGTATCTGTCTGTCTGTCTGTTCCCGTCTCACTCTCTCTTCTCTCTCTCCCTTCTTCTCTCTTTTCAGATTCCATTATTTGCAATCTAAAAATACATAGCAAAGTCACATTAATATAGAGACTTACAGTTTGTAAATCACTTTCATGCACGATATCTCATTTTACTCTCATAAAATTCCCTGTTCTGAACCGATTCTTAAGAAAGTTAAGGTAATTCCTTAAAACAGTACAACTGGTAAGTAGTGATTCCAGACTTAATCCTGGAGAAGCAAGTTCTTGCCGACATATGCACTGCTTTCTGAGCACAGTGATGGAAAGATCCAAATATTTCAGGGTTCTATGTCTGAATGAAGCATTGGTGACATACAAAATGTTACAGTTTGGATCTGAGAAAGATCCAAATTTGCTAAAGGCTCGTGTGTTGAAAGCTTGGTTCCCATTTGGTGGTGCTGTTAGAAAGTGGTGGAATCCTTAGAAGGTTGGGCATAATTAAAGATGTAGGTCACTTTAAAATGTTTATTTTGTCCCTAGCTGCTGCTTCTTGCTTAATTTCTCTCTGCTTCCTGGCTGCAATGATATGAGCAATTTTTCTCTGCCACATATTTCCCACCATGATATTCAGCCTTACCACAGGCCCAGAGTCAATGGGATCAAGTGAATGGTACCTCCAAAACCGTGAGCCAAAGTAAATATTTCCTCCTTTGAGTTGTTTTTCTAAGTTATTTTGTCACAGCCACTGTTTGTGTCAGCTTTTTCACTGCTGTGACCAAAAGACCTGATGAGAACTATTTTAGAGGAGCAAAAGTTTATTTGGGGCTTATGGTTTCAGAGGTTTCTGTCCATAGGTGGCTGAAGCTGTTTGTCTGGACCCAAGGTAAGGCAGAACATCAAGGCAGAAAAGTGTGGTAGAGGACAGCAGTTCAGGACTTGACAATCAGGAAGCAGAGAGAAATTCTGCTCACCAAGAACAAAATATGTACCCCAAAGGCATGCCCCTAGGGACCCACCTACTCTAGCCACACCCTACCTGCCTACAGTTAGCACTCAGTTAACCCCTATGGATGGATTAACACATTGATAAAGTTAAGACTCTCATAGCCTAATCATTTCACCTCTGAACTTTCTTATATTGTCTAAACATATGAGCTTTTGGAGGCCAATTCATATCTAAGTGATAACAGCAACAGAAAGCTGACTAACACAAGAAAATGGACACTTTTTATATATTTAACATCAGACTAATGCAATTAGGTATATTTGCCTCAATTTATAACTGTTCCACCAATTAGGTCTTCTGACTTAAAATTCAGTTTTTTCACAGAGAAACAAGGAAACACAATTGTTATGGTTGGGTTCTCTCATGATCAGTTGGATTGAATCCAGTATAATCTGTTTTAATAGCTAATAGAAATGCAGGTGCACATGTTTTTCAATAAAAGATGTGCTATGGTTTGAATATGGTTTGTTCCCCATGAAACTTGTGTTGAAATTTGATCCCTGATGTAACAGGGTTACATAGTATCATTTTTAAGAGAGATTTGACTTGTGAAGGTTTTTCCCCTTATGAAGGAATAAATGTCAGTCTTTCATAATCAGTTTAAAAATTAGGGAGTGAATGAATTCTTGTTCTCATAGGATTAGTTAACATCCAAATAGATTATTATAAAACAAAGATGCATCCTTCTGCTTTGTCTCTTTTACACAGATTCACTTAAGCTCTCACCTCTTGCCTTATTGTGATACAGCATGAGGCCCTCACTAGAAGCTTATTAGATGCTGGTTCCATTCTCTTGCACTTCCCAGAGTCCAAAACTGTGAACCAAAATAAACCCCTATTCCTCTATTTGGTATAAATTATCTAGTCTCAGGTATTGTGTTATAACAATAGTAAGCAGACTAGATAGGGTGTTTATCATTGTGAATACAGATACTTTTCTTGAAAGTATCTAAATAACTGGAAGACAGATGTGACAAGAGAAATACAAATCAAAATCCATTTGAGAATATGAAAATTACTAGCATTTCCTAGTGGATTGTACAGATTTTCAAATTGCTAATTTCCTGGAGAATAATACAACTAGAGGATATATACACCATATATCTAGGTTTCTATTAGGAAACAACAGGGTTAATTTACCAACTGTCCCCTACTACATCAATTCAAATCAATTGAAGCACAACTGTTCCCATTTGCAAGGTAACAGTGCAAACATTCATAAATTTTTTAAAAATAATTCTAACCATAGTATTAGAAGTAGAACACTACAATGTTTAATCATGTAAGGGGGAAAGCATAAATAAGTAATAAAAGAGGAAAAGCAAAACTTCAAATGTGAGGTAGAAATTTTGTACCTTGCTTCATACTTCACACCTTACAAAGAATAAAATGTCTAAAACCATCACTCTTTATTTTTTCACCCAAAGTATTTACTTTTTAAAATTTTTTCCATATTTTATTGATGCATTAAAATTGCACATAATGTGGGATTGATTGTTACATACGTGCACATGCACATGATACAACAATATGTTGGCCAATATCATTTCCCAGTAGTTTTAATAATTCGTGTTACTATTATGACTTATTTTATTCAAGAAAAGTATCTCTAAGCATTGGTACAATATTTATTAGGATTTGGCTTCATGTATCAGAATATTTCTTTCCCTGAAAAACTTCCATTTTAGTACATATTAGAACATATTAACCAAGTTTTCAGTATTAAATATCAGCATTCCCAATAAAATCACAGAACTTTAGGAATGGAAGATTTATTACATGTGTATTGTTTCCCTAACATTATTTTTAAAATGTATTTTTTAGTAAATATGTCTTTTTTCCAGCATTTACTTCCAAAACCTTCATTGGGTTTTTAGAGTCTGTGATTCCAAAATTATCTGAAACTCCAAACTAAGTCTCCTGTTGTGCAGAATAATGCACTGATAAAGTTAATCTGCTGTTTATACAAAATTCAACAAGACTCTTTAGTAAGAGAATATTTATTCACATATCTTGGGAGATTGCTATTTACAAATTTTCCATGCTTGGTCACGAACCACCTTTAAAATTTGTGCTTAGACAATGCCATCACCAATCAAAATGCGTGCACAGAGGCAAGGGTAAGAAATGTGACTCTCAGGCCATTTCAACAGACTCAAAGGTCACCAGTTATATAAAATACAAACCTCCCTCTCTGGGACAGCATATTTAACCAACTTTCTGAATAAGATATGCCTTTGATCCTGCTGGTTCCATGAGTAAATGACACCAGCCTGTTCCTATATGCACTTGTTCTTTTCTAAAATATTCATGTGCTATTTTGTGAACACATTCGTATTAGACTGCTTTGGGTTGTGATGTGGAACAAGAGCCACAGTAAAGTCCTATGTAATTATCCAAATTGATAAATATTATATTTCATTTAACTTCATTTTCTATTATATTTTTGAGATCTAGATGTGATTCCTCATATAAAACTAAATACATCAATAAAACATTTATAGGTGCTTTCATTATAATTAAGAAGTTGTCTGTGAACAAAATTCAATTTCCACAGAGTTATACCTCAAAATATAATTACTCTCCTGTCATTCATAAGCTTTAAAGTATTAATGGGAATTTTGGTCACAAAGTTCTGTCAGAAATTTCCAAAACCACCAACCACACACTCCCAGATTTTTAAAGGATACAGTCTATTGGAATTACTTAATCAAAAAAGAAAGAAAAAAGAAAAAGAAAGAAAGAAAGAAGAGAAAAATGAAGTTTACTGTCATAGCTATAGTCTAAAACTCTACTATGTATCAGAGTATTGTAGCACAAGTGAAAGGTAGCTTGTCCCAGCAAGCAACCATG
Organism: Ictidomys tridecemlineatus; assembly: GCF_052094955.1. Classification (NCBI taxonomy): domain Eukaryota; kingdom Metazoa; phylum Chordata; class Mammalia; order Rodentia; family Sciuridae; genus Ictidomys; species Ictidomys tridecemlineatus. The sequence continues at coordinate 88,914,076 of NC_135488.1, read as the reverse complement.
TGGCAACAGTAATTTCTTTCATCAGAAGATACATGATAAACTAGACTCATTCTTTTTACTAAAAGTACCATAAACCAGAAGTATTAAAAAGGAGAGAGAGAGAGAGAGAGAGAGAGAGAGAGAGAGAGAGAGAGAGAGAGAGAAGAAAACAGTAGTAGTAAGTTAGCAAATCTGTCAATGAATCTGTTAGAATTAGCCATAACTCAATAGAAAAAAAAATATTAGAAGAATAATTAAGTCAAATGTGATAGATGCAAATTAAGGGACATAGTTCAGAAATCAGAATAAATGAACCAGATGTGTGAATGCAATATCAGTAAATTATAGAAAAAATAGAGGCAGAAGAAATTGTAATAGGCAAAACGAGAACTATAGCATATAAATATAAAAATACCAAATTTAGCATTATAAATTTTCAGGGTACTTGCCTTTTGAAAGATTTATTTAAGTGACCTCTCTGAAGTAGACATAAATAATGGGAAACAAGAATAAAAGGAAAAAGACAAACGGTAGATGAAGACAGATGATATTATAGATGACACTTAGGAGTGGTTTTTAAAGGAACCATATTGGTTAAGTCTCCTGAATAGAAATATCTGAATAGTACTACTGCATCTAACTTATATGACAAACAAGACATTCTAAAAGAGGAGGATGATGCTAAGAAGAAGGACTTGAAGAAGAAATAAAACAGTTCGTTTTTGCCATTAGAGGAATTTACAATAGAGGGGAAATGACATATCAGCGATTTTGAAGTACAAAGATGGCTTTTAATAAAGGATCTGTTGCTAGAAATGACTTATTGCTTGAGATAATAACAGACACTCCTTAGTAATTTTCATATATTGGGTAGGGAAGGAGTTTATACAATGAATGAAATAGACCCTCAATTATTAAATTGAGATGAGCTTGAAAGAAATATCTACAGCAATCCAAATCTCCAAACGCAAGTATATCCACAGGAGTTTCAAAATCTTGTAAATTAAATATCTGGATGAATATGGGTATGAAGAATTGACCAGAGTTAAGATTGTGACTCATATTCTTCAGGAATAAGAAGCAGATACAGAAGACTGTGTACCCTACTTTGTACAAACAAACAAGCAAACAACAAACTACTTTCCATTGAGTATTTCAATTCACTGAGCACAGTCATCAAATTTGTTAGGGTGGAATCTAGAGAATATAAATTTAAACTTGAATCCTGTCACTACTTCAATTCCCATTCTGCCATAGGAAAACATAGTTAACAATTTTCCAGGAGTATTCTGATGCAGCAGAGAATATTTTCAACTCTTTGGGCGGAGATAGCCGACTCTCAGCCCAGATACAGCTGTTCAAGGTTTAACAAATAATTCAGAAGCATTTTAAGAGTAGTAGAGAAGTTTCTAGTAGTGACTGATGCAAAATGGGATTCATGTCACTTCACACAGTCAAGAGATTCTGCAGATGTGGTAAATTACTAATCTGTTGTCCTTAAATTAGGGAGATGCTTGGATTTTTTTCGGGTGGGCCTAATGTAATCACGGGAGTCCTTTAAAACGAGAGGCTTCTTTTCTGGCCCAAAAGAAAGAGTGATGCAAAGTAACGACTTGGCATGCCATTGGTAGGTGAAAGATGGAGAGAGCAACAGGTCAAGGAACACAGGCGGCTTGAAGAAACGGAGCACCCTGCAGCAGTCATCCAGCAAGGTAATGGGGTCCTCAGTCTTACAACCCAGAAGAAATTGATTCTTCCAACAACCAGAATGAGCTTAGGAAGAAATTCTTTACAAAGCATGCAGATAAGACCTCAAGCTGGTCCATACTTTTATTTCAGCCTCCTGATTGCCTGAGTGTGTACCTTCCAAGCCCATCTGTACTTATGATGACAAAACTATGAGCTAATAAATGCTACCTTAAATCACTAGGCTTATGACACTTTGTTATGCTGCCACAGAAAAACTAGTATGCCATAATTATATCCCTTCCACTATTTGTGGGATATTTTCAGGCAATATGGTAACACACATCCGTGTCCTATGAGCAAAAGAAATTGTATATCAAATTAATAACTTTAGCTATCATTTTAAGCACACACAAAAGACACGGCAGACAAAAAAAACTTCTACATGAAGGAGAAATTAACTAATATTTTAATTCAGTATTCTTAGTAAATGTGATGATAAGTAACCAGTTACTAATGATTATAAATGGAAAAGTTCCCCAAATTGGATGAATCAAATATTTATTTCACTGGACTTGGCTATAGATAACCATTTTGAATGTCAACTGATATTTAAAAATTAATTCAAAAGTAATTCAGAAATAATTTATGAAATTACCAATAAAATTCACCAAAAATAGCACTGTATGGCAGAAACCACATTCAAGAATAGAAACACATTAGCTCTGGTGCTGATTATACAAATAAGATATTTATGTACTCTTGGAGAAGACATCTAACACTTTGAGCTAAATTGCTTCTCTCTGTAATAAATGTAAGATAAATTTCCTGTGAACTCAATTTTAATATGTATACCAAGAAAGAACTCTGTGAACTCAATTTTAATATGTATACCAAGAAAGAACTCACTAGAAGGCAAGGTAAACCTTTGAGCACAAGAAAATATTTTTTAAAATTAGCAAATATTTTACTGTATTAGACTTAAAATGTTTATTTCATCAACTGTTTTGAGAAAATTGGATTATTATATATGAAACTCTGGTGAAAACATTAAGAAATATTCTGTTCCATTGACTATTTGAAAGTCATTGAACATTTTATTTTCAATATTGGGTAAAATCTTTATAAGGAACTACATAGAAAGTGGGGGTAGATGAGAAAGAAGGCAAAGAATTGAAAGGAGAAAATATGACCTTGCTTGAAGATTATCTTAAATCTCCTCAGATCAGAGAACACCAATTTAGCCAGTCAAGTGAGAAAAAAAATATCAGGGGAAGAATGAAAAAGAAATTAAGATGAAATAGTCATAGAAAAATAGGAAGGATGAGAATATTTCTCAAGCAAGAGAATGAGACATCTGGGAAATAAGAAAGGGTTGTTGGAATATGAATAATAGTCTAGATTATCATCTTCAGGAAAGAATTTGTCAGACTTCAATGGGCAATGGGAACTTTATCTATTATAACTCTACCTTGCTAGGTCAACCTTCTGGAAATTTTTGACAGCGACGGATTTCCTTGAGCAAATAACAACTACCATAGATCTGTCAACTTGGTGCCAGCATTCAGACAAAAATAGTCAATATAAAAATGAAGTGCTTTTAGGAAAGCTGCCTGGAAGGAAAGAATTTCTCAGAACATTAATATCAACTACTTTCTGTCAGTAGGGTCTGCCCACTTTGGATTGAACTCTGAGATCTGTCAAGAATTCTAATGTTCACCTGTAGTTTCCCAATGGGAAAAATATTATGATTCCCTGCCACTCCTGAAAGTCCTGTCTCAATTACAAGAGAGCTGAGAAGGAGGCTATTCCTTCTTTGAGATATCATTTACCAGTAAGACCTCTAAAGAAGTGAAATGCTGTTGGATGATAGCTCCTAATCCTTATTAAGGCAAAGAGCAAAAGGAAGAATTTCCAATGAACATAGTTTGTAAATTTTATCTTGCTCCACTAACCTGTTTAGCTGTCCAGCATTACTGGTTAGTATGATAGAAGTCATAGCCTCCAAAAGTATAATACTCTATGTACACAGCTATTACACAGATCAGTCAACACAACACTTATAGAAAGATGATAAAGAAACAAACATTGTTATCATTTCTACATGCAAAAATAAAAAATGCTGCTAGTCTAGAACTTTACAATGACATTAAGAAACTATCTGGAATTTTTGTCTCCACATGCCTATCATTAGAGAGTATTAATTTTCATTTGGGGAAGAAATTAAAAATGCACCAGTCCATACAGAATCACATGCTATCTATCACAACGGACTTATCCTTGTCTATTTCATTATTTCATGTATGCCAACAAATTGAAATACGATAGTTTAGAAGAAAACAGGAAATTACTGCTTAAATAGTAATTCCTACTCCAATAAGGAGGAATGGGAAATAAAGAGCATTGCTAATTTCTAGAACATATCAAACCTAGACAGACAAGAAGAACTTCCAGGTGTGGGAGAGGAGGCAGATCCTTGGGAATGCAGCTGACAGCTGGTTCCATAGTGGGGTTCCATAGTGGGGAAGGATAGCTCCTGGCATCTTTTGCTATGGATGAAGTAGCATCATGGAACATACTCATTTTCACAACCCACTTTCCCAGGTGTTGGCTGGGTGTCTCAGGAAATACCTCAAAGACTGAGATAACCTTGAGGATTTATTTAACAAAATAATAGGCTTCCCAGTATGTAGTAATTAAGAATATAGACTTTTTTTCTTTTTAAAAATTTGTTCTAATTAGTTATACATGACAGCAGAATGCAATTCAATTCATTGTACACAAATGGAGCACAACTTGTCATTTCTCTGGTTATACATGATGTAAAGTCATACCATAAGTACAGTCATACATGTACCTAGGGTAATGATGTGCATCTCATTCCACCATCTTTCATGCCCCCACAACCTCTCTCCTTTCTTCCCTCCCCTTTGCCCTATCAAAGTTCCTCCATTCTTCCCACGCCTTCCCCACCCTATTATGGATCAGCATTCATTTATCTGAGAGAATACTTGGCTTTTGGTTTGGGGGGATTGGCTTACTTCCCTTAGCATGATATTTTCCAACTCCATCAATTTACCTACAAATGTCATAATTTTATTCTCTTTTACTGCTGAGTAATATTCCATTGTGTATATACACCACAGTTTCTTTATCCATTCATATATTGAAGGGCATCTAGGTTGGTTCCACAGTTTAGCTATTGTGAATTGAGCTGCTATGAACATTGATGTGGCTGTATCACTATAGTATGCTGATTTTAATTCCTTTGGATATAGACTGAGGAGTGGGATAACTGAGTCAAATGGTGGTTCCATTCCAAGTTTTCTAAGGAATCTGAATACTACTTTCCATAATGATTGCACCAATTTGCAGTGCCACCAGCAAAAAAAAAAAAAAAAGTATGAATGTACCTTTTTCCTCACATCCTCCCCAACCAAAACAATAAGTATCCCAATCAATAAATGGGCTAAGGAACTAAACAGACATTTCTCAGAAGTAGATATATAAGCAATCAACAAATCTGTAAAAAAAAAAAGTTCAACTTTTCTAGTAGAGAAATGCAAATCAAAACTACTCTAAGATTTCATCTCTCTTCAGTCAAAAGAACATAGACTTTTGATGCCAAATAGACCATATAATCAAATCACAGCTCTGTGGTCTCAACTGATTTTCTATAATGTGAGAGTAATAATAGCAACTTCCTGAATGGGTTAAGGATTAAATGAATATGACAAACTGAACATTACACTTTGGTAAGTGCTATATGAACTATAGCTATAATTTTTATACTTAAGTATATCATAACTATTATTGTTACCATCTATATGAGAAAAATCAGCAGGAAACTTATTTACATAGGAGACCACAGTTTGTGTATTTCTATGAACAGTCACTAGGCTACAGTGACTGGGGCAGAGAAGGCATGACATGAGATAAAATAAGAGAAGTGGGCAATGCCTAACTTACCCTGTGAAGATGTTCAATTTCATTGTAAGATCAACAGGAAGACAAAAATGTTTGAAATATGAGAAAGGATGTTATTTAAGGTTTTCGAAGTTCACTTTGGACACGTATGAAAAAGGATCAGTACAGGAAGGGTGAATTTGAAATTTATAGCAATCAACTAAATAAATGTAAACCAGACCAATTACACATTCAATAATGACAAAAAGATAAAAATAGACCAAAAGCTCAAGATAAAGATGTTTCCTGACACTTCAAGCAGACAAGCATAGTTCAGGGGTCTTTACTGCATAAAAATCCACATAATTTTCTAAATATCTCTGTAGGTTTTTTTGAGTAGGTCTTGAGCTAGTTAGAAGACAGAATACTAAAATTCTTTTTATCCTCTCCCCATCAACTATGTTTTTTCACTCAAAGATTTAGAGATATATGGATTTTTTTAAAGAACTTTCAAAAGACACAGAAAATTCTAGATTGTATGTAATGTAGTACCAAATATCATAAACAAACACTTGACTAAGTCCTTTTCCAAATCTTCCCAGATAGGCTACTAAGAATGTTCTTCAATACCATTTCTACAAAAACATCTGACACTCTTGCCCCTGTGGGCCTACCTCCCTCACTGTTGCCTAGTCCATTGAATTTGTAGTAGATTTTATTATGCATAAGAATTAACTTGAGTTCAGTGTCCTTAAGTTTAACAGTCATTCATGGGCAAATATGGTCAACAAAGACCTTCCAGAGGCTGAGATGCACTCTCTATTGGATAGGATAGTGGTTTCAAGCATGTAATCTTGATTCAGTGTGTATGGTTCAAATGAAAGGTTCCTGCTTGTGTGCCTTATGCATTTGAGAAGGTTCTTTCCCTCTCTAGGTTTTACTTTCTCTACCTTTAAAATGGATTATGTGATAACAGTCATAATCTTAGAGGTATAATGAGACATAATTATGATTATACAAGTAAAGTACTTGGCATAGCACCTGACATATACTAATATGATGATAGAAATAATAACTAGATTTGCTGGTTTTTTTTTTTTTTTGTACCAGTGATTGAACCCAGGGGTGCTTAACCACTACCATTGAGCCATATCCCCATCTTTTTTTTAATATTTAATTTTGAGACAGGGTATTACCAAATTGCTCAGGGACTAACTAACTTGCTGAGGCTGCCTTTGAACTAGCAATCCTTTTGCCTCAGTCTCCTGAGCTACTGGGATTACAGGCAGGTTCCACCATGCCTGGCATGCTGCTACTTTTTAAAAAAATAATTTTAGTTTCCTTTAAATAACTCATATGTATAAAACTGAGACTATTTTTTTTTCTGAAAGGTACATCAAGCTGAAATTTTCCCAAATCATAAAAATTTTCTTTTTTCATTCTTTGTTAAGATTAGATTATATATTTACCTTTGAGATCAGTAGATAACCCTGTGCTATTCTGATAATTGGATTTTCTTACACTTAACTGCTGTGTCAAGACTATTTGGAATAAAGAAAGGATAAAGAATGTAAGGTTAAAGCAAGCAGCTGCTCCATATTGCAAAGGGTTCCCAAGAAGTAGACTGAAGTCATAAAATTAAGTTCAAATTCCAGTTTGTCACGTACTCTGCAACTTTAGTCACCTGACTTAACCTTCAAGAGCCCTCAGTTTTCTCATTTGTAAAACCTGATTGCCAGAAGTAAATTCTTTCCAAAAATCAGGAGGTCAATAAATACTTTCTAAATTAAATTGAACGTCAGCTTTTAATGAACTATCCACACAAAGTTTTCTAGGTTCTTGAAAAACAATTTGAGTTTGTTTTTTTCATTAATACAGCTTTCCCTCAGAAGCTGAAAACAGCTTCTAAAATAAGGGTTTTAATTATTTTGACTTAAAATTCCTGAGGGCAAGGAGATAGCATAAACGAAAACACCTCTGATAGGATGCATAACAGTTTGGAAGAAAGAAATTCTGAAGAACATTGGTTATCCAAAGAGCCTTTGGACTGTTCCCTCACAGGTATCTTACCCGTTTTATCACTTTGTTGTCCTCTTTGAAGTAGACTGGGTTTTTTTGCAAGATAAGCTTTCTTATGTTCTGTTGTCTTACCTTATATCCCAGGGGAATTATTTCAAACATGAAGCTCTCATTAAATTTGTGTGAGTTAGCTAGTGCCACAAAGCCACAGCATGGAAAACCCAGGATGCTCAGGAAGCAGCTATGTAACTTGTTCAACTACAAATAAGGGGACCTGGACTGGGCGGCACTGGGAAGACTGCTTCAAGAGACTGTCATCCCCTGTCAATCAACAGTTTCAGTGAGACCTGTTCTCATGGAAATGGCAGAAGTGCCAGAAAGTGAGCACAAACAAGTAAGTTCTGCTGAGGCCTCTGCTGGGCGCTGGCACCCTACTGCTGCCACTTTGTCCCGCTGTTCAGGCTAAATCACATGGCCCAACCCAAAGAGTCATGGAAACACTAGCATATTCTATAAATTATAAAGCCACAGGGCTCAAAGAGTGCATATGGGAAAGGAGAACTGAAGCTACTAACAATCATCCACAGTATTTAAGCAGGATTCTAAGTGTGGGAGATGTTTTCTCTACCCGCTACAGGATTCCACTCCACATTTTCACCTTGCCTTTCAGGATTTTTCTCTGAGACCCTGTGAGATGGAGAGAATTGTTAAGTAAAAAAGGTGTAACTCTATATTATCTAGCTGTGGCTTTTATTTAATAATTTAATGAAGCAATTTCTAATTTGAAAATAACAGCTGTTTTTTTAAAAAAAAAACCACAGAGACACACACAAGGACACAGAGAGAGAAACGTGTCTTTGAGCCTCTTATTCTTCGTTTCTTTCTCTAGACTCTAGTGGGATATTTTCAGATTTTGCAAACAGACCATATGTTCCCAAATCCTTAATATTAAAAGCTGTCTTAGCTTGATTTATTTTAGGTGGTATTTATAGTTCTGTATGTACAATATGTAAGTAGTTAAGCATTTATCCTTGATCGTTAGCATCTATTAAAATATTTCCACTAGGCTACATAAAGTAGATTCTGTGAGCTATTACTTCAAGTTACCATGTGCTAAAGCCATAGTTTTTGGTGGCGCAGGGGGACGTGTAACATTGATTTTTTTCCCATTTTATGTAGTTTCTCATCAAATAAAAATACTATTTATGTTTTTCAGATTTTGTAAACAAATGCTAGAGAAATGGAGGATAGAGTAGGATAGGTTACAGAAAGATACATGGGATACTGGTATATGATATTTGAGTATTACAAAATTAAGGGAGGGGCAGATGACTATTGCAAAAGGTGGGAATTCTCATGATAATTTGTATTTTGTTTTGAAATTTCAAAAAATTTTAATGATACATGTTGTAACTCTTTTCTTTTGCAGGTTAGTATTAAAATAAAATTATATTTCCTGGACACAGTGATGAATCTCAGCTAGACAATATTGACTAAAGAATTTTGAGGTGTTACGCCCTCCAGATTTGCTACAAATATAACTTGACTGTTTCTCATATAGATAACTGAAGATTTGATTATAATTCATTGCACATTTAGCATATTAAGTGCTTAATTTATGTCTATAATAATCTGGGAGTTGCCAGGTGGGAAGGCTACTCCTGTTATCCCAGTGTTTAAGGAGGCCCAGGCAGGATTGCAAGTTTTGAGTCCAGCATCAGCAACTTACTGAGACCCTGTCTCAAAAGGCTAGAAATGTAATTCAGTGGTAAAGTATCACAAATATCCAGGGGGCTTAGAAAAATTGTTAATATCTTAAATATGTGTGGTACATTAAGTATTTTCAGAGTACTGTTAGTTAGGCACAGTGATGAATGCCTGTAATTCCAGGTAATTCCAGCCTCTGAAGGCTGAGGCAGGAGACAGGAGGATTGCAGTTTTGTAACCAGCCTAGACAATTTAGTAAGACACTTAGCAATTTAGTGAGATTCTGTTTCAAAACAAAATATAAAAAAGACTGGGGATGTAGCTTAGTGTTAAGTACCCCTAGATTCAATCCCCAGTACCAAAAATAAAATAAATAAAATAAAGTACTTCACATATGATTTTGTATTGCATCATAAGATTTTTCTAAATCACCTTTAATTTTTATGTTATCAGTTATTCTTATGCAGTTCATTTCAGAAACTACATTTATCAAAACCAAGAACTTAATTAAATATGGAAAACTACAATAGTATAACTGTAGGTAAATTGCAATGTCCGTGGGGTAAGTAAATGGATGATTGGATGTTTTCATTTAACTATTAGCAGGAGCTGGTGAGGGTCCTCAGGCCAAATTGGGACTATGCACTTGTTTTTGTAAATAAAGATTGATTGACAGCCATGTTCACTCCTTTTTATGACATCTATGTTTGCTTTCATGTTACAATGACAGATACCAATGTTTGTGTCATAGGCTGTATGATCTATAATGTTCAAATGTCACTGGACTCTGCAGAGCAAGTTTTCTAAGCCCTAACTTAGAGTATGGTGAACATAATGAAAAGGAAATGATTTGGGAAAGAAAATCTTTTTATAATTTTCAGCTCAAATAAAGCTAAAATTTAGAACTATTGAGCATCCTAGGAGGTAGAATAATTCCACTCATGCTTTAAATATCTGATCTGAATGCAAAAAACATTAACAGAAGGGACTCAACAAAGGAGATTGAAGCAACTTTCTTCTAGCAACAGATGAAACCCATCACCACCCCTAGGTCTGAAGGGACAAGGAAAGAAAGAATATTATTAGAGTCCAAAGAGCCTAGGAGACAGGAAAAAAGATAATTCCAGCAGGAACTGTCATCATGAAAATGCAAACACTGCTCAAACTGGAAAGAGTAGAAAACAAATACTCCTCCATCTTTTTCCTTCAGCTCTGTTCTCTTGCTGGTGATATTCATTGGTAGAATGGGTGATGAGAGAGCTTAGGAGGTAGTACTCAGGATTTAGTCTTCGGAAACACAAATCATGACGCAAAAGGACAGAAAATTCTTCAAATCATAGAAAGGGGAAAAGAAAAAACAAAAACTAGCTCAACAACCAGCTGCTAATTCAGGATAATAGTGTGTAATCTCAGTAGCTCAGGAGGCTGAGGCAGGAGGATTGCAAGTTCAAAGCCAGTTGCAGCAATTTGGCAAGGCCTAGAGGAACTTGGTGAGACCTTATCTCAAAATAAGAAAATAAAAAGGGCCAGGGATGTGCTTGCTTCTATGTTTAAGCACCACTGGTTAAATCCCTGGTACCAAAAACCCAAAATCTAGCAAATAAACAAAAAATTATATATATATATATATATATATATATATATATATATATATATATATATTACTGAACAACTCTTATCTATGAATTTTTCCTTATTTTCACTTAATGATTAAGGAAAACAAAGTTGAAAATAATGTGTAAGAATATTGGCTTAGAATAGTAGTTTTACATGCAGGTTGTTAAGAAGAGCAAAAAGAGAGCTGGGGTTGTGGCTCAGTGGTAGGGTGCTCACCTTGCACATGCAAGACCCTTTGTTCTATCCTCAGCACCACATAAAAGTTAATGAATAAAATAAAGGTGCTGTGTCCAACTACAACTAAAAAATATATATATAAAAAAAGAAGAGCAAAAAGAACTTGGTAAATGAGAAGGATAGTGACAGATTAATAACACAAAACAAATTTTAAAATCCAGCTATCATGAACAGACATCTGTACCATTTTAAATAAAATTGTGTTTATATATTTAGTTTGATTTATTTACTTTAAATGTGCTTTTTGCAGAAAATCTGATAATATGCACTTAAGATATCTTTACTTAGCTGACTCAATATATCCAGGAACATCAGGATATTCTCTTCTATTATTGTTTGCAATCAGTCAATGGTGCTGACATTTAAAAGTTGTCCAAGTCAGGAATGTAAGAGGCATTCTTGACATTTTCATTTGTCTTATAAATAATTTGTCAACTGTTGATTTTACTTTCAAAGTTTATATTAAGGTTCTGCTCTTCTGTCCATCTTCACTGCCAATACCCTAGAGCTACTTTTATCTCTTACCACAATTGGTTATTAACTGATCTCCATTTATCAGCTCAGACACACACAAATTGTAGAACCTTTATTTTAAATTGTCAAAACTGAAATCTCTCTCTTAAAAGTCTCCAGCCAATCTTCGTATGAACTGAAATCCTTTAAAATATTTGGTTTATGTCATGTTTTCCTGGAAAACTTCTCTCTTTAAACCTTTGCAGCCCAGACGCTGTACCCTTCAGTTCTTCATGGTTGTATTGTACCAGCTCCCTCAATAAGGCCTCTGCTTGGCCTTTTCCTCCCATCTGTAATTGTGCTGCCCAGCGCAGCCACCTTATAGTTTATGTAGTCAATCCTTACTGATCTTTACTCCCAGCTCAGTGATAGTTCCTCAGGGAAATACTTTCTTAATCACTGCCAGATTATTTGTAATATATTTTGTAAATCCATTTTCCTCTTATTTTGCAAGTATATAAAGCCAAGGTGACAGCTTGACTAATATCTAGGAATACAACAGAAGCTTCATGAGAGTCCAGACATCTGTTTTAGGTCATTTATTTATCCTAAACATCTAGCATCTACTCTGTACTCAATAATATATTTTATTTATTTAATAAATAAAATGGTGATTTTTATTCAAATAAAATATAAGTAGCTAATAGCCACAATGTTCTGATTCTCACATTCAAATCCACTCTTCTATAGCCAGCTTTGTGTTATTGCCAAGGTTAGACTCTGTAAACCAGACTTCCTTTGTAAACCAGCTTCCTGGCAGTAGGGGGAACAGAAGGAAAGTTGGAAATCAGGAGAAGAGATTTTTCCCCTGCCTGTTAGCTTTTCTTCCCCCCACCCCTTTAACTGTTTTTATTGAAGGATAATCAAAGTAATACAAAATGCTATAGATATTTAATGTATGCAACCTGATGTGTTTTTAGATAAGTATAAACTATTAAACTATCAATGCCATAAACTTATCCATTATCTCCTAAAATTTCTTGGCACTTTATTTCCTGCCATTTTCCCCCCTTTTGTGGTACAAATAACTAATGTAAGACATATACTCTTAGAAAAGTTTTGTGTTTATGCTGTCAGTTAACTGGGCCCATGAATTTTAGATATGGATTTGCTTTCCCTGTTAACATCACATTTGTGAATACAGAGAATGCCCTATTCTATATAGTCCACACAAGTTTCTTATAATCGAGGAACTTATTTTATTGAAGAAGAGGGGGAGATGATCAGGTCCACAGATTCAGTGGTTTTACCATATAACACCTCACCGTCATACCCTGGCTTGAAACACCTATAAAATGTAGCCAATAGCCAAAGATTCAGTCATGGTGTTGGTCATAAAACAAATGCCCTGACATACTTACATGCTATCATACAGAATACAGATTATCTATTACAGCAGAAACCTGTACAGAGTGCTGTTTCATTCAAACAGAATACACAGGTACAACTCTTCAAGAAGGAGGAGAGAATCTCTTTGCTATTGCCTCTAAGAATATATTCAGGAAATTTTTCTTCCTGACTCAGAAATTTGGGATGCTGATGGCTTCAGGGGTCTTAATTTTTTGGGGTGGGGAGTAAAGTTTTTACAGAAGACCTGATGTAGCTCCACTTATTTCAAAGTTGAAACTGTCACCTGTCCATTTGGGGTTCTTTATGTCAATGAATGAATAGGTAGAGAAGAGGACAAAGGAGAAAATTGTTCATGATTACTAAGGATAAAATAAGTTTTTGCTATACAATGACTTTATCTGAAACACTAGGGATTCTCTGAGATACTTATTACTTTCATATCCAATTATAAAATTTAATAGAAAAACCACTGAAGAAAGAGTCATTGGAGATTTCAAATCTCCTGATAATCACCAGGTAGAGTCACAACCATTTAAGATGCTGATGTGTGGTGTGTGGGGGGGGGGGCGGTGGTGAACAGGGGAGGGAATCAATGGTCAGTGAAATAAAAAAATTATAAATATCAACTAAAATTTCACAGTCATTTACAGAAAAAAAGGACCATAGCAACTGTGCATATATGCTTCTTTGTTCGACTCATTTATGTTGTGTCGGTTAACTTATTCCCTTTTTATTCTCCTTTCCTCTTATTATTTCATATAATGATTGACAGCAGTTTTTGCTATTGCAATTTATTCTTTAACTCCTCACAAACAGACAGAGCTACTGTTGTAGGGATAGATGAGGCAAGGCAACGAAAACAGCAGTATTTGTCTGCAGCCAGTTTCAGAGGGCAAAGTTTTGGCTGTAATCAGTCAATCCCCTGAACCCCGAGTTCAGGTAGTTTTAGAATTTTATACCTCAGCATGAAAAGGGAGGGGCTCAGAAGTTCACAGTCTGCAAAAATTTATATAAAACAGCTTTTTTCTTTCACTGTTTTGGACAAGTTAACCCTTCAAGGACAGCACCTGAGAAGGAGAGAGCTTCTTATCCCCTTTCTTTCCTCCCCCTGCCACTTGTTACCATGGAGCCTGATTGATAACTTCTATTATCTTAGAAATGTAGACATCTCTGTGAAGCCCCAGGTCAAGGCCAGAGGTGTTGTTTACACATTTCTACAAACTACTATATTAAGTACATGTTTGTGAAAAACTAGTAAGGGGGTGTCTAGCACCTGGAGTGATGATTTCTTCCAGGACAGTGGCCAAGTAAAACAGGGTGACACGAAAATATTAAACTCTTGTGTAGAGACTCTTTTTCTGACAGTCCTAAAATCAGCCATGGTGAAGATTTCTGGAGAAGACCAGTTAAGACCTTTCTGCAGAGAAAGGAGGTGCCACCACACTATGACAGAATAAGGGGAGCCTTATCATTGCCCAGTGATTGACACAGACTTGGGAGTTTGTAATCCTTACGGTGGGTACATCTTTATTTAAAAAAGGGGTTAGTTGGTTCCTTTTAGAAAGAAGCATAAAGTTGTTCAAATAAGTGTATATGGAGGCTGAATAACTAAAATAGTGAACTGCTCCTGTTTATAAACACTTGATTCTGGTCCAAATCTATTCTCTGTCCTCACATTGTAATGCTGGGCTGGGATCCAGTGGCATACTAGAGCCAACTCATACCAGTACACAAGAACCAATTGCTAAATTTTCATCACACACACACACACACACACACACACACACACACACTTGATATTAAATAAATTATACTAAATAAAAAGAATATGAATACTCAAAACATCACCACTTAATTCCTTTACTACATTATGCTACTATCTACATTGAAGTAATATGCATCAATCGCATCTGCATTGCATCTGACTAATACCTTGATACTGTTTCATCATCTCCATATCATTAAACTAACTATGGTGAAAATATTTACACTATAATAATAGCCTAGTTAGGGGCCAGGGTTGTGGCTCAGTGGTAAAGTGCTCGCCTCTCATGTGTGTGGCCCTGGGTTCAATCCTCAGCACCACATAAAAATAAATAAATAAAATGAAGGTATTTTGTCCAACTACAACAAAAAAATATTTAATAATAATAACAATAATCTAGTTCTAAATAGAGCAAGGCTTTTGCTTTTTGTATAGAAATTGTTAGGCATTTGTTGATATACAAGTTAGGACTCTGCAGTTTACATTTTCCTTTTATCTATCTTTTATCTATCTTTTAGCTATCTTAATAGGACCTGCCAATAGATGCCATCAGCAAAGGGAGAGGAAAAGGCAACAGGAGCAGAAAAAGTTTCCTGCTTCCTGTTTGCTGTTCTGGTCACATAGTGCCAACAGAAGCATTTCACCCTGGCAGCAGCAGTTGGCTCTAGTCTTCAATTTCTTTCAACATTCTCAGTACCACATTGAGTTTCAAAGAGTTACACTTTGAGCTCTTAGAAGGGTGGTGAGAAAAATGCCTAACTCCTATTGGATTTTTTACCTTTGATCCATCTAATAAAGAAGAGACCTTAGCCTGTTTTTGACTGTTCTTACCTAGGTTGGATCCTATTGAATTATAAACTATGCATTTGTTAGTCACAGTAACATGATATTTATTATAATATTAGTGGAAATTATATGCTAAATATGTTCATATAATAAATTTCTCAACTTTTTTCCATTCTCAACCGGGCCCTGTGCAGGCGAAAGAAGCTGGGTTCCCCTGCGTGGAGTGAGCTGCCTGAGAAATACTGCGAAAAATCACATGACACAGAAAATATTTTTAAAGAGCAGGGGGGCAGGATGGCTCTTCAACCTTAAGGGTTGAGCTTCCAGGCTGGAAAGAGAGAGTGAGAGCCTGCGTTTGGTTTATTTATTTGGGGGAACTTCAAAGGCTTTCTACAGAATTCTTAGCCAATTAAGGTAGGAGGTGGGCTGTCCAGTTCCCAATGGGTCATGCCCAACTCCAGAGCTAAGAGTTCAGTCTTTCTAGCAGATGGAAGACAGAGGTCATGTGCATTAAGCAATCCATTAAGTGGGAGGAGGTAGAAAATAGCTTGCAATGCCAAACCAAAATCTCCTTGGCTCCAAGGCAGAGTGAAGATCTCAAATAACTCAAGGATGGCTCCCCATATTCATGTTTCTCTTCCTGAAACTACTTCTAAAAATCACACAGAAATCCCATCTGTAGCTAATCAACAATAATGTTCCCTTGATCTGTTGATTGTTATCTCCATGTTGAAAATACAGCTCAGGGAGTCCTCTCTTTCTTTATGTGAAGAGTATTCAAAAAAGTAATTGCAGCAGTTTATCAACATAAAGGGACTTGTATAAATATTTAATAACCCCTTTTCATTAGAATATTTTAAATTATTGATAATTGGAACACACTCCTACACAGTGACACAATCCCTTCATTCTTATTGTGAAGTATAACACTGAAAGTTGAGCCAGATGGTCCTGTTTTCTTTATTTGTTTTTAGTAAGATTTATACCTAGTTAGGAAAGACTTTTAAGATGATCTCATTTAATTATCAACAATACAAAGTTAACAATTAGCCTTTATTTTTGGCCACACATAATACCTTGTTCATATAATATAGATATGGAATAATGCCTTTCAGTAACAGTGAATTTGTATGGGCATATTTAAAATGCATAAGGATAATTTTATTTTGTTCACACTGTTAACTCTATTAAATCCAGCAATTAACTATTTGTCAAAAACACTAGTAATAGTTGTTAAATTTATATATTTTACATATGACTACTATTAAGTGTAATATATTCTTTACAAACCATATAAATGCCAGCTCTTAGTGATATCTTGGACTTGTAAACACATAATATGATTCATTCTTGGGATCGTCATACTCCATTTGGTAGAATTCTTTTCCATCTTCTGGAAAAGTAGAGCTTTATTAATGTGATGGAAGACTCACTAATATTAGGATTATTTAGTATTTATTCCTCTGTCTTCAAGAGGATCTGAAACAAAATCACTGTATATGATATGACACCAAGGCACTGAATTGTCATATCTCTAAGACAGAAAATGGCTTGTTATCTGCATTTCATGTAAACCAGGAAAGAGCTAGTTAAGGGCCCATAACTGATTTAAGAGGAGACTATAAAATAAATAACAAGTTTTAATAATATCTTCTTACATATTATGTTAAGAATCCTGAGTGGCAGGAAATATAATTAAAGTAAGCTAACTAAATAATGAAGAGACCCAGTCTATTTACATTTACTCGAGATATCTAGAGATTCCCCAGACTACCAAGTTAACTTGGCCATATTTCATATTCTTAGTAAGATAATTTATTCCAAGACAAACAATTTAAAGATACAAGGAAAAAATAGAATATTGTTAACTTACAGGTCTTTGTGTTCTTTCTTAATCTTTTTAATATGAAAACTATCCATGAATTCATAAAATAGCTTGATTTATTATTTTTTGATATTTTAATTATCAAAACATATTTTTTTCCTATTTAGTGTGGGTATGGTTAGACAAAAAATTATATTTAAGGTAAATTATATATGGGATAATATGTAAATTACCATTCAGTAAATTTACCCTTTCAGTGTACAATTCTGTAAGCTTCAAAAACAAGTGTGGTTGGGTGATACCACAATCAAAGTTTTATGTTTCATCAGCATCAAAAAAGTTCCCTCATGTCTCTATGTAGATGATCTTCCTGCAGCTTAAGTTGCTGGCAAGGTTTGATCAGTATTTGTTCTCATCATTTTTCTTATTTCTGAATGTCATGTAAGTGGAGCAATATATTACACAGCCATCTGAGTCTGGCTCCTTTGGGTTAACATAGTGAATGTGAGATTGGGCCATGTTGTTGTATAGGTTGGTAGTTCATTTATTTACTGAACAAATAGTTAATCATGTGGATGTACCCTGGTACACTGATAGTCATCTCAAAAGAGGAGTTCAAAATACTACCATTAGAAGTGCAAAAATCACAATATCTTAAACTAATCTCTTAAAAGTGTGCAAAATATGGTATTTGCAAATGTTAATGAAATTAAATAAAGTGGTTGATCCACATACTACTGAACAAAAAAGAAAAAGGTGTGGTCAGAGGTTCAAATTCCTAGCTCAGTAGTTGCATTAATTAACTTTTTATGTTAATATATGCCCTGAAGCAGGTCTTTATCTCCTTATCATATGTTCATGTTTTACTCACTTTAAATACAACTCAGAAATATTTTGTTGAGGTTTTTGGAGAGGAATATATTCATAAGGTTGATTGATCTACATTTTCTTATATTATTCTGGTTTTGTTATCAGATAATGGTGGATCATAAAATTTATTGGGAAATATTTACACTTATTTTCTAGAATACTTTTTCTAGATTTGGTAATTTTTTTCTTAAATACTTAGTATAATTCAACAGTGAAGCCATTGGGCCTATAATTAGCTTCCATGGAAAGATTTAAACTAATTTAATTTTTTTATTTGATTAAAATTATTTGGGTTCTCTATTTGAGCTTCAAAATTTGTGTCTTTTAAAGAATATATTCTTTTAGTTATCATTTATGTGCATAAAGTTGTCAATACATCTTGGTTCTTATTCTTTAAATGTATATTGGTATATTCATTTTTTTCTATTATTCTTGTCTTGGTAGTATTTATGCTTTCCCCTCTCTTATTCAGTTATGAATTCCAGAGATTTATCAATTTTACAATGTTTTTTAAAAAATAAATCATATCATCATTATTTTTCATATTGTTTTTAGACCCCTGGTCTAATACATTTTATTATTTTGGGCAAATTGTAAATCACTGTTCCATTAAAATATTGTTTCTTCTCTGTTTCCTCTTTCTTCTCCTTCTGAGATTCCCAATTAAGGTTATGTCAAAACACTTACTATTAGCCCATAGTTTTCATATGCACTAGTCTGAATTGTTTTCTCCTGTTTCTTTTTTTAATGTTTGAGTTTGGATATCTTTTATTAAACTTCTTTCAAATTCAATAGCTCATCTGCTGAGTGTACTGAATTGACTGCTTATCAAAAGCACACAGAAAGTATTCTTTATCTACATTACTTTTCTTCTAAAATCTTTATTTGATTTTTTTATTCCTTCCACCTGCTCAAATTCCCCATATAGTCATTCATATTTGTACATCTTTTCCATTAGTCCTTTGTACATTAAAAATTGTAATTTAAATTCCCTATATGAGAGTTTCACCATCTGGATCTTATTTGATTCTGATTTTGTTGATTTCTTTGTCATTAGAGAGTGTTTTCTTTTTTCCTTGCTTTTTAATGTGTTTTATAATGTCTGGTTGATAAATAGCAGAAGTATTTGAAGTAAATAGGACAAACACCTAAAAATGAGCATGTTTGTTCTTCTAGTAAGTCTTCACTGTGGAGGTTTGACTCCTCTGTTCAGGAGTTAAACTGTGTTTGGGCTTTGTTGTTTCTATCATTTTATCTAATAAAGCTCTCTTTTAGAATTCCTCTAGTGTTTCCTCTTGCTGACTGCAAGGACTGTGTTGTCAGAATGTTTTTCTCAATGTTTTTATTCCACCCTCACCATTAGGCTTTGAGTCTAAACATTTCTTTGTGCTTCAGAGTGTGTGTGTGTGTGTGTGTGTGTGTGTGTGTGTGTGTGTGTGTCTGTCTGTCTGTCTCTCCCTCTCTTACCTTCCACGTCTTCTTCCAGGCTTGTGCTGGAGAGATTTTATTGTCCTACTCCATTGGTAGAGATCTCTAATGGTGTGGACCATTAGAAATTTATGCTTCTACTCAGGAATAAAGGATTTTTTTTCCTTCTTCAATAATGAATTTTCATTTGTAACCTGGAGATTATATTTAGACTTATCTTCTCTTTGCTAGTCAGCCTATTTTTTTTCATTTGGAGAGGTAGTGTTTTATTTATTTTTCCATATAAAAGATAAGGATCCTGAAATGACTGGTCCCCCACATTCAAGACCCCTCCTCACCACTAAAAGATGTCTTTTGTATTCCTTATCCTGTATCCTATATTTTGAGAACAGGGCAAGGTCTATGGAGTGCAATCTGCTCTGAAAGTGGATATAAATTTCCATTGTGTGTATGGATCCCTAGGATTCTATTCTTTCATTATCCTCCAAATTTAGCTTTGGAAGTCCACTTAAAATGGTACCTAAAATACTCTTAAATCTTTTCTCTGGCATGTAGACCACTTTCCTATGTTCTGCTCCAAATAAATTAATGTTCCTCATTTCTTCTTGGAGGTACTTATTTTTATTTAAATTTCTGGAGCATTGTTTGCCTATATTCTCTTCATTAAATTCAAGCTAGGTTCTGAATTTATAGAACACATGACTTTATTATTATTGTTTGTTACAATTGGAGATATGCAGTTTCCAATTTTCTGCATCCAAAGCAGAGCCAGACGTTTATTAGTTTATTTTAGTGTTCATAGAATGACACATCACTTCACAAAAACTAGAGAAGGTGTCTTTTATGTAAAGGCTGTGTTCTGTTCTTCTGTCAAAGCCATTAGGAGAAAAGGGCATATGAATCCAAAATATCTTGCCCTGATGTCTTAAATGGCTACTAGCAAATGCACAAAACCATGTTCAATGGCACATGAGTAAAATAGTCCTATATTAAAAAATCTCAACTCTCCAACAATCCATGCAAAAAAAAAAAAAAAAAAACACATGCCAATCATTTATTTCCCTGTGTCTGAGTTATGTGGGCATTTTGTTCTTTCTGTTTATTCCCTTTTCTGTAATTTTTACTGGGGTTGTCAATGCTCAGGTATCACTAACATTTGCTTTAAAAATAAAATTTTTAGCAAGGTGTGGAGGCACACATCTGTAATCCTAGGGGCTTGGGAGGCTGAGGCAGGAGAATTATGAGTTTAAAGCCAGCCTCAGCAAAAGCAAGGTGCTAAGCAAGTCAGTAAGACCCTGTCTCTAAATAAAATAAAAAATAGGGTGGGGATGTGGCTCAGTGGTCAAGTGCCCCTGAGTTCAATCCCCAATACCAAAAACTAAAATAAAAAAATAAAATTTTTACAAAGAAACGTGTTTAAGAAATCTATTGTATATCATGCTGAATACATTAAATAATAATATACTGTATACCTGTAAATTTCTAAAACAATGGATTTTAAATATTCCTGTTACCAAAAATGATAAGTACAGGAGGCAATGAATGCATTAATTAGCTTAATTTATCCATTTTACAATGTATCCATATGTCAAAACATCATGTTGTACATCATAAAGTCATATAGTTTTTGTCAACTTAATTTTAAAAAATAAGTTTGAAATATTTTTAAAATAAAATTTTATGGGCACAAAAATATTTTTTTCTTCTAATCCAAACCTTCATTAGTTTATTTGGGGCATTGTAACTTCGAATTCCAATTTGGCTACTAATCTAGCCTATCCTTTTAGTTATTCCAGAATTTCTAGAGAAAATGCAAATTAATGAAAATAATCTGGAGAATTAGGAAACATGGCGGGAAGGGAGTGAGCCACCCCTCGCCCCACACCACCATGCCCACAGATCTCACCTGGTCAGAATACTGCGTCTCTGAGAGGGTTAGAGAACCCCAATCCAGCTGCTCTCTGAAGAAATCATCAGCGCTGTGACCCTGTGTGGGGCTCCAGGCCTCAGTGTTCAAGTAGGACGCCCTGCATTGGAGCAGGACCCAAAGCCTGAAGTTCTAGCCCACGCAAGACTTGGGAGAGCGCCTTAGCAGAATCACCTGACAATACCCCAGTGCTGAAAGCAGACCTTCCCCTTCTTGATTCAACATTCTTGCCATGTTAGCTGGGGACAGTTTCCAGATCAGATCTCCAGTGGCCAGGTACCAGGTTTCCAACATTCCCCCCTCCCCAGCATCAGTAACCCAGCACAGTAGCTGCCCAACACAGCTGTGCAGTGCGACCAGGGAGCAGCCCACGGGAGACTTGGGTGAGAGTTTCCTCAATTGGGAACTGCTGGGGAGAGGGAGACAGGGCTAAAGATTGAAGCCTAACAGAGAGACCAGGAATTGGGAAATCACCAGGCAAGAGAGGGAGATATTATCAGGTGCTTAAGTCATATGAGCGGTCCCAAAAAAGACCCGAAAGGTGCAGTCTTTCTGCAGGGACTGGTGGGTGACTCTCCCTGCATCCAGGTGCCCTGCGCTGGGACCAGTCTTCCCACACTGATTACCTCCACCATCCAGAGGACAGAGACACCAGCTTACAGCAGAGGACCTCCACCTATTGGATAAGAAGAGAAGCAGGAAAGTTACTGATCTCTAAAGCTAGCTACTGCCACAGTCTGGCTGGGCACAAACCACGAGCCACAACCTGATTTCTTCCTTCAAGTTTGTTGTTTGTTTGTTTTTTCTCTTCTAATCCTCTATCCTTTGACCCTCACATCCCCAATATATATGAAACCAAGAACTTTGCATGAAATAGGACTTTGAGGAATGAGTCATCTGAATAATATAATATAGAGGTGTTGTATATGCTCTTTTTTCTTTTCCTTTTTATTCTTTCACTTAACTTCCCCTCCCCAAGATTTTACTGTTTTAACATTTGTATTTTTCTAAATACATATGTGTGTTTGTTTCATGTACTCTATTGTTATCCGAGGTACTTCCCTATTCTAAATTACTTCCTGTCTGTTTTCTTGCTACTGACCCTCTTGGTTGGATTTCTCCTTCACACTTCCTAAGATATATTAACTCTATATCCTCACATCCTACCTCCTCAGCATATCACTCTAAGCCGCACCCCCAGTTTATTGTCCACCATCATGTATAAGTCAAATGACTTGCCCAGATTGAATCAGAAAGATATACACAATTTAAACAGACCAATATCAAGTGATGAAATAGAAGACGCCATCAGAAGCCTACCAACAAAGAAAAGACCAGGACTGCACGGTTACACAACCAAGTTCTACAAGACCTTTAAAGAAGAACTAATAACAATACTCTTCAATTTATTTCAGAAAATAGAAAAAGAGGAAGCACTTCCAAACTCATTCTATGAGGCCAATATCACCCTGATTTCAAAACCAGGCAAAGATACATCAAAGAAAGGAAACTTTAGACCAATATCTCTAATGAACAAAGATGCAAAAATTCTCAATAAAATTCTGACAAATTGAATACAGAAACATATCAAAAAGATTGTGCACCATGATCAAGTGGGATTTATCCCAGGTATGCAAGGTTGGATCAACATAAGAAAATCAATAAACATAATTTATCACATCAATAGGCTCAAAGATAAGAATCAAATGATCATCTCAATAGACTCAGAAAAAGCATTTGACAAAATACAGCACCCCTTCATGTTCAAAACACTAGAAAAACTAGGGATAACAGGAACATATCTCAACATTGTAAAGGCTGTCTGCACTAAGCTCAAGGCCAACATCATTCTAAATGGAGAAAAATTAAAGGCATTCCCTCTAAACACTGGAACAAGACAAGGATGCCCTCTTTCACCACTTCTATTTAACATAGTCCTTGAAACACTGGACAGAGCAATTAGACAGACAAAAAAAAATTAAAGGGATACATATAGGAAAAGAAGAACTTAAATTAGCACTATTTGCTGACTACATATTTCATACCTAAAAGATCCAAAAAGCTCCACCAAAAAACTTCTAGAACTGGTAAATGAATTCAGCAAAGTAGCAGGTTATAAAATCAACACCCATAAATCAAAGGCATTGCTGTATATCAGTGACAAATCCTCTAAGAGGAAAATGAGGAAAACTACCCCATTTACAATAGCCTCAAAAAAAAAAAAAAACCCTTGGGAATCAATTTAACGAAAGAGGTAAAAGATCTATAGAGTGAAAACTACAGAACCCTAAAGAAAGAAATCAAAGAAGACCTTAGAAGATGGAAAGATCTACCTTGCTCTTGGATAGGCAGAGTTAATATTATCAAAATGACCATACTACCAAAAGCACTATACAGATTTAATGCAATTCCAATCAAAATCTCAATGGCATTCCTCATAGAAATAGAGAAAGCAATCATGAAATTCATCTGGAAGAATAAGAGACCCAGAATAGCTAAAGCAATCCTTAGCAGGAAGAGTGAAGCAGGTGGCATCATTCTACCAGATCTTAAACTACACTACAGAGCAATAGTAACAAAACCAACATGGTATTGGCACCAAAACAGACTGGTAGACCAATGGTACAGAAAAGAGGACACAGAGACTAGACCACAAAATTACAATTATATTATGTTAGACAAAGGCACCAAAAACATGCATTGCAGAAAAAAATAGCCTTTTCAACAAATGATGCTGGGAAAACTGGAATTCCATATACAACAAAATGAAATCAAACCTCTATCTCTCACCATGCACAAAACTCAACTCAAAGTGGATGAAGGACCCAGGAATTAAACCAGAGACTCTGCATCTAATAGAAGAAAAAGTAGGCCGAAATCTTCATCATATGGGATTAGGCCCCAACTTCCTTAATAAGACTCCTATACCTCAAGAATTAAAACCAAGAATAAATAAATGGGATGGAGTCAAACTAAAAAGTTTCTTCTCAGCAAAAGAAACAATCTGTGAGGTGAATAGAGAGCTGACATTTTGGGAGCAAATTTTTACCCCTCACACATCATCTAGAGCACTAATCTCTATGTATATAAAGAACCAAAAAGCTAAACACCGAAAAAACAAATAACCCAATCAATAAATGGGCCAAGGACATGAATAGATACTTCTCAGAAGATGATGTACAATCAATCAACATTATGAAAAAATGTTCACCATCTCTAGCAATTAGAGAAATGCAAATCAAAACTACTCTAAGATACCATCTAACTCCAGTCAGAATGGCAGCTATTATGAAGACATAAGTGTTGGCGAGGATGTGGGGAAAAAGGCCCACTCGTACATTGCTGGTGGGACAGCAAATTGGTGTAGCCAATATGAAAAGCAGTATGGAGATTCTTTGGAAAAGTTGGGATGGAACCACCATTTGACCAGCTATCCCTCTCCTTGGTATATACCACAATTTGGCCAACTATCCCTCTCCTTAGTCTATACCCAAAGGACTTAAAAACAGCATTCTACAGGGACACAGCCACATCAATGTTTATAGCAGCCCAATTCACAATAGCTAAATTGTGGAGCCAACCTAGATGAATGGGTTACAAAAATGTGGCATATATACACAATGGAATATTACTCAGCCAGAAAAGAGAAAAAAATCATGGCATTTGCAGGTCAATGGATGGCATTGGAGAAGATAATGCTAAGTGAAGTTAGCCAATCCCCCAAAAACAAATGCCGAATGTTTTCTCTGATATAAGGTAACTGACTCATAGTTGGGTAGGGAGAGGGAGCATGGGAGGAATTAACAAACTCTAGATAGGGCAGAGGGGTGGGAGGGGAAGGGAGGGGGCAGGGGGTTAGCAATGATGGAGAATGTGATGGACATCATTATCCAAAGTACATGTATGAAGACATGAATTAGTGTGAACATACTTTATATACAAACAGAGATATGAAAAATTGTGTTCTCTATGTGTAATAAGAATTGTGATGCATTCCACTGTCATGTATTTGAAAATAAAAGCAATTTAAAAATGACAATAATCTATGCTGTTAGACCTACTTAAATAATTAGCACATTATTAACACAAACAATTGGCAATTCTGAGTCCTCTAAGACACCCAAGCATCCCTGTCACTTGGCCTGTACAATATAATAAACCTGAAGTTTACAGGAAGTGAATAAGAATGCTGAATTGAACATTTAGGAGACAGCAGCAGGTGAAATTCAGTCCATAATTCTAGATTTCCGGAGAAGGTCAACCCTTTCACAGCAAAGAAATGATCTTCATTTGAAATATGAGTCTGGCGTGCTCTTTTGAAGTGAGTGTCTTATCCAAGACTGTAAGAACTACGAATTTTCAACTGCATGTTAGGATAGCTGTAAACAAATCCATCAGGTTTTATGACAAGCAAGGGAGGCAGCACTCTACAGGGGAGAGTGGCATGTGTCAGTCAAGCTTGCACTGTAATCATACTGCATAACAAACAGCAAGGAAACCTCAACACCTTGCAACAACACACATTTATTTTCCTTCCTAATTGTTTTTGAGTTGGCTGGAATAACTCCAGGTTGGAAGTTGACATGTCACTCATTCTGAGACCCAAGACTTAATCTTCCAGTAATGAATAACAGAAGTTTCAAGGGGAAGGCGGACAGATGGAAACACACAATGCTCCTTAAAGCTTTGGCTCATAACTGGCACATTGTTGTTGTGGTTTCTGTTCCACTTGCCAAAGCAACTCAAAAGGTTAAGTCCAAAGATAATGAGATAAAGAAGTGTTGACCACTTCTATGGTGAGGAAGCATATGAAGGATTGAGAAAAAAATAAAAAGTTTGAAGAGTAAGCACCTCCTAATACAGTTAAGGCTGAGCTAAATAAAATACAGAATGAATGACTACTTTTCATGAAATGAAGGCTCAGAGTCCTGAAACAACTCCTTTTATTGCACCAATATTTGCCTCACAGCTCACTTTGTGTCCTCTTGAGAGAATTCTCCATGATTAATAGACAGAGAGAGATACAAGGATTTGGGCCTAATTTGAAGATCGGCATGATTTATTAGAAGTATCTGGGGTTAGGTATACATTTCAGCTAGCCCTGAAGAACCAATTGAACTTCTGTCTCCTCTCTAGGGGAAGAAATGGGAATATATTATTACCCAAAAAAAGTCTGACATTTGAATATGAGAGCTAAATATAATCTAAGGTGGCAGAATTATATGTAAGTGTCATAAAAGGTGGACCATATAAAATATATCAAACATATATTCTTTGTCACAACAGAAATCCTACATGGTACATGTCTTAAAGAGGAGCCTAAGTGTATTGTGTCTTCTATCATATATTGAGTTTTAAAATGGCCTGCTCAAGGACCAATCAATAGCCTCCTGGCATGATTTTCTCTGCACACTGGAAACAGAAAATTAAAGTCTCCATTTTCAAACTAACCTGAAACTAACATTTTTGCACTTGACCCAGCTTCCATCAAGTGCTTTCATCTTCGTAAATCTGGGAAGGCTGAAGTGGCATTGTGAAGAGGCAGTAGAAAGGCTTCTCTGGAGCCACAGTTGTACAAGTGAAGTAACTTTCCGATGGCAGCTGCAGCATGCTCTCTAGGACACAAGCAACCCAAACTCTCTGAGTGATGAAAACTTGGCTAAAATGTCCCTACTCCACAGCTCTCCCAAGTAAGGGAGAGAGAGTTGTCCTTTAGTCGGCCACAATGGCAGAAATAGAAGTACCCTTGCCAGGTCATTTTTTGCAGGGCATCTCTGGGTTTGTTACCAGAAGTTCCTGGGAAGCATTCTATGTAAGCCATAACATCTGCAATAAAACCTGCAACACCAAACTCTATTAAAGAAGAGGACATAATAGTTAACGTGTGAGGGTTAATTAAGATAATATAGAGAAAGCACTTTAGTGTTTGGCCATAAAATGCACCCTATCCATGTTAACTATCATTATTACTACCCATACAACTTTCAAATTAATTAAATGTTTTAACATATAAAATGAAATATTAATATTACAAAAACATAGATTAATGTCCACTTAATTTTCAGATGGTAGAGGCTGGCATCAGTCTAGTATAAAGAAAGAGATCCATAAATTTCACTACATAAAGCATTAACTATTTCTTATTGTGAAAAACATTAAACAAGGTATAGTAGTAAGTAGCAAAAATTTAAAAATATATCAGAAAAATGCTGTATATATGCTATATATAAAATACAGGACATAAAATTTACAAAGCCCTTCAAAAGACCCATAAATGTATATAATGCCATTAATAATCCTAAAGCATATATTCAAAAATGTTATTTTTTCTTGTGTCCACACCTTCTCTTTCCACTTAATTGGCCTAGCAGACAGAGTTGGGTTTGATAACAGAGGAATCATCTCCGAGGAGATTAATGCTGATATAGTCAAGTGAGTTAGTTCTTGCAAGAACAAGTTGTTGTAAAAGAGCATCCAGGCCCCTGAATATTCTCTTTGGTTTACTGTTTCACCATTTGACCACTTCTGTACTCATCAAATACCCCTTTGCTTTCCTCTGCAATGTTATTATGCAACTAACGGTGTCCTCATAATGATGCTTGTACCATGCTATATGGACCCCAGAATCACAAGCCAAATAAACTTTATTTATAAAGCACCCAGCACCAGATATTTTATTACAGTAATATAAAGTGATCTTATATGCTTACCAAATTAATAAAGATAATAATGAATAATACCCACAATTGGCTACAAGAAAATGTGCACTTTTATATACCAAAATAGAAGCACAAGTTGATACAACCTTTACACATGATACTTATCAAAAGACTTAAAAAATGTATATATATTTCATCAGTAATTCCATGCTTGGAAACTTACCTTTAAGAAAGTAAATTCAGCGGCTGAGGTTGTAGCTCAGTGCTAGAGTGCTTGCTTAGCATGTGTAAGGCACTGGATTTGATTCTCAGCACTACATAAAAATAAATAAATCTGTCCATCTACAACTAAAAATAAAATTTAAAAAGAAGTAAATACAGAACTGAGGGTGTACCTCAGTGATAGAATATTTGTTTAGCATGTGCAAGCCCCTGGGTTTAATTCTGAGCAGTCTGTGCATGCGCGCGCGCAACACACACACACACACACACACACACACACACACACACACACACATAAATAAGAAGTACAAGAAAGGAAGGAAGTAAATATAGATATTTATAATGATTCGATTTTAACAAATTTCACTGTAGTGGAATTCACAAAAGCAAATTGTTATAAACTTCTTCAGATTTGTAGAAAATTTATCTGTCATTTGAAGTAGAAAACATTGTCACTAAATTAAAAAAGAATTATATCAATTCTTACATAGGGGAAACCAATCAATTAAAACAGGATGCTTTTAACAGTGAGTAAGCAAAGACTGCACAATGTTCCTGTTGTGTTTCTCTTTTAAACATTTTTGAAAATCACGGAACTCCCATCCAATTATAAACTGATGTAATCTTAGATTCTTAGACTTATCTTCTCCCATCAACTGCTTGTCTTTTGGACATTTTCCTACTGTGATTGTTTATTATAAGAAAAGGTGAATAAAAAGAGTATCTAACCTGAATTTGCAAAATAGGCCAATAAATCTGATCAAAGGATTCCTGTAAGGCAGATTGATTGGCAGCATCAAATTAATTAACACTTTTGTCTTGTCTTCCTCCTAATTTGACATGACATTTGAAATCAGTTCACTGAAATTAATTTAACACTTTAAAAAATATTTCTAAAATACAATATTAGAAAACATTTTTGAGATTACTTCCAATTTGGTTAAAAATGACCATAAGCCTATCATTTTTCTGGGAAAAATAAAATAAAAATTCAATTTTATGACAAGATATTCCTTTTTTTTCCTGGTAATATTTCATTACTAACACTCAGTGCAGACATCATGACCATGGATGCTGCCGTGGTGATGAAGCTGCCAGTTCTCCTCAGAGCATCCAAATGCTAAGGTCTCAGCTCTGAGTAATTGTCCAAAGAATTAAGCAATGCTGGAGCTGGTTTTGTAATGACTATGCATCTAGAGCAGCTGTTACTAGGATAAAAGAAAGCTGCCTGGTTATTATGTTTTGAGATTAGCATGCCTAATAAGGGATTATGCAGCAATGGTAAGGAAGAAAAAGAGGAATTATATTTGAAAATGTCATCAAACAACTAAAAACATTTTCCAGTGACTAATTGTTAAGTAGACTTTGAGAGAGCAGGCTCGATAGCACTGTATAATTGGCCAACTTTATTAACCACCAGTCATCTAAATGCAAAAGAATTTGTTAGGTACCAAGTCTGAGGAAAGTTTGTGGAGGTGTCACATGGACAATTATAAAATTGGTTTCTACAAATACCACACAGGAAGAGTTGTAAAGTTACTGTGATCCAATATGTGTTTACACTGAATTTTTATGTTCTGCCTTATTCCTAAACTCTGACTAGGAAAAGTGTTGCTTAGGTAGAAATCAAGAGCTACAAACTATGCCCAACATGGAGGAATACTTGCCCAGATTTAAAATTGTGTCTCTCCCAAATGCAGTAGAAACTGTCACTAATTAAAAGTTGTAAAGTATATCTTGTATTCCAAAAGAGAAAAATCCATTGACAATAACCTTCATTCCCAATATAAACAGACATTTCAAGCGTAACTCTTACCAATTTGAGTTTGTTTCCAGGCCTCTACAGCATGACCTTTCTACACAGCTTCTTCTTTTATTTGCCCAAGAATATAGATCTGACTTAGTCCCATTCCCAGGTTTCTTTACAGAGCCTGTTCAAGTTGTTTACTGATCATAGATCAAATTTCATATCCACCCCCAACCTGCTTCTCTCTTCATTCCTTGTTGAACAAAATGAAAAAAAGGAAAGGGAGAGAGAAGGCATAGAGGGGTTAAACAATGTCCTCAAAGTCTCCCAAAATTCTACGTCTATTTGGCACTCAGAGTGTAAACTTACAAGAAAATAGTGTCATTTTAGACAAAATTAAATCAAGATGAGGTAATGTTGGATTGGGGTAACTCCTAAGTCCAACAACTATTATCCACATAAGAAAAGGATAGAATGCACAGAAAGACACACAGGAAGAAGGCCATGCCACTATGGAGGCAGAGAGTGGAGTGACTTGGTATCAAGTTATCAAATGCTGGCCAGCAACAGAAGCCTAGAATGAATCTCTCTTGGGCATCCGGAAGGAAACAGCCCTGCTTAGACCCTGAACCCCTGGACTTCTTTCTAAAACAGAAGAAAAAAAAAAAGTTTTTTTTTTTTGTTGTTGTTGTTTTTTTTTTTTTTTTTGGAACTGGGGATTGAATCCAGGGGCACTTAACCACTAGTCCTGTTTGGTTTTTGCTTTTTTGTATTTTATTTAGAAACAAGGTCTTACTGAGTTGCTTAGGGCCTCACTAAATTGCTGAGGCTGGCTTTGACTCACAAGCCTGCCTGAGCATCCAAGCCACTGGGATTACAGGTGTGTGCTATTTTTCCTGGCCTAATGTCTGTTTTTTAAGCCACCTAGTTTGTGGTAATGTGTTATAATGGACACAGGGAATGATAGAAAGTGTAGAAGAACTGATCTGAGACAAATAGTCACAATTTTTTTTCTACCAATCTTTCATTTCCTAGCATCACCTACCTTCTAATTATTAAGGACTTTCCCCTCATATTCTGTTTTTTTTTTTTTTTAGTTGTCTGAAGTCCCAGTGGGTATGCAATCAAAATTTCCTGACCTGCTTTATCAAAACTTGTATCAGTGTAGCCTATGTGTCTCTAAATAATATTTATATTTAATCATGACAAAAATAAAAAAATAAACAAAATTTAACTTTCAAAAACTGTACTTTTTTCTTAATAAAAATTTTGAATGATATTTCAAATGTACTTTTGTATTCCAACTTAAAGTGAACTGTAGAAAATGAAAATGTTATTGATAAATATAGTTTATGAATGGCCACAGGATATTTCACGTCATAGATACACAATAATGTAAAAACTCAAGTTATTTTGGCAATAATTGGTGAGTGTGTTTGTTTATTGCTTGATATAAATAACGTTGTAATGATCAACTTCACACATCAATTTTTAATACCATTATCTAATGTTTTCCTCAGTACACAATCCTGAAGGTTGTGCTTCTGATTCAAATGGTGTGAGCAAAGTGTTGTGTGTGTGTGTGTGTGTGTGTGTGTGTGTGTGTGAGAGAGAGACTAGGAATTGAATTAGGGGTGCTTTACCACTAAGCTACATCTCCACCTATTTTAATTTTTTTTACTTTGAGTCAGGGTCACTTCCTCCAAGTTGCTAAGGCTGGTCTCAAACTTGAGATCCTCCTGCCTCAGCCTCACTGAGTAAGTTGTGATTACAGGAGTGTGCCACCAAGACTGGTCAGGATACGAACAATTAATTATAAAGCACTGGATCTACTATGCCAGATTTTAGTTTGGGTTTAGATTAAAAAAGATATTAGCCATGCTATATAAAGGTACCTATTAAATAACAACAGCAACAATAACAATAATGATATATTTTATGATATATTTAAAAATTTGTTTTAGTATGATGTATCATCTGTGAGTCTACATAATTTATAATCTTTATATATCTTATTTAAATTTTTATTTGATACTTTCCACATTGATTTTTTAAAAAATAATTTTTATCACATATTAAATTAATATGTCTTTTGGGGGGATTGTCTATTTAGATATACTATATATATCTATCTTTTTTTTAGTTGTCAATGGACTTTTTTTTTAGTTGTCAATGGACTTTTTTTGTGTGTGTGATGCTGAGAATCAAACTCAGTGCCTCACACATTCTAGGCAAGCACTCTACCGCTGAGCTAAAACCCCAGCCTAAGTATTTAAATTTTTAAAGGGCCATTTTATTCCAAATTTTATTCCTTATGAAAAGTTTAAATAACTAATAAGAGAACCATCCCTCATCATTCTTAACATTTTTGCTAGTCCCAATCATTGATCTACTAAAATACTCTTTAAATACTTGTTATATTTCTATCTCAACACACATCCCCTCCCCAAATTCTCTGGAGAATGTTTTATTTATTTATTTATTTATTTATTTATTTATTTATTTATTTATTTATTTATTTATGGTGCTGGGGATTGAACCCAGGTCCTTGTGCATGCAAGGCAAGCATTTTACCAACTGAGCTATATCCCCAGCCCCATCTTGAGAACATTAATGGAAACTTTTTTACATTTATTTTGGAAAATTGACTTCTTTACTATGCATTCCAAACATTACAGCCCTGTCAACAAAATTTAATGATAAATATTAATGTGAATTCTGCATTCCTGATAATTCAGTTTTCTCTCTTTTTCTGAATCATTGTGCTATAAGTTTGTCTCTTTTAACAATCTTTTTAAAGCAAATTTTGACTTGATTTTCTTTTTTCTCTTTCCATTTTCTCTATCATTGACCATCATTGTTCTTTGTGTTGTTTATTTTTCTCTACCTGCTTGACTTTAACATGTTCTTCATTTGTTTCTTAAAGTAGAAACTTAGATAATTGAAGTGTAGAAATCTTTTCAATATACACTTTTAAAGATACTTATTTTTCTCTAACCTCTGCTTTAACTGCAGCCCACAAAGCTTTGTCTGTTATGTTTTCATTATCATTTGAATTTAAATATTTTCTAAGTCATCTTTTAATTTCTTTTCAACCAAAGGATTGTTTATATATAAAAATATGTTCACTAATTTTTAATATTCCAGGGCTCTGTAGGCATCTCATAGAATTTATACTCTTCATGAGAAGAGTGATCAGAGAATATATTCTTCATGATTCTGATCTCTTGAAATTTCTTGAGGCAAATTTTGTTGCCCAGCAAATATTTTATAACATTGAATGTTCTAAATGCAAAGATCATCCTCCTCAACCACTACAATTGAGAAGGCAATATTTGTCTGTCTTTATTAGCATAGAGCCCTCCCTCTAGTTCCTTTTCTTTATTTTTCTTAATTTTCATTTTACAACCAAACTCAGAAAAATCTATCAGGTGACCCTACAATAAGGTCTTAATGTGTACAGAATATTTCCTGCATTCTAAATAAACATTTTACAAAATATAATACAGAACAAATTATGACTGGCTATTTCTAGTAGGAATTTTTCTCTTTAGTTTTTTTTTTTTTAAAGTGACTCTTTGGATACTACATTCCATGGGGGAAGTGCATCTGAGTATTTTTTAGTTACATATAATTTCATTTTTGTCACAAGTTTCTAATTAAGGTTCCTGAAAATAAACTGTTTGAGATTGTAATTAAGCCATAGATTTTAAAACCACATTTCTATTAGGAAAGATTACTTGAGAATTATTTCCACACAAACTTTATTATTATGGTGGTAAGATTAATGTATTTTCACGGCAATCAATAAATGTCAAATTTTCCTTATTTTTCCTTTTTCACACATCCTACCAATATGGAAAACAGTTCTATGGTAAGCAGAGTCCTTGCGTAATGAGTCTTGTATTTTATGAGAAGCAAACTGAGCATTTTCCTGCTTTACCTCAAAGCAAGTGGCTGGCTTTCTCTACAATTAGGAAAATATATATCTGAAAAAAAACTACTCAATGGCAATAATACAAAAATAATGACAGCAACATAAACATGTTAGCTTTAACTGTGTTCTTAAAATATTAAATTATGGGGCTGGGATTGTGGCTCCGTGGTAGAATGCTTGCCTAGCACATGTGAGGCACTGGGTTCGATCGTCAGCACCACTTAAAAATAAATAAATAAAATTAAGTTATAAAAAAATATTGAATTATATAGTTGAGATGGGTAGGGCAACTAATTGCACATTGGATGGCAGAAATCATTATAGCTCAGTTACTGATTAACAGCATATCTAAACATCTACCAGCGATGACATGCCTAAACAGAAACATTATCTGAGCCAATGCCATAGCCTTCATTCTATCTGGCAAAAATGATTCAGACATATATCTCTACAAGGCTATTCCAATTATGTGAACAATATGTATTTAAGCCCAGAAAAAAATTATGAGGCAAAAACAAGAGGAAACTATTTGCCATTCTGGCAGAAAATTTAAAGAAATAGCTGTTCTCCTTCTCCTGTGGAACCCTCCCTTAGAGAATTCACTGTGTTCCTAATTTCCAATTCATTTCTCCTAATTACCCTCAAAGGAAATTAATGTCACTATTTTTATAGTGATGGGGAAAGAATTGACCAGATTAACTCATTCGTTAGAGTCCAGCAATCATTCCAGTGGGGATAACTGAAGGGGAAAAAGGAAGAGCAGTCATCCAGGTCACCAGACTTTGAAAAGTGTTAAATGGGACCCAAGGGAGAAGAAAAAGAATCTCACAAAGGCTATTCTGCATGAGTTCTGTCTCCCATACCTACATTCTCTGCTTTAATTCAGCCCCATTATTCCCAAATCCATTCTGAAGTCAAAGAAGACAGTTCAAAATCTAGAAAAGTGGTTTAATGTATGTACAGTGCTTTGCCAGTAGTATGTGTTTATGTAGGAGGGAGAAAAAAATTAAATTAGCCAGGCCCACTTGTCTTTTGGATCAAGCACTCTCCTATCTATCTGCTGAGATCTTTATTCTGGTATCTATTAAGTGGGGGCGATAAGGAGTGTTGTATTCCTCTTTGTTCAGAAAACTTCCCTCTAAAATAATAACTGTTCAAAGGTTTTGTATGTAAATTTAATAATAATTTAAGCAAATCTTTCACATTTCATGGAACACTATAGATATCAATATCCACTTCTTTTTTCTTGGCTGTTGGGGCTGCCAGTATTTCCATATAGACTCCCCATGGCTCTGCACCTGAACACTCACGCCATTATCATTATCAGTATCTAGAAAGAGGGGATGGGGAGATGCAAGCTCTTGTCCCTGTTTATAACTTTATTGCTCAAGGCCACTACTTTTCAGACCCCAGTGACTTCCATGACAACAAAAGCAAAACTCAGGGAAAGCAATCTGACCCACCCAAAGCTGCCACTCACCATCCCATGCCGCAGTCCGGCTGTAGCAAAATAACCAGGGGGTGACGAACAACTTGTGTACACTGATACAGCAGGAGTGGGAGCCGTTTATTGTAGGCAGGAGGGGTATATATACATTACATACAGCTTATCTTAATTAACATAAACTAGATGCAGCAGTCAACTAATAAGGAATCTTTACACTTAATGGCTCGCTGGCATTACTTCACAAACCACTCCCTCTGGCAAAATGCCAGGAGCCATCTTGACTTGTTTACAGACCCTAACAATCCCAAAACTTGTGCTGCAGACCGTCCATGATTCAGAGAAGAGTGTAAACACAATGTTTGACTATCATTTTGTGCAGCATAATTCTAATAACTCATCCACCTGGTTGATATCATCTGTGGTCATTGCATTTAAAATGACTCTTGTATCAGAACTCCACAATGTTTGTAGTTAGTAAAGAGCCCTCAAATGTACCTATGAGATCTACAGCTTGTCAGTGATAGACTCAAACCTATGTATGATTCCACTGCAGAATGTCAGGATTTTCTTGTTTGGGGAACATTTATGATCGTTTGGGCTTTTGATTCTTTCCCATATGTTCTCTTATTTCAAGCTGAACATTTGTGATGAATGATAAGAATGAAAAATCCCCATTTAATGTCCTCATATCTGCCTTTTTATGCAGGTTTCCACTACCAAATAATAAACTGCATTCTTTGACAAGCAGGTGTTTGTTTTCATGATAGTACAGAGAATGAGAAACTGATGAAATAAAAATCTTAAAAGCCCTGAGAAAGAAGAGCAGATGTCAGTAAATGGCCTTCAACACTGTTAATCCTAAACCAATTCTTACTCAAATTTTTCTTTCTTTACAAACTTCACCATCCAGGAAAATAACCTGCAAATTCCCAAGTCTTGCTGGGGAATCCTATTTTCATATCTTTATTATTGGCTCTTAGTATACTCAGGTTTCATGACAGGTTATTTTCTTGTTTTAATTTTTTTATTAGAGCCTTGTGGCATAATGTGTTTTTAGCTGTTTATATGTTGCAATATGTTCATTTGCAACATAATTGAACTCATATTTTTTTCTCAATCCCCCATGTGAATGTTAGGCTTTAAAATTTTGAATCTTATACTACTTCCACTGATTGACTTACAAATTGATATATGCAATTGTGATATATCAAAATATGGTGTGGTGCACCCCTGTAATATAGTGGCTGGGGAGGCT
Source organism: Ictidomys tridecemlineatus (assembly GCF_052094955.1). Taxonomy (NCBI): domain Eukaryota; kingdom Metazoa; phylum Chordata; class Mammalia; order Rodentia; family Sciuridae; genus Ictidomys; species Ictidomys tridecemlineatus. The sequence goes on along the minus strand of NC_135488.1, from coordinate 88,877,194 downwards.
GAGACAAGAAGATCATGAGTTTAAAGCCAGCCTCAGCAAGAGGGGTGATAAGCAACTCAGTGAGACCCTGTCTCTAAATAAAATACAAAATAGGGCTGGGGATGTGGCTCAGTGGTCAAGTGCCCGGTACCTCCCCCCCCCAAAAAAAAGGTGATAACTTGTATAAATATTGCATAAGACAATTTCTATGGTAAATGATTTTTTCCCAAATACTTCAATAGTTCAAGTGTACTGTGAAGAATTTCTCCCATCCTTAGTGAGGGACAAAAAAAAAAAAAAAAAGGGAAAACAAAGTCACAAAGGAATTCATTTAAAAGGTGGGAACTGGAAAGCTGAAAGTAAATTCTGGATGCACAATTTATTGGCCAGTAGTTTGGAGCAAGTTCCTACTCTTATCAAGCCTCAGTTAACTCATATGGATCATTACCTCATATGTAAGATATAAATGATAACACATGAGATCATGTTGAGAATCAAAATAATTCACCTATGTGAAATTATTTTAAATTTTAAAGCATCTTTCACGTGTAATTATTTTTATTGGCATCTTCAAAAATTGCATCCCAATGTTGAAGATCAAATAAAACATATTCAAAAAAACTTCTTCTGGAAGCTCTTGCTTGATATTTATGTAAAACAAATGAAAGTGAACTTTGAAACATTCTCTCTACCAGTAATTTTGAGTATTTTAAGCATATGTGGATCTCTTTAATGTTTTGGCTCAGTAAGTTTGGGCTGGGGTCTAAGATTTAGTGTAACTCAACCTATAAACCAGTGTATTAGTCAGCTTTTTCACTGCTGTGACCAAAAGATCTGAGAACAATTTTAGAGGAAAAAAAAAGTTTATTTGGCTCTTGGTTTCAGAGGTCTCTGTCCATAGATGGTCAACTCCATTGCCCTGAGCCAGGGGTGAGGGTAGCAGAGGAAAGTAGTTCAGGACATGGACAGTGGAAAGCAGAGAGAGCATGCCTCTCATCAGGGACAAAATATAAACCCCAAAGACATGCCCCCAGTGACCTACCTCCTCTAGCCATACCCTACCTTCCTGCAGTTAGCACCCATTAATCAAGTGGATTAATGCACTGATTGGTTAAAGCTCTCATAATCCAAACATTTCACCTCTAAACTTTCTTGTGTGGTCTCACACATGAGCTTTGTGGGGGACATTTCATACATACACCACAACAACCAGGATCAGTGCCTGCTCTGGCATTCTTCAGGGCCATGAGATGAAGGGCTTGTACTGGAGTGAATCAAGACCCTGATTCTTTCATAAGAGAGCCTTGCTAGCCAAAAAAAAAAAAAAAAAACAGAGCTACCCCAAATAGGATAATTAGTGATATGATTAATTTCCATCTGGATGAATTTCCTTATCCCAATGTGAATTGGGAAACAATCAGTTCAGTCAAGTAATTTGAGTAGCACTATTATAGACTGATGACAGGGAAGCATGTTAAATGTCTCTTTACTTGTCATTTGTTGCAAAATCAGTGTTGATCTGAAGTCTCCACAGCAATAATGTTTTGCAGAAAGAGTGTATTGGAGAGGAATCTGTTATTTAATCCATGAAATATTTGACTTGGATCTATCAGTCAAATTCCTGTTCTGCCACTTATTGGTGCTATGATAGTTAATCATCCTCTGTATTAGAGCCATTTGGAGCCAAATTATGAAGTGTCATTAGAATGTCCTCCATGCCACTTCCTTTATCCCCCTGCACCTGCTCCTTTTATGGTGCCCCTCATGCACATACAGTGTCATCCATTCCCTCCCTTCCATGAAGAGTGCTACCCTTCAAATCATTTCATCTGAAGAAACCTCCACCCCAAAATCTACCCAATTCTCCCTAATTTCATCTCTCCAAATAACAGTAAGTAAACTTGGAAGTGAAAAATCAGTATGAAATAAAACATTCATGGGCTGGGGATATAGCTCAGCTGGTAGAGTACTTGCCTCACATGCACAAGGCCCTGGGTTCAATCTCCAGCACGAAAGGAAGGAAGGAAGGAAGGAAGGAAGGAAGGAAGGAAGGAAGGAAGGAAGGAAGGAAGGAAGGACCCTTAGGTTTTAATCATATTATTTGAAAATCTTAAAAATCTTAGAGACATGAGCTATTATCATGACTATCACTGCCAATTATGCAACTAGGCTTATTTTCTAATTTGTTTCAAAATCATATTCACATGTTTTTATATTCCAAAATCACAAAAAATAAACTATGGCTAAATTAAATAAAAGAATTCTTATTATAATGTTATGAAAGTTGAGCAAAGAGATTATTCCTGGCCAATTACTCAGAGAAGACTCCTTGAAAAAAGATAACTTATGCATAGAAACTTTAAGAGTGAAAAGGATTTTCATAGGTTGAGGCACAATTAGGAGGTCACTGCTTTTTGCTTTTATCAAGATGTAAAGTAGTGTTCACTTCAAAGACAATGAGAATTTATTGATGATAAGTAAGAATCTGTGTGAATTTGAAAACATCAAAGTGATGCTTATTTTTATCATAGTAATTCCTCAAAATAAAAAAAAAGTGTGATATATTTTGAAAATTTATTATAAAAAGGATTTAAACCAAATCTATACATTTTTAAGAAACTTGGTGCTATTATATATATACCCTCAGAAAGGGGAAAGGGAGAAGAGAAGTCTGGAGAAAGACTACAAGTTACTCTCACTGAAACTTCAATGTACAATTAGAGAAAATGTACCTCAGCACATTGACATTTCTCATTTATAAAATAAGATACATTTAAGAAAGAATGGGGAAACAGTGTCTGCTATTGCTGTGAACATTTGTGTGTCTCTTACCCTCTGCAGGCAAAATTACAGTTCTTGTAGGGCTGATTGTCCTCTGTTAAAGACTATAATTTCTAATATAATTGGCCAATAAATAACAACATTAACTAATTGCTATATTTACATACTAATGAGGTTCCTTTTGTTTTGAACTTCAGTACCTTTTACATAGGCATTAAAGTACCTCAAATAGGGAATATACTAAATCTCTGTAGCCTTGTGGATATTTTTGGTTTATAGAAAACATCTTTGTGGTAACATTTAAGTAAGCCTATGTTGTGGTTTAAATATGAGATGCCCCCCCCCAAAAGCTCCTGTGCTAATCTAAGAATATTCAGAGACAAAATGTGTAGATTATGAGAACCATAATCTAATCAGTCCATCCTAGTTTGAATGAACTAATGGGATGGTAGTTGTAGGTAGGTTTAATATGGCTGGAGGAGCGGGGTCACTGGAACGTGTTCCCTGTAGCCTTTTCCCCTTCCTTTCTCTGCTTCCTGGTCATCATGAGTGGAGCAGCACTTCTCCACCACAGCCTTCCTCCTTGATGTTCTTCTCTACTTGGTCCAGAACAATGGAGTCAGCCAAGCATGCACTAAAACTCTGAAACCATGAGCCAAAACAAACTTTTCCTCCTCTCAGTTGTTCTTATCAGGTATTTTGGTCATAGCATCAAAAAGCTATTATAGCCTATTTTATATGGAAATATGGTTGTGTTTAAGCTGCTGAGTTTTTTTTATTCAGTAAATTTTTTTTCTTTGATGGTAAGATTGCTTATTAGGCTAATGATTAATGCCTCACTTATTTTCACAGCAGTTAAAAAACTAATATTTGCAAAGAAGATAAAATAAGAACAGCACTAAAGGAGACAGAAAAAGCTAACAATGCAAAGCTAACAATGAAACCACTAGAATACAGCTGCTGTTAACCCCTCAGTTGGATGAAGGAGGCAAAATCTATCCTATTATCATATTTAATAATGAGGATTTTCTGGAAAAAAATCATTATATCCAAAATACTATGATATAAGCCTTGAGATTTGCATTAAAAAATGTGAGTCTGACTCAGGTTATTTACATTTATTTCTATGACATTTTTTCAGAGTCTATCAAGAAAAATTTGAAAAATCACCAGAATATGAGAAACTCATCACATGTAAACTGGTTTTTATCTTTATTGTAGGAAGAAACTTCAAAAGACTATGACTGAAAGTCATAGTTATTTTAACCTTTTTCAAAACTAAGTCAGGGAAAGCATGTGGGATACATTCAGGTGGATTCAATTATAGTGTAAGAAGCATTTTAGCTCATATTGGATTTCTCTGCCTTATATGTAACATTGAGCTATATCTCTAATTCATTATTATTATTTAATGCTCACATACTTGCCTTGTTTATAAAATTGTTATTAGCATTTTTATTGACTATAAGTACAACATAAGTTTAACCAGGGAGAACAACTATTTCCCTCCCAGGTCAAAAACCAAATTGGGGTCTGCTGAGGCAAGATAAAATTTTTCATCAAATTAACCTATTGTAATCTCTTTATTGAGTTATTGGAAAGTTACTCAGGATAACAACCATAAAAAAACACTGTTCTGAACCTAGAAGGAAATGCTCCAGTTCCCCAGTTGTCCAAAGCCCTCCATTGTAAATGACTTTCTGTTGAATAACTGGAAAGTTGTGAGTTACATTTTGCGTAAAAGAAACTCATAACTCCCAAAGGCACAAATTTCTATGCCTTTATCCTAGTTCACACTTTGGGGGAGAAAAAATCAAGCAAACAAAGAAGACAAGTTTATTACTTCTAGATAATAAATCTTCAGCTTTGTAAAGACTCCTTGATAACATCTTAGAGAATGATTCTCACAAGTTCAACAGAGCAATAGCTGAGAATAAATAAGCAGGACTTTTCAAGATGTTTCCTAAGGTTGGCACTGAAAAAGAACATTATTGTTTATATGTTTGATCCAGGCCTCATACAATCAATCTCTTTGTAAAGTGCTATCCAGACACCAGGTATTGCTTAAAAGATGAGCACCCACAGATGTGCTCTTTGCCCTCACAGAGGTTTTGGAAGGAAAAGCAGATACCTAAACAAATACTTAATCACATGTTAGATGTGTACTATTGAGGAATATTATTGCCATTGACTATAAATAAAATGATATCACCTCAAAAAAACCAAAGGCTGAATGTTCTCTCTGATAAGTAGATACTGATCCATAATGTGGGGAGTGGGGAGAATGGAGAAACTTTGATTGGGCAAAAGGAAGGGACAGATGGGGAGGGGGCATGGGGGCAGGAATGATGATGGAATGAAATGAACATCATTACCCTAGGTACATGTATGACTGAACATGTGGTGAGACTCTTCATCATGTACAACCAGAGAAATGAAAAGCTATGCTCCATTTGTGTATAATGAATTAAAATGCATTCTGCTATCATGTGTAACTAATTGGAACAAATTTTAAAAAACAAAAAAAATTATCGCTATCAATGATGATAATAAAATTCATATTCCTTCCTATGAACACCCAAATCTTGTGTCATGACCCACACTCCAGCAGCAGTGGCTTCTTTATTGCTTGAACATGCCAAGAACTTTCTCACTTAAGGAATTTTGTGCAAGTTGTTTCAACTAATATTCATGTAACTGGGTCTTCTTCATGGTTAAAATCTCAGCTTAAAATAGATTCTCCTGACCACCTGTCTAAAAGCAAACCATTTTGGGGTTACTTTCTGATGGGGCATCCTATTTATTTTCTTCACAGTATTTACATAAAATCCATAAGAACTTTTGTTTTTAATTTGATTTTTATTTATTTCTCCCAAAACAGAATTCATTCTTTAATTAAAAATATTTATAAAGGGTCAATCATAAACCAGATATTGTATTAGACGTTGGGACCATAGCATTGAACAAAAAAGACTTAAATTATCTTCAATCTTGGTGTGTGAAGTGGGAGATAACTAGTAAACTAATGGGAAGAGTTAATTTATAATGTCAAGAAAGTGGAGCAAGAGAAACACCCCTAGGTGCAGAATACAATGGATACTAAAAGGAGTGGACCAGTTTAAAGCAGAATGTCTACAGTTTCAAAGTGTCTCCCTCAAAATTGATGTCAATTATAAAAGGAAAAATAGTAGCCTTACAATGGAGAATATGTTCAGATATCATCTTAAACATGGGACCAGACCATTGCCCAGTAATACACAGCAATATCATGTAACTCCTGAAAGGGTGCACCAAGTAGGGCATCTCATGTCTGATTTCCACTCCAACAATAAATGTCCTCAGCATGTCACCAAAACATCAGACCATCCCAACTACATTCTACAAACTAACTGAGAGGACCTATAAAAGTTGTCAAAGTCATTGCGAAAAACCAGGGATGACTGAGGAACTATCAGATTGGAGGAGAGTTTGGAGATGAGACAACTAAATGCAATGGCGGCATCCTACACTGGATCATGGTACATCAAAAGCCCATTAGTGGAAAAACTGGAAAAATCTGAAAGAATTCTGTGGCTTAGTTAATATCATTGTTCCAAGGATAATCCTCTAGTTTTTCATATCTATTATATAAAATGATATATAAAGTATATAAGATAATATATGATGGGATAGCTGTGTGAAAAATACACAGGAACTCTCAGTGCCATTTTTGCAAATCTCTTACATGTAAAACCACTTTTAGAATAGGATTTCAAATATGAAAAACAGTTGTATGACCTGACTATGTGACTTTGTTCAAGTTTTTTTATTTATATTGCCTCAGTTTCCTCATCTGAAACTGGGAACAGTAATGGTATTTTCTTCATATGGTTTGTAAGGATTTAATAATGCACTAATTGGGGCTGGGGCTGGGGCTCAGTGGTAGAGTACCCACCTGGCAGGTGGTGGGCACTGGGCTCAATCCTCAGCATCATATAAAATTAGAATAAAGGTATTGTGTCCACCTACAACTAAAAAATATATATATAACAAATCATGCAGTATGTGTTTTACACTAAGTTTTCTGATATGAGTTTTGTTTCCTAGATGTTCTCAAAATAAAATCTTTGCCAAATAATAATCATATACTAAAAACCAGTATTCAGGTGAGCCAAAACTTTTCTAAGGAAAACCAAAGCTAAAATATTCTTCAATGTTCAATTACTATTAACACTTCAGTTTGAAAAATGTGGAGTCAAAATTTAATTTTTTTTTTTACCTAGGAGACATGAACAATAAATTCTCAACAACTGCAGTTTCTAGATTGCTTCTGCAGTCATTACATTGCAAATTTACATGCACTTTAAAGTGAGATTTGTAGAGAAACAAGTTTTGGATTTTATCATACTGTTCATGCATAGGGTAACATTCCAGAAATACTGCCATAAAATTAGTTACATTATTTTCCCTGCCTAGTAGAAAACGGCTAAACTAATAAAATTCCTTCAGCTCCTATACTTTAAGATTTTCATAAAGCTGTAATAATTTTCTCATTTTATAAATTTAAGCTGGAAGAAGCTTTTTAAATATTTTCATAAGGAATTTTAAATCGACTTTTTCACAGAAGTTTTGCTTCCCTAAACTTTTAATTTTTTTTTTTTTAATTTTGAGACAGAGTCTCACTAAACTCTTGACTCTGGTTTGTAACTTTTGATCCTCCTGCCTTAGTCTCCCAAATCACTTGGATAACATGCCTGGCTCTATGTTGGTATTATTATCTGTTGTTTCAGTCACACAGCCTTCTAACTTGTGATAGTAAACATCCTATCCAAACACAGGATGGATGAACTGGTTCTAAAATCTATTAGACACCATATAGTTTGTTCCTAGCTAAAGAAAACTGATAAAACAGGCACACAATCTTTATATTTGTGTCCTGTAATTCCATCACATTACATGGTCCTAAAATTGCTTTCTGAACACACAACTGTAGGATGGGAATACAGTATTATATACTTGTGATTCATAAATCATTCAAAACCCTCACCATGTTTGTTCAATGTCAATGAAACTGCAAGACACTTTTTTTCTTATTTTCACTTCTATAAATATTTCTTCAGCTAAATTCACTATATTGTTAGCTGTTTGAGACCAAGAAATCTCCTGGCCAGCAAGTCAAGTATAGGCAAGATTGAATTCATCAATATCTACTGAGATTTCAGATTAAATATATTTTCTTATTGTTTTGATGTATTCAAATATGCAGTCAGCAAAAAACAGAAATAGCTGAATTACCAATATCACTAATTTTCAGCTATAAAGAGGAACATAATTCAGGAAATTTTTTGGTATTAAATTTTTAGATGGAAAACTTTAGCCCCCAATTCATTCATACTGTGAAGAGATTTCAAAAATTCTTCATGTTTATTAAAAATGGTTGGTATCAATAACAACCATTTCAACATGCCATTTAAATTTTTGCCATTTAAAATTTCAGGAGTAAATTTTAAATCAACTTCTTCACAGAAGTTTTGCTTCCCTAAAATTTTTAAAAGCCACTATACATATAAAACTACATGGGATTAGCTTCTTAAACATCTTGAAAAAATGTGTTGTCTTGAAATACGGTTGATAAAAACAAAACCATGTTGAGTACTTCATTTTCTCTAACAACTATTTTTCTTCATGTTTAAAATTCTTTATTGTTCTTGTATTAAAGATGACTTAGCATGAAAATTTTCATTTAAGTTATTGGGAGAGCCTTTTTTCTCTTCATAAAAATTTGAAGTAGAATTTCTGCTTCTAGTTGATCTTTGGGTAATAGAAAAAAAATCAAATTATTTTTGTTGAAAGTTCATAGTATAATTGGAAAAAATCATAAAAATTCAATATAACTTCTTTAGATTATTCAAAAATTATTAGTAATAATAAAACACCAAACAATTCAATAAATATTGTTTATTAAGATTATTTTTAAATTGTTATTAATCATAAAATTCCAATAATTCAATTAAACTTCATTTAGGATACAACGTCTCTAATATCTTGTTTTTAATTTTATAATATTTTAATGTTTTTGGTTCAAAGTTTATGCAGGCTTTGAAACATTATCTATCTAATTGCTAGTCTGGTACTGAGTAGCTATGTACAAGCCCTTAATAATTGCTTTTATAAACACAATTACTCCCTTTCATAATTAATTAATCATTTTTCTTATAATAATAAATATATTCTCACATTTCAAATGATTAAATTTCAGCACAGAAAGCATAGAAGGAAAGTTTCATTCATTTCACGAGAATGCTTATACTTCAAGGTGTTATGTTCAGATATTTCATTCATATTCCAATTTCTTTCTGTCACTTGTTAATTTTGTACAGTGCACTGATTGGATAAGATGGCAGCCTTGTAATAACTGTTCATAGGATGATTAATTCTGATCTACATAGCAGGGATCAGCAAACTGCAGCTCCAGGGACAAATCTGACCAAACTTCTGTTTTTATTTTTCATTAGCTAAGAATGATTCTAAATTTTTAGATGTTTGCATTTTCAATGATTATATAAGTATATACATAATATACTCAATTTTACCTCTTGGCCAAAAAAAAGTCAAAAATACTTACTATCTGGTCCTTCATAAGAAAAGTTTGTTGGAAATGGGTTTTCTAGATCACCTGATACCAGTAATAATAAAGCTATTTGACTTATAAATGCCAAGACCAAAACAAGCAAAACTTTGCCTGCTACTGAAAAAATACATGTGTGTGTGTGTGTGTGTGTGTATAAATATTTAGCTAACTTCAGATGTATAACTCCTCTGAGCCCTCTGATAACATATGTACATCATACTATTTTTCCCCTAGAGACAAAGACAGTAAGTAGTTTCTGTCAGTCCATCTCCCCAACATTAGGACCCTTTACTATAAAGATAGTATTTTCATCAACACACAAAACACAACATTACCAAATTAGCATTTTCATATATTTCAAGAATGGTACTTACAGGTGAAAAAATACCCCATGTTAGAACCAATAGATTTATTACCAGCACTTAGAGTCTTTAGAGTCCAAACTCTGAGGCTTTAATTTTCAAACAATTAAAGAATCATGCAACAGCTTGCTTAAATGGGACACATAAGTGACAAAGGAAGTCAGGTATTCAAGAGCTCTGCACAGCCTGTCTATTCAGAGGACAACTTCTCCCATAATTCTCCTTGAGTATATGTTGGTATAACTTTGTTTACAGCTAGCAGCTAGCAGCTATAAGCAGCTCAGAGTGCTTGAAGAATCTACACTGGTTCAGGCCTGATAGGAACACCTGCAGGATGGGATGCTCTGCTCTGGCGAGCTGTTAGTGAAACCACATCCTTAGCACTTGTGGTTAGTGCTGCCAAGCTGCCAGGCCAGGAAACTGATAGCCAGAAGCTTCAGGCATGGAACTCCTAACTTAGAAAGCCCCTTCCCTAGGGACAAAGACCCTTCCTGATGATAGCAATATTTAGAGCATCCTCATAGTGCAGTTACATTAGGTATAAGATGATTGGCTTATTGATACTGTATGATTAATGGGCACACCCCACTGGAACCCTATAACAATTGTATGCATTCCAAAAATAAACTGAACTACTATACGATGACTTGAGAATTATCTCCTGCCAGTTCTCTCACCAGCTCTCGGAGTGTGTGTGTTGATTCCGCATTTCTATCCCAGGCGACTGAGGTAGCCAAGCAACTAATTGACCACATCAGTGACCAGAACCACAGCAAGTATATTCTCTGTTTCACTGTCTGCTTCTTGGTCCAGAAATTAAACAGCTTATGTAGTAAAAAAAAAAAAAAATTAGAGTGTATCACTGCTTGTGCCTAAATTTCAGAATGATAAGAGAAAATGCCATTAGTGGAATTAGGTAGGGTTTGGTTTGGTTTTGCTTTAATGTAGAAGTAGCCTTGACCATTTGGACCTATATTACCACAACAGAGCTTGATCTCAAGGCAACATACACAGGGGGGCAGAAATACATATCTCATATAATTTAACAAATAATCTCTTCCTTTACTTTGCACCAGATAAGTTGGGACCAGCCTTTTCCTCATCGTGAGACCATTGTGATTCCAGGTACTTGTTCTGCCAAATGATTGACTTGCCCAGGATTGTGCTCTCTGTCCTGGAAATGCAGTGACTATTGCTAAAAGCAAAGATGAAAGGACTCAAGTATCATTATACAGATACCCAAAGAACTCCACTAATCACTCTGTGTTATACAAAAATTAAGTCATTTGCTTACAGTTAAGGGAATGTCTTTAAGTGAAAGATCATAAGAGCAATTTAAAATTAAAATTGTGATCAACTTAAACTTTGGTTCAAGGCCATAGGCTAAAAAGATTAATAAATACAGATTTATTTTCCATTGAAATAGGCTTGATGCCAAGCCCAACAGAGGCAGTCATCATAGTATAATTTATATAGGCAAGATAGATTTCTACTTTTGAAATTTATTCTTTTGAAATCTAATAATTCTTGTGTGTTTATTGCTGTGCGAAGCACTGACAAGGCACTTACACACATACATGATTTCATTGAATCCTTACATTCTTCTTTGCTCATGCTCTTCTTGTGGCTTAGGCTGCTCTGTGACTCTTCTTCTAATTCTGTATACCCTTAAGTCTCAGCTAAAACGTGGTATCCTCAGGGAAACCTCAGGCTTCTTAGAATAGCTCACATTCCCATATTTTAGGATCTTACAGTGGTTTTTCTTTGCTCCAGCTTAATTTTCAATAATTAGCTAATTAAGGTTTGTAACCCACAATTGATTTTAAGCTACAGGAGGGCAGAGATCTCTGTTAATGTTTACTTGGCATTACATCTCTGGAATATAGCATGCTGAGTGCTACATCCAGAACTTTAATAACACATCATGGAATGTTAATTGTGAAATTATTGTATGCCTCATGAACAGGTGATATATCTCTATTGTACAAATGAGAAAACTGAAAGAGTGGGTAGATTGCCTGAGGTCACAGAGCTAGTCAATGCTGGGAGAAAGTATTTGGACTTCTGTAATTATACTGTCACTTATAGAAGTAGCATTCTATACAAGGAGGACTTAGGCTTTTGTCACTTGGCATTTGGCATTCTGTACCAAATAGTCCAATACTAGATCACCTTTAACCACCAAGTCCTTGGCTTTGAAAGGAAGTAAATGTAAAGAGATACTGTCAATGGTATTTCTTCCAACATTGACAGGATATAAGCCAACCTACAAGAGAAGCTCTAACCTCCCTCTCTCTCTCTCTCTCTCTCTCTCTCTCTCTCTCTCTCTCTCTCTCTCTCTCTCTCTCTCTCTCTCTCTCTCTCTCTCTCTCTTATGTCCACTCTATATACTACACATACATACATGCCTCTACACGTCCATGGATATCACCCTTGCTAATTAGCACATATGTACTATCACTAATGCATACTTTTCATTTTCTGAGGCTATCCCACTTGGGAAAAGGCAAATTCCAACAGAAGACTACCAGGTGCCAGGTCCAAAGACCTAAATTCTGCCCTTTTTATTGTGACCTCTGTAATTGCCCTTCACTGTTTCCAAATTTCTCTGCTGATATTTCCACATACATTAAAGAGATACAATAGCATTTTAAATTTTTAGAATAAAGTTTGAAAGCTGTAGAACAATATACAAATGTAGGTGTTATTACTACCACTGCATCATCCTACCCCCAAGCCTTCTTTCTTAATGGTCCTTACTATGTGTTTTACATGGATGTTTTAATGGTGTTCTTTCAGAAGATATGGAAAGCAAGACCTTAGACATTTGTAAATATATCAAGTGCAAATAAAAAAAAAGTGCAAAGAATTGACCGCCAACCAATTGGCATTAAACCAAGGTATTAATCTTCTCGGATATTTATAGTCATAAGTATGGCTGAATTTCATTCTCTCATTCTAAAGTAGATTCCCTGACAGCAGAGAGTAAAAAATGCTGTTAAATTATCAGTCCTATACATACTAAACTTCTAGGTGGTGGGCTTTTGTCTGCAATTTCTAAGTAGATATTTGACTACTCCCTATGTAAATGGGACACTGTATTATCAAAACTTTTGATAATGCATATAAAAAAATTGAGAATTTTTTTAAAACTTAGAAAATCCAACTCTAGGAATTTATCCTAAGTAAATATCTAAGGATATAAACCAGATGCATATAAAAAAACAGTACTCCCTATTAGAGAAAAAAGAAATGAAACCAACATTTAAGTTTAGCAATAGTAGGGTGGCTAGATATATCGGTGTATATTCATATAATGGAGAGAAAAAAATCTATTTTTAGTTTTATTTTACTTTAATTTTAATTTTAATATAAACATGAAAAGAAAATATACCATAAATTGTACATATGCAAATGATAGTTTTTTGAGATTTGATGTTTTTTAATTTTATATTTTAATATAAACACAAAAAAATAAATATACCATAAACTGCACATATGTAAATGTTAACTTTTTGAGATTTAATATGTGTATAAGTATATATGCATGCACACACATACATAATCATGAAACCATCAGAATAGTCAGAATAATGAATATATCCAATCACACCCCTAAGTATCCTCATCAGCTTTAATATCAGTTCTTTCCTCCTTCTTTACCTCATTTCCCAAATCCCTTTCAGTGTTTCATTCTAAAATATTTTATTTCAGCTCTTAGATAAAGCTATATATCCACTTGAGTTCATTTTATAGGTGATTTAACGTACAAGTAGAAGATATTTTATTGAATATGGCCATCCAAATGTTTCAGAATTATTTGTTGACACTATTTTCCCATTGAGTTATTTTGGTACCTTAATTAAGTATTAACAATGCATGTGTGTTTCCATTTTACGATTCTTGTGTGTTTCATTGATTGATATATCCATATATATTCTAATACTACACAGTCTTATTATTGCTGTTTGTGACAAGCTTTCAGTGAATTTAGTACAATTTTGTTCTTTTTCAGATGTTTTAGATAGTCTCAGTCCTTTTAATTTTTATACACATTTTAAAATTATCTTGTCACTATAAAGATGTCTGCTAGATTTTTTTTTATTAGGGTCATTTTGAACCCATAGATTGATTAGGTGAAAACAGACATCTTAAAAAATTGAGTCTTTTTGTGAATATACAGCATATTTTTCTACTAAGTGAGCTTGGCAATTTTTGTCAACAATATTTTATTCAACTTTTTCTCTATATAAGTATATATCTACTCCATCAAATTTATTTCAAATATGTCTTGTTAATATACATTCTTTCAATTTTCTACTGTTTAATGCACTTATAATTAATTTTATAGTAAATGAATATTGTAAGATGTTGCAAAACTCACCTATTAGTTGCAGTAAATTTTTGCATGCAAGACGAAATTTTCTACAGAGATAATTACTTTATCCCTGAATAATTGCAACGTTTGTTTGTCCTAGACATCCAACTCCAAGAATATATGTGATTATATATATATATATAAATACTCTCCAATGACTCAGAAATAGGGACTGCTACCTCATTTCTCCAACCTCTATTACAACTGGCCAGTGTGTTCCTCTGAAAATGAAACTTCACCTAGCTCATTGATAAACTAAATATATTGAAAAGATTAACTGATGTCCATTGATAAAACACACGTGAAAGTATTTTTAATGCATAATAAAAATTACTGATTAATATTATTTAGGCTTAATATTATTTAGGCTTAGAATGAGAAACCAGGAGATTCTCTGTGATTATTCTGTTACCTAGTGTTTTATTATTTGCATGTTTTATTTTTTTTCTTAAGTGATCAATTTGGGGCATTCTCATTTTCCAAAATCTTTGATGATCTATGTCATATCATGAAAGATTGTCATAAAGCATATCATATCATTTTATTATTTCCTAAAAAGTGAGAGGAAGAAGATGTAAATGAATTAATTGTGTAAAATCATCTATCACTTCCTCATGAAGTCCATATTTTCAACAAGAAGAAGGGGCTACTGAATTAATTCTGTGAAATACCTAACGGGGACTCCTGACCTCTACTACTGATAATCTTAAGAAACTCCCTGGGGAATAGTAACCCATGTAAGTCCTTTCCTTTACTCAGATAAGTTCCATACACCTCCTGACAAGCTTGAGGTCACTGCAGCATAAGGTCTACTGAAAGTGGAGGCTATTGCTGTGACTTAATTTGGCAAATTCCCAAACAGAAAGGCAAAGAGTCCTTAAAGAAATAGAAATAATGGATGAAAAGAGAAAGGGAAAAAGGGAAGCCACAGAAATTGAGCTTTAATAGGGACTTTTTGTGTAGTTCTATCTGAGCTCATATTAGTCTTACCTCTTTTAGAATTTTGCTTCTGTAAATGCAGGGAGCATAGCTAACTAACTAGTGGCTTTATTGGTCTTTGTAAGATAATAAATTATTAGAGAGAGGGAGATTTATTACAATTTTGTGACAAGCTTTTCAGCAAAATACTTTTCAGAAAGCAAGACTGATGTCAGTGTGAGGGTACAATAAATATGAGTAGCCCTCAAGGAAACTCATTTGATATAGTGATTAAAAATAAATAGTTTCCTCTTCCCATTGGCTTTAATAATTTATACCAATCTTGGGTAACATAAATGGATGTGTTGGTTTTCGGCTGTGATGAAGTAGTTATACTTCATCGTTAATGAATGAATGGACAACCCCTACAGAGTCGCTGGGCTGGGTGCCTATCCTCTGTCAATTGAATTAATTTGCTGATTTAGGTCTCCTGTGCCCACTCCCCACCACCCCCAAGCAGTTTCTAAAGCAATTCTGCTTCCATTTAAAGTCTCTACTGAAATAAACTTTGATGATGAAAATAATAATTTCCTTCAGTTCAGTATCCTGAGTTGTTTTCATCTTTAGCAAACAACTCTCTAGAGCCACTTTTCTCTCTAATTTGTTCTGTTTCATTCTTGTTGGAAAGCACAGGACAGAGGCATTTTGAATTTGTTCTGATGTTTCTAACTACAATCCTTTTTGAAGGGATTGATTTGGAAACCACCCCAACTCACTAGGGAAGCCTTTACTGCATTTACTTGGATCTGTTTCTAATATGACCTTAAAAATAATTCTTTAAATTTTCCACAGTAGAAAAACAAATATAAATTCTCTGAATAGCATTTTTTCCCATTTTTGGTAGAAAAAAAACCCCAGCTCTCTATTCAATTCCTCTTTTTTGTTAAGAGTTTTCTTTTTTTCCATACTGTTAACAAAATCATAATTGCTATGTAAGTCTATAATTTTAAAAGAAATTTTTGAAAATCCATTTTTGTCTGGATAGTTTCCCAAGAAAAAGAAAACATCTTAAGTTTGGAAAATAGCCAGCACAAAGTAGTTAAAATTTGAGAAAACATTTTAGGAAGATTTATTTTTTTCAGAAGGTCTTATGTTTGAAAATTGGAATACATCACCTAATTAATGTTTAATGCTGGCAGACAAATTCAAGGGGGAAAGCAGCCAAGCTTCAGTGGCTACCTTCCTGGGAGAAATAGCAACTTCATAATCAACCAATATGAAGCATTTATAATATGTCCGTCATGATTCTAGGTGTTGAAGGAAATACAGAAGAATGAAAAACCAGGAGATTTGCCTCATTGGAAATACAACATCAAATGATACAGATAGTTTACCTCTACTCTAGTGTCTGATCAGCTCAAACTGCTCCAAATTCATGAGCTCAAAAAGAGCCACTTCAGTGAAAAGATGGGATTTGAATTGGTCTTTGAAGGATGATCAGGCTCTGGTTTGATGGAAATGACAAGAGGAAAGCATTCAAGGAAGAGGAATAATAGATTTACTCTTAGAATCATTTTGGTCTAGAATCTCTGCATGCTTGTCCTTCAGTATTGGGGAGTTTGCTTTGTGTCTAGCACTCTGAATCCAGAAGACATATAGAGATAAGATTAGAAAGTTACTAAGTTTTTTGAAGCAAGGAAATGAGGTAATCAAATTAGCATGGAAGGGCAATTATGAGAAATAATTACTAAAGGCAGAGATAATGAAAACAACTTTGTAGTAACCCAGGAATAAGGGAATAAAAGCTTAACTAGGGCTGTGGATTCCAAACCGAAGAGGAAAAGATAGAAAGGAGTGTTGTGAAGAAGGAGACAATTGTTGACCCATTGAGTGTGGAGAACTAAATTAAACAGTGACTTTAAGATGATTTCATGGCATTCTGACTAAAGTAACAGAAAACAAATGTTAGCTAATTTAAAGCATTCAGGAAAGTCTGAAGGAGAAGTTACTTTATGAGGAATAGAAAGAGAGAGAGAGGGCGGAGGGAGAGAGACTGGGTGTACAGGCATGCACACATGTGAGGGGGGGAGAGAGAGAGAAAGATGCAATATGATAGATTTTTCATTTGTAATATTCACTTTGTGGTGATGGAAAGACATTCAAAGGACAATATCTAAGTGACATCTGGAAAAAAACATAGGATAAGAGCAAGGCATAATGGAATACTCTGGGAATCTTGTGTCCAACTAGCACCATTTGGAAGATTTTGCTAAAAGGAAGATTCTGTCTCATTCCTTTTTGTTTTTTCACCTACTTGATTCTTTATCAATTAATCGCACCTTTATGATATCTACCATGTCTACTACACAGGTCTGATGACAAGAGCATATTTAAATAAATTTATTTTATAAACTGAAAAGTATTATTCAAATCTATATGTTTTCCTTAGAAATATCTTTTTTACAAGTCATTTCTTTATTCCTTAAATATAAGCTGCCCAAAAGGACTTCCTTACAAAGAGCATGGTATAGAAAGAGAGAAAGGAGAGAAAGGAGAGAACATAGTAATGGAGAAAGATGAGAAACATTATCTCAGCTGGGAGTTCAGGGTCAATATCAGCAGTAAACAAGCTATGCTTACAGTACATAACCTTGATATAAATTAATGAAAATAACACTTTACCTCTGCTGTCTTCCTCCCCAAAGCACAGAACCCTAGTTTGACCAAAAGCAAAACCCATCAAACAATTCCCAACTGAGAGGCATTCTATAGCATATTTGACCACATTTCTCAAAATTCCAAGGTCATTAAAAATGAGAAAAGGCAGAGAAACTGTCATAGCCAAAAAGAGCTAAGGAGTTCATGAATACTAAATGCAGGGTGGTATTCTAGATGAAGTATTGGAACAGAAACAAGGATATTAACTAAAATCTCAGGAAATCTTACTAAAGTATGGGAATCTGGTTAATAACGATGTCTCACAATTAATTGTGACACTACTGTAAGATGTTAATAATAAAGGAAATTGGATATGAAGCACATGAGAACTCTATTATTTTTCCACTTTTCTAAAATGTAAAGATCTTCTACTGATAAGTGTAGTTCACCATTTTTTAGAAACCTAATATTAAAAAGCAGCTTAAAGAAGAAAATAGGAATGGTAGAAGAAAAGAGGACTTACTTTGGCTGTGAAATTTAACATTTTTAAAAATTTCAATATAAAATTCCTAATGAAGGAATGCTATTTATTTTCAACAGGTCACAAATCTTATCTACCTCTCAGACCTCTAAGATGAACCATAAATGTAAGGGAATTAAAGCTAAATGGGGTAGATATTTTGACTGTGTTCTCTGAAAAAAAGTTTAAATGAAGCTTTTCAAATTAGATGTTTTAAAGTAATTTTTCTAAAATTACATGTATTATACAATTTGGTCATATGATAACTATATCTTTTCACAATGATATTTATACTGGAAATATAATTATGAAATTATTCTCCTACAATGTTGAGGAAATGGGATAGGAAAGGTGTTTTTCAAATTTAATATACTTGAATACATAATTAGTCATCATTTTCTAACTTCTTATTCATTGGTGTTTAACATATTTATTATTCAAAATAACTATGATTGATTGATTGATTGATTCTACTGGAGTTGAACCCAGGAACACTTTACCATTGAGCATTCCCAGTCCTTTTATATTTTCTATTTTGAGAATGGGTTTGCTAAGTCACTGAGGATCTCACTAACTTGCCCAGGCTGGCCTTGAACTTGTAAAGATCCTCCTATCTCAGCATTCCAGTCTCTAGAATTACAGGCATGCACCACTTTGCCTGGTTAAAAACAACTATGATTTTAATTAATTAAAATTATTTGTTCAAGGATAATTTCTAGAAACCAGGACAAATATTTAAATAGTCCACCTAGAAATTACGAATCCTTCTCTAATACTCTTCTGTTTCAATTGAGAATATATAAAACTCATTACTGATAATTAATCTTTCTCTTGAAATTGTAGTTTGCACTCTGCATCTGAAGTCTCAAGGTCTGGCTAAGACAATGGAAATAACTGCAAAGTTTGAATGAGCATATTTTTAGTCAGTTGAAGTTTGCAACTAGGGCTCAGTGCCTGCAAATGAGGTGTCTATGGCTCTAACTCCAAACCACTTAAGTAGAAAGTTTCATTTTGAGTTTGAAATAAAATTAAGCCATATGCAAAGTTCTCCTTCCACACAGAATGGAACTATAACTGTGGAGTAAGAGGGCTGAGGGCTAGAAACCATGGAAAGTGAGACATCATTTAAAGTAAAGCCCTGAAGCCCAGTTCCTTGCTTCCAAATCTCTTTTGGATAAATTTCTAACTCTTCCCCATCTTAGATTATAGGCTTGCAAGATTTTAGTGGTTATTTATTCTTTCATCTTAATTTACATATAAGAAAATTTAGAGATAGTAAGACCAGGTGTTCTGCCAAAGAACACAGAGCTAGGCAGAGGTCTATATAACCACAACTACTAGTTCAATATATTGTGTTTCTACTCAGTTTCTACACTTGTGCTAAATTGCTTTTGAAAAATGATTATCCCATGACAGACTTAGAACTACCATGTAGAGAGAGATTCACAATCCACATAAGCACACTAACCACTTAAATTTTTTGGCTAAAAAATAACTTAGTGCCAGGTGTAGTGGCACATGCTGATAATCCCAGCAACTCAGGAGGTTGAGGCAGGAGGATCACAAGTTTGAGGCCAGCATTGCTGACTTAGCAAGACTCTTTCTCAAAATTTCAAAAAAATAAAATAAAAAGGGCTAAATATATAGCTTACTGGTAGAGTGCTGCTGGCTTCAGTTCCCAGTAACCCCCACACACACCCACAGTAACTCTTAAACACAAATTTTCTGAGATTATTTGATATAATAAAATACCTTTTTTGAACTATTACCTATTGCTACTTTGACACCATCAGGGAAACTCTCTCCCATATTGTTCAAAATCATGAAAAGAACCCAACTAATGAATATCATTGCCATTATGACAGAATACACAACCCTGTCCTCTTTCAAAACTTCTCTTATTCCTTTGGATTTCAAAGGTGCAACATTTCAAATTGGCTAGGTGAAGTTTTAGGTTTTAAAAATGAACTAATACATGAAAAAGATTGGGTATTGAGCTTTATGAGGGGCAGTGAGGAGTTAAACAATAAATAAAAAATCAATATAAAATTTATTATTTACAAAATATGTGTCCACAACTTTTTAACTTCCCTAAGTGAAAGTCCTGTGACTGCCAGCTAATAGGGTGAGCAACTAGTCTTTTTAATTATAATTATAAACATATGTTAATTGTACAAAGTAATGAACTCTCTGTGCCTTTCCCAAACATGCATATATCAAGCTTTGATCATGTTTATCCTCCCTGCTCCAACTCCCTCCCACCCTCCTCCTACCATCTTCTCCTGTCCCCACTTCTATTTCCTAATAGATTAAATGTCTAATTTTCAGATCTTTTATTTGTTTTCACATGTGAGGAAAAAAATATCTGATAATTGTCTTCCTATCTGGTTTATTTCACTTCTAGTTCCATACATTGCAAATGACGAATTTCATTTTTCTTTATCACTGAATAATATTCCATTGTGTATACATACTATATTTTCTTTACCCATTCATCTGTTGATGGATACCAAGTCTGTTTCCATATCTTGGCTATTGTGAATAGGTCTTCAACAAATATGGGTATGCAGGTCTCTCTTTAGTATGCTGATTTCATTTCCATCAGTTTTTAATTTGACATAACCCCATTTGTCAACTCTTCCTTTTGTTTCTTAGGCTGTTGGAGCCCAGAAAATCATTGTCCATGCCAATATCTTGAAGCATTTTCCCTGTGTTTTCTTCTAGTTGTCTCAAAATTTTAGGTCTTATATTAAAGTCTTTGATCCATTTTATACAGGATGAAAGATAGGGGTTAAATATAATTTAAATTATATTACATTTGGCTGAGGTATTCATTCTTTATACTACATGCCAAGAAAACAGGAATGGAAGAGATAATAAGTAGGGCATGTTAAGCACTGTGCAAGAGAAGCAATAGATTAGAGCACTGTGCTGGTCATAGGTAGTATGAACACCAAAAGCTGGGACTGGGATAACTAGAAGAAGTGTCTTCATGAGAACAGAAGTTGGATTAAAGCATGGAATTCATAAAGTATCAAAAGAACTGGTTTTCAACATTTGGACAATTTCAAGCACAGAGTTTACTATTGATGATCAAAATCTAAATTTAAGGAGAAACTCTATGATAATAGGTGATTGAAGAAACAAAATAAGAAAGGGAATTATGCACCATACCAGTGTAATAACAAATATAAATAGATTTTAAGGATGCCAAAACTTCAAGAAGAATATGTGGAGGTAAAGATAACTAAAGCCAAAAACATGAAAAACAAGTCAATTAAACAAAGCACACACATTCAGCAAAAACCAGGGAGAAAGGGTCCAGAAGAAATGAGGAAACAAATATCTGAAAATGAACAGAGGCAACAGGTAAGTATCCATTCCCTAATTCCATTAATGCATTCGTTTGATAATATTATGATTATCTCAAAAAATTTAATTTTAAATTTACTCTCCCTAATTCAAAATCAGGATTATTAACACCAAAGCTTCTAGTACTTAAAACAGAATAGGCATTATACAATCAGCAAATACTTGAGAGCAAATCCTAGCATTGTCACATTTAAGATTATAAACAAACAAACAAAAAAGAATGACATGTTCCTTGATATAGTCATATCGATATCAAAGAAAGTGTAAAACCAATAGCTTGAAATTGAGGGACAAAATAATAATGCAAAAAAAAAAACAGATAAAAAACATATTATAACATCTGTGTTGTTACTAGACCCAAACAGACTTACACACTTCCCTATGGCTCAGTTCAAAAATTGATATTCATAAAGATTATACTCATTTAAAAAGTGTAATATTTTAACAGAATATCACAAACTTAACATTTGAAAAACAAATAGCCCAACAATAAAAGGGCAGGGGAACTGAGTTAGATACTTCTCAAAAGAAGTATGATGTCCAACAAGTGAATGAAAAACTTCAACATCTTTAAACACCAAGAAAATGCAATTCAAAACTGCACTGAGATTGAGATTCCCTCTCACTCCAGTTAGAAATGACAATGATCAAGAATACAAATAAAAATAAATGGTGGCGAGGATCTGAGAAAAAGAACACTTTCATGGTGTTGGTGAGAATATAAATTAGCACAGCCACTATGGAAATCAGAATAGAGGTTCCTCAAGATTCAGGTACACCATTCTTCAGTATTTATCCAAAAGCATAAAAGTCAGCATACTTTAGAGATACATAAATACTCACATTTATCCCAGTAAAACTCACAATAGCTAAGTTATGAAATCAGCCTAAGTGTTTTTTTCAGTGGATAAATGGATAAAGAAAAGGTGTTTTATATATATATACACAATGGAGATTTACTCAGCCATAAAGAAGAATGAAATTATAGCATTTGCTAGTAAATGAATGGAAATGGAGAAAAATCACTCTAAGTGAAACAAGCCAAATAGAGAGTTAAGGGTGGAATGTTTTCTTTCATATGAAGAAGCTAGAGCAAAATAAAGGGGCTGGAGAAAGAAGCAACTTCCATTGGTATACATACATGATGGAGTTTTATTCACCATAAAGAACGAAGTGATGCTATCTGCAGGACAATGGATGAAGCTAGAGCAGAATTTGACAGAATAAGTCAGATTCAGAAAGTATCATGTTTTCTTTCATATGTGAAAATTAGAAGGGAAAACAGAAGGGAAAAAAAAGGATGTCATGAAAGTCTAAGGGTAATCATTAGAAAAATAAGAGGATCTGGGGTGGGAAGAAGGGAAAGTTGGGGAGGTATTTGAAAGTGAAATTCATCAAATTATGTTTTTACATATGCCACAATGAAACTCATAATTCTGCTTAATTAATATATATCAATTTAAAAAAAGAGTTTCTAGTGTTTCTATATATAATGCATCTTACATATATGTATAATATATATACATATATTATCTTATTTAATTCTTACTGTTACTGTCTGTTGCTAAATTACTATCTGTTTTAGTCAGCATTTTCATCACTGTGACCAAAAGACCTGACAGGAACAATGTAGAGAAGGAAAAAATTATTTGGGACTCATGATTTCAGAGGTCTCAGTCCATAGATGGACAATTCCAATGCTCTAGGCCCAAGATGAGGCAGAACATTATGGCAGAAGGGCATGGTGGAGGAAGGCAGCTCAGGACATAGAAACAAGGAAGTAGAGAAAGACAAAGCTCCCCTCACCAAGGACAAAATATATTAACACCAAAGATACACCCCCATTGATCTACCATCTTTACCATACTCTACATGCCTGAAGTTACTTCCCAGTTAATCCATATCATTGGATTCATTCACTGATCAGGATACAACTTACATAATCTAATCATTTCACTCTGAACATTCTTGCACAGTCTCACACATGAGTTTTTTGGGGACACCTCATATCTAAACCATAATCTTCTATCTCTGGCCCCCAAAACCTCATGCTCATCTCACAACACAAAATACATGTAGTCCATTTTCAAGAGTTCTCATTGCCTTTGCAGTTCCAACATTGCCCAAAAGTTCAAGTACAAGATCTCCTGAGACTTAGTGCAAACTCTGTGTGAACCCTACAAAAATCAAACGCAAGTTTCATATATACAATATATAATGGCACAGAGTAAACACAGGGAGAAATAGGGCAGAGAAAGAAGGGATGGGATCAAACAAGACTGAAATCTAGCTAAGCAGGCACGTCCTATAGTTCTATTTCCAATATTGGGGCAAATGACATTGTGATGTTCTCCCCAAAGTGCATGTGTAGCTCTGCTCCTATGACCTTGCTGGTTGCAGCCCACATTGACTTTATCTTGGTTCATTTCTGCTCAATTCCTACAAGTTTTCTAATCACTCATTACATGCTACTAGCATCTCTTAATCTTAGAGTTATCCACTGCAGCTTCTGCTTCCTTCTCACATTTTCAGGTGTCACCCTCTCAGGGGCAGCCTTCAAGGACTCTGATCTACATTGCCTGGCCTTCCAGGCTTTCTTTGAAATCTTAGTGGAAGCTTCCATGAACCCCTAACTCCAGCATCCTGCATTCCTGAAAAATCAGCACCATGTGGCTAATGCTGAGGTCTGGATCATTTTAATTTCTGACAAAAGTGCCAAAACAATTCAAAGGGAAAAAGAAATTTGTTTGAACAACTCAGTACCCACACAGAAAACCATGAACGTCAACCCCTGCCTCACTCTCACTGTGTAAAAAACTTTAAATTGAGGTAAATTAGACAACTAAACATAAAAGCTAAAGCTATAGAATTTTCAAAAGAATACATAAATAAAAAGGCTTCACTATTTAGAAGTAGATTACTACTCCATAAGTAGGTCACAGGATGTATAATTATAAAAGAAGAAAGTGATTAATTAGACTTCATCAAAATAAAAACTTCTCCTCAAAACAACTATTAACAAAATGAATCATCAAGTCACAAACTGATAGAAAATAGTCCCAAAGCATATATTTGACAAAGAACTCAACTTCCATATGTATGATGAATTTCTGCAATCTAATAATTAAACAAATAACCTCCAATTTTTTCAAAGTTCATAGAGTTAAATGGACATCTCAAAACTGAAGACAAACACAAGAAAAAGTGCTCAATATCATAAATCATTAAGGAAATGAAAACTGAAACCATAAGGAAAAACCATTATATGTCCAGCATGAATGAAATGAAAAGACTCACAAGCCCCAGATTAGCCAGGGTGTGGAACAACTGGATATCTCATTTATTATTTGTGGTAATGTAAAGTAAGACACTCCAAAAAAATTAATGATTTTTTTATAGCTTACACTTTACCTAACATGCTCCCATAACACTTAATCATATACCTACTCTAGGATCCAATCATTCAACGTCTAGGAATGTATGCATGAGAAATGAAAGTGTAGGTGTACAAAAAAAAAGACATATAAGAATTTTCCTAGATGCCTTATTGATAATATCCCTGAATTGGGAAGGGTGAATCATCAGAAAAAATGGCTCATGAGACTGCTTTAAAGTCATATAATGTCCATTACTTAGCAATTTAAAGGAAGAAAACTACTATTACAAGCAAAATAGATAACTCTCAAAATCAATTGCTAGGTGAAAAAGGTGTTACACAGAAGTCATGCTACATGAATCAATTTATATAAGGTTCTAAATGAGGTAAATTAATCTATGCTGGACATAAGTAAGAACAGTGAGTGGTTGCCTCTGGATTGCCTATGGAGAACATAAGGGCACTTTTTGGGGTGATAATAATGTTCTGTATCTTCCTGTAAATTTGGGTTATGTAGATACATGCATTTTTCAAGACTCATAAAATATTGCAATTATGTTTTTCACATTTCATCCTGTATATACTGTACTTAAAAATAAAAATATATATTTATCATACACACATAGACTCAGATACAAGAATATTGAACTCCAGCTAATGATGTGCATGCTGAGAGGTTTAGTATACTGATGTTGTTTTAGTAACATTTTTCACTGTTGTGACTAAAAGACCTGAACAGAACAATTGTAGAGGAAGAAAAGTTTATTTTGGGGCTCACAATTTCAGAGGTCTCCGTCCACGGACACTAGGCTTCATTCCTTTGGGCTCTAAGTGAGGCAGAACAACATGGCAGAAGAGTATGGTGGAAGGAAGCAGCTCACATGATGATCAGAAGGCAGAGAGGGAAACTCCACTGGTGAGATACAAATATATACACCCCAAAGCCATGCCCCCGATGCCCCACCTACTCCAGACACATCCCACCTGCCTCCAGTTACCACTGAGTTAATCTCAGTAGGGATTAATTCACAGATTTGTCTAAGGTTTTCACAACCTAATCATTTCCCCTCTAAACCCTCTCATGCTGTCTCACACAGGAGCTTTTGGGGGACACTTCACATACAAAACATAACAAATGTCTATAGCTATTTTAAAGTTCATTTAAAAATGAAATAGTAAGAAAATAGAGATGGACAGATTAATTGATACATGACAAAGCAAATCTAGCAAATATTAATTGTAGAATTTAAATTTTAGGCCTATGTATGTTCACTATACAATTCTTTCAACTTTTCCATATGCTTTAAAATTTTTTAGAATAAAATTCTGGGGAAATTTACTACTGCATAAAGGCTTTAAATGGATAATATTATGAACTAAGAAAGCATATAGTAGTGAGATTTGATGGAATCAAGAATAATTTTCTTTTCCTTTTGTAAATAATTCATAGAAAGCTACAAAATAAATAGTTTCTGGAAGTAGTTCTGAAATTACATTCAATGATTTTTTAAAATACATTTTTAATTGTAGATAGACACAATACTTTCATTTTATTCATTTATTTTTATGTGGTGCTGAGGATGGAACCCAGTACCTCACATGTGGTAGGAAAGTGCTCTATCACTGAACTAAAATCCCAGCCCAACATTCAATGATTTTTATATTTTAAGATCATTCCACATTTTGTGAAATATTGTTTCTAAAGTACATGAACTTCTGGACAATTCTACTTCCCAGGATTCATTGAGAGGCTATACTCTCAACTCTCATCATCCTTTGCTTTGTGTATTCCTTCAGTGCCTGCCTCCCCAGTTCCTAGAACAGTGCCTATATATGGTGGACATTAAATAAATATATTGATTGAACGAATTGTGTTAAATGTTACAAGAACATAATGGCTCACACAGAAAAGTACACAATTTTCAGAGCAAAATATTCATTTTAGCTCAGAAAGTTCCTGGATTCTTTAGCAAATTTCATCCAATGTAACTGGCATCCTGATTATATAATATGGAAAATTTTCTTCTAAAATCTTTTATTTTTCTCTCAAAAAATAAAGTTAGTTGTTCAAACTGGTAGTTTCCAACTTTTCAAAAATTTCAACACTGGTCATCATTTTCAACCCACTCTCTACTTTTTTCCTGATTTCTTCATTGGCTTCCCCTTATATTGTATCCAGATACAACATAGCTCTTGGTCAGTGTTTTAGTTAACTATTTTGTTGCTGTAACCAAAAGATCCAAGAAAAAACAATTTGAGAGAAGAAAAAGTTTATTTGGCACTCACAGCTTCAGAGGTCTCAATTCATAGACAGCCTGCTCCATTGGTCTAGGCCCTAAGAGAGGCAGAACATTACGGTGAAAGAATATGGTGCAGGAAAGCAGCTCAATATATGGCACCAGAAAGCAGAGAGAGACTAAGCTCAGCACACAAAACATGTACCCCAAAGACAAGAATCCAATGACCCACCTCCATGAACCATACCCTACTTTCCTATAGTTACCACTCAGTTAATCCCTCTCAGAGGATTAATGCACTGATTCGGTTAAAGCTCTCATAACCCAATCATCTCACCTCTAAAGCTTTTTGCATTGTCTCACACATGAGCTTTTCAGGGACAATCCATATCTAAACCATAACAGTCACAAAGTTCAGTATGATGTTAAAATAATTCTTTTTACAGAAAAAAATTAAATCCCAAAGGCATAAACAAAATAAAACCAACAATGACAATGTGGTGGCTTTCAGTATCAGTGAACTAAGGAAAATCAACACATACAATAGGGAAGGATTATTATCTTATACCATATTCACAGCACGGGGCTAAGAAAGACAACTGCAGGATTTCTACCTTGGGAAACTTAGGAGAAGAAATGCCTTGCAAGGATGAGAGGCAGTTGTTACAAAAGCACATAAATTCCTTGCTGCAATAATCACATGGAAAGATTGATGTTGGAAGTAGACATATGGCTCACAGGGGAGGAGTAATGAGATAAAGGCACATGCTGCTGGAGCAGGTGATGTTCTAATTAGATTTCAGCGATGTGGTTCAGACCATGTTTCGATGGAAATTATCCTAAAATATACACAAGAAACAAAACAGAGAAGCAGGGGAAATGATTTAGAGCCATGATCATAATGAAATCAGTACAATGGAGCTGAAATAAGGTTTTTATAAGAATTTTTGTTGGGAAATAAAAGCAATTTGTCATCAGTATTAAAATGTTATTGAATTAAGTGAGTAGCACTATTGAAGAACTAGGAGTATTGGCAATAGATTATTACTTCATCACACATTCTTTTCATACTCTTTCATGAAGGTAGATAAAATTACCTTCAGGATCTACCATACTAAGTATTCATATCTGTAATCTTTTTATTCTCCATAATATTTATCTGAGATCATTGAATTCTAGGAAATAAGGTTCATACACCTAAAAATGGCAGAACCAGTGTCTAAACTTATGGTGTCTGATTACAAAGATAAGTTACCTAATCCTGTGCAATGTGCTTCATTTTATTTTATAAAGTCATAAGCAATTTGGAACATTCATTGTAAGGAAATAAAAACCAACACATGTAGGTGTTTTATGACATGTTTACTTCTTTACATTATACAGATAGAGCTTTTGGTTGTGACTTGACCACCACTTATGCTAGCCTAGTTCCTTGTGGTGAGACCTTCCTTCGTACTTTTCACTTAAAACCATTGTGCATAGGAAACCTTTTCTCCACTTTGCTGTCTTTTGATGTCCCAATAACTGTAAAGCTACGCAACTATTTTAGTTTTTATAGTTTTAAGCTGGACCACTGATAATAGCTCTTACAACATTGAAATACAATAGAAATGTTTGAAGTTTGAGGAAGTATAACAGAGAATTAGAAGCTGCTTTTGTTAAAAACACTGATTCACTTTGGTCTACAGATGCCCAATTTTAACTGAAGCAGAATGAAAGAACAGGAGAAAGACTTGGCGTTTCTGCTTTCATTTTTTATCCCTCTGCTTTATTACCTTAGTTTGGGTACAATTCCTACTTAATTCTGCACATAATTATATTAATAATTTAAGAGTGTTCAAATAAAGCTGGTAATCTACACCTTTTAAAGCCGAAGACACAAAGAGTAATTAAGGTGTTTTCAAGATTTGCAGGGACAATCAAGTGTTAGCTTCTCTAGTGTCCTGCTTCAGACCCCTGGCATAGCACCTAGAAGTCTCCAGTCATTGCCCTAAAACTTCCAGGTACATCAGAACCTTGCAGGCAGATCACCTGCGATGAGATTACCACTTTAAGCAGGAGTAATTGTTTTGGGAGAACTGGATTGCACCCTTGTAGTTCTGATAGATAAATACCCTTAGCAGCAAATGGAGACTGCACCTTAAGTGATAAGAATTCTGGAACCAGCTCACAAAATGAAAACTGAAATAATGACCAACCAGACCATAGTTTGACCAAGATTATTTACTTATGCACACCTCTCACTTCCTACCCCAATTATTCCTTTCTTTAATCCTAAAGTTCATGTCAGTACCCTCAAGATAAGGCTGAGGCACTTGATCTCACTTAGCCCTCCTAATATGTCCATGTTGATGAAAGTTCCTTTGCAGCTTTCACCAGTACTTTTTAATTTTTTTTAGTTGTAGATGAACATAATACCTTTAATTAATTAATTAATTAATTTTTTAATGCAGTGCTGAAGGTCAAACATAGTGCCTCACACATGCTAGGCAAGTGCTCTACTACTGAGCTACATCCTAGCCCCTCGCCATTACTTTTTCACATAGGTTTTTATATGAGTGACCAGACCTGATTTGTTGGGATCCCCAGAGTCCAGTATCTGGCCTAGGACTCCAGTAACAGAAGGAGGTGATTAACTTTCAAATTATTCTTAAATAATAGTTCATCCAAGCATAGTTTCTATAGAATTGCTTTAGAATAATTTGGGTGGCTGAAATACTTACACCTGATGAAAACAATTTGCTCATAGCTTATATCTGCTGTGATATTAATAAAGTTCTACAATTAAGGACTATGAATCACAAGTACTCTTTCATGTGTGCCGGCTAGACAATGGATTGAAATGTTACTTCTAGTTAAGAATAAACATTTGTTATGCAAAATAAAATTAATGAGTTTATTTAGCAATAAACAAATTTTTAAAAAGTACTCCACTGATTGAAGAATTAACTCAAATGATATCAAGATTTAGGGAAAGAAAGTAAATTCATTGGCACTATGCTCATGGGAACTGTGAGCAAAATATTTTGATAGAATTTATTAATTTAAAATTTGGCAGCAGCATGACTAAGTCAAAAACATGTGGCAGAGAAAATACCCACTCTAACTCTAAAGCCTGCTAATTCCCAACAGGGACAAACATTTGTAATACATTTTCATGTACTGTTTGCTAACTATGTACCAAGAACTAGCTCTCTTTTACTGTAGCATTTCATTTGAAAAATTAAAAGAGATATTATAAAGGAGAGCTGGGTCCTGGATCAGTTAAATGGAAAAAAAAATCTCACAAAGGCAGGCTGTGCAACAGAAAGTTCAATCTTGAAGCCATCTGTTTGAGCAGTCAGAGGAAGCCTGGGGGTAGAGGAAATGGAGAAGGAACAGCTTAGGAGTAGTGTCAAGTACAGCTGAAGGGATGATCTCTGGCCCCTACTGGCAAGAAAAAACATGAAGTCACGTATTCCTTGTTACAAGGTGAACCTGGGAACCAGACACCAATGAATACAATAAAACTCAGGTTGCTGAGAAAATTCATATGAGCATTAAGAGTAACATAATGGTTTATTTGAAAGATACCATAAACAAATTTAAATTGTATAAGAACTGATGAACCTGACAGTATTGCTCTACTG
Source organism: Ictidomys tridecemlineatus (assembly GCF_052094955.1). NCBI lineage: Eukaryota > Metazoa > Chordata > Mammalia > Rodentia > Sciuridae > Ictidomys > Ictidomys tridecemlineatus. The sequence goes on along the minus strand of NC_135488.1, from coordinate 88,846,374 downwards.
TGGTAGAGCAAGAGTTAGCAGATGGAGTCAACTCAGAAAAGTTACTTAGAACTTAGATATGTAATTTATCCTCTTAGAGATAATCATCACTATCATTTTCTAAATCCAAGAAGAATTTAATGTCTCCACAAACCTTGTGTTTCCAATAATTTAAAATCACTTTCCCTTTTGATTCAATTAAACATTTCTACCCTCTGCACTGATCTTCTTCCTTCTTTGGATCCTGGATGAACATTTACCTGGTTTATCTTATTCCTCCAATAAACTTTTCTTAAAAATCTTCCATGAGGCAGACACTGTACTAAATGCTGAGAAAACAAGTTTACCTGTTGGAGCCACTTCAAAATAAACCCCCTGCAGCTTGACTTTAGATAGTGGTCCACATCTATGTCAGATGTCTTTAATGGGAAAGATAAATAGAACATATGTAGCAGTAAATCCTGTCAAAAGGTTCAAAACATGAGAGCATTTAGTCAACTAAGTGCTTTTTTATGAGACTGCTTCCAATCAAGACAAGGTCAACCTAGTTGTTCCTGAGCTCAAAAAGCAGTTACTAAACCCAACTGACTGACTTTGAGAGGGTGTATGTTTCTATTCATGAAGTTATTCCCAGACAACCGTTACAGAGAAGATGTGATGCTCAAGGCACCGAGAAAAGTGCTGAGATTAGAGGTGACACAACAAGAGTGTGGGCCTTCTCTCAAGAGGATATGCCACATGCCTGTAAATAATTATGATGAAAGATAGAAAATGGCAAGTGTCTTGAGAGGTAAAAATATGAAAGCTTCATCTGAGTGTGCATAAACAAAAATTTGGTGACATATTTCTTTGCAAATAAATCTCGTCTCTTGTTTGTGACTGTGTTAATTCAGCATTCCTCTGTAAATTATTGTTCTCACTTCAATAATGGGTTGTAATTTAACCTGACACCTCAAAGTCAATGTAGATAGAGACAGAATATAAACTTCCATGCTGAGTAAGCACAGATGGAATATGAGGAGGGCTTACTTCAGATTGGCCTGAAACACAGCTTCAGGGAAGGACCATTTGATTGGGTAACTACAGCAACCTCTGAGAATTCTTACTTGTAAATTGGGGAAACATGTTTTTTTACTAGAAGACATTTAGAGTACTATTCAGCACCAGCCTCTCAAATTCCATGAACCAAGAGCACTGTACGGACTGTGTGTGTAGAAAACATTGTCTCAGGAATGAATAAGTAATAGAGTTGCTTGTGAGTGTCACTGTAATAACATCACCATGTTCTTCTTTCCTCCTCTTTTAGTGTGACTAAACTCCTGGCTTGCCTAGGGCTTTCATAGCCTTACCCACCCCTCCAAAAGTCTCACTTCTGGGAAAAACTCCAGTCTCAGGCAAACCTGGATGGCTGGTCATCCTACACCTACCATCTCACTCTTTCTGTTTCTACTCCAGATATGTCGGTGTACCTGTGGACTTTGTTTATGCCTGTTGCAGACATGAACGACTAAAAACATCCTGATATACATTATTTTTTTGTACTAGAGATTGAATCCAGGGTCTCTTTACTACTGAGCTGCATCCCAGTCCTTCTTGTATTATCATTTTGATATTCTGAAACAAGATCTCTCTAAGTTTCTTTCTTTTAACTTCTACTTACATTCCAACTTTTAGCTGAACTGGGAGTGGTTAGAGCAGAGCCAATTCCCCAGGAATTACAAAAAAAGCCATACCACTTCTTCTACCTCTGCACAGTACAGCATAGCACTGCTGTCAACCCCCAGACCTCACCAGGGCTACCCGCCACTCCAGTGGAACATGAAGGATTACCCTGGAAGAAAACTCAGATTTTTTTTAAAAGTTCAGATTTCATGTTTTACTATCAAGAATCACCATTCTATTTCACTCTGCTTGAGGTAGATGAATTTTACCATCTCATAGTAATGTCTGTCTGGATTAGAAAGGAGCATTTCTCCTGACCATATTCTTGACACATTAGATTTATGTATATAAATATACATTTGTGTATATAAACTATGTAATTGTTAGTGAGTCTAGTGTTTAAAGACAACCATATTCAATTTAATATGGCACAGATATAACATCTCAAATCTGAAAATCCAAAATTCAAATGCTCCCCAATTTCTGACATGATACTTCCAAGTGGAAAATTCAATTGACTTTGAGTAATGTACCCCAGTCAAAACATATATGTACTAAAAATATTGTATAAAATCATGTTCAGGCTATGTGTACAAGTACACATGAAATGTAAATGAATTTTGAATTTATATTTGTGACCTATACCCAGGATATCTCATTATGAACATTCAAATACTTCAAAATCTAAAAAAAATCCAAACACTTGTCCCAATCATTTCAGATAAGGGCTACCTAATCTGTAATTATGCTTTTAGCAAACCAAGTGCTGAATTTGTGCTTAGCCAAAGAAGTAAATGTTTGCTTTGATTCTTAGGGAAAAATATCTGTTGGATTTAATAATTAATAATATGTCTCTCTGCATATGCACTATACTTAAGTGAATTTCTACCCTAATTTCCCATGAGATGCAACTCCTCTATGTTTCATTCTTCTGTCCCGTTTAGAAATTCATTCATCCTATGTCTCTGGAGGCTGAGAAAAGAGGATCATGATTACAAAGCTGGCCTCAGCAATTTAGCTGGGCCCTAGTAACTCATCAACACTCTATCTCTAAAAAATTATATAAAAGGGGATAGGGATGTGGCTCAGTGGTTAAGCGCCCCTCGTTTCAATCCCTGCTAACCACCCCCAACGCAAAAAAAAAAAATGAAATTCATTATTTCAAAAGGACTTTCTACCCCTTTGCATGCTATATATACCTGCTAAGGGAGTTAAAGTGAATAAGTTTTAGGGTCTTATTTAGATATTGCACAGATCAAAAGGTATTGTTGGAATGATTTAAATAAAAGAGAATCAAAGTTAATAATACAATTGATAGATATTCCACAATTCCAACCAGGAGTTCATGACCCACACAGTGAAGCATCACTCCAGTCAGCAAAAAGTACATAGAAGTTGTAGCCAAATTCCTAGTCTTAAATTTTTTTCATCCACTTTAGAGCTGTTTGACCTTATGACCTCTATGAACATTATTTGAATCACCTTAAACTTCGTCTTTATGTGTGCTATGGATATAATGCTGTCCCCTGCATATAGGGGATCTAATAAAATAATTAATTTAAGCTCCCAGTACCCAGAGGATGCTCCTCACACTACAGTCTGAACATGAATCTGGGCATCACTTCACTTCCATCCTCTGAAAGGGAACTGACCAAGATGGAGATTAGAGATAAGTGAATATAGAGGCTAATGAATGATTAAATTAATTACAACAGTAGATCTGGAGGCTTCAAAAATACAAATTCTCCACTGGATGTTTCTGGATGCGGGAAGAAATCAGGGGTGGCAGTTCTTCTCTCTCTGATTTCTTGCAATACAAATGAAAATATCATTGGGTCATGTTGCCATCAGGCCAGCTCTTTATCACCATCTGGTACTTATCTCTATGTGGCACTGAAGAGCCCCATGGTAGGCAATGAATTGGCATTCATGACATAGACCTATGCATCCCCAAGAGGATCCATTCCCAACCTGAAAGATGTAAAGACATTTCCACTGAGTGTTTATTTGCTAAGTATACGGACACAAGAAACAGGAACCTTGAGTTTCAGGGGCTATACAAAGGATAACTTTCATTAGTTTTTTTAAGAAAAAAATAAAACCTCATTACCATTTCTCACCTTTTTAGGAAATGTGAAGAATGGCATTTTTAACTGGTTAATTAAATATATTCAAGTATTCTGACACAGTAATGATTGTAGGTCAAAGTTGTGATGTCTGACTTCTCTCAAACTACTGAAGTAAGGAACATGAGCCCAGGTGTTCACAGAAGTCCTGCCTAATCCTTCAAAGGAGTAAGAGGGCAAAGGGCAATATACAGACAGTAGAGAAAATGGGAATGTTTTGACATCACAGAACACATAGGAAGCCCACCTAGGAAAATATCACCTTGCTGGCAGAAAGAGTAAAGAACCATCCAGATTTACTTGAAATTGAGAGATTTTTCAATGCTAAAATCAGAGGATGCAGGACAAGCCAGGATGGCTGCCACAGTAAGGCAGATTTCACTGATTATGTCTGCAAAGTGGAATGGACCATGGGAGCACAGAAGGGACAGATGCTGAAAAAAGAAGGAGTCCAGATTTCAGTTTCACTGAGTGGAAATTTTATTTTTACCTGGTTTTCTTAATGATAGTGGGTTTTATGTTTTTAATTAAAATACAATTGGTACAGCATAAAACTTACCATTTACAGCAAAGGATTCAATGGCTTTTAGTGTACCCACAGGTTGTACAACAATCATCACCGTTATAAAATTTCAGAACTCTCACCACTTCAAAAAAAAAAAATACTCATTATCAAACATCTCTAATGTTTCTCCCCCTTCCTGTCCCTTAATATTCTAAAAGAAGGTGGTTTGGATTTTCTGCATGGAGTCAGAGAGAGTAAGTAACAAGACACAAAGAGAATTCAGATTATATATGGGCTAGTATTTTTGTTGTTGTTGTTACATTTCATGCAGCCATAGAGTGAAAATGGAAAGATCAACCCAAGTATTTTAAGGGAAAATCTTCTATTCTGTTTCCCAGAGTCTAGGTTAGGAAGTAACCCGGTAGGAACACTGATGTAATAAAAAGTTTGGAAAGTATAATTATCATTATATAATCAGTCTTTATTAACCTTAATATCTTGAAGTTAGAGATTAGAATGATTAGGTTGCTCAAAGCTTTACTTTATGTAAGTCTCTTTTTAAATTAATTCATGAGTATTATTCATTTTATTCACTTTTTTCATTGGAAATGATTTCTCATCTCTTTTAAAAAATAAATAAGAATATTTTGCTGTTAAGAGAGCTCTCAGAGAGTTTTTTAATTAGTTGTGCTTCCCTTCACATCCATGCCTGGTTTCTATTTGTTCTTGGCTTGGAAAGACAACAGTTTACATTTGGATCTGCCTTAACCAAATTCTGCTGAATATTACCAAATCCTCACCACTGGTCATGTTTGCTTGCTGTTCCACAGTGGTAGATGGAAACTTCCTGCATTTCTGGGCTCTGGCAGTCATTCTAACATAAACAGGAGAAAACTGTTGGACAGTTGGACAATTTAACTTTTTATCATCAACTGCTGGCTTCAAAATTAAGCAGGCATTATCCAGTTCATAAATTTAGAGTCTGTCACCTTAAGCACAAAATAATACCACCAACCATGCCTTGGCAAGAACTTCAGTTGTGAATTACAGCTACAAGAGATAAACTTCCTGAGAGCCATCCTTGTGTTCTCACTGGATCGTGCTTGTGACTCATAGCACACATGTGAAAGACATCTGATCTGTCTTAGTTGGAGGAGCTAAGACAGCTGGACTATGCATAGGTTGAATATGTGATCTCATCCCCATTAGGACCAGGTTCTAACAAAATGAGCTCACCAGGCACAGACTAAACTGGAAAGAAACAAAATATGTGCTTTGGTCTAGGAGATGAGTTTTTAATCCTAGGATTCATAAGCCACTCAATGATTTAGGGGCCTATCATTGGACTTTAGGAGACCTGTCAACATCCTAAAGTAGCATGCAAAACACCACAATTTTTTTTTGACAAAACAGCAATAGTTTTTTTTTTTAAATCGAATTCCCAAAAGACCCATTACTCAAAATAGGTTAAAAATGATTGCTCTTGGAGAATGTCATTAACATAGTAGATTTTATTTTCTAGCAAATGATCTGTCTTTAAAAATAAGACTTTATATTTTGCCTGCTCAGAATTATGCCCCAAGGATGATTCTGTGATTAATAATTTTCTGTGACTAGAGATTTACATGAGTGTATATTTCCATGTCTATTCCACATACACTACATCTGCCAGACTTTTGCCAGAGCAGCAGAAAAAGTGTGAGCAATTTAGAATAAGAGATTTATTATGGGGATTAGACTTCCATGCAATGGTAGAAACTCATGAAGAGATCTATAGAAAATTAATGACCTCTGCATATGGTGTAAAGTCTGAAGTTGTCAAGCTGGCAGATATGAAGGGAATCTAGAGGTAAAAGTATTACAGAGCAATGAGCAGCTGGAACCCACATCTGTCTCAAATTACCTTAACCCCTAATAATGCAGGTGACCTGAAGATGAGGCTGGTATCCTTCACCACAGAGCTACACACAAATCTGAGTGTGAGGAGATCTAACATCTGAAAGGGGCTGAAAAAGGAGTCCATGGGAGTTGAAAGACCTGAAGGCACAGGCATTATAGCAAGTCAATAAGGTGAACTGGCAGACCACAACAGCAATGTGACCTGTGGTGGTGCCTGGCACCCTACGCTGACCTTTAAAATGCAAAATGACTGCTCTTTCACATCCACCATCCAGACCTCATGACATTTTTTTCCCCCTGTGGTCAATTCTAATCCAAAGCAAAGGAAATTCTGGAACAGTAAGTTGCAATTTGGTTGGATGATACAGACCCCAAACATCACATCCACGATGCTTGACTGAATCTAGGCTTTCACTTCTCATAGCCATAACATGAAGGTGATAATTTACACATAATATATTCCCTTAAGCTACTGTGAACCATTATCTGCTTATTGGTGGATGTGTATATTTGAACTTAATTAACTTGTAACCAATGTCTCATTAAAGACTACTGTGGGACCACCAAGCACAGGATCTTAACATGGAAGAATGTGAGTAGTAGCATCAAACATTAATAAGCGATTGATATTTAGGATTAACAAAGTTATACAGAAAAATCAACAAAAAAGAACAATAAATACAACAGGTAAATGGGTAAAAAGGTGTTAAAAAGCAATACATAGCATTATGATTAATACCACAGTATGAAGAAATGCTCAGATTCATTGGTATTTAGAGGAATGAAAATTAAAACAGCTAGATATTTACTCTATACCTTATGAATTAGAAAAAAGATTAGAATTCCATGTTGGTGGAAATATGAAGCAAGAATGCTTATACTCTGTTGGTGGGAGAGAGCCTGTACAGAATCCTGGAAGGCTCTCTGGGAATATGGACTTCAGCCAAGATTGCTGACTCAGCAAAGGTACTGGGGGTGGGGGTTTATTTTGAAAAGAAATTCTTACAGGATGCAAAGGTGCATACCTGTAATCCAGTGACTCAGAAGGTTGGAGCAGGAGTATGGCAAGACCAAGGGTAGCCTCAGCAACTTAGCAAGACCCTATCTCAAAATAAATAAATAAAAAGAACTAGGGACTTAAGCTCAGTGTTACAGAGCCCTTGGTTTCCACCCTTAGTACAAAAAAGAAAAAGAAAATGAAAAAAAAAAGAAAGAAAGAAAGAAAGAGAGAGAGAGAGAAAATTCTCACAAAATTTATAGTTATTAGATTATCAAGGCAGGGTATTACTGTGTCATTTACATAAATAGGTAATTGGAAGCAATATTTGAACCAATATCTAAGTAAATAAATAAGAAAAATAAAATAGTGAATTTAAATTTTCATTTAAATAGTGAATTTAAATGATAGAATACTGTCCAAGAAGTAGAATCAAACAACTAGATATATTCTCTGTAAAATGGAAAACCAGTATTTAATGAAAAATACACTATTTTATATAAGTAACATTTGTAGCCAAAATATAATAAACCATAATGATAATTTAAAAGGATATAATTTTAAACAATGTATTAAAAACTCAAAGCACAAAGCACATTGGATTTGAGGAAAATGGGAATAAGGAATGAGAAGGTGACTCAAAGCCTAAGTACAGATAGGCTTGCGTAGAAAGGTGAAAACAGTGTGTTGTGGAATAGCTCGACTCTCTGTCCTTAACAACTGGGAAATAAATGTACATTCACAAATTAGGAAAAAAAATTAGGTATGAAGCTTTTAAAATATTTAGGCATCTACAAAGTTTTACCTACTGCAACCCTTCACCTGAGTTCCAGGAAGTCCTTGACTGCACCATTGAACTCATGAGGTCTTCTGGCTTAGTGAGGAGGTAATCTTGAAGGTAGTGAGGAAGAAGGTTACAGGGAACTTCTGGTTCTATTTCAGGACAGGCATGTTGGAAAATGAAATACACAATTTCAACTGCTGAGAAGTTACATAAAGTATCATGTGGTAGAAAATACTAATAATCATAATTTTAATTATAAAATCTTGCAGTTTGTAATTTAAAAGTCATCATACAAAGTTACAGGTAGGAAATCTCTAGGACAATGAAAATATGGGGGAACAGCAAAGGTGAGGGGAATAGGGAACATCTTTGGCATCGTTTAAAACCCAAAGTACTCCGCTGTGGAGTAGACCAAATATGATTCCAATATTCATTCTATGGCTCATTTCCTACAGGACAACTTCATTATGAGATATCTGCACTCCTTCACTTCTCTTGAGGGGGATCATAACCCTGACATTGTTGATCCTTTAAAGCTTTTTATTGTATTGAAAATAATGAATGAGAAAGGGGACATACTGGGTGAAATTGTAAATCAAAACTTTATTATATTTATCATTTGAGTGGCATGGTATTATTCATCATTAATCAGACTTTATTCACCTAGTAAATCATTAAATCTTCACTTAATAGCTACAACATACCATGTATTCTACTAGACCCTAGATTTCATCATTGGTATGGTACCCAGGTAGGAAAATGCCCTCCACAAAGATACCTACTTCTTAATCCCTAAACTCTGTGAATATGTTACTTCACATAGAAAAGGGATTTTGCAGATGTGATTGAGGGTTTTGAAATGAAAAGATTACCCTGGATGATCCAGGGAGCAATCACAGGGTCTCTAATAGAAATAATAGGAAACAGAATAGTCTGGTCAGAGAAAGAGATGTGACAACAGAAGTAAGGACTGGATTGAAAGATTTTAGTGGCTTGGAAGATTGAGGAGGAGACCACAAACAAGGAATATAGGAAGCTCTGGAAGCTGAAAAATACTAGGGAAGGATTCTCCCCTAGAGTCTCCACTGACCTTGTCAAAGTTTCGATTTTGGCCCACTGAGGCCCATTTCTCAATTTTCATCTTCAAACTCTAAAATAATCAATGTGCTTTGGGTTAAAGCATTCATTTTATGGTATTTTGATATGGAAGTAAAAGAAAATGAGTACGATCTCTAAATTTGAGGAACTTAAGATGTAGAAGGAAGACTAACAAGAAGACATTTGGAATACCCAAACCAAGTTCACGAATAAAGTCATGCACCAGATGTTTTAAAACTAATGCCACAAGGGCATTCCAAGACAGGTCCTTTGAGAAGAAATAGACTGAGATCTGAAGGAGAGTTAGAATTGTCTGGTATCATTTTAATTTAATTTTTTTAAAGAACACATTTTCTGTTATTTTTTACTATAGTTAATCTTAAACCCATGTGGTCTACCTTTTGTTAAGAAGCAGATAACAAGGTGACTCTTGAGTGAATCTTTGCAGTGTTTTGGGTGATGTAACAAAATATACTCACGTTTTAAATCAATTCCAGAGGAAATAAATACCACTAGATTACCTAAAAAGTTCCTATTGCTCTTATATCATATAAGAAAAGAAAAGAAAAAGGCAGCCCCATTTTGTAGATTTCTATAGGGAAAGCCATTGTAAATTAAAATGATATAGCACATAAATGTTATGCTTTTCTTTCCTCTGATGGCAAAATTAAGTTGAAGAGCAGAAGAAATTTCAAAGTAAAATCACATTGCATAACAATCAAATACATAATTTAAAAATCTAATTTAAAGAGTTCCTTACTATTCAATATAGTGCAAATATTGTCTCTTAGGATGACCAAGGAGATTTTCAACTACATATTTGGAACTATCACAACCACATTTCCCAGTTTCCAAATTCAGTGCAAACTCATTCCAGTGACACTAAGCATAACTTATATATTTCTCTAGTTTTTCCTGACAGGTTTTGAAATTATAGGTAATCAGTTGAATAATATCTTAATGTACTTATATTCAAAGACCAATGATCAGGATTACTGAAATCAAAATACTCTGTTTTTAGCCTATTCTATAACCACATAAATGATCTTAGGCAGTTTCCATAACGGTGACTAGAACTGTAACTGCCCTAGTTATCACAAAAATAAGCTTGAAGTCTTACAATAAATATCAAATAATATCTTTGCTTGGTAACATAAGTTAACAATAGACTTAGACAGGTAATGCTATTTTTAAAAAAATTATTTATATGTTTACTGTTCCAACTTAAATGAGACAAAACCATAAAATCTCATAAAATAAATCTTTTAAAATATTCTGGTACTTCTGGTATATTTTTCATAAAATTAAAAAAAGACACAGCCACAATCAACTTCTAAGTATAGCACTAAGTTTCTTAGACTGTAATTCTGTGTTCACTGTACTAAACATGGCCTTCTAATGATCCCCAATGACCTGATGTACAGCAAAAAAAAAAAAAAATCCATTGAAAAAAATGTAATATTACATTTATTTTAGTGTTGTCCAGAACTTTTTCAGTTATAAATTGAATTGTGCACTGACAAAATATAAGAGATAACATTGTCCCTGAAGCTTACTTATTCACCTTAGTATTAAGAGGGCTAGTTGTTTGAGCAGCAGTTCAGAGGACCAGGGGTTTTGCATTAGTGAGAATTAGTTGCATTAGTTATAATGCCCAATCTGTATGCAGAGGATTCTCTTTACATTGCTATTCTTGGATTTGTCTATGATTTCCACTGTCAACAGATAAACTGTATTTTTCTGGTCTGAACAATTAACATCATTAACATCAGACATGAGATGTCCTCTGTGTATAGCTAGCTGTTGTCACTCGCTGATGATGTAGAACATAATGTTACAGTATATAGAATATGAGTACAGGCATTTCACTTTACAAATTAATATAGCCATATGAGTGAAGAAAAATGAAAAAGAAATTTTTACATAAGTCTTGAAAATAAACTTTTAGAATAACTGTTATTCAGTCTCTCTCTCTCTGTTTCCCCAACAATGATGATCAAAGACATCTGATTCTAAGTAATTGTTATAAATAATGTAGTTTTCAAATAATAGCCAAGAGTTCTGAAATTTTATGACTCTTCTTATTTGTCATACCCAGTCAGTTAAGTTCCTTGAATTCTCATGTGTTCATATTTCTTTTCATTCCTTTTGGTTGAATCTTTTTATTTTAACACAATTTTGTTATTATTTTGTAGTTGGCTTACAAATGCCCATGATTTTACTGGAATTGTCAACATTTTGAAAATCATATAACAGTTTCTGTAATTCTTTGTAATTCTCAAAGGTTTTAAATGATCTTGACATACACATTCTATTTCTAAAGTAAAAATATTATTTCTAACATTCTGGATTGATGTAAGATAATTTCTTCATAGAATTCCATTAACATATTGCCATTGTCACTTAAATGAACACCATTCTTCAGATCACCATCTTATTGCTGATTTTCTCTGAACATTCATGTTAATATTAATCTTCTCCTTTCCAGAATTTCTAAAAGCTTGAAGTTTTGAAAATAGGCTTGAATCCAACATGAAGAAAGAAAAGATGGTATATCTCTATTGTGATAGTAGTTCTCAAATACAGTGCTGCCACATGGTGGTTCTATCAGAATGTTACTAATTAATAAAGTGCAGAAAAGGTATTCATCTTCCCAGTTGACAGGGTGTCTCCTTTCACAGTAGCCTTTTATTCTGTGATTCTTAAAGAAATCTTGAGAATTTCTCAAAACTTGTGTCTTCCTGTGACATGTCAGTACAAAAATTCACTGAGAAATAGGCTCCAAAAATTAACCTGAGAGGTGAATATCATGCATGGTCACAATGACCCCTGACAAGCACAGATGGGAAACTCACATCTTTCGTTAAGTCTGACATACCCATGTCTTCTCCAGGGTCTGGTATGACACAGTTTCGCTGTTCTTCTTCAAATAAACAATAGATGAGTGGATTGGGCTGCATTTAGAATCCATCTGATACAAAACTATGTATCTTAAAGGACTTGAGCCCACTTAGGATGACAAGATGTTCACAGTTTGACAAAACTGAAATAAACAGAAGGAAAAATGGATTTCCAATTCCACCGTAATTCCATGGCATATTCAGTCTAAAGTGAAGAGCTTGCTGAATCTACTAAGGTGTTTAACTCATTGTTTCTTTTTCTTTTTGCACCGTGAGTTAATTTCACTTAAGGTGAATGCCTTATGATGCAACTGGATTTCTGATTATCAGAGTAAATCATTTTATGCCCCTTAGTCAAGATACCACAGGACATTCCCAAATACATATATTGGGATAGCCTTTGAAAACAATATCTTTAAGGTATTTGCCTGAAGATTGAATGTATTCTATAGGATCCTCAAAAGGTGAATTTTACTGTGAACTCTAGTGGGACCAGTTACTTCCTTTCAATGAATTCTTTTATGTCACAGGTGATGAGGTAAGTTTAATTTCAATTACAAATGACACATTTCATCTTTCACTGCACAAAGTAATCTTTTGTGAAATCACAAAGTTACTTCTGTATTTCGATTTCTATAATTTCTAGCTCTATCTCTAACCACCTCTTCAGTCAGAAAAGGAAAGTATATGATTAGGTTTGCGAGGTTTATCTCCCTTTCCCAAAAAGGCTGCCACAGAAAACATTGCAGCAATATTGTAACATTTGTAATGTAGGTTGCTATGTGTTTTGACAAACTTCTCCCTTTTCCAATTTGCTTTTTAATCTTTACAGTTTCTGAAGTTTTCAAGTCTGAGGTCCTTGGCTCTAACTCTGCATCAGAATGTAAATGTACTATCCATTGCCTTTGACAATCAAGGGGCAGCTTTCCAAAGAACACCCTGCATTTGATTTGTTATTTTTATTCCCAGGGATAAAGACCTCTGTTAGAGGTCTACAGTGAAAAAAACAGTTAAATGAAAAATAGATTAATTTCTTCCATATGAAATACTGTAAGAGCATCAGCTAGAATGAAGAAGTTATGTTTCCAGCAGCCTAAAGAAATGATGAGAGAAGGAAAATATATTGACCATAGAACATGAAATAAGGTAGAAATAGTGAACAAGAAGTATCTCTTTCATAAAGTGAAATTATAAGCTTTGCACAGAAATCTATTTTTCCATAGAGACTGAAAAACTCAAAACTTGTATATGATTGTTATAGTAGAATATATTGATCATTGGCAAACAAAAATAATGGGCTAGCCTGAAGAGATAGGTAAGCAGCTTCCTTTCCAATTACAATTAACATTTTATTTATGCAGTGGTTAGAATTTATATTTCCTTTATAGGTTACCTGAATTTTAAACCACATGAGCTAAAACTGTAAATAATAATAATTAAGGGTAAAAAGGTAAGAAAATGTAATCAAAGGCTATCGAAACTGTTTCAATAAATTAGACCAAATCACTTTTCCAAAAAATAAATATTATACATTTTAAAGTATAATATAAATAGAGTATAATATAAATAAATAAGTTAAATATAAAGTAACATAAATTACATCGTGATAGAAGAGGCACAATTCCATGAGAGATTCAGTAAGTAGCCCTACAAATTCTGTTTTACAAATATTGATTCTGATTTCAATGTTTTCATTTTTGCTTTCCATATATTATAGAGATGTTTAAATGTTGGTAATAAATAAGAAAGACCAATGTTGAATTTTAGGTTATGAAATTGGAGGTGTTCTTGAGTATCACTTACAATATTAAAATTGAAACCTCTATTTTTACTGGAATAAAAATCATAATTTGCACGGACGCAGATTAAAATGTCAGTTATATTTCTCTTTAAAGTTCATAATACTTTAAAAGACAATGATGTGCCAGATGCAGTTCACCTGTAGTCCCAGTAGCTTGGGAAGCTGAGGCTGGAGAATCACAAGTTTAGACTATGTTGAATCTATAGTTTATTCCTCTGCAGTCTCCAGAAATGAAATCTAGAAGATAAGTGAGTATATTTCTGAATCAGTCAAGTAATCATCATTTCTTTAGAATATTAATCCTATAAGCATTAGAAAATGCTGATGGAGAATTATAAGAAAAGCTTCAAAATCAGATTAAATTGAGACAAACTTAGTGAAAAGCAGAATTTTTAAATCCTGAAGCTCGAGAATTTTTTCTTTGTAGATCTAATAATTATGAACACCTAAATTTGAGTTTTTTAAATAGATTATATAATTGTTATCACTCTGTTAAAAAACAAACAAATATGGTTTCGTTTAAAGAATTGTTGACTTTCAGTGTTGTTTTGGGTAACACAAAATCTTTTGGTTTGGGTTTGATTTGGTTTTGTTTTTCCCAATGACAGGTTTCTAAATCCCTGCACTCTAGTATTACTATACTTCTTTAAAATAGAAGTGGTAAAAAAAAAAAAAAGGCCAGAATCACAGTTCCCAGAATTACTGCTATTTTTGAAATCAATAAACATGTGTTTTATCTCAACTGTGTCGATCTGTCAGCTAGTGTATTTGAACTCTTCTGGGGGCTTTCTTTGTGTTCATGGATTCCTTGTAAAACTTGACAATTTTAAGAGTTTTAAAAGTTATTACCCTAATGCATTCTGTACAGATCTGGAGTCACAGATCTGACACTATAATGTACAAAAATTATGTTATATTTGTAGGCATTGTACAGAATTCAAACCATTAGGGCACATTACTTTGAGTAATTTCATGTTCAACTTCTGGACCAACTGGCCAATTCTTTCATTTCAGCAAAGTTGCCTTTTGGATTCTTTCACCTATGATCAAGGATTCAATCTTCATTAAGATTAACATAGTCATATCTGAATTCTCATAATATGGACAATCTTTAGGCCAACCTATATTGTCTGCCTTCTTGCCTTATGTCTCTACACAAAAACTAGAACATTATTTGGTTTTAAATCGTAATCCTTACAGGTTTGACAACACATACTACAACAACATGGAATAAAATAAATAGAATTAAATATAATAAATAGAATTATACATGATTTTAAGAATGACTTAGGTTGTCATTCATTGCATTCTCCTCTGTACAATGTTTCCATCATATTTCACAATTACAAAATCAATATACAGACTTGGTGGGTATATAACAATTTCTTAAAAATGTGGATGTTTGGGGAAAAGAGCAGTTTCTAGTATATTATTTTTAAAAAGCATACTTCAAGATTAGCTTTTGTAGCATTTCAATATTTCAAAGTGAAAAGACAAACCCATGACCTAAATGCCTGAAGTGTTCTTTAAGATGGATAATTAGTATAAATTATAACTCTGACAGTTCTGTTAGAAGAAAAGACATCTTCCTTCCAGTGGATTAGGTATTTTATTCTGTTTATATTCAAACACCAAATAAAAACAACATTTTTATCACAGGTGTGTGTGAATTCGCATAGACTGAGGGATAAAAATGTCAAAATGATTCTAATAAAGCAAAAATTAGGACATATGAAAATTAAGGTTGACTATATAATTATCATATTTATCACATTTTTGATGACACGAAACAAACAACTATGTTTAGACATACATCTGCTTCAGATAACAAAAAATATAGCTACCGCTAAAATTATTTTTTGAGAATACACCAGATTCTGAAGAGTGTAACTGATTATTAGATTTCTCAATGCAGCTCTCTATCTCAGGTGTTATGATCTGCCATTTTGACTTTAAGAAAGTAAAACAAACTTTTAAGTCTAATATATTCTATTTTTCTAGCACTGACTTATTACCACTAGGGCAAAACATTGTTTGCATTATTTCTCAAACATAATTAATGACATCTGTTTTTTTGTTTGTTTCTTTAATTATATCATCTATAACAAAAAGAAAAATTCACATTTTTATCATTTGGTTAGTATTTAATCTTTCTGTGATTCTCTGCTTTATATGTCAATCAGAAGCTCAGATATCTGAGAAGTCCAAAGGAATATGATTATTCCAAATTCCAAATGATCACATTCCTAAGCAGAGCCACCTTGGGGTCAGTTGTCATTATATTGACCTAATGAAGGCTTTACTCTTTATTCATGTCTAGTCTTACCTTGTTTACATTCTCAAGGGTTTATTTGGACTCTTGCCTTGGTGATTTTCCATATCACTCAAGGAAATTAGAGACTATCATCTTATTTAAGAAAATAGATGGTTAGTGAAATGTAAACATTTATTTATAAATAAAAAGTGGGTCCACCATTTTAGAAAGAACTTATCTGAACCCAGTTTTTAAAAGTTCTTCAACATTTTATGTAAGATAATTTATATATTTGTAGGGCACAAGGAAGCCATAAAGCAGTCCTTAAAACATTTATCCTTACAAAGAAATAAAAACATCTCGTTAGACTTCATTGCATCATTTTTTTCTCATAGTTGCCAAATTCTCTTTCAAGTCACATTCTTCTTCATTGTCCTAAAATTTTGAGTAACTAAACTCTAAGTTAAGGGACATCTTCATGTATCTAATAGGTCATAATATCTACTTTATCTATATCATGGACATCATAAAGGGATATGGAACATAAACTCCAATGCCTTTGTGAATACATTAATTCAATTTTTATAAAGTTCACATAACCACGTAAAGTGGCATACAAAATGAGAATCATTGTTATTGTTAAATGTTGACTAAATTAAAAATCAATTGTTATGGTTTTATCATAACTATCATTTTATCATGATGAAGAAGCAATAATACTCATTATGTACTATTATGAAATAGTACTCATTATGTACTATTTCACAGAGAGTGATGCCTTCACCTTTGGAGAGTTCTACACATGCCTCTTCTTTCAGCCCAAATTTACCATTATCTCTCACTTACTTTTAATAGTAGTTTTACCACATTTTTGAGTCCCTAAACAAATTATTCTTAAGTTTTAGATGTTTTTATACATAAGGTATTTAAATACATGTTTACTACATGGTCTTCAACTTACTCTTGGAATATGTTGTTCCCAAGAGATACCCATTTTTATTATAAAAAATAAAATAAGTTGGGTGTGGTGGTACACATCTATAATCCCAGAGACTCAGGAGGCCAAGACAGGAGGATAACAAGTTTGAGGCCAGGTTGGGCAACTTAGCCCTGTTACAGATACAAAACAAAAAGGGCTGGGAATCTAGATCAGTGGTAAATTACTTGCCCAGCATGTGTGAGGCTCCAGGTTCAATGCAAAAATAAAGTAAAATAGTAACTAATTATTTTCTTTACCATATAGTATCCTATTGTACAAATAACATGAAATTTATTTATTCTTTCCACACTTGACAAGCATTTTAATAGTTCTCAGTTTGTGCTCTTATGAACCACATTTCTATAAATACTTGCACAAATTCCTTGTGTACATTTAAAAGAATTCTTAAAATATTTTATATTATAAACCTTTTGTTAGTTCAAAGAAATCTGTTATGCATTGTCATAATTGTTAAAATAATTAAACAATTTAAATAAGTAAAATAAAATACATAGATTTAAAATAAAACCAATTTTTGAAAATATATTTAAAATCTTATGTGTGTGTGTTATAGTGATAAATGTTCTTCTTTATTAACCCATTGAATAATGAAATATAGCAATAGCATAATTACTACCATAATTTCCAAGAAATTATTATCATAATTATTTGGGAATATTATAATCATAATGCAATTTGACTACATCTGTAATTTCTGTGGTAATAAATCCTAGATATTGTTATCACTATTATAAATCTTTCACTTCATTCATAATTGAAGGAAATGCTAAATTTCAGTTAGAAATTAATGTCTAACTATAATGCACTGATAAAAAAAATGATGGGGTGAAAATAAAGATGAAACATTTTCCAATATAATGGCACAGACCCTCTGAAATATAACCAGGTATTTCTTGAGGACCCATGGAGGTTGGTGTAATTTTACTAAATGATTTCAAATTATCCTTTAAATTTATACTCAAAATACTATTTGTTTTCATTGTTTAGCTTTCTTTAAGTATTTGACATTGCCAGACTTTTCATTTTTCCACTTTAAGTAAAATATCACCTTGTTATAATTTTTATTTGCATTTCTGTGAATTTTTTGATATCAGAATTTTTTGTAGATGTTATTACCATTTGTTTTTTTTAGTTGCACATTTTGCCCATATTTTTCACTGAAGAGTTCTCTACATTATCTGAAAAAATATTTTGTTGTTTACATATTTTGATAAAATTTACCTTCATTTTTATAGGTTTTTTTGGCAATAAACTGAACCTTCACATTTTAATGTAACCAAAACTTTTATTGTTCTTGTTAGTCTTAAGATATCCTTCCCATCTTTAAATACAAATATAAGTTTTTATGTTGTATTCTACAAGTTTCCCCTTCGTAGCTAAACCTTTCCTAATCTGTGGTATGTTTCAGACATCTCCTGCTGATTTTCAAGAGCCAATTATTGCATTTTCAGAAATTTAGGGAGCTGGTTAATAAGCACACTGATCACTTAAAATTGGCCATAGGGGAAATATTTATAATATGAAGATTGGCAAACACTAAAAAGTCAGAGTTTGGTTCTTTGATTGGTTGGTTTTTTGGTAAGGATGTGTAGGGTATCCTGTTTTTAAACATTTTTCGAAATTGTCTTCATTCCATCTGAACTGATTTTTTAATATGGTCATTCAAAACCAACTCTTGGAAATCAATATTTCATACATACATGTGTCCATCATTAAATTCTCACACTAGCAATGATTAATATTTTATATATGCATCAATATCATACCTACCGACTTAGTTATTATACCATGCAATCATTCTGGATATTAGATAAAGGTAAGTAACTTCAAATTATTCTTCTTTCTTAGGAATGTATTGGTTATTTTTATCTTTGCTTTTCCACATGAAGCTGAAAATCATCTCTCAAATTCACAAAACTCTTGTTATTTATTAAATAGGTCAAACTGGGATAAATAGACAGTTATTAAAAGTTTTCCTATCATTAGCATAATACTAGAATGTAGTTGTTTTAAAACAACAAAGTTTTATAATTTCCCCATATAGGACTTCCACATGTTTGTTAGATTAATCATAATTTATTTTTAATTTAATTGGTTATATTCTTTTACTGTTATTCTTACTAGTAACTTTCCTAACATATAAATACAATTAATATTGTATTGATTTTTATATTTATCAATTTAGTCATACCCTCATTCAAAATAATGTGTGTGCCTTTTGAGTTTTTCTACTTAATAATCATCTAAAATAATGAAGTTAGGAATCTTCTTTTCCAATTCATGTACTTTTGATTTCTTTTTCTTTTCTTCCTATTTAGGAGAGGATGCTGTTAAAAAATAATGATGATAACAAGCACCTTATACAAACATAGATTTATTTACATGTACATATACATTTGTATAAGATTTGTCTTATACAAATCTTGAAGAAAATACATTTTATGTAGGGTTTTTTTTTTCTTTTTTTTAATACCAGGGATTGAACTCAGGGTCACTCGACCACTGAGCCACATCTCCAGTCCTATTTTATATTTTATTTAGAGACAGGGTCTCACTGAATTGCTTAGCACCACCGATGCTGAGGTTGGCTTTGAACTCAAAATTCTCCTGTCTCAGCCTCTCAAGTGGCTGGGATTACAGGCATGCCCCACCGCACCTGGCAATTTTCTGTAGGTTTTAAAAGAGTATCTTTAAAGAGAGGTAAATAGGGAGCCTACATCATGGGAACAAATTTTTACTCCTCACACTTCAGATAGAGCCCTAATATCCAGAGTATACAAAGAACTCAAAAAATTAGACAATAAGATAACAAATAACCCAATCAACAAATGGACCAAGGACCTAAACAGACACTTCACAGAGGACATACAATCAATCAACAATTACATGAAAAAATGCTCACCATCTCTAGCAGTCAGGGAAATGCAAATCAAAACCACCCTAAGATACCATCTCACTCCAGTAAGATTGGCAGCCATTATGAAGTCAAACAACAACAAGTGCTGGCGAGGATGTGGGGAAAAGGGTACTCTTGTACATTGCTGGTGGGACTGCAAACTGGTGTGGCCAATTTGGAAAGCAGTATGGAGATTCCTGGGAAAGCTGGAAATGGAACCACCATTTGACCCAGCTATTGCCCTTCTCGGACTATTCCCTGAAGACCTTAAAAGAGCATACTACAGGGATACTGCCACATTGATGTTCATAGCAGCACAATTCACATTTGCTAGACGGTGGAACCAACCCAGATGCCCTTCAATAGATGAATGGATTAAAAAATGTGGCATTTATACACAATGGAGTATTATGCAGCACTAAAAAATGACAAAATCATGGAATTTGCAGAGAAATGGATGGCACTAGAGCAGATTATGCTTAGTGAAGCTAGCCAATCCCTAAAAAACAAATACCTAATGTCTTCTTTGATATAATGAGAGCAACTAAGAACAGAGCAGGGAGGAAGAGCAGGAAGAAAAGATTAACATTAAACAGAGACATGAGGTGGGAGGGAAAGGGGGAGAAAAGGGAAATTGCATGGTAATGGAGGGAGACCCTCATTGTTATACAAAATTACATATAAGAGGCTGTGAGGGGAATGGGATAATAAATAAGGAGGGAAATGAATTACAGTAGATGGGGTAGAGAGAGAAGATGGGAGGGGAGGGGAGAGGGGATAGTAGAGGATAGGAAAGGTAGCAGAATACAACAGTTACTAATATGGCATTATGTAAAAATGTGGATGTGTAACCAATGTGATTCTGCAATCTGTTTTGGGGGTAAAAATGGGAGTTCATAACCCACTTGAATCTAATGTATGAAATATGATATGTCAAGAGCTTTGTAATGTTTTGAACAACCAATAAAAAAAGAAAAAAAGAGTATCTTTAAACAGATTAAGAAAGGTGCGTGCCTTATTTTACTAATTTGCAAAAAAAATGCATACTGTATTTTATCATATTTAATATATTGAAATTATGATTCATTCTCTAATTTCTTTAAATTTTATAAAAAGATGTGATAATTTTCTAATGGCAAATGAACTTTGCGTTGCTGAAAGAAATTATCTTACAGTATTGATATATTACTTTTCTATTTGTGACTAGCTTTCATTTGCTAGTATTTTGTTTAGGATTTTTCTCAGACACATCCAATGTTTGTGATTCACGATTTTCTTTCTTCTTTGACAGCTCTTTATGGTTAAGTTTTTCTAAAATTATAAAATATGTTGGTTAGTGGTATCTCCTTATTTATTCTTTGGAATAGTTTGTCAATGATTTAAATTACTGTTATTTGAATTACTGGAGAATTTAAATACAAAACCATCTCTAGTAAAATTATATTTATAGGGTGACTTTTACATTTTTTTATTTGTTCTTTTTAGTTATACATAACAGTAGAATGTATTTTGATTTATTATACATGCATAAGTATAAATTCCCATTTTTGCGGTTGTACCTGATGTGGAGTTACACTGATTGTGTATTCATATATGAACATAGGAAAGTTGTATCTCATTTATTCTGTCTTTCCTATTCCCATCATCACTTTCTGCCCTTCATTCCCCTTTAACTACAGATGCAATTGTATTCTTTATTTGAGAACTATTTAGAATTTTTCTTTTACTGTGACTCAGTATTGGTAAATTATATTTTCATTGGTTTACTATTTCATCTAATTTTCCAAATGTGTATGCACAAAAGTGCATAATACTACTCTTGTTATCTTTTTTCTAATTTTCACATTATTTTCAGTTACAGTCTTTCTTACTCAAATATCTATGCTGCTTTTTTACGTTTATGACTTGCCTTTGTTTTCTATTCTTTTTAATATTAGCTTTAATATCCTGAAGTTTTAAATATATTTCTTATGAACAATGACTATCTGAATTTTGTATTTTTAGCCAATTTGATTTTTTTTTCTTTAGCTGCAAGACTTGGTCTGTTGACATTTATTTCTTTTTACTTCCACCATTTTCTCTTTTTTAAAATCAATCTTGCTGGTGTATATACTTATGTTATAAATTAATTAAACTAACCTTGGATTTTGTTGACTTGTATATTTATTTTATGAGTCCCATGCTAATTTATTTTAGTTCATTTATGAACGTTCTAGTTTTTTAAAAAATCTTCAATGCTTAGCTCATTATTTTCAGGCTTTCTTTTTCCTACAAGTATTTAAGGTTGAGTAATAGAAAAAATAATGGTTCTACCAAGATGTGTATATCCTAATTCCCCGAACCTATGAACAGATCATCTCCCAAGGGAAAAGGGAATTAAGGTTGCAGTTGGAATTAAGGGTATTAATCAGCCAACCTTCACATCCAGAGTTTATCCTGGATTATCTGGTAGGGTCCAATTTAATACAGCAGGTCTTACAAGTAGAAGAGAGGCAAAAGAGTGTTTGGCATGAGAGGACTGCACAGCATCTTAATTTTAGTTTTGTGAGACCATACAGGGTTTTTGACCTACAGAATAGTAAGATAATAAATTTGGGTTGAAAAAAATAAAAAATAATAAATAAATAAATAAATAAATTTGGGTTGCATTAAGCCAATAAAATCATGGTATTCATAATAGCATCAATAGAAAATTAACATAGCTTATAAATTCCTAAATATAACTGACTATACCACTCATTTTTTAAAACATTTTTCTTTTTGTTGCTGTATAATTACACAACTTTAGAACTTTATTTATTTATTATTGTACACTTTTCCCAATATTCTCATTTTTCTTTGTGCATAATGTACTAAAGAAAGGTATCCTTTAAACGGAATGCTTGATAATTATCTGAAGGACTTAAAAATTACCTTCAGTACTTGAATTACATAAAAATTAGAACTCACAACCTGCTATATCTGCTCATCAGTGCATTTCTGATTATATTGATTTTCATACTCCAAAATTAAAATTCTCAAGGATATTTTTTTAAAGATAATTGTTGACATTGTATGTCTATCAGATGTAGAACTGTCCAGTGTAAGGTTTTGTGTATAAACCTTTCATTGTTCCCACTGGATCATTTACTTTTGTCAACATCATTGCATCCTTGTGTTTATTAACAGAAACCATGGTAACATAATGGAATGTGCATATCCATTGAGATCTTGCTTTTTCAGGTATTCACGCATAGAATGCACCCCAGAGTTACATAAAATAGGTTCTGTGATTATCTTTTTTTAAATGAGAAAAATCAAGGCCTAAAGTAATTAAATTTTCCCATATCACTTAGCTACAATGAAATAATGATTTGAAACCAGGGTCCTTGTATTCCAGAATCCAGACTCCTAACTATAATACAACTATTTGCTGTATACATAGCATTAATATAAGACTTTAACAAGGGATTAACACAAATGATCCATTTCACAATAATACCTACCCTTTAAAACTTTTATCATTCCTAAAAGGGAGAGAATTGTTATATTATCTCGACTTCACAAATTAAGATATTTGCAATAAAAGAAGGTCTAAATTCTTGGTGGAGGAATTAGAAAGTGAACCCAATTCTGTCTAAAAGTTGTACTTTTGGCCATTATGCTCCCTCCACAGAAAGCTTTCTCGCTGTCAACCCTATTTCATAGAAGTGGACTTGAAGGTCAAAGCCCTCGGCTTGCCTCTTACCCCTCTGCTTCTGGCCTTGTGCTTCCTTTTCTGTGAACTGCGGATGGACTATATCACTGCAATAAAAATTAAATATGACACTAACAGAGCTCATGAGTTTGTTCTCAATTGCCTTTGCATTATAACAATGTCTCATTTTTAATTTTTCCTTTGTTTCAGACAGTGCTTTTTTCTTTAACATCACACTGTTATTAAATTTGAAATTTTTACTACAATGAAAGAATAGTGTTTGGATTGTTAAAACTAGACAGAAATATTAGCAATGGGGATAGAAGATAGGAGATTAGAGGAATGAAGCACCTCACTGCAGCTGCTCAATGCCTGACTTACAAAGCTGGAAGACGGCTTCTCAGTGAGTGGGTCACTGGCTGAACTCACTGAAAGGTAATACTGAACTATAAAAAGAAACTGTAGAGTTGCAGAAGTCAGAAACACCAAATATAAGAAATAATATAGCAGCATGGGAGTGAAGGGGAAGGGGCAGCACAGACAAAGTAGAGGCGAGGTGGGCAGATAGAAAAATAAAAATATAAAGAAGAATTGACTTGGGGTAACCTGTGGGTTAGAGAGGAAGGCTGATTTTAATAAATGCAGCATCAGTAAGGGAAGAGGATCAGTGAAAGCAAATCCAAAAATAACTCTCACAGAAGGGAAGCAATTTAAGCACACACACAAAAAATGACTATCAGGTTTCTGGGGAAAGCCACCACTACTCTCCAGTGTTCCCCTCCATGGGGGTAAGCACAGGTTAACCCTTTCAGAGAAGGTGGCCATCCATTGTGCTCAGGCTATTGGAGAAAATAGCTGTCTGCTGAATTCCTGAGGCCTGGAAAACACTTGTGCTACCAGAGAAAGTGATTGCTACTCTGATCCTATTCAAGTGGCCCTGCAGCACTCCCACTACCAGCAAAAGGCACACCTATTCCATCCCCCAGAAGATCAAGACCCCCTCCAGCTGACCAAAAATTTCCAGAAGGTGCTAAACCAGAGAGACTGACAAAGGCTGAAAGTGAAGTTTGTCTGAACCACTCAGGCTCTGGATCTCAAGGGAGAAAGTGCCCATGGTGGCTGGCACTTCAGCAGCCACACAGGAGCATGTGCAATCAAAGGCAGTTACCCAGTATTTCATATTCACAGCAGGGAAGGTGAAAACTGTGGAGGTTTTGTCCCTAGTCCCTAAAAGTGAATCTTACCAGAGACTCTAGAGATGCAGACATACTACAGAGACTGACATCCCTCTCCAATAGTGGGTAGAGAGGAATTCTCAAAGACCCATCCACAGAGTTCCAAAGTTCGATCTAGTCTAAACCCCAATTAGTGGAATTTCTAATTTAAACATCTGTAACACCCCACCACAGAAACACACAATATGTCAACACCCAAACTGTGCTACCCCATTGTATGCCAGGAGATAAGAAGTTGAGATCTACTACAACCAGCCACAAAGGCTGGCAGCTGAGAAAGGAACACAAAGATGTCAGGCTTAACATCCCCCAATCCTTGACCAGGAGTTACAAAGCCAAAAACAAATACCAAGAATGAATATCTATCCCTACCAACAGTTTTGACCACCTCAGTGAAAATAAGACCTTTATTTCTCAGCAAGTTTAATGGTACAGAGGTGGGACTTTCCCATGGGAGAAACATTTCTTACATGATGTAGAGTCTCAGGGTAAAATGGAGTCTGTTTGGTCATTGCCCACATAGCCTGACCCATAACACCATCTTCTAAGCAGGGCATGGATGGATTTTTTTTTCAAAATAGATCATTTTTTTTAGGTCAAAATATAAGTCAGCAAATACTAAAAAAAATTTTTTTTCAATATAATTCTATTGGATCATAATAGAATCACTAGAAATCAACAAGAAAATTATTAGAACCCACAAAACATATAGAAATTAAGAAATATTCTTTTAAATAAAGAATATAGGAAAAAAATGAGAGAAAAAATCAAATTCTTAGAAACAAATAAAAAGAAAGCTACAACATATCAAAATCTCTGAGAAAATATGAAAACAATACTAAGAGGAAAATTTATTACATTGAGTGCCCATCACCAAAAGAGAGAGAGAGAAAGAAAGAGAGGGAGAGAAATTACAAAGAAATAAGCCTCTACTCCACTTCAAGTCCTCAGAAAAAGAAGAGCAAACTAACCCCCATATTAGTAGAAGCCAGGAAAAATCAGAGGCCAAAATAAATGAAATTCAGAACAAAAAATAATACAAGGATCAATGCGACAGAGTTGGTTCTTTGAGAAGATAAACAAGATTAATATGTTCCTAACCAAACTAACAAAAAGTAAGAGAGAGAAGACCCAAATCAACAAAATTAGAAACAAAACAAGGAGATATCGCCACTGACACTTCTTAAATTTAGGGGATCACTGGAAACAATTTTGGAAAATTATACTCCAATAAACTGCAAAATCTAGAAGACATTGACAAATTTCTAGGCACATGTTACCTATCCAAATTGAACCAGGAAGATAAAGAAAACCTAAGCAGACCAATGTCAAAAAATGATATTGAAACAGCAATTAAAAGCTTACCAGTAAGACTCTTATCTCAAAATAAAAATATAAAAATGGCTGGGGATTTGGTTCAGTGCCCCTGGATTCAATTCCTGTTTAAAAAAAAAAAAAAAAAAAAAAAAAAAAAAACTACCAGCAAATAAAAGGCCAGAACTAGGTGGAGTCTCAGCTGAGTTCTTCCAGACCTTTAAAGACTGGAATTCAGTCTCTCTCAAATTAGTCCATGAAATTGAAAGGGAAAGAACAGTCCCAAATACATTCTATGAAGCCAGTAAAATTCTGATATCAAAATCAGATAAAAACCCATCTCAGAAAGAAAATACAGACAAATCTAGCTTATAAACAAAGATGCAAAAAAATCCTGAATAAAATATTAGCAAACTGCATTAAAAAACCTATTAATAAGATAATACAATATAACCAAGTAGGCTTCATCCTGGGGATGCAAAGTTGGCTCAACATACATAAATTAATAAATGTAATTCACCACATAAATATAATTAAGAACAAGAACTATATGATAGGGTATATTTCTTTTCCCCTGCTTTCATAGTTGTATATATTTTCCCAAAATACAAACATATACAGTAAAAAGATAAAACAAAAATATCTCTGCCGTACATGTAGTGTGGCATATTGAATTGGATCCTGCAATATAAGGGACATTATCAGAAAAAAAATGAAAAAGCCCAAATATAGTCTGTATTTAACAGAAGTGTACCAATGTTAATTTTTTACTTTTGGCAAATGCAGCATAGTTGTGTGACATACTTTACATTAGGAGAAACTGGGTAAAGAATATAAAGGAAATCTTTATAATATCTTTGCAACTTCTAAACTCTCCAAAATTATTTTAAAATATTTGAAATATTTTTTAAACAAGGACACACTTAGAACCAGGATAGAGACTCACCAACCTCAATGCCAATTAGTGAAAAGTTATTTTTATTCCTATCAATCATTATAAATTTGGAAAAAAATTCTTAAGGCAGTTTATAATTTAAAAGATAGGAGCATTTCCAAAACATAAAATTATGAATCTTGAATACAGCATACCTACAGTTTGAAAATAACACCAACTCTCCACAGTGACCCATAAAAACCCGGCAGGATTCCACACCTTGCTAGACCATTTTAAATCAGAAGCCAACTGATATTTTTTGATTCAGCAACCAGCGTATTTCAAAATATAGAGTCTTAAGATTGAAGGTAGAAAAATCATAACAATTATCAATAACAACAATCTTTAAGAATACATAACATTTACTGAGAGATTCTTATATACCTTAACTTAAATTAATGGAGTGCCACATCTAACCCTCCCAAACCATTTATCACCATTTTACCCCTTAGAAACTGAGTCGGAGAGTGGTTTCATTAAGTACCAACCATTACATGTTTAGTAAGTATTAGAGCCCGGATAGAATGCAAACCTTCTAATCTACCCAACCTACTGATTTTACTGTGTAAAATAACAAAAGAATACAAGTGATCCAGTTATTCTGTCCCATCTACAGAAGAACTCTTTTCCTTTTATGGTTTGCATGACATTTTCACTCTATGCTTTGGCCATAATGATCTTAATTTTGTCACATGAAAATATTAGTTAACTGACATATTTTAAAAGTCCAGCATATATTCATTTTAGCATAATTAACCCAAGTGCACTATTCCCCTCTGGCCCTTCATCTGTTATTTGCCTTTTGCTAATCTGCTTAACAAGGGCAACCTCAACCACCTGTACTTCCGGGTTTTTGATTGACTTCAGCCTGGAAGAAACAGACAAAAGATGGAGAAGGGATTACAGTTCCCTCCTTCTCCCTCTCTACCAGGACCAGTTTAAATGGCCCTGCTGGCATATGATAGCGCTTCTATGATCAAAACTTTTACCAAATTTTGACAACAGATTCTTCCACTTCCAATACCTCTGCAAAATAGTTACTTCATTAAATTATTCCTAATGTCATTTATTTATTATGCTATCTGCTTCATTATGAGATCCTGAGTATCTAATATCAAACTTATGGGTAATAGTCACTTCAAATTTATGGGTAATCACATCTTCAAAAAAGAAACTGTATTACTAATGAAGTTAAACCCCAAACTCAAATAAGTTCCTTGCTTTTCAATTTATGTGAAAATTTTCCTCAGATTTAAATTTCACCTACATTTCATTTCCTTCATTTGGAATAGCAAAATTTTGTGTAATAAATAATATTCAACTACAGTAGCTTCATTTAATCTTACAAAAATCACAATCTTATTTGGCAACTGATATGTACTTGACTTTAATATTATTGCCTTTACTGATTTCTTCAAGAAAAATCCCTATAATTGTATGAAATGCTTAACATTTTCAATTTCCGAGATTCTCCAAAAGATTCAATTATATCAAAAACTGTGGAATTCAAGACATGTTTAAAAAAATATGTTGCCAAGTCAGGGTAAACCACATAAACAGTTTCTTCTAGATAAATCTAACAGTATGTTTAATTTGTAAAGTTATACCCATGTAATTTTCTATTATACTTGAGAAAATGAAGACAGTTCTAAAGATTCTTCCATTAAAATACATTTTATAGCTTTTTCTAAAATAAAGGGAAAAAGTTTTATAGAACAATTATCAAACTAGGAAAAAAGAATTCTATTCATCCAGAAAATCTGTTACTTTTAAATCTACTAAAAAGATTCACTTAAGAATAGATTTTCTTTCCAATTATGGTGGCTTCTAAGAGTTTTGTTGCAGTTATCAAGTAAAGTTAATAATTTTCCAAGTATTGAAGTTAGAGTGCCCTACTTAACTTCTAACTAATGATAATACAAAGCAGTCAGATTAGCAAACTATTTAAAATGTAAGTATCTAGGATATAAAATTTCCCCAGAAGTGTTTAATATAATGTGATAATTCAGAATTTTACCAAACTTATTATACATTTTTAAATGTCTTGTTAAAACAAGAAGCTGAATACTACTGAGGAAACACTTGTTCTTGATAATATATTAAAATTGGGTGAAATCATAAATTGAAAAATAGACATAAGTTAAATACTTTGTTTTCAGCAAATACTATTTGAAGACTCAATAAATGCTAAGAATAAAAGTATTAAGAGAAAATTTATGATTTCTTTTCACATAATTAAATGAACATACTGATACTTCCAACAAGCCTCAGTTTGTGATATTTGCCAGATTTATTTTCAAGGAAAAAAAATATTTGTTTTGTATTTTACTTGAGACGCTAGATACATAACACCCCATGCAAATTTCATTGACCAAAGCATTTCTATCCAAGTATTACAGAAGTCTATTTAAATCCCAGGTTATGTAAAATTTATAAAAATGTAACTAATATGAGTGATTTTATAAAAACAACATCTTTCAAATAAAGCAGACTCTATACTACTGTACAACAATATGAGAAAAAAGTCATGAAAATCTTTATATCACATAGATACAATGGCAATAACATGGTGGCATATGGAAAGATAATGTTAAAACTAAAAGATATCTGTGATGCTTGAGTTTTATGAAAGAGAAAGAATTTCAAATGTGCTGATTTTTCTGGGACTGCAAATGCTATGTTATGCTATCCAGGGATAAATTTTATACAATAAATATACTTAATCTGTGCCTTCAGTATAACATAAGCATTTTAACAACAAGTCAAAAATTTTAAAAATATGTTTCCACTTCTGTCAAGAATGGAATAAAAGCATTCCAAATAATTTCTCTTCATAAAACAATTACAAAATATGTAACTGATACAAAAATCAGCAATCTGAAGGTATTGTTTTGGGAAAGGAGTATTGAATACCTTGAAATTCCCATTTTCTTAGCTTTCTGCCTAAGACCAACTGCTGTAGGCACAACATGGTAACGGTGCCATGGAAAACTAGAGAAATCATGATCACAGAGGAGAACGGAGCAATCAAAGGAAAGAAAGAGAAGGAATTCCAAAATTCTGTATACCCACATCTCTGATTGTTTATAAAGACACTCACGTAAGAAACAGATCCAAAGAAGCTCAGCTAATGGCAAAACGTCTGAGCTTAGACTGGAGTTGTTGTCCAAAATACCAAGTTTGCAGTTAAATCCAAATGAGACGATTGTCTGATAAACAAAACAAATAACACTCATTTATGATATATCATAAAGTAGTTTGCATAATGGACTTTAACTTTAATGGCAGACACAATGCTGACCACTCATTTGAATGCTTAAGGTCTTTTTTATTCATCTGTTTCCAAATACCTACAAGGCCAGAATTGTAGGAAGCAGCCAAGGAAAGTAAAAATGCCTGTGTCTAAAGAGGACAGAATAATGGAGATAAATTTGGATACAGACTAGATCAGTAAAGAACATTCCCTTCTGATTGTCTTTTTTATTTTCTTTCTGCTGATTTACAAAGGCTTTCTGCTTTAGGATTTGAATTTTGAATTTTCCCTTGAGAAAGCAAGGGATTCTGCACTTAATTCCTGTATTTTGTTTTTAAATACAATGCACCTATGAATCCCATTGCTCTCCAGACTTTTTCAGAAAGCCTTGGATTATTGGATTTTTCTCATTTTCAAAGAATTTCAGATATGTTGTTTTGATGTTATTTAGAATGGTTAAGGAATTCCTCTTTGGCAAGAGAATTCCAAAAAATAATTCCCTCAAAGAACCATGAACACTTAATATTGAGGCTATAGTTTAGATCTGGAATCTCCCTCAAAGTCCATATGTTACCTTGGTTCCAAGCCATGGCACTATTGCAAGGTGGTGAAACCTTTAACAGGTGGGGCATAGTTGGAGAAAGTTAGGTTATTGGAGGCCATTGAAGTTGATATTGGGACCCCAGCCAATTCTTCTCTTTTTTTGCTTTCCAGCTGCCATGGGGTAAACAGGCCTTTTCCACTACATGCTCCCACCATAAGGAACTGCCTTGCCACAAGCCTAAAGCAACAAAGACAGGAAACCATGGAATGAAACCTCTGAAACCGAAAGCTACAATAAACCTTTGCTTTTCATAAGTTGATTTTGTCAGGTGTTTGTCATAGCAATGGAAAGCTGACAAACACAAATTTATCAGAAGTTAAAGAGAAGTGCCTTCTACCGCCTGAATTTCAATTCTGATGACTATACAAATTTCATATCAGTTGTCATAGAACTATAAGTACTACATAAAACAACAGGGAAATTTCCACAAGAACATACTATTCAGCACAGGCTTAAGTTCTCTAATCTAATAGGAAGTGGAGCAAGGACTAAAATACATCTGATTTTTCTGTCTAAAATTCTAGAACATGATGGGAAAAATGGGCTCTAAACTTGGTCAGGTTTTTTCTAGAAATCAAAATCGACTATTTACTAATTGAGAAAAAGTTCTGCAATTTCTATCTATCTCACTAAGCCTCGGATTTGGCATCTATAAAGTGAAGATCAAAAATATTTTCCTTGAAGAATTGTTGAAGGAATTTAAAATGCAAATTACTTGAAATAACATATTTATTCAATGGGTATAACTATCATCATATAGCCCCCAGTGTTATCAAGTCTTCTTCTTTATCATCATTGTCATTAAAGTACACTTCCTTAAGAAATAATAATAACTTTCTTAAGCAGGTCTATGGGCCCAGAAGCAGGGAAGAACACCAAAGTGTTCTCTCCATTAAGGCAAAACAGCAGTCTAGTCTTTTTTGTATTCACTGGCACTTGGCACCATGTATAACAATATTTAATATTTTAGAAAGAATGAATACATTTCAAAATATGACTTGATAAAGTAGTGAATGTATTATCTATATATTTCTGTCTCTAAAGTATTTAATGTTAAACCATTACTGAATTTTTATAGCTGTCGAGGAATTTTAATTTATACTGCCTACCCTACTTGAAGCCTAAAATTGGATTAAAATGACAGTCTTTTTGAGTAAATTTGTACTTGAAGTTTAAATGTTCTGATGTCATAACCAACTTCTGTGAAGTTAATATTTAAAAAGAAATCTCTAGACTTTTTTGTTAAGCCTGTGACAGTGAAGATTTGTTATCTTAATTGGAATTCATTTCCTTTAGTATCTCATCACAAATACAAGTACTCAAATCCAAGGTTATTCAAATGTAAATAGTCACTCTTATTGTCAATTCTCCACTAAAGCCCTTCACATTGGCCCTTTTAATCCCTTTCCACTAAATGCTATACAATTCAACCATGATGAATCTTTAAACACTTTCAAACATTTTTGTAATCTCTCTTCAATACAGTAAGTCATTTTTCTAAAGTAGATTTTTATTCTCAAAATTCATCACATTCCAAAATCACATGTGAGCGCCTACAGTGCTTAAAACAAATGTGGGAGATGCTGGGTATACACAGGTAAGAGCTAATGCTGGATACTGGGGAGTCGATTGCAATGTGAAGTCAGGAAGTTAATATAGAATCATAACCAAATCCAAGATTAAAAGGAAGTAGAGTGAGTTTCTTTTTCCACAGGCCTGGGCACAAGTAAAGGCATAGTAAAGGAGAGATGAAAGAGAAGTCTTCACAGAAACAGCGTCTTAGCTTAGTAAACTTCAGGAAAAGGAAAAATAAAGCACACAAAGAAGAGGGATAAGCAGGTCTATGGGCCCAGAAGCAGGGAAGAACCAAATGTCCTCCAGGTAGTAGTTCAAAGTCAGTGAAAAAGACTTTGAGGAGGGGCAGGGTTCTGATGAGATCTGACAGAATTTGAAATTTATCTTGAAGGTGATATAGAAAAATGGAAAGAGATTAAATAGTAGAATGCTCTTATGAGACCCTCACACTGGAGAAAGATGATTTTGAAACAATGTTTGGTACTAAATCAGAAAGGAGCATTAGAAAAGAACTGGCACAAGAGGAGGTATAATCAGCACACTCATAAAAACGAGACTCGTCCTGTTGAAGTACATGCTGAAATACATGCATGCATTTACATATATCCATTCGTAGGTTCTCTAGAAAAGAAAAATATCTGTTTTCCATTTTTTGCCATGTCCAGTTTCAAGCTAACCAATGTGTCACTGAACGTGGAGTTTAGGAGATATGAGCAGTAGTGTGTGTGTGCATACACAAGCACAATCTTCCTATTCTTGAAGCTATCTTTGTAGCAAAAAAATGTTTAAATTTTATTGAAGTGCAGCTAAATGATTCTCTTTTTTGATGCTTGTGCTGTTGGTGTTAGATTATCTAAGAAATAATTGCTTAATTCAAGTAATGATTTATGCGTATATTTTCTTATAAGAATCTTCTTTTGGTTCTTGTATTCAGGTCTTTGATCCATTTTGAGTAATTTTTGTAGATAGTGCATCTCAATTTCTGACACTGTTGAAGATTTAAAAAACATTCAAGGTGGATATAGGAGAAGTAAAACCAGCCCACCCTTAAGTTTCACAAACTTTAGTATGAGGAGTAGTAATGAGGTGAAGAGATTTAAATTAAAATGAGACATTGCAGTTTTGATTTGGCTTTTTTGTTTTAAACCTAATAGTGATTATAGGGCTATAAAATATATCCAGGATTATTTAAACACAAATGTCAGAAAAAGTAAAATAATAACTATATGAAAATACAGAATGCATTTTTAATGTGACTTACTAATTAATGCAGGAACCAATAAGATGTAACTGGTTTAAAGATTTTTAGAAAGTGGATATTTATGTAAGGTTATGATTTTTGTGTTGTGCTAGTAAAAAGTGATTCATGTCAAATGAGACCATTTATGTTTAACATTATATGTTGCATTAGAGATAAATTATATATATCACTCTTGCACAAAAATTTGCAAGTTCACAAGTAACTCCACTATGTCTGGAAACTTTAATAAATTGTAAACAGTGAAATAAATGAAGTCATACTCCTAGATACTCTCCTAGATAATTTGTACCACATTGGCAGAATATGGTTTCCACCTTTCAGCCTTATTTTTTAGTCTTGGATATTTTTCTAGCAATATTTATAAGTCAGATCCTATTGGGAAACAATAATAAGGAAAAAATTCAGATATTACCTTACTGAGTTCAAGTGTGATTAACAAAACTATAAGATTATGAATTGAGAACAAAATAAATCAGAGTTGAAGTCTACATTTCCTGAAATATGACAAGCATGCTTTTCTCTAAAATAAATATCTGTGTTTTATAAGATGATATTTCTGCATGGCTAACTCCCAAGGATAGGGCTTTGTGCTCGGTTATGCTAACCTTAATCAAGATAGCTACCAGAACCACATCCTCGCAAAAGATACCCTTAAGCAGTACACCAAAAAGATGTTCAAGGCCCCTGACCCGTGGGAAACTCATTCATCTGTGCCACCCATTCATCTCTTTTCCACTGTTCAGTTAGGTTCAGGGTATGGTATATATATCATGATTAGGTATATCTTTAGTCAAGGTAGAGCCAGTCTCCCCTTTCATAGACTCCCCAAACTTAAAATGTGATTCTTTTAAAATCTTCTTCTTTTGGTGTGCATGGTACATAGAATGCCCCCCAACAAAAGTGTGCATCTTAATTCCATAATTATGTCATGGCAAAGGGGATTAAGTTTATAGATGCAATTAAGATTGCTGGTCAACTGACTTTAAAATAAGGAGATTATCCTGGATTATCTGAGGGTGCAAGAGTCTGAGTCAGATTTCTGTGATGTGAGAAGGTCTCAACCCACCATTAAGAGCTTTAAAGATGGGAAAGAGGATCAAGGCAGTGACAGTAGTAGAAAACTAACATGGCTTAGGTAGTGTGAAGGACCATCCCTTCATTTTCCCTTTCTTTCCCTACAGTTTGATGATCCAATGAGTCTCATATTTCTGGTCTTCTTTGTATAAGTTTGGCAGTGAGAGATAGCAGAACCAATTCCTGGAGGGATTCTTCTATTCCCTAAAAGTGTGGTAGAGATATGTCAAGATTCATACTCTGGTTTCTCTTGAACTTGGCACTTCTTGATCCAACTTAGGAATCTAGCAGCAATCTCAATATGATAAGAAAATATCTTTGTAACTGCACTAAATGTGAAATGGAGAAGAATTTTTGTCTAAATCCACTATTGCTAACATGACCTTTAGATGTTAAGGAATCACCTTGAGTATTTAGAAGATTGACGAATAAACTGTTGCAAACCTACCTAATCAATATTTCTGGGATGAAAGCCCAAAGTGTGTTTTCTATGTCTTCCTACATACATTAAATTTGACAAACCCTGTCATACAGTAATACAAATTTTTACTTTATTTCTTCCTATTTAGAAATTTCAACTCAAAGGAAAGCAACATTTACATTTTTAGAGCTAAGAAATATGTGTGGCCTCACTGTACAGATTAAGGACCTGATATCCAGAAGGAAGAAGAGATTTGATTTGATTAAATAGCATCTTGTCTGATAAATCAAATAGGGGCTAGAAAAGGGATCTTTGCCTTCTATACTTACTGCCTTTATTCTCATTCAAAGTCATCTCTCTTGAAAGCAAAAGGGAATAATGACTTTTGGAAGGAAACACATTTATTATAGGCTGTTTCATCCCCACAGTAGCTCTCTTTTATTGTAAAATGTTGGTATTTAAATAAAGGACTGAAAAGCATTCTGTCCTATTATATTTGCATACCAACTGTGAGATTTGAAAGTGCTTATTCCTCAAGATTTCGAAGCAAAACAATTGCATGTGTCCCATCTCTCTTTGGATCTTATGTTTTCTTTATAGCTTAATGGGAACATTCTGAATAGTCCTCCACTTAGGACACTTGGTAATATTCAACTAATTTCAGATTTCTCTTTCTTCCTTGAGGAGCATTTTACATGTCAATAGTTACCAATAAATTTACTGTGAAACGAAGTTAAAGGGTTTGCTTTGATCCTGGAAGCCTGTCATTAAAACTCCTGCCAAATGGCAAAACCTTAAAAGGTTTGTGTCTCAGCACTGAGCCATAGGAAAGTTTAGTCAATTAGACTTGGCTAGAATATTTCCTCTGGGTGAGTTTTCTTCTTTGAAAGACTCCCCAGAAGGATGAATAAATAAGATGTCAAGGAAAGGAAAATTCAGATTTGAAAAGAAAATGGACAAAGGTATCATTATACATTGAAGATCCATGAGGCCTGCCTTAGCCTTACAGCTCAACACGAAGGCACCAAGCCTGACTTCTCCATGAAAAACAATCTTTGGCCCATAAACTGGAATAACTGTTAAAACTCATCTCAACTCACTTCCTTCCTCTTTGACTTTCTTTTTTTTTTTTGCAAATAAAACCAAATTTGAATCTTATTTTCATTAACTTTAACATTCATTGAGAAAAACACCACTGTTATGTAACCCAGTGGTGCCACCCTCAGAGCTCAAGGGTGTATTTCAGTTGCCAGCAGTTCTTGTGACTCTGTGAACAGGAGTGGAGATTTGCAGGAAAATGCCATCCTTGGTTTATGGTTCTTTATGTTTTCACATCCCTCCTCCTTGGAAGTTTGAATTAGTCTTCTTTTATGATTCCCTGTTGTACAAACTAGAAATTTTTCTCGGTTGTATAAAATTAACACAAAAATCAGTGAAACTTGTGCTTTATATGTGTAATACAAATTGTAATACATTCTGCTGTCATATATAAATAAAACTAATAATAAAAAAGAAGAAGATGAAATTATTCATTCATTTTCAGTTTAACTTTCCCCTAATCTTTAAAGATGCATTTTAATACATTCTTGGCAAAAATGTATGTGTCTCAGAAAGAAAATACATATTTTAGTGAAATGTCATATGCTATGATAATGTGATTTGTTATAAACATGATTCTTTTTTTTTTTAGTTTACACTAACTTGGCTATTACAAAAAACTCTCAGAATAAAGTTAAGGAGACACAAAATTTGAAATTAAATGCTCCCCCAACATACTTTGCACACCAGTTCCATAACATTTCTTCATCAACTGCATTCCATCAGTCACCCAAACATTTCATCTCATCCTTCTGAAAATGTCTGAAATTCCAAAAAGTCTCAAATTTTCTTGTAGATTTTGTTAGACAGCCACACACTAAAATAATATGCCTGAATTGCTGCAACCACATCTTAGTTTGCATCCTTCATTTTAAATCTCTGACTTCATCTCCATACCACTGCCAGATGAGTCTACTTAAGATGCCAGGTAGAACCAGTGTCTCTTCTCTGTCAATGCCACACCAGAATGCTTTGAGATTTGATGAATGTATATAGCTAGATTTTATTCAATCCAATTCTACTGCTCTGCTCATATCTTTCATGCATGGATATCCTTTTGTTTGCCATTATACTTTGCAGTTTTAAAGCTTTTTGCTAAAAAAGCTAAAATTTTTCCATCTACCTCATTCATCATTAACCCTAAAGTTTCAG
The DNA here is from genome assembly GCF_052094955.1 of Ictidomys tridecemlineatus. Taxonomy (NCBI): domain Eukaryota; kingdom Metazoa; phylum Chordata; class Mammalia; order Rodentia; family Sciuridae; genus Ictidomys; species Ictidomys tridecemlineatus. The sequence goes on along the minus strand of NC_135488.1, from coordinate 88,808,876 downwards.
AGACTTCTTGAAGTGGTTTTTGAACATTTCTCATCCATTTCTCTCTTGCCAAAACTCTATTTTTTATTACAATAAGCAAGTTTCCACCATTTCCATCATATTTTCTCATATTTCTTGCCCCATTCATATTTGTCAGGCACTAATTATTGATATTTTTAAGCATAAGAACTTTACTTGGAAACTTTACATTTTCATCACTGGATTTATCCCCCAATCTTACACAACTAAAAACACTGGGAAAAATATTGGAAACTAGTCTCAGGCATTTAGTCAATAAATAACATAGGACTGTGATCATTGAGCAAAGAAAAATTGGATGTGCCTATAGTTGCCCCACTTACTGCAGCCTAGAGAAAGTTTACAAGCTGTAGCTTAGGGAGAGGAAAGCCAAACAGGTCCTTATCACTGAGTTAGGGAAATGGAGTGGAGAATTTCAGAAGACAAAGCCATCTCGAATCAATAAGACACAGTGTCAGAAGGAAATGAGTTACATAGAAAAGACTTGGAGATCTTCAGGCTCACCTCAAATCTTAGCAAACCACTGACGCCTACTTTGTAAAGAAACTACTCAAGTTGATAAAAAGACTACAGCATAGGAACTGGCAGAACACAACTTGGAAAAGTAACCCAATAAGTATTACAGACTTGAATGTAAAAGCTGAGAATATAATACCATAAATCTTCGAGAAGAAAGTTTAGTATGGGATCTAAGTAATCCTGAGTTAAAAGTTTTATTTAAAAAATAGAAGCTATAAACTTTAAGAAAAAAAATCAACAAATGGGTCTTCATCAAATTTAACAACCTTTGTTCTTCAAAGGACTGTTACAAAATGAAAAGGCAAAGGCAAGACTGCCTTTCCAACATATATATTGGAGGTAATATATATGTTGGAAAACATATATGATGAAAGGATTATATTCAACATATATAAAGAATTCTTAAACTTAATAAGAAGGGGGGAAAGGACATTTTTTAAGTGGCAAATGATTTGAAAAAGAGACTTTACAAAGGAAGATACATGAATTAAACATTAGCACATAGAATGATTTTTCAAATAATTTTTGATTAAGGCAATGCTAAATAAAACCACAATGAGATACCAATGTATATACAATAAAATGATTAAAATTAAAAAGACAAACTGCACTGAGTATAGATGAGTATATGAAGCAACTCCAACTCTAAGGCATTGAAAATACAACTTGGAAAACAGTTTTGAAGTTTCTTAAAGCTCTAAGTATACACCCTATATGATCGAGTCATTCTATTTCTAGGTTTTCACCAAAAAATAAATAAAAATCTATGACTTCCCCTTAAAAAAATTCCTGAACGGTTACGTTAGTGACATTTCTACTTTTCAAAATTGAAGAAACATAAATATTCAGCTGGTAAGTGTTAAATAAATTATGATACACCCATACCATAGAACTATCAATCAATAAAAAGAACAAGTACATGTACCAACCTGCTAAACTGATACCAAAGCCTGACTGCCATGTGATAGTTTTTATAGGTCATCCTGAAAAGGGCAAAAACTACAAGGAACAAGAAAAGAGACATGGTTTCCAGGAACTGGGGTGGAGGAAGGGGGGTTAACAACAAAGAGGAACATGGAAATTTTCTGGAGTAATAGAATTATTATTAATTTTCTTGATTCTGATTAAATTGCTTAACTATAAATTAAGACTCATCAGATTACATACCTTAAAAATATTCCTCAATAAAACTGATTTTTAAAAGGCTGTCTTAGCCTATATATTTCCCAAAATTAAGTCTGAGAAAAGTTCTTGTGTCCCAGATTTGGGGAGACATAATATTAAGGAGAAGGTGTGAATTATAGAAAGAAAGAAACAGGGAAGAGAAAACAGCCACTTAAAAGATGAATTGTTTTACTTTTGAAAATCCAACTCTATGCTCCTTTTTGTTAAAAAAAAAATTAATTTTGAAGAATCTGCATACTGCTTTCTAGAGTGGTTGCACTACTTTGCAGTCCCTGTCAACATGAGTGTATCTTTTTCCCCACATTCTCTCCAGCATTTATTAGTATTCATTTTCTTGATAACTACCATTCTGACTGAAGAGACAAAATCTTAATGTAATTTTGATTTGCACTTTCCTGATTGTTAGAAATGTTGAACATTTTTTCATACATTTATTGATCATATATGATGCAGCTATCCTACTCCTTGGTACATATCCCAAAGATCTAAAATCAGCATACTATAGGGATACAGCCACATCAATGCTTATAGAGGCAGAATTCACAATAGCCAAGCTATGGAACCAACCAATGCATCTTCAACAGATGAATGGACAAAGAAAAGATGGCAGATGTATACAAAGGAGTATTATTCAGCTGGAAAGAAGAATGAAATTATGGCACTTGCCAGTGAATGGATGAAACTGGAGAATATCATTCTAAGTGAAATAAGACAGACCCAGAAAGTCAAAGGTCAAATGTTTTCTCTGATATGTGAAAGCTAGACCAAAGTAAGGGAGGGAAATAGAAAAAAATAGGGGTAGGAATTTGTGAAAACAGAAGAGATATCAGTGGAGGAGAGGAAGGGGACTGAGAGGAAGGGATGAGGAATTGGAAAAGGGAAGAACTGTGGAATGAATTGACTAATCTTCCCTATGTACATAAATAAATGTGAATCTCACCTTTATGTATACCCATAAGACACTAATTTTTAAAAACAAACTATAAATAAATAGAAAAAAAATCAGTAGAATACATAAAAGGGAACAGGGGGAAGAAGGAGAGGAAGGAAAAAGGAAGTAATGGGGACTGAATTAGAGCAAACTGTATTCCATGCTGTCTAATTATGTCCAAATGAACCCTAATATTATGTATAACTAAAGAAAACTTATAAAAAAAATCCTAAGATATAGTATACATGCCATAAAATTCACTTATTGTGAGCATGCAAGGAAAAATTTTTTTAATAATTTCACAATGGTATACCTACCACCACAACCTAGTATTGCTAAGAGACATAGCCAAGTCAGAATGACGCATGGCATTTTTGCCAGAACGGAGTGGTTGAGAGGTGACTCCAGCAAGCCATTGAGAGTGAGGGGAAAGGGAAAAATAATACAAGGGGGAGAAATGAATTACAGTAGAGGGGGTAGAGAGAGAAGAGGGGAAGGGAGCGGAGGGGAGGGGGGATAGTAGAGGATAGGAAAGGCAACAGAATATAACAGACATGAGTATGTCAATATGTAAATCAATGGAAGTGTAACTGATGTGATTCTGCAATCTGTATATGGGGTAAAAATGGGAGTTCATAACCCACTTGAATCAAAGTGTAAAATATGATATATCAAGAACTATGTAATGTTTTGAACAACCAATAAAAAAAAGAAAAAAAAAAGAGATGATAATGCTTATGTTAAGCTGTGTATTCCTTTGTATATTAGACCCCTGCTGTCTGCCTCGGCCTGCCACTTTGGAGTTCACCTAGGGATTCCCGGAGAGTTCCCATTGGTTGGGGAAGTGCAGGAGGAGGGATTTCCGGAGGAGGGATTTCCAGTTGGTGTGTGGTGTGTCCCGGGTTGAGGCCGAATGCAAGGCATTTGCAGGAGTGTGGAGAATAAAGAAGTTCCTGTTTTGAACCTACAAGGCTGTGTGGTGGCTCGGTTATTTTATGCCCAGCCAGACTGCAGCATAGTATTACATTTCACTGCCATGAAAACATTTCCTGTGCTTTTAAACCAATTCCTGATTGCACTCAAGCCCCAGACAACCACTGACCTGCTTTGAATATCCATAGATTTCTGTTTTCATAAAATTTCACATAAATGGAATAAATATTTTCCTATCTATAATATAGTATCCAAACCATGAAATTCGCAGTATAATCCAGAGATCTATCCAAATTTCACCAGTTGATCATAGGTGTGTGTGTGTTGTACATGTCTATTTCTTTTCATTCTTTATTCTGGGGGGTGGGGGGGAGGGGACCAGGGATTGAGCCCAGAGGCACTGAGCCACTGAGCCACATCCCCAGCCCTTTTTTAAATTTTTTATTTTGAGACAGGGTCTCAGTAAGTTGCTGAGGTTGGCTTTGAACTTGCATTCCTCCTGCCTTAGCCTCCCAGGCCTCTGGGATTGAAGGTATGTGCCACTATGTGTGACTCATCTTCATTTCTGAAGTAGAGTATCATAAAATACAAAATCTTCCCTGACAGTTTTTCTTCCTTTCTCTCAGTATGTTCAACATGTCATTTGACTCTCTCCTGAATTCCATTGTTTTGATGAAAAATCAGCCATTAAAAATATGATCATTACCCTAAATGTAATGATTCATTTTTCTCTTTTTGCTGTCAAGATTTTTTTCTTTGTCTTTGAATTTCAGAATTTGCCTATAAATGTATCAAAATGTAGAACTCTATTTTTTCCTGCTTTGGTTTCACTGAGTTTCTGTAATCTAGGGGTTAAAGTTCATCAAATCTGGGGAATTATCAGTCAATGTGTTTTCTGATAGTTTTTCTCTTCCTTTTTGTTTTCCTACCTTCTCATGTGTTGGTGTCATTCCATAGGTCTCTGAGGTTGTTTTTATTTTCTCAAATCATCCTCATGGTTCTTCACCATATATAATTTCAGTTGACAAACTGTCAAGTTTTTTTAAATTGTCTAGTTCATTTTCCACCATTTCACACCTTCTGTTGAACAGTCATTTTACAACTGTTCTGTAATTCTAGAATTTCCTTCTTTTTTCTACATTCTGTTTCTTTATTAAAATTCCCTCTTTGTTGAATCATTCTTATTATTTTCTTTAAATTTTATAAGCAAGGCTTTCCTGAATTATTTGAACATGTTTATAACAGCTGCTTTCAATTTTTCTATAATAAATCCAACATCTCAGCCCACTCAAACTCAGTTTCTATAAGTGCCTGCTATCCTAGTTGTGTGACAGACTTTCCTGTTTCTTTGCATGTCTTATATTTTGTTGTACTCTTTTGTTAAAACTGAGCATTTGGGGCAATATTTTGTGGCTGCTCTGGGTTTTTATTTTTCCCCTAAGGGTTTTGATGTTACTTTTTTAAAAAGATATTTAAGGATAATCTGCTGAATCACTCATCCCCTTGGTATGGGGTTTCTGATGACTCTGGTCATAAAAATTCCTGTTTTTATCATTTTGGCTTGGATTCCTAAGAGTTATCCCTCCATAATTCAGTCAGTGACTGTTCAAAGGTTAAGTTCAAAACTTGGACCTAGTAAGGCTTCCATGTTTGACTGGTGAATCTGCATGAGAGGTAGAAAGTACATTCAGACAGTTTCCATGTTTGATGCAGCCTTTAATTTCTGTAGACTTGCTCAGCTCACCTCCTCATCAGTCCAGGCAGTAGGGAAAGCTTGGACCCTCTTTGGTTCTCTCCTATATGTGTTCAGCATTCAAAGCAGAGTGGTATATTGAAAAACTTGTCTAACTTCTCCATGAGTCATTCATTTTTGAGATCCACTTTGTCAAATTTTGGCCAATCTGCTAGGTTTAGGCTTATTAAAAAGAACTGCAATCTAAGGCTAACAGAATGACAGTCTTTCCCATTTCCACAAACTTTACCACTTTTGCTAATGTTGCCACAAAATGTGTTTTGTTTTGTTTTGTTTCCCTTCCAAATCCAGTTCATTCCCTCCAGCAGCAAAGTTTCTGGTTTTTACATCCAGCCTTACTTAAACTGGCAGAAATCTGTGTTATTAAGCTGGGCAGGTGGTAAAGAAAATAGAAGGAATCTCAGCAAAGAATACTGTAGCTCTACTTTTTTATCTAAAACTCATCAGTATTTCATTAACAGACTTAGTTTGCTACAGTTATATAAAAAAATAAATTTTTCCAGTTTTGTAATTGTTTTATGGGGAAAAGATTTTGCCCACCTCTTCACTTTTTGAAATGTTTCTTAAGAATGGAAGAAGGAAGCATTTATTTCCAGCCCTTAGCTTGCATTGGTCCAGGTGATTACACTGGACATGACTTCCACCTACTTCTTGGGTGCACATACATGATGCTCTCTTTAAATGATCAGGAAGTAAAAAGTGTGTTTTACATAACTAAGGAGGGAGTGAAGCACCCATATCAAGCCAATTAGCTTTGCAAAATGGGTCAGCACACCAATGGCTGGAATAAGATGTAAAACCTGTAAGATTTGAAAGGCTGCATAAAGTTTTTTAAATTCCTTCATGTATGATTATGGGAAAATCAACCAAACTATTATGCATAAATAATGCACTAAAAAGAGCTACAGACTAAAAGCTAAAAGGCTAAAAGAGTTGAATAAAATGATACAAAACTGGAAAAACAGAAAATCATGAAAGTTTAGAGTAATATGCCATATTCTTTTTCTTATTTATTTATTTATTAATTCTGATCAGTTATATTATATGCCATATTCCTGAGTAGAAATTCTAAATATCAAAAAGATGTTAGTGTTTTCTTTTTTCCATATGAACCCATAGATTCAAATAAAATACCATAAAACTTCTATAATATGCTTTACTGAGTTAGCAAGCTAATTTTTTTAACTAAAAAAAAAGAAGGAAAAAAATTACCAGAGAATGAGAATTCTCTTGAAGAAAAGCAACATATTGGGAATACTACTCAATAGGCATAATGGGTCACTATGAACCATTGAAGATTTGGCTTTGGGATAATTAAATTAAATAACAGAACAATTTAAAGGGCCCAAAGCAGACTCATACGTATATAAGACATAACTTATTTATGAAATAATTGGTATCATAGACCTATTGGAAAAACATGGTGTCTTCAATAAATGTTGTTGAGAAATAGCTTTTGCACATGGATATAATGAACCAGGATCTTACACCATAAATAATTGTTACAATTGAATTAGAGGCTCAACTATTTAAGGAAAAATTAAAAATTATGTCTTTATAAGAATATATATAACTAGCAGTGACATAAGGATGGATTGCTTAAGCTGGAATAAAAAAATAACAGCAACAACATAGGCAATGAAGGAAATACACACACACCCAGAGGCACACACACACCCACACACACACACACACACACACACACACATATACACACTTAGAAAACATAAGTTACCAAAGAACAATATACATAGTAATTAAATAATTCCCTTGAATCAATAAAGATTGTAACCAGATAGAAAAATCGTCAAAAGACATGATGGAAGCATAATTGACCCACTATATTGAGTTATCAGTCCATTCATGAATTTTGATTCATGGTTTAGAAAACAATCCTATAAAACCACATTACTCACAGATTTGAAGAATCAGTGACAACAGAAATATGTGATCTCTTGGTAACAGATATTGTTGGCTTGCAAGGCCAAAATATACACAGTATTCCCAAAATAAATTTTTTTGAAGCTAAGTTTTCATTATTTTATTTTTACTTTTCATTTTCTTTGTTGCACCAGTGATTGAACCCATGGCCTTGCACATGCTGGGCAAATCCTCTACCATTGAGCTACACCTTTAGCCCCTCATATTTTTTTCTTTTAGTTTCAAAACTCACCAAATAAATATATGTATTTTAAATAATCAAACATTGAGATATATATAATAAAATGTCCAGCCTTACTTCATTCTTTTCTGCCTTCACTATGTCACCAGAAGTAACTTTTGAATATATCTTGAGCTGTGCGCATGTGTTTCTTGAATATTTTCTACTCATTTATATGAAAATGTTATAAATAAAATTATTAAATTTTTATTCTGTAATTCTATTTTCTAACTTGATGTAATATAGATCACTTTTATCACGAGCATATTTACTGCTTTGGACAAATCTGGGAGGCTTTGATGGTCAAGTCAGCACAAGATTAACCCTGTAGCATCACTTTTTAAAAGGAGTCTTTGTAGTTTCATGCTCAAATAATTAGCCAAATCAGTCTAAGATCTTTCTCATAAATAATTTAATGTACATGTCCCAGTCAATTCTGCAATAGCCTAGAAGATAGGTTTTCTAAGACTGAAAAATTCTGATAACACTTTAAAAAAATATGGCCTTTTCTAGAGTTGCATTTTGTTTTCTTTTAAAAAAAAATAGTTTTTCAAATTAAATTGAAAGATACATTATTCCCCATACAAGTGATAAAAAATATACTGCCCAGAGTTTGGATATGTGAATCAGATGCTAAAGCAATGTGTGAAAACACAGTACAGAGGCTATTTGATGGATATCTGAATTGCTGGATTCAACAACTATGCTGAACTATTAACTTGAAATATATGCTCAGTTTTGCAATAAGATGGATAAAAAGCTATCTTTTTTATATGTGTAAAAACAAATGAGCAAATTCTGGTTATTTCTGTAACTTCATTTCCCTCAAGAAGGAAAATGAATAAGATACAGCTGTTTTGTTAGACTTATTAGAGTAATTGTATGACCTGCTTTTGTCCTATAGATTTAAATATTTTACTCTTTTGCAACTTTCTGAAAAATAATGATCTAACTAATTTTTCTATGTTGATTTTAATGCCGCCTCTTGACATTGCTGCTCTGTCAAAATTCAGCTGATATATAATGAAAAGTCTTGTCTACTAAATTGTAGTGAAAGATTGCAAATGTTTCACATAGAAGTTGTAACTGCACCCTCCCTCCTTTCCTTTGGCAGATGTGGATCATTTTAGCTGAGGGCAGATGTGCCTCAACTCACATTCAATACAGCACTGGAGGAGGCTCCCACTGGTCCATCAGTGTTGGCATGCAGAACAAGATCACTGGGCATTCCTGAAACTCTTATCAAAAGATATGTGACCCTGGGCAAGTATACCTTTTGTATCTCTTTTTCCCCCCTCAGAAAACAAGTAGTTATTTGTCTCTCAAGATTGTTGTGAACAATAGCCCAATCTGTTTACAATAATTGATCTGTATGTGTTTAATAAATCCATAGAAAAATGGTTAAATGTTATTTGACTTTTTTAAAAAGTAACAGAATACAGTTAATTTTAGGATTTCTCTTTCTCTTTTATTTTTTATTTTTAATTGTGGTAAAATACACATAACAAAATTGTCATCTTAACTATTTTTAAGTGACAGCAGTAATGTTAAGTATATTCAGTTTTGTGCAATCAAACTTTTGCATTTTGTAAAATTTTCCATTTTGCAATACTGAAACTCTATTCCCACTAAACAAATTTCCATTAGTTTTGTGGTAGTAGGAGCAAATGTGACTCCATTTTGTTTTATGACTTCATCCAGTAAAACAACTCTGCCAAGTAGAAAAGTCATGACTGGAGCAAGATGTTTTTCCTTTTGCTATAGAAACCTTTAAGAACATGGAACTACCTAATGGGACATTGTTTCTGTAACTAGGGTAACAGGGCTCTGTTTCTGTAACTGGGGTGACTGGGCTATGATTGGTTAGGCTTCCCTCTGCTTGACTGCACTGTCCCGCTTCTGTAAACTGGCTTGCTTGCATTGGCTAGACCCCCAAACATCCTTTTTGCGGTTTTAAGGCTTATAAGGAGTGCCCTTGCAATTGTTCGGGGTTGTTCAAGGGAACAGCTTTATGTTCTGGTCAGCCACCACCAGTGTGCTTCAATAAAGGCTTGATTCGATTATACGTGAGTGGTCTGGAAGTCAGTTTATGAAACCCTGGGACGAAGCTTTAACTATAACAGTTTCTCCCCCCAGTCCTGGCAATCCCCTACTTTCCATTTCTGTGAATTTGACTACTCTACATTTTCAAGTAAATAGTATCATACAGTATTTCTTTTGTAAATGGGTATTTTACTTAGTCTGAGTCAAGGTTCAACCATGTTGTAATGTTTCAGAATTTCCCTGCTTTTAAGACTCAGTAATATTACATTATATATATACTCCATATTTTCTTTATGTACTCTCCAGTCAATAGACACTTGATTTGCTTCAACCTTTTGGCTATTTTACAAATTGCTACTATAAACATAGACGTACATTTGAGATCTGCTTTCAATTCTTTTGGATATATAGTCAAATGCTTCATATGAGAGTTGCAAGTACCCCCTCCTCAAACCTCATTCAATACAAAATTGCTGAATCATGTGGTTATCCTACTATTAAATTTTAAAGAACTTCCAAACTATTTTCTATGGTGGCTGCACAATTTTACATTTCTACAAATAGCACCCAAAGGTTCCAATTTTTCCATATTTTTGCTAACTTCTTCTTCTTATTATTATTATTGTTATTATTATTATTATATTATTAAATACTTATTTTTTAGGTGTAGATGGACACATCACAATGCCTTTATTTTTATATGGTGCTGAGGATAGGACCTGGGTCCCGCCCTTGCTAGGCAAGTGCTCTACCGCTGAGTCACAATCCCAGCCCCTATTTTGTTTGTTTTTCTGACTTTTTTATTTTGTTTTTGTTTGGTTTGGTTTGGATTTTGTTTCATTTTAATAACAGCCACCCAAAAGATGTGATACCTAATTAGGATTTTGATAATTTGCATTTCCCCCCAAAATAGCAACACTGAGCATCTTTTCAGATAGATGGTCCATCAGTATATCCTCATTGGAGAAAAGTCTATTAAGTCTTTTTCTCATTTTTAAAAAAATTTGGGTTGTTTTGTTGTTGAGTTATAGGAATAATATTTTTTTTCTGGATATTGACTCCTTATATTAAGTCTTTTTCTCATTTTTAAAAAAATTTGGGTTGTTTTGTTGTTGAGTTATAGGAATAATATTTTTTTTCTGGATATTGACTCCTTATATGATTTGCAAATATTTTCTTCCATTCTATAGTTTGTCTTTTTGTGTGTTTATCTTTTCATACTTAGAAGTTTTTAATTCCATTATAGTAAAAATTAGTTTTACTTTTGTTGCCTGTGCTTTTAGTGAATATCAAAATAACCATTGCTAAATCCAGTGTTGTGAAGCTTTCTTTTTATGCTTTCTTCCAGAAGTTTTATAATTTTTTAAATATAGAATCATTTTTCTTTTTAAATACTTTTTTAGTTGTAGTTGGACACAATATCTTTATTTTCTTTATTTATTTTTATGTGGTGCTGAGGATCAAATCCAGCACCTCACATGTGCTTGGCAAGCGCTGTACTACTGAGACACAACCCCATCCCCAAGAGTTTTATAATTTTATGACTTAAATTTAGGTAAATTTTTAGTTAATTTTTGTTTATGGTGTAAGATAAGTGTTCAACTTCATTCTTTTGTATTCTAATACCCATTTTTCCCAAAATCATTTGTTAAAGAAACCATGCTCGGGATGGGGATATGGCTCAAGCGGTAGCGCGCTCGCCTGGCCAGGTTCCATCCTCAGCACCACATACAAACAAAGATGTTGTGTCCGCTGAAAACTAAAAAATAAATATTAAAAAAAAATTCTCTCTCTCTCTCTCAAAAAAAAAAAAAAAAAGAAAAAGAAAAGAAAGGAAAAAAAAGAAACCATGCTCTCCCTGTTGAAAGGTACTGGCACTCTTGTCAAAAATCATCTGGTCATATATGCAAGGGTTTATTTATGAGATTTTTATTCTTTCACATTGATTCATATGTCTATCTTTATGCCAGTATCATACCATTTAGATTACTGTAGCTTTGTAAGAAGTTTTGAAATGAGAAAGTGTAAAGCCTGCAATTTTTTGTAAAGATTTATAAAAATCTGTTTTCTAATGAAAATTGTTTTGTCTATCATAATGCCTTAAAATTCCATATGAATTTTAGGGTAGATTTATTTTTAGGATTTTTCTTTGAAACATAAATTTCAAAAGCAAAAAAAAAAAACAACAAAATAAAAAAATAATGGCTCCTAATTTTAACTATGGAATTAGCTGAGTTTCTCTTATACTATACCAACCACATAAAGGTGTACAATTAATTTTATCAATTATATAAGATAAAAAAATACTAAAAATATCCATTTGAATTCTGATATGAAATATTTAAAACAAGTCTAGATACCATATGAAATTGAAATATCAGGAAGGTTTGCTCTCTTTGCCCAGGTCTCTTAATTTTTCTCTTCTTCTATCTCAGAGATCTATGGTATAACATGATAATATAATTAAAAGTTAGCTGCATCTTTTCTACAACAGTAAAAGAACAGGAAAGGAATATAAGAAATATAAATATTACAGGGTATCAGTAATTCACAAAAGTCAATTTGCTTCAGAAGAAAAATGATGTGAAAAATGTCAAGCTTTTCTATTAAAAGGAGGAAAGAAAAACAGGAAATTTATTTAATGATAAAAACCTAAAAGCCAAACTTCCTTGTCTGGAACATATTTAAGTAGACTCTCTATGTAGATATTCTGGATGTTGGATCAGATTTTGTATTGTGCTGTGTCATTATCTATTAGCATTGTTTTCTGTGCATTATTTATAACCAGACTGTTTTGTTGTTTGATTAATTAAAATATTAGAAGGGCATGATAATTTACCATTATGCTTAGGTATCATCTTAACAGGGATGAAAGAATCTTACAAAGATTCACTTTCCCAGAAACATTCTTATTTGATTTGTAAAATAAGTTTTCCTTTCACAAGGAGATTGAAGAAAAGCTTAACAATTGACTTAGGCCCTTCCCCTGCCAGCCAAGTTGAATTCTTTTGTTCTCAGGCAGAAACATAAATAAAGAGCCTCTGCTTGGTGCTACTACATAGGCACAAGCAAGTTTTAGCCCTAAAATTGGGAAGAGACAAAAATAAAAAAATCTTATCTTTACACAGATAACAGCCTGCTCAGTCTGAAATCATACATTTAACATGAATATCTCCACCAAAGGATGTGAAGGAATCCATGATAAAACAAGATAAGTTTCCTCACAGCCTAAAAACTTTAAAGATAAGAGTAAATTTAGATCAGTTCTAAAATTTTTGACACTTTTCTAAAATTCAGTCTCTCAAAGCTCCCAACCCTAAAAGGTTAGTGCAAAGGCAGACAGTGCATGGAAACAGGGAAGAGGAGAGAATGACCTCCTTACAGAAATGCAGGCGGAGGCCCTCCTGGGACTTTTTCTGGGACTCTTTCTTGAACCCTGGTCTTTTTCCTTTATCTGAACCCCACTGACAGCCTCAACTTCCTTTTTCTGGAACTGATCATGCTATTATTGTTTGGGGTGAGGGTCATCCTTTTGGTAGGGCCCTACCCATTTGATTCCCTTAAGAAGTTTGCAGAATAACTGAGCTACTAGTATTATTGCCCTTTTTATAGATTTGAAAACCACCGAGGTATTGAAAGGCCAAGTGATCTACATAAAGCTCATAAAATGGTTAATTGCCGCAGGCCGGATGCAGCAAAATAGGGGGGGGGGGGATGACGAAAAACTTGTGTAGATTGATACAGCAGAAGTGGGAGCCACTTATTGTAGGACCAGGGGTATATATACATTCCACACAGCTTATCTTAATTAACATAAACTAGATACAGCAGTCAACCAATAAGAAATCTCCACACTTCATGGCTCGCTGGCGCCACCTCACAAACCTCTCCCCCTGGCAAAATGCCAGGCGCCATCCTGACTTGTTTACAGACTCTAACAGCTAATGAAATGAAATAGCAAATAAGTGGGCAAAAAACTGAATGACTTATCCAAAGTAGTAGAGTAACATAAACTAGATCTCTGATTGCCTAGAACTCAGCTCATCCATTTCCCATTGATACAAAGAATTAAAATCTTCTTTTGCAAGAGGACCTGTGGGTTACCTCAAGTTACTATACAAGTGAGAGGGGAGGGAAGGATTTGCACAGCACTATTAAGACAATGAAGTTTTTTTGTCTCCTAGATCCATTTATCATGATACAGCACTTTATGGACATATTAGTTCCATTTTATGAACCTGAGGCCCTAAGAAGGTAAATAGCTTGCCTAAGTGAGCACAGCTAATTGGTGGCAGAACTATATTTGATACAAACTAGGTCCTGTGATTTTTTTTTTCAGGCTATAACAACAAACAAACAAACAAAAACCTCATGACTTCTTGGTCCATTAACCTCCTCCTAAACAGGACACCTGTTTTGTGTCTAATAGATTACTGAGATGCTTCAAATTACTTTGAATCTTTTGGGGATCAACACAAACACACGTAACCACCATCTTCATGTTGATTCCCTGTAGTCCCCTGTGGACCCACCTCATAGGCATTGTTGCTAGATCAGCTGGCTCAAAGAATAAAACATTTAACTGTAAAATCTAATAGCTAGCAAGACTCCAAATCTCACTGGGACATAGACTCTGTCACATTACTGAAGTCTGCTGGAAACGTGACACTAATATCAAGTAGGAACTTTATTGCTCCCATTTTCCTTTGCTGACATTACAAATGTAAATTCTCTCATTTCCCCAAAAGTTCATCGACTTGATCTATGCTGCTGAGGCTACATATTTAGTATCTTTCTGGCAACAGGAAAAAATTCTGGCAGGCACCAATAGGCCTATTAGCTATTCACAGGGAGAACTTATTCCAAAGCAGAGAAGCCACCTGAGCCTCCCATTCTGATTCCAGCCCACAACCTGCTCAGCATACCTCACCGGCAAAGGCCAAGGATGCTGTCTGGCTAAAATGAGTCACTAATCACACAATCAAGAATGTAAGAAGGGGCTGCAGTTGTAGCTCAGTGGCAGAGCGCTTGCCCAGCATGTGTGAGGCACTGGGTTCAATCCTCAGCACCACATTAAAAAAAATACATAAATAAATAAATAAAATGAAGGTATTGTATCCATCTGAAACTGAAAAAAAAAATTTAAAAAAAGAATGTAAGAGAATGAAATAAAGAGAAACTGAACTCAAATCTAATTATTCTGTATGCTATGGAAAGGAATTACAACTCACTAATACCTAACTGAGAACTTAATTATCATTGAGAACTTGTCAGCTTATATGCCTATCATTGCTATAAACATTGTTGGGGTATTAGCTACTCTGAGTGAGAAATGGTATAAAATAATAATAATAATAACAAAAACAACAACAACTCTCTCTCTTCCTGTCCTTCTGTTCTCTCCCCTGGTTACCCAAAGAGCTGATTTACACTTGAGGACTTGGAGTTCAACTCCCACCTCCAACAATAAAGCTTCTCATTCCTAAGGGAAGAACTATTTATTATCATTCTTCCCCTGTGTGTGTGTGTGTGTGTGTGTGTGTGTGTGTGTGTGTACATATACATATATATCATCTTTGCACCTTTTTCCTCTACACTAAGTAAAGTGCAAGGCATACAGCAAAAGCTCAATAATTACAATTAAATTAATGAAACTATGGTTTCCTCTCCATTTTTCCATAACACTTAATACATATCAAAGCAGGCCCTCCTCATTTTTGCTCTGAGTCTTGTTCTTTCACCTTCATTGGGTTGCCAGTACTTTGAGAAGAGGGAAACCAGGATTTACTTATCTTGGTAGCCTGGCATTCATCACAGGTTTAAAAAAATATCTATAGCTGTTTCTTGGACAGAATGGCAATGAATGAGCTCTAAAGTAATTCAATTCTAACATACTATTATATAAGGAAAACAAGTTCTTATATGACATGGTGCTTGGAAAGTATATAATCTAGTTGATAAGTAAGAGGAATACCAATTAAGTGATTAAAGTTGTTATATAATTCAGGTCATTGAATCGTAATTAGGCACCCGGTAATTTTATAATTTTGTACCCTGTCATATTTAAAGAAAATCAATAGAAAATAATATTCAGAAATGGAATTATTTTAAATAAATTGGACACAGTATGTGTCCCTAGAAGGGGATTGTTTTATATAGAGTCTTTTATTTTATTTTATTTTCATCCCATTTACCTCATTCCTTAATCTCTAGTCTGATTAAAAATCTTAGAGAACACTTTTATTTTAATTAGCTCTCAAGTCAATAGGAAGTTTTTGTTGCTGGAGAGGTCACCTGGAATGTAGCCATCAAAATCAAAAAGTGAACCCGGCAATCAGCAAAAGTTAAGGAGTGAAAGTTTTCAAACCTATCAGCATTCATAAACTTCTGTATATTCACTTTGCTGGGCTGGTGTATTCTTACCTGTCATGAGGAATATGCCACTAAGCCAAGTCCCTGAGAGTCATAAGCCTTCCCAAATAACCTGGAGTGTCAAATCCATGTTAATTAAAAGGAATTTATTGCAGCCGATAATCCCAAGGATTGACTGGTGCTGTTCCCACAGAACATCTCTGACAAGGTATTGAGGTTGGCATTCAAACCCAAATTTACAGATGGCCTCTGCACCTGGAACCCAGTATTTCTTCATATATAACTGAAACAAACATGATGTCTGAAGAACATATAACTTGGCAATGACCAGAATAGGGGAAGCTGAGGGAATTTGCAACTTGTACACAAGGCTCTACATTTGGTTTACAACTCTACTGTAACCATCTTGAAGATCTTAATAAATTTTAAACAAGAAACCCACATTTTTTTTTTGTTATCATGGGCACCACAAACTACATAGCTGATACTGCACAAGGAAAAAGTTCAAAGATCTTGACTTTTTTTTGAAAACTGCAAGTTCCTTACTGTCTTATCAGTAAGGGGAAAAGCTCATAGCAGCAAATAATTCAGATATCAGAACATTGTATTGGACTCAGAAAAGAAATTAATCATGGTTAAGACCTGGATCAGCTGTAGGAGACTTTCACACACTCTTCTGGTACACTCTGTTCCTGCCCTCTCCTCTTGCAAAAATTGCATTTATTGGGACGGCTACTGTTGCAAAGTTGAGATGGTTGCTTTTGGTCATTGAGGATTTTTAGTTCATTATTACACTCATAACGGTTCCAGGCAAAATTGTGGAGTTGGCAAAGTGTGTTTTGGATTCTGATCCTATTCCCCTAATCCCTGTTATCCTACTACTATCAATTCTCTGCTCTCCCTATTTATCCTCTTACCTCAGTTGTCTACTGTTCTCACCATCTCCCTTCCTATGTCAAAATGTGCTTTTGGTAAAGTATCTGATGAATTATTCCAAACAGAATCAATAGATTAAATGAGTTACTACATCAAAAGCTCATAGTATAGTACCTGACACAGCATCAGCATTTAATAAGAGCTATTGGTTTTATTGCCATTGGTATTATTATGCTTATTGAAATGTTATTCCTCTGAGGGACACATATATTTCTTGAAGTGGAGCAAGTAAAGGGTAGTAGAAAGATGTAAGAAGTCAGGCAGATCTTGTTTAGATTATGAATCAGCTAATTCATATCTAAACCTCAGTATCAACAGTAAGTAAAATAGAAAGTAATTTTCTACATGTGTTTTCTAAGGTTAGTCCATAAAAGGTGTTGGAGCTTCCCTTTACTCTTTCTCTTAGGATATTTCCTTTAAACTTACCTACCACGGTGGAAGGAAGACTAAGATGTGGTGAGACACATGAGGAGAGAATTGAGGTGCTGGCCCTAACAGAGCTCCCAGCCAACAGCCAACATCAACTCTCTAGTCATGTGAATGTGTCCTTTGGAAGCTAATGATCTGCCTCAGCTAATGGCCTATGCACAGACAAACCTCCACTGATCCCAAAACAAGCCACAGTTTCAGAAGAACATGAATGATGTCTTTAAGCAACTGATTTTTTTTGTGATTTGTTAAATAGCAACAGAAAATCAGAACAACTTTATTCCTAGTTTGTTCTTAACCACCTAACCTAGTACACTCAAAAAATGGAGGATAGATGAGAGGAAGGAGGAGAAAAAGGATGGGGAAAAAAGGCAGGCAGGAAGGCAGGCAGAAAACAGGGAAAAGGAAGGGAGAAAGTAGAAATGGGGGGAAGAAGGAAGGAAGAGAATGAGAAGTGTTTCTATTGGTAGAAACCTTACCTTCCCTGACTCTTGATGTCAACCGAGTTGAGCCAGTGGATTTCTTTAGTTAATTTCTCTATCTTGGTTATTGTAAATGATATTCCCTCTATGTATTTATAAACAATTTTTAGACTTAACCTCAAAAGAGGATCAGACTGATTTTCAGGATATGCACACTGAATATCAAAATGTGACTCTGCTTGTAACAGTGGTCCACTTCACCTTTTGAATATAGTTCTGAGGCTTATTTTTAAAAGGGACATGTTTTCCTTTTCCTCTTTTCCCTCTCCCTTTCCCTAATCTGGGGTTGAGGAACAAGATTACCCTGAGTTACCTGTGCTGCACAGGATGGAGATAACTACCAGAGGATCTAGGAAGTTGTTGAGATGGGCAAAATGTGCAACTTATACAGTTGAGGGGGAGAAAAAAGAATGCTTCTGCCCTTTTCAATGCTTTATTCACTCAAATCACTCAATACAATTTCATTCTATAGGTTCTTAATCAAGAAAAATGACAATCCTTAATGCTAGGGCACTGTAAAAGACATAATCAATTCACAGCAAACAATTCTAGATTAATTCTAAGCACTGCAAACACAGGTAATCATGACAAGCTCATGACAGACATTTCCTCTGCATGCTCAAGTGTCAGATCAAAAGTCTCAAGACTTAGGCTCTAAGTCCAGCAGATGCACACTCACTCAGACCATGGTGATCAGGTCAGGAACCAAGGCAGGCTTCTCCTATGTTGGAGCTAATGGCCAGTTGAGGAGAGGGTCATAGGGAGAAGTGGTGGCTCTCACCACGTTAAAGATGTGGCTGTAGAGTTTGAGAGTGGTGAGGAAGATGCAGAGGATCAGGCAAACGAGGAGAAGAGTTGGGATGTCAGTCCAGGTCCTCATCAGGCTCTCCAGCGTGAGGCCATCAATGTTAGCTGCCTGAATGTCAGTCTGTTCATTTGTTCCATCATTTATACTAAATTTTGGGGCTTCTGACCACCCTTTCAATCCCTGTCAGCTGCCACTGGATTTCCTGAGATTAAAGCATCTGGTCTGGTGGTTCCCACTCTGATTTTCTTGCCTCTCCCCCTGATAAGGGGGAGAACAACATGACAGAGACCTTACTCTGAGCTTGTCAGGGTGGGGAGAAGTGACTTGTTTGTGCCTGAGGGCCAAACTGGAGGGCTCTGTTAGGAGTGCCTGGTGATACTGCAGGTTTCAAACTGGGAAATTTTAAAATGGAGTTGCCTAAGGCCATCCTTACAGAAGTGAATATCTCCCAAATTAACAAATTGATCCTAAAACACCATCAGGATGCCTTGGGACCCTCTGTCAGGGCATACCTGAAATGTAGCCTTTGAAGAGTTCCTTTAAAATCTCCCTCTTCCTGCTAGCAAAGCAATAAAACAACTTTTTCCTTTTTTACAAAACTGTATCCTCATTATTATATTGGCATTAATTGGCATTGGGGACAAAGACTAAACTTTTGGTTACATGCTTATCTAATTAAACAAATGAATTTTTTTCTCCTCAAGTTGAAATTCACCTCTATAACCTGATTAGCATGGCTATTTACATAAATATTTTGTTGGCTTTTATTTTTTTTTAAATAAAGTTTATTCCACGGAGGGGGGGTTCTAATATTAAATATTTAGGAAACTTAAGATTAGCAATCACTGGGAGGCTGCACATCCAAACAGATGGTGAAGTTATAATACAGGCCATTAACAAGAGAAAGTCAATTTCCCACTGAGGAATCAAGTAGAAATTAATTGAAGAAAGTATTGAGGAGTGAGAGAAGGGACCATCAAGAATATATCAACTGTGGAAAGACTATCTGAAGGCCTGACACTAGAGAAATATTCCTGAAGTACTCCTCAAAGATTATCCCAATGTACAACTCTGGTATTTCCTAGAACATTCTTTACTATGGCAGCTTAACCATTTGGATGAAGCCATTTGTATACCATTTGGATGAAACATAAATTTCAATGATAGTGCATGGACTGTGGTTTAAAGAAAGTAGATGTCTGGCTCTTCCTTGGATTTATTAGCATTATCACAAGCACAACTTAATCAAATAATTCTGGGAAACCTTGTATACCTTGACCATTTCCCAGTACTATAGATCAATGCCTTTGGACTCTTTCCAGTGATGAAACATCATGGTTTGATGCATTGGAATCAAGGAATAATTTCCCAAGTAGTTATGCTGAACCAAAGAATTCAGAAAACAAATGAATATATGATGCACGATATATAAAATTCTAGAACATGCAAATGAATCCATAGTGTCAAAAAGTACATCAGCAATTGTCTGAGAATAGAATGGGGAACAGAAAGTGGTTCATTTCGACCCCCACCTTTGAATACTCCCTTCATTGAATAAACCATGATTTATTTATCCATTCACCTATGAAATAATCATTTGGATTATTTCCATACTTTTCCTAGAAATAAGTTAAGCTTCTGTGCAAATTGATATACAACTATTCATATGAGTATGTGTTTTAATTTATCTTGGTTAAATAACTAGAAGTATAACAGCTGGGTCATATAAGAAAATTCAATAGACTCTCAAACTGTTTTTAAAAGTTGTACTAATTTACATTCTCATAAGCAGGTCATAAGAATTCAAATTACTTCACATCCTCACCAACACTTGGCATTGTCCTATCAGTCTTTTTAATTGGTGCATCAGTTTTTTCAACTCTACATATCCAAATAGAAACTCAGTAGTATTATATTTTGACTTTAATTTGCATTTAATGCCTAATAATGCTAATAATTTTCATGTGAATTTTTTGACAACTCTAATCTCTTTAACCAAACCTTCTCTCATTTTTAATCAGTTGATTTATTTTCTCATTATTGAATTTTGAAAGTTCTTTTAAATTTAAAATCTCATAGAGATTTCAAATATTTTCTCCAAGTCTGTGGCTTGTTTTTTTCATTCTCTTAAAGTTACAGTTCCAAGAACAGATGTAAAATGTTGTTGAATGCCAATTTATCAAATTTTTACTTCACAGTTTATGCATTTAGTATTGTATAGAAGAACTGTTTTTGTAATCCAACATGGTATCTTTGTGTTTTTCTGGTTTATGACTTTAGGTTTTTCATGTAGGTCTATGCTCCAATTTTTAGTTAGTCTTTTTCCACATTTTAATTAATGCATTATATTTGTGGAACTCGTTGTTACATATTGCTACATGCACACAATATAATTGGATTAATATCATTCCCTAGTATTTCCCTTTTCCCACCCCTCTTCCTTCACCCTAGTCTCTTTCCTCTATTCTACTGATCTCCCTTTAATTTTCATGAGATTTTCCTTTCCTTTTTCCTTGTTAGCTTCCACATATAAGAGAAAACATATGACCCTTGAACTTCTGAGTTTGGCTTATTTCACTTAATATAATGGCCTCAAGTTGCATCCATTTTACTGTAAATTACATAATATCATTTTTCATTATGGATAAATAAAACTTCATTGTGTATATATACCATATATTCCTTATTTTTCCATCCATTGATGGATACTTATGCTGGCTCCATAGATTGGTTCTTGTGAATTGTGAGACTATAAACATGGATATTCATGCATTACTGTAGTATGATGACTTTTCTTTAGGATAAATACTGAGGAGTGGTACAGCTGGGTCATATAGTGGTTCCATGCCTAATCTTTTAAGGAGTCACCATACTGATTTCCAGAGTAGTTGTGCTAATTTGTCATCCCAACAATGGTGTAAAATTGTTCCCTTTTCTCCACATTTTCTTCAGCATTTATTATTATTTGTATTCTTGATAATTGCCATTCTGGCTGGTGTGAGATGAAATCTCAGTGTAGTTTTTATTTGCATTTTCCTAATTGCTAATAATATTGAACATTTTTTCATATATTTGTTGGTCATTTGTATTTCTTCTTTTCAGAAGTCTGATTACTTCATTTGCCCATTTATATTAATTGGGTTCCTTGTTCTTCTGGTATTAAGATTTATAAGTTCTTTATATATTCTAGATATTAATCCTCTGGCAGAGAGTGGCTAGCAAAGATTTTCTTCCATTCTGTAGGTTCTGTCTTCACATTATTGTTTATTTTTCTGTGCAGAAGTATTTTTTAATGTGATGCAATCCCTTTTATTAACTATTCACATTATTTCCTGAGATTTAGGGGTCCCATTGAGAAAACTATTGCCTGTGCCTATATGCTAGAGTGTATATATAATCATTTTCCCCAACATCATTTGTTAAAAAGGTTGTCTTTTCTCCAATTTATGTTTTTGGCACATTTGTCAAGATGAGATGACTGTATATCAGTGGATTTTCTCTCTGTCTTCTGTTCTATGCCATTGGTTTATGTGTCTGTTTTTATGCCAGTATCATGCAGTTTTTATTACTATAAATATGCAGTATAATTTGAAGTCAGGTATTAGGATATATCCTGGCTTAGAATTGCTTTGGCTATTGTGTATCTTCAGCTCATTTTTGTTTTTTTAATGGTCTTTGCTTTTGTAATAAAATATGGGAAATAGAGATTTTTAGCTGTATAGATTTTCAACTTTATCAAAATTTTGACTTCATTAATAAAAAAGAAAGGAAAATGGATATCATTTTGGCAATTTGCAGTCTGACACAGAATATAAATACCAGGACAAAAACAGTTAAAATATAGTTGAAAGTGACTTGGAATTGGTTCTAAGGAATAACAAGAAGATGATTGAAGTTTGTTTTTGTTATTATCCTTATAATCTGTCTGAATTTTTAAACTACAATCATGTATGATTATTAAAATAATTGAGGAATGGAATTTTCCTTATTACATAAACTAATGCATCTATGACACAGGAAGGATAAACAACATCACAGAATTAAATACAAAGAAAGTCTCACAAAACTCCAATTAGCACAAGGAGAATCAAGTCAACACAAAGCACGTAAGCACTCTGAATCTAAAAGAACTTGAGCCTTTATGGTCAAGATATTTATACTGCAAATCATAACTTAAAGGTCCAAGGGTGTAGCACCATAAAGCACTTGCCTAGCATTCTCAGGCTCTGAATTCAATCTCCAAGACCAGAAAAATAAAATAAAACAAAATAAAATAAAAATAAAAAAGAGAAACTTGATTTCACAAAATAAAATCTAGCACATTATGTACTATTTCTAACTTGGGGATTGCTGGTTTTTAATTTGTTAGTACTTAAATTTATATATTTGGTTTTGTTTTGAGTGATGTAAGAAACATAACCATCAAGAATTAATACCTAGTTTTATCTTTGTGTATTTTTAACATTATAAGAATGATTTAAATCAACACTGTAATTCTATAATAAGTTAAATTTTGATTAAAAAGAAATCTATATATTATGTATGTTTGAGAATTATTGTCCTATAATTATTGCCTTCACAGAAGACAATTTCTTCTCATT
Organism: Ictidomys tridecemlineatus; assembly: GCF_052094955.1. Classification (NCBI taxonomy): domain Eukaryota; kingdom Metazoa; phylum Chordata; class Mammalia; order Rodentia; family Sciuridae; genus Ictidomys; species Ictidomys tridecemlineatus. Next base: position 88,785,705 of record NC_135488.1, on the reverse strand, counting down.
TAATTAAACATTATTTCTACTAATATTATTTCTAGTCATATGACTATTTGTTATTACAATGGGTAGGGTATAAGAAACATGGTTAAAAATAAATCTGGATGTAGTATTTGTGGCCATACCACTTTGCACAAAATGCTAGCCTACATACATGTTTCTCATCTGGAAATGGAACATAACTGAATCTACTTCAAATATTTATGGAAATAAAAACACCAAGGTCACAGCAGGGGCTTGGTAAATAAGTGTTAATTCACTGAAGATGAAATTATTACCCTTACATTAAAAATCCTACCATAAAATACATTTAGTAGATTAAAACTTGATAACTCTTTGGTAAACACAGAAATGGGATGTTCTCAAATACATTTACATTTCTTCATTTCATCTCAGAGTGAAGCAATGTTAGATTCAACTAGCTACTTGTAGTTTTCCTCTTCAATTGTTCTTGGAGCTGTTAAATTATAACTACTTTCATTTGTTACTGTTCTTTTAAAATCAATATAAACAAATTTCACTCTGTCTTTTTACATTGGAAATTTACTAGAAATGAGACTCCAAAGTTGACCCAGAAACCAGCTATTCTAAAACTGTATTATATCCTGTTTTACACAGATCCCATGAAAATGCCACCAATTATACTAATGACAGCATAAATAAGGGAACAGCAGGAAAGAGGAGCTAAGAGAAACAAGGGGCTATTCTTTCTAAGCAACAGAAAATATAAATTTAATGTGGAAGTTTTCCAGAATATATTGACCAAGAAGGGTATTGTCCACTGTATCCAAAAATATCTCAGCCCTCAAAATGTTCACTGACACCTTCAATGTAATTATCCAGTACCTGCATAGAGTTTAATAATTTTATTATAATTTATGCAAATCATTTTCACACACATAAATTTTCCCTCTGTTTATAGAAAACTGAACAATTAGACCAGTGCAGTTACAAGATTAAAACCCGTTCTTCCACTTCACAGCACCTGGCATGTAATCCACAGCTAATAAGGATAGGAAGTGGTTGCATCCAGCAGGCTTATGAGGTCAAATATGTATGGGCTGTGACACCCCATACAAGGGCACTCCTTATATAAAGACACAGGAGAGTAAATCCAATAAAGAAGAAAAATATTATGGCTCTTCCTTGGTAATAAGCATTTCCTATATCTTCAAAAAGGATGAAAAGACTAGCAATTAAGTTTCACTAATTAGGCTTGGCATGTTTCAGTTCACAGTGGAGATATTCAAATTTAAAAGATGAATTTCTCAGACACACCAACAGAAAAAAGGCAGAATCAAGGTGGGAATAAAAATGTTAGGTGCTTTTTCTGCATCTTAAAAACAAAAAGAATGTAGGCCCTAAGAAATAGAAATTTGACATCATGTGGAAGTGTTAAAGTGTTGCCACCCTCCATGGGAGCATGCTTGCTAATTAACAAACAAAGAACAGTGGATTTGTTACAAGAATTTGAAAGAGACAAAACACCAATAAATGAGAATTTTTAAAGGCTTGCAGTCCAGAAAAAGACTACCTAGATGGCTCAAAAATATTACTTTTTTACATAATTAATTTGTCCTAATTTGTTATACATGACAGAAAAATGCATTTCAATTCATAATACACAAACAGAGCACAATTCTTTCATTTCTCTGGTTGTACACAAAGTACAGTCACACCATTTGTGTCTTCATACATGTACCTAGGGTAATGATGTGCATCTCATTTCACCATCTTGCCTACCCACTTTCCCCCTTCCTTCTCCTCCCTCCCCTTTGCCCTATCCAGATTTCCTCCATTGCTCCCATGCCACCCTCCACCCCCATAATAAATCAACATCCACGTATCAGAGAAAACATTTGGCCTTTGGTTTGCGGGGATTGGCTTGCTTCACTCAGCCTGATATTCTCCAGCTCAATCCATTTACCTGCAAATGCCATAATTTTATTCTCTTTTAATGCTGAGTAATATTCCATTGTGTATATATAGCACAGTTTCTTTATCCATTCACCTATTGAAGGACATCTAGTTTGGTTCCACAATTTAACTATTGTGAATTATGCTGCTATAAACATTGATTTGGCTGCATCACTATAGTATGCTGTTTTTAAGTCCTTTGGGTATAAACTGGGAAGTAGGATAGCTGGGTCAAATGGTGGTTCCATTCCAAGTTTTTAAGGAATCTCTATACTGCTTTCCATATTGGCTGCACCAATTTGCAGTTACACCAGCAATGTAGGAGTGTGCCTTTCCCCCCACATCCTTGCCAACACTTACTGTTGCTTGTATTCTTAATAACTACCATTCTGACTGGAGTGAGATAAAATCTTAGAGTAGTTTTGATATGCATTTTTCTAATTGCTGGAAATGTTGAACATTTTCTTTGTGTGTTTGTTGATCAATTGTATATCTTCTGAGAAGTGTCTGTTCATTTCCTTAGCCCATTTATTGATTGGGTTATTTGGTTTTTTAGTGTTAAGTTTTTTGAGATCTTTATATATCCTGGAGATGTGTATGTAGTAAAAATTCGCTCCCATTCTGTAGGATCTCCATTCATCTCACTGATTGTTTCTTTTGCTTTTCAGTTTGAAACCATCCCATTTATTGATTCTTGATTTAATTTCTTACACTTTAGGATCCTTGTTAATGAAGTAGGGCCACATCTGATGTGATGAAGATTTGGGCTTACTTTTTTTTCAATTAGGCACAGGTTCTCGGGTCTAACTCCTAGGTCCTTGATCCACTTTGAGTTGAGTTTTGTGCATGAAGAGAGAAAGGGGTTTGATTGCATTTTGCTACATATGGATTTCCAGTTTTCCCACATATATTTTTGGCACCTTTGCCTAGTATGAGATAACTGTATTTATGTGGGTTTGTCTCTGTGTCCTCTATTCTGTACCATTGGTCTACAAGTCTATTTTAGTGCCAATACAATGCTGTTTTTGTTACTATTACTCTGTAGTATAATTTGAGGTTTGGTATTGTGATGTTTCTGTTTCACTCTTCTTGCTAAGGATTGCTTTGACCATTTTGGGTCTCTTATTTTTTCAGATGAATGTCATAATTGCTTTTTTTTATTTCTATGAGGAATGTTATTGGGATTTTGATTGTAATTTCATTAAATCTGTATAGTGCTTTTGGCAGTATGGTCATTTTCACAATATTAATTCTGTCTACCCAAGAACAAGGGAGATCTTTCCATCTTCTAAGGTCTTCTTTAATTTCCTTCTTTAGTAGTTCTATAGTTTTCATTATAGAAGTCATTCACCTCTTCACTAAGTTGATTCCCAAGTTATTTTTTTAAGGCTATTGTAAATGGGGTAGTGTTCCTAGTTTCTCTTTCAGAGGATTCTTTACTGCTATACAAAAATGCATTTGATTTATGGATATTTATTTTCTATCCCGCCACTTTGTTGAATTCATTTATTAATTCTACAAGTCTTCTGGTAGAATTTTCCAGATCCTCCATGTATAGAATCACGTTATCAGCAAATAATAATAGTTTTGAGTTCTTTTCCTATCTGTATCCCTTTATTTCTTTAATCTAATTTCTCTGGCTAGAGTTTCAAGGACTGTATTAAATAGAAGTGGTGAAAGAGGGCATCCCTGTCTTGTTCCAGTTTTTAGAGAGAATTCTTTCAATTTTTCTCCATTTAGAATGATGTTGGCCTTGGCTTAGCATGGACAGCTTTTTACAATGTTGAGATATATTCCTGTTATCCCTAGTTTTTCTAGTGTTTTGAACATAAAGGGGTGATGTATTTTGTCAAATACTTTTTCTGGATCTGTTGGGATGATCATGTGATTCTTATCTTTAAGTCTATTAATGTGATGAATTACATTTATTGATTTCCATATGTTAAACCAACCTTGCATCCCTGGGAGGAATCCCACTTAATCATGGTGCACTATCTTTTTAATATGTTTTTGTACTTGATTTTCCAGAATTTTATTGAGAATTTTGTCATCTATGTTCATTAGAGATATTGGCTTGAAGTTTTCTTCCTTTGATGTGTCTTTGTCTGGTTTTGAAATCAGGGTGATATTATCCTCATAGAATGAGTTTGGAAGTGTTCCCTCATTTTCTATTTCATGGAATAATTTGAAAAGTATTGTTATTAGTTCTTCTTTGAAGGTCTTATAAAACTCATCTGTGAATCTGTCTGGTCCTAGACTTTTATTGCTTGGTAGGCTTTTGATGGTGTCTTCTATTTCATTGTTTGAAATTGATCTGTTTAATTGATCTGTGTATATTGAACTGATTCAGTTTGAGTAAATCGTGACTCTAGAAATTTGTTGATTCCTTTGGAATTTTCTATTTTATTGGAGTACAAATTTTCAAAATAATTTCTAATTATCTTCTGTATTTCTGTAGTGTCTGTAGTGATATTTCCTTTTTCATCATAGATTTTAGCAATTTGAGTTTTCTCTTGCCTTCACTTCCTTAGCATGGCTTAGGCTTTATCAATTTTATTTATTTTTTCAAAGAACCAACTTTTCATTTTGTCAGTTTTTCCAATTGTTGTTTTTGTTGTTTCAATTTCATTGGTTTCAGCTCTAATTTTAATTATTTACTGTTTTCTACTACTTTTGGTGTTGATTTTTTCTTTTTCTAGGGTTTTGAGATATAATGTTAGGTAATTTATTTGTTGACATTTTCTTTTTTTAAAAAATGAACTCCATGCAATGAACTTTCCTCTATGTACTGCCTTTATAGTGTCCCAGAGTTTTGATATGTTGTATCTTTGTTCTCATATACCTCTAAGAATTTTTTAATCTCCTCTTTGATGTCTTCTGCAATCCATTATTCATTCAGTAGCAAATTATTTAGTTTCCAGGTGTTGAAGTAGTTTCTAATTTTTATTTTATCATTGATTTCTAATTTTATTTCATTATGATCTGATATAATTCAGGGTAGTATCTCAACTTTTTTTGTATTTGCTAAGAGTTATTTTGTGGCATAATATATGGTCTATTTTAGAGAAGGATCCATGTGCTGATGAGAAGAATGTATATTCACTCATTGATGGATGATATATTCTATATATGTCTGTTAAGTCTAAGTTATTTGTTTTATTATTGAGTTCTATTGTTGATTTGTTTAGCTTTTGTTTGAAAGATCTGTCCAGTGGTAAAAGAGGTGTGTTAAAGTCACCCAGTATTATTGTGTTGTGGTATATTTGACTCTTGATCTTGAGAATAGTTTGTTTGATGAACATAGATGCTCCATTGTTTGGGGCATATATACATATAATTGTTATGTCTTGCTGATATATAATTCCCTTAAGCCATATGAAATATCCTTCTTTATCCCTTTTGATTAACTTTGGCTTGAAGACTACTTTATTTGATATAAGGATGGAAACACCTGCTTGCTTACACAGTCCATGTGAGTGGTATGTTTTTCCCAATCTTTAACTTTCAGTCTGTTCCTATGAGATGAGTCTCTTGAAGACAGCATATTTTTGGGGTCTTTTAAAATTTAATCCTCCAGTCTATATCTTTTAATTGATGAGTGTAGGCCATTAACATTCAAGGTTATTTGTCAAGTCTCATGACTAAAACATTCAGGGTCACTCCAGGTGAACTGGGCTGCATAAAATAATCACACAAAAACAGAGAAATACCTTTTTCTTTGGGTCCTGTGAGGGTCCTCTGACCTTAGGAATCCATGGAAAGACAGAGAGGAGCATGTGCTGAACCCTTTTATTGGGAAGAAGTCATTTAAATGAGGCAAAGGGTAGGATTACAAGGGAACAGGTGAGTGTAGCTCAACCCCTCTGGGTGCCACCTACTCCTAAGGCCACTCCCAGGTGTTGAGAGCCACAGCCAAAGGGGCCCCAGCAAACTTCCAGCTGCCAGCAAACTTCCAGCTGCCAGCTGATGATTGGCTCACAGCGGCCCCAGCAACATCTAGCTGATTGGCTCCTCCACGGAGCTACTCATTGGGCTGTTTCCCTGCCCTTTCAGATCACGGAGCTGCTCATTGGGGGACTTCTTTGGCTCCGCCCACGCGACCCAGCCAATCGGCCTCAAGAGCATGAGGATTGTGGGAGGTGGTGAGGCTTGTGTGGGTGAGAGGCTTGTGGAAGCTGGTGGTGGCAGTTGGGCTCTGAGGGTTTTTTCCTGAGGAGCTGTTTTGTTTGGCGTTTGTAGTTCTAAAAATAAAATTAGTTTCTTTTGACAAGTGGCTCCTGAATTGTGCCCAGACAGACTGTGGCACCCAGGGCCATACCTTATTATCCAAGTGAGGGAAAAGCCCAAGCCTTGCCAGACTACAGTGATCATTCAGATCCCTGTGGTGCATCAGGACTTCAAGGTGCGTGCATTTGGAGTGGCTCTCCACAGTTATTATTATTATTGACACATGATCTGTATTCCTGGACATTTTTGTTTATTTTTGGTCTTTAACATGACTCATTTTATCCTTTGATTGGTTTTTCCTTTAGTATAATACTTCCTTTTGCTGATTTTCATTGTTGTTTTTTGTTTCCTCCTCATGGAAAAAGATGTTAAATTCTTTTAACTTCTGTTTATCATGGAAGGTTTTTATTTCATCATCAAATCTAAAGCTTAATTTTGCTGGATATAAGATTCTTGATTGGTATCCATTTCCTTTCAGAGCTTGGTATACATTATTCCAGGCTCTTCTAGCTTTGAGTGTCTGGGTTGAGAAATCTGCAGAGACCCTAATTGGTTCCCCCTATATGTAATCTGATTCTATTCTATTGTGGCTTTTAAAATTCTCTCCTTATTCAGCATTTTCATTATAGTGTGCCTTGGTGTAGGTCTGTTATGATTTTTGTACATTTGATGTTCTGTAAGCCTCTTATATTTGATTTTCCAATTCATTCTTCATGTTTGAAAAATTTTCTGATATAATTTCATTGAAAGGATTGCTCATTCCTTTGGTTTGTAATTCTATGCCTTCCTCTATCCCAATAATTCTTAAATTTGGACTTTTCATGTTATCCCATAATTCTTGAATGTTCTGCTCATGGTTTCTTACCATCTTCACTGTGTGGTCAACTTCATTTTCAAGATTATATATTTTGTCTTCATTCTCTGAGGTTCTTGTCTTCCAAGGTCTAATCAGTTGGTAATGCTGAATTTTTTATTTGGTTTATTGTTTCCTTTATTTCAAGGATTTCTGTTTGTTTGTTTGTTTTTCAGAATCTCTATCTCTTTATTGAAGTAATCCTTTGTTACCTTTATTTGCTTATGTAGCTCTTTATTGAAATAATCTTCTGTTGCCTATGTTTGCTCTCTTATATCATTCTTTAATTTGCAGAACATTTTAATTATGTACATCCTGAACTCCTTCTATGACATTTTTTTTCTGCTGTGCTAGCCATGGATTCTAATAATGTAGCATCTTGGTTTGTTTGGGGGCACTTTCTTCCCCTGTTTTTGTTTTCATATTGTTCATGCATCTTTCCTTCTAGCTCTGCAGATTGAGGTGTTACAGTTTTTTACCCTATAGGTTTATAGTGTTCCTGTGGGGTTCCAATATCTCTCCTTTAAGGGGGAAATCAATATTAACAGATCCCAATACAAACAATATACAGTCTTAAATTAAATAGCTCCTATTAAGAAGTTTACAGTTTTTTCACAATATACAGAAAATGGTGAGTTCACTTATTATCTACAATATAAACAGTAGGTTTGCAAAAGGTTCTACAGTTTCTGATGATATACAAAGAGAAAACCAGGGGTGGGGTGTAGGGTGAGATGTTAAGGAGGTAGGAGTCAAGGACAGAGAATTATTAGATCTTAGGAAGCATGAAAGAGTAATCAAAAAAAGTTGGCTAGTAGAAGAAAGAGATAACGTGATTTTAGGGAGACAAGTAAGTGGGAAGACATTAGAGAGTATAAAAAACAAATATAAAAATTAATAAAAATTAAAAAAATGTAAGAGTAGGAGATGAAATAATATATAACTGTAACACAGTATTCAAACATCCTAGTCCTCAGTAGCTTAATCCATGAATAATACCTGGTTTCACAAATGTTGGTGTTGTGAGGGCATGAGAAGAGGGAGAGAGAAAAGAGGGAAAAAATCTCAAAGGAAGACACAAGAATTGTTCTTATTGGAAATCAGTATCTTTCCTATTTCCCTTCTCATCCAATAAGTATAGTTGTCTGTTGTTTGCTAGTATCTCCACCCTAAGTATAATGAAGGTTATTAGGGTGAGAGGGTTGGTTTATGGGCAGAATTCCTATAAGTGGGGTATGGTACTTGCCAGTCCTTGTTGGGAGACTGCACCCCAATGATATCCTTTGGGCTTTGCTCCTATGATGTGGGTGCCTTATCTTGTCTCCTTATATCTTCTGTAGACCTCACAATTCCTGGTCTCTAATTTATTCTCTAAACTGTATCTCACTTGCCCCCTCCCTTTCTACTTCCCAATCAGGAACCTCTCTCTCTAGAGTCTTGTGGACTGTGCTCTGGAGCCTGCGCATCTGTCGTGGAGAGATATTTTGTGTAGGGCAGGTCAGGACCAGTCTTTGTGAACTAGGGATCGGCCATGTAACTGCAAGCACTGTGCTGGGTTAGTGGCTACAGGGTAGGGGGGGGAGTTGGGGGACTACAGGTACCTTTGTATTGCTTCTAGGCCCCAGCCGGTGTTGCAAGCTGAGAGTTGCCCCAACTAAAAATGGCAAGGAAGGTATCCCAAGATGGAGGAAGCTGTTTTCAGAGATGGAGTGTCAGATAGGGCTGGGCAGTGGCGTTGGGCAGTGTGTTCAGAGAGGCAACTCTGTGGTATGCAGTGTTGTGGCTGGCAGTTGTCTCCAGATCCTGTCCAGTGTCCCCAGGTATAGGTGACTATGGCAGTGTCTCAAGGTGGAGGTGACCAGGGGAGGCCTATGCTGGTAGACTGGGGTCCACACAGGAGCAGAGGCTGGGGATCCTGTGTGGGAGTGGTAGTTGGGGGGTCCTGCGTGGGTGGGCATCCAGGGGCCATGCGTCGGTGCTGATGCTGGGGGTCCTGCCTCAAATGTATTCTTTGTTTTTTGTTTTTTAAAATACTTTTTAGTTATTGATGGACCTTTGTTTTATTATTTATATGTATGTAGTGTGGAAAATTGAACCCAGTGCCTTGCACATGCTAATCAAGACCTCTTCCACTGAGCCACAATCCCAGCCCTCAAATGTATTCTTAATGTCAAAGTGTAGGTTCTCTCTGCTTTGGAATAAATCAACAACAGGAAATGCTGTTAAATACATTAAGATATGATTCCATGAATAAAACTTAGATGCAGCTGGGCACAGTGGCATACATCTATAATCCCTGTGGCTCAGGAGGCTGAGGCAGGAGGATCACAAGTTTAAAGTCAGCCTCATTAAAAGCAAGGCACTAAGCAACTCAGTGAGACTTTGTCTCTAAATAAAATACAAAATAGGGCTGGGGATATGGTACAGTGGTTGAGTGCCCCTGAGTTCAATCCCTGGTACCAAAAACACAAACAACAATAACAACAACAACAACAATAAACACTTAGATTTATATTCAAACATTTTTCTATGTTAGTCAGCTTTCTGTTATTATAACAAAATTCCTGAGATAGGCAACTTAAAAAGAAGAAATGTTTGTTTTGGTTCACAATTTTGGAGGTTTCAGTCCATCACTGGTTGACCCTATCACTTTTGGACCCATGGTAAGGAAGTTTATTGTGGCAGTAATGTATAATATTAGAAGTTGTTTACCTCATGGTAACTGGAAAGTAAAGAAGAGGAAAAGGAGGAGCTGGGATCCCCCATTCCCTTCAGGGGCATGAACCCTATGACCTTACTTCTTTCTAGTAGGGCCTACTTCCTAAAGATTCCACCACCTTCCAATGGCACCATGGGCTAAGAACCAAGTCTTCAACACATACGTCTTTATTCAAACCACACCAAACACTCACATATCACAAAATAGCTCACCTATTACAAGTTGAAGCAATACCTGTTTATTCATGGTTAATCATTGGAAACAACAGACCCCATAAGGAAAGCCTGCCACTTTTTCAAACAAAATATAACAGGAAAAAAAATACATCTTAATCAGACAGAGATAATTAATTTTACAGCTTGTGTGCCAGTTACTAGTTTATTGTTTTTCAACTCCAAAATCATCCTTCACTACATGATATGTGATAAACATCTGAACACCTATAAGCCTTTTCCTTTAAAGTGAGCACATGTTAAGCTTTCTCAGTAGAGGGTGCTGGAGAGACACAAAAGGAGGAAGAGACATGGAAATCTCCTGCACAAGCCCAGGGTCAGCTGTGTGGTTAAGGACATCTAGTGGAGCCTGGCTCAGTCCCCAGCCTAGAACATAGTCCTTCTGCAATTTTGTTGCATCTTAGGCCCAAAATCTTTCCTCTGTCCTCTAGACATAGAAACTAGGAATCCTTACACATACTTCAGAGCATATACAGCCTGTGCTCTGAAGGCCTCCTGCCATGCCAGCACGTGGACTCCTCCTTGTGGGATTCCAGCAACCATCTGTGGTTGAAAGGTTGGAACATCAAAAAGTCCTTCAGACTCCCACCACCATTCAAGGCTGTATGCCCTATAGGTCTGCTATCCTCCCTGGCACCATACTCACTGCACAATCATGTCACCATGTGATCACCTACCTGCTCACCTGCCTGCTCTCCCTGACCTATTGCTTGTCCAGAATCGTCAAGCCAGTTGAGGCCTGGCCAAACAAGTGAACACCTCTGCTATCCTGTGAACTGAACAACACCTTCTGTGACCTTCTGTTTCTAAACCAAACAAATTCCACACTTGTCCTTTCTTGAATATTCTCTCTCAGCTCTAAAGAGCTTCTTTATATCATATAGTTTCTCATTATCATAGTTAAAATGTCTTTATATTGATTTCCCTTGTTTAACTTATTGTGTGGTTTCTGTTTAAGTAGACCTAATCTTCTGCAACTTAAAAAAAACGGGGAAAAGAAAAACATCTAAAATCAATAAATTTTCATTAATTTTTTAAGTAGTATATGCCAGACAATATGTTAGGTACCTTAAATATTTTATATTATTCAATACTTAAAATAGTTCAGTAGGATTAAATATTTTAAGTTCAGGGAGATTGAATAACTTGTCCAATTGTATATAGCTCAGTAAGAGGCATAAACAGAATTCAAACACTTCTCCACCGGAATATAGTTTTAATTTATAAAATGAAATATTTATGAGGCTGAATCTTTATATTCTATGCATGTATCTATCTAAGCAATGTATCTATCTAAACAATGTCCCTCTTGTAGATAAAAATTGTGTTTATAGAATAAATATTTAGAGAATAAAAGTAGCAAGATTTGGTGGTTGATTAGGTGGAATGTTGAGATATTTATAGAATATTGAAAGTGGAACAGATTATGAGCATTCCTTAAAGCTTGGGTGACTTTGAACTCTCACTGAAATTAATGTAGTATTTCTCAGCAAAATTATGACAGAAAAAAGTGGTATTTGGACCAAATCATTCATGCAATGATGGGTGCAGAGCATGGATATATAGTAAGAGTCAGAATTAGAGGCATTTATGAAAGTCTATTGCAGAAATTGAGGTAGGATTTGTTGAGAGTCCAACATATAATGGCCATGGTGGGAATGTAGGGAATCTATAAAACAGAAACATCTCAAGAAGGGCATCCTAGAATTTGATTTTACCCTAGGGAAAAGTGATAAACAAATCTGAATATTGTGAACCTGTCATAGGAGAATCTTAGAAAACCCTTCACAAAGAAATAAGATACCTGGAAGCATCAAGAAACAAAAAGGTACTCCTCATGGGAAACACAAGATTAATAACAATGTGATAAAGTCTTATCAACTCTTCATTCACCAGATACCAAGATAACAGAAGATTGTTATTTCATGGCTCTGTGGGTCCATCTTTTCTTCTGAATAAAACAGAGAAAGGACTGGGAAAACTTTCTTCTCCTTAGCACAGTTGGTCATCAGTAGTCTCCACAGACCTGCCTGCAAAGCTTCAGAAACACTTTGGTCATTTACCCCATTGCCTGGAGCCAGATATCATCCAAAGCTATTCATATTATTGAAGAATTCCATGTAGTAGTTGCATGTTGGCATTATATTTTCTACAGAATTTAGAGAGGTCAAAACCCTTTGATATGCTTCTTGTTGTTCTTCAATGTTTCTTGATTCAGAGAAAAGATATATCTCAAATTTGTTCATTCCCACAAGAATCTGTTGCTTTAGAAAACAGCAGATGGGTTTCCTAATAAATATGTTTGATTTGGGACATAGTGAGCATACTATAATTTGGGAGAAAATAGCCAGTAAGCAAGAGAAAAATATAACTCAAGCCCAGGAGAGAGATTGAGGGAATATACACAGAGAAATAATTATATTACATGGAAGGCCATAGCTAAAAAAGAAATATGTAGTAGTTCTAATTTAAGTTCATTATTTTACAGAGAAACCAAAAGGATGGACCTAGAGGCTGTTGTTTTGTGTTTTACTCTAGTAGTTTTCTAAACTGTGTTGGTCAGTGTTCCCCAGCAAATAGAACTGATAGGATATATATGCACATACATGCACACATATACATGTACATGCATGTTAAATACTTATATATATGCATATGTATATATCAATGGGCCTATATATATATACATATGTATATATATATATACTCACACACATACATATCAACAAATATACATACATATAAAGATTTATAATGAGGAATTGATTCATGTGATTGTAGAGGCTAAAAATGCCCAGGAATGCAATGAGCAAGTTGGAGACCCAGAGTCAATTATGTTACAAAATAAGGGAATAAAAGAGAGAAGAATGTATCTATATTATATATCTATCTGTATGTATCTTTATATACTATACAATCAGAGAGAGCTATGTTCATAACAAAATAAGAGGAAAAACTCATCACCTGGACAATCCTCACTTCAATAAAATCTCATGTGGTTGTATTCATAACTACCATCTTAGATCATCCTTTCAACAATCCCTTTACCTTCAGCAAAGATCTCAGATGGTCAAACTTCTGTACCTGGAAGTTACCCAGCCTTCCATTATTGAATGAAAGGGGCCTTAGTTCTGCCTGGAATAGATTACTACAGTTTCCATTAGCCTTCAGCACAGGGTATGGTAATACTCATAGACACCTTAAGGGATAGCTTATATTCCAGACATAATCTTTGTCATCTCCATTATGAAATAGTCCAAATTATCATTTCAGTCAGTAACAATTGACCAAGTCAACACAGTAACTCTCTTTGCCCATTGGTTCAAGGACATGAGGAGCACAATTAGAGGCTAGACTGTAGTCTTATATACAATTCAAATAGAAGTAACCCTTACATGCCACTCTGCCCTTTGTTTTTATTTTATCTTTGCAAAAAGTCCTGGAGATTTCCTATTACTGTTACACATAAAGATGCTTAGCTTTTCACTGTGGGCTTATGGAAAAATAGATTTAACTAAACTAAACTCTTGTTAAATTCTTATATGTAAATTATTTTATACTTATGCTGGCATAACAGTAGTATTCATTGTACCGAGTTGGTGTATATTAAAGATATAACATAGAAGTTAAATCGTTGAGTCCAAAAAATTGCATTTATTTTTATGAGAAATGTATAATTGCTTTCAGTGATGATTCTACCAATTTACTTTTCCATAAACAATGGAAAGTATGTTTTCCCAAACCATTGCCAACACAGTTTGTAATCAAGCATTCCAGTCTTTGCTACTCTCATAATTTTTAAATGTTATCACATTATAATTTTGACTTGTATTTATCTGATTAAAAGAGAACTTGAACATAAGTACAAATGTTTTTTAAAAGATGTTTGTATTTCCTTTGCCGTGAGCTATATGAATATACCCCTTGCCAATTTTAGGTATAAAAATCTATAGCAATCCTTTAAATTCAGGAAATTAACATTTTTGATGTATAAAATATTTTAAAATCTCTTTAACACAATATTTTTAAAGTTTTTAAGTGGTAATGTTAGAAGCAGATTTTCAGCTTTTTTTTTTAATCCAAGAATAAACCAAGTATAGTTATGGGTACATGAGGAATCTTATGGGAATCTAGAAGGAATCAAGTGACCATATTTCCAGAAAACCTTACTGTTCAGTGGAAAGCCCATTCTCTGTCTCCAGAACAATCTTATCTAGGAAGAAAATTCTATATTTTCAGTTCATACTGAAAACCAATTGGAAGACATCTCTTCTTAAAGTAAGGACTTCAGTATCTGTGTTATAGATAAATTGCTAAGAACACAGGCTCTTTAGCCAGCCTGCTCGAGAAACGTGGTCTAACCTAACCTAGCAAACATGTCAAGAAGATCACCAGCAGTAAGTTGTGTTATCATGTATGTACTGATGAGGTAAACTGAGAATGTACGTTCACCTCTGTGATATACTTTCTCCAAACCCAGGACTCCTGCCTAATAATCAAAGAACATCACAACACTCCTAATGTAGAGATAATCTGTGAAACCTCTGAACACTTCTCCTCAAAAGTTTCAGGGTTGTGGAAAACAAGAAAGAGTAAGAAATTATCATATATCAGAGGAACCTAAAGAAGTGGAAAAATGAAATGCAGTATCTGGATTTATGCTGGAAAAGAAAACGTAGAAAATAGAAAAGTAGAAAATTTGGTGAATTTAGAACAAAACCTACATTTTGCTTAAAAATTGTATATCCTTTGAGACTTTCTATTGATGCATACTGTTCTGTGACGTGCTTTTTTGATCATTGATATTACATAAATACCTTTCTTTGTCTATAAAATCCTCTATAATTTTACCTGAGTAGAACTTCAATTTGTGCATTATGTGCATTGAATCAGAATTTACCCAGCCAATCTTTACCATAGGACAGGTAGTTTGTATTGTCAACAATGTTGTGAATACTATAATAAAAAACCTTGTAATGAAGTACTGTTGCACATTTTTAATTTTTTTCTTATGATAAATCTTTTCTAAGAGTAAGCACATTTGTAAAATTATTGCTAAGTACTGCCAAATTATTATTCAGAACATTTTGATTGTGCCCATTTCTCCAATAAAAAGTTATCATTTGGGTTTATACCTTTATCAAAGCAGTAGGTCCAAAAATGCTTTTAATTTTTATTTCTGTGATTACTAATTAAGATACTTTTGGATGAAGACAATGACTTCTCAAAAATATTTTCTTTGTGAAATGATTAATATAGTCAAATGAATTAATATAACCATTATCTTAGATAATCATTTTTTGTGTGTTTGTTAAGGGCATCTAAAATCTACTCTCTCAGCAAATTTCCAGTATATAATACACAATTATTAACTATAGTTTCATTGTGTGCATTAGATTCAGACTTTTTTCTCAGCTTTTGTTCTCTCTTCTGAACATTTTCCAACCTCTACTTTGAAAGTTATTGCAACTTTAGTGTCAGTATGTATGAAAGATACCTCAAAGAAATCCCTGCTGTATCTCTAAAAATAACAGGAGTTGCATTCCTAAGTTTCCTTAAATAGTGATATAAGATATTCCACAGAAAATTCTGACAAGATGCATCTAACTTAGAAAAGAATATACATCTCCCAATCCAACCTCATTTATCACTGAGTACTTGGAAGCACAGGCAATTATTTTTAAAGATAAATCAAGATTCTTTGTGCAGGAAAAAAATCATTGTTTTACAGATGAAACTGTAAATGTTCTGTGGAAAAGATATATTTGGGCTGTAAGGTGACCTCTAGAAGAATATTGCCCCATTGAACAGCTTCTCATAGTGAAGTAGGTATACTTTGCTTATGAACTGAATGTAGCAATATTTTAAAGCATGTATTTTAGCTAAAACTTTTCTGTTGGAGCCCAGCAACTGGCTCTGAGCCTTGGAAAGCTCAAGAATGCTGAAGAACAAACAAAATTACTCTGAATTTATACCTCAGGGACATTTTCATTCCCACTACTTGCAAAAGGTCAGGTGGTACATGATTAGGCATATAGGTTACTTGGCCCAAATAAAGTGCAAATACTTTATTTGGGGCTTTGTCCTATTATTTTTTAATGCTAAACAATTGTCTACTACATTTTCCTTTTTTAACTTAGATATATTTGAAAAAAGATATATATATTTCAGATATACAATCTGATGTTTGATATACATACACATCACAAAACAATAATCTTAAAGTATATACAACCTCAAATGGTTTGTGTATGTGTGTGTGCATGTGTGTGTGTGTGTGTGTGTGTGTGTGTGTGTTTGTGTGTGTCTGTATGTAATGAGAACAAAAAGACCAACTCCGAGCAAATTTGGGGTATACAATAAAAATTTTGTTAATTAACATCAACTTGCTATAAGCTAAATCTCCCTTTTTGCCATGCATAGCTGAAACCTTTGCACTTTGTGACCAACATCTGCCCTTTCTCTCTCTCCTGACAACCCCTGGAAACAGCTATTTTTTTCGCTGCTTCTGTAAGTTGGATTTTGTGTATTTCATATATAAATGAGATAAGCAGTATTTGTCTTCTGCAACTGGCTCATTTTACTTAACATAATGTTCTCCAGGTTCACCCATACAGTCATAAAAGGCAGAGTTTTCTTATGGCTAAATAATGTTTGTTCTCTCTCTCTCTCTCTCTCTCTCTCTCTCTCTCTCTCTCTGTGTGTGTGTGTGTGTGTGTGTGTGTGTGTGTGTGTATAGATAGATAATTACATTTTTAATCCCTTCATCATGAGTGAAAATTTAAGTTGTTTCCATATTTTGGGTGATTCCGCAATCAACCTGAGAGTACAATCTCTCTTCCATACACTGATTTTATTTCCTTTGAATATGTGCTCAGAATTCAGAATGCTTGGATCATAAGACTGCTCTATTTAGAACTTTTTGAGTAACTACACACTGTTTTCCTTAATGGCTTTACCAATTTATATTTCCACCACCAATATATAATGGATTCCATTTTTTCTACATCTTCAACAACTACTATCTTAAATATTTCTGATAATAGCTGTTCTAACAAAGGAGAGGTATTACCTAATATATATTGTGGTTTTGATTTTCATTTCCATCAGAATTGGTGATTTCTGAATACATTTTCACATATCTGCTGACCGTATGTGGGTTTTGTGTGTGTGTGTGTGTGTGTGTGTGTATTTTTAAATAATATTTTAGGTTATTTGAAAATTTTATAAAACAAGTTTTCTAATTTTTTCTTTGCTATAGAGTTATATGGATTCCTTGTATTATTTTGGATATCAGTCTCTTATTAATTATACAGTCTTCAGATATTTCTTTATTGTGTAGCCTTTCAATTTCATGTAATACCATTTGTATATTTTTGTTAGCTGTGATTTTTGTGTCATCCAATAGTCAGTGCACAGACCAATGACAAGATGTTTCCCTATTTTCTTCTAGTAGTTTTATGGTTTCCATTCTTTTACGTTTAGATCCATTTTAGTTGATTTTTATATAATGTGATATAAGAGTTAAGTTTCATTCTTCTGCATGTGGATAGCAAATTTTTAAATATAATTTGTTGAGGAAATTAACCCTTATCCCATTCTGCATTCATAGCATCCTATATATCAGTTGACCACAGATGTGTGGATATATTTCTGGACTCTGTTCTGTTGGTCCAGGTATCTGTTTTATGCTAATTACATGCTGGTTTGATTGTTGTAACTTTGTACTATATTTTGAAGTCAGAATAATGTTTGCTGCTGGTTGTTTTTGCTCAAGATTACTTTTGTCTATTAGGAGTCTTTCATAACTTTACATGAATTTTTAGGATATTTTCTACTTCTGTTAAGGATGATCCTGAAATTTTCATAGTAATTACATTGGGTATGTAGAATACTTTGGATAATACAGACATTTAAATGATATTAACTCTTTCAATATATAAACAGGGATATTTCTACTTATTTATGTTTGCATTAATTTCATTGGCGTTCTAAAATTTTTCAGTGTACAAATGTTCACAGATCTGGTTAAATTTAATTCTAGAAATTTTATTGTTTTTGATGCTGTTACAAATGGGATTCTTATCTTTATTTATTTTCTAAATAGTTAGTGGTTAATAAAAATATGTTCAATTTTGTGTGACTTTTTTGAAATGATAAGATTAATAAACTTTTAGTTAGACTAAGAGGAGACTTAAATTTTAAAAATCAGAGAGAAAAGAGGAGACTTTACAATGGATGCCTCAGAAACAAAAGGACTATCAAGGACTATTATGAACAACTATATGGTAACAAACTGGATAACCTAAAAGAAACAAATAATTCCTAGAAGCAAGATACTACCCAAATTGAATCAATAAGAAATAGAAAGACTGAACTGACAAATAACAAACAAGGAAAATGGGTCAATAATCAGAAATATCCCAACAAAGAAAGGCTCAGCACCTGATAGCTTCATGGATGAATTCTAAGAAATATTTAAAGGAATTTATACTGCTCATTTTTAAAACTCCTCCAAAAAGCAGAAAAGGGACCACTTCCAAACTCATCTTATGGGGCCAGTGTCACCCTGATAGCAAAACCAGGCAGTCACTCCAAGAAAAGGAAATATAGGCCAATTTCTTGATGAAAAATCCTCAGTAAAATATTAGCAAATGGAATTCTGCAGTAGTTTCAAAGGATCATACATCCATGACCAAATGGGATCGATTCCAGGGTTCAAAGGATGCATCAACATGTTCAAGCCAACCCCTGTGATAGAGCAGGTTAAGAAAATAAAAGAAAAAAGTTACAGGATCATCTCAACATCTGCAAAAAAAAAAAAAGGCATTCAGAAATGCTATTTACCCTCTGCTGTCCTGTAAAAAGCAATCTTATATGGATAGAATGCCACTTAGAAACCTTGCTTCCCATAGCTCTGGCCTCAGATGAGGGTACCACACTTTCTTAAGCAAACATAATAAAAATGAACTATTTTATGCAATAATCAAAGCTGATTTAATTAGGGCTTATATTTATTCTGTGATGAGATGGTGGCCATGTTGTTATATTGTAATAATATAATATTATACTATTATATTATAATAGTATAATATTATATTATTATATTATATCATAAACTTTATTCCTAAGGATATACTACAGCTGCTGCTTAGACTAAAATCCAGAAGAACGGGTGAGTTAATAATAAGTGACAATTCAACTGAATATAAGAAACAGGTAACACAGTTGTGCAAGAAATCTCTAAAATTAATGGAGTTGTGTTGATTTAACAAGCTCCAAGGAATCACTTAAAATGATTAAAATTATCACCTGCTGCATAAACTTTAATTCAGCTAGCAGTTTCTCTGATCATCTCCAGAATTTTCTAGAGTTCTTTGCACAGAGTAAGGTTAGAAGACTATACTATATGTCATGGCTCAAACACTAGCTCAGACACCATCTTTCTGAAGATTAATTCCTCATCTAGGGAAAAAAAGAAAAAGAAAATAAAGATCTGGGCTTGACTTTTCCCAAGTTATTTTGTGCTCCAGAGTTCTATGAAAGTATAAATGTATAAATCACTTTCATTTCCATGTCAGTTTTTTCTTCCAAAAAAATAAATAAGGAAAAAACAGAACTCAGCCCTTGCTCAATTTCAAGGTTTTGAGCTTTTATTAATATAAAATGTATTTTGTCTTCTGCTAGAAAAAGCTAGAATGCTTGCAAAGTATGGATGCTGGTTTCTTCATTAAAGAAAACAAAGCTCACACAATTCCAGCATTGACACAATAAAGGAGATTAACTCTCCATAAAGAATGGAAAAATTTGATCCCAAAGGGCCCCAATTTCTAGTGTACTTGTGATAAATTAAAATGCAGGGTTTTGGTTTTGGTATGTCAAGGTGAGCACTGGGTAGAATTCTCAGAATGCGACCAGTCAGGAAGCCTGTTCAACAATTCAGGCTACCATGGCCAACACATTTGGACAACAGTGGACTGAACTATCCAATGGACAGTTTCTCTTGTTATCATAAAAAATATTTTTGATGAAGCATCATGTAAGTCTATTCGTTTTACCACTGATCTTTCAAAATTAAGACCAAATATATCCAAAATTTTGTGTATTCAAGTCTCAAAGTTTCTTCTTGATTAAAATTATTTTATCAAATACAAATGTACGAATCCTTGCAATGCAATTATTCTTTTGGAAGGATTAAACCTTGAGAAAAAAGGCAACCCAAAAGCCAGTTTTATAATTCTTTCAATCTCTGAGTTGAACAGAGAACTCTAAAGATTACATATGATGTGGCTGTATACAATATTAGGTTAAACCTTTAAAACTGTAATATCTACCCATCTCTGAGCTATGAATTATCTTATGATACTTTTTACCTTCGTAAGGAAAAATATAATAGTCAGTCTTGGAAATACTAAACAGCAAATCTACTCAGTTATGCTAGCCTATGATTGAGAAAGCAAATCTGTAGAATCATTACATATAACATTACATATTTATTTTCTTAATCATCTTTATTTGACCATCAGAGACACACTAAGAAGCTCAAGTGGCAAACAGTTAAAGACACAAAGGTAGCAATAGCTTCTCTTAAGGCTGTCATTTCTGTAGTTTTATACATGTTGTGGCCCAAACTGTGTGCATTTCCAAATATATTTTTTTCTAACTCATCACATTCTTCATGAAAATTCACTTTTTTTTTGTACCATGGATTGAACCCAAAGTACTTATCCACTGAACCACATTCCCAGACCTTTTTTATATTTGATTTAGAGACAGGGTCTCACTAAGTTGCTGAGACTGGCTTTGATCTTGAGATCCTCTTGTTCAGCCTCCAGAGCCGCAGGAATTACAGACATGTGTCACAGCACCCGGCTGAAAATTCACATCTTATTGGATAATTCTTTGCAAACTATATAACCCATTAGATTTAAAATTAACATGCTTTTCATGATAAGTAAAACACTAATCAATAAATATTACCACATTCTTTCTAAAAGCCTTAAAACTGGTTCAAATTAAAACACTCAGCTGTTTGAGCAAACTTTTAAACTTATAATGCAGGAGTTCAGTACCTCCTTCTATATGGTTTCCTCTTACCTCTTAGCTGCCTATTTTCTAACAAAGTTGATTTTCTACATGTGCAATTCTGCACTCTAATAAATTATTTTCTATTATAAGAGCCTTACTTTCTTAGTTAATTCTGATAGTGACCTTAAAAGCACCACATTTTCTATTTGCTTTTCTGACTGTATTTTTGTGTTTTATTGTTCCTAGCCAACAATTACCCCTCTTGCAATTTCTGTATATGTGCATACTTAGCATTTACATATCACAAAGAGAATCATAATAGCATCTTGAGGTAATGAATAGTTTTTTAAACACCAGAACTGTGTTAATAACATAAATACATTAAACAAATGCTGGGTTTGCACTCAATATTTTCTCATACAAATAATAGCAAAGTTTAAACTACTTTAGAGATTCAAACAGAGCCTACATTATAATAAAATTATAAATATAAATATATCTTATACTTTTGGGAGTCAATTAAATATTTTTTTAAAAAAATATCTCTAGAGTTTTGATTAGAGTGGTACAAAATCTTAATATCGTTTTGAATAAATAAGATATTTATACTTAAAATTTTCTCTAAGCAAGCCAACTGAATTTCTTTATTTAATATGTAAAATTTTATAACTTTCTTCACAAACACTTTTTATAAAGTTTCATCTGGATATTGTTATATTTATTGCTATTGGTAAGTGCATTTTTCTGTTTTCTGATTTATCATTATTATTAATAAAACTTTACATTTTTTTTTTTAGTTTATGAACTGTACTAACAGCCGGAGAGTAATCATCCTATTATGCTTTTAAAATTACCTACTTTACAAATAAGGAAACTGAGACTTGAAGAATTGAATATCATGAAACTGAAAGTGGCAGATTTAGCTTCTAGCCATCTTTAATTTTAGCTTAGCAATTTCACAAAAGATAATGTATCAAATGAATAATGCCAGAAGTAATAAAATCCATATATGTAGCCAATAAGTTGAAGAACCTTATATTTGTGCCAAAATTCTTCAGGGAAATACTATTTGCTTTCGGATTGATCAGTTTCCTCTAGCCACATGATATCATGTACATATATTACATTTTATGGTATAAAAAAGATGAAATATGTTAAAGCATTATTCATATAACAAAAAAACTAGGGTTTTTCTCCTGAAATATGGCCATATTTTCAAATGAAAACTCTAGATCTTTAAACTCTATTAATGTGTTGAATTTAGGAGCACTGGACCATTAGGAGAGGCATATTCATTGTCATTGGCTCAGTCCCTGTCCGTTCTGAACTGAATTTCTGCACAGTGGAAATCAATTATGTTCATTTTTGTTGTAGTCAGCAGTTTAGTAAGGACACATACCTTGGCAGAGCAGTTTGAACTATAGAAGATTTAATAATTTTAGTCTCCCAGATCTTATCATTAAGACCTTGAGTTAGAGAAAGCAGATTGGTAAAGAGTTACTGTCCATATGGACTATATGAAAACAAACTAACCCCTAATTCATAAGTTGACCATGGCTGAAAAATGAATAAAATTAAAAAAGAGGCAGAAAATGAAGGAAATTCACATTTATAATTTATTTTTATGACAGTTTTCAAAGAGCCTGATTGCAGATTTCACAACCTTTCCAAATGAATAATTCAGCAGAAGCAAAGCAACATCAGCCTTTCTACTCTGGTTGAATAAACTCTTAGAACATTTTTATCCTTCTTTATTGTTGGCTTTGTTTTGTATAGTACCAAGAATCCATTCTAGTTAAACAATAGATTCTAAGTACCAGGAGTTTCCCATAAATACATTGCTTGTGATCACCAAACTGGGTCCGTGTATTTGCCATTTCTGCCTTTTTGATCTCTCAGTAATGCATCCCATACAGAGAAAAGACTATGAAACAATCACAAGATAAACAATCATTCCACACCTTTCGTAGATTGCCCATGTCTTGAACAGTAATGTGGGTTTCGCAGGCCTGAAACTCAGATGACTTTCCTTTTCTTCCATTACATATAATACAAAGACGCTCATTTTCCTCATTCAGAAGAATAATGTTCTACTCCTTTGGAAACTTTGTTCTGACTTACAGCATGAGCTAGTCTTTTCCTGGATAAAATGACTGTTTTAAATGGCACTTCTTAAAGTTCTCTCATCAGTTCCCTGATGGTGGAAAAACATCACCATTCATATCATACTGTGATAAAAAATGGATTTGTTTAGGATGCAATTTTTTCTAAATCTTTTCTTACCCACAAAAGGTATAAGGAGACATAGCACTTCACAGAATTCCCTTTGCTTATGAGCTTCATGTGTCACGGACCTTTATTGATAGTTCAGGAAAATAATATGTGAATTGCTAGAAAACCTAATAACAGTAATGTAGTTGAAGTAAAAATTTGATATGGGCAGAAAACTACTGAGTAATGGCAGCTATAGAAGAGAAAATGGGTAGTTATTATGTAGAGGTAAATTAATGGGAGAAAGGGATTGTGGTATCTCCTGTTTACGGTAGGTTTGGGAAAAATTAAATTTTGCCACAAAGAAATGACAAATAAGAAATGAAAAGCAAAGCACTATTTTTTTCTATTTGAGTATTCCAAAGTTTTAAAATGTTGGTTTGCAGCTTTTACCAAAATGTGACTTAGTTGAGTCATATATATATATATATAAACTGTCTTTGCATTACCAGTAAATGAAAAAAGAAATGCATGATGAGTATTTTTGTCTAAAGATCATTATTTCAGAAAGAAAAAAAGTGTCAAAATGTTCTTTTAAAATTTTTTTCTATTATCCCTAAGCAAAAAAAAAAGAAGGATAGAATTAAGAATTGAAAACTGAAGAATAAACAGAGCATTTTCCTGGTCATTCGTAAGCTGGCTATTGACCTGTTATCATAAAACTGTAAAGGGCTATTGTTAATCTGCCTTGAAATTTTTGAAACCAAAAGAGTCAGGACCTCACAGCCCATAGAAAGGCTATTAACTATTAACGGACTCATGATAGCTTTCTTCTGCTCAAGACTAAGAGGAAACTAGATTACTTTAGTTATCAAGGTGCTTAGCTGCATCAGATTTATTTAATTATATTCTTGCTCTAAAATGTGTTCCTTATTTAAATAATCTTTAACATTTTGTTTTTCTACCTGGCTGTTCCAACAAAGGCTTATACTTGGGTTGAAAAGAACTTAAGTGGGGAGGAGTATAGAGGCAGTGTGAATAAAGAGGCAAGCAATGAAAGAGGCCAAAAATGTAGATGTGCAAGTTCAGTATCTATGAGCAAATCTAAAGTCAGAGGTGAATGGTTTGGATCAAGTAATGGAGAAAAGCACTGCATGTAAACTTTAACAAAGAAACTAATAAAAATGACTCAAGTCAGATACAGGTCAGACATGCAGGCTTCAGAAACAAAACACATTGTTAAATCTATTAGGGACCATCCATTAATGGACTTAAGCAAAATCAGTTATAACATTGGTTGCTGACTCTGGGCTTCCTCAGTGGGCTAGGTTATTTTGAGGATAATTATAGAATTAGCTGCTGTTTTAAGCCCAACCAAGTCAGAAATAAAAATCATGGTAGTCAGCCATATTCATGACTGCTTCATGTTTGATCTTTTTTTTTTCTACTTGCATTAATCCAGAAAGGTTTTTCTGATGGAAGTTCATAGATTAGGCTATCCTAGGAAAAATATCATAATTCATATCCTCTATGAATCAGAACTCAGAACATTGGACATATGGATGTTGAGAAATGGTTTGGATCCCTAAGAGGTACACAAAGGCACATGATTTCTCTTCAATCCCCAGCTCTACCAAATGGGCCTAGTCCTGCTCTTTCTTTACTAGCTCTCTAGGCACAGAATTTGCCATGAAGGAAACCCAGGCTCTGGAACACTCTGAATAGATAAGCCAACTATCTTTATTTTCTGATGACTCTTTATGCCAAAGGCCTCACTTGTACCTCAGATCAAAGCAGATGTAAACTGATGCCAAGAGAGAGGTATTGCCAGTTCCCTTCCCCAGTCTCTGTTCGCAGATCTATGGTCAATATCTGAGTGAGGTTTTTTTTAAAAAATAATGCAGATGAGTTTAGAAATAGATACACAGAATTTCAGAGAAGACATTAGTCTTGTATCCAGAGAAGACTAGAAGAGGCACTGTGTATACTCACATGTACAAGAGTAGATTTGTCTCCAGAGCATGACAAAATCAGCATGACATGCAGCCTTGACAAGAAAATTAGGAGCTGTGTTTTGGCATCTTCCACAGTGAACTAGACTGCAGAATGGTTCTAACGGTATTCCACTGCTGTTCCTGGAATCAGGATTTTTGTTTCTATGCATCCTTCCTGTTAGAGATGGAATAGATCTAAAAGCTATCAGATGTATGAAACAAAAAGGGGAAGCAAACAACCACTCTCTTTGATTTATTTCAATCTGTCCTTGGACACTTCAAGCATTCAAACTACAAACCATATTGAGGCCTGCTTTCTCTAAGTTAAATCCCTGTTCTTTTAAATACTTGATATTACTAAAGCCCCTTAATCATTTTGTCGGCTTAATCATAATTTGACATCCTTTTTATCAGCACTAACTTCTTCAAAGCCTTCTGGTTGTCTGGTCACAGTTATTGAAAATAGAAAAGCCTGGAGAGGAAGAGGAGTGGTAGGAGCTAAGGGTGGACCTGCTCTGCCCTGGCGCATCTATCCTGCAGGCCTCCTCTTGTTCTTCCTCCTCCAAATTTTTCTCTTCTAACTTTTTTCTATTCTTTCTAACCTTATGAATACATTAGCACTATGATGCTAGCACACTTTGCTGCTAGTTTTCTTCTGGTTTTTCATTTAATTTAATTACAGCTGTAATGCAATTATTGCTCATGCCCCCTCACAGCATTCTGATGTCAATTCAGTGGAATTTATAAAGGACTTTGAGAGGAAATTTATTTTTTGATGACCTTAAAATATTTAAGGAATTTATATCTAATATCTACTAATATGAAGAACTGAATTATCCTTAAAGTAGTTTAGTATATGCATAAAGTGATATAATACAAAGATAATTATTGAAATGTCTGTTTCAATAGCAAAATAAAAAGGCAGCAATATAAATGTTGTTCAATATTGGATTGGTTAAATAATTATGATTCAACCAAAAAGTGGAATTTTATATAGCCATTAAAAAAAATGAAGCAGCGGGCTGGGGATGTGGCTCAAGAGGTAGCGTGCTCGCCTGGCATGCGTGCGGCCTGGGTTCGATCCTCAGCACCACATACAAACAAAGATGCTGTACCCGCCGATAACTAAATAATAAATATTAAAATTCTCTCTCTCTCTACCTCTCTCTACCTCTCTCTCTAAAAAAACAAAATGAAGCAGCATTATATGTATCAATGCAAAGTGAAATTAGCCAATCCCAAAAAAATAAGTGCCAAATGTTTTTTTCTGATATAAGGGGGCTGACTCATAGTAGGCTAGGGAGGGGGAACATGGGAAGATTAGATGATTTCTAGATAGGGAAGAGGGATGGGAGGGAAACGGAGGGGGCAGGGGATTAGCAAGGGTGGTGGAATGTGATGGACATCATTACATGTATGAAGACTCAAATTGAGTGTCAACATACTTTATATATAAACAAAGGTATGAAAATTGTGATATATATTTGTAATAAGAATTATAATGCAAAAAAGAACAAAGTACATGTATAAAGGCATAAATTGGCATGAACATACTCTATATACAAATATATGAAAAACTGTACTCTATATGTGTAATAAGAATTGTAATGCATTCTGTTATGTGTTTAAAAAAATAAAATCAATAAAACTAAAACAAGTTTTATATAAAAAAAACTGTTTTAAGGAAAGCAAATACAAGAAGTATAGCTCATATTTTTCAAAGGACATCCACAGAATGGTACAAACCAAATAAATAACAGTGGTTCCTCCTAGAGAGGGAAAACATATAGTTTGCATTTATTTAAAAATAATTTTTAAAGAATTAGTCCCTTTTGTGGTCTATTAGTTTAACCTAATTATGTAGCTTGAGGAAATGAACAAGCTTTTTAAAAATGAAAGAATAATTTCATTGCAAAGAGCATTTTAAAAATTGAAAGATAGTATTTTGGTGTGCAAAACAAATTGGACTCAAACATATGCCAAATCTACTACCAAATTGAATAACTTTTCTGCTCCTTAGTTTTCTCTTCTATTCAAAAGAAGGGAATCAGAAGTAAAGCAGAAACTTCCTCATGTGAAATACTGAATACCAACTACATGATATAGCATCTGGATCCACAGCAATGCTAAAGGAATTCAATTTTTATCATCTTTTCAAACTTTAGCTCTTTCTCTACATTCAGAATCATTGAATGCATCAGTCTTGATAATGTATATTGCTGAAGTTATGTTATGTGGATAAATATTGTGGTAAAAATTAAATCAGCTAAAAAAATCTTGTGTTGATGGGCTAATTAGGTGCTAAATTCACTTATAAGGCTTCCCAACAAGAGTGGCAAATAAGTTCTGTTATCTATTGAG
The DNA here is from genome assembly GCF_052094955.1 of Ictidomys tridecemlineatus. Taxonomy (NCBI): domain Eukaryota; kingdom Metazoa; phylum Chordata; class Mammalia; order Rodentia; family Sciuridae; genus Ictidomys; species Ictidomys tridecemlineatus. The sequence continues at coordinate 88,758,168 of NC_135488.1, read as the reverse complement.
TCTTTACACAACAGTAACAAAGTAAGCTGTTAACTCATTGAATCAGATTAAGCCTTAAACATTCCATCTTTCAGATTTATAGCAAGAGCATTTAGATAATTTTGTGCCACTTCAAAGAGCTTAGAATGTAATTTAACACACCTGAAAGTCTGATTTGGATAAACTGCTTATTCTGAGCATTCTTAAAGGAAATTAGAGACTCAGGAAGGAATACAGTGGTTTATCTGTGATCATTGTCAAAAAGGTGTTTTATTTTTCTCTTTCTGATTTTGATGATGGCAGTACTACATCCAAAGTCTTTTAAAGCCTAGGGTTTACCTGAGATACTTTTAGTTATCCAACGGACAGCATTTGATGTCCATATGTCTAAAATTTGTGTTGATGCTGTGTGTTTATAAATATAAAACCAGCAGGTCTTCTATCATTAAGGAGCTTATAATTCACTATAGAAGGTATATTATGAATCTAAATAAACATAATGCAGAAAGTGATGAATAAAATGGCAGGAAAAAATCTACCACCCTGAGAATTTTATAGCAGCATTATTCATAAAAGCAAAAATATAGAAATAACTCAGAAGTCCCCTGATAGATGAAAAAACAAAATGTGATATATGCATAAAATATTACATTATTTTTATTAATACTTATTATTTTACATGTGATATTTCTCATCATTGTATTATTTGAAAATGTATGAAATATTATTCAGCCTTAAAAAAAAAGGAACAACATTCTGATATATGCTATAGCACAGTTGAACCTTGAGGACACTATGTTAAGTGAAATAAGCCAGTCACAAAAGGGTACATTCCACTTGTATGAGGTACTGATCACAGTTAGATTCACAGAGACAGAAAGTAGAATGGTGGTTATCAGGGGCTAGGAATGAAAGAAATGAAGAGGTATTGTTCAGTGAGTACAGAATTTCAATGTCAGATTGTTTTAGTCAGCTTTTTTGCTACTGATACTAAAAGACCCAACCAGAAAATTGTAGAGGAGGAAAAGTTTATTTTGAGGCTCACAGTTTCACAAGCCTTCATCTGTAGACAGTAGGTTCCATTCTTTGGAACTCAAGGTAAGGCAAAAATCATGGCAGGAGAGTATGGCAGAGGGAATCTGCTCACATGTTGATCAGGAAGCAGAGAGAGAGAGATCGCAACTTGCCAGATACAAATATATACCCCAAAGCCATGCCTCCAGTGATCCACTTCCTCCAGCCATACCCTACCTGCCTTCGGTTACCACCCAGTTAATTCAATCTGGGAATCAACTCACTGGGTTAACACCCTCATAACATAATCATTTTTCCTAAAAATCTTCTTGCATTGTCTCACACATGAGCTTTTGGGGACAACTCACATCCAAACCACAACACAGATGATTAAAAAGTTTAAGAGATGGACAGTAGTGACAGAGGCACAATAACATAAATGTACTTAATGTAATGTAAATTAAAAGCAGTTAAAATGGCAAGCTTTGTGTTATACATTTTATATACTTTACCACAATAAAAACAGAGAGAAGAACAGAAATGACAAATGTGAATATGAATTTTATGATTTTCAAAATGTTTTCTAGATAAATAAGGATATTTAGGATTATTTTTACCCTTAGACCAGGCATTTTACATTTCACATCCTAAAAAAATGTACAAATTATAATTATATCTGTATGCTTCAGACAAGAACTCTGATTATTAAATTTTAAAAGAATAAAACTGATGTGGAAATAAAATGGTATGCAGTCTTCATAGGTAGATAAAGCATGGAAAAATGATTTCTTGCTGAAAGAAATAAAAATGTTGAGACCTTTTCACATGATAAAGTTATGTTCCAGGAAGGCAACACTGTCCTGACTCTACTCATTCATTAGTTTTCTTTGCTTATTGATATCCTAATAGCAGTAACTATAATTCTTTTTAACAAGCTTTTGTACTTGAAATATTTTTCATGCCATTTCATTCAACTCTATGTGTAAAATTAATCATTGATGCCTTTCAAATATAAATAGTTTAAATAGAACATTTGTTCTCCATGTGACTCATTCATGGAATTGAGATTCCATAAGGGAGCGCTGTCACTGTCTTTTAATAAGTTAGTGAAGGGTATTTTTAGCGGTTTGAAAGCTGGTACTGTTTACAGTGAACTGAATGAAGTTTGGCAAATGGCGGATGAGTTTCTCACTCTGGATGCCCTTGCTGTTTGTACATGAGGCAATGAATCACACTGCTTTAAAAAGCTAACTGTGTTTATGTGTAGGAATAGCATCTAAGATTCTGCTTGTATCCTGACAGTCTTGTGTTGAGGATAATAAAGCCCACTATTATCCTGCCAGCATATCTGATGCTAGAGAGTCCTTTGGTAAAGAAAGAGCCCCTTAAAAATACTAACTGTTCTCAGCAACATTTAGAGACAATGTCAATGAGACAATGTCAATTTTTCTGATTCATTTGTAACTGCCAGAAATATAGAACTACACTCAGTAAAATTGATTCCAGAATTGTCTACAACTATTGAATACTTTCACAATGCTATATGGTACTCTGACAGTATGCACTCATACCGTTGGTGGATAACTCACTGTCCCTAACTATAAGCAGAATATTTTTCTTCATTTAGAATTTTTTAAAAAAACCGTATGTTCAAGGGTATTTTTAAATAACATTGTACATATGTAAATTAAAAATTCCTTTTTCAGTCTTTCTGCTACCATTTCCCTTTTCCACCACCTACTCTAGAATATACAGATTACAATTTTCATTTGAAAAGCAGTTACTATCCACACCTACAAAGTGAAAGAACCAGAACTAGATCATATGTTTGTAAAGCCCTAAGTTAACAGAAACAGTGATGGTCAGCAAAGCTTCCTTGAGTTGGTCTCTTAATTATTAGAACCTCCTCTCTGATTTGCAATCAGGGGCACTAAGTGAGGTTAAAATATTTAAGTACCCAAAGATGTATTTACATACATCTCTGAAAACTAGATTACAAGGTATGTCCCAAAAGAAAAATTAAATAAGATTTTTCCATCAAATGAGATGACCTATGAATCTATACATACTAGTCATTGACAATTAGAAGAATACCCTAATGTACTGAGGATGGAAAAAGAAACCTGAAGATTTTATATATAATTACATGTGTCTAACATGACTCTTAGAAAGAGTCCTAAATAACATTCAACAGCAAAATAATAATTCATAACTCAGGAGAACAATTTTAGGCCATCAGTGTCAGGTTTTACATATTCCATTTATAAATTACCTTAATGACATAGTGCTATGTCACTAAGTGATATCAAGAGGCAGTAATACCCAAAAGGCTAACCTGATATATTTGTTTATTCAATTATCCATATTTCTTTGCTGTTTATTTAACTAACTCTTAAAACCTTCTTGAGACTTCTCTTATTTTGGTATCAAATGGTTTTAGATATTACTCCATAAAATTTAAATGATATTATACATTACTGTTGCTTGTAATCAGAACAAAATCCATCTCGATTATGTAAATAAAAAGTCTTACTACATTTTTCCTTCAAGGAATAATCTCCTTGATTATTCAAAAACATGAAAATTATTTTTCAAAGGAAATAGTGGAATCATAGTTTCAAACTCATTAACTAATCCTGTTATTTTATCTTTTGTTTCCTGGTCTAATTTCCTTACATAGAAGCTAGGCAGCCCAAAGTTTTTCTTCTTGTTTTTTTATATCCAGTATTTTTTTTTTGTAGAAATCAGTGTCTGCAACAAACAGAATCAGTTGGAAAACAAATGTGACCCAGTGAACCAGGATATTGATATTCTCAACCTCTGCCATTGATCTCGAATACTACATAATAAACACTATCATCACATCTGTGCAATACACATAGATTGAACATGACCCCCCAAATGGCTGGATTCTTCTTAGTATATTGTTAGCTGTAATTACCTATATCAAAAGTTAAAACAACCTTTGGTACTAATACTGCATGTAACATTTGAAATTTACTACTGTTTTAGTGACTAATAAAGAGAGTATTCTACAAAGATAAATGGTTAACACATCCTTTAATTCTAAATTGTGTTTCTCTACAAAGGTCAGATCTAATGGAACCACATGGGCCTTAATTTCTTTTTGAGAAAAAAAAAAACACGAATACTAGCCTATGAAGACTGAGAGGCACCAGTTTTACATGTAGTGAAATAAATAATACAGCAAAACCCCACAACAACAGAAGTATACAATTATTACTTCATATAAAATTTAGGTGTTTTTTTTTAAAGAGAAGACAATATTTTCAGAAAAGAAAATTATAAAGTTACCTGCTATCTAAAGATATTTACTAAATTTTCATGTTAAAAGCCATTATTTAATAAAGACAAAGATGAATCCTAACTAAATTTCTAAATACTCTTTCAGACTCTGAGATTGCACATGTCTTTTATTAAACATTGCCTGCTTTTGCAATTCTTAACAGGACACTCAAGAAAGATAAAGAGCCATAGGTTGTATATACTATGTATATCTGTGAACATAAAGTAGTCCATCTCATATAGGCTCATTGACTTTGTGAAAGAAAAAAAAAATATTCTTAACTTTCTCAGTCATGAAGTTGTGATTAGCTCCACTGTTCTGCTGTAAATGTACCAAAATGATACCATTAATGGATTTCAGGAATAATAAGCTTAGGGCTTTTTGTTCTGATTCTCTTCACCTTGAATTCTCATATTTTAATTATACACAAAGAATAAGGTTTTATACAGTGGTAAGATGTAAAATAAAATGCATGAACATAGTGTTTCTAATAGCTAATCAATGGAAAAGCAATACCAAATAACTGACATTTTAAAGTATAGTGAAATTCTAAATACATTTTTTAAATGAGAGAAATAAGACAGACATGTATAAACACACAAAATGATAGGTAATCTAGAAGATTCATAGACTCCCATCTGGCAGCATGAATATCAATGAGGAAGGTCAAGCTACTCTTCCAACTGATGTTTGGGAATCTAGATGACTCCCACTCCATCCCCACCAACCTTCAAGTTACACAGAGAAAGGGAGTCCTCATAGTACTTCCTTTTATCTCAGATAAGTTTATATTTTGTGCTAATTCTTACCTTCGGTTTTACTACTACTATAACTCTTACTCCTTTTTTATACAACAATCTCACTCTTTTTTAAATCCCCGGAATAGACTTATTGAAGACCATGTCAGGATTAGTTATTAGAGAATCTCATGTGGTGTAATAAATTTTAATGGGTTTATTGGTAATTTCACTTTATTCCTTCATTTTCCCCTCTTTATTTCAATATCTAATCTTATTAAATAGTCACTTAAAATGATCAGGAATTTTCTTTCTCTTTAAAATATAAAAAGCAGCAGACCCTGGAGAATTTTTTTTTTTTTTTTTGGGTACTGGGGATTGAACTCAGGGGCACTCAACCACTGAGAACATCGTCAGCCTTATTTTGTATTTTATTTAGAGACAGGGTCTCACTGAGTTGCTTAGTGTCTCACTTTTGCTGAGGCTAGCTTTGAACTCATGATCCTTCTGCCTCAGCATCCCAAGCCACTGGGATTACAGGTGTGAGCCACCATGCCTGGCTCTGGAGAATTCTTAATATGTATTTTATATTAATAGGCATTACCTGCATTTATTGATGTTTCCTCACAATACAGAAAATGTCTAGCTGTCTAAACTTAAGGCTCATGAATTATGTTTATGGCAAAAGTTTTCTGGGAGGCTGTATCTGTTAAAGTTCTCCAGAGAAACAGAGCCATTAGAATATATGTGTATTCTATATAAGATATTTACTTATGCAATTATGGAGGGTAATAAAGCTCATGATCTGTCATTTGAAAACTGCAAAAAGTTCCATGTATTAAAGGCTTGGTCTATTGGGAGGTGGTGTGGGTCTTCAATGGGTTTGTCCTAATGGTAGGCTCTTAAGTCACTGGAGTCTAACTCTGAATAGGAATGTAGGACCCAAGTCTGTCTGTCATTCTTTTTTTCTGGTTCATGAGGTAAGTGGTTTGGTCCACCATGTGTTCCCACCATGACATGCTGCCCTTTCCAGAAGTCCAGTATAAAAGAGGGCATGTGATCCTGGAGTAGAACCTTGAGACCATGCATGAACAAAAATAAACTGTTTATAAGTTAATTTCCTCAGTCATTTTTTCAGTGATGTGAAGTGAACTTTTACAAGCCCTAAAACACAGGTAACAAAAGCAAAAATGGACAAATGGAATTACATCAAACTAAAAGGCTTCTGCCTAGCAAATGAATCAACAGAGTAAAAACACCACCTATAGTATGGTAGAAAATATTTGCAAACCATACATATGAGAAGGGGTTAATATTTCAAATGTATAAGGAACTCATGAAACTCTTAAGAGAAAAATCAAATAACCCATCTAAAAAAATGGGCAAAGGAATTAAGTAGACATTTCTCAAATAAGGACATACAAATAGCCAGAGTTTATGAAATGGTCCTAAAAGTCAATGATCATCCAGGAAATGTCAAAACCACAATGAGATATCATTTCACGCCAGTTAGAATGATTATTATCAAAAAGACAAAAGATAAACATTTGGAAGATGGAGAGAAAGGAGTATGATCTCATGCTGTTCATGGAAATATAAATTAGTATAGCCATTATGGAAAACAGTTTGAAGTTTCCTCAAAAAAGTAAAAATAGAACTACCATATGATCCATCAATCCTTCTACTAGGTATATATTCAAAGGAAACAAAATCAATATGTAGAAGAGACATCTGAACTCCTCTGTTTATTGAAGCATTATTCAAAATAACCAAGAAATAGAAATAACCTAATCATCCATCAATGGATGAACAGATAAAGATTCTAAAGGCTATACACACAATAGAATTCTATTCAGCCATAAAAATGAAGAGAATTCTGTCTTTTGGAACAACATGGATGAACCTGAAGGAAATCATGTTAAGTGAAATAAATCAGGAAAAGAGAAATAAATACTGATCTCAGCTAAATGGGGAGTAGGGGTTGGGGGACAGTCAGGTTATGGTGATGTTGGTCAAAGAGTACAAAATTTCTCTTGAAGAAGTTCAAGAGATACGTTATATAATATGGCAAGCATAGTTATATAACTATATCATATTCTTGAAAACCACTAAGAGAATAGATTTTGTGTGTTCTCACTACACACACACACACACACACACACACACACACACACAAAATAGTGTGAGGTAACACATATCTTCATTAGAATGATTTAGGTATTCAGAATATATGCATATATCAAAACATCATTTGTACATGATAAATACATAAAATTTTTGTCAATTAAAAAAATTAAAGAAGAAAAATGCTATACTAAATATATCTAAAAAGGCTTGTTCTAATATTTCAGAACATTACAAGCTCACTTGTTAAATGGACTACTTATTTCCTCCCTCATTGACCTCACAGGGATATGGAGAAGGTCCAGTCATAATTGCAGCATTTATGAAAGCAATGTAAATTGTAAACAGGTAATAATGTAAGATAACTTATATTATCAGGTCGTTTGAATATATCATTTGAAATAATGGCTTTAAACAATTTGAAATAGAGGTTTAAAGGAATTGGAAAAACACCCATCTCCTATTTAAATGTTCTATATAAAGAATCATGTAATTCTCTTTTTAAAGTTATAATTATACTTCCCTTATTGTAGTTGTTGTATTTCTGAGAAGTTGTTTATAAATCAAATTCTATTTTAAGCACATTATGGGGACTAGCTATTTAAAGTAGCTCCCTGTTGGACCTTTTGAGAAGTAAAGAGTGCTTTAAAATGCAAATAGATAATCCCTAACTAATCATTTTTTTAAGCTGGGGTTTTGTATCTGATGTCTGCTGGAAGTGGGGCTCAGCTGTACAGCTGTCAAAAACATCTGGTAGTTTCCACGTGGAAGCTCACGTCTTCCTTCCCTCTCATTTACAACAGCAATAACACTGCCCTCATGGGAAGGAGGTTACAGCAGTCTCTTACAGTTCCCCAAGTGCTGAGAAGCAAACATAGGTATTTTTTTTCTTGGACTCCAACCATGACTGGGCTCACCCATTTCCTACAACAAAGCCTTAACCCAAGCATAGGTCTCCCCACAAGAAATAACCCTTAATGAATTAAATCTCATATCTTTGATGTTCAGGGTTGATTTATTTGCACCTAAAAATCATACTTCCTTTCCAAATAATCCAAATGTTTCATATGAGAAGTTCTTAGAAGAGTTTCTACATTTCTTGCCTTTAACTAGGTTGATAATATTTCAGACATTAAAAACTTCATTTAAGCTGTTTTCTCAAAACCTCCAGAAAAAAAAGATGTTTCTTCTCAATGAGTTTCCTTTCAAAAGAACATTTTTGAGGTTCAGAATCAAGATTCAAGTCATTTCCATTTCAGTCAAATCTGTTTCAGAATTCAGCTTTGCTAAGGCCCCATCTCTACTTTGCTGATTGGCTGCCAAAGTGCATGTGAGCCAGGACAGGGGTTGTAAGGGCAAAGGAGTGCTGATTAAAGTACTTCAACCATGGATTTCTACAAGCATAACCTTCCACTTACCAAATTAGACCTGCCCATAGAGACTCTTCTGACAGGTGTTAAATATTTCTGCCTGGGAACTTATAAAAAATATGGTGACCCCTTTCATCATTAACCCAAACACATTTTGTGATTAATATAGAAGAACAAATATTAATGCACTGGTAAGGAAAAGAAAGACCTCCTAAACTACAGACCAAGATATGGAGAGCTACAAAGATTGAGCAAGAGCAATGTATTAATGCCAGTGATCAAGAGTATGGATCCTGGAGCCTGCTGACACTTAATAGCTGTGTGACTTTACACAAATGAATTAGGATGTGGTTCAATTAGTTTCCTCATCCATAAATAGGGGTAACAGTAAGTACTTATATAAAAGGGTTAAGATAAAGTTCTTACAACAGTGCCTAAATATTTTGTAATATTTTAAGTAATATGAAATAGAATTGAAAGTCTAGAACTGTTCAGAACTTTAGAAATGAGAAAGTAAGAAGCAAAGAGGTTACAAGAACCAGACTATATGGTCCATCAATGATACATGCATATCAGCCCTGAAAACCTGCCTCCATTTGGTGAATAATCTACTGGATGATGCTGGGATAATCACTGAAATGGTTATTGCCAAATTGGAATGATAATAACTCTAAGCTTCTTTGTGTTAGAGTTATGAAAAATAATGAACATCTTAAAAAAAAACATTTTTTAACTGTTTTCCAAGTGGAAAAGCACTGAACAGAGTTTCAGAGCACATTCTCATTTCCCAAAAGAACATTTCAGTTTTTAATCACACTTTCTGAGACTGCTGTCTATAGAGAAATGTGGATTATAGCCAGAGGGCTTGTCAAAATGGAGGTTTTTTTTAATAACAGAGAAAATGAAATACTGTGAAAATCACATTTGTCTTTAGAAATGTGTTTATACTAGCTTATTAAATAGTGCTCTAAACAGGAAGTGAAAGCTCAAGCACTGAATTACTACTCACCTCCTGCATGACCTTAGGAAAGTTACAGAATCTCTATAGACTTCATGCTCCTCCCAGAGGACACAGAGGGAAATCTACTGCTTTCTGATGCTTAATATGTTGTAATGATTGATCCAAGACAGGAGCACTTCACACTGTATAATACTAGACTCATATCCTTTAGCACCCAAATTGTCCCCATGGATATACGTCAGGATGAAAATGTCAGTTCTTAAAGTTACTGTTAGGAACCTCGTAAGTCCCAACTTAGCTAAAGACCAGAACAAAGGTTTATGAAGGTCTACCTGCTTTTCCATGGTGTCACATCAAGAGAAGGTTCAGATCCCTTTCTGAGACTTTATGAGATTCTTAGAGCCTAAGAGATTTTACCTGTACCAATGAGGAAATCATGACGCAGAAAAAAAATTACATTAGAGATAATAAATAAAGCTTGCTTTATATCTGAGAAGTTCCCTACATTTCACAATTTATCTTAAACCATTAGAGTTAGACATAGCTCTATTGTAGTTTCAATAGACCCCAAGCAAAGACAGAAAGAAAAACAAACATTTGTTATAACAGACATCCATGAACTCTACATGTAAGATTCCACATGCCTTGTTAATAGAGGAAAACTATTTCCCAAAATAGATTTATATGGTATGTTTTAAAATTAAATGTATCCTGTATAGGTCAACCCATCAAAGAATATTCAGGATCACAACTCCCACTTGTACAAATATTGAAGACCAGTCAAATTGAAGGGCTTGTGAGACCAGACAATGGCAAGAGCCACTGCCTACTCAGCTGAAGTCCATATCACCCCCAAGCCCCACCAAGGCTTCAACATATTGTAAGAGACAGAGAAGTTACAAGAACATAAGAAATGAGATTTCATTTGGTTTAAGATAAGAGAGATGTTTGGAAAGGACATGTGTAAACTTGGAGACAAAATTTAACACTGCATAGAGGGGTCTGCTTTCCTTCTGAAGGGGCAGTCATTCAGCACCTTTCTAGGGCTAGTCAAGGAAAGTTTGCAATTTCACTAGCTTTTTAGCCTTCTTCTTCCTTTCTGAAAGTGTCCTAATCCTTTAGTAAAGTCTAATCCTACCCCTCTTTCATAAGTTTTGCAGGCAGTTTAAAGGAAAGGAGAAATACAATGTGGCAAAAAAAAGAAAGGGAATAGCATGCAACCTAGTGCTTCTCAGATCCAGGGAAAAGAAAGAGTCAGCCTGTTTGAGTGGACACAGGTTCTTGTTTCTGGATGACTATCAGCAGCTCCACAAGGCACTTTCTGTTAGTGGCATAAGGACTGGAAACCCAGAACAACATCACAAATAGGCTTGAAGTTTGAGAGGTTACCTACATTTCCAAATTTTTTTGTTTTGTTTTTATTATATGACTTAAGATTTCAGGCTATCAGGGCCTGAATTCATAAGTCATAAAAGGTGGCTTCCTGCAAGAACAGAGAGAGAGATCTTCCAGTTTACATGAGAATTTGCTCAGCTGACTTGCAGACAATCAATGCAGTTTGAGCTAGCAGATAGCCTGGATGTTTTATTCAGAAAGTTTTCATAATAATCCAGGCAAAAGTATGTAAGGACTTTGGATAAAAAGAGTGGGTGGGGGTGTAGAAGGAAGGGGAAGGAATCATGGACCCAGCAGAAAGAAGCCTGACAAGGGAATACTCTAGGCAAAGAGTCCTGCTAATTAAAGTCTGGTCCTTGGACCAGCAGCATTAGCAGAATTTCAGACCCTATCCCAAATTACTAAACATAAACTGCACTGTAGCTAGATCTCCACATGTTTCATATGCAATTTAGATTCAAGACACATCAGTGTAAAGGACAGCCCTGGAAGAGCAAGACTCAAATAGGGATCAGAATCACTGGTGATATTGTGAGTTGGTTGAAGAGTAATTCAGAGGATGAGATACTACAGGGAATAGTCCATATCATAACTGGCAATGATTGCTTAGAAACAGAGGTAGATGATGGCAGAAACACTCCCTCTTCAAGCCCTTTACAAGAATGACTAAAATTGTAAAGATATCAGAACACCAGGCATAGTATCAAGGAACAGAAATACTTAGATGTTAAACCAAGGTTAGCAGAAACCTTGTGCTAGAAACCAAGTCAACATGGTAAAGGTAGATAATGGAGGTGAGCAACATGACTCGGAGATTACATCTGGAACCAGAGCTCATCTCTGGCAGGTGAATATTTCAATCTCCAGGAAGTAGAACTACTGAAAAATATCACCAACCACAAAAAGCTGAGGTTCACAGTGTATTCCAAGTCTTTATTCAGTCTCATAAACTAGGGTGAGTAGTGATTTCATTTATTTGGGACTGAGGAATGAAGATTGCTGACATGGCTTGTGCAAATTTGATAAAAACTAGTTAAACTGAGTTAATTGAAAAAAGAAATATATATTTTATGCAAACTGTGTTTTATAAAAATACTATGAGTTTGAATTTGCAGAACTAATTAAAGTGTTTCTATCCCTAATATTTTGAAACCTTGTTATACAATATTCTACTTGGAATTAATTGGGTTCCAGGCAAAGTATACTTGCCTTCAACAAACTTGGAAGTTTTATGGTATCACCAAAAGAATTCTCAAAGTCCCACCAGATTGCTGGGAGAAATCAAAACACATTAGCATGGAATCTTAAATTCTAGGCCTTGAATTAAGGGCTAATTGTCAGGAATTGACAGGAACCTCAGCCTCTTACAGAACATCCCTGCATATTCCTGCAAGTGCCTAGGAGATGTTTCACAACAGTATTCACAAAGTCTGCTCACCAGGTGCTCCCATCTGCCCACTGGGTTTCGGCTTAGGATCTAACATGCATCTTGGGCATCTGCTATGCCCTTCCAGGCATCAAGGGGACCTCTATGTTCTGCACTGCTCCTTCAGGGGATAATCACCTGTCCAGGGTGCTATCTCCTGGGGTCCATGAGAAAACCTACAGGATACCCAAGTCAGGATGATCTTCTTTTCTTTTATTCTTGACTCAGCCAAAACTAAGATACATTTGAAGCAGAAGTAGAGAGAGAGAAAGATATACAGACTTAGCTCCATGTAAACTTGTGAAACAAAGAATTGCTTTTCTATATTCTTCTCTCTCTTATCATAGATATACATGAACAAGATTTCATTCCTCATAGACTCTCATTCCTAGTCAAATCATTTATGTAAATATATATTGGCAGATGTGTATTTGCATGAATGGGGCTGCCATAATCTTTTGGTTCTCTGAGATAAATTTTCACTTAGACCCAGCAAGGTCGAGTCTCTTATTACTATACAGAAGGCCAAAATTTTGGCATCCATTGTTTAGGAACAAAACAGTGATTTTTCTCTTCCAAACAGGGTATTTAATGAGTGTTTTCTCAAAAGGAGATCAGATATATGCTAGATTTCAGATCATAATACAAGTATTTATTTTTAGTTTACATAAAAGTAAGAAAAAAACTTTTAAAAGGCATTTTAAAACATTTTTATAGTTTATCAAAGATGAATATCCAACTAATGTCACCAACTAAAGACTTTCAATTTTTAAATATTTTAATTGCATTGATTCCTAAAATGGTATATGACTTATCACACATGGATATCTGTCAAAGTTCCCAAGGAAAAAACTACAGACATTCTTCTCATGCATATATTACTGTGTTGTCAGCCGTCAAGAAAAAAATTTTTACCCCACACAATTTAAGTGACAACACAGAGCAGCAGACTTCTGTAATGAATATATGCTAAATATGCTTAACTTTACTCTTCTGTTTTTACCTAAGAGCTGTGTTTGTGATGAAGTAAAGTAATAAATATCTGCAAGTCAAAAGAAAGGTAAATCGATGAGGTGGTTTGGAAATTCAATAGTAAAATTGGAAATTCTGGATTTCCTGCAATGAAGAAGACAGTATTTTCTGACAAAGACGAATTAGGAGCATCGTTTACTGAAAGTCTGATTTTCTTTAACATCAGGTGGTCTCCAGGCTGAGAGATGATTAAATTATTTTAGAATTTAGAGATTGTTTGGTTTGTTTTCCCTTCAGGGTGCCAATGTTTTCGTTGGTCTGAAAGGGAAAAAAAAAGTCTCAAATTCTGCAACAGAGAATGATTTCTTTTGCAGAAAAAACAGATTCTATGTATCACACATCTTTCTGCATACCTGAAGGAGCTGAGGGGTTCAAGGAAGTAGTGAAGATGGGAAAGAAAAGGGCAGTAGAGAGAAGGAAATGTTGAAAACAAATTCTCCAAGCATTTGAAAGAAAACAAGCCTATCTGAAGCATGAAAAAAACATAAACATTTCAATTACAAGAATGTATACTCAAGAATGTTCTTCAGAAGTTTGATGGACAATAATGACTTGGTAGACAGTAGGTACAAAAGTAATAATTGTCCAAAGGATGAATGAAAGTGAAAATTCAATTGATAGGTAGATCATTTGCCCTCTGGAAGCTACACGATAATGGTTCTTTCAAGAATAAGTTAATAGCTGCTCTCTTTCCTTTCTACTCATTAAATAAAAGTAATTTTGAGTTTGATGTCCAAAACTTTGAGTTCAGTTGTATTAAACAATTAGCTTGTCAGTATTTTCATGCTACAAAAAAACTATAAAGTCTTTATGGCCAAGGCATTAAATCTTTCAAAATGCATTGTCCCTCTTCTTCCTCCTGGAGGTCTCATAGATTCAGAACCACATTTATAAATCAGTCAGACATAAAAATCATCACAATTACCATTGGGCTACAAAAGTGTCAGAAAATAGGTCTCATGTAAATATGAAATATACCTTAAAAATAAGTAAAATAAGCCACGTTCTCAGTCTAAGCAATTTGGTTTCATTTTTTATGGAACTCTCAGCTGAAAGGATATTAAATACTTTTGAGTATTAGAGTTTTCTTAGTTCATTGAAATAAGTTAGTTAGACCTGCAGGTAGAAATAAGAGCATCCATTCAAAATCTCACTGTATTCAACTACGTAATGCAAGGATTCCTTATGATTCCAAGTATTTAAAACACTAGAAAGTAGGTTTAAGCAATTTAGAAAGAGAAAACAATCTTTGTTCCTCCTTCTTCCTCATCAGGAAAAGAAATTCTGCATTCACCACTGTGAATCCATTACCATAAATAATAGGCTTATCACCAATTTGTTTACAGATTCAGCAAATAAAAATTTGCAAGCTTGCTGTTTATGCTTGTTGCAAACATGTTCTTCTAAATAAAGTAGACATTTAATAATCAAGCATGTCTTTCACTTCCAGCACAGTATTGAATTTTGTTGATGCAGATGAGAGCTCATCCAGAGAAAACTTTGATTCTTATATAGCTTTTCAGTTACAGAAACAAAGACTCCCATAGGCTCTTTGGACTGAACAACAACAAAAAATATTATTTTGCAAATGACTCATTAGGCTGTGAATTACAACAGAAGTTTAAATTTAATATAAACCAATGGCATTAAGGCCCTCCATAGCCGTCCCACTCCTTTGATTCTTCTCCTCTTTGAAACCAACCAAGACCTACACTGTTCTGCCTATTACATGTATTGCATATCCTTCCCTTAATTTCAGGAGTTATTCATTCCATCCTCCCATAGCTTCTCTTCTAACTAAGATTTCTTATTGGTTTCTGCTGTGGGGGTCTCCTCCCAGATACTAAAAATTCTACTGCCCTCTATAAAGCTCTCTTCGGTCTTTCTAATGATTATGGCTATTTTTATAGTTTGACTATAGATAGTCAAAAAGTGTTTTGACTATCTCTTGACTTGTCTCTTTGATGGATCTATCATCTACTCTGATACTATAGATGTTAAACCCCTCTAGTACTCTGTCTGTCCTTGAATTTAGCATTCTATGTGTGGTGACTACTTAGCAAACAATGTATGGCCTATTGAAAGAATACAAGTTCATAGAGGTGAAACAGAAAACAATGTCATTGTTTCCTCCTCTTCCCAAGTCTAGGGTACTAATTCTTCCTTGTGCCTAAGAGTAAATTTAGGAGAGGTGTCATGACTTTTCTGGTCAGCCTCTGAGAACCTTACTCAGTCAGAGAATCTCCTATGAGTAAAGTGACCTTATAGTTCAACCTTCTGGAAATATGCAGTTCTGTCTGCCTTTTGCCCAAAGTCGTATTGTTCCCAATCACTCTTCACTTCTTTCTCTGCACTAGATATTTGTAATTTCTTTCTAATTCCACTTTAAATCTATACCCTGTTCAGAATGAATTTCTGTGAAGTCTCACAGTTTACAGGGAAAGCAGTGGATCTTTTCTAGGCCATAGTTTCTTTGCTGGCTCTTTTTGAAGGTTCAGCTATATTCCTAGCACTCAGTCTCAGTTTTTGGAATATAGTGGTGCCCAATAAACAGCTGCATTATTGAAGGAATCCATAGCTTCCACAGAACCAGCTACCTTCTTCCTTTTGTCACTGAATCCTGTTTCATATTTATGAGGAGACAATGTTTTCTGCTTACCATGATAATCCATTTTCATTCAGATACTCAGGAAGCCCACATTGTCCAATCTATTGCATTTGCAAAGGGATAGAGACCTGGGGCAAAAGAAATGCATTCACTTCCAGGTGTGACCTCAAACATGCTTCACATGACCCACCACTTTCTTTCCACCTTTGCTACTGTTCACTCTGTTGAAAGCAGAAAGCATTGCTATATGATGCCCCAAATTCACTTTTAGATGAGAATTTCCAAAGAGAGTCACCCAACCTCATGAAATTTAGTGTGAGATGTAAAAATTTATTATGTTAAGTTGCTGAGGTTTTTAGATTGTTCTAACAGCTAGCACTCATTCTGGTGGCTGGTGCTTAATTCAATGGCTAGGATTCCAAATGTAGTGGAAAGCACCCTTTAGGTTAGGAAACTGGTATTTGTATAAAACAATAAAAGCACTATGCGAGTTTCCAGCTAAGGAACTTTAACTTGCAGTAAGCTTCAGGCTTTCAAATCTAGTGAGGTGATATATAAGAAATTACTTCAACTGGACAGGAAGAGGTGTTATGGTCCTGTAGTTTGACATTCTCTGGATCCCTATTTTAGTCAGTCACTGATGTGTAGGATTATGGAGACTATTTATAGTCTTCCTATGCCAATTAACTATTAGCAATCAATTGATGTCATTTCCACAAAGACACAGCCAAAGTAAATATGAGAATATAAGTCATCCTCACATATTCTAGTTTTCTCTCAGTATAGAAGAAAACATGTCCAGGGGCTGAATGAACAAATGAAGGCATAGTTATTAAGGCTTGAGTTACAGAGTGATAATGACAATCCCACTGGAGTTTCCTAAATTTCCTTCTAGTCATTCATATGCAGAAATTTGGATTTTTAATATCTAAGAAAAGGAAGCTAGGAAATATTACTTTTGCCTGACTATGAGGGAGGTTAAATTCAGAAGCAGGATTGCTATTATTTTCTGCCTTCAGTCACTTTAAAATGACTGTAGGATTAGACCAATAGTTTGCAACCGGGACCAGTTTTGCCCCAGGTGTGGCGGGGAAAATTACATACAATCTATCCAGTAAAATGCACAAATGATTCTAAACATCTTATAATCCACTGGACAGCCCCAAGACAAAGAGTAATCCAAGCCAAAATGTCAACAGTTCTAGTTCACTTGAAAAACCCCAACTTAGTCTTACATTTCCTTAGAAGCAGCCCCAAAGGCTTAATATATACATGATTGAAATATCTGCCTTTCTTAGTTCACTGCAGCTTTGATCTTGGAGGAAAGCCATGTAAAAGGAAAACTAAGTCAATTCAATATTAAATTGTCATGAAAAATGGAATCTTAAATTATCTGTAAGACCCACATCACTTAGCAAGGTAGAATGTTGAGCAGTTATTGAAGAATCACATTAATGCTGCCACCTCAAGTTAACTATTTACTTCATGCATGTATGGCTGTATGGTATATTAGGTGCATGGATAATCCTTGCATGAATAAAATACTAAAAATGTACAGTAAGGGAGATTAAAAATTATTCTTTTTAAAATCTCTGTAGCCACAGTGCCTTTATAGTACCTGACTATAATTACTCAACAGATGCTGCCTGAATGAATGAATTCATTGATCTTATGTCCTCTTTCATACCTTATTTTTTATTTATTAAGCACCTTCACTTTATCAGCATTCTTCTAGATGCTGGAGATAGACAAGCTTCCTCTCTCACTGGCCTTTTTATTTTTTTTTCCTTATTTATTTTGATACTGAGGATTGAACCCAGCACTTTACCACTGAACTAAGTCCCCAGTCCTGTGTTTTTTTTTTTTTAATTTTTCATTTAGAGACAAGGTCTTGCTAAGTTTCTGGGGGCCTTGTTAAGTTTGGCTAGCTTCAAAATAGCAATCCTCCTGCCTCAAGCTCATGAGTCACTGGGATTACAAGCAGGCACCACCATACCTGGCTCTCACAGGCCTTTATTCTAATGTGGTTGTTTTCAAATTTAGAGATTATAATGTACAGTAAAAAATAAAAGGTCTATTGTGTTCCAAGGACACCATATATTTAAATGACTGAAATAAATGTCCAAGCAGTACTTTTACTTAAAAATATACTCAAATATTTTCTAATAAACCTATTTCTATTCTCCTTCCATTTTTCAAGTGATGTGTTAAATTCATTTCACATTTCACACTTCATGAATGGAGAAATACTTCTTAAATATGTTTATCAACAAAGACCTCCAAGGTGGGACCGAAATTTGGATAATAACAACAGCTAACATTTATGTGACATTTTTGATGCATTATTCTGATTGTTTTCCATGTAATTATTCATGTCAACCTCAAGACAACTCTATAAAAGCAGTGCTGTACTTATCTCTATTTTGCAGTAGCAGAAACTGAGACCCAGGAAATGTCAATGTCTTACTCTTTTCGGACTTTTAATACAACAACCATAGACTGGGTGATTTACAAACAAAATTTACAAATTTTACAGTTCTAAGAACAAAGAAATCCAAGATTAAGGCACTGGAAGAGTTGGCTTATGAAGGCCCATTTCCTGGTTTATAAATGATGCCTTTTTACTGTGTCCTCACATGGTAAAAGGGATGACCTAACTCTTTGGGGTCTCTTTTATGAGGACACTAATTTCATGACCTAATCAATTTCTAAAGTCCTCACCTCATCACTATGGGGGTTAGGTTTCAACATATTAAATTTTGGAGAATACAAACATTCCAACCATAGCAGTGAAGTTATGGATCTTGTGCCCTAGGTCACAGATATGCTGATAGACAAAATTGGGCTTTGAAGGCAGTCTGTCTCCAGAGTTCACATTCTTAATTATTATTCAATACCTCTGGAGAAGAACCAGCTTCATAAAGCTTTGGAAAAGAACTTGCTTTGCATTAGTGTAAAGGCTTAGGGCAAAAATAAATATACCCTTACCATGCCAGCAGACATGGCTCCTTTTAAAAATTTTAACCTTCAATTCCTAAATAACCCTCCAATCTTGCTGCAGATGTGACAAGCAACCCATCACTGTTATCCTGTGATTTCCATTACCTTGGAGCCAACATAAATTACCCTTTCATTTTTTAGGTTTAACCTAGGCAAACTCTTCTATAATGAAACTTCAGGTCTCTGGTAGTCTTAGCTCAGATAAATTATTGACTCTGGTAATGGAATTCAATCCTCTTTTTCTTCAAGGTCACTTCAAGAATTCACCTTTCCCAAAAAATAGTAACAGCAGAGCTTCTAACTCCTCTGCCAGGCCCCAAAGCTCCATGACAAAGAAGAATATATGTACGGATGGTGCTGTCTTTATCCTGTGCTACAAATGCCAAGATGACAGGACTGAGTCTGGCCCCAACATTTTCTAAAAGATCTTAAATTATCTCTCTGTAATGCAGGCCAAAGAATCAATAGAAGGGGTTTGCCTTGATTGGTATGGCAGTGCAAGCTGCAATCATTGAATAATAATAATAATAACAACAACAACAACAACAAGGAAGAGGAGGAGGAGGAGGAGAAGGATCAAAATTTTAAAAAAAAGGAAAGGAAGAATAGATATAGAGATCTCTAATGGTCATGCCAAAGATGACCAGAGAACGACTATCCATCTTACCCAATATATTGAAGGTTGCTAGCCAGGGGTGATTTTAATAGTCCACAGTGTTCTACAATGAATTCTATGAACTTAAAGAGAAAACATATCAAATTTTCAAGGTACTTTCTCCAGGATATTTTATCAGTTAGGCTTTTGTTTCAGACAAAAGGAGTATCTCTAGGTATTCTAAAAATAAAGAGGTTTAATATAGAGAATTAATTGTTCATATTCTCCATGGTACACTTCTAAAACCCTCCAGAAGGGGCCACCAGGGGAAGAACTACCTCTGCAACAGTCAGAAAACTGCAGTTATGAAGCCTCTGTGCCACCTGCAGGTGCATCTCCACACCTGGGTATGACGACTTTGGGTGTCGAGGAGCTAACTCTAATGCATGCTACTCATGCTACAACCATGCCAACACATCACTCCCTCTCCCTCCATGGACTGTGGCTGTGAATTCACAATGTCTTGTGTCCATCTCATTGGGAACATGAGACACAATGGCATCTGAGAAATATTTTTAGCTTTCCAACATGTGCATTATAACAATGAATACTAGCAAGAGTTGGAATAGATCTTGGGCCATTAGATAATATTTGTTATTCAAGAAAGATGTTTTTTTTGTAATTGACTGACCTTTTGTTTTTTAACAGGTTGATCAATAAATACAATAACCATTTGTTTCATTAACAAATTTGTCTAGGAAATAGTCCCTCCTCAAATTAGACAAAGGTATATTCCATGAAGTACATGTTTCATAAAGACAATTATGTATAAGAACATTATAGTAGATTGAATACTATATTCTTATTGACTTCTATCCATTGTGAAGATGACATTTTAATATATATTCAAGTTTTACAGGTCCTACTTGATTTATATTTAAATTTCTCTGGGGCTGGGGATGTGGCTCAAGCGGTAGCATGCTCGCCTGGCATGCATGCGGCCCGGGTTCGATCCTCAGCACCACATACAAACAAAGATGTTGTGTCCGCCAAAAAATAAAAAATAAATATTAAAATTTTCTCTCTCTCTCTCTTTCTCTCTCTCTCTCTCTAAAAAAAAATTGTGTTCCTTCCTTTCTCTCTTCTCTACTTTCTTCCTTTAATAAAAAATTAAAAAATAAAAAATAAATAAATTTCTCTGGATACCATCTTCAAGAAATTAGTGATTTGTTAGTAAAAACCTTAAGGGAGTAGGTTGGGCAGTGGGAGGAAAATGCACAGAAAACAGTAAATAGTATAGTATATACATTCAATAAACCTTGCACCTAGTTTTAGCCTAATATATCCTGGAATTCATTGCAGGTCAACATGTAGGAATCTTCATTTTCTTTTCAGAGCTGTCCAATACTCCATTTTGAGATAAGAGCAGTCTATTATATTTAAATTCAGGTAGTTTGTTATCTAATCTGAAAGTATTTTTCTTTTAGTTGTTCATTTAACCCAATCACATTTAATGATATTATATTTACATGTATCTCTATCTTGTATTATTTGTTTCTGCTAATATGATTCTAGGTATTCTGTTTTCTTGGTTCTCTAAAACTTTAGAAAACTTAATTTTGTTTTAATAATGACCTTTATGTCAGTATCTTCTATAATGCTCCTAGACCCCTGCTCTTACTTATCCTTCTATTCTAGCTTTAGTTTTTCCTATTTCCTGCTTATACTTCCCACTTTCCCTGTCATTTAGTCTCACCTTTTTAAAAAGTTGCTTTATTTCCATTTTATCATAATATATTCACATACTATTATTTTCTCCTTGCTGCCCCCCTGGTTTTAAAACAACAATTAAATATATTAAATGCTCAACATCATTTCGTAGTACTGAGTTCTCACTAGTTGTCTGGGGGTTTAATGAAGCATTTCCTCCAGTAGGTTCCATTAGAGGGTAAGTTCAGCATATTTGAGTTCTTCAATATTTAAAATCAATTTTTACAGCTTTGATGCGTCATGAACAACTTCAATGTTTATAAAACCCTTAGATTTTCTCTTCTTGAGCTTTGTGACCATGCTCTTCCATGATTGCCTTGTTTTGCACTGTGCTGCGTTCAAAAATCGAACTTCCTTTATTTTGTAAATTACTTGATCGGTTTACCTAACTCAAGTACAACTTTTAGCTTTGTTTTGCTAAAATACATCTCAGAGGTTATCACTTATGGTCAATTTTCTAAGTACACAGTACTACCTTTCAATGTGTAGAGGCAAGTGTACTTGTAATGTGCCATAATTTTTATTGCATTATGGTTTCATATATTAGTTGTGTTCCATTATTTTCTTTTTACTTCTTTGGGAACTACAATTGCATGTACATTGGTTTGCTTGGATTGTCTTCTACATATAATGTTTTTTTCATACATTTACCTTTTTCATTTGGCTTTCCTGTGCTTAACTGTTTTCATCTCCCTCCTTCATAATTTCAGTCCATATAATTCTTCTGTTTTGAGTAAGTTGTGATTTTGTCTTCATTTCCGAAATGATTTTTAAAACATTTTTCTTCAACTTTCCCCAAAAGTTTGTTTAATAACTTATCTGACATCTCCTTTCTCTTTTCTTTTTGTTCTTTTTTTGTTGTTGTGCATTTCCATTCTGTTTCTGAATTTGTTTCAAAGTTGCTTTTTCATGTGTAAAAATGATTTTTGATACTTGATGAATATTGATATGTATTTTAGTTGTCCTCTGCTGCTTTTGTTATTTTTCTGGTTGTGTGGGAGGTGAAAGGTGTTTTCCACCATGTGAAAAACTGATTTCCACATAACTTCCTTCTTGAATTACCTTTGTGTGAGTGTTACTTCACATTTTCTGTTCATTTTTAAATGTTTTGGATTTCCCTGAATCAGAAATAACAGGTGTGTCTCCATGGAAAGACATTGACGTTTAGGTTTTGGGTTCAGACTCAGTCTCTTCTATGGTACAATAAATTTGAGTGTCTTTAATTGATATGTCTTTGGGGGATGATTGGGTATTTATTTTTATTCAGTAATACTTTTATTTAAGGCTCTTAATTTTATATCTTACTTGCTTCTTTATTTTTCTTCATCAATCAGCTTTCTTAGAAAACCTCTGTCCTTTTAAATTGCTTCCTGGTACCCCAGAATTAGTGCTTTCACAGGTTGCTCACCTTTGGTCCCATGAACTTTCAGTCTCTTTAAATTGATTCCACAGGAGCCATTACTCTGCTCTGCCAGGACTGGGATTGATTTCTAGTATTTCCACAGAGTGAGAAATTTCCCTGACTCTCAGAGTGAGAACTTTTGGACAGGGGCTATTTAATCTGCGTTCTGCCCCTGTTAATACCCTTCTTCCCTCTTCTGCTCTGTACAATCTTAGACCTGTCCTGGATTGGTATCCAGAGGTGATTTTTCTGGTTTTATTTATTTATTTAAATATTTTAGGGAGGCAATACTGGGGATTGAGCCCAGGGGCGCTTTACCTCTGAGCTACCTTTTCAGCCCTTTTTAATTTTTTGAGACAGGGTCTCACTAAGTTGTTTAGGGCCTACCTAAACAATTGCCAAGTCTGGCCTTGAATTTAAGATACTCCTGTCTCAGCCTCCCTAGTGGCTGGGATTACAGGAGTGTGCCACTGTACCCAGCACTTTCCTAGTTTTAGATGTTTCCTTTCTTATTTCCAAGTAAATATGAGCTTATATTCTTCTCTCTTATTTATGTTGTATATGTGCATTTGAGGTGCATTTTTCTCTGCTTGCTTTAATATTTTTAGAAGACACAGAGAAATTCAGATTTGGCAGTCACTATAATCCTAATAGAAATCTATAATTATAACTTAAAAATTTTTACAGCAATTTAAATGATATCATTCTCTAAATATATTTTCCTCATATACAAAATTGCTGTATTTTGAAAATAAATTGGTATTCAGGAAACTTGTAATACTTTTATTTTAATAATCTATATATTTATACATTTGAGGGTGGGAGGATTTTTATGTATAAAATGGTGACATTTGTGAATCTTGACAATTTTATAACTTCCTTTCCAATTCTTATATCTTTTGTCTCTTCTTTCAATAACATACTAAAGAGAAGTTTTGATAAATGGCATCTTTTTCTTATTTCGAGTAACAAAGAGAAAACTTTCAAGGTGTGACTAATAAGTAGGATGTTTGTCCTTCCCGCTTTTATCTAGTGTATTCTTAATGTAACAGGATGGTGTGTGACTCTTGGTGAAATATAACCTATTTCTCCAGAGTTCACCATTAAAGTTCACAGCTAGGATGAAAGATTCCAAGAATTGCCAGCTGTTGGGGCTATCCACCTCCTGCTGAATTCACTAAGCAAAACTGCAACTCTTGAAATTGAGCAATCTCAAAGCATAGATATAAATATAAAAATGACTTTATTTTCACCCCAAGAGTCATCAACTATTATGGTTTGGATGTGAA
Source organism: Ictidomys tridecemlineatus (assembly GCF_052094955.1). Taxonomy (NCBI): domain Eukaryota; kingdom Metazoa; phylum Chordata; class Mammalia; order Rodentia; family Sciuridae; genus Ictidomys; species Ictidomys tridecemlineatus. Next base: position 88,734,159 of record NC_135488.1, on the reverse strand, counting down.
GTGTCCCCCAAAAGATCATGTGTGAGACAATGCAAGTAGGTTCAAAGGAGGAATGATTTGGTTGTGAGAGTCTTAACCCAAACTGTGAGTAATTCCCTAATAGGGATTAACTGAGCAGTAACTAAAGTAGTAGGATGTGGCTGGAGGAAGTGGGAATTGGGGCATGACCTTGGTGTATATATTTGTATCTGGTGAGTGGAGTCCCTCTCTGCTTCCTGATCACCAAGTGAACTGCTACCCTTCACCACACTCTTCCTCCATGATGTTCTGCCTTACCTTGAGCCCCAAGGAATGGAGCCAGCCTTCTATGGACTAAGACCTCTGAAACCATGAGCCCTCTAATAAACCTTTCTTTCTCTACAGTTTTTGTGGTCAGATCTTTTGATCACAGCAACAAAGCTGACTAAAACATCAACTATGCTGTATTATGTTTTCTTTTCCTCTGGGCAGTGAGGTCATTTCATTATGGCAATCAAATCTGATTCTTTTATGCTTTTAACATACATTAGTTAAAGCAGTTTAGTTTTTAAAACTCAATTCTAGTAATTTAAAATATCTAATTTCACAATTACAGAAAATTCATTTAGCACCTAATAGGTGAGAATGCTTTTACACAAGCACTATCGCTCTGGCCCCTAACCCTTTCTTTTTGGGTTACCTTTGAAACTAATAAAGAAGGATGAGAACAGATATTTTGCTATGCAATTACAGACTTACTTCTCTCATGCTTTAAGTACACTCAAGCAGTGTTGTGCTGGTACATGAACACTGGCTCATTCAATAGCAGTTCCTAGCAAACTTGCAACCCTGGTCTCAGATAGACTCTAAGTCTCATCCTAAGCCTCAATTAGAGTGGAAACTTGAGGGGCAGTACCAGTTCTTCGCAGCACTCTTTGCCAATTCACTGTTAGCATGCAAGTCAGCAAGCTTAGCTGCTTCGCAGAAATCCTGCAGGAAACCAGTCATTTTTTTCTCTAGCCGACATTCCTAAACTTTTCTGTTTGCCCTTCTCCTGTCCTTGACAGAAAACAAGGACAACTTGACCACCTTGAGTGCTTATTTATCTTCCCCAGAAAGAAGAACCAATTAGATAGGCTCTCTTTGTGAAGAATGCACCCTCTGCAAAAGACACAACAAATCCCTTCTAGCCTTTCTCTTACCTGAATTGAGAGAAGTGTGCCCAGGTGGAAAGGAGCCGCCTCTGATGAAAAGGGACTTCATAAGTCAGCCCTGCAGAGAAGCAGCTGGCCCAACAGCTTGTGGGTTCTCTAACTTATAATGTGAAAAAGATGAAGACTTGTGTTTTCAGCTATAAGCTTTCATTCTCAATTTCTGAAAAACAAAGAACCCTACTTGGCACCTCATAGCATCTTGCTTTACCATTACAACATAATTTTTCACCTTTAACTTTTAAAATTTAGCTCTGTCCTGGTTGACTTCAAATCATTAACACATGAAACTTACAGATGTTACTGAACTCTTTCTTTCATGTGAACTTGACCATCTGGTGAAATTTAGTGGTGCAGAAAAACTTTGCAAACAGACACACAATTGGGGTGAAAAACAAAAAACCAAGTTACTACAAAGGCACTTTTATGAATAATGGTATCATTACCAGTTCTTATGACTGGTTGAAGCAGCTTATGGAAGCAATCACTAGTTATTTCGGGGCCACAATCTACAATTTGGAGAAAAGTGAGAGTTGTTGGGCCATACATTTAAAGCAATCCATGATATTCACTCATTACACTGTGACTTCACCCTGACTCATTAACACTTCATTAATGCAACCCAAGACACTGACAACAAAAGTCATGAGGGGACATACACTCTGAGGACAGGAACCAAGTCTTTTTCTTCTTTCTTTCCTTCTCTCCTCCCTACTTTCCTTGCTCCCTTTTCTTTACTTTATCCCTCCTTCCTTTCTTTCTCTCCTTCCAGTATGCCCAGATATGACACAGATCTAGCTCATTATAAGCACTCAATAAATGTTTGTCAATTAAATAAAATGTGCTATTTTATTTCTAGACATGAATATATTTTATGTCTAGACACAGTTGACTCCCTGAACTTTGAACTATCCTCAACCTTCTAACTACACCGGCAACTATACTCTTCAGCAGCACCTTTCTAAACTTTGTGCACACCAATCTGTTTGTTTGTTTACTTATTTGTTAATTTACTAGTTTGTCACAAAAATCTCTCCTCTGTTCTTTTAGCATATTGGAAAGGAAATAAATCTGCTCTACAATGTCATTATATTTCTCCCTTTCTTTCTTTTTAAATCTTTCCTCTCTGCCAAAGAATTAGACTCTAAAGTCCTCCCAAGCCCCAGCAGGCCTCCAAATCTGCTACTTTCCCAAATGTAATTTTCTTTTACAATCATGAAGTTCCTATTACACCTCTGTCTAGGGCTTATTGTAATCTCCTCTAACTCCATGAGTTACTTACTAACACTATTGTTGACACTCCAGCTCTCAATCTACATTGTTATTTTGTGGTTTTAAAACACTTTGGATTTTGAAGGGAGTAGTGTCAAAAGTTCAATTGAATCAAGAAGATTGAAAACCTTCTGTAGAAAAAATATTAGAATTATTATTATAGTAATATTATTTTCTGTATTTAAATTGATGGATTAAAATATATGTATTTATTATGTATATCATAGTCTCTTAACAAATAGATACATTGTGGAAGAACTAACTCTAACCCATTGATATAGGCATCACCTCATATAGTTATCATTATTGTAGATTTTATATCCACTCACTTTGTATTTTTCAATAACAGAATCTATTAATTATAGTCACCATGTTACACAACAGATGTCCAGAAATTATTCCTGAAACTATTTCTTCTATATTTCTGAAACCTTGTGTACTTTGACCAAGTTCCCCTCAAAACCCCTCCCAAGCATCTTCATCCTTGGCCACCATCATTTTATTCACCACTTCCATAAGATCAACCTTCCTAGTCCCACATATAAGATCAAGTGGTATTTGCCTTCCTGTCCTAGCTTATCTAGCTTATTTCACTTAACATAATGTTCATCAGGTTCTTTCACATTGTCACAAATGACATAATCTCTTTCTTTATGATGGATGAATATATTCTATTGTGTATTTAGGCCACATTTTCTTTATCCATTGATTTGTTGATGGATACAAGATAATTCCAGATCCTAGCTATTGTGTATGATGCTGAAATAAACATGAGAATATGTATATTTTTCCACCTACTTATTTCATCATTTCCTTTGGATACATACCTTGCAGGAAGATTGTTGGATATATATTTAATTTTCTTAAGAACCTCCAAACTATTTTCAATATGGGCTATACTAATTTACATTTTCTCCAGCTAGAGTACAATGGCTCCCTTTTCTTCACATGCTCCCCAACATGTGTTACCTTTCATATTTTTATAATAATCGTTCTAACAATTTTGAGGAGATATTTCATCGTGGCTTTAATTTGCATTTCTCTGATGATTTGTGATGTTAAACACTTTTTCATATACCCATTATTCAATTACATTTTCCTTTGAGAAATGGCGTTCATCAATTTTTGTTGTCTTGCTATTGAATTATTGTAGTTCCTTACATATTTTGGATATTTACCTCTTATAAGATGTATGGTAGGCAGAGTGGATTCCACCATTAGGTATATTTATAAAGCACCAATTTAAAAGAAACAATAAATAAACAGAAGGAAAACCAATAGAGAAGAGGAAGAGAAATTAGGGTTGGGAGGAAAGGAGGGGAAAAAACAGCACAGGAGACTGAAATGGAGCAAATTAAATTCCACACATGTATTATTACATCAAAATGAACCACATTATTATGTATTTTTAAGTGTATAGTTGGCAGATATTTTCACCCTTTCTGGAGATGTCTCTTTGCTCTGTTAATTGTCCTTCTTTTTTTTTTTCCCCCTTTGGTATCAGAGATTAAAGATTGAACTCAAGGGCTTTCAACCACTGAGCCTCATCCCCAGCCCTATTTTGAAGTTTATTTAGAGATAGGTCTCAATGAGTTGCTTAGTGCCTCACTTTTGCTGAACTCACAATCCTCCTGCCTCAGCCTCCCAAGCCACTGGTATTACAGGCATGGGCCAAGGCACCGGCCATCATATTTTTTTAAACCCAACATGGAGAATGACTCTCTGATACTTGAGGACTGATAAGAAACCAAGACCCAATTCTCTAAGAATTAGAAAAGAAGTGACTAGTAGTGTCAGTAACAAATACATCCAGTTCCATGGGAAAGGCAAAGGAAGAAAGGGAACTAACTGGGACTGAAACCCAGAGATAAAAGCAGTTTTGTGAAAAAAAAAAAAATAAGAAGTGATAATAAAGAGAAGATTCTTGGCAAACTGGGATGTGGAATAAGATTCAATAAGAAAGTGTGGCACATAAAAGAGATGACTATAGGGGAATGAAGCTCTGGGAATGAAGCTCCAGAATTGAAGCACAACCTCCCAAATCTCAGTCGAGTCATGCTCTGATGAGTTCTGTCTGCTGGGTGATTTGCTCCACATGGCAGACATTATCACAAGAACCCAGTATCTATTCCCCTCCTCTATCTAGAGACCTTAGATTGCCATTCTGTCCTTATTTGATGCTACTATGGTCTTAGAAAACAGCTTTGGTGCGATGGCATAATAGCTGTGTTTTGTGGTCAGGGAAGTAATTGATCCCCTAAGCATTTGTCAAGCATGAATAATTAGCTGAGTGTATCTTATCTTGGCCCATCAAAAAGAAAATCAAATCTGAAAAAAAAATTATCAGACTTTATAAATCCTAAAGCAATTTTTTTTTTTAATGTTAAAACTAGTGCTTAGAAAAGGAAAAAAAAATGTTCTTTGGTATTGATGTTTGCATGTTAATCCTTTACTTTTGTCATGGAAATGAAGGGTAAAAACTACAAATAAGTATTGCTCTCATTATATATATAATATATATATTGCTTCCATTGATGGGTAGTTGTAATTATGTTTGCTAATTTGGGAACAAAAATAAAAAGTAAATGTCTAAAACTCCATAAACGTAACATTTTGTTTTCAAAGTTATAAAATCATCTAGTAAAGACATCTGTAATAAAATAAGTTCCATCACTTTGAAGGAGTAAAAACAAATTCTGTCACATGAGCAGATGTTTAAGGCTGCACTCCAAATTATTAAGAAACATTTATTTCTATACCTAAATGGCCATGTTACTCAGAACTCTTTACCTCTTTTTTCATTTCATCATCTTAAGTTGAGGTTTATAATTTAGCTCTAGTTTAGCAATTCATTTTACTTTTGGACTCCAACCAAGAAGAAACTAACTGTAAAAATGCCTGTTACTTAAAACTGTTGAAATTTACTTGAGGATATGTATTTCTTTCTTCATACTAATATGATTTTTGTATTTAACCTTTTAAAGATATCATGGATAAATAGAAAGTGTTTTTTGCTGACTTTTTATTTGTTTTAGTTTTTTGTGTTTATTTTTCTGCAGTCCTAGGTATTGAACCTAGGGGAACTCTACCACTCAGCTACACTCCAAGCCCCTTTTATTTTATTTTAAGGCAGGATTTCACTAAGTCACTCAGACCAGCCTTGAACTTTCAATCTTCCTGATTCAGCCTCTCAAATAGTTAGGATTACAGGCATGTGCCACCATGCCCAGCAAATAGAAAGCATTTACTGAGTACCTGTTAATAAATCAAAAGCATAGCATATGGTCCTACTTCTCAGAGAAGATTCATCTTGTTGGAAAAGCCAGACAAGTACATGTGATAAGTCAGTGATATTGTTGAAAAATAAACTAATGATGGAAAAATATTCACAAAAGAAAAAATTAAAGGTTTTCAGTATTATTGGAAGTATTTGTGTGTACAAAAAATGTAAACTGGACTTCAAGAGTTGGATAGATCTTGATTGGGGATACATGTTGATAGATATATCTGATTACATTAGGTGTTTTACCAAAAAGGTTAAAAATTAAGTTACCTTGATAAAATAAGGGACAGCTTATGTCATAACTGATCAAGTCTAAGAGCCTTAAAAACTGGGATATTAGGTTTGACTGTTTTCTTCTCACTATTTAATAATCTTCAGTCATTTACTTCTGAGGCTCTATGAAGCCAGCCATCTGCACTACCTCATTCTCTACTGGTCCAAAGAGAGCCATCAGAAAGAAAAATTATCCATAAAGCCCTTGAAGAAAATAAGTTTACAAGCTAGTATGGTCTAATGCAGAGTGATTATGTCACTTTAAAAATTTCAGAATTCTCAACTGATTATCTAATTCCTGAAGCATTACCTTCATTATCTGTGCAAATCTTGCCTTAAATTTTCTCTTTGTTGTTTAGTCATTCCAAACTAGTCTGCCTCATTGGTTCAATTCTGAAAGACAATACCTGCACAACTGCAGCTAAGTGGAAAGTTGAAGTGTGTCTGAGGCGAGCTGGGCAGGAATGGGAACAAAGCAAGTAAGACATTGACCCTCTCCAAAGGAGATATCTCTTAATGCCATGCAGAGGATATTTCTATTCTGTACACAATCCTATTAAAAGAACTGGTACTAGAGTTCCAAATATCCTCACAAGAAGGAAGAGATAAAGAAAAACATAATCTGTCTTAGTTTCTAACCACTATAAAGGTGGCCTAGCCAAGAAGAGAACCCTCTAGTGTCCCTTTCAAAATTGGTAACAACCTTTCCAAGAATGTCAAATTAAGGCAATTTTCAATTGTTTTTGTTTTTATTGTGTTTGCTTTTTGGCAATCCTTGAGACAAACTTGAACAACTCCAAAGGGTAAAAAGAGTTTAGAATTAAAGACTATGAAAAGGAGAAACCTTCTTATTTATCTAAAAGAAATAAAATCAGCATACTATAGTGATACATGCAAACCAATGTTTATAGCAGCACAACTCACAACAGCCAAGATATAGAACCAGCCTGGGTATCCCTCAATAGACAACTGGATAAAGAAAATGTGGTATGTATACACAATGGAGCTTTACTCAGCCATAAAGAAGAATGAAATTATGTCATTTGCTGGCAAATGCATGGAACTAGAGAACATTATGCTAAGTGAAATAAGCCAGACTTAGAAAGTCAAGGGTACAATATTTTCTCTTATATGAGGAAGCTAGAGATAAATAAAGAATTTTTAAACATGGGGATGGATCTCATGAAAACAGAAGAAAGAACTGTAGAGTAAGAAAGTAGAATAAGGGAGAGGGAGGAGTTCTAGAGAAGTGAAGGAAGAGCTGAATGAAATTAACCAAACTACAGGTGTGCATATATGAACATATCACAATAAATTTCACCTTTATACATGCATAAACTTAATGTACCAATTAAAAATAAATCTATGAAAAAATAAACTTCTGTAAAAATACACACTATCTTTCCTTCTGTCTTGGGGTAGGAGTAGGAGGGGGCTGACCCTCTCAGCTGCAAATCAGCCTTGTCCGCAATCACCTCCTCAGAGTAGAATCCCATCATATTCCCCTTCTGCCTCCTCTCTACCGACCCTTTCCAACCAATATACAGATAGGAGCAAGCAATACCAAGCTTTCATTTGTTATTATACTTGTTTACTGAAATGGGATATATAAAAAGAAAATTTCAAAAATCATTCAAGAGGAATTTTCAGAATGAATGCACCTGTGTAAAGACCATCCAGATCAACAACTAGAATGCTATCATCACCCTGGAAACCTCCCCCCGCACCCCCCCCCCCCGCATCCCCAGCATCAGGTATTTCCTCCTCCAAAGGTAACCATTATCTTGGATCTAAGAAAACATTGGCTACTTTTGCCCATTTTAAAATGTACTCTCAGTTGAGTTAATCCTATGTTCCTCCTGTGTCTGGCTTCTTGTCCTAATATTATGTTTGTGAAATACAAACTTGTTTTTGCCCCTTTTTGCCCATTCATTATCACTGCTGTATAAATAAACCACTGCATAACCACTCTATGATTTATAGATACTTGACTTATTTTTAGAATGGGCTAATATTAAATGAGGATAAACAAATAGTATAACATGAACATTCTTAGATGAATATATGTACATATTTCTGATGAACACATACTTAAAAAGGTATATTTTCAGAAAGTATGCACTGATTAAACTTCAGTAGTGTGCAAAACAGTTTTCCAAAGTAAATATGCCAATTTATGCTCCTGGAAATAATACACAAGGCTCTCCTGTGTGCCAGACACCACACTAAATGCTGGAAGCAAGGTTTAATCAAAGCACATCCATTGTCCCTGATGTCACAGAGCTCAGCATCTAGGGTTAAACACAAACATTTAAATGGCCATCTTAAGGTATAATCACAATATGATATCAGAGATCTAAAGAAATAAAGGTAGCCAATCCTTGTTGGTTATTCAGAATAAGCCAAAAGCTTACCAGAGTCCTCTCTGTGAGTCCCATGATCCTCCTGGGTGCCCTCATAATACCTGTACACACTCAGGTCTCAAAACTCTTCACACTTACTTGCTTTTCTAGCTCAGTCTGTGAGCTCCCTGAAGGCAAGGAATGCATCCTTGTCTTTCTATCACCACAACCTAATACAATGCCTGGCTCATAATAAACATTCAAGAGACACTCAAAGAGTTCCTCTCCTGGGTTTGTTGTTGTTGTTGGTGGTGGTGGTTTTGTGTTGTTTAAGAAAACTGCTCTGATGGTGCTATGAACTGAATATGTGTGTGCCCATCACGGTCATGTGTTAAAATCCCAATAACCCAGTGTGATAGAATCTGAAGATGGAATCCTTGGGATTTACTTAGGTCAGGAGGATAGAGCCCTCATAAGAGATTTTATTTCTTCTCTCCCTCTACTTTATACCACATGAAGACATAGCAAGAAGGAGGCCATATGAAAACCGAAAGAAGGCCCTTGCCAGAAAATGACCATGTTATCACTCTGATCTCAGACTTTTCAGACTCTAGAACTTGAGAAACAAATTTTGTTGTTTGCCTCATGCAGTCCGTGGTTAGACTTTTAGTACCTTGAGCTAAGACTGATAGAAATTACATAGTAAACATGGAAGCTATACAGCAGAGATAGGTTATGTCAATCAAAGTAATTATTTCATCAACATTTTTGAAAATTATTTCTTGACTCTTTTTCCCTCTTTCCTAGCAGATGGTGTCCATTTCCAGAGAAGCAGTTATTAAATAAGATATTTCAATCATAAAATACACTCAAAAAGAATGATAAGGATGTGCCTTCTCTAGTTTGCATTAAATGCCTCATTTAGTACCCTACACCAAGAGGCACCCATATATTTATTAATTAGCAGCTATCACCATCTTCAGGCAAATACACAATCATAAAATTCATGGTAATCACACTCTGACACTATTACTGATAATAGACGTGAATAACAGAAAAAAAAAGTGTCTGGAACTCTCTATGGGTTTAGGAAAATTTCAGTGCATGTGGTTTATGGAAACCTTTGTTCTCAGGACTTTCAGGAGCTGATTTGGGGCTATAATGGCAGTGCAATGAATTTTTCTCTTCTATTTAGACAGAATTTTCATTAGAATATCCCCTTATTTTGTGCAATTACTTCATCCTTTATGGATTCAATATTTTTTTATTATGGACCAGGGATCCTTTTCCCTGCAGATACAATTCAGAACAAAATAAAGTCAAGACATGCTTTTATAGTGTTTATACACTAAAGGGAAATAAAGTTATTAAATAAATAATCACACAAATGAAAATTTGAAAAAAAAAATTATGATTGGTTTGGGGGGGAAATGCAAATTTTTGTAACAAGCACCTGAATTAAAATGGGATGTAATTGAAAAGATTCTTTAAATAAGAGATGTTGGAGATAGGATCTGGAAAAAAAAAAAAGGAAGTTGATTACTGAAAGGGGGAAAAAAAACTCAAAGAAAGCAGAAAACACTCCAAGCAGAAGAATGCTATGTACGGGAGCCTCAAGACTGGAAGGAGATTCAAATAACTGAAAAATAAAATCAAAATCAAAAATTAAACCTTAATTTACATTAAGTACATTTTATTTTTTAAAGATGGGAGGCAAAGAGGTTTAGTAGAGGAGATTGTTTTAGTCAGCTTTTTTGTCACTGTGACCAAAAGACATATCAAGAATGATATAGAGGAGGAAAAGTTTATTTTGGCTCATGTTTTCAGAGGTTCAGTCCATGGTCACTGACTCCATAGCTCTGGGTCCCAGGCAAAGCAGAACATCATGGCAGAAGGGCATGGTGGAAGCAAGCAGTCCAGGACATGCAAAAAAGCAGAGAGAGAAAACTCCTCTGCTCACCAGGGACAAAATATCAACCCAAAGGCACAACCCCAGGGACCAACATGCTCCAGCCACGACCTTCATTTTTATAGTTGCTGCCCAGTTAATCCATATCAGTGGATTAAATCACTGATTAGGTTACACCTCTGAAAATTCTTGCATTGTCTCATATGTGAGCTGTTTGGGAACACTCATATCTCAACCATAGCAGACACACTGAATTAGAAATTTATAAAGCTGAGTTTGACTCCTCATTCTTCCTCTCATTTTGTCGTACATCTCTGGTAGAGCACAACCTTTATGGGCCTGGCCTTTCAAATAAGTAAAGTAGAATCAAATTTCTTCACCCACCAAAATCTCAGAGCATACTGCAATTCAAAAGTTAGTGGGAAGCTATTCTGGATGAATGTCAAGTATAATTATTCACCATGTTTTATCTTCACTGATGTTCAATTAAAAGCAGTTTTTCACAGTCGTGAAATCCATTTTGGAAAATAAGAGGCCCAGAATAGACAAAGCAATACTTAGAAAAGTGAAGCAGGAGGCATCACAACACCAGACCTTAAACTACACTACAGAGCTAGAGTAACAAAAACAGCATGGAATCGGCACAAAAAACAGATATGAAGGCCAGTATAGAATAGAAGACACAGATAAACACACAGAAATACAGTTATCTCATACTAGATAAAGGTGCCATGAACATACATTAGAGAAAAGATAGTCTCTTCAACAAATGGTGCTGGGAAAACTGGAAATCCATATGTAGCACAATGAAGTTAAACCACTACCTCCCAACCTACACAAAACTCAACTCAAAGTGGATCAAGGACCTAGGCATTAGACCAGAGACCCTAGGCCTACTAGAAGAAAATGTACACCCAAATCTCCATGATGATGGCTCAGGAAGGGAATTCCTCATAACACTCCTAAAGCACAAAAAGTAAAATTCACATCAATAGATGGGATGGATTCAAACTAAAAAGATTCTTCACAGCAAAGAAAATAATCAAGAGCATAAACAGAGAGCCTGCGGAACAGGAGAAAATCTTTGCCACCTGCACTTCAGAAAGAGAATTAATCTCTAGGATATATAAAGAACTCAAAAAACTTAACACCAAAAAAAAAAAAAGCAAATAATGCAATCAAAAAATGAGCAAAGGAACTGAACAGGCACTTCACAGAAGAAGAAATATGAACAGTCAAAGACTATATGAAGAAATGTTCAACATCTCTAGCAATTAGAGAAATGCAAATTAAAATTACATCAAGATTCCATCCCACTCTAGTCAGAATGGCAATTATCAAGAATACGAGTAACAATAAAATGTTTGTGAGAATGTGGGAGAAAAGGTACACCCGTAAATTGCTGGTGAGACTGCAAATTAGTGCAACCACTCTGGAAAGCAGGATGGAGATTCCTCAGAAAACTTGGGAAGGAACCACCATTTGACCCAGTTATCCCACTCCTTGGTTTATACCCAAAGGACTTAAAATCAACATATTACAGTGATGCAGCCACCTCAATGTTAACAGAAACTCAATTCATAATAGTTTAACTATTGTACCAACTTAAGTGCCCTTCAACAGATGAATGGCTAAAGAAAATGTGATATATATAAGCAATGGAATATTACTCAGTCATAAAGAATGAAATTATAGTATTTGCCAGTAAATGAATAGAACTAGAGACTCATGGTAAGTGAAATAAGTCAATCCCCCCAAAACAAAGGCCAAATGTTCTCTCTGATATGCAGGTACTAATATACAATAAATTGGGTGGAGGTAAGAATAGAAGTACAATGGATCAGACAAAGAACAACAAAGGGAAGGGAGGGGAAATAGGAATTGGAAAGACAGTAGAATAAATTGTACATAACTTTCCTATGTTCATATGTGAATACACTACCAGTGAAACTCCACATCATGTACAACCATAGAATGGGAAGTTATACTCTGTGTATGTATAGTATGATAAAATGTACTCTATTGTCATGTATATCTAAAAATAACAAAAAAATTGGCAAAAATGAATACAGGGGATCTAGTGCCCCTAGAAAGATCTGTAAATTCCTAAGCAATATCCAGTGGATCTCATAAATGCAGACTGAAAAATATTTATAAAACTATACAAGTTGTACTTCTCAGAGTTGACTGTGAATTCTTTGATAATGACAATTCTGTCATTTTAATTCATTGATATTGTAATGAAATCTTTAAATTGTAATTTCCAAAGCTAGCATTCATTCAGCAAGCATTTTCATTTAATTTTTTAAACATACCTGTAATACATATTGTTATTATCTTGATTTTAAGGAGAAGGAATCTGAGGCACTGAAAGGCTGAGTATTGCAATCAAATCAAGAACTACAAAATGTTAGGGTTGAAATACAAATCCTGATTTATTTGGCTGTGAAGCCTAGTCATTTTGAATATACTATGATAAATCTTATTTAAACACCCTCTTCACTACTGGCAAGAATGTTGGAGAATCTAGAAACGCAAAGTTACAGAATATTCAATTCTGCAAGAGACTGCAGATTCCTGTTCAAGCTAAATGACTTTAAAATCCACACAGCCAATTGGTGGCAAGGTCAAAAACTCCTGTTTTTCTACCAAGGCCATGTAATTACTAAAATTGGCCCAGGTTATTAAAAAATTAAAAGACTATAGAATTTGTCAAAAAAGCAGCTTTTCAGAATTTTAGCTTAACTTTCTTATTACCTTAATTATAGTAGCATATAAAAATTCTTAAAGTTGCTGAGAGCCATAGCCAAGTAGGAATGATGCATGGCATTTTGGGTTGAAAGGTGACCAGCAAGCCATTGAGATGATAATGATTATGTTAAGATGTGCGTTCAATTGGAGATTAGACCCCTGCTGTCTGCCTCGCCTGCTACTTTGGAGCTCTCTTTGGGAAAGTTTGGTAGGAGGGAATTCCGGAGGAGGGATTTTTCTGGCTGTTGGTTCCTGGAGGAGCCACGTGGCGTTTGGGATAGTTCCCGTGGAGTGTGTGGAGTGTGCTGGTGGAGTTCAGAAATAAAGTTTGTTCCTGCTTCAGTGGCTCGTGATTTGTGCCCAGCCAGACTGCAGCATAAAGCAATCTCAAATATCAAAAGGGTATTTTTACTGACAGCCAGTGTTCTTCCTAGTATTGATTTTATGTTGTGTACTGATAATCATTCTGCATGAGTAATCAACAATAAAACATGAGCATGAGTCATGAAAAATCAACCTCTGTGTATTCATTAGTTAACAAAATTGTAATTGACAGAGACAAAAGGTTGAATTGTGGATAAACATTGAATTATTATTTGTAAGCTTTCCCATAGTTTTCAGAAACTGGGAAAATCCATTAATTTTAGTGAAAAAGTAAAGACTGATAGAAGGCTTGAAAGGAAAAAATGGTGAGTTTGATTTAAGACAAGTGTAATTGAGGATCTATAGAGACCTTAGTAGAGGGTTTTGTTTTGTTTTGTTTTTGTATATAGCTAACGATGTAGCATGGAGTTGCTTAAGAGGAATGAACTATATATATATTTTGAGAGTTATCAGTTCATAGGTACAAGTTAAAACTCTGGGAGTCAAGATTTCATCCATTCACACATTTCTAATGAAGTATCCACTGCGTTCTAGTGTCTCCTGGTACACTTTGACTTACATTTTATCCAAATGGGAAAATAAAGGACTGAATATGCTTTCTTCTCAGCATATTCTCAGGATCCTTCTCTAGGATAGACCATATCTTAGGACACAAAACAATGCTTAGCAAATACAAAAAATAGAGATGATACTTTGCATTCTATCAGCTCATAATGGAATGAAATTATAATCAATGATAAAATAAAAAATAAAAGCTACTATACCCTCTGGAGACTAAATAATATGCTACTAAATGAATAATGGATAGTAGAAGAAATCAAAGACAAAATAAAAAAAATACTAAAAGGTAAATGAGAATTGTGCCACAACTTATCTTCTCTGTGACACTATGAAGGCATATCTAAGAGGAAAGTTCATTTCCACTGAAAGCATTCTTTAAAAGAATAGAAAGTCACCAAATAATAACCTAAAATTACATCTCAAAGTTCTATAAAAGAAGAAAAAAATCAGCACCAAAAGCAAAAGACAGAAAATAATTAAAGTCACATTTGAAATCACAGAAATTGAAACCACCCAAAAAATTCAAAAAGTAGATGAAACAAAATGTTTGTTCTTCAAAAAAAAAAATAAAATCAATAAGCTCTAGCCAAGCTAACAAATAAAAAGAGAAAAACTCAAATCACTAAAATTCATGATGAAAAAGGAAATATCACCACAGACACTATTGAAATACAGATGATAATCAGAAACTACTTTAAAAATCTATACTCCAATGAAATAGAAAATCATGAAGACATCAACACATTTCTAGAGACATATGAGCTATCCAAATTGAAACAGGAGGACATAGATAATTTTAAAAGATCAATTTCAAGCAATGAAATTAAGATGCCATAAAAAGCCTACCAAAAAATAAAAGCCCAAGACCAGATGGATTCTCAGCCCAGTAATACCAGACCTTCAAAGAAGAACTTACTCCAATACTACTCAGTGATGCAGCCACATAAATGTTTATAGCAGCCTAATTCACAATAAGTAAGCTATGGAATCAACTTAGGTGCCCTTCAATAAATGAATGGATAAAGAAAATGTGGTATACATACACAAAGGGAATATAACTCAGCCAAAAAGAAGAATGAAATTATGGCATTTGCCAGTAAATGAATAAAGCTGGAGACTATCATAATAAATGAAATAAGCCAATCCCCCTTCCCCCCCAAAAAAAGGCAGAATTTTCTCTGTGGATATTAACACACAACAAGGGAGCATAGAGAGGGGAAGAATAGAATTTCAGTGAATTAGACAAAGTTCATCGAAATGAAGGGAAGGAGAGGTAATGCGAGTAGGAAAGACAGTAGAATGAATTGGACATAACTTTATTTTACTCATATGTGAATACAAGACTAGGTAACTTCACATGTATAACAAAAAAAGTGGGATCCTAATTGGAATGGGTTGTACTCCATGTATTATGTCAAAATATACTCTATGATCATGTATATATCTAAAAACAACAAATATTTAAAAAGTGCATGAGTAAATAAGGTTAAAAGTGAGTCAAAGAAATACATTTAAAAATAGATAAAATATCTGTGAAGGGATTGGAGAATGGCTACTTTGGGTACCACTTCTTCTTTGGTGTGAGCAGATGTCCTATTGGTGGGAACAGATATTCTATAGCATACAGACTGTGCGGTGGTATAGCAAAAGCCATGTAAGATGGACAATTCACTGTTACTCTGCTAACTTAGAGGACACATGCCCCATACATATTTTGAGATAAAGAAATCAAGAAAAAAGTGGTCTCACAGGCTAATATGGGTCAAATGAACTTAAAAAAAAATCAGGTTTGAAAATTCATACCCTAAATATGCTTATTCTAAATTTTCTGAATATACAACAAAATTGTAAACTCTCTGATACTGCTTCTCATCCTAAATAGCCTTTTCTGAATGTATTTTTTCTTGTTTAAACACCAGTGTGTATACTGTATGTGTTTAATGTATGTGTTAATTTCACTAACATTTCCTGAATCCAGTTAATGTTGAGATATTGCTCCCAATACTGAGATGACTGCTAAAATCACAAAAGGAAAGATCTCTGCATGCATGGAACTTGTATTCCACATGACACTTTTCTTAGTGACTAAAGTGTGCTTAGTTATGTATCTCAAGAGTATTTATCTCAAACTTCACCAGAACTGTTTAAAAGCAAAATAAAAATTTTAAGAATATACTGAACATGATCAAGTAAGAAATTTTTAAAAACACTTTGTTCTTTAAGATCTCTCAGGAAAAAAAAGCAATATTTATTAATTTTATT
This sequence comes from Ictidomys tridecemlineatus, assembly GCF_052094955.1. Classification (NCBI taxonomy): domain Eukaryota; kingdom Metazoa; phylum Chordata; class Mammalia; order Rodentia; family Sciuridae; genus Ictidomys; species Ictidomys tridecemlineatus. The sequence continues at coordinate 88,717,953 of NC_135488.1, read as the reverse complement.
TGGGAAAGGAGGTGAAATCTTTTGAAATTTTCTGGGGATGAATAAGTTTTAATCAAATAGCATTTTCAGTGTTGACAATACTATCCCAAGAAATGATATTCCAATGTATTTCTCTTAATTATATCTCTTTAACAGAACTTGAATTATTGCCGTGTATAGTTAATTATATGATTTATTCTTCTACTTAGTTATCTACTCAAGCTGATCAAAAGAACTTTGGTAGAATTTACCCTTAAAAACAAGTTGTAGGGCTAGGGCTATAGCTTAGTCACAGAGTGTTTGCCTAGCACGTGTGAGGCACTGGGTTTGATCCTCAGCACCACAAAAAAATAAATAAATAAAAAATAAAACAAAGGCATTCTGTTCATCTATAACTACACAAAAATAATAATAATAAAAATTTTTAAAAATAGATTCCCTAATGGAATAAAACTATAATTGTGATTTTTTTTCTTTTCATTTTCATTGTTCTATTTTTTCCTCCATGAACAACATATTAGATTAAAACTCATATATTATCTTATTTGGTTCTAAAATCAAAGACAAAACTTTTAGGACTCCTTGGAAACTTATATCATTTAAAGTTTTTTGATTGCCTAATTTATTTTGCACAGTTTGAAAAGACATTGTCCTAGACCAGAAATTCTCAAGCAGGACATTTTTAACACTTTGGACTTAATGATTGTGTGTGTGTGTGTGTGTGTGTGTGTGTGTGTGTGTGTGTGTGTGTATGGCCAGATGTCCTATACATTATGGAATATTTCATTATGTCCCTATCCTCCCTTCCTTAGCTGCTACTATCGACTTCCCTCAGCCCAATATGACAGCCAAAACTGTTTCCAGATGTCCTCTGGGAAGGAAGCAAAATTACCTCTAAGTGAGAACCATTGTCTTAGATGAAAAAGTTCTCATTTGATAGTAGTAATATGTTTATAAAACCCTCTAGTAACAGAATACCTTCAATTTTAAGGTCATACATAAAGTTTTACTTCAATTTTAAAGTAGATTATATGTTAAAGTTTATTTAGCATTCTGCTTATTTAAATTGTGCTTTATATTAATTATAAATCATAACATTACAGAAAAAGTTTGGAAAAGCTATTTAATTATAATTTATGAGAACTAATGTTCTGTAAGATACTACATTATGAAAATAGAACACTAACACAAATTTAAATGTAGGCTTTTATTTTTTTCAGTCTCTGAGTAAAGAAAGATATGGTAGTCAGAGAAGTCCAAATATGAGCAGCATGATCAGAGAATTAATATTAGGTGCATTCATTTGCTAACTAGTTGATTAAATTTTAATGTGTTTTATTGTGAGTAGGAAGTAATATTATGTGACTATTAATAAAAGCCATTCATGTTTCTTCTTGCTTAAGAACTCTGCTCTTTTTAAATGTAGAAAACATAATGTGTAGCCATAGAAACTTGCCATTTCCATTACTAGAACTTTCTCATAAAGAGAAAAACTAATTAAACTTTTATTTTCTGGAAAGTTTTTAGAGACTAGAAAGGAAGCCTGATTATTTTTTTCCAAGAAAGAATAGATTTAAATTAGTGGGAAACATGGGGGAAGGATGAAGCAGGCATATCAGTTTGAAAATCATATATATTTGTGTAAATATTTGCATGAATCATGCTTACCTACAGAGGCACAATCCTTTGTTCAGTATTCTAATACTGGGTTTGCCATTTTACAGCTAATGATGATTAAAATTGAATGTTAGGGACTATAGTAGAGCAGTCATCAAGAAAAATTAGTCAAAATCTAGACTCTATTTTCAATGGGCACAAAATCTAAAGCTGGAGCTAAAAAATGTAATCAATGGTACACAAGGCTCCTCTTATCAGCATCTTCTTCAATGCCCAAAAGCCCCCATGAAATTCCAGATTAATTTTAATATTTAAGTTCCTTTATGTGTCTGATTCCCTCACTGTGAATTTAGTTCAACAATAACAATGATAAAATATCCAGAGGTAAAAAGTTTATGTACTAATTCATGTACTATTTATTAATAGTCACATAATATTACTTCCCACTCACAATAAAACACATTAAAATCTATCAGAATAAAAAAGATACTCCAAACCAATTGCAAAATTACTTCAATCTGGCTAAAACCATCAAGTTCAAAAAGGAGCAAGTAAACATTTTGATAAAGTAAACTGGTGAGACTCCAGGCCTGGGGGTTCTGTGAGCTCTGTGTGTAGGGAAAGATTATTTCATAATGCTGCAGAGTCAACTATGACAACATTTATTTAGCACTGAAACTCGAAAGTATTTCAGTAGACTTAGCAGTATGAGAGCAGTAATGGGAGGAACACAAATTAAAACTCTCACCTTGTTTACTTGCACATTTTTTGACAGGCTAGACAAAGTAGAGAATATGAACTACTTGTCCCCCAATATTTTGGACCTGATTTTTTTTTCCTAAAGTAAGTTCTCATCTTTTATTTCATTGCATTAGCATGGTACCAAGAAATGTGTCCATTTCTATTTCACCATGTACATTAAACAATATGTCATTTGTTTTAGAATTATGGAGTGATCCATGTCCCCTTAATTATTAAAACTGATTACTTTGGGCTATTTAATCTATATCTATAATGTGAAAACCCTAAAATATTTTTATTATAAATTAATTATTTTCATTTTTATTATTGCATTATAGTTATCATAATAGTGGGATTCATTCTGACATATTCAGATATGCATATAATTTGGTCCATTTCAATCATCAGTGTTTCCCCTTTTCTTCCCCTCCTCCCTTCCCCTGACCCCCTTCCTCTACTGTTCTTCTTATTAATTAATTTATTGCTTTTTTAAATTGGTGCATTTCAGATATACATTAAATTGGAATTCAGGGTTGGGGATATGGCTCAGAGGCAGAGTGCTTGCCTACTTGCCTAATGTGCTCAAGGGCCTGGTTTGATCCCCAGCACCGAAAAAGAAAAAAGAAAGAGTAGACTCCATTGTGATATATTTATAAATTCATACAGCATGGTTTCATCAGTTTAATTCTGTAGTTCCTACCCTTCCCCATGCCCCTGACCCCCATTGATCCCCTTCCTGCACTCTACTGTTCTCACTTCTATTTTCATACAATCTCCTGCTTCTAAAAAATTCCTTATTTCTCTCTAGTTTTCACATATAAAACATTTGATTCTTGAGTTTATGAGTCTAGCTTATTTCACTCAGCATCATGTTCTCCACCCCAAGCATTTACTAGAAAATGACATAATTTTAAGTAATACTCCACATTTTCTTCTGTCAATGGGTACTTGGGTTGGATTCATAATTTGGCTGTTGTGCGTTGTACTTCTATAAACATTAGTATGCAGGTATCACTATAGTTTGCTGATCTTAATTTTTCTGGATGAATTCCAAGGAGTTGGATAGCTAGTCTTATGGTGGTTCCATTCCTAGTCTTTTGAGGAACCTCATATTACTTTGCACAGTGGTTGTACTAATATGCAGTCCCATCAACAATGTATGAGGGCAACTTTTCCCTTACATTCTTGCCAGCATTTATTATTATTTGTTTTCTTGGTGATTTCCATTCTAGCCTGAGATAAAATATCTGTGTAGTTTTGATTTGCATTTCTATGATTGCTAAGGATATTAAATATTTTTTTATATTTTTGTTGGCCACTTGTATTTCTTCTTTTGAGAAATGTCTATTTACCTAATTTGTCCATTTATTGATTGAATTATTTTTTTTCCTTTGTTGTTAAGTTTTGTAAATTCTTTGTATATTCTGATATTAATCCCCTATTGGAAGAGTAGCTGGCACAGATTTTCTCCCATTCTGTAGGCTTTCTCCTCACACTTTTGTTTCTTTTGCAGTTCAGAGGTTTTTTAACTCCAAGCCATCATATTTATTGATTCTTGATTTTATTTCTTGAGGTTTGAAGGTCTTATTAAGAAAGTCAGTGCCTGCACTGATACACTGGCATGTCGAACCCACATTTTCTCCTAGCAGTTGTAGCATTTCTAGTTTAATTCCTAAATTCTTGTTCTGGTTTGAGTAGATTTTTGTGCAGAGTGAGAGATAAAGATCTAATATCACTCTTCCACATATCAATATCCAGTTTGCCCAGCTATAAAGGCTATCTTTTCTCCAACAAATGGTTTTGGCAACTTAGTCAAGGTGGATTTGTCTATATTCATGTGGATTTGTCTCTGGATCTTCTATCCTATCCTCTTATTTAAACTATACAGTATGTTAGTTTGAAACATGCATGCCTTGTGGATTGGTCAAATTGAATGCATTAACATACTAAAGTATTTTAAAAGTAATAAAATAATGATCAGAGATTTGCTATCATGAAACTGTAAAAAATGTTTTTGTTAAAGCAGATAATGTTTTAAACAGTTTCCCTATTTTATTATTTTGCTACTGCTTGCTTAGGGACTTGAACAGGTTTAAAGGTACAGTGTTGAAAACAGATCCCCTGCAGGTTCACCAGGGAAGCACTTTACTGAGGACACTGGATTTTTTTTTTTTTAAGTACTGTATGTGCTATTTATATGTACAAAAAAGTAAAACAACTTCCTTGGGGCATCAAGCTTTCCCCCTGTCTAAGTTAATGTGATCTCCAAATTTTACCACAGTATGTCAAAGTCACTTACAGATGTGGCAGTATACCCTTGAAATGCCTTTTTTTTTTTTTGCTTCCATCTATATTTGAATGATAAAGTATTTGTCCCACATTACTGCATCAGTGCTCCCCAACAACTCCTCAGAGAGAGAATTCAAATCACTACTTCTTAGCAGTTCTATTGGAAAGATTGTCAAGGCAACAAAGTTAAATGAATGGTTATCTATGGGAACCAACACTCTGGACCATTTTTCTCCTAATATCTCAGTAGATGAAGAAGCATGTATAAACTCTCTTTGTCCATCAAGGGAGAACTGAAGAATGTACTCAATATTTCATTTAAGTATTTTCTGATGTTTCCAGAACACATATTTTCTAAATCTTATTTTAACAGAAGATAAGATTTTTTAATCTTATTTTTTAAACTACTTTGTATTTTTCAAATTTAATGTGGAAATACTTTTCTCCAATGTTCAATGTTGGGGAACAGCCAATAAAATCATATAAGTCAGGGTAATCAGTGGTAGAGATTCAGACTGAACTCACCGGACCCCCTAAGAAGAGGTCTCAGCTTCAAGATGGAATGAACAATTTAGTTATTTTTTCAGTGTTGCATTTAATGCACGGTTTCCAGAAAACAAGTCTCCATCCCTTCTTGACAACCCCTTTCCTTATGCCTGCCAGGTCTGCTGTGAACAGGATTAGTGGTACAATAGGTAAGCCTTTGCATTTGCCCTTCAGTATTGTTCAGAGGGATGATAATTAAAAAAAGATCAGTTTAATTTCTAAAGTTATCCTAGAGAGGGGAATTTTCAAACCTGGAAATACATACTTAAATATTCTGAATTTAATTATGCTGGGATTCATTTTAGTGGCAGATAAAATCAGTCCATACCACTTTCCTTAGAAGGAATTGAAACATTGGCATTGCTAGTCAAACAAATGTACCTTGAGCCCTGAGCTGCTGATTTTCTTGAAATCTGGGATATTTACATTAGGTGTATGAACAATATAAGTGAAAAAAGCAGGCTGCAAATATGGGCCAAGAAACATCAATAATTTGATTATTTTCCTCCACAGCAAATAGAGAGAAATGACTTATGGAGCCAGTGGGAACATTAAAATAAGCTTTTCTCTCCTGGCTAATAAATCTGAAGAAAATACCTCACCTCTGCCAGGGCAGTATTCCTAGAAAATCTTTCTTAAATCCAAGTACATTTAACACTCCTTCAAATTTCATGGTCTAATCATGTGCAAAGACTCCTCTATAACTCCATCATTCTCCAGTGAGAGACAGGAAAAAATACCTTTCTTTGGTCTGTAAAGAATACAAAGTTAGCACAAATTAGGGACCAGGCATGGAGGATAATCTATCAGTTCAGTTCTTTCATTTTACTATTTGTATACAAAGTTTATGATACTACTTCTGTCCTTGGGAACAGCTAAATGACTTTACAAAGTCCACAAATATCAGTTAGGGAAATTTTGTATTCAGAGGAGTTTAAAAAAAACTGAAAATGGATTTGAGAGGCATAATAACATCTGCTGGGTTTGGAAAATATGATTTTCCTGAAGCCATTTTGTATAATTCACATCCAAGTTTAGAATAATGTTCCAACTTATTAGGCTGTGTTGTGGTTCCAGTTATATTTTATTTTTAAACTGTAACAAGTTTTACATATAATCTTACTAATAGGCCCAGAACTTTGTATCTATCTGAATAAAAATTAAATCATTTTACTTTGGCACATTTCATGGAAAACACTGAAATTTCTAATTGCAAAAGGGAAAATAGCTACTAACTAACATTTGGTTAAAATAAGACTCACTCATGTAAGTTTGGAGCTGGGCATTCATTAGGACTTGGGTTTCCTTCCCAAGGACACGGTATCTAAGACTATATATATCATTTGTATATATTTGGTAGAAATGGTTAATGAACAGAATACTTACAGGGTTTCCCTTCCAAACTGTGGCCACATGCCTCACAAGCCAATTATGGAATAATTTTCATCTGCAAGCTACTCTGGGACCATGTAAAGAGGGTATAGTATAGGGACCATATTGCTCGTGTCTGGTTCCACTTCACTGATTTGTGACTCTGAGCAGGCCCTGATCTCTCTGAATGCTCACATTTCCTCATCTATGACACCTGAGTAATAATACCTAGCAGAGCTGTTGTGAGAATCACTGTACGAGTTATAAATGAGGCTTAGTCTACTTAAATGAGAATGATCAATCGTTTACTCTAAATACATACAGATATTTAGAAACATAATTAGAAGCAGATATTTTGGATTATTTCTTCATTAAAGAATAATCCAAAATATCAACAGATATAAAGAGAATATTTTATAATTTAAAAATCATACATGTAGATAATTAATTACTACTTTCTCCTCTTTAGATATGTTTGCCTAATCTATTATCTACATTGATTTCTATGTCAGAGCTTTCAAAAATATAAACTATAGAGAAACCTCAAAATTCAAGAATAAAGAAAAAAATCAACCTCATTGCAAAAATGGGATAAACAAAAAAAAAGACAAAACTCTCAAACAGACACTTCACCAATGAAAACAGAGATGAATGCCAAGTAAGTACATGTAAAGATATTCAATATCATCAGCTATCAGAGAAACACATTAAAATCACAAGGAGATACATGGAGTATCATTTATACACCCATGAGAATGGCTAAAATCTTGAAAATAATCAAAATTCCAAGTGTTGGAGAGAACATAGAAAAACCTGTACTCTCTCTCATACACTGCTGATGAGAATGCAAAATGGGACAACTACTAGGAAAAGAGTTTTCCAGTTTCTTATAATGTTTTTCTAATTTTATCAATGCATTTATGAGCAATTCCACTCCTAAGATTTCCTCGTGGGAAATATTTGTGTTGACATAAAAATCTATAAACAAATGTTTACAGGTGCTCTATTCATAATTGCCAAAACTAAAAGCATCCCAAATGCTTTGGTGGGTAAAATAATCAATAGTGACACATCGATGCAGTGGAATACTACTCAGTAAGAACAAGGAACAAACTATTAATACACACAACTAAGGAACTGTGCTGGGTGAGAGAAGCTAGTTCCTAAAGGTTACATACTGTATGATTCCCTTATATGACATTCTTGAAAACAAAAACCAAAAAAAATGTATAATGGAGAAAAAGTAAGTGTTTACTAGGTGTTAGAGGTCAATGGCACTGTGACATATGCAGGTAGTCCAGGGAATTTGGGACATGCTAGCACTGTGCAGTAGCCTCATTGTAGTGGTTGTTACACAAATCTACATGTGAATCTAAACACCTTAAGATTAATATAGCTACCCATCAGAAAAATCAGAAATTGACCATATAAAAATTTTGAACATAAAATTTAAATGTACATACTGTGTACCCTTCTGCTACTCAAGAATTTTTATGACTATTCTTTTTTTATATACAGAATAAAAGTGAAACTTCAAAGTGACCATCCCTCCTACATCTCTCATCATTCCTTAATAAATAGTCATCAACAGGAAATTAATAAATGGCTTAAAATCCCACCATTAATTACTTGCCACTCTAATCTAGAGAAAACAACTGGAAGAAGGCATGGGCCCTGACTACAATGGGTCTGACAAGTTTAGGAAATAAAAACTCATATGTTTGAAATAATTCATGAACAAATAAGTGTAAGAGTTTATAGGAAAAGATCTCTATAAACAGAAGGAAATCAGAGATTTGTGTCAGAGTATTTAATAGCTATTTATAGGAATTGAGTCTTAAACTGAGCTCTGAATAATTGACATATGGACAAGAAAAGTAGTCCATTCTAAGCGAGAAAGATTTAACTCAGGATGTAGACAGGTGCAAAATTATACCTATAAAGTGAGACACATGACCCAAAAGAAAAGCCTGAACACTGATGTTGTAAACAAATGACAAAAATATCTGTTTCCTTTACCTGAAGTATGTATGAGAATTTGGTATAAATACAAAGCAATCAAGGATAAACAGATGTTGCATGTAAATTAGTTAAACTATAAAAGAGTAAATGTTTTCATAAATTCATATAGTTAAATATAGTCTGAGTACTGTCAATTGGACCAAAAAGCAGGTTTTTTTTCCTCATCCCTAGGACATTGAAAGGATTGCTACAGTATGTAACATATGCATTATAAAATTCACACATATAAACATACACACACACACACACACACACACACACACACACAGAGAGAGAGAGAGAGAGAGAGAGAGAGAGAGAGAGAGAGAGAGAAGATTTGGGGTACTCCTAATGAATTCATTGACCTTAATGAAAAGTAGAGAAGTCTATCTTCTACTATCATGCTGAGCAGCAAAAAAAGACAATCCCCCAAAACCAAAGGCTGATGTTTTCTCTGATATGTGGATGCTAATTCACAATAAGGGATGAGAGGTGGCTTAGGGAAGAATAGAGTTACTTTGAATTAGGTACAGGGGAGTAAAGGTATGGGAAGAGTAAGGAGGCAGGAAGGATAGCAGAATGAAATGAATCTGACATTATCACCCTGTGTACATATATGACTGTATGACCAGTGTGATTCTACATGATATACAATGAGAAGAATGAGAAATTATACTCCATTTATGTATGATGCATCAAAGTACATTCTACTATCAATTATAACTAATTAGAAAAAAAGAAGATGTCAAAATAAAGTCACATGCTATCTTACAGAGAGATATTTACCAAAGAAACTAAAAATAAAGTTTCTCAAATAATCTTAAACTTGTTTCAAGAACCCATAAGAAATAAGCTGTGTTAAACAATTATGTTATGGAATCACGAAATATTGGATGAATGCATATGAGACAGAGTTATAATTCAAAATATTTAGACCCTTTGGAAAGTAATTACAAAATATACGAAGTAGCAAAGAATGACAATATGAAAAGAATGCTAGTTATCTTTTGCTATGTAATAAATAACTACCCATTGCTTGTATAACAATATTTGTATAGCAAAATTTGGTGGCTTAAAACATTTATCTAACATTTTGCAAGTGCAACTTAACTGGGTCTTCTGTTTCAGAGTCCTTCACAGGTTCCAATAAAGGGATTGCCCTGAGCTGCAGTTATTTGAAGACAACTGGAGAGGGTCAAGCTCACTCACATGACTACTGACTGGAATTACTGCCTCAGAACTGTTGATCTGAGGTTGCCTTCCATCCCTCTATGCAGGCTTTCCACAGGACAGCTTACACATGGAAGTTTTCTTCATTAAAGTAAGCAATTGAGAGGCTCCAAAGAAAGATAGAGAACAAATAGAAGCAACCTAATCCCCAAAGTAACATCCCATCACTTTGGCAATATTCTATTCATCAGAAGTGAGATATTCAGTCCAGTCTACACATATACAAAGGTTTTATATATATATATATATATATATATATATATATATATATATATAAATATATATATATATATATATAACACATAAGGATTAGAAATCACTGAGAGCCATCTTCAATCTACTCCACAACACAGGGTTTGGTAAATAAGTTTGAAATAGAAGGACTATGGGTTAGTTACAAAAATCTACACATACATACAGAAGTGGAGGTGATGCATCCTAGTTCTCAGAGACTCATATATTATGCATGCCCAGATCACCATATGTCTGTAAAATGCAGAAATGCAAATGCAAATTAACAAGTATTATTCCTTTAATAACCACTAATGTTTTTTGCTTTGAGCATTGCCGATTTTTAACATAAATGGCGTGAAATGTCAAATGGAATTGCACTTCAGCAAACTAACTTGTTTAAATAATGCTTCTGTGTTTGAAATGTTCTCTCATACTGGAAGTATGCATATCAATTCTTATAAATGTTTCAGGTTATTAGATCAACATTAAATTTTTTGAAAAGAAGTGATGAAATTATCAGTTACATTATCATAAAAATCATTTTATATTTATTTAAATATACTTTGTTCATGCCTCCGTCCACTTTTCACCCTTGCCATGTCTCAGGATAGTTTGAATACTCTTCTCAACTCCAGTGAGCATTGCTTGGTGATTCCCTTTGACCAATGAAATAACAGTATGTTGGTTTCATGCACAAGCGTTAAGGGATAGTACATGTTTCTTCCTCCCTTTAAGATTTGCCCTTCAGCCTGAAAACATGTTCTGTGCTCCTTGAGTTGGTCTCAGAATGAGAATACATTTGGAGCTGGTTGGAACTTGTCCTGAAGCCTAGAACTACATCCATCTGGAGCCAGACAAGCTTTGCACAGCCACAAGCAATAGTCAGACCAATATGCAAGAAATGAATGTTTCTTGTTAGAGATTTGGGGTTATTCATTTAATAAGCAAAAGTTTTAATAATAAAACAGCATGTTTAATAATAAAGAAAAAATAACACAAACTTCAGATGTGGATCATCAATGATTTCCAACTATCCCAGACTGAGGGAGTAATTCTTCCATTCTAAATATTATTACTTATTGTGCTAAGCCTTGTGTAATCTCAAACAAGTTACTTTAATATCCCTGAATCACAGTTTCCATGAAAGAATTCAATGAAATAATAGATCTGAAAGCAGCTAATATAGTCCTAGATTCTAGTAGTAACCATCTGATGTTTAATTTTCTGATATCCCAGAACAACACACTACAAGCAAATTTTAAGAACTTGTTAAAATAGGGAAGTATTACTATAAATAACTCAATAACCTATCTGAATTGACAGGAAATTCCAAAAATTATTTTTTTAATGCGTAATTAAATATGAACCTGATTCACCAGTACAGATGATAAGATTTTATGGATTTAAAAAAAGAGCTCAGTAATAATTCTTTCTATGGAAATGAATGGTACTTCCAAACAAGTAAATTCCTTTTTAACAGAGGCTTCACAAATTAAAAATTTGTTATAACAAATTTGGATGAGAATGAAATTTACCTTTCTTTCTAACTAGACATGAGAAAAGGATTCACAACGGGTATAATCAAACTTAGAAAATTTGCTGAATCTACTAATGTTAGTACATTACATTTCTGTTAAAATATGCTGTGGCAACAGAAAACCCACATTTTAATGGATTACAAAAACAAAGATTTAGTTTTTGCTAATGTTTCCTGCTGATTATGGAGTGGCTGCAACTATCTTTCATGCATTCAAGGAGTGGATGCTGATGGAGCAGTTCCTCTTGAGGATATACTAGTCTTATAATAGAAAAGAAAATATGGTTCCTATAGCTTCTGCCTGAGCAAGGCATATGCCACTTATACTGCACTGACCAAAGCAAGTCATGTCACCAACACCTGACATCAATGGCAGTTCAGGGACAAGTCCTATAGGACTGGGCCTTCTAGAAAGGGAAAAGAAATAATCAAGAACAATCATGCAATTCACCACACCAATAAAATAATTTACAAGTTAAAATACTTAGCACACTAATTATGCAAATAGAATCTGCTAATTATGACAGCTTCTTATTAGTAACTAAACCAGGTCTGCAGTTATCTACCTAGGGTTAGAAATACCAAGGTGCTACAAGAAATCAAACATGTGGTTGGAAGTGAGCTATCAAGGCACAATTGTACTTCTGCAGAAGGGTACACCCCCATAGGGAATCCAGCAAGCAAGCATGCCTGGGCAGGCAGTTGGCCAATATTTATCCCTAATGAGGTACTGCCCCTTGTTTCTGATAAAAATTGAGATGGGCATGGAAAAGGGCTACAGATGTGAATGGATACCTGTTAGAGGATTTTAAAAATAACTCCTTTCTAGTCATATGATTCCCTAATTTAAGATGACTTTATTCTAATCACATGATTCCCTTATTCAAGATGGCTTCATTCTGACCACATGGTTCCCTAACTTAAAATGGCTCCATTATAAATGTGAAACTTCAATTACAGTAAATATGCCTGTGTTGCCTTACAGGTTTAACTTTGATAAAAAAGAAAACATGAATCTTATGATTTCCCCTCTTATATGATCCCATATAAATTCTTTTCTTCAAATTTGGACAACATCTTTTGATATTTATGTTCAGTTGTATCAAATTCAGGAGGATTATTTTGATATGTAACTGGAGTGTGTTTAGTGAGAATCACCTATATCAGTCATTGAATAAGGCCTCCCATATGTGGAATTGTACAAGATCTAACTGTAGTCATTACTCCAAATATAATAATTAATGGGATAATAATATATGTGATTAGTTCTTTCCATATCATTCTATTAGTAACATTTAATTTTTTTATTTTTTCATAATTCCTTGGAAAGCCTTGCTGGTATAATTAATAATTCTTTGTTGATCATAATCAATGTAATTAATTCAATTTATGTTTTTATTGATTGTATACCACCAAAAAAGAATTGATTCAAAACTTGCTGTTATCTGATTCCTAGCTTTGAACTCATTAGGAACACCTTGAGGAATTCCAATTAATTCTATATAAATATGAGGATAAAAAATATATTTTGACACTTGGGGAAGAGAGATCCCTCTTCTTCCTAGAGACCTGCAGGTTCTACCCCATTGGAGGGTAAGGTCTCAAGTTATGGCCCTCTACAATACCACCAGACATTGGCTACGGCTATAAGCTAGTGGTGTTTGATTAGATTTATCCTCAAAGGACTGACTTTCATTGAATCCAGATATATTTCCTAAGAAAGCCAACTTCCTCCCTACAAACAACACACCTAGAGAGGCATGAGGTATAACTGATTCCCAGGGGGAGGTCAGATGGCCTTATGCCCTTAACTCCTGGGAGCAATGACAGAGTTTTGCAAGAGTTATTTCCCTAAGCCCTGTTTTCCTGAAAGAGTACTATCATGCCCATAAGGTCTGAGAACCAACCAAGTGGGAATGGGACCACTTGAGCTTCTGGTTTCCCTGTCACACAAGCCTAAGAGTCACTTTTATTTAATTTGCAAACAGAATGTTTAATCCCTTCTGTCCAGGCATTTCTCACTATACCCTATATCTACTTTGAGTTTGTAATACAGTGGAGTGAATCTGACAGTAAATCTCCAGTATCATGTACATCCATAAGACTGGGATCTTAATTAGAATAAGATGTACTCCATGTTTGTATACTATGTCAAAATAAATTCTATTCTCATATATGACTAAAAAGAACAAAAAAAATTTATATGGCAGTTAAATTGGCCTTACACTGTGACACACACACATATACACACATAAACACACAGACACATACACACACACACACACACACAAAAGACTTTTTTATCAATTTTTTTTATTTCTAAGGTAACCTTGGTAGCATCATTATCATATTTCCAAAGATGAACTTATCTAAAATATGCTGGACAACAGTCTTTGTCCCAGATAATTGCCCCTGATTATGTAAATCTCTACAGGCATAAAATTTAACAACCAGAGGGGAGTCGGTCTGGGTTATATCTATGCAAATAGAAGCTGCTAATCATGACAGCTTTTTATTAGTAACTAAACCAAGTCTTCAGTGTTTCTACCTAGAAGTCTTTAATAATGAATGCAAGTAATTAAATGTACTTAAAATAGTAAAGCCATAGTTGACTGAAACACAATTCATACTTTTCACCAATTTAAACTGGTCAGGTCACCAATTATAGACTAAATTAGTGATGCTTTATTACATATGGCTCAAAAAATAGAAAGGTAATGTTGACTTGAAATGGAATTAGCTTAAGAAACTTAACAAAATCAAAACACTTATGATAAACTTAAATTGGGCAAGTGGTTTTTCTGAAGTCCATCCATTTCAGATGACACTGCTCTATTTTATCATGCACATTTAAATCAACCATTTTCTGTCTTATCTTTTTATGATCACTGTCCTCTGGTACTTTTAGAGTAAGGAGGAATGATGTGCTAAAGAATATTATAACAGCTTGTGAGTTAATCTGTTTGTTAGTTCTTTAGGAAACATAAAAGGTAATTATAAAACAGAGACATATTAAACAATTAAATTATATAAACTTTCAATTAACTTATGTTAAAACGAAGATAATAAATTCTCAAAACTCATCATTCCCTAATTATTTTTTCCACAATTTTTAGAAATATATATTTTGACACTTTATGATACTCTGTGCTCTTGAGATTATTTACATCTATTGTAGCTATATATGTAAATATTCTGCACTGGTAAGGTACTGCACATCTCTTCCCAGCCCCACACACAGTGACATCCCATTGATGACTTAAAATTGGCCACAGAAATTGGCAAATGTTAAAAACTGGGGTTAACTATTTTCTTGATTGTCAAGACTTAAGAAAATGATGCTAATAATATACTTCACCTTAAATGTGTGTTAACTTTTGCATTTTAAATAGGACCAATAAAATGAGGAAATATCCTTTCAGTATGCAAAAATGAGCATCAAATACAGGAATGGGTCATGTAACTGACCAACGAATAAAGCATCAACACATTTTTTTCATTTTCTCCTTATTCGTTTACAAAAATGAAAATATTAACCTACATTTATCTTAGAACAATGATCATTTTTGAATGACATGAATACCTTTTCTGCTGGATCAGATAGTAAACAAATAGGGAGGCCTTGTCTCATTCTGTCAAATCATAGATAAATTATCATCAAGGTTGACTATAGTTACAAGAGTGTGTCAAAAATGAATAAAAGCATTTAGTGAGAATCAATTGGCTATGTGGAATTCATAATAAACAGCACTATGTATTTTACTATTAGCTAAAAATTGTGTAATGAATTCTTTATGTCAGTACAAATTTATAATAAACTCACTTTTTTTCAGAGAGCCAGTTAGTTAATATTTGCCAACATACCACTGGAAAAGAAGATCAAAAGTCATCAGAAAAAAAGAACAGGATTTTTTTTCAGTGTCCTATTCTCTCTTTAGATTCATAAATATGTAATTAAGCCTGTTTGCAAAATACCTCTGAGTACTTAAGATTTTTGTTATTCTCAACCCAAGCATACCTCTATCCTGTCTGGTCAAACTTCACAAATAAAGTGATTTTATGAACAGTTTGAAGCAGTAGAAACAGGACCCTGGAAGCACAGAGAGACTCTTTGTCCAATAAAGAAGAGCTATTCTTTCTCTATATAAAAATTAAAGAGACCAGCAGACTACCAAGGAAGCCCAGATCCAGCCCAGACTGCCCACACTAACCCATGCCCAGGACCCAGGCTCTCAGTAGGTCCAGTCTACCCCTCCCCTGGAAGGGCAGACACCCACCAGAGCTAGCCTCTGACACAGGATTGTCCCTTCTTACCAGCAGATTACCACGGGAGGTCAAGCCCAGGAGCCCAGATCCACCCACACCAACTTATGCAGGACCCAGATACAGGATGCAGTAACATCATTGAGGGACACAAGCAAGGTCCAGAGGCCCAACATCAAAGTGAGGTACAGACAATCTGCATGGGTACTACAAGAATATAGGGAAGAAACTGCAATATCTCAGATCCACACTGAAAGAAAGGAAGACACATAGACAACATGAAAAAACAAGGGAGGAAAGTGCCCCAAACAAACCAGGACACTATAATAACAGAATCCATGAAGTGAAGTTGAACAGTGAAGTTGATGAAATGTCAGAGTAGGAATTCAGAAAATTCATAATTAAAATGATCTGTGAATTGAAGAATGACCTAAGTGAGCATATACAGGCTAAAATTGATCATTCCAACAATGAGATAAGAGAACAAATACAGGTAGCAAAAGATTACTTCAAAAGAGAGATAGAGACTCTGGAAGAAAAAAAAAACACTCAGAAATTCTTGAAATGAATCAAATAAAAAAACTCAATAGAAAGCAGAACCAACAGACTAGATCACTTGAAAGAATGTCAGATAATGAAGACAAAGTATACAATCTGAAAAATAAAGTTGATCACACAATAAAGATAGTTAGAAACCATGAACAGAACAACCAGGAATTATGGGACAGCATCAAAAGACCAAATATAAGAATTATTGGGATAGAGAAAGGCACAAAGTTTCAAACCAAAGGAATGCACAATCTCTTCAATGAGATAATATCAGAAAATTTCCTGAGCATGAAGAACGAATTGGAAAACCAAATGCAAGAGGCTTACAGGACACCAAATGTATAAAATTAACAACAGATCTACACCAAGGCACATTATAATGAAAATGCCTAGCATACAGAACAAGGATAGAATCTTAAAAGCCACAAGAGAGAGGAATCAGATCACATATAGGGGGAGACCAATTTGTACCTCAGCAGAATTTTCAACCCAGACCCTCAAAGCCAGGAGATCGTGGAACAACACATATCAAGCTCTGAAAGGAAATGGATGCCAACCAAGAATCTTATATCCAGCAAAACTAAGCTTTAGATTCAATGATGAAATAAAAACCTTCCATGATAAACAAAAGTTAAAAGAATTTACAACTAAAAAGCCTGCACTACAGAACATCCTCAGCAAAATATTTCAAGAAGAAGAAATGAAAAACAATGATGAAAATCAGCAGAGGGAGGTATTACACTAAAGGAAAATCTAATCAGAGGAGAAACCAAGTCATGTTAAAAACCAAAAAATAAACAAAAATGTCTGGGAATACAAATCCTGTCTCAATAATAACCCTGAATTTAATGGCCTAAACTCACCAATCAAAAGACATAGACTAGCAGATTGAATAAAAAAAAAAAGACCCAACAATATGCTACCTCCAAAAGATCCATCTCAAGGAAAAAGACATCCACAAACTGAAGGTGAAGGGTTGGGAAAAATCATACCACTGACATGGATTGCAGAAGCAAGCAGGAGTTCCTGTCCTCATATCAAATAAATTAGACTTCAAACTAAAGTCAATCAAAAAGGATAAAGAAAGACACTACATACTGCTCAAGGGACCCATGCATCAACATGACTTAACAATTATAAATATATATGCCCCAAACAATGGAGCATCTATGTTTTCATCAAACAAACTCTTCACAAGTTCAAGAGTCAAATAGACTATAACACAATAATTTTGGGTGACTTTAACACACCTCTTTCATCATTAGATTGATCTTCCAAACAAAAGCTGAACAAAGAAACTATAGAACTCAATAATGTAATCAATGACTTAGACTTAACTGACATAGAATATTTCTTCCTTCAACAAGAGAATACACTTTATTCTCAGCTGCACATAGATCCTACTCTAAAATAGTCTATGTACTATGCCATAAAACAACTCTTAGCAAATATAAAAAAGTAGAGATACTATCCTAAATTCTATCATATCATAAAGGAATGAAATTAGAAATCAATGATAAAATAAGAAATAAAATCCACTCCAACACCTGGAGACTAAATAATATGCTACCGAATAAACAATGGGTTGCAGAAGACATCAAAGAGAGATTAAAAGCTTCTTAGAGGTGAATGAGGACACAGATACAACATATCGAAATCTCTGGGACACTATGAAAGCAGTTCTAAGAGGAAAATTCATTGCATGGAGTTCATTCCTTAAAAGAAGAAAAAGGCAACAAATAAATAGCATTACATCTGAAAGCCCTAGAAAAAAGAAGAACAAATCAACACCAAAAGCAGCAGAAGACAGGAAATAATTAAAATCAGAGCTGAAATAAATGAAATTCAAACAAAAGAAACAATTGAAAAAACTGACAGAACGAAAAGTTGGTTCTTTGAAAAATAAATAAATAAAATTGACAGACCCTTAGCCATGCTAACAGAGAGAAGGGGAGAGAAAACTCAAATCACTAACATACATGATGAAAAAGGAAATATCACATACAGAAATGCAGAAGATAATTAGAAATTTTGTTGAAAACTTGTACTTCAATAAAATAGAAAATATCGAAGGCATTGAAAAATTTCTGGAGTCATATAAATTGAATCAGGATGATATACACAATTTAAACAGAAGAGTTTCAAGTGATGAAATAGCAGACACCATCAAAAGTCTACCAACAAAGAAAAGCCCAGGACCAGATGGATACACAGCCAAGTTATACAAAACCTTTAAAGAAGAACTAAAACCAATTCTGTCCAATTTATTTCAGGAAATAGAAAAAGAGGGAGCACTTCTAAACTCATTCTATGAGGCCAATATCACTCTGATTCCAAAACCAAGTAAAGACATATTAAAGAAAGAAAACTTCAGACCAATATCTCTAATTAAAAAATATGCAAAAATTCTCAATAAAATTCTGGCAAATTTAATACAAAAACATATCAAAAAGATCATGCACCATGATCAAGTGGGACTCATCCCTGTGATGCAAGCTTGGTTCAACATATGGAAATCAATAAATGTAATCCTCACATCAATAGACTTAAAGATAAGAATATCTGATCATCTCAATAGACGCAAAAAAAGTATTTGACAAAATACAGCACCCCTTTATGTTCAAAATACTAGAAAATATAGGGATAACAGGAACATATCTCAACATCATAAAGACTATCTATGCTAAGTCCCAGGCCAACATCATTCTAAATGGAGAAAAATTGAAGGCATTCCCTCTAAAAACTGGAACAAGTCAGGGATGCCCTCTTTCACCACTTCTATTTAACATAGTTCTTGAAACACTGGCCAGAGCAATTAGACAGACAAAAGAAATTAAAGGGATACATATAAGAAAATAAGAACTCAAATTAGCACTATTTAATGATGATATGATTCTATACCTGGAAGATCCTAAAAGTTCCACCAGAAAACTTCTAGAATTAGTAAATGAATTCAGCAAAGTAACAGAATATAAAAATCAATACCCATAAATCAAAGGCATTTATGTATATCAGTGACAAATCCTCAAAAGGGAAATGAGGAAAACTACTCTATTCTCAATAGCCTCAAAAAATAAAATAAAATACTTGGGAAATGACTTAATTAAAGAGGTGAAAGATCTATAAAATGAAAATTACAAAACCTTAAAGAAAGAAATCAAAGAAGACCTTAGAAGATGGAAAGATCTACCTTGCTCTTGGATAGGCAGAATTAATATTATCAAAATGACCATACTTCCAAAAGCACTATACAGATTTAATGCAATTCTGATCAAAATCCCAAAGGCATTTCTCATAGAAATAGAAAAAGCAATCATGAAATTCATCTAGAAAAAATAAGAGACCCAGAATAGCTAAAGCAATCTTTAGCAGAAAGAGTGCAGCAGGTGGCATAACTATACCATACCTTAAACTATACTACAGAGCAATAGTAACAAAAACAGCATGGTATTGGCACCAAAACATACTGGTAGACCAATGGTACAGAACAGAAAACACAGAGACTAACCCACAAAATTACAATTATCTTATATTAGACAAAGGTTTCAAAACATGCATTGGAGAAAAGATAGCGTCTTCAACAAATAGTGCTTGGAAAACTGGAAATCCATATGCAATAAAATGAAATTAAACCCCTATCTCTCACCATGTACAAAACTCAACTCAAAGTGGATCAAGGACTTAGGAATACAGCCAGACCCTGTGTCTAATAGAAGAAAAAGTAGGCCCTAATCTCCATCATTGGGGATGTCTTTCTTAATAAGACTCCCGTGGTGCAAGAATTAAAAATCAATAATCAGTAAATGGGATAGACTCAAACTAAGTTTCTTCTCAGCAAAAGAAACAATCTGTGAAGTGAACAGAGAGCCTACATTCTGGGAGCAAATTTTACCCCTCACACATCAGATAGAGCACTAATCTCTAGGGTATATAAAGAACTCAAAAAGCTAATCACCAAAACACAAATACCCCAATCAACAAATGGGGCAAGGACCTGAACAGAACTTCTCAGAGAGGATATGCAATCAATCAACAAATATATGAAAAAATGTTCATCATCTCTAGCAATTAGAGAAATTCAAATCAAAACTACTCTAAGATACCATCTCACTCCAGTCAGAAAGGCAGCTATTATGAAGACAAACAACAATGAGTGTTAGCCAGAATGTGGTGAAAAAGGCACACTCATACATTGCTGGTGGGACTGCAAATTGGTACAGCCAATTTGGAAAGCAGTATGGAGATTTCTTGGAAAATTGGGAAGGGAACCACCGTTTGACCCAGTTATCCCTCTCCTCAGTCTATACTCAAAGGACTTAAAAACAGCATACTACAGGGACACAACCACATCAATATTTATAGCAGCACAATTCACAATAGTAAACAGTGGATCCAACCTAGAGGCCCTTCAATAGATAAATGGATTTAAAAAATGTGGTATATATCCGTAATGGAATATCACTCAGCAATAAAAAAAATAAAATCATGGCATATGCAGGTAAATAGATGGAACTAGAGAAGATAATGCTAAGTGAGTTTAGCCAATCCCCCCAAAAAACAAATGCCAAATGTTTTCTTTGATATAGGAAGGCTGATTCATAGCATGTTAGGGAGAGGGAGCAAGGGAGGAATAGATGAACTCTAGATAGGGTAGAGGTATTAGAGGGGAAGGGAGAGGGCATAGGGTTAGAAATGATGGTGGAATGTGATGATTATTATTATCCAAAGTACATGTAGGAAGACACAAATTGGTGTGAATATACTTTATATATAACCAGAGGTATGAAAAATTGTGCTGTATATGTATAATAATAATTGTCATGCATTCTGCTGTCATACATAAATTTTAAAAAAAATTAAAGAAACCACCACAGTACTGGATGGGCAGTCATTTATTTATAATCTGACTCTCATCCTGTTTCCATGTTTTAGCCACTCATGCTTGTGGACAGGTGTTCTCATTAGTCTTTTCTCCAGCAGGCTAAATATCCTCATATTTGCATCTTTTTTTTTTTAGTTGTCAATAGACCTTTATTTTATTTATTTATATGTGGTGCTGAGAATTGAACCCAGGGCCTCACATGAGCTAGGCAAGCACTCTACCACTGAGCCATATATGCATGAAAAAAATGTTCATCATCACCATTTGGCCCAGCTATCCCTCTCCTCGGTCTATACCCAAAGGATTTAAAAACATCATATATATGCATCTTCATAAAACTATTTTAGCTCTTTCCATCTTAGTCATTTTTATATAACATTCTAGTGTGACAGCAATCTATTAGATAGACTCTGAATGGCAACTGATAATGAACTTTTTATTATCTTTTAGGCATCCTTCAATATTCACATCTATATGAAACACAGATGAAATAAATGTACCAAATTCAGTTTCCATAAGATCACCAATAACTTGAATGGTATGTCAGTTGAGAATAAACAGTAGTAAACTATGATCTGATATAATGTGTGTACTCTTCATAAATTTCTTGGGGGAAAATGAAAAGTATGTGTACATACATATGCACAAAAAGTGTTGCACTGGATTCTTTGTATGGTGCTTATTCCTCTAAAACCCTATTTAGCACCATCATTGGCCTGATTTCCCACTGCCAAAGCAGGCAAAATTGGAAAGGGAGAAAAGGTTGGCTTTGGCAGGCCCAAACTCTTTTTAGCACCTTCAGCTGTTCCTGGCATCTTTGGTGCCCCACCGACTCCACTGTGAAAGTCAACTGTGCTTTCAGCAAACTGCCTCAGCCCCAGTGGGTGATGGAGGATGGACTACTGGATCCCGACTCCCAGGAATATTTGCATACTACGCAGTCACTACACACAAAACCATTAATGGCATTGATTCCCTCCTTTTAACTTAAGGCATCAGTTCTATAGTGGTCATCAACCGGGTTATTAATTATCTAACCCCAAAATAATATCACATACGATCCCAATAAAAACTGTCCCTGAGATACAATAAATGTACATTTTGATTACAGTAATAAAAGAAGCCCAGTAAAATTCTAGTAATTTAACTTTCCTAAGGTAATTCATATTAATAATTATATATATATAATAATTATATTCTAAGAAAGAAGTTTAGTTAGTATATAAATACTGAGCTGCACAAATCTGTGTGTGTGTATCTGAATAGCGAAAACAAATGTCTGAAATAAGCTGATTCAACTCAAACCCAATGTTGAATAAGATTTTTCCTTAAAATCCTGAAATTGGCAAATAAGCCAAAATCTGAGGGCTAAGAGGCACTAAGTACACAGCCCACATTTTAAAAAGCACCACCAAGGTCCCTCCTCAAGGGACCACAGAAAATGGCTTTACTTTACTACAAGCCTTTAGCACTGCCAGGTTTTGTGTGTTCAAGGAGCAGTTTCTGAAGCCAAATAGACATTGAGGAAGCTAGCTAGGCTGTACCCATTTTGCTAGTGCCCCTAAAAAGTTGTCACTAGGTACACACACACACACACACACACACACACACACACACGAAAAAAAGCCATGGAGTAAATATCAGTGGCATCAATATAAGGTCGGAGATTGGGTAGAAGAAACAGAGTTGGAGACCTAACCACCAAGGTAGGACACTGCAGTGAGAAGGCCCCTCAGGACCCTGCCACAAGGGGCTGCCCCACTTAAGAACACACACATGCGCCATGAGAAACCCACCATCTGAACACCTGCCTTGCAGAGGGTATAGATGGCCAGAGCTTTTGGCCAAAGAAGCAGCATTGACCCGAAGGAAGGAGACTATAATTGTGGCCACTGGTGTAAAGAAACCTCCTTCCTTCCCATCCTAGCACTCTGGACTGCTAGAGGCGAGCACAGGGAGAAGAGGAAGATTACTGTGAATGAGGTACTTAAACTGGATAAAACTATAAAAACTGAAAGTGACTGTGAAGTTACACAATACACTCAACTTCTGTTGAGGAACAGGAAAGGAACAGTCAGAAGATCCTACCTGAAGCCCCATGTCTCCATGTCAGCTTAGGAGCCAGAATTCCTCAATAAACTCCTAAAGTGCAAGAAGTATAATTAAGAATCAATGAATGTGATTGAACCAGATTAAAAAGCTCCTTCACAGCAAAGGAAACAATCAAGAACATGAACAGAGAGCCTACAGAATGGGACAAAATCTTTACCATCTGCACCTCAGGTACAGCATTAATCTCTGGGATATACAAAGAACTCAAAAAACTTAACATCAAAAAAACAAATAACCCAATCAATAAAATGGGCAAAGGAACTGAACTGATATTTCACAGAAGAAGAAAAATGACTGATCAACAAACGTATGAAAAAAATGTTCAAAATCTCTACCAATTAGAGAAATGGAAAATAAAACTATGCTGAGTTTTCATCTCACTCCAGTCAGAATGGCAATTATCAAGAATACAAGTAACAATAAAATGTTGGCAAGGATGTGGGGGAAAAGGTACACTCATAAATTACTGGTGGTACTGAAAATTGGTGCCACCACTCTGGAAAGCAATATGGAGTTTCCTCAGAAAACTTGGTATGGAACCACCATTTGACCCAGTTATCCCACTCCTCAGTTTATACCCAAAGAACATAAAATCAGCATACTATAAAATCAGCATACAATACAAATGCAGCCATATCAATGTTTATAGGAGCTCAATTCACAATAGCTAAGTTATGGAATCAAACTAGATGCCCTTTAACAGATGAATAAAGAAAATGTGGTATACATGCACAATGGAATATTACTTAGCCATAAATAAGAATGATTTATGACATTTGCAAGTAAATATATGGAAGTGGACACTGCCATGCTAAGTGAAATAAGTCAATCTCCAAAACTCAAAACCATTGTTCTTTCTGATATATAGATGCTAACACACAGCAAGGGGCTGGTAGAGGGAAGACTCAAAGTTCATTGGATTAAACAAAGGAGAATGAAGGTAAGGAAGGGGGATTGGCAATAGGAAAGACAGCAGAATGAGTCAGATATTACTTTACTATGTTCATATACAAATACACATCCAATACAAACATAAGAATGGGAAGTCATACTCCATGTATATATAATATATCAAAATACATTCTATTGCCATGTATAACTAAAAAAGACAAATAAGATTGTTTATAAAAATAACAAAATAAAAAGAATAAAGTGACAAAATAAATGGAGATCTTTATTTTAAAAAAAAAAAAAAAAGACAATTCTTGCCAGATACGGTGATGCATGCCTGTAATCCAGCAGCTCAGGAGGCAGAGGCAGGAGGATCATGAGTTCAAAGCCAGCCTCAGCAAAAGGGAGGTACTAAGCAACTCAGTGAGACCCCATCTCTAAATGAAATACAAAATAGGGCTGGGGATGTGGCTCAGTGGGTGAGTGCCCTGAGTTCAATTCCTGGGATCCACCCCCAAAAAATATCCTACTTGAAGATAATAGTAGATAAAATCTTCAACAGCATTTTGTGTTTTCTAGCAAAAGGTTGATAATGTTCAATGAATCATTTACTCCATTTTATTCTTAGTTTAACATTTCCTGACACAAGCAATAGTTAACAGCACAATGACTATAACACAATTTTAAAGGGCCTATTCTTTTTTTTGGCTCTCATTATAGTTAAGTTTTTCTCCATGGTTATTCTCCAATTTTTGTCTCATCACAATCCCTACCAAAACATTTCTGAAATTTCTAAGACAAGAAGGTAAAGGAATCTGAACCCGTTGGTGCCCTAACAATTAGAAGGATGAATTAGGAGAAGGGGAAAATCCATTTGCTGTCTTTGAGGGCCATATCGTTTGTCTTTCCTGTTATACAACCCTGTGACTCATTTTTGTTATTTTCAAACAATATTTAAAGCCATACAAAATACCAATTAAATTATTATATACTTTGCACTATAGGTACATAAAAATAAAAACACAAATACAAAATAGAGGACAAAACAAAAATTTAAAAGATAATGGAACCAAGTGCTGAAGATAAAAGAAGAGAGGTTTTTTGTTTTTTTGTTTTTTCATTTTTGTTTTGTTTTGTTTTTTGAGAGGGGTGGGGCAGGATTCAAGCATCCAGGCATGCTTCCTAGAGAAACATTAAGACTTGTTAAGGTAGTTAATATTTTCCTTAAGTCTGTTAAGCCACATACCTTGATAAATTATTTTAAAAACTAACATTGGCATAGTATGTATTTCTGCTGATTGTATTTCCCTTGAGCCTGAACCAGTTAAAATGCACCAGCAAGGAGACTTAGCTTACACAACAGGAAGAGAAATTTATGAGGACATTTCTACTGAAGAAAATCATTGGGGACTTCAAGCCATGGCATTTAATTACTTCATTTACTACCCAACTTTAACCAAGGAAAGCATTTTATCATGCAGCATAGCTTCTGAAACAGATAAGTAGTATCAGCTCCAGTACTGAAAATTCTTATGGGTTAAATACACCTGAACTGGCTGGGAATGTAGTTTAGTGGTAGAGCACTTGTCTAGTATGCATGAGACCCTGAGTTCAATCTCCAGTACCACAATTAAAAAAAAAAATCTGAACAGATTACTTTTGACTAATAATTTAGAATATTAAGAAGTCCTTGAGTGGATATGTCAATTCAGTACAGCCTGGCTTTTGATTCACATAGATTATTGCTTATGGTAAATCTCATGAGTTGGCTATTTCTTTTTGTTTATTATGGGGGAATATCTTTTTACTAAGATGTGTTTTATCACAATGTGTAATATTATTCTGTCTGTTTTTAAAATTTTACACAAATGTTATTGCATTATAAGTATCTTATAGAAGGATGAATTAGGAGAAGGGGGAAATCCATTATTCTGTCTGTTTTTAAAATTTTACACAAATGTTATTGCACTATAAGTATCTTTTTGCAATTTACTTTTCCACCCATGTTTCTGAATTACACCTCAACAAGTAGAAAAAGAAAGGAGAGAGAAGAAAGAGGCTTTTGTTGTACTTATTATACCTATTTATTTGAGAAAGTGGGTAGGAAGTTAGGAAGAGGAAGACAGAAGGTGGTGGAGGAAAGGAGGAGAAAAGAGTGATAGAGATTTGAAGCAAATATGGTCAAATAATATCCACTTGAAACAAGAGGGAGATGTGGAGGTATCAGTTCTATGATTTATGAATTTTTTCTTTATTTGTAGTACTGGGTAATGAACCCAGGGTCACATATATGCTAGGCAAGTGCTGTATCATTGCACTCCATCTCCAGTCCAGTTATAAATATTTTTATTTTTTTCTATATGTTTGAAATATTTCTTACCAATTAAAAAAAGTTAATATCATTTAAATTAAGCAATGTCATATGGCACAGGAAAAAAATGTTTTAATCAAAGTGTCAATTCTCAAACCCATATGAATAAATGATATTCTAATTAAAACACATTTCTAGAATACTTGTTAAAGCATCGTAGTAATCAACTTTTACTTATCTGAAAACTTATTTAGTACAAGATATGTGAACTTGGAGATAGTAAATTTCTACCCTTTAAAAAGCGCTTCTGGAGATTTCCTCCTCAACAGATTTAGGTGGATCACAATGAATTAGAACACTCAAAAATATTTTCATCTTATTCAATTTAATGGCTCTTTTGTAGAAACAAACTCCATGAAAGCATGCTAAGTGAAAAGACAAGCCTATCTAAAGTGAAATATGCCTCAGATTGAAGCTGTGAGATATTTTCTAGGATTTTTTATCAGGACAATGGCTAATAACTGGTATCTGTATCTATTGCTGATAGACAGATTAGTCATTTAGATATATCTTCAGTGCAAGAACTAGACCATTCCCTTAGAAACCATGTAAAGCATAGCTCCTCTTGCCTCCAATCAATGCGAACAAAAAGGCTACCTTGGAAGAGAAGGGTTCCCTTTCCTACAGACTGAGACTCAAGAACTGCCAGAACTTCCAGACCCCACAAACTACCACTAAACAAAGCATGGCTACACAGCAGCCTGTCTTCACATCCAATGCATTGCCTTCCTCCCTCCAAAATATTAAAACATGCAAAACTCCAATTTGTTGGCAGGCTTGTTATCTCCTTGCTCTGCCTGTGACAATCATGGGCTCCTCTGCACATCTTACTTCTGGCCTGATCTCAGGGCAACAGCCATAGGAGGCCTTATACTATTTTGTCACCTGTATAATGTGACACCTGGTCAGCAGAAGAAGGCTGTACTTTCCCAACTTATCTTCACCATAATCCCACACAGGCATACCAGAATTTCTATAGATTTTAGAATAATTCAAGAAAATAACAACTTAATGTAGGACTTAAACTTATATAACTTCCCTCACAGCTTTTCATCTTACCTGAGGTAGAAAAGGACCTACGATGTTAAAAAAACAAACAAACAAACAAAAAACCTCTGTGGTGGTTCCTTTGTCAGACAAAACAGGCATCTCTTGTCCTTGGTGATCTCTTTCCTGAGATTTTAAACTCTCATTTTCTTATCCAGGAGAATTTACATACACTTTATAGAAGTCCACTGAATACTCAGAGAAATGAATCTCACATCAGGATTCACCCCTCATTCTGCTAGAGATGTATGTCTACAGTAGAAAGAGATCCTTTAGCAGGCTATCAGCAATACCTATTGGTAAACTCCCAAAATAGCTGGGACCAGTGTGCTTTTAAAATTTCATGTGTGCATGCAAAAACACACATACAAACACATGCACACATATGACACATGAAATTCTGAAAGTCAGTACTGTCTAAATCCATAAAGAGTGTGAAAATTATTTCTGTAAATACCTAAAAATTCCCAGTATCCCCCCCTAAAAAATGGCCAATATTCTCATGCTTATTCATCATCATTTCAATTGTACCTAAATGAGAGAAGTGGTTTTGAACCAACCAATGCACCTTTTAACAATGGCTTTCTTAACTACCCAAAGAGAAATCTGAGAAATTTTCAGAAATGCTGAGTGAAAGAGCTGGCTTTGTGCTTGGGTTTAGTCCAGGGAAAGCAAAAGTATTACCTTTCCCCTATAAAATGATGATATATATATACAATCAGGGTTAAAAGATTCTTCCAGGTAAGTAAGTTTCTTTTAATATTATCACCTAAGAAGAGTTTATATCTAAAGCCATAACTATGAGAGCTTCAGTACTCCCTGTATCTCTAAGATCCTTAACATCATGATATAAAATTTATGTTATAATGGAGGGAAGAAAAGCCAAAATATCTCTTCTCAAGTTACTTAAGACTTTTTCCCGTTACTTTGTCAGAACTGGATATTATTGTACTTCACATTACTGTATTCCTCCCTTGGGACAGTGAGAGGGATATGATGCATATATTAGATATGTATTGCAAAAATTATTTTTATTTGAATATGTTGTTGATTAGCATGGATCAAAAGTGTAGCTATCAGACAAGGCTTACCTAAATGATGAATGTAAGCATTCCCAGGTTTATAGCTTGCCATCTCCACAAAGGCAAAAGATAACTGCTCACTTCAAAGTATTCCTAGACTTACCATTTTGTACTATTTCCCTGCTCTCTGTCTGAACCACTGTCATCTGTAACCTGAATTAGTGCAACAGTATCCTTGCTGTTCTCTTGGTATCTGCTCCCAACCAGGTGGCAAAAATAATCCTTTCAAACATAAATCAGATCATTTCACTCTTCTGCTCAAAACCCTTCAACACCTTCCCATTTCACTGACAAGAGCTCAAGTCCTGACTGTGGCTTATGAGGATCTTCCAGATCTTGCTCTTTCTTCTCTTGCTTCCTCCCTTAAGACATCTAACACCACCCTATTTCCCCACTCCAGTAGAGTAGCCTGCTGGCTATTTCTCAAACACTTCAAACGTGCTCTAACTCATCCTTCCTTCTGTAATGCTCTTCCTCAGGGTGGCTGAAGTCTATATCCCCTTCCAATATTATTTAAAGTTTGCTTTTTCAATAATTAATCAATTAATATGGTAAATTCCTATCCTCTATTCCAACTCCTAGTTCCTGGAGTAAGTAATTCCTTTTAACCTGTTCTATTCCTTTCTGCTTTTATGGCACTGACAACTCTCCCACTAAATAAGTTCCATGAAGACAGAGAATACTGTATATTTTATTCACTAATGTATCTCAAGCACTAAAACAAGGCTTGGTTCAGTCAGAATAAGCACACAAATAAAAACTGTTAAGCAAAAGAATGAATTGACAGTCTGCTTGCAGGCTGAGAAATTTAGCACCTTGAACTAACAGAAAATAAACAGTTTCTAAGAGGACTCTTCCCCATATATCTTCCTGGCCTTTTCAGAAACTCCTGTTAGAATGGAAAAGAAAGAGGGTAACTCTACAATTGCATTAAAGTAACCAGTTATCTTTTCTGTGTGTTTGGGAGTTCACTGTTGAAATCTGAGTTCTAGGGAATATACACTAACTTTAGCAAACAACCTAGAGTGGTGGTAGTATGCACCAGATCAGGAGATAAAATTTTGGTTTGGATGTTTTAGATGTAGCCAGCAACAAGGTCACAACCTCTTCATGGAAGAATGGAATACAGAGTAGAAACCTCAGAAGTGACTTGCCACCATGAGGAATTTGATCAAGGAGGAATAAGCTAAATGTAGTTACTGAAAATATTTGGAACATACACATAATCTTAGCAGAATCATATAACCTGCCAAGACCTCTATTTCCGACTAGTAATATTAAATAATTAAGTTAGAAAGTCTCTAAGGCCTCTTATAAGTCTACAAGAACTACAATTGGACTCTTTGAGGCCAGTGGGAAAAAGGATGATACTGAGAAAATGAATTACCAACTTGTGTCACTGGTTTGGTGGATGTGAGCATGCACAAGGTTGAGTAGGGAAGCCTATGATTCAACATCTGTGAGAGCAAAAGGCAAGACTGGAAGGAAGAAGTTAAATTGTGATGCAAGCCCAGTAAAGGCTCAGCCATTCTTTTGGAGATCTCTGAAAGTAGAAAGGCCCTTCAGTCCTGTCTTAAATTGGATCAAGAGATCTGGGATAAATATCTTCTGAAAGTCAATCACTAGAGATAGCTTCATTGGAAAGGAGATATAACCTTGAATTGAGCAGATCTCCCCCACTATAGCCGACTAACAGATGAGGGCTATGTGCCCCAGTACTCCTAGTAAATGACGGGGAGTCTGTCTGATTGGCACCACAGCATCCACTAACGGCCACCTATAGCCTTAATAGCCAGGTAATATTGGCCTTAAATTCTGAGGTAGAATTTAACCCATTAGTCATGGCTAAAAGATATCAACTCTAATGGTAACAGGCACAAGGACAAGATTATAGACATACTATTAAATTTCCAAAATCAAAATTACATTTCCCAAGTTCTAAAGTGAATTAACATTCAAATATTCACAGAATATGTTTATATATTGCCTCTTAAGCTGGTTGTTGAAGCAATAAAATTTGTCACAATATATGGTTGATTCCAGTCTGCATTAATCCTTCTGGGTGGATAAAAAAAAAATGTTCCCTGTGATTTCAGCCTATCTACTGTCATAGACACTGTTGTGCTGCCACAGAAATGTCTATTAATGCAAGTATAAAGCTAAATGCTTGATCACTTTAAGGGGGTTTTACAAGTTTAGGAATGTTTCACTTCCATTATGCTTTCTAAAATATTGAAAGTAGCCTGCCAGTTTCTGTTACTAACTTCAGGAACCTCAACTAGGACTTGCTTCCAGAAATCAGTACAAATCCCATCCAGGTGTGCTATTGTGCAGAGGGTATGAGTGGAGATGAACTTTCTAGGAGACCTGGGGAAAGGAGTTTCTCTGCAATGTCCCAAAGTTATATCACATTCTTCAAGGACAGAAGAGAAAATCTACATCACAACACACTATGATTTCACTAAAGAACACATAAGCTAACTTTTCAATCATCAATTTGTATAGTCAGAAGAAGACAGCACTTATTCCAGGAATCTGTGCCTTTGCTCTATCCTTCCACCTCTCCAAAAAAAAAAAAAAAAAAACCAGCATTTCAAACCTCTGTATTTATTTGATTCATTTGTAAAATATTATTTTCTTTCATGTCGCCATTATTATAGAGGTGGTAAGGTGATAAGGTTTGAAAACCATGTTTGAAGTTCATCTAATGGATAATGATCCTGATAATTCAAAGCAATAGAAACAAATTGACCTGAAGTGTTCAGAAGGTTGACTGGATATGTCATCATTTTTCTCCTTTGTTAGTGGTTCCTCGACTTGGATGACCATTTGTCATCATGGCACGGTTCTGGAAGAGAAATCAGAACCCTCTTTCTAGTTCAAGTTCTGGTGTCAAATAGCTGTGCCACCTTGAACAAGGCACTTAAACTCTCCTGATTTTAGTGTCGTTATTATTCAATATAAGATTAATTTATATAGCCCAATACAGTCGTGCACATCTGTAATCCTAGAGGCTCGGGAAGCTGAGGCAGGAGGATCTCAAGTTCAAAGTCAGCCTCTGCAAAAGCGAGATGCTAAGCAACTCAGTGAGACTCTGTCTCTAAATAAATACAGGGATAGGGATGTGACTCGTGGTTGAGTGCCCCTGAGTTCTTCCAGTATCCCCCCCCAAAAAATATTAATTTCTATATCCTTTTTAATTATAAAGTAATGACCATGCTTATTCTATTGGAGGAAAAAAGTAAGCAAAATTTATCAAGTAAGCATATTTAAAACTAAACTTCATCCTGAATGCTAGCTTAAAAACTGAGGCATTATATTTTCCTTCCATTCACTGCTTTCTGACTGTGCCTATATCTCTCCCACAAGAATTATATTCCATGAAGATAGACTCACTGGGTGTTTTGTTAACTAAAACAAACAAACAAAATAGTAATTACAAGTGTTCCAGGCCTGAAATTCATTTAAACAATTGCATTTGCACTTGGAATACACCTGTTTTGCTACTTCAGCACCCAACTACATTTGTGCTTGTTTATCCTGTTGGTTACAACCTTTAGGAAATTGAATTTAAGATTTTTTCCGTTTACTATAATTGAACTTAGATAATAAAGCATTTTTAACTACTTCTACAGAAAGTTCTTGATAATCTGCCAGAAAAGTATAAAAGTCAATATGTATAAAGTCAATATCCTTCCTAGACTTTCTTATATTGTAATCACAGCCTGTCTGTTCGTCTTTCTCTTTGACTTTCCTGATGAAGACCAATGATCTCAAGTGACTGAGGAGACTGGGCATTGGCTCTTAAATTCAGATGTTCAAATGTGGTGAGCCGTTTCAGCGGACCGTGGTTGCCATTACAAGATGGCGCCGGCTTCCGCCATAGTCTGAGACAAACAACTCCTTATTAGGGAGAGTTGGCGTGTCATTGTTTAACACCCTATGAGAAAGGTCCACGTGGCGGCTTTGCATTGGGGCTTGGTGTGCTTTATTAAGTGTGGGAGGCGCGAGCGGAGAGAGAATGCTTGAAGACATGTCTGAGTAAAGGCCTGAATAAACTGCTGAGAGAAGATTCCTGAGTTGTGTCTTCCTTGCTGGTGAGGGGTCACGACATTCAAAGGTTACATTTCTATTATAAATGTCCCCAGCAGGCTCAGGTGTCCCTCTTGGCCAGCCAAGTTTGGAGATCAGCAACTGCTTTTAGAGGAATAAACACCTGCAGTGGAAAAATTGGGGTCCATTCTGATTAAAAAAAAGTCCTTTATTTAGTATTTATTTCATTCTGACTCAAGATACCCAAATCTTGCCTAAATTTGCTTAGCATCTGGGACTGATTTTTATACCTCTGCTTCTTAAAGAGTATAGTAACCACACTTATGGTACAAAATTAAACTAAAGAAAAAGAGCAGCATGTGTAAACCACAGGATGAAAGAAATAAAAGGTCTTGAACCAGAAATCTTTGTCTTTATAGCAATACAAAAATATTTCACTAAACAAATGTGAGTGTGGACATATCATGAAGTAATAGTATACTGTAAAATATAAATGAATTTGAAAAATTAAACTTGAGGCTTCAAAGAATTTTTATATCAAGTTTTTTTTCCTTGAATGGAATTTGTTGATTTGTTTCTCTTATTAGAAATACTTCAGCAAAAATTTCAAAGGAAATATTACAAATATCTTGTATATTAATAACTCCTCTTGTGCTTCAGTACTTTGGAAGCATTTCCAGCATTGCAGCCTAATTATCTGATTGCTTGTCAGCCCCCAAAGATGAAGTCAAAGTCCCTGAAGGCAAATTCCCCAAGTGACAAGATTAATTACTTATAGTTACAAAATAAAATTCAACCTAAGTTAATGTGTCACTCATACTAAATCAGCTTACTTTGACATTTTGTAGGATTATGAAATGTAATTTTATGTGTTTCAAAGACTATAGTGTCATTTTTTAATAATCTGGTCCTATCACACTTGTATATTAAAATTCCTTTAAATAATGTGATCTTAAATGATGATGACATGGAATTTAAAATTGTTTAACATAGAAAACTATTTCAGAAAAGCAAGCTTCAATGTAAAACAAAACATTTTCACTCAAGCATGTGCTGTTGACAGTGCTGAAGTACAGAAAAATCTCTCACATTTTCTAGTTCCAAATGATCAATCTGGAAAGAAATACTAAAATGAGTGAGAATCATCAATAATAATAATAATAAATAAATAATAATAATAATATATTAGTTCTACTTGTGTCAGTAGAAAATAAATAATATTTTTCTGTTCAAAAGTGAAACTGCATAAAGAATATGAACCATTGCAAAAACTGCATAAATGTCTCTGTGTTTGTCTCTGCCTCCCCACCTCCACCCCCACCCCCATCCCCTAGTACTGATTGAACCAGGGGAGCTCTAATTCTAAGCTACATTCCCAGCTCTTTTATTTTGAGAGAGTTTTGCTAAAGTACCCCAGCTGACCTTGAGTTTACAATCCTTCTGCCTTAGCCTCCTAAGTATCTGGCATTATAGGCAAGCACTATCACACCCAGCTCTCTTCTCTTGGTATTAAAAGAATAGAAACAATCATTGTACTATCATATGTAACTAATAAAAAAAGAGACCAATAAAACTCATATCCTCCAAAAATACACAAAAACATATATAGAGATGAGTTAGGCATTTAATCAAACTATTATATTGTTTTCAGTATTTTTTTGTAGAATTGGCAGCTTTTCAAAATTTGCAAATCAAAGTGGTTTTTATTTTATTATGAATAAATATTCTCTTCTGTGCTTAAAAAAAGTAAAATGGTAGGAAAGTAAAAAAAAAGAATAGAAACAGAAATTTTGCCCTTTTTATTCACTAAAATTTTAACCTAAATGATCAATATTGTAGTTATTTTCTCAGAAAAGAATCTGTCCTGCTGCTACTTCACCTCTGCTTAGTGCATAACTCAGAGAAATGCAAGTTAGATATAAGGAAAATCCTACAGAGCTGTGATTGGGTACTTGAACATGTAACTTAGATGGTAACTATGGCCTCTCCAAGGCATTGAGTTTCAAACCTGATCTGCACATGAAGGACAGGCTGGGATTTATGGTGTCTCAAGTCCAAGCAACACCTATCATTTAGTCATTTTTCACTTTTAGTTATTAGCATTTTCTTTTCATTGTTTTAACAGTACTGGGATTGAATCTGCCTTGCTCATGCAAGGAAGGCACTCTACCACTGACAAATTACCAGATCAAGCATTTTCTTAAATTTATATATATTCTCAACCCTCAAGAATGGATAGCTAGCCAACAGTTCACAAGTTGTTTCCATATTATGTTTTTGTTATTACAATAATGCTTTGACAATAGGAACCAATGAGTATTTGATGTCAGAATATGATGGGTCATATTCTGCTTACTATTGAACTTTTTACTTTCCAATATTCTGATCTCTTCAAGGTCCAAACAAACTATATTTAGTTATTGGCAAGATAACTCATTTTCATGACCTCTTTTGGGGATTCCAGGAACCTCATCTGGAGTTTATGATTTCAAGAGTGACCTTTAATGATGCCAAATATATTTTGTGCATATGTCAAGATAAAAGCTGACAAATAAACCAGGTTACTTTTACTTCCTTGGAAAACTGAAAAAGGCACAATACTGACTCTAAATGTCACCTTCAACAGAAATGAATTGAGGTCATCTAAATGCAGAATCCCCTAAAGGTGAAATATTACATCAACAGAAGTACTTTCTACACCTACACTGAAAAGGTACAATTGGCATATAGGTTCATCAGTGGCCATCATGTTTTGGGAACATCTTATTCCCCTAGAAAGAACACAGTATTAACCTTATCAACCTGTTCACTAGCCTAATTGGGACACAAGAAGGTAGCAAGGAAGTGAGAGGAGAAGGTAATAATTTTCTTATGGAACAATACTGCTAGACAGAGCCTGTGATTCTTTTCACACAGAGGTTCTCCACTGCCAAAATTTACAGTTCCAGTTCACTCCTTCTAGTTGGGCTTATTTAGAACAGAAATTCAGTGAAACTACAGCAGGAAAAAAATGGAAGTCAAACTGGCACCTGGTAGAAGGTTCAGTAAAATTCTAAGGATATTAAGAGCCAGTTTTTATTTTTTTAAACATAAAAATGCCAGCAGCAATTGGCATTAAATATACCATGCTGCAATACCTTCATATGAAATTTAAAACTGAAAATGTACTCTTTAGAAGTTTCCTTACATATATACTGAGTAATTCAATAAGAAACTTATTCAATAGTCTGCAAGTCATAGTCCCTAAAAAGAAAAACAGCATAGAACTATCTTTTATTCAAGGTCCTTAAACATTTGAAATAATTTATAATGCTAGAAGTATCCCATTGTGTGTCTTCAGAAAAAAAAAGTGATGCTAGGAGCAGTTGGCGTCATTAATGTCATAAAATAACAGACAAGTAGTTTGTTTTACTTCACAAGGTGTATCTGCTGTGAGTCAAGTCATACCAGTTCAAGGAAAGTTAGCAAGAATAATTATCAGGATTTCACAACTCAACAGTCTTGCCATTTTAAATAATCATGTGTTCCAATCCACTTAGTTTCTTTAAAATATTTTCCTCTTTCAGAACTTTCATATTTTGGCAATTGTCAATTTTTCCTTCCAGTATGTAGGTGGTGGCCACAGTTTTATAAGCAGTGCACAGCTGCTTTATTCCTCTGCTCACTAACACAAATGATCTGTTGACCAGATGTCTCCTCCTGGATGCCAAAGGTATATGCTGTCCTCAGGATGAGCCTAGTAAAATTAAGTTTTAGCAACCAAGGAATCCAGTAATGCATTCCCCAATTCCTGGTGGAAGACTTCAGGGTTAAACAGAAGAAGTTAAACATTCTCACAGTGTTTATAACAGGGTGAACAAAGTACAGTAGGTTGGAGTGGAAGAAAAAAAATAGTAACAACAGAACTAAAAATGATTTTTAAAAATCAGAATGATAAATAATATAAACAAGCATAGTCATAAAAGATGCATAACATTTTCTTGGTTCTACCCATGGAACTTCCACTGGTGAATAAAGCTCTTACTTGATTCATCCTATATCCTCAACTTCCACATCTAGCAAATCCCCTTCCTCACTTGACTCTATATTCAGGTATCAAGAGAGGCCTGAGCTTGTGCTGCTGATCATAAAATAGAAGTAAAAGTAGATATTTGCCTCATAAACAACTGGATTCCTTTTGGATTTTTGCCAAGTGAGGATTTTTTAAATTAAAAATAAACTATATATGATTTCTTCAGAAGAGCTGTAATTCTGTCTTGCAACCATAGCATATGCAAGAAATGTAAAGGTAATGTGAAGAAAAGGGAGCTCAATTAAGTATCAGGAGTTATTGCTAAGCTGAGTCTTAAAGAAGTATAAAAGGATCAAAGGGGAGGGCAGGACCAGTTAGATAATTAGTGGAACTCAGTGAAAAATAAAAATGCAGAGTCCCTTCCTCAAAAATTATTAAGAACTCGAGATAGAAAGAGCAGAGCATTGAAATGCAGGGCCCATTAAGTGCAAGGCCCTACACCACTGCATACACACGAAAACCCTAAGAGAGGCATCCCAGGTGGGAATATGGCATATGTAAAGGTTTACATTCCCAAAGGGAAAATGGCAGAAAAGAAGGAACCCAGTGTCAGGAAAGCATCCAACTTCACAGAGGATGGCAGGGAGTAATAAGATTCCAAAGGAGATGACTAAGCACACAAGGAGTTTGGCTTGCCAAAACTCCATAGTTGACAGAAATAGATAACAAGGCTCAATGGATCAGAGAAAGGTAGTTTTTAACTCACAGAACAGTAAATAGCAGGAATACCAGCACAACAGCACCATTGATTATTCCACGGTAATGCAAAACGCTAAGAGCCCAGCTATACATAGTACAGTTACTTCATTGTAAGGAAGTCAGGGACTAAGGATTAGCAACTTTTATAGTACTGTAAGCACTACGCAAGCCAGTAGCCCTCCCCCAGGGAAAAGACAGTCATATGTAGTCGTGGAATTGAGGTCACCTTCATTGCCTAACCCACTAACTACAAAAATGGCTCAGGGTCAGAAGGTGGTAGACCTTGTATTTTAGCATATTCAGCAAGGATGCACACCAGGGCCCGTTGGGACTGCCTCTCCCAACACACACAAAGGGGATAATGTGCCCTTGAAGCAGGGTATCTGGTGTGTGTCCTCACCTCTGACACTTGCAAATATAACTTATTTGAAAATAGGGTCTTTGTAGATGTCATCAAGTCAAGATTAAAGTCATAGTTAATCAGTATGAACTCTTATCCAATGACTGGTGTTATTATAAAGATATAGGTGCAGATACACACGTGATGACAAAGAGGCAGAGATTTGTGTGGCTCATCTACAAATGAATAAGGATCAAATACTAAAGATTACTAGAAGCTTACTGAAAACCTAGGAGACAAGCAGAGGACAGATTTTCCCTATATTAGCTTAGAATGCTAAGCTAATATAGAAAATATTATAGACTAGGTGGCAGAAACAACAGAAATTTATTTTTATCAAATTCTGGAAGATGGGGAGTCCAAGATCAATGTGCTTATAGATTCAGTTTCTGGTAGGATTCTCTTCCTGGCTAATAGACAAACATCTTTTGTGTCCTTATATGACCTTCCTTTATAAAGAGAAAGAGGTCTTTTCTCTTTACGGAAGGCACAAGTCCCAGTAGATTATGACTGCATCCTTACTAGCTCATTTAATCTAAATTACTTCCTACAAAACTCTCTCCAAATATAGCCACATTGGAAGTTAAGGCTTCAACATGACATTTGGAGAAGGACACAACTAAGTCCATAGCTCTCCCTCAGCACCTCCAGAAGGAATCCATCTGCCAACACCTTGGACCTCTGCCCTTCATAACTGTGGGACCATAAATTTCAGTTGCATTAAGTCACCAAGTTTGTGGTACTTTGTCAGAGCAGCTTTAGGAAACAGATACAAATGTTGGCATTGGAAAGTTGGATATTGCTAATAACAAATACCTAAAAACTGTGCAAACAGAATTGGGTAAAGGGTAAAATGGAGAGGAATTTTAAGGGACATAATAGAAAATTCCTAGATTGCCTTCAGCAAAATGTTGCTAGAAACAGGAATGCTAAAGGTCCTTCTAGAGAGCCTTAGTTAAAAATAAAGAACATGTTAATTGGACAGTGGAGGAAAGATAATCCTTGTTACAAAGTGGCAGAGAGTTTGGCTGAATTTTGTTCTACTGATGGGTTGGGAAATAGAAATAATAGATGACAGACTTGGAATTTGCTGAGGAGATTTCCAAGCAAAGTATGGAAGTCATGGTCTGATTTCTCCTTGGTACTCATTATAAAATGTAAGAGAAAAAAAACTTAAGTAAAAAGGAATCAGACTTGAAGATTCCTTTTAGGAAATTCTTAGCCTTAATGTAAAATATAATAAAATAGAACACCAGTGCTGTTATGGTATTAGACAAAATTTTGCTGAAAAGATTAGACATATGAGTCATTGTACAGCCATTCAACCATCTCAGTGGAAATACCACCAGGATTGACTGAGGAGGACAAACACAGGACAAACTGAAGAAAGGCTTCTGGGCTTTCTGAATTATATTGGCAGGAAACAGGCCAATAGAGTCACATAGCTGTAGATATGTGCTCTTATTTAAGAATAAGGAAGAATAACACTAGCCTGAGTCAAGGCTGGTGGGACTTCTACTGTACTCACAGGCACAGAAGAGCCAGGATTGCCAACCCCTGCCAAAACTAGGAAAGTGGCATGTAATAGATTCTTTCTTCATGCCTCCAGGAGAAATCAATCCAGTTAATGTCTTGATTCTGCACTTCTAACCTCAGTGAATGATACAGTAGTTTATATTTCTATTATTTTAAGCCACCCAGTTAGTAGTACTTTGTTATGTTAGAAAATGAATACCATTTCCTTCAATATACTGAGAAAAAGGTAATAATTATTCTAGTGTAATGAGATGGAAAATCTCATATCAAGCTTTCTAATTACAACAGTCTTATAGACCTATCTTGGGTGTTTATTAGAATTCAGTTTGCATATTTACTTAGGGACATCCTGGCCTTAACTGGCAAGTATCCTTATACCCTATGGATTCAATGTTTAGAAAGAAATTAAGAGCTGTTGCCAAGATCTCTTCATATCCAGGGGACAGGAATGTCAGAACAATTTAGCATACTTGACTGATTAGGAATACTCTGTAAAGCAAAGAAAACTTCATCAGATGTCTCCTTCTTCAAAATAAATAAGCCAATGTATCAAGAAGCAGAACACTAAATCGTATTTAGAGGACACCATTTAAGCAGTTAGACTGCCCGTCTGACACTTTCTTTTCTGCAAACTACTACTCCCCCTGACAACCTCTGGTAATAGGGTCAGCCTCTGTTGCTGGGCTTCTAGCATATTTTATCAATGCTGAGCACACGAGATGAAGCTAAGATTTAGACCTCTGGCCTGCGTACTGAAACAAATTCTAAGACATATAAACTGAGAAAGGTTGAAATGGCTTCAGAGCTAGCTGGACCAAGGTATAGTGATGGCCAGTGAGGTCCCATCTGTGGCAAAGAACAAAGCAGAGACATTTCTTGATTTATGCTGGCACTCTTGGACCCAGGTCTGATTGTTCTTCATGTTTAGTTGTCCTGCCTTTGTGTTTTTGCAAAATATTTGTTTCTTCAAAATAAAAAATGTTCCCATTATTTTGAGTGAAATTTCTATTTATTCCAATCAGATATCTTATTTCTTTGAATATATATAATATATATGTATATATATATATATTTATATATTTATATTTACATATATCTTGGGTATTTATTAGAATTCAGTATATACATATATATGCATACATGCATATACATACATACACACACACACACACATACACACACACACACACTTTTCTAATGCAATTCAAAAGTATTTTGAATGATTTTGTTTTTAAGGAATGATTCCCTTGAGATAAGCGCCACTATAGATGGCCTTCTAGTGAAGAAGAGAGTGAAAAAATCACTCCATGCTGGCCAAGAGTAAAAGGACCACAGCACCAGTTAAGGAGGTCACCAAGAGAGCCATTGCCAATGGGAAACAGGCTCCAATGAGCTGCTAAGCCAAGGATATCTATTGCCAAAGGAGATGCTGAGAGCAGCACTGCTCCCCACCACCTACACAGGCCATAATATGATGTACAACCCATCTTCTTCAGGGTGAGGAACTCTTCAGGAAGAATGGGAATATGCCCCTTGAGAACTTAAAAGTACAAATTCAGGGGTTATTGCTCTTTGGTTATCTTCCTCACTTGGGAGTGATGCTAACATTGTCCTTTTACAGAAACTGATGCACACTTCAAGGGTGAGAAAACACAAAAAAGGAACACAAACAGCTGAACAACGTTAAGTTCATAGGCTGAGTTGAATTTATGAGATCTTTCCTTTCTAAATGCAAATGAAGAACTAATACATTAATCCATACACATTGAGGCTGCTCCTGCATAGGCAGCCAAGGTTATTCTAGTACTGAATATGCATCAAGTTCACTACAATGAATAGAGTATCACCAGAACTGTGAGCCAGACTCCGCAATTAAGGGAATGTTTTAGTATTAGAACTTGAAATGGGCCACAAAGTAGGAATTCAACACTTAGAAATTCATAATTCTATTGTCTACTGAACTGAGGACAGTTGGAATAATCTGTTCTTTATCAAGATCTTCACTTTTACCAAGAATTATTCATTTTCTTGCTTCTGATCCCAAAACATTGATAGAGCATAGTGTTCTCTGAAATTTAAACCCTGGTCAAGGATCAATTCTAAGGGGTACAACCTGCCTACTCTGTCACTATTTCAACAGAAAACAATGTTTATGTTTTGCTTTTTTCCCAGAGAGAGAAAAATAACCACTATATAAAAGTCCTTTCTAGTTTTTTTCATATAAGATATTTGTTGAATATAACATAAAGTCTGTTTTTCAAGAAGCACATCTCCCAAAAATGTTACTGAATTAATAGGCAGGAACACTTTTCCACAATGCAAGCCATGGACTAAAATCTAAAAATTAAATGGTTCTATGAAGCTTTATACCTGAATTTTTTCAATCCAAAAGCTCAAAATAAAACAATTTTTCACATCAATATGTGTTTATCTAGCACATGCAATTAACAGTATTATTTGACATTTTCCTGCTGTGACTCTCTTATGACAAGGCATTCATTTTTCACATGCTTTTGTATGGATTAGGGGAAAGAAAGAAAATAATGAAAAAGAAATTTTGACTTATTACCACTTCAAATCAAAACCATCATGCAAATAACCAAACAGCCCATTATAAGAAAAGAGTATGTGGGTGGGGCTGAAGGGGAATGCTTCAGGAGTAACTGTAAGCTTCATATTAAATACTCGCTTTATAAAACTAAAGAGAAAATTAAATTATATAAAACTTTGATATTTGGGGGAGAAAACAAGATGAGTTATAGATAATATGATAGAATATCTGGCCTTTTATGTATGTTTTCCTAATGTGCCCAATTAACACATTTTTAAGATTATATTAGGTCTGTGTGTTCCATTGTTTATTGGTCTGAAAACATAAATGCAGGTGAAATGAAGTAAGAGTAGTTAGAAAATCTTAATTGTTAAGATGGTGAAAAAGAAAACAGAATTGGAATACAAATGAAATTCAACAATCCATAACACTTAATGCAGTATAACATTTGAAATTTAACTAATGCCCAAATGCCTTTTAGAGTCACTAAACCTAGACATCTTGGAATGACAGCACTATTCTTACATAAAATGCATCGTTAAAGTCCTAATATTTCAAGAAAGAAAAGGATTGGTGCCCCTTACTGTATAGACAAAACGCATAATTATCAAGTGTATATGTGAAACCAAAACTTTCCTGAAGAGTTAATTGTCCTTTGTATTTTAACTTGGGTTTCTGTAATCTTGACATGCATATACATCAGTCACGAGCAAATGTTATGCTCCATCAAATGCTCACTCCAGATTCTTCATCTATTTTAAGAAGTCAATTTTTTTAAGTGCAGCCTCATTTTTGTTAAATTAAACTCTCTGGAAAGGAATGGTAAGTCTCTATACATAAGTTCTCTTTGTTACGCTCTGTGAAGTATACAGAATAAAGTTAATTCCACTTCCACAGTGAATAAGATCAAATGAGATTTTTCTGTTGTTCTCTTCTAACAAAGAATTTTAATCTTACCTGCATGAAAGAATATAAGTGCCTCTGATAGGTTATTTGTGCAGGGTCAGAAGTAGATAGACTATGGAGGCTGAGCACTTAGGAGGGCTACTGCACTCTAACTTTCACTGGTGAACCCAGCAGCTACCT
Source organism: Ictidomys tridecemlineatus (assembly GCF_052094955.1). Lineage (NCBI taxonomy): Eukaryota > Metazoa > Chordata > Mammalia > Rodentia > Sciuridae > Ictidomys > Ictidomys tridecemlineatus. The sequence goes on along the minus strand of NC_135488.1, from coordinate 88,674,814 downwards.
CACTCCACTGCTACCCTCAAGGTTTATTTAATGATAAGAACTTTGAGAAGAAGTTTTCTTTACCTCTTTGCAGATCAAGTTATGTTCCAGCAACTTACTCCCAGGGTAGTTATTTTGACTAAAGTAGTCCATGCCTACCAAAGGCAAGCTTATTGTTTAAATTTAAGCATCTCTGATTCATAAAATAGACTTTAGAGCTCACCTTTGAAAACAGTTCTTGTTGACACATACTTGAAGACTTAGAAAATTACTATCATCATCCAGTCCCAACTATTTTGAGAAAGAACTTTGAGTCTTCACAGTAAGAAAATCTTTTAGGTCTGTAATTCAAGTTCATTTGCCTGGGATTATCTGTGATCCTAATTTAAAACAACATGGACCAATACCAAAAGCAGGATCTGAATTACTTAGAACTTGGGTACAGACATATAGAATCTTATTTAAATCTTATTTTAAACCAACATATATGCATACCAAAAGTAGGGTCTAAATTACTTAGAATGTGGGTACAGACATATACACAACGTATTACTTAGAATTTGAATATAGACATGCACCAATCTTATTGGTCTGTGTTCCTGTACAGAGAAAGAGAAAAACAAACTTGATAGTTTCAGTTTATACAATTTGAAAATTACTTCTATTCACAAATATCATTAATAACTAAGGAAAAAATATGTATTACATGTCTCTAAATATAATGGTGATCAGTTCAAACTTCAATCTTGATGGTTTTCCGTTTCTAATTTCTTTCTTTCTACCACTCATTCTTTCAAATATGTACTGAGCACCTGACCAAGCCAGCTAATTTTGGTGGCAATAAATAAGACAGATAAATCCTGTATTAATATAGAGCTTGAAGTTTGAAGGGAGACGTTGATAACAAAAAAGTTTAAAGCATAAGTTACTCATTTCAGAAATTAGAGAATGATGTGAAGAAAATTAAGCATAGGATTATGTTGGAGTGTTAAGGGGTGACTGCAGCTAGCCTGGGACTGAGGGTCAGAAACAGTTCTCACAGGGATGGCATTGAACTGAGACTGTAACAGGAAGTAGGCTCTCATGGATTCATAGTGTACTAGGCAGAGAAAGCAGGAAATGCCCTTCAAAAAATGGAAAGAAATTGGCACAAAAAGAAACATAACAAAAAGAAACTTGCAGTGACTATATAGTGAGGGTGGAGAAGAATGACACCAGAAGCATAAGCAGGACAGATTACGTAGGGTCTTGTAAAGTCACTGAAAGGAGTTGGATTTTATTCTAAGCACAATGGGAAGCCATTGGAAAAAATTAACCAAGGGAATTAAATGCTCTGATTTATATTTTAGAATTTCCTTATAGTTTCTGGAACCAGAGTGGTGGTTCAACTAGGTTTCTGCACCAATGGACTGAGAATCCAAGGAAACTGGACCTTCCCTGGACTTGTGTTACCTATGTCCCCATCCAAGTGGTTGGTGTGAGGGTGCCTCATTGATAGCTATACATCACAGGTGAGGCTCACAGCAGCCTGGTTTCTAGACAGGAGATATTTCAGGTCATTCTTTCTGCCACTTCCACATATCATTTCATGAAATAAAGTATAAGGAATGCATGGAAATCTACAGATTGGATAGGATGCAGCTGGACTGTAACAGAAGTTAGACTGTAACAGACATCCATAATATGCCAAAGAAACCTAGTATGCAGAGAATAGGAAGATAATAAATCCTGGTTTGCAGCCTTCATTGATCACGCTAAGAGGTAGCAAGTTAATCTGTACTGAATATAAATGTGAAACAATGGATTGTTGCCTAGCAAAAGGGTAAAATGCTTTGTCACATACAAAATATCTGATTGTTGCCTGGTTGGACTGTTAAGTGACTGATATTTCTTAATGAGTATTGTTTAAAAGGCATATTTTTATGGGCTCTAGTCCTGTAAATGATCTTTCTAATGGTCATGAATTCTCAACAAACTAAAGCAGGAAAAGAAAAACAGATCTCCAAGGTGAAAAAAGTTTACAGAGCCAATCACACAGAGGGGAAAAAGAAGAGAATAATTATAGTGTGTCAGGCACTTCTCACAGAAACCTACCAATAAAGGCACTGTCTCTTTATTAAAAATGGAGTCACTGGGGCTCACAATATTAGGAACTTGCCCACAAGCCAAGCCTCAAAGATGTCTCTTTAGTCACGGCTATCCAGACCCTGAGTCCTTTCTATTGCACAGAGCAAGGTCAAAGCCATCAATAAAGTAAATGGATGTAACATAAAAGGTTTAAAATATAAAAACATATAAAGAAGAAAATTTTATTAAGCTTTAAAATTTAATAAGCTTTAATAACCATTTTTAATATGCCTTACCTTGCATTTAAGCCTTTTCTGATCATTCCAACTGTCTAAATCTTCCTCTCTGCCCTTTAGAACTCCTTCAGTTTATCGACTGTAACATTCAGTTGCTCATAGATTTATTCAACTAATCCTTGACAAATGTCTAAGCACCTAATCTCTAATCATGTTAAATTCCAGAGAAGTAAACAGGAAAGACATGGTTTCTGCCAATAAACAACTTATAATTCAGTGTCTATAATTGTGACTTATTACTTAACGTGTATAACCTGCTAATTTAATAATTTGTGCATTTTATAAGTGAATATTGTCTCCCAAGTTAACTGAACCTCCTTGGGATCAGAAATCATATGCCAAGATGATCCATCACATAGCCACTACTACTTGTTACAATGCTCAGAGGATTCAAAAGGGCATGGAACTGACCTATGTCTTAATATCAACAACTAGTGTTATGTGCTTTCATATCAGACATGCTGGACACAATTCTGCACAACTATAATCCCAGTTATTAGGGAAGCCGAGGCAGAAAGAAGGATTGCAAGTTTGAGACCAGACTTGGCAAGTTAGTGAGACACTGTCTCAAAAAAAAAATTTTAAAAAGGGCTGGTGGTGTAGCTCAGAGTTTGAACACTTACCTAGCATGCTTGAGGAACTTAGTGAAATCCCCAGTACTACCAAAAAAAAAAAAAGCATCACTTATATACTTATATACTCCTATCAAAGAGTACATTGTTGATTTGTGAATATTTTGTTACATTCTATTCTATTTCATGCTAGGTCATTTTCATTAAAAATATATAACATAGTCAAAATTTTATGTAAGGATTACAATTTATATTCTGACCAGGAAGAAATGAAATCTGCTCTGTATTAATGCAGTTTCTGAGCAGCATAAAATAAAGAACTATCTGATCAGACACAATCAAAGGATGAGAAATTAGAGTTAATAGGTAATGTATGTTAACTCAGATCATGTGACTTGTAGTTACTGCTACTTGCACAGTAGCTGGTACACAGTTATGTAAAAAGTAATTACCTGATGAATGAATGATGTTGAAAGCACTTGGGTAAAAAAGGTAGTTATCTGATGAAGGAGCACTGGACTGTGAGTCAAATGACATGGGTTTCAACTCTTCAGATAAGTCCCTTTACTTTCTTGGGCCTTGGTTTCTTTTTATATTAGAGAAGGGCTTATATTACCCAAGATTCAAGGCTTGAATAATTATACAAAGCAAGCACCACAAGTAATATATTTGCTAGGCTCCTCCTAACACTTGAACACACAGATAAATATGCATTCTATATAAGATTTCCAACAGAAAACTGTTAATTGCAATAGTATATACAAATAAACTCTCAATATGTAGAAATATAGCATATCCTAATAAGAGTATTATGAACAAGATTTAGTATCTTTTTAGGTAAAACTTTCATCCCTTTATGATGTTCTCTGTTCATCTAAAGTTATCAGATTATTTTATGAACTAAAAAGTAAATTCTGTGTTTGTCAAAAAGAATATTGTCCTTATGATTTCCAGAAGGACTTTGAGTTTTTACTTAGCTTTTATTTTCTCTTTATTTCATCTCCCCCATCAGCAAGACTTTCAACCATCCATAACCCTTGATTCAGTTCCAGGGAAACAGAAAGCAAATCTAGACATATCTTTGCCATTTGACATTCCTAGATGTACTAGTGAGAACACACAAGTGAGAATAAGACGAATTCCCTACAGAAAAGTGCATATTAGATCACTATGGAAAATCACAGACCCATATTTTTTTTCAAGTAGTCCTCTTATTTCTGGTATCAGGCTTGTTCCTGACCAGATTTCTTATCAATCCACCCCCAGGTTTCCTCAGGTTTCCTGAGCCCCCATACATGGTTCTTGCCCATAGTGACCCTTTTGCAAAAATTCTCTCCCAGCCTGCCTTTTCTGCTTACATTGTTCCTGTTCATCTTTTGGAATGCAACTTAGGTTGAGTACCTGCCCAAGTATGCATTGGGATATCCTCCCATAGTCCTGTGCAAACCTTGTGATTGTCCATCTCCTTTTGTTATTCACATTGGACTAGCTCTTGGAAGTCAGGACCATCTCTTATTTGTCTTCCTCATCCCAACACAAAAGCACAAATTTCAGAAATGATCATTGCTGAGTGATGAATATGTCAATAATAAATGAAAAAAAGATTCTGTGTCAAATATATAAAGAAGAAACTTAAAGAGAATAAACCAGACAAGCCTCAGTATTTTTTTATTTCCCATAGCATTATCTCCAAATAGTGAATTATTTTTGTGAGCATGTCCACTATACTACAAACTTCATGAGAGCAGAAAATTAATCTTTTGTGCATTTTTTGATGGCTTACACAGAATAGAGAGCTTAAATATGATTTAATGAGAATTACAATTTATAACCCTTTCCTCCATGGGCATTTAAAATTCTTACAACGTAAGGCTCTGACCCATGTACATATGACCAACTAGACATTGACCTGGGGTAAGATGATAATTTACCTAAATGCTCTTTCCAAACATGATGCATATGAGTAGCCAAAACCACACATAGAAACACAATCATAGATTTTTAGCACAGACCATAGGAGAGCTTGGAATTCAAACTCTTCATTTCACTCATGAGGCCAATGACACAGGTTTGGGGTGAGTTGTTCAAGACTACATTGCTGGTTAGTTAGAAACCCCAAGTGGAAGTAGCCATAGGGGATTAGCAGCTTTCCCCAACTTAGCTGTGAACAGGACCCTCAAGATTTCCCAAGTGAAGAACCTTGATAATTTTTAATTCCCCTGTTGAATGTTTATTCATTGGTTTCTTAAATCCTGATTCTTTTTCTCAATATTTTTCCAAATTATACACTCAGAGAAGAATAAGAATAATTAATAATAATTCAGATAAAAACTTGGTCTTACATACAAAGAACTTTAGATGATACTTGAACTTGAAGAGTTGTTGGGCAATATTAAGTGGTATGGAAAAAGGTTTATAGAGAGGCTCCAAGAATATTTGTGAAGTTACAGTAGCACCTGCTGTTCTTAGAATAAGTGCAAGAAAAAAAAAACAGGAATCCAGAGTGTTTGAAGTTCCTTCTAATATGAGAATTAAAGTGATATCAGAGGATGACTGGGTTAGCCATGGCCTCAGTAATGCCAAATAATCCATGCTTAGACTCAATAGAATGTAGCAATAAGCTTTCGTTACGCTCATGAGTCTATAGGTTGGTTGTAAATTGGCTGATCTAGGCTGGGCATGTTAAGCAGCTGTTTCAGAATGCAGATCCAGCTAGTCTTGGTTTCTCAGTACAGGCTGGGTGAAAGGGAATGGGGCAGGGATTTTATTCTGGAGCCCACACTGAAGGAAAAGCGGCTTCCTAGGGGATATTCCTCTCACAGTGATGACAAAAGGGCAGGCTCTGCCTCAAAAGCCTTTGCTCACTTTATGCATACTAATATACCATTGACCAAAGCAAGTCACATAGCCCAGACCAAAATCAATGAACAGGAAGTATACAGAAGACTGTGGAGGACAGGTTATGGCAAAGGGAGGACATGAGAAGCACAACTGACCCATTCAGTTAATAATGATAAAACGTCTTAGTTAACCCCAAAGGTGCCCATCCAAATTCAAATGGCCCATGTAGGTGACCCTAAAATTGTATTGGGGTAAAAGTTTGCTAATTATCACCTGTTACAAGAGGACAGAGGCAGGAATGGAAAGATTCAGCATTATTTGTTCTGGTCATGTGTAACTAAATAGAACAAATAAAAGCAAAACACAAAAAGAAAAAGAAAAGAAAGAGCCCAAAGGAACAATGGCATCATCAGATCATATCTGCAAGAAGGAATGAGGTTCCCCCAAAACTTCCAGTGGAGGATTAGCTCCGGCAAAATGTAAAGACCAAGGTGCATTCATATTCATTTCAGAAGAATTTTTTAAAATCCTGGAATAAATTTAACACAAGTGAAAACTAATAATAATTTGTTCTGGACCTAGCAAAACAATGTTAGAAAAATCAATATATTTTCTTTTTCCCATTTTAGACCATTAACTCCCCTTGATGTGACTCTCAGTACCCCACCAGGCCTATCTGCTTCCCACTTTAGATAATATATGTCTTTGAATATGGGATTATCATATCTGTAGATCATCACTGACATTTAGCCTCACTTAGATTTTGGTGGAAACCAATTAAACGCTCATTGTGTTCAGAACTATGTGAAATCACATTAGCATTTTATTTGTATAAGCATACTAATTATTATTTACATTTGTCCAGTTCTAACAACTTCTTTCCCAGTATCCTTGAAATAATTTAACTGCCTTTTGTCAGATTCCACTACAATAATATATTATGCTTATTGAAATTGTTTTCTGGGTCAGTTTTTTGAAATTCCAGAGATGTAGGCATGAGCCGAATTGAGAAACAAAAATCTCTCAAGTGATTTAGGCCTTCATTTGATAAACAATAAAATCTTTAAAATATGATTAATTCTTTCTTTGTTAACCATCCTACTGTCAGAATTTGGTTTTAATGCATAGACTCCACTATTCAGAAATATTTAGACATTTTGTTTCCAGTATGCAAAATCATCAGTATTTCTAGAGCAATATGGTGATAATGATTTTGTCCAATGCAATATAAAATGAAATACACCACCACTCCCCACACCAAGCCTGACTGGTTTTATTCATTTGTTTCTTATGTTATGATCACTTCTTGTTCAATCAATTAGTGCATTGTGTTATCAATCAGATCAAACCAATGATCAGGCAAACCATATAAAAGCAATGGATTACCTACAATATAGACTGAACACAGATACTTTAAAATAGGTTAAAAATATCTACAAGATCAATACTATTTTTTAAACGTTCTCTCCTGAAAGACCTAACTGTTTAGTGAACACACTTCATCTCCCTATTGATCTTTAGACAATGGAGATTGTTTCTATATTCTCTCTTTAGGAACAACCAGAATTTTCCTTTCATTTCCAACCCATTCCAACCCATTCTTTATCATGGGCATGCTTTTAATTTTGACGATAATTTACATTTGATGCTTCAACCATGGTTTTTCTGTTTAATGTGCCTGCAGAACACCAGTTGTATTCTTGAAAAACCATGATGATAAGGTATCACAGGAGAAACCACAGCTAAGTCCAGGAAATGACAAAACAAATTATCTTGTCAATTGAATAAATCAACATTTTATCTATGTGATTAAAGACACAAACAGTCATATCAACTTGTGGTTTCATTATAGAAAAAAAATAACTAACGTTGGCTCTTGTAGCTTGTTATGATTGGGAAGTTGTTGTAAAGGTTACAAGTATGAAATCTAGGACAACTCATTTTTAAATGCTATCTATAAAGCTAGAATCTGATGCTTATAATTAATAGATTGTATCATCATTAAAGAAAAGGAGGACAGTAGGTATCAGGTCCCTAAAATACTCCCGTTAGATTCTCAGGAATCTTGTCAAGACAACAAAAATGGGCAGACTAACTACAAAATGTCTACCTAGTGGTATTTTAAAGAACTTTGACTTTCTCTCATGTGTGCGGGAAAGTTAGTGTTATCTGCAGAAAGATGTTTTCTCTACACATATGCCAGAACAGCTGTTCTTTAGGATGCTGGTCATGAGAACAAAGCAAACTAATAAATTTAATGCTATTGATGTCATTGCTTCTTTAGTTTGACTTATACAATCCCTCTTCCTGTGGTAACTAGTGTGGAATACAGCACCATGGTAGGGAAGTGCTCAGCCAGCCTAAGGCCACTTGAAATTTCCAGAGAAAAACCAGAGGCACTATGTAAAACAGAGGGGTACCTGTCCAGCACATTGCCACTGAACTCTGGTGTAGCAACATCCAACCCATCACCACTGGTATCCTTAGTGAAACACAGGCAGATGCCTGTGGCCACTGGAACTTCCCTATGAGCATTTTCCAATAAACCTTATTATCTCTTACCCCATGCCTAGGTTAGTTCCATAGCTTAGCTAGTGTGAATTGAGCTGGTATCAATATTCATGTGGCTGGGTTACTGCAGTATGCTCATTTTAACTCCTTTGGATATGTATACCGAAGAGTAGGATAACTGGGTCAAATGGTGGTTCCACTCCAAGTTTTTTGAGGAATCTCCATACTGATTTCCAGAGTGGTTACATCAATTTGCAGTCCCCCTAGCAATGTATGAGTGTACCTTTTCTCCCACATCCTCATCAATATTTATTGTTATTTATATTCTTGATAATAGCCATTTTGGTTGGAGTGAAATGATATCTCAATGTAGTTTTAATTTGCATTTCTCTAATTGCTAAAGATGTTCAACATTTTTTCATATATTTATTGACCATTCATATTTCTTCTTTTAAAAAGTGTCTATTTGGTTCTTTTGCCCATTTATTGATTGGGTTATTTGTTTGTGGTGTTTAGCTTTTTGAGTTCTTTGTATATCCTGGAAATGAATGCCATATCTGAGGTGCAGGTGATAAAAATTTTGTCCCTTTCCGTAGACTCTTTTTGCTCTTGATTATTTCCTTTTCTGTGAAGAAGTTTTGAGTTTCATACCATCCCATTTATTGATTTTTTAATTTTATTTCTTATGCTTCTGGAGTCTTGTTAAGTAAGTTGGTTCTTAAGTCAACATATTGGAGTGGTGGGCCTACATTTTCTTCTAGTAGGTGCAGGGTTTCTGGTCTAATACTTAGGTCTTTGATCCACTTTGAGTTGGGTTTTGTGCAGGGTGACAGGGTTAAATTTCATTCTACTACATACAGATTTCCTGTTTCCCAGAACCATTTAATGAATAGGTTACCTTTTCTCCAATGTATGCTTTTGGCACCCTTATCTAATATGAGATAATTGTATTTATGTGGAATTTTCTCTGTGTCTTCTATTTTATTCCACTAATCTTCATTAATGCACACATATTTTAATCATAAGACACTATGGAATCCTAGATAATACAAGTATGGGACAAAATAGTAATCTATGATGTCCCAGAATAAGAAATCTCTATAATCACATATTCTAATTAACAAGTACCATATAATTTTCTGTGTGAGTATGCATAAATGTAAATGTATATAGTAGTTTTTATTTGAATTTAATACTGAATATATAATAAACATACCCAATTCTTTAACCATTTATATATATATCACATCAAAACCTCAAAATTCTGAGATTATCTTAAAAAAAAAACACAATAGGTTCACAGCAATGCAAGATAACAAGTACAGAAAAAATGTGGTATTATGGTTTAGATATGAAGTATCCCCCAAAAGTTTATGTGTGCAAAAATGCAAGAAAGTTTGGAGGTAAAATGATTGGGTTAAATTAGTCTGAACCTAATCAGTGCATTAATCCCCATAGGGATTAACTTGGTAACTGGAGGCAGGTAGATTATGGATGAAGTAGGTGGGTCCCTGGGAGTGTGCCTTTGGGATTTATATTTTTCCTTGTTGAACAGAGCTTGCTCGCTCTCTGCTTCCTAATATGATGTCCTGAACTGCTTTCCACACTCTTTCACCAGGTACTGCTTCACCTGAAGCCCCAGGGAATAAAGTCAGCCATCTATGGACTGAGACCTCTGAAACCATGAGTCCCGAAATAAATGTTTCCTCTTCTAATTGTTGTTGTCCAGTGTTTTGGTCACAATAGTGAAAAAGCTGATTAAAATACACTGATACACCAGCTTTGACCATTAAGTGATGTTATAGCAACCTTTGTTTTCACTCTAACAATGTCCTCTTACACACACACACACACACACACACACACACACACACACACATCATTCTGTTATTTCATGGACTAAATGAAATTTTATAAAAGAGAAGTCTAATGGGTTCAAGGTTTCTTATACTGGTGAAACGTTCCAGAATTAGATCTTGCTGACAGTTAAACGCTTTTTGAATAAACTAAAAAACTACCCATTATATACTTCAAAGGGATGAATTTTATTGTCTGTGAATTATAGCTCAATAATAATGTAATCATTCTTCTCCTTAAACAACATATCCTATTTAATATTTTATACATAAATAAAACATAATTGATACAAAATTCTTATTGTATAAACTATAGATAATTTGAAAAATGACATTTGGGGTTGATAGCAAGAGGAGCAAAGAGTTATATGTTGTTTTGTGGAGGTGGGCAAGGAAAATAGTGCCACATCAATTGTTACTTTAGACGCACCAGAAACCAGGGGCTAATTTCAAAAGGAAATTCAGTGAAAGCACATTAAAATTATAGAAAATTAGCCAAAAACAGATCGCAATAACAGAAAGCAAATCAAATAGAACCTTTTACGGTGGTGACTACAGAAGTAAATGTGCTTTTGCTAATTTTAAAAACCTCACAGTGTTTTCAAAGCAAATCTAATTAGCATGGTGATTGCACTAGTCATCATTGAAAATGATTGATCCCATATATTGGTCCCTCTGAAATCTTTTAGGAATGAAGAAACATCAAGCAAATGTTATCAATTACCTTTTATCAGGTTTTGGTGCTTTCTCATCCTCTCAATGTTCAAATTTGGACCAACTAAACAGATATTATCAAGAACTAAAATAGTCATTTAGTTTTTCCTTGATTTCTTGAAGTAGAGATATCATTGAAAAATTACAAGACTATAACATAAAAAGCACTTAAAGCTTCTATATTGCTTTCCATTAGCTTTGTCACTATGATATAATTCTCCCTTACAACATTTAATAGCACATATAATAGTAGCCACAATTAATCAGAATGTTTTAGGAAAATAGCTTCTTTATTAACTATACTTTTTTATTAATTGAAAATATTTTAACTCCCAAAACTTATGGTTACAAATCTCTATCTTAAAATGTTTGTGTACACTTGTCTACATTGTCATATAGTATAACCATAATTTAATAGTCCTCAATAATTACAAGTAATCATAAAAATACAGTGCATTATAATTATAGGTAAATTTTAATAAATTCAAAAAATTTGAAAGATCTTTATTTAAATATATACATATATAGCTTAAATGAAATTAATTTTATTGCTTTATTATTTTAGCTTATATCTAAATGTGATACATAAAAATAAATAAAAGGAAAAACTAAAGTATAAGAAGTTATTATGACACTGATAGAAAAATGTAAAGGTAAGGTTGTATTATAAAACAAAAAAGAATTATAAGAAGTTGTAGTTCATAGAAGAACAAACTGGTTATAACAAAATATTTTACTTGTTAGAAGCTCTAGTTACAAAGTCAAGTCATAGACTGGAAAAGCACTAGAGATTAGCACCTGCTCATAACTTGATTCATTGGTTCTTAACCTTGAATATACACCAGAATCAAAACTGCTCCCACCTTCATGGGTTGTGCCAATTCCACTCCCCAACTAACCTCTGCCACATTCTTCTCTCTTTCTTGCAAACCCATAACTCAGGGGCCCAGTCATTTCATACAATCATTAAAATATTCAGAGAAGGCTTTAACGCATTTTTAAAAGAGGGCTATATTCATAATAGACTATTTGTAACTAACAAAATTAGAACTGTAAGATCTGAATTATCTTTGGTTGACTAAGACTGCCAGCTTCCTGTGGTTTATTCCATACCTCTATGTTTTGTCCTTGAATAAAAAAAAAGGACCACTCTTCATTGTATTATTGATTGTGTTATCTTTCACATCGAATTCATCATTGTATTCTTTCACAGGATGTACTGTTCCAATTCAAGTCAATTTAATTCATATGACTTTTTCATGTAATGCTATGACACCACATGGCAGCTATATTCTAAGTGTCATATTATTTCAGTTTTGAAAATGCCATCTTCAGTTGTAGACAATTTAATATTTGAAACTGTGAATATTTCAAGTAATGGTAAATTTCCTTTCATGGTGACAGATCATTTCTTACCTGTCTAAATTCAAGTATTCTAGATTTGTCATCGGTTAAGATAAATGCATACTTTCCAGCTGTCTTACAAATAATAAGATGAGTAACTTCTTAAAACCCAACAAGAATACAGAGGCCAGTGTCTTGAAGGACTCTAGTCTGTCAGCTCAAAGAAATAATTATCAGATTATTCGGAGAGTATAGAATAAGAAACATCAACTATTGATTATTTGGGCTAAATCAAATGGGGCGCAGCTCTGACCATGACATCCAGACCAGAATGCAGAGTTTGGAAGTCAGAGTGAAAGAAGCAGTATCCATGACCCCATTCTGGCCTTTCAATTCTATTTACCTGCTCTCATGGCCTTAGGAGGTAATGACTGAAAGTTCAATAAGGCTCTCTCTAATTCTGTGCAACTGAGACTCTTCTTGGTATCTTAAGATTCCTCGTGGTCTCACTTATATCTCAATTCCTCTAGACTGCCCCATCCCCAAATTACCATTTTGACTTGAAAGAAAACCATATAAGGAAATTAAAGCAGATAAATCTGAAGATAATTTACATCCTGTCATTCCTAGCCATGCCCTTCCTCTGAATTTACATATTTTCTATGCTCACCTTTCCATCTCACTTTGGGCTTCCTTATCCATTTGTCCTCCAAGCTTATGCCACTCCTAGACTTTTAAACTCCATTTTCTGATACACACCAGTTCCACTCCACACATGTATCTCATCCTTGGTTACACGCGTGTGTGCACATACACACACACACACACACACACACACACACACACACACTTCTCTATGTAAACCCTCATCTCCACCAAGAGACTACTTTCCCCAATAACCCTCAAAATAGACATTTTCTCCAATTTTCTCAAAATTTAGGCACAGAAACAAGTCAGAATTTTTTTACTTCCTGAAGGCACTGCCACATCATTAGTTTCTTATGTTCTTAGAAAATAACACTTATGCCAACAGAATAAAGGAGAGGGACCAAGGAGAGTGAGGAGGGAAAAGAAAGAGAAAGTATTGGAGAATGAAACTGGCCAAATTATATTGTTATATTATGTACATGTACAAATATGTAACAATCAATTCCACTATTGTGTATAATTATATTGTACCAATTTAAAATACAGCCAAAACAAAATACTTCCAAATTTATACTTGGTTTGGTGCTCCTACCATCTCATTGGTTTTCCTCCCATGACCACTCTGACATGGTTATGGTTTGGATCTTAAATATCTCCGAAAACTTATACATTGAAAGGGCTATCTGGAGGTGTTGGAACCTTCAAGTGGAGCCTAGGAGAGGGCACTTAGGTAACTGGAGGTGTGCCCTTAAAGGGAATATTGGAACTCCAGTCCCCGCCCTTCTCTCTCCCTCTCCCTCTTTCTCTCCTTCCTGGCCACTGTGAGATGAGAAGCTTTGCTCCACCACACACTCTTTTCCAGAATGTTCTACCTCACCATAGGACCAAAACAATGGGGACAATCATTGACTGAAATCTCTGAAACCATAATCCAAATAAACCTTTTAAGATGACTAACACATCCATGTTGACTGAGATGATTGACAGTCTTCAGCTTCGAAAGTTATTTTCAGTGACTCAGACTCCAAGTGAAAGACACATCCATCATTTACCACTTGGACTTCACTGAGTTTCACTTCCTGTTTACCCTGCTCCCAGACCATGGCCCTGAATCTGCTATTTTTTCCAGGATGGCTCTGAAATCTCAAACCCCAGTTCCAACTTCACTCTCAATTCCAACTTCCTCTGCTCTAGATCTCTCACCCATTATCCCACAACACCTATTTTTAAGCTCTTCAAAATTTCTTCCCAGTCTACCATTTCCTTCTACTCTGTCCAGTTTTCACTTCCTTAGTTCCTTTGCTTTACTAGTTCTCCCCACCTACTCTCTCTCCCCTCTCCTTCTCCCTCCCCCCCCTCTCTCTCTCTCTCTCTCTCTCTCTCTCTCTCTCTCTCTATATATATATATATATATATATATATATATATATATATTCCCCATCCCAACAAGTAAACACACATCCTGTTTCAAAAACAAAATATTCCTTATCAACAGCAGGTTCTTACTCACCACTGACAAACATGTATCTGTGCCTTTCACTTATCTCCTTTCCTCCTAAAGTGATAAGGGGTATGTCACTTTACCCATCTAAGGCTACTCCACTCAGCATCACTGACAATCTTAGCCCCTCAGTCTCCTCAGCAAATTTGCTCTATCACTTATTCATTATCTGCATTTTTAGCCACTGTCTGACTACAGCTTTTTTCATAGATAAGCATTTTAATACATTCAATCTCTCTATTTAAAAAAAAACAGTAAAACTTTTTTAATCCTATATTGACTGAAAATGCAATCCTGTGTCTACCTTTACTATGAAATCTAGCTTTCTGTCTCTTCCATACTCCCATTAACTCACTAATGCTCAACAATATGGTTTCCTAGGACTATCCCATTAAAACTTCCCTAATAAAAGTTAAAAATGATCCCCTTTTGTTGCTAAATATGTTGGACATTTCTTCATCCTTCCTTAACTGTTCTGAATCATTAACAATGATCTCCCATCCAGTCTACTTTGACTTCTATAACACAACTCTATTTTTCTCTCTACCTCTCTAAACACACTTTTGTACTTATCTTCCTCTTCTCACCCTTGACATATTTGTTTTCCAAAAAATTACACTCTTAGGACCCTTTTCTTTACATTTCATGGACTTTCATTCCCTTTGACAAACTTCTCAAAATGTATGTTCAAACATTCTTGATTTGGAGCTCTTGATATGTAACCCAACCAATTTCTGGATATTTCTAACTAGATACCAAAGAGGACATGTCCAGATATCAACTTGTCATCTCACACCCCAAATCCCTTTTCCATATTCCTTCTCTCCATGAAAGCAAACTCTACTCTACTATACACATGTAGCTAGAAGCGGAATTCAGGGCCATCACACACGAGTCCACCTCCTTATATGATATCAGTCAATATTCCCTGGAAATACATTCTCCTTGGTATCCCTGGATTCTGACATCATTCTTACCACTCACATCATCACATCTCTCTTAGATTGTGTTAAATTCTAACCCCAGAATTAAATACCATAAAATAGCACTCTGATCACAACATTTCCTATTAAAAATCCTAATCAAAATTTTAAATGAGTAAACAAAAGAATTAATATGACATACAAATACCTCTGTAGATGATCTTTGTTCATCACCTTGTAGCAAACATCTCAAGCATTATTCCATCAAGCAGTTCACCTAACAGTTCAATCTGGGTTAAGAACCCACTTGGGCTATTCATATATACTGTGCTTATAAGTTCAGATAATGAATTCCCATGTGCTGCATAATTCATGGTTTTCTTGACTTTCCTGTCATCTAAAAAGTGGGTCTCTCCAAGGCTAGTGCTACATCATCATTACATTTTAAATTCCCAACATTCAACATAATGACTGGCAGAGAGTAGATAATTGAAAAGCATTTTGTCAATAGACAAAGTGAACCAATATGTTCAATAAACAGTTAAAATGAAATAGTATTTTTCTTATATATTTAAAATAAGTATTTGGAAAGTTAAAAGAAAATAAGTTGGGTAAGGAAACAAATTCTTCTAAGAGGTAAGAGTAGGTGTATTTAAGGACTGAGAAAAGTCCAACATTCTCCTTCAGTTTAAATTGCCACAATGGTAACAAATATGAAGGCTTTATACACATGATTCATTTGGGTCTTTGTTCCTGAATCCTATATGGTTGATCACAGCACAGAATTCTCTTGAAATTCTGAGCCTAGTGGCAGAATGAGCTGGCAGAAGTATGAAATCTTTCTTTTTGCTCCTCAGAACTAAGAATTGTTTGCATTATGCTAAAAAGACAAAACCATTTTGCAGCTCTACTCTTCATAAATATGCACGATACAGACTTGCTGAACACAGCAAAAATATAACATCCCTTTTCCCCTGGATTTCTCTAGAGAAACAAGAACACAAATTTTAAAAGAAGGATTTTTTTAATAGCTGCAGAAATCTTTGGCTTAAAAACAAAGTGTCAGAAAGTATGCATGAAATTAAATCCAGTCTATAGACTAAGATTAAAGACTTGTCAAGGCCACCCTTTTCATGGACAGTTAAGTGATCAAACACAACAGACATCTATGAACTTGGAGCCAAGTAACCTTGATTACATGTCCTTGCCTTGAACAAAGCATCCAAGTTCTTAGAGCTCCAGTTTTTGCATTGAAAAATAGGGATATCCACTCAACCTGACTCACAAGATAATGAAATTCAAGTATTTATCTTGACAAATCCCTTTTAAATGTCACTATTCTCTTCATCAATGAACAGTTATAAACAAAGCAAAGTTCCAGCCCTCCTAGAGCTTATATTCTAGTGAAAAAGACAAGCAGAAATTGAACAAGTAGATGTATTTATACCTTCAGGAGGTAATAAGCACTCACAAGACAAACTCGGGTAGGGGAAAACAGAATAGCAGTGCAATATAGCATTTGTAGAGAAGGGCAGAAGTGAGGACATTCTCTCAGAGAAATTGATTTCTGATAGAAATTTTGAGTGAGGTAAGAAGGCAAACTATGTCAACATCTGTTAAGAAGAACCTTCCAGCAGAAGATCTGGAAAAAAAATGGTTGTTTTTGTAGTTGGCACATATTTAATATTTTCAAGGAACAGTAAATAAGTGGTTAGAGACAAATTACAGAAAGAAAGGAAAAGAGGAAATGACGTTGAAAAGAATTGGGGCTAGATATGATGTTTGTGTGGAAGTATTTTGTAGTTCATAAGGTTGATTCACTCTCAAGTGGCGTTGAGGACTGACATCATCTTCATTTAGCAGTTGCTAAATTCCTGCAGCTTTGAAATAGTGTATCTCACTGCACTGGTATGGATTATGTCACCAGCTGAGGTAGCTTTGTTCACACGTGAGCTTGAGCTTATTTGCACACTTGTGTACACACCCATATGTACAGAGATTGTTTCTACCCTCTCTGTTCCATAATTTTAACAGTCTTGGATTTCTTATTAGATACCAGCAACAATGGTATTAGGAACAGATAGCAATATAGAGACTCCAAAGGTCACTTCTTTTCTTGATTTTATAGCAATAGGCAGACCCTTATAACAACTGTACTCGACTCTTGGTTCCACCATCAAAGAAGAACATTGACAACTTAGAGAGGGGTCATAACAAAGCAGATCCGGATAGAAAGCCATAAATGACATATAAATTAGCTAAGGCAGTCATGGAGAATATGAAGAACCGCAGTGATAAAGAGGGCACACCTCTTCTACAGTTCAATCAGCAATTCCCATTGAATGTCATTTGCCCCCTGTCCTTTTTCCTCCCTCTCTCTCTACCTTTTGCCTTGATAATTCTAGTGGCCTCTCAACATGCCTCTCCCATTAGCCCCTCTCGTTTTAATGTATTTAATAAAATGTTGCCATAGGCTTTTCCAAAGCAGACCTCTAATCAGGCCATTGACCTCCTTGAAAATTCTTTTAAAAGCTCTACATAGCTCAAAAGATAAAAGCCACACTCCTGCACCTGATATTTGAGGCTCTCTCTGCTGGGATCCAAGTCCATATCTTCAGCCCTTTATACCTCTTCTTTTTCCCCTCTACCACTTACTCTACTCCAACCTGAAAAATGGCCCACAGTCCCCTGAACAGGTCACAGCACTTCTCTGCTATTCTTCATGTGCACCACATCATTCATCCAGATTTCCTCCATCATATCCACCTTGTAATGCCCTACCTCTATTCTAAAATCCAATTCAGAATATCACATTAGGGAGTAAGTCCTCAAAAAAATGTGATCTCTCTGATCTGATTCTCAGTACTACTGTAATCATTCATCCAGCAGGTATTTAGTGAGTATTTACTATGTTCAATCATATGTCACTTAACAATGGGGTATGGTCTGAAAAATGCATTGTTAGGCGATTCTATCATCATGCAAACATCATAGAATACACTGACACAAATTAAGACAGATAAAACATTAGGAGGCATTATAATTTTATGGAACCACTGTTATAAAGGCACATCATCATTTATCAAAACATTCTTATGCACTGCACAACTGCATTTAACTCACATCATGGTTTCTTGTTTTCCTCTTTTCCCTCACTCCCACCTTCCTCATACCCTATTAAATTGTAAGCTCACTGAAGACAAGTATCTTGATAGCTTTATATCTTTTTTTTTAGAACTTACCACAATGGCCAACATCTAGGAGACTAAATACATAATTGCTGAACAAAAAATATGATTTATTCCAGTAGCCTAAATGGGAGATGATCTCCCAGCTCTTTTTTAAAAAGTAAACAAATGGCAAGAAGCTGCCATACCCTCTCTCCATCTATGTTAGATTTCTTCTCTCTCAAAATCACATGTGGTATGGAAGGATGTGATCTCCTTCAGATTTATTCTCATTTCCTTCTGTTGAGAATCATTAGAGTGTGCCTGAAAAATGCACATGGATTTATTTGTTCTCGCATCTATTCTAAAGTCATGTCTTAGAACCAAGTCAAATCACAGGGATGCACAACATACAGTGGTCATCTGGTAGGCTCAGGCTTAACAAGGTGAGCAGAATGAAAACCTTTGACTTTGAGCTCATCATCCACTGCAAGATCCATGAGAAATGGAGAAACCATGACTGGTCACCCAAGTCCTAGAATTCTATACTCAATTTCTAACCTCTAACCTATGAAACATGAAATTTGTGATAACAAGAAAGAGAGTACTAAGAGATAGAGATAATATAAAGTTTTAAATATCAGAAAGACATGGAGGGGAGAGAGAGAGAAAGAAACATAAATGCTCATTGGAGTTAAGGAAATTGGATGACCTTTTTGAGAAAACATCAAGCTTGTTCCATCTGTGACTCCAAATCTACCTCAAACTCTAAGAATACTATAAAAATATCAAAGGACAAGTTTGTAAAGAAAATTAGGCAAAACTAGAAATCCATACCAGCAACCAACTTGCAGAGTGATTATACAGCACTTACTAGCTACCTTTCTAGCTGAACTATTCAAATACTCCAGATTTATGAACATTTGATCTTGAACAGTACATAGATATCCTTTTTCTACAATTTAACATGTTCAGGTTATTTTGTAGTCACAGTTCCTGGTACAATGAAAGGTTATTTCCATTTTTCATTGCTGTTCCCTGACTTCAGATATGAACTAAGAGTTAAGAGTAATGAAATATTCACTTAGAATTTCATGTGCATTCCCCTGATTAATTATACTGAAAAGGAATATCTGATGTATCAGGAAGAAAAATCAGTCATGTGAAACTGTACACAGCCTCAAATTTTAGATGAGCATTCTGAATCTTAAAGCACTAAGCTTGATACCCACATGATCCACAGCATGAAAACTTTCTGACCTTCAGATGAAGCTCAGCAATGTTTTACATTTACTCCATAAAGCACCAGAAAGAAAGACACTATACTCTTGCTTCCCTGAGGCTTTCATCATTCTCCAGTGTTTTATGGAAAAATTTGTTTCAATTTCTGAGCAGCAAAGGCAGAATGGTGTGACCAAAAACTATGGGTCATATTTTCTTTGTATTAGAGAATATATGGATTGATCATCTTTTTGTGTACAGTATATATCAGGATGGCAGGGAATGTTTTTCCACTGTATAAAAACTTTCCCTAACAAACACCCTCAGCAATATATAGTTTTTAATACCTACGTAACCCAAATGCAAGCCACACAGAATCTAACAGTTCATAAAGTTCAAACTGTTCAAGAATTTTTGAGTAGTATAGTCTGAAACTATGGCTCACATGGTAAACAGGTAGACACATGTACACATATACACACACAAAAAAAATGTTAAACATTAAACACTTCACCAGTGGATCCCATCAGTAGGTTCTAAGAAGAAAGCAAGGCAAGATAAATCTGTGGGTGTGAAATGAGACGCAAAGGAGAGTCAAAGAGAATATTCTAGAACAGAGGTGATTTAGGAGTAAAAAAAAAAAAAAAAACTATCCATGGGGGGAGGAAAAAAAAAACGGGTAATCAAGTGACAAACTATGCCCCAGAAGGAAGATCTTGCTTGGGAAAAGCCTGAGTGGTGGAAAACTCAGACCTGAGTTCCTAAAACTCAAATACATAAAGCAAGATCACTTCCTCCTATTGGTAAGGAGGGAACTCATCACTATGAAGGCTAGTTACACACAAGGTACTCATTATCACAGCCTAAATGTCCACCCTGAAAAAAAATCATCAAGAAATTTGTTATATCCTCTATAGATTGGTATGCAGCTGTAAACATGTTAAATCTTCCAGTTACATAAGGGAAAGCATACATTTGAATAATAAAAATGAAGATAGAATCTGAACAAACAGACTTTTGCTGAAAATAAAACTATATAATAAAGAGAACTGACAGATAACATCACAATTTTAATTAAGATATAAGTTGTACTGTTTTTCATTGTTTTTGTTTTGTTGTTTCATTTTCTATGTACATTTTTCTCTTATTGTGTATGAATTACTTTAATCATGAAAAAAAGACAAATAAGTCTTGTTTATTTTCTGAGTTATGAAGTAGGAGACAGGGTCCTCTCACAGTAGTTCCTTGATCCAAGCTGAGATGCAGCTGGCCCCACATCCCCTCACTCACTGCCTGTCAGGGAGCCTGTGGGACCTCGCTTTGCCTCAGTTCACTTGGTTTCCCTTCCCTTGCAGACAGCAAGGAGACTCATGCTGTCATAAAAGAGCTCAGGAGTGGGAATCAGAGTTTCAGCACAAAGCTGTTGCTATGCAACCGTGCTGATTTAGGCAAGTCACTTGACATCTGTAATAATAATCATCATTTATTGACCAATTAAACATGTACTTTATATCACATACTTCCCTGGATGCTTTGCCCACATTATTTCATTATTACCATCAATAAAGTAGATAGATCTTGTTCTACAGTGGTGTAGATGAGAAAACTAAGACTTTACAAAATTAAATAACTTCCCAAGATTCATAGCAAATTGTAGAATGAGGAAAAGGACTCTTAACCAACTGTGTCTTCTGATCTTTTCACTTGTAAAATTAAGAGTAAGCTGTGCTTCTCAAACTTTATACTCAGAATTTGAGTTCCCACAAAGTCAGAGCTCTGTTCAGTTTTGCTAATTGTCTGTCTCAAGCACTTAGACTATTTCTTATACACAGTATGTACTCAGTAAACATTTGTTGAATGAAAGTACAGCAAAGACGATTGAACTCACATCTTTCAGAGATCTGGAAACAAGGTTCAAAGTCACTATCCACAGCTAACACATTTTTGACATCTTAGAGTTAACTTAAAACTTTATGTGGACTTTATATTCTGCTTCATAATTCCACAATATGTCTTTTAACTTCAAACCATTTTTTAGTAGTTTCAATAGTTTGAATAGTTTCAAATTATTCAACCCTTAACTAACTCTCCTTTCCCTCACCAAACACCCAAGTAAAATTGGTGTCTATGGAAGATTCAGCATATTTATACCATGGCTTCTGGCCTGCCTGGCATACCTTGCATTCTAACAAGAGTAAATGCACCCAGGCTAAGAGGCATGTATCTAAATGGCCTCTGATGTTCTCACCAGTTTCAAGTGATACATTTTCAGAATGCAGCACAGTTCACCAGATACAACTGAACGAGTAAAATATACAATTGTTCTGGACATAATGATTTTATGTCTCTAGTCGAAGACTGCATTAGGGATTTGGCAGCTGAAATAAATTGGCTCATTTAAAACTTGTAATAAACTAAAAGCCCTAGATCTTTCCTCTAAGAACACTGCAAAATAGATATCCCCATCTTATACTGGCATGTTTTACTTTTTAACCTAGAAGCAATATTTTATTTTTTTTTTCCTTTTGTGGTTTGGATCTGGAATACCCTCCAAAGCCCTTATGTTGAAGCATTGGTTCTTAATGAAGCAATGCTCAAAGATAGATCTTTGTGGAAGTGATCAGATACAAGAGTTTTAACCTCATGAGATTAATCTATTGACAGCTGAGAGATAGTAAACAGCACAGAAAGGTGGGGCATGGTTGAAGGAAACAGGTTACTAGATGCATGACTTGAGGACTATATCTTGCTCCTAGTCTCTTCCCCTTTCTCTCCCTCTATCTCTATTTCTCTATTTATCATTTATGTCTCCATCATCTCTATCTCTCTGCTTTCTGGCTGCCATGAGTTGAGAAGCTTTCTGCCTTCATGATGTTTCTGCCTAAGAGTCAGCCAACCATGGACTGAAACCTTTGAAAGCATGAGTCAAAATAAATCCTTCCTATTGTGAATCGAGCTGCTATAAAATTCACAATAGCTAAAATGTGGAAGCAGTCTAAATGCCCTTCAGTGGATGAATGGATAAAGAAACTGTGGTATGTATACACAATGGAATATTACTCAGCATTAAAAGCGAATAAAATTATGGCATTTGCAGGTAAATGGATGGAGTTGGAGAATATCACGCTGAGCGTAGTAAGCTAATCCCAAAACACCAAAGGCCAAATGTTCTCTATGATAAGTGGATACTGATCCATAATGAGGGGGATATGAGAAAAATAGGGAGGAAGAAGTGGGGAGGGGTATGGGGGCAGAAAAGATGGTGGAATGAGATGAACATCATTACCCTAGGTACATGTATAATTGCACTTGTGGTGTAATGCTGTATCATATACAACAAGAGAAATGAAAAGTTGTGCTGAAATTGTATACATTGAATCAAAATGCATTCTGCTGTCATATATGCCTAATTAAAATTAATTAATTAATTAATTATTTTAAAAAGGAAATTGAATCAGGACTGGGGTATAACAGTGGCTGAGTGTTTGCCTTACTTGTGCAAGACTCTGGGTTCTATCCCTAGCACATAAAAAATTTTTTTTAAAATGGAAATGGATTAGCTTTAAAATAAGTAGACACATTGAACTGGAGTGACAAGTAATGATTCATCAACATGTTAGACACTATTAATTAATTACCTGTGAATTCAGCCATTTCCAACTTCATCTATCTTGTCTATAAGATTAGGAAAGTAATGTAGGTGCCATGAACTCCTTAAATCAAGATTTTTGATAAACTACTAGTAGTTATATTTTTAATGAGGTTAATATGGCATTATTTAGAAAACTTGTACTGTTTCATTATATTTTACTAATATTTCAAAAATAGTGGGAATTTTTTTCTGAAAATTAGTATCCATTTTGTTATTCTAAAGGTCCTGAAATTTACATTTTTCCCATTTTTAAAAAATAGGACTAAGTTTATCTCTCTGTAGCATAGTACTTCTTCCTCTAGATCCCCACCCATACCTGCCCAGCCTTCCCATTCCCACATATTTCCTTCGTATCTTCCAGAGGTCAGTCTCTGCCAGGGGAGCCTGCTAGACAGCTGAGCAGGCCAGGATTTTCTTCAGGGCATCCTAATGAAAAACTAAGTTTGCTGGATTGGAGATACCCTGGCTGATCCCCCCTCCACAAGGCAACATTTTTCAATCTCCCGAAGGACTGCAGATGGAAGAAACCCCATTTCCAACAGAAGTAATTTACTCATCAATGCATGTTTGTTTGCTTTCCTGCCTCCCCTTCTCATCCCTCTACTCTCATTCTGTCCTTTCCCTAAACTTCCCCAAAACCTCCTTGCACCAAAATCATTATCTCGAGCCTGCTTTGGAGAGAACCAAATCTAAGATACTTTATCCAGTCTCCTGACACTGCTCCTTCTGTGTGGTTTTTCTAAAACTACTGAAAGTAGTTGATTGCCTAAGCACATCAACAGTGGTTTCACTACCCATAGATGCAATTTACTTGTACTTACATTTTAAAAATCATTGTAAACCTATGTGCAGTTAATCTCTAACCAGTACTCCATCTCTTTTGTACCTCAATATCTCTTGATTATGTTTATCCTACCTTTACAGTATGAAAGTTATTCTCATTGGAGAAGAGAAAAATAAAGCTAAAGTAGCATTGTCTTTTTCTCTCTTAAGATACTTCAAGACCATGCTAAAGTCTTCAAAAAGGACCTGAAGTTACAAAAAAAATAATGCTTAAACTGAACAATATTCAAATGATGAGTAGAAAATTAAATGAATATCTATAGCTAGTTACCATCTATTTATAACATTCTAAGGGATTAAGCAGTTTGGCAAATGTGAGTATTATGGTTTTAATATCCAAGCTATCTAATTTCCAAGCTGAGATTCTATTATTCTTTCAACAAACACTTTTTTAGTTCCTAGTTTGTGTCACTGTGCTAGAGAATGGACAACCATATCACAGAACAAATATACTCCCCTTGCTACCAAGAAGCCCATATCTGAGAGGACAGAGTTAGAAGTAGGGGCTGGGCAGGAGCAACAATCCATTTGACAACTTCACATCTTCTAGAGTCATTCAAATAGAATATTGAATTTCTCTCTAAGCCATATCCCGTAGGAGCTAAATTATTCTATATGAGCCATAGTGCACAGGAAGCAAATTATTCTGATATCGATATTTAATTCATACCCTAAACTTTTGGATTCTTTTATGGACTGGCATATTCCTCCCCCTGTACTTTATTACCTGAATGATAAAAGCAACAGAAGACTACCCACAGCTCTCAGAACTCCTTGTGGGGGTACCCTCTTCCACTGGGATGTTCCGTTCAGTTGAAAGTGAACAGCACCTCATTACAGGTTCAAGAGAAGAATGTGCTGTTGGCAGAGACATGGAACCTGTACAAAATAACTCATCTTCGTGGGGATCCTACCAGATTAACCTATTACCTCAAAATGACTTTCCTATGGTCAAGAGCATCAGCCTTAGTAAATACAACATGAAGGGCCAATTCTCTGAAGCTGCCACATGCAGAGCTATTCTAATCTGCTTTGTACCAAGCTGCATTAAACCTTATAGGGTTTGTATGGTATTTCTGAGGGAAGCTTTAGGGATAGTCATTTCAGCATGGCTTGTCTTTGGGAGAAGCCTTTTTAGGCTGAACACAAGAATGTTTACCATGGAACACAAATGGGTGAATTTTGTGAACCCATTTGTAATGACCTTTTTTCAGAAAATGTGGTTTACATAACTCATTCTTTTTTTTTTAAGACGAATACAGCAATCTCTCTTTTAGAAAACTGAGCTGTTAAAATATTTGTGTTTCAAAGAAGAAAACCTACTTCCTATTATGTATTCTTTCATTACAGTGAGTCAGATGTATAGATGTATCATTGCAGTTTAAGTAAATTTGTTTAACAGATTTGTTCTAGAAGAAAAACACATCAGAAAACAGTAAGAGTTCTTCCAGCCCTTGCTGTGGAAAAAAAAAATTCTTATCCCATTTTACTCTTCCATTTTGAGTAAGCCTGAGGCATTTATAAGATGATAACCTGAAGAAAAAGAGACTTTGGTTTTCTGCTCCTTAACTAGCTTTCTGGCCTGAAGAGAATCACTTAATACTACTGAAGTTCAGTTTCCTCTTTTTCAAAATGGAGTCTTCAAGGGTTAAAGGAAGTGATACATTTATGATGGCTGACTCACAGCTGGTATGGGTAGAGTAGCTGCTATATGTGGAGTTATAATTGCAATAGCAGCAGTTGTACCCGACCATCACTTGGTACCAGGGCTCTGCTCTGGAGCTCTTGCCCATTTTGTTCCCAGGTTCTGGTAGTCCACAAGTTTGGGATATTTCCCAATAACTTGCACTATTAAATGTACCTTGAACAACTGAATTTTTCATGCATGCACAGTGATGAGAGTCAAGAACAATAGCAGTGTGATATACATTGTGAGTCTGCCATCCTAATGACTTCAGCGTGTCTATATGCAATTCATTATTCATACAGATTTCTGTGCTTAGGTTGTAGGTAAAGGAAAGAGAGCCATGCCTATCCCAGAAAGGTTTCCTCAGGACATGAACTTGTCTGGAGAATATTGTTAATGGTGACATCAATTTTTGCTTATGAAGTTTTATTCCTTGTTCAAAATCTTATTGAAGTAGAAATTGTTTTAAATGTAAGTCCTCTGATGTGGCTGTTTTCTAACAATATTAGATGTTGGGAAATAAAAACCTGTCTTGTCTGGCATACAAAATGTTTGATATACAAGTTAATGCCAAGATATGTGACCCTTCTAAGCCAAGAACCAATGTTTGTTGGATTGTTTTACTTTTCAACCACATAATGGTAAAATATATTGTCAAAAAGCATTTCTTTGAAAGGGCATCCTTTCATTGGCTTGCCTACTTTGGCTCTAACACTAATTAGCTGTGACAATTAACATAGATGTAAGTCCTAAAAGAAATAGGATTAACTGAAATGAAACCATGCCATGCCACATCGTTGTAATAAAAAATAAACATGAGGCAAGCACAGGCAAAATGTTGTACTTCCTCAGGCGCATGGCCACCAAATGCATTCTTTTTGACACCTGTCAGGCAGATAAACATTTTGGGCGCTGGTAGCTTTTTTTTTTTCAAAAAAAACTATGCAAAAGGCATTTTAAAGTGGAAGACAATCTAAATTTATACGTTTATACATTTCAAGGAAAATATTCAGATACTATAAAAGAAGTATTTTTAAATATTTAAATATGCAAAATTCAAAATTTGCAACAAGGAAATCAGTATAAAACCTTATTTGTTTAGTGCCTATGAGTTCCACTTACCAACCATAAGCAGAAAAGAATTTCTCATTCTTTGTCCAAAAATGTAGATAGACTCTAAACACGTATCATAAACCTTTTCACACACTGGTTTCTCTGGTCTAGTCTGTGCAGAAATGTTTCCCTATCTACATAAAGCACTTAGAAAAAATGACAATCTGTTATCTGGTCTTTCTGCACCTCTCAGATCTTTAAAGGGCTGTCTCTGTTGGTTAATTGTTATGTTTTGAGGGCTCATTGGAATACACTGTTTCCTCAGATTATGGATCTCTTTTTTTTTTTGATTAGTGAACACATGAATTTTTCTTTTCTCTTCTGGGATTGAACCTAGGGCCTTGAGCATGCGCTGCAAGCACTCTACCAATGAGCTACATCCCTACTCCTTAATAGAAACTTGAAAGGGTATGAACAACAAAAGATGAGGTTCTACTTGTGGGAAAGGTCATGAATATCAATGTAAGTTTCTTCTTTTTAACCAAGAATTAGGATAAGTTCATGGTGGCTTGAAAATGGATGAAACTAAGCAGAGAAAGTTGTTAATGTTCAACATAGGGCTGTTTTACCAATTTGCAACCCATCTTGGTATCTTATACACATAGGAATTGTCTTCCTTTCACTATGTTCACTATATGCACTATGGTATTTTTAAAGCTACATAAAAATAAGAAATTAAGTTCTGCTATTTGCCCCTGAAGCAAGACAGATGTTGAAAAAGTACAGTTAACTTCAATACATGCAAATATTATTTTTTCTAACAGAAAAAAAAATTGCTAATGATGTTCTTGTAAGTACTAACTTCTCCTCACCTAAGAAAGTCATTTCAGAAGGATTACTTGGTACTCAAAATGAATACAGAATTAGTGCAGAACACTCTGAATTGTTTCTTGAGCATATTACTGTAATGATGGATAAACCTAAGGAAGTTTACTGAGAAAATTTCATTCCAGGAGATTCCAGTGATCAGCTTCACTGAGTAACAACACCCTAATTACTCAATATGCACACTCACTACCCTCCACTTCTGTTCCTAATAAGTTCTGCACCAATTTGGTGAGCATTTTCATTATCTTACTGTGTGTCTTAGAAGTAGGAATTTTTCTAGAAACCATTAGGTTTGAGATATTGTACCTGTTTCAGAAAGATTAGAGTTTTAAGAAAAATAGAATTTATGGAATGAGTATAAATATGGTAACATCAGTACATTGTTTTGATTATCTACAATTTTAAAAAATCTTAATAAAACCCTGAAAGCCTTGTGGAATGCTATTTCAATGTTTTGTTGAGATAGGTCCTGAGTTCATGAAAAAAATAAACTACCAAAGTCACCAGTAGCTAGAAAGTATTATGTAGTAACAGATGGGCCATTAACTTCATGCATGATCTATACCAACATTTAATCCCTGAGGGGCTCAGTGTCACCATGGTACAGGACATGGGGGTCTTAAGATCATTCTTCATATTTAAAGCTAATAAATATTGGGATTATTATCATAAATTTCCTAACACAATAACTTGTTTTTCTATTAATACTTTAAAATATTTATTACAGTAAGAGGATAGTGATATCTTCACATGTAATTAAAGAAAAGCTCAGAAAACTACATTAATAAACAGTCCTTGGACAGAAATATTGTGCATGCATATGGGAAGGGAGCACCAACACTTGCTCTTTAGTCATTTTAATAGCAGCCATTCTATAGGGAATAAGTTGATATCTCTTTGTGGTTTTGATTTGCATTTTCCTGATAATTAGTTATGTGAAGCAAATTTTTGTTTACCTTTGGCCATATGTAAGCCTTCTTATGATAAATGTCAATATATTCATTATAGAAAACAGTGTGGAGTTTCCTCAAAAGAGTAAAAAATAGAACTATCATATGATCCAGTAATCCCATTACTGGTACATAGATAAAAGAAATAAAATCAGTGTATCGAAGATATATCTTTGGGCTGCAGACATAACTCAATTGGAAGAGTGCTTGCCTCACATGCACAAGGCCTTGGGTTCAAACTCCAACACCACAAAAAATATATATACAAATAAATAAAGATACATCTACACTCCCATGTTATAGTAGCACTATTTACAATTGCCAACGTGTGTAATCAATCCAAGTATCCATCAATTCCTGTACACTAGAGTATTTAACAATGTGAGATAGAGTTCAAAATAATTAGAAAAGAGGAAGTTTCCCAACACATAAAATTACAAATGTTTTAGAAGATAAAAATGCTAATTACTCTGATTTGACTGTTACACATTGTATATATGTATTGAGTTATTGAACTATAACTCATAAATATGTACAAATATTACATATCAATGTAAAAAGAAAATATACCATCATCTTTGAGATTAGGATTTCAGTATATGAATTTCAAAAGGACACAAACATTCAGACCATAGCAATATGTCACCAGAGAAGTACACATTAAATCAATGTTGAGGTACCACTACATTCCTAAAATAATGGCTAAAATCCATAATACAACAAAGGCTGAAAAGGATGTAGAGGTATAGGAACTCTCATCCATTGCTACTAAAAATGCAGAATGGTACAGCCATTTTAGAAAATAGTGTGGCAGTTTATTATAAAACTAAATATACTCTTACCATACAATCCAGCAATTGGGCTCATTGGTATTTACCAAAGGAGTTGAAAACTTATATCCACACAAAACCCTACATATGGATATTTGTAGCAGCTTTATTCATAATTTCCAAAACTTGGAAGATGTCCTTCAAGGTGAATAGATAAACACTTGAATATTATTCAGTACTAAAAGGAAATGAACCATGAAGTTATGAAAAGATGTGGAAGAAACTTAATGCATACTACTAAGGGAAAAGCCAATTAGAAAAGGCTACATACTGTGATTCCAATTATATAACATCTGGAAAAGGCAAAATTATGGAGACAATAAAAAGATCATCTTTTTATCATATGTGGTCACCAGAAGGTAGATTGAAGAGAACAAATAGGTGTAGTAAAGAGAATGTTTAGGCCAGTGAAAACACTCTGTATGTTACTATAATGGTGGATATATGTCCTTGTGTATTTGTTCAAACCTACAGAATGTACAACACCAAGAGTGAACTCTAGTTTAAATCATGCACTTTAGGATTATGATGTGTCTGTGTAAGTTTATCAGCTGTAACATACACACCCTTTGGTGTGGGATATTGATAATGGGGGAGTCTGTGCATGTATGAGGAAAGAAAGAATGGGGGAAATCTCTGAACTTTCCTTTCAATTTTTTTGTGAACTTAAATCAATAAAGTATTAAACATTAAGTTAGACTAAATAAAACATGAAATTGCTACCAAATATTAAATCTAATAGTTTCTTCATAATTACTATTTTTAATTTCAAATAAAAAATATTATTTCATAGTTACACTAACACTATGTAATTCTTTTTCAGAAAATATTTAGGTTTAAAACCTTAAGGTTCTCTCCTTTTGGTCTACTTATGTTAATTTCTGCTTAAATTCAAGTCTTATTCACCTCTCACCTCCTTCTGCTTCCTTGGTTTTTCATCAACTCCACTTACTTGCATAGTAAATTAATCATGTTCACGCATCTCCCTTTTCTAGGTCCCCAAGAGACCTTGACCTAACTCTATTTTTTTCCCAAATTCTTAGCATAGTGCCTGGCGTTGGGAGGAGGCTTTGTGTATTTTATTCAGAGAACACAGTATGATTGGATCTATCATTCTTTGAACTCCATTGAAGAACTTTTTATGCCACTAAAAATACCAAGGAGAAAGAAAAAGTTCTATGGCAGATCATAAACATATGCACCTATGGAAAGCAACATTTGAGCTTTGTCAATGGAATTTGTTAACCAAATAAGGCTCCAGTTGCTAAATGGCTATTTCCTTGGGCTTATTGAGTATATTCATATTCTTTGACAATATTCAAGGAATTATATCATCTAAATTTCTTTAAAAATTTTTTCTAGTACAAAATTTTAAAGTAATAGCAATTTAGTAAAAGGTAATAAGTATTGGATGAATGAAAACAGTAAGCAAAGAACTGTAAAATATGTCTTCCTGTACACCATTATTGGGATAAGCATCAGCAAACAGTCCATTTATCACAAGAGGAAGCAGAGATCCAATATTGAAACAAAGGGACAGTTCTTTTGTAATGAGTGGTATTTGAAATGATCCAGGAATCAGAAACATGGAATTCAAGTTTCCTGTTTTATCACCCTCTTTGTGTCAATTTGGAGAACTCACTTTCCCTATCTCTAAAATAATATTTTCAATTCCTATTTATAAGATTATTGGATAGATGCCCTGGTATTACAGAAAAACAGCTCAACTATTGATTCTATATGGACATAGAATGTTATTTTTATTATAGGAATTTCTTCATAATTCCTCTCCCCTGGCCTCCATGGATCAGGCAGAGGTAACATGATGCAGTGAGACTATTCTAGTGAAGAACCACGGGTAAGCCTTCCAGTCCTTGCTCCTCTCCTTCCTGACTAGATATTCTAAAATAGTGCCTCCACCTCTCTTTGCTTCATTTTCCTACTAGAAGAAAGAGCTATGTTCACATGGTCTAGAGATATTTAAAATAATCAAATTTAAAAAATAGTTGCACAAGGGCTGGGGATGTGGCTCAAGCGGTAGCCCGCTCGCCTGGCATGCGTGCGGCCCAGGTTTGATCCTCAGCACCACATACCAACAAAGATGTTGTGTCTGCCGAAAACTAAAAAATAAAACATTAAAAATTCTCTCTCTCTCTCTCTCTCCTCTCTCACTCTCTCTTTAAAAAAAATAGTTGCACAAGACTTTGCAAAGCAAAACATTTTTGTCTATGACAGGCAAATTTGTGTCTTAAAAAATGTGTGATAGAAAGGCTGTATTTCATGCTAGGATTTCAGCTTACTATAAGAAATTAGACTACCAACTAGTCTACCCATCACCTATCTGAATAAACAGAAATGGGGCTGGGCATGTAGCTCAGTAGTAGAGTGCTTGCCTAGCAATCCCAAGGCCTTGGGTTTAATACCCAGCATAGGGAAAAAAGATGAAGTTATTTTGAATAAATAAAAATAAATAAATCTTATACCTTATTGTTCAGAAAAAATATTTATTGCACCCTACAAATAGAACCTCTATTTTCTAATATAAAGAAATAAAACAAAAACTTTTGCTATGCATAAATACATTCATTTGTTTTTATACATCAGACATTTCTGTTCAGTTATGTTTATTATGAAATAAATACATTTTCGCTATGTATCTGATAATGATATCACTGACTACCTCTTCATAGCAACTATTGGTTTCCAGGCTTCATCTCCTTTCTATTAAAACCAAAAACTCTTTATTTCTAAATGTTTCAATATAGTTGCTGTTTTTCCTGTTTATGCAATGAAGATTTTATTTAGAAATTAATACTACATTGTTGCCCAAAATGTTCTTCGGCCAATTAAGGAAACTAGTATAAGTTTCTTGCAAAGTTTCTAATGAATTTATATGTGAATTATTATTGTTTATTTTTTATTGGCTTGGATGTTTTTAAATTATGTCTTACTATAGGATAAATTTCTTAATGTTTTGGAGATTTCTACTGGAGCTCAAAATAAAGGTTTTAAAACACTAATAAATGATGAGAATTGACTTTTTCATGTTAGCTAAACTGTGTTATATTGTGTCTCTTTTGTATTCATTTCTCTTCCCAGGAACAGTTTTATGCATTATTCAGATTTAATATTATGATATACAAAGTGGTTCCAAACAAGATAGCTGATTCTTATTTAAAAACAATGAAATTCAAAATACAACTTCACATTAACACAGTGTGTGAAACATCACTCTATTATGTGATTACTTCCCATGCTATGATTCTGGTTAACATCTGAAAGGAATAGTCAAATCATTACCAGATACTGTTTCAAAAGAGCTTGCCTTTGCCACATTTGGGACAAAACCAATGTTGGAAACTTCCTTTCTCCTTCCATTATGACACTCTCCACTATCACCCTGTACTATGGCTATTTGTTCACATTCTCCTCCAACACTGATCATCAACTCCTTAGGGCAGGGTACACACACAATCCATTTTTATAATCTTTCTAATTATTTTTTAAAAATTGTTTTAACTAGTTATATTTGATAGTAGAATATATTTTGACACATTGTACACAAATGGAGCACAATTTCTCATTCCTCTGGCTGTACATGGTGCAGAGTCACACTAGTAGTATAATCATAATGTACAAAGGGTAGTAATGTCTGCCTCATTCTACTGTCCTTCCCATCCCACAGACCCCTCCCACCAGTCACTCCCCTCTGCACAATCCAAAGTTCCTTCACTCTTCCCTACCCACCCCCACTACTCTGGATCAGCATCCACTTATTAGAGAAAACATTCAACCTTTGTTTTGGGGGGATTGGCTTATTCTACTTAGCATGATATTCTCTAGTTCCATCCATTTACCTGCAAATACCATAATTTCATTCTTTTTTAAGGCTGAGTAATATTCTAGTGTGTGTGTGTGTGTGTGTGTGTGTGTGTGTGTGTGTACACACACACACACATATATATACACACACACACATATATATATAAATTTTATATATTTATAAATATATATATAAAATTTTCTTCATCCATTCATCTGTTGAAGGGCACCTAAGTTGGTTCCATAGCTAGGCTATTGTGAATCGAGCTTCTGTTAACATTGAGGTGGCTGCATCACTATAGCATGCTGATTTTAAGTCCTTTTGGTATAAACCAAGGAGTGGGATAGCTAGGTCAAATGGTGGTTCTATTCCAAGTTTTCTGAGGAATCTCCATACTGCTTTCCATAGTGGTTGCACCAATTTGCAGTCTTCCCAGCAAGATATAAGTGTACATTTTTCCCCACATCCTCACCAACAATTATTATTGCTTGTGTTCTTGATAATTTCCATTTTGACTAGAGTGAGATGAAATCTTAGTTTTGACTTGCATTTCTCTAATTGCTAGACATGATGAACATTTTATCATATATTTGTTGATCCTTTGTATTTCTTTTTCTGAGAAGTATCTATTTAGTTCCTTAGCCCATTTATTGATTGGGTTATGTTTTTTGGTGTTAAGTTTTTTGAGTTCTTTATATATTGTGGAGATTGGTGTTCTATCTGAGGTGAAGGTGGCAAAGATTTCCTCCCATTCTGTAGGCTCTCTCCTCACATTCTTGATTGTCCATCTCTATAAGCTTAAAAGCTTATGGATTTGAGTTTACATGACAATGACATCTTCTATAATTTTATAACTTTTTCCCCTGTATTATTAGTCTCCAATGGGGACTGGAAAAATACCCCAAACAGAATTACCTCCACCAGTCATAAAGGTTTACATGGTCTTCCTCCTTCTGAAGACCCCATACTTATTAGCCCTATCCCCATACTGGCACAACTACATAAACCCTTGCTAGAAAGAACCAAACAATCCCAAAGGTGAGAAGCTAGCCTAACCAGATATACTGATTTTCCAGGTGCAAGCCTTGTCAATATGCATTCTCCTAGAATCCTGTTTAGCTTAGTGAATCCCTTTTACCCTCAAAGCGATCATTCTTTTGATAATAAACTACACAATCTGAATCAAGTGTTATGCTTTAGCAGTATCCTCTTATTTTCTACTTGGAGGAGACCTTGAGGGTTAGTTCTGAAAAAAAAATCATTGGCAAAACCATCATTACATAGGGAGTTAAGACAGCATGACAAGAAGTAGAGTGGGATTTCTTGTTGCTTCTGAATTTTTACATAGGACCTAGAATTGAATAAAGAGATAGAACACTTCATGTTTTAACCATAAGTGCTATGTTGAGGGTCATAAAACTGTGTCAAACCTCCAAATGTATTCCAATATCCCCATGTCATTAATCCAGGCCCTCCTAATTTCCCTAACCCTTGCCCCACTGCCCCATTTGTCCTATAAAACTTAGTGGACAGGAGACAAACACTGTGGGAGTCCTCAGTTACTGCCTGGCAGGTGGTATAGAAACCTGAGTGGAATGTACATTTCCCCCACCAAGAATGAGGAGAGGGCACATCAGAGAATCATTCAGAGAGGTGAGAGTTAAGAAGACAACATGATTTCATTTCCAAAGGATGTCTGCTCATGCAGACAGCTTAGAGATCCTCCCCTATGCCTAAATAACCAGGGCAAGTACACTGGCAAGAGGGCAGGATAAATATGAGAAGGAAATGAAGGAGGCCTGAACCCCTTCCTCCTCAGTTGGCAAGAGTTAGTGTTCTTTCAGGGTCTGTGGACACAAGAGAGAAAAGTTGAGCTTGGACTATCCTGCCAGCACCAGACAAAAAAAAGGCAGAGGTCAGGGAAAGTAGCCTGGCCTAGAGTGGGCAAGGATTGACTTCTAGCATCATATGTTCATGCCATACATATCAAATGGCATCTCTGGGATTCACTAATTCATATCAATGGGCTAATTTAAAAATGTCTGACCTATTGACTGAACCTGGCTGTTTTAATCAAAAAACAGGTAGAACTTTACCGTTTGCTTTCCTAACCAGTTTCTGAGGTCATGCTTTCTCTCCTCCAAATCCATCCCTTAGGCTTGAAATAATTCCCAGCAAGAGGAGGCACTCAACCAAGGGACTTCTCTGCCAGGTAAGCTGACCCCCACCATAAGGATTTTTTCTACCTTCATCTTTTGAATCTGCTTCCCTGAATTTCTGCAGGCACAATATTTGAGAAAAGGAAAAGTTTTCTCATAAAAATGTGGGGCACCCCTCTAGGGAAATGTAGTCTAAGGGCCACATTTGGACTGTCAGAGGATACTCCTTTGATAGGTTATAGTTCATATGTTTCAACAATGGCTCTGACTTAAAAAAAAAAAAAATCCCGTTCCTGTTCCTACTTGATTAGAAAGAAGTTTTCTTTGAGCACTAATACGTCTCCAAGCCAGGCTCACTGTGCATTGGTTCCTGCCAGGCCAGCGGAGTAAAAGGCAGCTGAGCTCAGTCAAAAGCTAGTTAGTATTAAAGCCTTATTTTACAGTGGGTGCCATTAACACTTTCTACTGTCTTTATCTTATTCTTGTTTCTGTGAATCTCATGGAAAGTTCTTTTAAAATTCATGGTTGGTCAGGGTTTACAGCTCTCTTAGTTTCTGACTTTATTCAGGAACATGGAGCACACCAGTTGTTCTTTTCCAGGTTAGGAAGTCCTTTTTCCATGCTTTTCCCACCATTTGACTCACTAATGTTAATTTAATGTACACCTATGTGCCAATCTTCTTGGTCCACCACTGCCCATAATCTCCATTATGAAAGAAGGATCAATAACAACATATGCAAGTAGACTAGCATACATTGAAAAGAAAAAAAATCTCTATACATTTTCTTTTCAACACTTTCACACTATACAGGTAGCCATAAACTCTGTTTCCATGTGGCCAAGCCTTCAACTTTCAAAGAATGATGTCATCTTAACTTTGGCCCAATGTACATACACACCCCTACCCATCCCCATGACCACCACTGCCATTGTGCCAGAGGCACATTTGGAACATGAAATACTAAGTTCTACTACTTGCAAGAAAGCTAAGAAACATTTTGGATAGAAACTCATTTAGCAGAATAAACCACGATGGAAAAGCATGTCATAAAATGTTTGAATAGGACTTTAATCCACAACCTGAATCAATATAATTAATTCTGGTGTTGGAAATTTTATTTGTCTGATAATCTAGACATTCTTCAAAAAGAATAAAAGAAAAGCCAAATACTACCCCACATGCACCCCTAATCTGAAATGTTAAGAATACAGCCAGTCTTCTTGCTACCTCTCTTCCATATCACTCTGTCTTTTTACCACCCCACATAGTCATACTCTCAAAGAAATTTTTTAGAGAGCCAAAATATCTTTAGAAAATTGCAGCATGCAATTGTTACATTGACATGCAAATGTTACATTGACTCTAAATGATATATGGGAGACAAGCTAGCATATAATAGTGTTTTTGATAAATGCTTTGTATATAAATTTGTAGTTCATTATTAAACTGAAACTGAGAAGCAGTTTCTAAATAGCATTTTAATCATATAATAATCATATAATGATACTTACTATGATTCAAATTTGAAGTGTCTTGTTTCAGTAGGTCTTGTTTCAACAGCTTGGCCCTTTTCATGATAATTTTCAATTGTTTACCCTTTTGATTTTGACTAGCAATTGATAGATTCTTATTTGGTCTCTAAAATCACCTGAGGAAACAATGAAAAGATTTGTTTGCACATATTTCAAAACATAATCAAGGTTCTGATAATCTTCTAGGCTGGCAACCCAGAGAGAACATAAGGAAAAAAGGTAATGGATAAGGCATTGTCTCCCTGTTTGATCACATTTTCAACAAAACAGCAAAATTCAGCACTGTTCAGCAGCTTAAAATTTTTTAACAGTTTATATTATAATGGAAACAAGAAACTATTTCCAGAGACCTCTTTTTTTTCCTTTGTTGAAACAATCTGCATGTCTAAGAGCTACACAGAAATCACATTTAGCAATCAACAGTCAAGGATGCAGTAAGAAGTCAACCAAGATCCTTGCTGCAGTGACAGATAAGAGTGAGGAAAAAATTGTCCCCCCACCCCTTGCACTCCCCATTCCAGAGAAAACCCTCTTGTAGTCCAGTTATAAATTTGACAGATGGAATTGTTGATTTGAGAATCTGAGTGAACTCTGATGACCCCCTATTCTAGCCCCTCATTACATATGGAAATTTCTCCTGTAGCATACCCAAACCATGCCTCCCCATATGAAGGGACTATGTTGACTTCCTCCCAGGTAACTCATTCCATTCTGCCAAGGCTCTGAAATTCAGGACAAGCCCACTGGAAATTTTCCATCAATAGAGGAACTTCACAAAGTCTGAATATGAAGCTACTTGAGGTCACACAGGGAAGAAGTAGGGTTCTAGAACTACACTATGCCCTAATTAAGGTGCCTATTACTGTTGGTAGCGATTCTACCACATGCAGATGATGGGCCCTCCAAATAAGCCCATTTTCATCAGATAAGTATGTTAAGGATCAAGGACAGTTAGGACTTCCATCAGTTCTAAGGACTCTAAGAAGTGGTTCAACCTGGTGGCTGAGCCTGATTTTCAAAGTAAAAGAGCATCCCTACCCTCTTTCTTTTACCTTTCTTTGTCTAGTCAATACCTTATTGCCCAACTGGGCATGAAGTTTATGGAGCTCAATCCTAGACCAACAGTGCATACGAAACCTGAGGCAAGGCAGACCTCCTCCACAGTTTTACATCACCTGTGATGAAAGGAAGTTCCATCTGGGTGTCTACATGTACTCAACAAAGGACAAAGTGGAAAACTTGTGTATAGCACCGGTTTTCTTGCCTGTTGACTTAATGCTAAGAAGATTGGTGACTTTATTATTGTCAGTGTACATCAACATATATATGATGATATACAGCTACATCATTTTGTGGTTGAGACTCAAGACTTATGAAAATGAAGAGTGGAATTCCTAACCATGTTTTCATTAAGTTGGGTAAACATTGTCTGCAAGAAGCTCTCTATAATTTTCTAAGTATATTTGTGTTTTCTCATTGCTGGTATCATATGGACAGTTTCATATGAGTCAGTTTTACAATGCTGAATTCCAGATGCTTTGGGAAAAAAAGTCTGCCTTACAGACTTACCTAAACAGATCTAGTCACAATACTTGGCACATAAAATCTACTCAATAAATGTATTAAAGTTTAATTGAATGCAATCACATTTTTTTAAATCTACCATCACACATGCCCTGGGATTGCTTTTTTCATTACTTCTCATTCATTCTAATAAATTTTCTACTATGTTTCACCACAATAACTTGAATCCACTTTAATGTTCTTTTGCATATCTGAAGGCTCTTGTCCCTCAGATCTTGTCATCTTAAATCATCATAAAGAGAATACACCTTAAAGACCCTAGATAGTTCCTTTTTTTTAAACCCATAGTTTGGAAAAGAGCCTTCTCTTAAAAGATGAAAAAGTTTGCAGAGTATAAAATTATTAGCAAAATCTTCTTTCAGTCCAACTATACACTTCTAATAGGGTACCTCTGTTCTTATATGATTCTACCTGCCATGGTTGATAGTAATATTAAACACTGAACTCTAACTGGGCTAATCAAAATAATTCCCCTAGAATTTTTGGTTCTAGTACAATTTTTTTTAATTCAAAACCTAGATGTGAACATATGTGTTCCACATGACCAAGTCTCCAGCCACAACAATGACTTGATCTGAAAGAATGAAAATACACAAAGCAACAAAATATGGAAATACTAACAAAGAGAATCTTGAGGGTATTCAAATCTTTAGCTTCTATCCTATCTAAAAATCCAACTCAAACCCTGACATTTCTGTGGTTTATTTCATTCATTGAACAAATTTAGTAGGCACCTACTATATGCAAGTCACTTTGTTAGGCATTAGAAATGTGACTGTGATCAACTTGGCATGACCCTAACTTTCATAGTGCTTGTGAGCCATTAAATCCACTTCCCCTCCTACTATTATTACTTCTTTGCTGAAGTTAGTTTGAGTCATTTCCAAGAGAATTCTAACTTGCATTACAATTTAAACTTCTGTGTGCTCCTATATGAAATTAATTACCACTATAATTTTTATGATAAAATTTGCTTCCCAAACAACTAAATTACCAACAAATTTTGGATCTTGATTTATGTCTAAAATTAATTATAATTTTCCTGAAGAAAACTAGAACACTAATTTCTGACTTGCTCAACACCTAAGCAATCTCAAAACTTGCTTTTATTATTTTTTAATTCCATGTTTAGGGATACTATAATGCAACATAAAGTTTTGCTTCAAGTAATATTATTCTATTTCCCTACACTAACTATTCTGGAAACAAATTGTAGAGTTCTACCTCTTTTTCCCTACTTGGGTTCTTTTAAGACAAAACATGGAACTTTCTATGCCTGTATTAGATCACATCTTAAAAGCTCTCCCAGTGCTAATATTTGAAGATGGTAATAATGATGATGATATCTATTTTTAATGTACCATAGTACATTAAAAGTAAAATCGGTTCATCTCCTACAATCTGACATTTCCAGATATGAAGAGGTCATTCTCCTGTTTAATGGTTCACAGGAACCCAATTGCCTACAAGATAAAGTTTCAAACCTTCACCTTGGCATGAAGTTCTTTTGTCCATTCTCTACACACCACTCATTCTTGTAATACTAACCCTTCACAACCGGGAGAGTGATGGTCATTTTTTCCTTCCACTTGCAAGAGCCTCCCTCCATTCTTGAAAACCTAGAGAACCTTCTAAAAACAAAAATGTTTTTCCTGTGAAAGCTTCAGTAATCCTTCACACTGATACACCAGGAAGAATTAGTCCATCCTATTCTACCATGATTGGATTTTGTTTGTGAAACTAATGGAGCTTATTTGCCATATTATGTTTCTTCCCTACTAGGCTGGGACTCCTCCAAGACCAGAACTGTGTTTCATTAATATTCTCATTACCGGTTTCTAACTCAATGTCATATACATTGTTACCCACTTAAGAAAAGGGAAAAACCTGGGGAATTCTCTGTGTGACTTCAGATAAGATTGAATCTGGATAACTTATATGATCTGGATGAGAGCAGGAGGCAAACCAAAATTCAACGAATCAGATACAAAACTGTCTCCAAAGGCCCAGAGGGAAATAGCGCATCATGCTGTCTGACCTGGAACTACAACCCTGAGACCTGGAAAGACTCTCATGGTCCTCAGAGAGGTAGCATCTTACAGGGGTTGAAAACACACCTCTGCTTTAGATAATTCAAGTCAATCACAGCTTTTTTACAGAATAACCCTATGATCTTGGGTAAGATATTTATCTTCTCTATGACTTTATTCCCTCATTTATATAATTTGATTGTAATATTAGTTCCCATTATAGGGTGTTAGGTGAAGACTAATGAAACAGAGTATACATAGCATTTAGGTATTACTAGACACTTGGGGAATATTTGATAGATGTGAACTATCATCATTGGCACCAGCATCATCATCACCCTTATTATCAACATTATCATAATCCTCACCTAAGACAGCCTTTCCTTTACAAATGAATAAGTTTTAAAGCAACTTTTCTGAGCATTGGTGCTAACATATTGCAGTCACTATCAACATACAGTAAGTTATTTTTAATGATACATATTTGCTAATATCTGACAACTTTTTATATACACAAAATATTTTCATATGGTTCAACTAGATTTCAAATAATTCTTTTAAAAATACAAATTAGACTACATTAAATATTAAAACTATCCTAATATCACTGCCTCATTCTTAGATTTCTTTCTTATGCCAGTGATTCTTCATGCTGGGACCCACACATCAGTATTGGTAAAGTTTCCCAGGTAATTCCAGTGTGGAGATTTCTTATACTTAACTATGCTTAAGAAAACCCCTGCTTTCTCACATGGGAGGGAAAGGAGGACAGTCAAATAGTGTCCAGGAGTCATTACTGGTTTAGTCCAGTGCTTTTCAACACTGAGAACCTTTTAAAATCACCTGGAGAGGATTTACACACATGAACTCCAGACACCAGCCCAGGATGTGTAAATCATACTAATGAGGAGGTATTGTTTGTCAACCAGCTCATTTCTAAAACAAGCTAAATTCTTTTTCACTTTTATCACTTATGTTAAGGTGAGATACTATTGTGTTGATTTTACTGTTTATATACTTCATGTTTTCTGTGCATTTAAAATGTTTTCTCCTATGTCTTTGAATATATTGAAGACAATTGAAGAGAAGTAATTCAAAAGAGTTGCAAAGATAACATTGCAGATACTAACAAGATTTTTTTCTTCTATATATAAATAAGAACTTATTATTAAGGAACAATATAATATCAAGACCTATCTCATAAATATTCAGTGTCAATGACCTCTAAGAGGAGGCAGAGGAGGAAATAGAACCCTGTCATATTCACAAATATTTATATAATTTTTATATTCACAACTATTTCTATAATTTTATATATATAAATTAAAATTCTAATTTACCCATACCCATTTCAGCATCTAATTAAACAAAATCATTGCTTCTAAGTCCTACATAAATCTCATATATCTTTCTGCTTCACATTAATTCCAAAATTTGGTGTTTATTTTGTGGTTCATTTGTTTAAATTGATTTTCATTAAGAGAAATGTGTAAATAATTTTAAAAGTTTTCCAGAAGTCAAAATTTATCTTAATCAATTCTTACACCTCATGAGGGCTAACCAAGCCTTCATGACCTCTTCAAACCCGAGCTGGTATCTGATATGACAACTGTGCAAACCACCATGAGGACTAGGATCTTAAAACAGATGGCTTTTTCTTTTCTTGTTATAAGACAATACTTTCCTGCATATTTTTTCATAGCACTAGATTGCCTCCTCATCTACAGAATGAAAAAAAAAATAGTTGCAAACTATTCATTCAACAAGGAATTAATATCCAGAGTATATAAGAAATTCAAAAAATTTAACACCCTGAAAACAAATAATTCAATTTTAAAGTAAGCTAAAGGTCTAAATAGACATTTCTCAAAAGAAGACATACAAATGGCCTCTAGATATATAAAAAAAATGTTCAGCACCATTATTCATCAGGGAAATGCAAATCAAAACCAGCATGAGATATTATCTCATGCCAGTTAGAATGGCCGTTCCCAAAATGAAAAAAAAAAAAAAATCAAATCAAACGCTTGCAAGAGGTAGAGAAAGTGGAACTATTGTACACTGTTGGTGGGAATTTAAATCAGTATAGCTGTTGTAGAAAACAGTATGGAGATTTCTTTAAAAACTTAAAGTAGAGGGCTGTAATTGTGGCTCAGTGGTAGAGCACTCACCTAACATGTGAGAGACACTAAGTTCAATCCTCAGCACCACACACAAAAAAAATAAAATCATTAAAATAATGGTATTGTGTCCATCTACAAATTTTAAAATTCTTTTATTAAACTTGTTTATTAATTTTTCTATATATGACATAAGAATGCATAACAATTCGTATTACTCATATAGAGCACAATATTTCATTTCTGGTTATATGCAGAGTATATTCACACCAATTCGTGTCTTCATAAATGTACTTTGATGTCCATCATATTCCACAAAAAAACTCAAAGTAGAACTATCATAAGATCCAACAATCCTACTGCTAGGTAGGACTGAAGGAAATCAAATCATTATACCCAAGAGGCAGCTGCCCTCCCATTTTTATTTACAGCAAAATTCACAATAGCCAAGATATGGAATCAATTAAGAAGTCCATAAATTGATGAATGGACAAAGAAAATGTGGTGTACACACACACACACACACACATTCATTCAGCATAAAAAAGAGTGATATTCTGTTGTTTGCAGCAACCAGGATGGAATGGAAGATCATTATGTTAAGCAAAATAAGCCAGAAACAGAAAGACAAATTCCATGTTTTCACTCATTTGTAGAAACCACAAAGTGAATCTCACAGAAGACTGTAATGGAACAATGGTCACTAGAGACTGGGGAAGACAGGTTCAGGATGACAGAAAAAAATTAGAAAAATAAAAGACCAAAACACAGAAAGGAAGAATTAGCACTGGTTTTTTTTATAGCACAGTAGATTAATGATTGGTTCTGATCTATCATTTATTTCAAAATAACCAAAAGAGTAGAAATAATTTGAAAAGAAGGAAATGCTTAATACCCTGATTTGATTATTATACATTGAGTACATATATCAGCTTACAATTGTTTTCAAATAAATAACTTTAAATAAAATAAATATATTAATTTAATATTTAATAATTTAAAATAAATAAAATAATAAAATTTTAATTAATTATCCCCTAATGGAAGATCAGAGAGAGGAAAGAGTTAAGGGTGAGGGAAGCAATAGATTCTGGCCAATAGTACTCCTAGATGGCAGCAAATTAATTTTCTTCATCACTCTCATCCCACACTCTGATTCAATAAGAGTACTGTTGGTAGATTTATTATTGCTCCAATAGACATTTAATTTTAACTTTGTGATAAAGAAAACACTTACTTGTAACTTATTATCTATTAAAGGATGCTTAGTAGTTATTTGAATGAGACATTTATTTTCAAGTGTTTTAAACTCTGATTTTAGTCATTTTACCAAAGGTGGTCTCTAGTTTGTTGTTGTTGGTGGTGGTGGTGGTGGTGAGTGTTTTTGCAGAAAAAGGAACACACAGCCAGAGTAATTCTCCACACCTCTTGAGTTGGCTGAGTATATTCATTCTATTTATTTATCCATACTAAAAGGTGACCTGTCCTAATACTTTTCCCTGACTTGACAGTTAGGAATCATCAGGAACGTGATCAGAAAACTTCAGAGGTATAGGAGCTAGAATTGAAATGATGATGTTAAGAAATCCAAAAATAAAGTTGATGTTTTAGCTCTTTAATTTTAATGCAACTTGTACTCACTGCTTCATGATTAAAATGTTCCTTTGACCTAAAATTGACTTTCCCCCTCTTTCAGCAAAGAAATCAATGACCAGAGTTTTATTTTCTGTCTGCCCAAATTATCCATTTTCATCATTCCACTGATGACCTTCTAGAATAGTAACACATTCATTATATAGGAAGCTTAACTTCCTATTATGAACTATAGATGGAATATTATGGATATATAAGTCAATAAATAAAATAAATATTTTTACAACCAGAGAAATAAAAGGTTCTGCTCCATTTGTGTATAATGAATCAAAATTCATTCTGCTATCATGTGTAACTAATTAGGACAAGTTTTAAAAAATAATAATAATAAATATAAAAATAACAATATTTTAAAAGATGAAGCAGAGGACAGA
This sequence comes from Ictidomys tridecemlineatus, assembly GCF_052094955.1. NCBI lineage: Eukaryota > Metazoa > Chordata > Mammalia > Rodentia > Sciuridae > Ictidomys > Ictidomys tridecemlineatus. The sequence goes on along the minus strand of NC_135488.1, from coordinate 88,629,994 downwards.
GCATTATTTTCTAACTACTATAAAATAAACACAACTCACTCTCACCAGACAGTACTAAAAGTTATAAAAACCTTTTTGACATTTGCCTTGTATTCTCTAAATTTGCCAAATTCGTTTACCTTTCCCTGTTTTACTACTTCTGATTGCATTTTCCTGGTCCTTCAATTGCTCCTTGGATCTCCACCCATATAGGCACTCACATCCACCTCTAGTTTTCAGCTGCACTTTTTATATCTAGTTTTTTCAACCCAGCTCCCTTCATCAATTACCCAGTTGGGACTCACTGCTTAGACTCAGGGATATGACTTTTATCTGTTCTGGATCCCTGAGTATTCCCATAGGTAAAAGTGTGTTCCCTCAGCCCTGAGTATACACAAGTTGAACTGTTCTACCTCACTCACTCAACAAAGTGGGGATGGGAGGACAGATGATTATCTAAGCTTGTAAGGAGCCATAATTGCAAAGATCAAGATGACATAAGAAAAAAAAAAGAAATAAGAACTTAGGAAAGGAAAAAATGAATTAACACATGCTATTTAATACTAATCCATAATGACAGATCTAATTTTTACTCCAAATTAAAAGACATAAAGAATTTGAATAAGTTGCATAGGCCCATGAATATTTTTAATCTTTTTAACATCCTCTGAACCTGTACATTTGAAAAAAAAACTATTATGTTAACACATCTAATTTTCTTATTTGCTAATTTCTCATATCTTCTCCAACCCAAATTGTTCTGCTTCCGAAAGTCCTACAACTCTTTGCTCAATCTTACTTGTTTTATTCACATCACAGTATTTGTGCTTTTAACTACAAAAAATATTCATCATGTAAGCAGAATGTATAATGAGTACTCATGATACTGCAAGATCCTATCCTAAAAGGCAAAATATGACCATTTTTATGTTCTCATGTGCTCCCAGGTGTACACCAGCTCTGTGTGTCTCCCAATATGTTCCCAATATTTTTGTAGTAAAATGCATTAAGCCAGCCAATGTCCACTAACTATTGATGTATTGGTGGAAACATTTTATAATTATAATCATTGCTGGACCAATCATCTTGGTTCACATGAAGACTAGGAATGGTACCTGGATCATGAGGTTAGCACAAGTTGAGAAAATGTCAAATAGTTTTCCAAAGAGTCTTTATTAACATATTCTGTCAATTATTAAGAGAAATTCTCTACATACTTTTCTCTCCTGTCCATGTCTGCATGTGGCTTTGTCTTTAAATTGGTAGAAATTTTGAGCCAGTACAATTTCCTAGTGACTTGAAACTTTATGAAGTAGCAATCTTTTATGTTTCAACCTTTTGCTTTCAACTTTTCATTCTTTTATGCTTCTGGCATGTCTCTTATAAACACACTGCAGCTGGATGCTTTTATGTGATCCGAAATATTTTCTTTTCAACTGGAAAATTTAATCAATGTACAAGTGCTATTATTTCCTCCTTTCCAATCTTTATTCTTCTAATTTATGAAAATATTTTCACAAGTTCTGTATTGGTGCCTTCCTTCATTTTTTTCTCCTAGATCACTTTTGCCAGATGTTTTGCTTATTTCTTAAACTTTTCAAAGGACCGACTTTATTCTTTGTAGATCATCTCTGTTGTGTCTGTTCTCTATTTCATTGATTTTTTGCTCTTGTTGCTGTTCTTTCCTTCATCCTTCTCTCTTTGGATTAAAGTTGCTGTTCTTTATTTAATATCCTATTATATACTAGTTTACTAATTTCAACTTTTCTTTTTATTTATGTAAACATTTAAAACTAAAAATTGTTCTCAAAACATTACTATTTTTGCATTCCATGAGTTTATCTGAACTATTATTATCTTTCATTCCTTAGTAACTATTAATATCCATTTTAACTTGTTTTTGCTATATGAATAATTATTAAATTCATCATTTTCATTTCCAAATATTAAGAGAATTTTTTAAACATCCTTTTGTTTTTAAGCTCTGCTCTGTGGCTAGAGGTTTTGGTTAAAACAATAACTTTGAAATGTGATCGAAATTTGCTTTTCTATCCAGTATGCAATCAATTTTTATAAATGTCATTTATAAAAGCTTGATAAGAATGTGTATTCTCTAATATTATAGAGTTCTGTTATATGTTTGTTAAATCAAATTTTTATATGTCTTTCCTAATTCTGTAAAACATTTATTTTTTCCTCTCCACAATGGGGAGAGTAGATTGAATCTCTCCTTATAATGTGTGGGTTTGGTTTATCAGTTCATATGTTTTGAAGCAATTTTCTTTGTTGCACACATATTTAAAATTGTTATATCTTCTTGATGAAACCAAACTTTTCTTATTTGGTTGTGACCTTCTGAATATATTAAATATTTGACTTGAAATCCTTTTTTTTCTAATTCTCGCCTAATCATACCAGGTTTCTTTCATCAGTCATTGCCTGATAAACCGCAACTCTTTCAACTTCAACCTGTGTGTGTCCTAATTCTTTATATGTGTCTCTCATAAACAGCACTTATCTGAATGGCTTATCTAATTTTCAGTGTCTATTGTTCAACCAATGAGTTATCTTTGTTTATCTTTATTACAATTATTGACATATGATTTTTATATTTTTTTGTTTATCTCACTTGTCTCTTTTTTCTTACCTTTTTTGAGTTTTTGTTTTACTTTTTTTTCTTTAAAGTACTTTTTTACAAATATCAATTTGGAATTTACATATCTTATTTTTATTTTGCTAGGGATTAACCTTAACATTTTACCATGCTGGCTTAAGTTAACCAGTCTAATTTTAAACCACCCATGAATGATAAAAGGCTTTTAAAACACATTAGCATTGATCATCTCCTTCCTAGACTTAATAGGCTACTGTTACCCAGTATTCCAGATTTCTCCTTCCAATTCTATTATCAGACACTGTTGTCATAATTTTATTCAGATAATGTTAGGTGGGGTTTTTTTGTTGTTTGTTTGCTTGGATTTTTTAATTTTTTTCTTTTATTTCTGTCATTGTTTCTGCTTTTTTTGAAACCATTCTAATGGTAAGTGCAATAAATCAGGTATAGAAAGACAAATATCTCATGTTTGCTTGTTTGTTTTGTTTTTGCTTTTTGCTGTTCTGAGGATGGAACTCAGGGCCTCATGCATGCTAAGCATTCATTCTACCACTGAGCTACCCCCCCAACACCCACATGCTTTTTAACTTATATACGGAAGCTAAAAACTTGATCTCACAGAAGTAGAGAATAGAATATTGGTTGCCAGAGCATGAGAAGGATGTCATAAAAGGGAAGATAGAGAATGGCTAATATGTACAGGGGTTTAGTTACATAGGAAAAATAATTTCTAATATTTTATGGCTTAGTAGGATAACTATGCAGAAATAATTAATTGTATATTCAAAACAGCTACTAGGATTATTAATATTTTCAAACAAAAAAAATAATAAATTACTGAGGTTATGGATATGTCAATGACCCTGATTTGATCATTAAACACTGTATACATGATTGAAATGTTACAATGTGCTTCATAAATATGTATAATTTTGTCAATAAAAAATAAAAATATATAAACAATTTTTTTAAGGATACATGAGAATGAGTTTCTTGGCAATAGGTTCCTTCTGTTTTTTGTAATCTGGAAATGTCTTTTGTTAGAATATATTTTACATCATTTACATCATTTTTAATAATAAAAATGTTTCCTCATTTTAATTGCTTTCACCAGGGTTTTTATTTAGGGTAATTTTTCCTTAATACTTGCCAGAGACAGAAAAATTATTCATGAAAACCCTTAAGTATTTGTTTGTTTGTTTAAGGACCTCAAGAAGTAAGATAGAAAATACAGACTTTTTACAATAACTATCATCTTCCACGTGACATAAAAAATGATCCACAATTTGTAGAGCTTGTGTTTTGAATTAGAAACATTTGTACAGCTCTAGCCCAATTAGATGCCCTGTTTCCCAGGTGGCCACTGGCACAGAAAACTGAGTTGGAAAAGGAAAATTATACTCAGCCTTGAATCAGAGCCCAGGTAACTGGCCCCAGATGAACACTAAAGCCAGAGCCTTGGCTTCCTCAGCAGCACATGCTGACCAGCTGTGCCAACTAGCAAAGCTGACTGCCACTAGCAGGTATTTCCTGAAGGAAATAGGCTGATCTGTATCCCAATTTTAACTATAATAAAGATGCAAATGCAGAAGAAAACTTGCTGACAAAGGCAGATCCAAAAACGAAAGCAGGAAAACACCATTTCCTTCACCAATGTAATAAATGACCCAGAAAATAATTGTCATTGGATGTCAAAACAAGTGGTCAAAGGTTCAGAGATAACAAGATACATCTCATAACATTCCACAGATTATATATTAAATGCAAAGACAAAATTTCATTTCTTAATAGAGAAATTAACAGGGTAATTTCACATTCAAAACCTTAATCAAATGTGGAAATTTGGCATTACCAATAGTGAGACAACCTGATGGTTCATTGTCTCAGTGTGATGCAATAAAAAAATACCAACATCATCTATGTGGTATCTTGCCAAAAATGCTCAGCTTGATTCTACTCAGGAGAAAACAATCTAAAAACTTCCAAATGTAGGACATTCTACAAGACAATATGTCTATGCTCTTTAAAAAAATAAAAAGTCAATGTCATTAAAAACCAAAAGGAAAAAAAACAGCAAAATATTTCAGCTTGAAAGAAAGAGACTGGGATAATATAACCAAATGTAATTTAAAAACTTTGATATTACTTTTTAAAATAGTTGTAAAACCTATGTAGAAACATTACAATAGATGATATTTTTGAATTAATATATCTTAAAGTGTGAGGAAAACATTCTAATTATATAGAAAAATATCTTCATCCTTAGGATTTAGGAGCTGAAGTAGTTAAAAGTGAAGTGCCTTAATGTTTGCAACTTTGAATAACAGAGAGAAGAAAAGAAAAAAGCAAAGAAGGAAGGACGGAAAGAAATGTGATGAAATGCTAACAACTGAATGAAAGATATACAGTAATCCCCCCTTTATCCTAAACCTCAGGGATACATTCCAAGACTACCAGTGGATGCATAAAATCATGAATACTATAAATTCCATATAATCTGTCTTTCTTATACATTATATACCTATGGTAAAGTTTAATTTACTAATTAGTCACAGTAAGATACTAACAATAATGAAGTACAACAATAATAACAATATACTGCAATAAGATGGCCAACATCACTACTCTTTTGCTTCAGGGCCATTATTAAGGAAGGATTACTTGAACATAAACATTGTAATATCATGACAGTCAATCTGACAACTAGTAAATCTGATAACCAAGACTACTATTAAGTGACTAATGGTGCATTACATATACAGTATGGATACACTGGACAAAGGAATGATACACATCCTTAGTAGGATGGAGCAGAATGATACAATTTCATCACACTAGTGATAACAACACACAATTGAAAACTTATGTATAGTTTACTTCTAGAATTTTCTGTTTAGTATTTTCAGACTACAGTTAACCAAGGGTAACTTAGAAACCATGGGTAGCAAAAGCATGGATAAAAGACTACTGTATAAATGACCATTTTCTTTAGTCTCAAAATGTTTCCAAATAAGAAGTTGGGGGAAATAACATACAAGACAACATATTTTCTTTCCTTACTTCTCTAAACAAAAAATTCTAATCCTGAAATGTACCCTAAGAGATTTAGATTGATTACATTTCATAGTAAAGGCTAATAAAAACTGAAACAAATTTCTAAACAAGTTGTGGCATCTCCTGTGGAGAGACTGTATAACCTAGACTAGGTATGCTTGTCTAGGATGATTTGATATCACAGTCACTCAAGGAAAATGTCTAGTTGATAGCGAACCTCTCAACGACCCCTCCTGCTTAGGAATCTCTGGTCATTAGCAAACTTCCAGGATACTCATTATCTTGCAATTAGTTAAGAATCATGCAGGAAAATAATATACTATTAATCATCTGTAAAATTATTCAGTTTCAAAATGTGGGGCAGCACAATGATACAGTAGGCCCCCAGTAACTAAGTAGTGCTTCTCAAAGAAATTTAAAATAGAAGCCAATTGTAAAAATAATGGGTCAGGGAAATAAAATTTTCCCAAAATCTAAAATCAATTTCTTGACATTCTGGATTATTGAGCTAATTTATGCTAAAGACATTCTCAGCTGAGATTGTGCATTTAGTGTGCACATTGTACTCTCTTGGAAGAACTAGAGAATTATGAGGTTGATTATAGGATTAATTTTATCCTAAGTACTGGCAATATGTTAGGAATCATAGGAGTTATCAAGGCAACTACATGTTTTGAAGGCATACAATATTGTTGAAGAGTGAGGTGGTTACAAGGGAAATTATGAAACACAATGTGAATTTAAATGAATGTTGATTTTTAATTTTATAAATTCTCATTTACACTGAATACAAACATTAAATGAGTCATTCCTAAAACTACCCAAAATAGCTGCTGTGATTACAATAACTAGTGATTTAAACAAACTACAAAAAAAGTACCTTTAAGTTTCACAGATTGAAAATATGAAAGTTTAAAAAAACCTTCTTGCCTAAATCATTTATACAATGAAGAAAATGCAATTATTTTACTGAGTGATAAATTTATCTGTGACACTTCTTAAATGACCTATGGAGATATTTACTCATGGCTCAAAAGAAGAGCAAATACTTAAATCACTTAAAGAACTTTGATTTTGTTTTTAAAAATCTCCAGGTTGCAGATTTGTCTTTTTAATTAGCACATTTATCACCAGGAGTTTCTTCCTTTTGTTTACACTAGTTATCCTATGATATGGTTTGTTTTTTAAAAAATATTTTGTTAGTTATAGATGGACACAATATCTTTATTTTGGTTATTTAGTTTTTTTGTGTGATGGCTGAGGATTGATCCCAGTAGTGCTCTACCACTGAGCCACAACCCCAGCCCTTCATGATATGTTTAATATTATTTTTCTTGTTTAAACTGAGCAGGTCAAATGATGTACTGATAAAAAAATGATCATACTAATCAACCCTAAGTTATTGAAATTTGCTTTAAAAGGATTCGTCTTAGATTCTGTTTTCTCGATTTCCTATCTTTCTTGCAATAGAATGATTAACTAGAAGACCTGGAAAGATCTTTAAACCACATTATGGTTTAGATATTAAGTTCCCTCAAAAGCTCAGTGGGAAACAATGCAGGAACATTCAGAGGTAAAATGATTGTGTTATGAGATCCTTAGTAAATTAATACCCTGATGGGGTTAATTGAGTGGTACCCGAAGGTGGATAGGTTGTGACTGGAGGAGGAAAGCATCAGAGGCGTGGTTTGGGGATGTTATATTTTGTATCTGGAGAGGGGAGTCTCCCTCTGCTTCCTAATCATCATGTAAGTAGCTTTCCTCCACCACATTCTGCCACCATGATATTCTGTCTCACCTGGAGTCCTGAGGAATGGAACCGGTTGTCCTTGGACTGAGACCTCTGAAACCATGAGCCCCTATTAAAATTGTTCTTGTCAAGTCTTTTAATCTTAATCACAACATTGAAAAAGCTAAAACAGACCAATATGGCCCTGAGAAGCCTTCACAGTTTTCACAAACACACTGTCTCAACTAGCAATCCAGAAAGCTTCCCCAAACACTGTCATTTGCAGGAAAAAAAAAAAGAAAGAATTGAGAATTACATTTGATGTTCATGTATTTGGTTGTTCCCTTTTATTTAATTCTTAATCTTTTCAATATTTTTTATTTTCCTCTGTGGACCATTAATGCTAAAGTTTCTGAAAAAACCATCAAATTTATGGACTGTAAAATTGGACATATGGATATTCACAGGAAATTTATAGTTTTCAAGTGAATTGCTGACCAAAAAGTAATTACAGTAAAATTTATTTGTAATTTATGCCCCAGATGTTACAATTTGGTTATTTAGAAAGCCTTGGTATATAAAACATGAATAAAGAGAATAAAAAAGAAAATTACCACTTTATTGCTTATAAAAATAAGTTCACCAGAGTAATTACTCAGTTTTAATAAAAAAAATGTTTGGTTTTGTTTGTTTTAATAATTTTTAAGTAAACAGTATAGTCACAAAGTTCAAAAATTAAAAAAATATATATGAACATCTCCCTCCCAATCAGGTCTTCATCCATCTGGCCCCCCACCCCTTCCACAACTTCAAATAGGGCAACTGACATTGTTATGTCTGTGTATCTTTCCAAAGAATATTTCTACATTTAAAAAATCAAGTACCAATAAGTATGTGTTTACCTTCTTCCATTCTGAACAAACAGAAATATTCTACACATGTAGTTTGGAATTTTTTTCACTTAATGCCTTGAAATACACATTGAAAATCTTGTAAATCCCTGGCATCCTTTCAGAAAACTACAAGGAAATAACACACATATTCTACTTCTAATTTTCATTACAATAACCTCCTAGAAATTCTCATAAACTAATCTATCATTAAATTGACTGTATTCCTCCAAATAACAATGTTATAATTGGGAAATGGATCTCTAACCAAAAAAGCACCCAAAAAAAGTTATAATTAAGACTCAAATATATTAAATCAAGGGAGAAAAATAACCTTTGAATTAATGTCAGTAGATATTAGTTCCTAAATATCATAGATTATAAATATAATGCAATTTTTCAAATGATTATATAAGCCCCAATGTATACAAACAGCTACATATGTTTCTTGGGTAAGTTTATCTACCTAAATACATATTCACCACAAACATATTTGATCATATTTTTCTTGTCTTCTTAAAATTTGTAAACACTTTTTTTTGGAGGCATGATTTTGATTCCCAGATTCTCCTTTGTACAAAGTCACATGTTTTTTTCTCTTGAAAAATATTTCTATAATATTTGGAAGAATTCAAAATCATTTTAGTGATATCATTCTTTCCAAAAATAGTCATTGAGGCATATTATTAAATCTTCTCAATGGAGAGTGGGAGAAGGAAATTTATGGTTCCTACTGGTAGAAGAAATCTTTCTCTCAATTATTAAAAACTACCTAAGTCACTGTGCAGCACCTTAACCTGGGTAGAAATTATCAAATAAATGGACAAATATGGATGAGCCCTAAAGAAATGTCTGGCAAAAGGACCTGAACTGACACTTCTCAGAAGAGGATATACGATCAATCAATGAATATATGAAAAAATGTTCATCATCTCTGGCAATTAGAGAAATGCAAATCAAATGCAAATGCTACTCTAAGATACTATCTCACTCCAGACAGAATGGCAGCTATTATGAAGACAAAGAACAATAAGTGTTGGTGAGAATGTGGGGGGAAAGGCATATTCATAAATTGCTGGTGAGACTGCAAACTGGTACAGTCAATATGGAAAGTAGTATGGAGATTTCTTGGAAAACTTGGAATGGAACGACCATTTGACCCAGCTATCCCTCTCCTCAGTCTATACACAAAGGACTTAAAAACAGCATACTACAGGGACATGGCCACATCAATATTTATAGCAGCACAATTCACAATAGCTAAACTGTGGAGCCAACTTTGATGTCCTTCAGTAGATGAATGGTTTTAAAAAATGTGGCATATATACACAATAGAATACTACTGAGCAATAAAAGAGAATAAAATCATGGCATTTGCAGGTAAATAGATGCAGTTGGAGAAGATAATGCTAAGTGAAGTTAGCCAATCCCAAAAAAACAAATGGTGAATGTTTTCTCTGATATAAGGTGACTGACTCATAGTGGGGTAGGGAGAGGGAGCATGGGATGAATAGACGAGCTTGAGATAGGGCAGAGGGGTGGTAGGGGAAGGAAGGGGACAGCAGGTTAGCAATGATGGTGGAATGTGATGGGCATCCTTATCCAAAGTACATGTATGAAGACATGAATTGTTATGAACATACTTTATATAGAGAGATATGAAAAATTGTGTTCTATATGTTTAATAAAAATTGTGATGCATTCCTCAGTCATGTATTTAAAAAATAAAAGCAATTAAAAAATGTCTGACAAAATGGAACCAGTGAAGTTTTACTTACCAGGAGTTGCCTCTTAGATATCACTCATAGCCACAAATTACTTATAGTTCTGAATTATTTTTTGTCATTTCTGCTGAAAATAATCTTAAATTACAATCTCTAATCTAAAGACATGAAAATACTCAAAAATACTCATTTTTATTTGATGATGTTAATGTAACATGAATTGATTTTAAGGCTGTGGTCACTACAGCAAAGATCTTAGAATATTTTTTGTTTCCTTTTCTATAGCCAATCTTCCATTCTGCTCCTCTTATCTATTAGTTCTTAGATTCTGCTCCCTGCCAGCCCCAGTACCTTCACACTGCCTCTGGCCCTCCACAGATCTTTACCCAAGACCACCCTGTCTCTAAAAGTTAGGAGCCTCCAAAATGGCCAGCCCATTCCCCAAGACCCAAACATAATACCCCTTATCCTGGGAAAGCTCATGATTTGGTGGTTGGAGAATTTAAAGTAGTCAGGAATACAGGATACAGAGCAAGTGGATGATCTGAAGAGGACAATGACAATAAGATGACATTTGTATTACTTCTACAATTATATGCTACCATTGACTTTAAACATACCGATGATTTGGTTGCAAAGTTGAATTCCTGACACAAAAGTTAAATGGGTGCTGATGGCCACAGTGGTGACAGTAAGCTTAAATCCCTAATACTTCATCTACATTTGGATAATGGCATAAAGGAATTCTCTTCACTGCCAGCTCCAAGGACTGGCCTTGAGTGTGGTTCCCAGAGATTTAGACATGGGTCTGAATCAGCCCTCTCAAAGAATTTTTCTAATACCATTTATATGTCTGTGAATTTGGTAAACTATTCAAGGTGAATTTTATTATTTGCAACTGAAACCTCTCACCAACAAACTCTACCTCATAGACTATAGTGAGGCTCAAATGAGATTCTGTCAGTCATCAACTAATGTAGGTCGATATTATGATAAACATTAAAACCTGTACTCGTAAGAGAGGATAATATTTCATTGTAGTAAGCACAGCTGACTGTATAACTCATTCCACTTTCACTGAATGGCCTCTTTTAACATCGCTCTATACAATTTGTGGCCATTTGGGAATAGTGAACAGTAACTAGATATATATTACATTATTGATTTTGCTATGAAGATCCTGACCCCCTCCCTGAAAAAGAAATCCTAATCAAAGTAATTTTCATCATGGATTTATTAATACTCAGCAATTCTGGCAGTGTTTTCTGGCTGTGAATCTCAAAGATACATGACTATGAGGATCTTAAACACAGGCACCATGTGCCATTCATTATTGTACCAACATTAAGCTTGACATATAGTAGATATTCAATAGATGTTCACTCAAATAAACTAAATTATAATCAGAAGAGCAGTAACCTGAACATTGTATTGATTTCATCACTGTTGGTAGAGGAATCTTGTGCATGTGTGAAGAAGCTTACACTCATCCATAGGTGTTTCATTTCATTTCCCCAGGTAATAATGCATTTTTAAAGTTCCAAATTGGTTAATAAACTCTCTAATTCTATATAAGAATCATGGATAAAAAAAATCATACTGAAAAAAAAGTTTTGTATTAAGCTTTAAAAAAGCACCAAAATTCATCCATTTTCCCCTATGTCTAATTATACATATACAATATGTGCAGCAGCTGAAGAAGAAACTTTTGATGTGTGGACCACTATCCTTCGCTTCTACCTGGACAGACTATTGTTATGGTTTGGGTGTGAGGTATCTGCCAAAAGCTCATGTATGAGACAATGCAAGAAGACTCACTGGAGAAATGATTGGGTTATAAGAATCTTAACCAAATCAGTGAATTAATCCCCTGATAGGGATTAACTGAGTGGTAACTGAAGTGGCAGGGTATGGCTGAAGGAGTTGGGAATTAGAGAATGGCTTTGGGGTATGTATCTGGAAAGTGAAGTCTCTCCCTCTGCTTCTGGATCATGTGATGTGAGCTGCTTCTTTCTGCCACACACTCCACCATGTGCAGCCTCATCTTGAGCCCTGAAAAATGGAGCCAAACTTCTATGGACTGAGACCTCTGAAACTCTGAGTCCTCAAATAAACTTTTCCTCTTCTACTGTTGTTTCGGTCAGATCCTTCAGTCATAGCAGTGAAAAAGCTGACTAAAACAACCATAAAGACAGCAGAAATGCCCTGTCATCCTTACTAAGGAACCAAATTTATTTCTCCTCAGTTGTTGCATTCTGACTCAAGAATTATGGCACAGTGGCAAGGCTAAGGAAGTGTGGGGCAAGGGAAGGATGCTGACTCATCTGTGAAAAGACCAGCCCTTACATAATAATTCTCATTCCAAGGGCCTTTCCCTGCAAATTCTACAGAAGAACATTTGAATGAAATTCTAATGAGATGATTCTGGGTGATGTGAACCATGAAATCACTAAGTCATTGAGTGGAGATATATATATATGACTGTCGCTTCCTTGATCCCCTTATTAGTCATGGGAAGTTATCCAAAAGCAATGAACTGTCCTACACAGATTCCTGTTAAAGACTTTACTTTAAAGATTATTTGATCTGATTATGAAGCAGAAGAAAGCCTAACTTTATTTTAAACATTTACTTTTCCATTTTTTCCAAGTAGAATTCAATTCCTAGCATGCATCTAGTTAGTATGTGTGCACATTTGCGATCTCTAACATTTCAAATAACATGAGGCTTCTGGTATTTACTTCCATAAGGCAGCCAACAGGATTTAGACAGTTTTGAGTAAACTCAAAGAATAGACTACTTTACAAATAAGGCCAGATTAAAGATTATGATTTTCCCACTAAAATAATAAAAGCCAAAAGTAGGTTTAACTGAAAATGAAATAATGTAAGTGATAATGTAGAGATTTCCCAATGTGACAATATGAACCTAGTGTCTTTTCCTTTAAACTCAATATTCTTGGGTATATAGAAATATACATAATTTTAGCATAGCTGAGAAATGGAAAAAAAAAGTTTCTGGTGATAAATCCCTTCTTAATAAGCTGTCCATTTCCTATTCTATTAAAATGCAGATTATTTGGACTTCTCAGACTTCTTATTAAACCAGAACCAGTCCTGGTTGGCCAGTGGGGGGCGGGGGGGAGTCACAATCATTGAACATTTACGCTACAATGCAAACTCTTGCATTTCCTTTATTCCAGACTTTATTCCAGAATGATTTGGGTTTTGTCTAGTTGGTTGGTTAGTTGGTTGGTTTTTTGGTTTTGTATTGGCTTGGTTTTTGTATATCAAAATTAGAAAGTTTTATAATTTAATTTTACTTTTAGTAAGTCAATAACCAGATGCTTCAACTATCACCCTTACTAGCAAAATTGAACCAAGTTTCAAACTCTCTCTCCCCATCAATCAAGACTAATCAATGGCTTCAATGGGCCCTTGACTGATGAAGCCCATCTGCACCATAGAAGCAAGGGGTTACTGGCAATCTGGGTTCTCACTCCTGTAGCAGTAAGGCTACCTTCATTAATTTGGAGACTTTTCCAAGTATAGAAAAAATGACAAAATATAATAGGTAAGCACAAATATAACAAATGTCCAGTACATAGTGATAGGGTTGGACTCTCTGACTCATTGTTCAGAGAGATTAATTGAGGTAACTAAGAGCACAACCAGGATATGGCAGGCTTTCCAGGACATGTTTTTTTCTTGTTGAATGTCAAAGTATCCCAAATTAATACTGCTAAAGAAAATATCCACAAATTAGATAACCAATGGACAAATTCTAATACCTAAAGGTTAAACCACTTACATATTCAATACCTATGTTCTATTTATTCACAGTGGCACATGCCTGTGATCCTAGTGGCTTAAGAGGCTAAGCCATGAGGATAACTAGTTCAAACCCAGCCTCATCAAATTAGCAAAGTCCTAAGCAATTTAGCAACAAGACCCTGTCTCAAAAATATAAAAAAAGGGGGCTTGGAATCTGACTCAGTGGTTAAGTGTCATGTGTTCAAACCCTGTTACAAAAAACAAACAAACAAAAACTCTGCTCTAACCTGAAGACAAAAAATAAAGTATCGATTTCTTGAAGTCATCACATGACATCATTATGTATTACATATCACTACAGCTCAGCATCTACAAAAGATTCAAAACAAGGAATTGGATGGAAGAAAGGATCCATATATAGCCAAGAAACTATAGTCATTGAATAGTTCAGATATCTTGTGGCATATTTGATAATTGTATACAACCAAGACTTCAGTATTCATGTGTGCAGGAATTTTATGTGCTTTATTTCAAACATAGATTGCAACTGGAAAGGAATTCTGTGTTAATGCTGTTCCTGTGGGCATTGGCTATGATTCTTCCTTGGCAGAGAAGAAAAAAGTAAAGTCTCTCTCCCAGTTGTCACTTTCCTATACTTGTCCCAGTTTGCAGGTCTGTTCTTGCAGAACCATTTTTAAAACTGACAACAGTGACAAAGCATATCAATGATGAATATGCCAGGAAGAAGATTTCCATACTACTGAGGCTTTGTAGATGCCCTGACATATGCAGGACAGGCATCTTTTATACTGAATCTTGGAGGTGGAACAGTCCTAAGAACAATGGGACTCAGCTACTTTCTATTAGGTAAATTAGGCTGAGAAATGTAATAGTAGATTTGGGGTCTCTTAAATATGGCTACTATTGTTCTCCAAATAACTTAAATGAAAACTATTTTTACCTACCTAGAATACAAAATACAAATTAATTTAAATAAGTATTAATGTAACTAGTAAAAGACAATTTGTGGTATGTAGTAATTAGGGAGCACAATGATTTTAAAGGACATTCATGCTGAGAATCTAAATGCAGACCATGGGTATCTAAGTCAAATTCCCTCTTAATATCAGTATAAAGAAGATTGGTTCATATTATGCAGAGTAGCTGTTTTTGTTTGACTATACTGCTCTGCATTTTTGCTGTACAGTTATACTGAAATAAAACTGGATTCTAGAAATAATTATTCAGATGACTATCTCTAACTATTCATTCCAAATCCCCTGAAAAAGTTATCAGCAAGTGCATTCAACATTTTTTTTAAAAAAATGTAGTCAAGCACTAAAATCCTTAAAAGGAAAACATTCCATTATCTGTGATTTAGCTGACTAGGGGTCACTTAGCAATTTTTAAATTAAAAAAAACTAATAGAAAGTTTCATGTAAATTTTTAAAAAATGAGCTGTTTGCATCAAGGCATTAAATTTGACCTCTTTATTCTGCTTCCATGAAACCTAGTTGTAAATTAAGCTAGAATATTAAAATTACCAAGAATACCTGGACATTCTTCTATATTTTATTTTGAAAAATCTATTTCCTTTGCAATTTTTCACTTGATCCTAGATTTTTATTTCATTATAGGCCCTCCACTCAGAAAAAAAATTGGAGATGATTTACTGAAAATATTATAGAAAGTGGGAGAGTAAAGTAAAACAGTAGATGAGAACAGAAAGTGCTCTCCATCCCACCAATAGTTAACTTGATCTAACTTTGATTTTTGTTATACTGAATGCCTAAACAAAGATCCAATTTTAAAAATCTTTAAAATCTGTGAGGGGAATTTATTTGCAATCCATACCGCCTTTCCCAGAGTCCTGAAATTTCTCGTCTTTTGCTCTTGCGACCTTCTGTTTATTCATTGGCAAAGAAATAAATCGTAAATGTCTTAAGGCTAAGGAAGTCCTTTTATTATCATTTATTTCTTTTGAATAAAAAATTAAAGCCTCACACATCACAAAAGAAGTCAAGAAAGCGACTTGGCTGGAGAAAGGGCATAGATTTTGTCCATTATTACTGAGTGATTAAAATGAAATAACATTGAGATCTAAGCCAAAAAAGCAAAGAATTCCCAACCACCAGTGATTTTCTACTTTCCTGCATGGCTTTTGATGTTCTTACATTTCACTTTTATGTTCTTATTTTTCTTTATGACCATTAAAAATATCAGTTAAACTCTAAAACTCTATCGGTGAACCACAGTCTAGGATCTGTGCCACTCAAAGATTTAATAAAAAGAAAATTTATTATTCAGAAAAGAAGATGCTGTTCTTATTTATTCTACAGAAATATGGTTGGCAAATTGCAAAGAGTTTATGACAAATGAAGTACAGATTATTGCACTAGATGACATTGGAACCTGGATAGCAGAACATACACCAAGGAGTTGATGGTAGTTCTCCCTGAGTGAAGAGACTTGTATTTTTACTCTTTTTATTAGTAAGAGTTTATAATTTTTCAACAAAAGCATATATTTTGTCAATAAAAGTGACACTTAATTTTTTAAACACAATTAAGATTTTTATCTACAATGGAATTGCAGAGATTCCCACTTTTGTCATTCAGTCCTATGGTCTTGCAGGATGATCAGGATTTAGGAGAAAGTCTTCGCAAGAACAGAAAAATCAGGGGGATGTTAACACAGTGTCATGGTCAGACAGACTCATTTCAAATTGTAGCTCTCCATGTTTAGCCAACTCTGCTAAGCACTCTCAATTTGGCCTCTCCTGCTATAAGATTGTACCAATGATACCTTCCTATAGAGTTCAAGGTTGCTATGAGAATAAAATGAAGAACTATGCCAAGGGGGCTGCAAGATAATATGAGTTTTATAAAAAACAAAAGAACCATTTAGTACTAATAATGATAATGAATACAATGACATGGCTAAAATTTATAGTCCTCACCATGTCGGGGCCTAATCTTAGCATTTTCACAACTTATTCCTCAAATTTTAGCCACAAACCTATGTGAGGAAGGTCATGCTGTTCTCCCTCTTTGTAGCTAAAGCAACTGCAGTACAGAGGGGCTTAAGTTCATGAGGTCCCCAAATTCATAACCACCACAATGAACAGTGTCTCACAAGATTTTCATGTTTGGGTAGTACATAATAATAATTGTATTTATTGATTTTGTTCATAGTAATCATTTTAGATATTGTGTATAGTGTTTTAGAAGCCTAGATAAATAGAAATCTCCTGGCTCTAAATTTTATGTTAATTGAAACATACTTCAAAGGCAATCCATGGAGGGCAATAAAAAGGAAGTTAATTGGAGAGTGTGACAGTGTGATTGATTCCCTAGGGTGGATGTTGGCTTTTCTTCCTGAAGCATTTGGGAGTGGGGTTTGTCCTCATTAAAGAAACAAGCATCTCAGGAGCTGTTCTACAGCCCCTCCACTGAGCATAGCAAGAGACCAACACAGTTTTAGCCTTGGTCCCTTAAACTAATTTGTCTTCTCAGAGTCCCAAAATGCTTCAACAACCTTAAAAGTAGTTCTTCTTTGAGGAGATGAAGTAGGAAAGTTGAATAATAAAATTCTAGAAAAATCTGGTTTGCTTGAGGATAAATGATGGTATTCTGATTTCTTTAAAATTTTCACTTTCTTTTTTTTAAGAATAAATGAACCATATAATATCCCAAATCATAACCTCTGAGTTTTGCCACTCAAATTCTTGTGAAATGTTAAGGAAACAATTCTACCATGTTTAGGTGTGTATAACTGAGTACCTTTTCACTGTGAATTCAGGTAGATGGTTTATTTTTTCTTGGTCACATAAAGACTGTGGATAGTCATCCTCCCTCTCCAAATGAGTGCACTCTGCTTTTCTCTGTAATGCAGAGCCTAATTTCAAGTTTTCTAGAAGTAGATATAAGTTACTTTTTAGGGCCTCAAGACATTCATATGCACCCAGGAAGCAGAATAATGATGATCACTTATGGAAAGAGATTCTTTTACAAATTGCAAAACTTTAATTCTTTAATTTACTCCTCTCTCTTGGAATCTGAATGATGATTGAATTCATAAGCTTACTTTCTCCTCTGGGAAAGTTTCTTACTGATTTATAAGGTGTAGAACTTTCATTCAGTTCTGTTCTTAGGATGATATTAATCAAAATCTAGAAGGAGATGGTTTAGATTAAGCCTAGAACTCCTGGATCTCATTATAGCTCTGCCATCCACAAGGTCATTAGCCTTGGAGGAGTTTACATTTCTGGGGATCAGTTTTATCAACTCTAAAATAAGAAGCTTCGAAGATGATTCCCATAAACCATTTCCAGTTCAAAAATTCCATGGTTTTTAAGAAATTGTTAGTTTCATGTATTTTAGTTCAAAAATGAGAAATCTTGACTGATCAAAGGCATGTAAACATCAAATTTTAACTTTTCAAAACACTAGTCAAATATTTTCAGTAATGACTATTTTGTTTTTTTCTTTTTTTATTGGTTATTCAAAACATTACAAAGCTCATGACATATCATCTTTCATACATTTATTCAAGTGAGTTATGAACTCCCATTTTTACCCCAAATACAAATTGCAGAATCACATCAGTTACACATTCACATTTTTACATAATGCCATATTAGTGACTGTTGTATTCTGCTGCCTTTCCTAACCCCTACTATCCCCCTCCTCTCCCCTCCCATCTTCCCTCTCTACCTCATCTGTTGTTGTTCAGTTCTCTCCCTTGTTTCCCCCCACCCTTTCCCCTCACAACCTCTTATATATGATTTAGTATAACGTTGAGGGTTTCCTTCCATGCAATTTCCCTTCTCTCTCCCTTTCCCTCCCACCACTCATCTCTGTTTAATGTTAATCTTTTCCTCATGCTTTTCCTCCCTGCTCAGTTCTTAGTTGCTCTCCTTAAATGAAAGAAGACATTTGGCATTTGTTTTCTAAGGATTAGCTAGCTTCACTTAGCATAATCTGCTCTAATGCCATCCATTTCCCTGCAAATTCCATGATTTTGTCATTTTTTAGTGCTGCATAATACTCCATTGTGTATAAATGCCACATTTTTTTATCCATTCATCTACTGAAGGGCATCTAGGTTGGTTCCACAGTCTAGCTATTGTGAATTGTGCTGCTATGATCATTGACATGGCAGTATCCCTATAGTACGCTCTTTTAAGATCCTCAGGGAATAGTCCGAGAAGGGCGATAGCTGGGCCAAATGGTGGTTCCATTCCCAGCTTTCCTAGGAATCTCCATACTGCTTTCCATATTGGCCGCACCAATTTGCAGTCCCACCAGCAATGTACAAGTGTACCCTTTTCCCCACATCCTCGCCAGCACTTATTGTTATTTGACTTCATAATGGCTGCCAATCTTACTGGAGTGAGATGGTATCTTAGGGTGGTTTTGATTTGCATTTCTCTGACTGCTAGAGATGGTGAGCATTTTTTCATGTACTTATTGATTCATTGTATGTCCTCCTCTGAGAAGTGTCTGTTCAGGTCCTTGGCCCATTTGTTGATTGGGTTATTTGTTATCTTATTGTTTAATTTTTCAAGTTCTTTGTATATTCTGGAAATTAGGGCTCTATCTGAAGTGTGAGGAGTAAAGATTTGTCCCCAGGATATTGGCTCCCTATTTACTTCTCTTATTGTTTCTCTTGCTGAGAAAAAACTTTTTAGTTTAAGTAAGTCCCATTTGTTTATTCTTGTTATTAACTCTTGGGCTACGGGCGTCCTATTAAGGAATTTGGAGCCCGACCCCACAACATGTAGATCGGAGCCAACTTTTTCTTCTATCAGGCGCAGAGTCTCTGATTTGATATCAAGCTCTTTGATCCATTTTTAGTTAAATTTTGTGCATGGCAAGAGAAAGGGGTTCAGCTTCATTTTGTTGCATATGGATTTCCAGTTTTCCCAGCACCATTTGTTGAAGATGCTATCCTTCCTCCATTGCATGCTTTTAGCCCCTTTATCAAATATAAGAAAGTTGTACTTTTGTGGATTGGTTTCTGTGTCCTCTATTCTGTACCATTGGTCCACTTTCCTGTTTTGGTACCAGTACCATGCTGTTTTTGTTACTATTGCTCTGTAGTACAGTTTGAAATCTGGTATCACTATACCTCCAGATTCACACTTCCTGCTTAGAATTGCTTTTGCTATTCTGGGTCTTTTGTTTTTCCATATGAATTTCATGATTGCTTTATCTATTTCTACAAGAAATGCCCTTGGGATTTTGATTGGCATCACATTAAACCTGTAGAGAACTTTGGGTAATATCGCCATTTTGATGATGTTAGTTCTGCCTGTCCATGAACAGGGTACATTTTTCCATCTTCTAAGATCTTCTTCTCTCTCTCCCTCTGTAGGGTTCTATAGTTTTCATTGTATAAATCTTTCACCTCTTTTGTTAGGTTGATTCCCAAGTATTTTATTTATTTTTTTTGAGGATATTGTGAATGGAGTGGTTTCCTCATTTCCATTTCAGAAGTTTTGTTGCTGATATACAGGAATGCGTTTGATTTATGCATGTTGATTTTATATCCTGCCACTTTGCTGAATTCATTTAGTAACTCTAGCAGTTTCTTTGTAGACCATTTTTGTTCTGTTAGATATATTATCATATCATCCGCAAATAGTGATAATTTAAGTTCTTCTTTTCCTATTTTTATGCCTTTAATTTCTTTTGTCTGTCTAATTGCTCTGGCTAGTATTTCAAAGAACTAAATTGAATAGAAGTGGTGAGAAAGGGTATCCCTGTCTTGTTCCAGATTTTAGAGGGAATGCCTTCAGTTTTTCTCCATTTATAATGATGCTAGCCTGAGGCTTAGCATATATAGCTTTTACAATGTTGAGGTAAGTTCCTGTTATCCCTAGTTTTTCTAGTGTTTTGAACAGAAAGGGATGCTGTACTTTGTTGAATGCTTTTTCTGCATCTATTGAGATGATCATATGGTTCTTATCTTTAAGTTTATTGATGTGGGGAATAACATTTATTGATTTCCATATATTGAACCAGCCTTGCATCCCAGGGATGAATCCTACTTGATCATGGTGCACAATTTTTTTGATATGCTTTTGTATTCGATTCACCAGGATTTTATTGAGAATTTTTGCATCTAAGCTCATTAGAGATATTGGTCTGTAGTTTTCTTTCTTTGAAGTGTCTTTGTCTGGTTTCGGGATCAGGGTGATGTTGGCCTCATGGAATGAATTTGAAAGAGCTCCTTCTTTTTCTATTTCCTGAAATAGCTTGAAAAGTATTGGTATTAATTCTTCTTTGAAGGTTTTGTAAAACTCCGCCATATACCCATCTGGTCCAGGGCTTTTCTTGGTTGGTAGTCTTTTGATGGCTTCTTCTATTTCTTCCTTTGTTATTGGTCTGTTTAAATTGTGTGTATCTTCCTGACTCAATCTGGGCAGATCATATGACTTAAGAAATTTATCAATATCTTCACTATCTTCTATTTTATTGGAATATAGGATTTCAAAATACTTTCTAATTATCTTCTGTATTTCCATAGTGTCTGTTGTGATATTGCCTTTTTCATCCCATATGTTAGGAATTTGAGTTCTCTCTCTTCTTCTCTTCGTTAGCATGGCTGAGGGTCTGTCGATCTTATTTATTTTTTCAAAATACCAACTTTTAGTTTTATCAATTTTTTCAATTTTTTTTGTTTTAATTTCATTGATTTCCTCTCTAATTATTTCTTGTCTTCTACTACATTTGCTGTTGTTTTGCTCTTCCTTTTCTAGGGTTTTAAGATGTAGTGTGAGTTCATTTATTTGTTGGTCTTTTCTTTTTTTGAGGAATAAACTCCAGGAAATGAATTTCCCTCTTAAAACTGCTTTCATTGTGTCCCATAGATTCCTGTATGTTTTGTCTGTATTGTCCTTTATCTCTAAGAATTTTTTTATTTCCTCCTTTATGTCTTCTGTAACCCATTGATCATTCAGTAACATATTATTCATTTTCCAGGTGATGCAGGATTTTTTTCTTCCTTATTTTATCATTGATTTCCAGTTTCATTCCATTATGATCAGATATGGTGCATGGTATTATCTCCATACCTTTATATTTACTGAGAGTTGCCCTATGGCATAATATATGGTCTATCTCTGAGTAGGATCCATGTGCTGCTGAGAAGAACATGTATCAACTTAATGATGGTTGATATATTCTATATATGTCGGTTAAGTCTAGGTTATTGATTGCGTTATTGAGTTCTATAGTTTCTTTATTCAGCTTTTGTCTAGACAGTCTGTTTAAAGGTGATAGCGGTGTGTTGAAGTCACCTATAATTATTGTGTTGTGGTCTATTTGACTCTTGAACTTGAGGAGAGTTTGTTTTATGAATGTTGCAGCACCATTATTTGGAGCATACAAATTGATAATTGTTATGTCTTGATGGTGGATGGTTCCTTTTAACAGTATATAGTGTCCTTCTTTATCCCTTTTGATTAACTTAGATTTGAAGTTGATTTTATTCTATATGAGTATGGCCACTTCTGCTTGCTTCCGAGGGCCATGTGAGTGGTATGATTTTTCCCAACCCTTCATCTTCAGCCTGTGTATGTCTTTTCCTATCATATGAGTCTCCTGAAGGTAGCATATTGTTGGATTTGTTTTTTTAATCCAGGTTACTAGCCTATGTCTCTTGATTGGTGAATTTAAGCCATTAACATTTAAGGTTACAATTGAAATATGGTTTGTACTTCCAGTTATGTTTATTTATTTATTTATTTATTTTAGTTTGGCTAGTTTTTCCTCTTTGGTTATTTTTCTCCCCCTTTATTGAGATACCTCCCACTGTTAGTTTTGGGTGCTATTTTTCAATTCCTCTTCTTGTAGTATTTTGCTCAAAATGCTTTGCAGTGCTGGTTTTCTGGCTGCGAATTCTTTTAGCTTTTGTTTATCATGAAATATTTTAATTTCATTGTCAAATCTGAAGCTTAATTTTGCTGGATACAGTATTCTTGGTTGGAATTCATTATTTTTCAGCGTTTGAAATATGTTGTTCCAGGATCTTCTCGTTTTCAAAGTCTATGATGAAAAATCAGTCGTTAACCTAATTGGTTTACCCCTGAATGTAATCTGCCTCCTTTCTCTCGTAGCTTTTAATATTCTCTCCTTGTTCTGTATGTTGGCTATCTTCATAATTATATGTCTTGGAGTTGGTCTATTATGGTTTTGAGTGTTTGGGGTCCTGTAGGCTTCCAGGATTTGGCAATCCATTCCATCTTTCATCTCTGGGAAGTTTTCTAGGATTATTTCATTTAATAGGTTGTCCATTCCTTTGGTTTGAACCTCTATACCTTCTTCTATCCCAATGACTCCCAAGTTTGGTTTTTTGATGAGATCCCATATCTCTTGGATAGATTGCTCGTGAGATTTAAGCATCCTTTCTGTGTTGACTATATTCTTTTCAAGTTGATAAACTTTGTCTTCATTATCTGATGTTCTGACTTCTACTTGATCTAGTCTATTTGTAATATTCTCGTTAGAGTTTTTAATTTGGTTTATGGTTTCCTGCATTTCTAGGATTATTGTTTGGTTTTTTTTTAATCTCTATCTCCTGGTAAAGCTTGTTCTTTGCAGTTTAAATTTGTTTGTTTAATTCGTTTTCAAAATATACTTTCATTGCTTGGACTTGCTGTCTCATGTCTTCTCTAATATTCTGTTCCATCTGAGTTAGGTATGCCTTGAGTTCTTTCCATGTCCATGTTTCTGATGCTTCTAGGTCCTCCTGTAGATTTAAGTTGTCCTACATTGTTTGTAATCCTTTTTTCCCTTGTTTTTTCATGTTGTTCACGTTAATTTCCAGCTCTGTTTGACTACTGTGTAACTGTTTTCTCCTATAAATTTGTTTTGGTTTTGTGTATCTCTGTTTCCTCTCCTTTGTGGTGGGAGATTATGCCTAGAAATGTTGGGCTTTATTGTACTTTAAAGCTGATTCATTCAATTCATAAAAGGCTTCCAGGTTCTGTATGCATATAGTGATTTGTTGTTTGTTCTTAGGCCTTTATGTTTAGGCTAGGTGCTATAGATGGTATGAGGGTTAGTATGTCTTGGCTACTTTATAGATTGCTCTACTGAAGGGGGATACTAACAGGTGATTGGATCAGTTTTTTGGTATTAGCTAGGTATTTAGGAGCCCTAAAGACAGCCTGGAAACATTCACCTATTTGCATTTAGACAATGACACATAATGGAAGATGTAATGCTAGGGATGAAAGTTGGGGGGTAGGGGAAGGAAGGTGCTCTTAAAAAGAAAGAAGGAGAGATTAGAGGAGAATGAAAAGAACAATAAAACTTGAAACGGGAAAGAAAGAAGGAAAAGGGAAGAAAAGTACAATGAGAGAAGAAAAAAAACAGAAAAACAAATTGAAGTCTTAGAGATCCATTTTCTTCTCTTCCAGTAGGCAGAGCTGTGCCCTCCGAGCCGAGCTTCTGCCCTCTACGTGCCAATAGCAAACCCTGTAAGGCGGACCCTGGGAGTCTCTCAATCTTGTCAGTCCAGAGCCATTTCACTTCTCTGGCCCCTCCCCGCCTTCCTCTTGTCAGCCAGCCAGCCAGGTCCTGTTCACCAGAAGCAGTTCCCCAAAGATCTAGTTACACTTGCAGCCCCTCCGCATGTCCCATTTAAGCCCCAGTGCTGTGGTAAACTGGCGGCTAAGACCTTGGGAGTCGCCGCTGGTGATATGGGGGGTTAGGGGTCGGGAATCCCCTCTGCTTCCCTACAGACACGTCCCCAGAGAGATCCCTGAGGTTTCTTGGCTGCTTGTATCTGGATGGGGTGGGAGTCACACACCTGCTAAAGTGGATTCCGCTGGGAAGGAATTCCGTCGGCCGAATTCTGGTGAGGTCACCTCTCTGCTATGGTGGGCCCCAGGCTCCTTGCCGGAGTGTCTGAAGGGAGGGGTGGGACTGAAGGCTTGGCTAAAGACCTCTTCCTGCCAAGCTGCATCTCGGAGGCTAGCCACCCAGTCACGGTGGCTACAGGCAGGCAGCCATGCCGCAGCACGCGGACAGCGGCTGGCGGGTCTGCCACTATTTTGTTTTTTTCATGCATACTGCCATTCCTCAAAAATAGTGTCTATCCCATGTTAAAAAAAATAGTGTTTATTTAATTGCATTAGGGCAAATATTATTCAGATGAATGAACACAACAAAAAATTTTCCTATAGGGAACATAAATTGTAAAAGGAAACCACGTTTTAGATTCTCTAAATTATTCTGACATTCACTCAGTAAACAGTCAATAGTGTTTCTTGGGTATTTAAGTATCACGTGATGCAGCTGATCTTTTGCTGTTTATATTATGCATTTAATTCTCCTTAAAATCCCAAGAGGTACAAGACTGAATATTACAGAAGTTACTTCTAGCTCCAAAATAAAAAGCTGATAAATGCTGAGATAGAATTTGAATCCAGATTTGTTGGCTCTGTGTCAAATATGTCTGGTCTTGCAGACCCATGGCCCATTCTTCACTACCTCCCCCTGAGCCAAGAGGCTGACCTGTTTGAATTACAAGAGTGAGCCAACAGCAGATTTCAGAAAGAGATACCAGGGAAAAAAAGGAATTGAAGACAAATGAGGTCCTATGTCCCACCCTCCCTCCTTTTAGGTTCACCTTGGTTTGCTGTGTCCCTAACGCACAGTTCAGTGTTCATGCACGTGGACCCTCCATACACATTTTTTTCTTTCCCTGACCCTAGTCAGTCCAGCTATGATAACAGCTCTGAGATCCTGTACTTCACTCATGATCTCTTAGATTCTACCTTTGTTAATGACTGGCACAGTCATTAAGATAGTCTGTTTTCCATTGTGAAAAATGCCTAAGATAAACAGTTTCAAGGAGGAAATGTTTAGTTTGGTTTATGGTTTCAGAGGTTTCAGCCCATGACCACTTGGCCTTGTTGTTTTGGGCGATGGTGTCACAGAGGGAGTAGAAAGAGGGATTTCCATTAATTCTATCAAATAGGCAGGAGTATAGGTATTCTTATATCCTGGCTAAGAAATATACTGGTACACCTCCTTAGTTTTTGTTATTGTTGTTGTTATTTGTTTGTTTTTGTACAGGAGATTAAACCCAGAGATGCTTAACCATGAGCCACATCTCCAGCCCTTTTTTATATTTTATTTACAGAAAGGGTCTTGCTTAGTTCCTTAGGAATTCGCTAAGTTGCTGAGGCTAACTTAGAACTTATTATCCTCCTGTCTCAGCCTCCCAAGCCACTGTAATTAAAGGTGTGCATCACCATACCCAGCCTAACCTTTTTATTTGAGTCAACTAAAAAATAAGCCACAAGGTGCTAGAATTTCTTTGCCTGCAGAAAGAAATGACTACTTATATTGTGGCAAAAATTGAAATGACTTGCTTAAGCATTGAAAAAGAAGTGTCTAGATTATGCATCTATAACTTGGGGTCAATTGATTTGGGTTTCCAAATATGGGTTTCTGGGAGTCTTTGAAAGCACTAAAATATGTGAAAAGGCTTGTGTGCATATACTTTGGATCAAAGAGACACCATTGCATTAATCAGAGTCTCAAATACATTTAAAAACCAAAATTAATACAGGAAGATGGGCAATATATCCACTTCATTGGCCACACCAGGGAAAACAGATTAATAGACAAGGACACTTAGATATTGTTCTAATTCCATACACTCCTCAGGCAACCTTCTGATTTTTGCTTTAATTTTCCACATAGGCTTTTGGAAAGATATATATCTTAACACAAACTTTTGCTTCTCCTAAAAATTAGTGTAATGGATTTGAAATAGATCCTTTGTGTTCTCTTTTTCTCAAAGCTTGAATTTCCCTGAATAAATTACTTATTAAATTTCCAGACCTATAGAACTAGAAGACTAGACCCAGGAAATGCAACAACAAGAGGACACATCTCATGCTGTCTTTAAGATCTTTTTACCACCAGTCATAACCCTCTGACCATATAACCTCTCACTACCACAAGTATAAGCTAGATATTTTAAAAGACCAGTACTAACATATTGAAAAGAACTCACATATTCTGATATTCTTCCCTTATATGTTTGTGACTTTTTTTCTCATCGGAGAACCAACAATGAGCAATTTAATGACTGTAAAATCATCTTTTTTGTGTTTGAAAAATAGAGGTCCTGAGGATATAATAAAGAACAACGTTTGATTAGTGAGAACAAGGTAATAATTGCTCCTTTCTATCCAGATGAGTGGATTTCATTTTTGTGCTATGTGGTAGGATGTAATAATGTATTTGGTCAGCTTTGTCCCCAAAGAGTTATTGACATGATTGTTAAGTTGTATTTTTCCATTATTATGTTCACATAATGGAGTTCTCTCTTCAAAGGAAATATGCAGGAAAGAAATTCATTATGATTCTGTAATGAATGTCCTTCACCAAAGGCAAGATAGTCAAGGCTACAACTCCAATTTTTTAATCTATGCTAGAAAACATTTTGTGTCTCTAGTTCTCAGCACAAGGTGCTCAAGAGCGCTTCCTTTAGGCACTATTTTATCCAAAAGAAAAACTCCCCAAGTTTCTTTCCAACTCTGTCCCCAAACCATCACCCATGCCTTACAACTTGCCATAGCCATTAGTCACTTATTAATCTTCATCATCTTTTTGCCGCTTATGTTTAACTATAGTCACATCCTCCAAACATACTGTCTCTTTGGTCACTGTTTAGCAACTCTCTGTTAGCTTCTTTTGGTCTCCTCACATGTCTCCATTCTTACTCACCCATCTCTATTACTAAACATTCTGCCTCTGTTCTATTAGACACCCAAGGATCTACCCGTGATAATTTTCTGAAGAATCTTATCCACCATCTTTATGTGGCAGCACCCAGATCAATAACTTCATATTAAGCTGCACTGTTGAGTATCTACATCCTGTGTAACTAACTATATTCCAAACAGGCATTCCTATACAGGTACCTCAGACTCATCTGTCCAAACAAGAGACCATTATCTCTACCAATTTCCCTATGGCAAAACTAGTTTCTTCCTCCTTAGCTTAAGACTATCACCACCCAGCCAAGTATTTAAGCTAGAGGCAACTGACTCTTCCTGAAATCTTCACATAAGTACAGTGTAATAACATTTGAGTTTGATCCTAATGAATAAACAGAAATGTACCAGTTTGGAAAGAGCATGAAATAGCATTCCAAGAAAGAAAAGACTTCCAAAAAATCATTAATCTGAGCATGTTTCTTTATGTGTTCTTTAATTTAAAGTTTATAAAATAAATAAAGGACAGTGATGGGATGAATCATTAAATCATGAAACAGCACATTGTGTTTTGAGACTGATAAACTATGTTGGGTTGGATTATAGAGGGTACAGGCATGAGATGAAATTGAAATCAGGTCATAAAGGATTTAATGGATCACGCTATGACTTTGTGCTTTATTAAGTAAGCAATAAGAAATCCCCATATCCTCAGAAAACTCTCCTTTTTAACAATGGCTTGTGATCTTCACATGCCTCCACTGGATTCCAAACTTTTATCATATCTGTCCTGAGCTATTCTTGGGAAATTTCTAATTCTCAAAGAGCCATGCAGTATCTGTCGTTCAAGTTTCATAGGGGTTATAATAGCATATAGTACTACCATTATACAAATTCTTAATAAGAACATTGTAATAAATATCTACCATGTTAGATAGCCATCATCCATTGACCCATCTTTTGGAAATAGAAATTCAATTTTCTTTTGAGGATCACCCTCTCCCACTGAAGTCTGTATGCTTCAATTGGAGGTGGATCTTGTTTCAACTCCTTGATTCTTTTCTCTTCCAATTGGGCCATTTCATCCTTCTGGTCACAGCTATTCTTCAGGGATAGACATGGCTCAATTCAACCCGACAGCAAATGATTATCAGGTGTAGATATCTTGCTTCAACTAGAGAGATGTTTCCTTCTTTATTGAAGTTGAACTTGAGGTATAGGAGTGGAGCAACTAGCAACCAATTTATTCCCACCAAGAGCCTAAGGATGAAATCAGTCTGAAGTAAAACAATAGCAAGAGATGATCATAGCCCTGTTGAATGCTGCAGGGTATACCAGGCAGTAAATATAGGGCCCCCACCTTCAATAAGCTTAAAATATAGTGAGGATACATAATAAACTACAAAAGTAGAAAGAAGAAAATTAGGAAACTGCCTCCCCCTATCCACACTGCAAGGAGACAAGAAAACAAGATAGAACTGCTTGTCTCTTCTCTCCTGAAACACGGAGGAGAGCCTGCCAACCTGTCTGAACTTGAAAATGGGGAGTCTGAAAGAGTGTAATTTAAGTATTTAGGCTTTAACTTTTTTGTTTTTCTTCTTTCTATCAGCTCACATTCCTAAAAATCAATGTGTCAAAAAATTCTTACCCCCTACTCTGCCCTGGCTTTATTATAAACTGTCATAGAACCACATCTTTCTGTAGAAAAGCAGAGGTGTTGGTGTACTAATTTTAGAACAGTTTGACAGGCAATGGAGAGTGAGACTGAGAAATGCTCACGTGATCAGCATATAATCCAAGATGATGACTGAAGAAAGATGCTGAAGAAAAGTGGAAACCAGGAGACCAACTGGCAGAGACTGAAGAATTGAGGAAGAACACAAGGAAATTTGGACATATCAGAGCAAAAAAACATCGGTAGGTAAAACCAACCAGGCATATAAAAAGCAACTAGAAGAGAATTATATTTATATTTTTTATCAAGCTGAGTGCACTTATTTAAGTGAGGGGGCAAAAATAGGATGAGACTCCAAAGGGAGTTGTTTTGAACTGAGCCTAAGGAGAAAACCTGAGACCAAGGTATAGAGCTGAATATCAGAGAGCCATAACTGTCACATTCTGTTTCTCTCTGGCTTGTGCTACAGCTAGTAATGAGGCCATCTGCTTGTAATGCTTGCTCTGTGTGTGGCTGTTGCCCAGAAATCTCCACGCCTTCCAGCAAAGTCATTTTTACACTGTACCTGACAGACAGAGCATGTGTTTGTGCTAAAAACACTGCAGGAAAAGGGTACTGGAGGAATCAAAAGAAGCCCTGACCTTGAGGGAAGACAGTCATGAAATCCAAGGAGGTGGTTTTAAAAAGTTAAGGGCAGTGAAATGCTGAGGAACCCACTAGAGGCAATTTGTTAGACACATTTCACAACATGCTAGGAAAGAACATCTGTTTTGGGTTGCTTTGGGGCAAGACAAAGAATGGTGGCCTCATTCTGTTTTTTAAATTACTTTGTTTTCTTCAGTATATACCTAAAAGAAGTGAAGCCAGCATTGACTTTGAAAACCTTAGTGGAGACGCCAACTGCCGATGGCTAAAGCTCAAATTACCGATCCTGATGCTTGGCAACCTGATCTCAATGTTGCCACCAACCAACCATACCTCATGCCATTTACTTTGATGAGCACCCAAATCTCAATACCTACAAATGTATCATTCCTTTTAATACCTCCATACTATTGAAAATGTAGTTTGTGCTGCCCATAATATGGTTTTTACTTGGCCTTTCCTTGATTCATTTCATTCCAAATGAATCAAGGAAAGGCCAAGTAATTTGTCCATGATCAGACAAACTTTAGTGTAGAAAGTATTATTAAATCTCTAGAAATGGAAGAATCTAAAGGAATAATATTTCATTGAATTGAGATGTTTCTGCAAGATGTCACATGTCATGGGTTGTTCAAGGTATTTCCTACAGTAGAGTACTGAACTTTGGTATGATGGCATCAGCCTATGTGAAGGGAACTACAGCAGATATTTTAAGAAGTATCCTAGTAAAATTTGTTCACCATGTTTCATCTGAGGGTCTTACAAGAGGCACTACACGTTACATTATTCAAGTTTCTTATGATAAGAATTCTCAGAAGAAATATTTTTCTGGTCTCCAGCATTAGAAATAATTGTCCTTCAGCTGGAAAGATGATGTGCATTAGCAGCTAAAATGATTAAAAAAAAATTATGGCCTACTCATTGTAAGTATATAGAATTCTACAGCAGGGGTAGCAAACTTTTGGAAAGGAACAGATAAAACTCAATGTCAAAAAAGCAAATAGCCTAACCAATAAATAGGCAAAAGAACTAAACAGAAACTTATCAAAAGAAGAAACAAAAATAGCCAACAAATATATGAAAAACATGCTCAGCAACTCCAGAAATCATGGAAATGCAAATCAAAACTATAGCAAGATTTCATCTTACTCCAGTCAGAATGGCAACTATGAAGAACGTGAACATTAATAAATGCTGGTGAAGATGTGGGAGAAAAGATACACTCTAAATTGTTAGTGGGGCTGCAAATTACTACAACCACTCTAGAAAGCAGTGTGGAATTTCCTTAAAAAACAAGGAATAGAATCACCATATAATCCAGCTATCCCACTTTTTGGTATTTCCCAAAAGATCTAAAATCAAGCATACTAAAGCAATAGAGACACTACAATGTTTATAGCAGCACAATTCACAATAGACAAATTATTGAATCAAGTTGGATGCCCGTCCGTAGATGAATGGACTAAGAAACTGTGGTGTACAAATACCCAATGGAATTCTACTCAGCCATACATAAGAATGGCATAATGGCATTCGCTGGTAAATGGATGAAAAGGAGAACATCATGCTAAGTGAGATAATCCAGACTCAGAAACTCAAAGGCCAAATGTTTTCTCTAATATGTGGATGCTAGAGAAAAATAAGGGAAAGAAGGCAGTAGGACAGGGGATCTGATGTCATAAAGATACAGGCAAGATCAGTGAAGTAGAAGAACAAGAGTGAGGGAAGGAAGAGAAAAGGGGAGAAAAATAGAATTTAACAAAATCATGTTATATTCATATGTAAAGGTACCAAAGGTAATTTTACCTTTATGCATTGTTTTAGTCGGCTTTTTTCACTGCTGTGACTAAAGGACCCAAAGAGAACAATTGTAGAGAAGGAGAAGTTTGAGGGCTCACAGTTTCAGAGGTCTTAGTCCATAGATGGCCAGCTCCATTCCTCCGTGCATCAGGTGAAGCAGGACATCATGGCAGAAGAGTGTGGTGAAGGGAAGCAGCTCACATGTTAGTCAGAAAGCAGAGAGAGAGAGACTCTACTCTCCAGATTCAAAATACATACCCATAGCCACACCCCCAGTGAACCACTTCCTCCAGCCACACCCCATCTGCCTCCAGTTACCACTCAGCTAATCCCGACATCAGAGATTAATTCATTGATTAGGTTAAGGATATACCCCGATCATTTCTCCTCCAAACCTTCTTGCATTGTCTCATGTGTGAACTTTTGGGGGACACTTCATATCCAAACCATAACATGTATATATAGAAGAAAGGAAGTTTAGCAAAGTAGAGGAGGGAGTAGAAGGAGGGAAGAGGGGGAAGAAAAAGAGGTGGAATAGGGATTGAAATCAAATTCCTTGCATGTATGATTTTATCAAAATGAACCCAAATACTATGTGTGATTATAATGCTTTAATAACATTTTAATCTTTGCAGGCCAAACTAACTTTGTCACAACTACTCAATTCTGCCATTGTAGTGTGCAAGTAGTCATAGAAAGTGCACAGATGAATGGATGTGTTATTCTAATAAAACTTTATAAGAATACACAGTAGGCTAGATTTAGCCCCTGCTGCAATCTGCTGATCCTGCTATGGCACGTTTTTGTAATAAAGTCCCAATCAAGACTCTATTCATTCCTTTCACTTATTTTTCTCCTTCATTCTTACTTTCCTGTATTGATATTACATCACTGTTTTGCATAACTTTGCTGCATTTCTGGTATTTTCTGAAACCAAGTAAAAAATTCTTAAATAAATGTTTTTAAGTTAATTGCGCCTAAGCTTAATTTGTGGTTATAATGAAACATTTCAGATAGGATGGATCATATTAAGAAATCTACAAATCTGAAGATAAGATTTTATTTTTAAGTTTTTCCTTTGTGTATGCACATAAAGAAAAATGTAGAGAAGGCATAGTGGAAGTAAGGATTGAGAGAGAGAGAGAGAGAGAGACAGAGAGAGAGAGAGAGAGAGAGAGAGAGAGAGACAGAGAGAGAGAGAGAGGAGATTACCAGGTCAGAAAAGCCTGGAAGCTGACAGTAGGCCATTCCTCCTTTTGATCTCTTATTTGTAACCGTGATATTTATAGCTTGCTGATTTTTATTAGTGTGTTTTTATCTTTCATGAAATCTATAACACTGCTGCACTCCACATTTAGTTCTACTGTAATTGTTCAAATATCTGAATCCTAAACTCCTTTTTGATTCATCCATTCAATAAATATTACCAAATATCAATAAACCCTAATATTATGTGCCAAGTGCTATTCCAGGCCACATGAATATAACAGTGAAGAAAAGAGATAATGTCACTACCTTCATGGCATTTATTTCCCAATGAAGATAGACAATGAATGAATAAATAATTATTTCTGGCAGGGTAATCTTGACATTGTATTTATCTTGTTGTTTATTTATTTGCCAAAAATCTCCAGCACCTAACGTTTCTGGCTAAGCACTGGATGGGGCAAGGGGAAAGAAAACAAAGAATTGTTGCCACAAGAGTGACTTATGATAGTTTTAAAACTTCAGATAGTCCTAAATCATAATTGATTATATCAACTAAGTATCTTCAACATAAGCTGCTTTAATAAATTAGAGAGAGAGAAGGAAGTTCTGTACTATTATTTTGTAATGGTATGGTAGCAAAAAATAACTCAAAAGTAAAATTTGAAATATTTTTATTACTGCTATTCTCCCTAATTCTGTGATAATATTTGAATTTGTATCATGAAAATTTAAACATCAACTCTAATAAAAATTAATGATTTGGAGGGAAATAGAAGTGGAATTCAGCCATTACATGATGATAGGCAGGTTCTCCCATAGCTAAATTAGCAATCTTGGATAAAGTGAAATTCTAGAAGTACACTATACCATGCCAAACTCAAACTATATTATTGCTTTTATTTTTATGTACCACAATTCCTGTAATATAAAAAAATATTAACTCAATGTAGTCATTTACAAATTTTAATATGAATTTTGGTTTTCTCCTCTTCTTGAATATGGTGTTTATTGTATGTGTGTGTGTGTGTGTGTGTGTGTGTGTGTGTGTGTGTGTATGCATGTGTGTCTTATCACAATTGTACAGGAAAGGCTTACCTCAAATAGAGGGAGAATACATCTATTTTAATTCTAAAATATTACTAGGGTATACAGAGGAAAAGCAGTATGTGAACTCTGTTTAATTTTTTGTCTGACGTTATACACACTTTCAGTTTCTTACAAAGATTGAAAATGTAAACAGTAATGCTAATATGAAATATTTTGAAGAGACAACATTATTCCAAAGTACAAAAATTTTAAAACTACCTCACTCTCAGTCAGCCAATATCTATTGAGTAATTAGGAACTCGGGCTTTTTATGAGACTCCCAAGAGTGTGAGGAAGAGCCCTTACCTCCAAGGTGCTTACATTCTGATCCAAATAACAAGTTTTCCCTAAGCAGAGTGCTACTTTCAAATAATACATACATAACATTGTTATTTGTAAATGTTATATATTCAATCTATAATGGATTATATAACATACAACATATAACATGTATAACATTGTGATGGGATTATATTCAGTACAGCACTTTTCTGCTTTGTATCTCACAGTAACCATTTTCTATCACACCAAATTCAGATGTTTTCTTGTCTTTCAAAAGCTTCCTGTCAAGAAGTTCCCCTATTCTTACCAGAGGACCCTAACTTAAGTCTTTTTGTTTCTCTCCCTCCCCACCAACACACATAAGACTTGTCCCCTGACTGTCTTAGATAGAAGATGCCAGTCCATGGGAGTGGGAAGTTTCTGGCACACCAGAGATAAGGATGAGTTCTAAGTACACAAACACACACCAATGTAGCTGACAGACAGCAGTAACTAGACCCTAGCAACAAAACTTGGGGCAATTTGAATGAGGAGGCCAGGAAAGGATAAAGCCTTTTAAGGTTCCCAACCCCAGTTCATATTAAAGAGAGAGCCGTAATGGTTATCCTGTTTCTAAATGAGGAAAACTGGCTCCACCCCTGCTCTTCCTTAGGATCCTAATTCTCATTTTTCCTTGCGTTGCATCTGGTGTCCAGAACTCACCACCTTCAGGTCCAGAACTCACTCCCAACTCCACTTCAACTTCCCCTCTACACTTACCCATTATCAGCAATGTGAAGATGTACAGGTGTGCTCTAGGAGACTGAGCAACTAGAGAATTATGTCGCATTGTACATGAGATTTTTAGGTCTATTCTAACATAAGGGAAGCCTGTACTGTACGAAAGCCTGTTGTGTGTATAAGTAGAGGCATTAGACTCCAGCACCCATGTCATAATTATTATGAATGTGAATTGCCTGAATATTAGTCATTTTCTTTACTTCTTTTGCAGTTGAGATATATGATTTATCTTTCTTATACAATGACATATTTGGTATTGTTCATTTGAATGTAGTTTTTTTCCTGCAGCATCTTGATGTAATTCATGGGGAAGCATCAGTACCCTCTTTGGCCTATAGTTTTAAATATTTAGGTGGTACAGTTCATGATTATAACCCTTTCTTGGCTATTTTTTCATCCAGTTTCATCATGGTGATGATAATTTTGCAAGGTGAGGAAGTTCTTTATAAAGCACTTTTGAAATAGAAAACTTTTCAATTTTTCATATTTTATTATCTTTATTTACATGCATTATAATATATTAGTAGTATGTTCTAATATAGCTCTCAAGAAATTTCATCTTGATGAAAATTTAATTTTCTGAATTCCCAATCCACAATGATTGGGACAAAGGGTTGGCAAATTATGACTATGAGAGTCTCATTCTGCATGATCAGATGTCTATCTTCAAACCCCCTACAATCTTCTATTCTACAATTGATATGGAAAATGCAGCATAGGAAATTCCTGTCATTTTGTTAAAACCAATTCCTGCTCTTTACTTCAAGACAAAATATTTTTTAGTTTTGGATTAAGATACTTCATTCAGTAGTAAAACAATATTAACTTCAAAATATCTTACTGTGCTACTTTTTATTAGGTCAAGTTTATGGTTTAACTGTAAATTTTCCTAAAGTAATGAGTTTCTTTTTAATTAGAGCATTATAGTTATACACAGCAGTCGGGTTCATCCTAATAAAATCATACAGGCATAGAATTCTATTTCAGTTCATGATCCCCCCTTTCCCTTCTTCTTTCCCTCCCCCTTTTCTCTCCTGTTCTTCCTCCCTCCCCTGTTCTCCCTCGTCTACTCTGCCAGACTTCCTTTCACTCATCTATTTACTTACTTTTGATTTCTGGTCTAATTCCTAAGCCTTCTTTTATTTATACATAAAGGTGAAACTCCTGGTGTTATACATATATATGCACATAACATGATTTTTAGAATTCATCCTGCATCGCCTCCCCTTACTCATTCCTCCACTCTGCCTCTCAATCTCCTTCTTCTAAACTACTAATCATCTTTTAATCTTTATAATGTCCTATGCTTCCCTCCTCCTTTCCTTTTCTCTAGTTTCTGCATATGAAAGAAAATGTTTGACCCTTGAGTTTCTGAGTCTGGCTTATCTCACTTAGAATGATGTTCTCCATTCCATCCATTTGCCAGCAAATGCCATTATTTCATTCTTATTTATGGTGTGTGTGTGTGTGTGTGTGTGTGTGTGTGTGTGTGTGTGCACGTGCGTGCGTGCACACACACGTGCAATGATTTCTTAATCCTTTCATCTATTGATGGACATATGGGTTAATTCCATAATTTAGCTATTCTGGATTGTGTTGCTTATACACATTATATGTGGCTGTATCACTATAGTATGCTGATTTTAGTTATTTTGGAAAATAACAAAGAGTGGGATGGCTGGGTCACATGGTGGTTCCATTCCTAGTTTTCTGAGCAGTCTCCATTTTGTTTTCCATATGGTTACATTAACAATGTAAGAGTGTACCTTCTTCCCTACATCCTCACTAGCATTTATTATTGTTTGTATTCTTGATTATTGACTTTCTGACTGGAGTGAGATGAAATCTTAGTTTTGATTTGCATCTCCATGATTGCTGGAGATATGGAATATGTTCATATATTTGTTGACAGTTTGTATTTCTTTTTTTTTTTTTAGAGAGAGAGAGAGAGAGAGAGAGAGAGAGAGAATTTTAATATTTATTTTTTAGTTTTTGGCGGACACAACATCTTTGTTTGTATGTGGTGCTGAGGATCAAACCCGGGCCGCACGCATGCCAGGCAAGCGCACTACCGCTTGAGCCACGTCCCCAGTCTCTGTATTTCTTTTTTAGAGAAGTTTCTGTTTAGTTCTTTTGCCCATTTATTGATTGGGTTATTTTGGGGGTTGATGTTAAGTTTTGAGTTCTTTATAAATTCTGGACATTAATTTTCTGTTGGAGCAATGACTGGCAAAGATTTTCTCCCATTATGAAGGCTATTTCTTTGCACTCTTAATCATTTCCTTTGTAGTGCAGAAACTTTTGAATTTGCTATCATCTCA
This sequence comes from Ictidomys tridecemlineatus, assembly GCF_052094955.1. Taxonomy (NCBI): domain Eukaryota; kingdom Metazoa; phylum Chordata; class Mammalia; order Rodentia; family Sciuridae; genus Ictidomys; species Ictidomys tridecemlineatus. The sequence goes on along the minus strand of NC_135488.1, from coordinate 88,592,686 downwards.
TTTATTCATTCTTGGTTTTATTTCTTGCTCTTTGGGAGTTTTATTAAGGAAGTTGGTATGGCACGTGTATGATGGAATGTCAACCCTATGTTTTCTTCTAGAAATTGCAAGGTTTCTGGTCTAATTCCTAAGTCTTTAATCCATTTCAATTTGAGTTTTGTGCAAGGTGAGAGGGATGTAGTTTGATTTTTCTACATATAGCTATCCAGTTTTCCTAGCACCATTTGTTTAAAGGCTGTATTTTCTCCAAAATATATTTTTTGCACCTTTTTTAAGTACCAGATGACTGCAGGTATGTGGATTTGTCTCTGTCTCTTCTATTCTTTTACATTGACCTTCATGTCTGTTTGATGATAATACCTTGCTGTTTTTGTTACTAAAGCTCTGCAATATAATTTATATAATTTCAGATCAGCTACTGTGATGCCTCCTACATTGCTTTTTTGATTGATTTGGTTTTGGTTTTGCAAATGCTTTGGCTTTTCTGGATCTCTAAATGCTTCCAAATGAATTTAAGGATTAGTTTTTCTAAATTCTGTAAGGAATTTCATTGGTATTTCAATGAGGATTACATTGAATATATATAGTGCTTTTGGTAATATGTCCACTTTGACAATATTAATTCTGTCTATCCAAGAACATGAAAGATCTTTCCATCTTCTAAGATCTTCTTCAATGTTCTAAAATTTTTATTGTAGAGCTGGTCTACCTCCTTGATTAGTTTAATTCCCAAGGTTTTTGTTTATTTGGTTTGGTTTAGTGTTTAGTTTTTTGTTTTGTTTTGAGGTTATTGTAAATAAAATAGTTTCCATGATTTCTTCCTCTGCTGAATCACTGGTGGAGTACAGGAATTGTCACTGGATTTTATTGAAGGATTTTTATGCATTTATTGAGATGATCACGTGACTCTTGTCCTTAATTCTGTTTAATCGATGAATAACATTTATTGATTTGCATATGTTGAACCAATCTTGCATCCTTGGAATAAAACCAACTTGATTATCATGTATGCTTTTTATGTGGATTTTAATGTGATTTTCTAATATTTTGTGAAGAATTTTTGTATCTATGATCATCAGGGATATTGGTCTGCCATCTTCTTTCCTTAATGCACCTTTGTCTGGTTTGGGTATCATGGTTGTACTGGCATCACAGAATATATTTGGAAGTATTCCTTCCCTTTCAATTCCATGGAGCAATTTAAGAAAAACTGGTATTGGTTCTTCTTTAAAGGTCTTGCAGAACTCAGCTAAGAATTCATCTGTCCTGGACTTGTTCTTTTTTGGAAGACTTTTAATTACTGTTTCAATTTCAATATCAATACTTGATATTGGTCTGTTTAGGTTTTCTATATCTTCCTGGTTCAATTTGAGTAGGTCAAATTTTTCAATGTCTTCTATATTTTCCAGTTTGCTGAAATATAAATATTCAAAATAGTTTCAGAACATTCTTTGGATTTCAGGATGGTCTGTGGAAATATCTTCTTTTCATTTCAAATTTTATTTATTTGGGTCTTCCCTCTCTATTGGTTAGTTTGGCTAAGGGTTTACCAATCTTATTTTCCAAAGAATTAACTCTTCTAACCCCATGAATCAGCCTCCTTATGTCAGAGAAAACATTCTGCATTTGTTTTTTGTGGATTGGCTAACTTCACTTAGTATTATCTTCTCTAACTTCATCCATTTACCTGCAAATGCTATGATTTTATTCTCTTTTATTGCTCAGTAGTATTCCATTGTGAATATTTGTCACATTTTTTAATCCATTCATCTATTGAAGGGAATCTAGGTTGGTTCCACAGCTTAGCTATTGTGAATTGTGCTGCTATAAACATTGATGTGGCTGTGTCCCTGTAGTATGCTGTTTTTAAGTCCTTTGGGTATAGACTGAGGAGAGGCATACCTGGGTCAAATGGTGGTTCCATTCCCAATTTTCCAAGAAATCTCAAAACTGCTTTCCATATTGGTTGCACCAGTTTGCAGTCCCACCAGCACTGTATGAGTGTACCTTTTTCCCCACATCTTCACCAACACTTATTGTTATTTGTCCTCATAATAGCTGCCATTCTGTCTGTAGTGAGATAAAAATCTTAGAGTGGTTTTGATTTTCATTTCTCTAATAGCTAGCAATGATGAGCATGGGATTAGAAATGATAGTGGAATGTGATGATCATTATTATCCAAAGTACATGTATGAAGACACGAATTGGTGTGACTATATTTTGTATACAACCAGAGATATGTAAAATTGTGCTTTATATGTGTAATAAGAATTGTAGTGCATTCCACTGTCATATATAAATTTTTTAAAAAAGAATCAACTCTGTTTCATTGATCCTCTATATTTTTTTAATTCTCACTTTCAATAATTTGGGCTCTCATCTTAATTATATCCTATCTTCTGATGATTTGGGAATAAGTTTGTACTTTTTCTTCTGAATCCTTAAGGTGGAGAATAGACCTATTTATTTGGTATCTCTCTAATCTTTAATGTATGCACTAAGTGCTATAAATTTTCCTCTTAGCACTGCTTTTATACTGTACCATAATTTTTATATACTGGATCTCTGTTCTCATTCATTTCAAAGAATTTCTTGATTTCTATTCTCATTTCTTCTTTGATCAATTATTCATTTAAAAGATTGTTCAATCTCCACGTGTTTATATGGTTTCCGTTATTTCTCTTGTTGTTGATTTCAAGTTTCATTGTATTTCTTTAGTGCAATTACATAGATTATACCGATTTCTTTGTATTTGCTAAGACTTACTTTGTGAGTAAGGATATGGTCTATTTTGAACTAAGTTCCAGGCACTGCTGAGTAAAAGGTAGATTCAGCTGTTTGGGGGTGAAATATTCTGTAAATGACTATTAGGTCCATTTGATTTATCGTTTTATTTAGGTTGTAAATATCATTATTGATTTTATGTTTTGATGACCTATTGCTGATAAGGGTATGATGAAATAATCCAGTATTATTGTGTTGGGATCATTCTGAGATTGATTGTTGTGGAGTTTTTGTTTGTTTTGTTTTATATAATTGGGTGTACTGACATTTGAGGTATAAATACTTAGTATCATTATATCTTCTTGTTGGATTATTCCCTTTATCAGAAATGCAGTAGATTCTTCTGATGAATTTTTGCTTGAAATCTATATTGACTATATTGTCAGATATGAGAAAAGCTACTCCTGCTTATTCTGAGGATCTGTTTGCAAGGAATATTTTTTCCCGTCTTTTATCTTCAGCATTCAGGTGTCTTTGCCTATAAAATGAGTCTCTTATAAACTGCATATAGTTGGATCTTGGTTTTTTTTGTTTTGTCTTGTTCATTTTGTTTTTATCCATTCTGTTAATGTATGTCTTTTGATGAGAAAGTTATGACCATTAACATCCAGTATGAGTTAGGGATATGTTTGTGGCTTGGGGTTTTTTGTTTCATCCTCTCTTGATTCTTATTTAGTGGATTATTATTCTGTTTATCTTCATCTATTTAGGCCATTTAGAATTTGTTTTTGAGTCCTTCTGTGTACAGTACATCTTTGAGTATTCTTTGTAGTACTGGCTTGGTGATCATAAATTCTATTAGTCTATTCTTGTCTTGGAATTTTTTATTTCCCCCTCAAATTTGAAACTGAGCTTTGTTGGGTATGATAATCTTGGCTGGCAGTTGTTCTTTTAAATCTATGTCATTCTAGATCCTCCTTGATTTTAGAGTATGAATTGAGAAATCAGACACAAGCCTTATTAGTTTGCTTCTAAATGTGACCTGATTTTTCTCTCTTGCAACTTTTAATATTCTTTCCTTATTTTCTATGTTAGGCATTTTGATTATGATGTGTCTTGGAGAATTTCTCTTTGATTAGGTCTAGTTAGGGCCCCATATGCCACCTGTATGTGGATGTCTATCTTATTTTTAATATGTGAAAAATTTTTCTAGAACTATCACATTTAAAATATTCTTAATGTTTTTAGCTTGTATCTCCTTGCTCTCTTCTATCCCAATGATTCTCAGGTTTTGTCTCTTGATGTTATCCCAGAGTTCTTGTCTATTCTGATCATGTTTTATCTTTTTTCCAGTTTTTGTTGTTGTTGTTGTTTTTAATTTATTTTTATTGGTTGTTCACAACATTACAAAGCTCTTGACACATCATATTTCATACATTAGATTCAAGTGGGTTAATGACTCCCATTTTTACCTCAAATACAGATTGCAGAATCACATCGGTTACACATCCACATTTTTACATAATGCCCTATTAGTAACTGTTGTATTCTGCTACCTTTCCTATCCTCTACTATCCCCCATCCCCTCCCCTCTCATCTTCTCTCTTTACCCCATCTACTGTAATTCATTTCTCTCCTTGTTTATTTTCCCATTCCCCTCACAACCTCTTATATGTAATTTTGTATAACAATGAGGGTCTCCCTCCATTTCCATGCAATTTCCCTTTTTTCTCCCTTTCCCTCCCACCTCATGTCTCTGTTTAATGTTAATCTTTTCTTTCTGCTCTTCCTCCCTGCTCTGTTCTTAGTTGCTCTCATTATATCAAAGAAGACATTTGGTATTTTTTTTTTAGGGATTGGCTAGCTTCACTAAGCATAATCTGCTCTAGTGCCATCCATTTCCCTGCAAATTCCATGATTTTGTCATTTTTTAGTGCTGCGTAATACTCCATGGTGTATAAATGCCACATTTTTTTATCCATTCATCTATTGAAGGGCATACGAGTTGGTTCCACAGTCTAGCTATTGTGAATTGTGCTGCTATGAACATCGATGTGGCAGTATCCCTGTAGTACACTCTTTTAAGGTCTTCAGGGAATAGTCAGAGAAGGGCGTTAGCTGGGTCGAATGGTGGTTCCATTCCCAGCTTTCCAGGTATCTCCATACTGCTTTCCAAATTGGCTGCACCAATTTGCAGTCCCACCAGCAATGTACAAGAGTACCCTTTTCCCCACATCCTTGCCAGCACTTGTTGTTGTTTGACTTCATAATGGCTGCCAATCTTACTGGAGTGAGATGGTATCTTAGGGTGGTTTTGATTTGCATTTCTCTGACTGCTAGAGATGGTGAGCATTTTTTCATGTACTTGTTGATTGACTGTATGTCCTCCTCTGAGAAGTGTCTGTTCAGGTCCTTGGCCCATTTTCTGTGTACTTAAGGTCCTGTCTCTATTTTCTATTTTATTTTCTATTTTCTATACCAGCTAATCTGTTTGTAATACTTTCAATACAGTTTTTAATTTGATTGTTTCCTTCCTTTCTAGGAGTTCTGATTGGTTTTGTTTTTTTCCAATGTTTCTATTCCTGTATTAAAGTGGTCTTTTATCTCCTGTCTTTGCTCTCTTAATTCATTCCTTAGATATTCTTTTAGCTCATTGAACATTTTAATAGTGCATTTTATAACCTTTTATGAGATTTTGTCCACTTAAATATCGGTGGGATCCTCAGTTGGGAGATTGTGAATTTGAGGAGAAGATTTGTTTGCCTCTTTCCTCATGTTTACAGAGGTCTTGGTTCCTGTTCCATTCCTCTTTTTTACACTTGTCTTTTTGTGTGCAATTATCCTATTTGTTTAGTGACTTCTGTTTTTGGTATATGGGTAAATGTCAAGGAGTGAGACTAGAGGTCCCTCTCTGATTGTTCTTTGTTAGGTTCTGGCTGTTGCTTTAAGAGGCTTGTCTCTTTATGTTTTAAGATGGAATGATGTTAAGGTTCAGGTGGGCTACATTGTGTGTGGGATGAGAATCACTATTGCTTGGTGGAGATGTATTTCTCAGCAGCAGGATTTATACTCTGTGATCTTGAAGTGTCCTAATCTCTTTCTAGCACCTCTTAGTGGAAGGAGAAAGCCAGAATGACACTAACACCAGCAACTAGTAGATGTCTAATGTCTACTTTGACATCTATAACACTTACTACAACCTATATAGGAATGGTGGGATAAGCATTTAACAACAATACCAAAAATTTAAAAATTGTGAACTAGATCAGTATTTGACAGAAGGTATTTACTATGCAGTCCATTGTATTAATAATCACAACAACTTGAATGGGGTAGTAATTACATGATCTGTGAAATTTCTATTATCTAATGGGATAAGTTTCTTAAGTAAGAGAATAGGGTAGGAAGACAAGAGAAAGATTGAAGTGTTTGAAAAGGTGGTCAGAGGAGAGGTGGGAGGTAGGAAGCAGGGTCATCTGTAATGAAGAAGGAATACTAGACTAACACAAAGTAATGCGAAAACGAAATAGAAGAGGTGGGAAAGGGAAAGTTTGGCTGTTGCTGAGGGAAGAAAGTGAAGAAGGGAAGATGAGAGCCCAGAACCTAAGTAAGAACAAAGCAGCAAATATGAGATGCAAACAACTCAAACCCTCATATAATTGTACCCCACCTATGTCTAATCTAGGATAGATAACACACACATGTAGGTGAGAGCTATTAATGTAAAAGTCATATGAATTTATGTACATATATATTCAAACCTATCCATGCAGTGAGAGAATACACATCCACACACTCACATACAAAATCATGAACAAAAGTGAGGGATACTACAATGATAAAACGATGCTTAAAATCGAAAAAAAAAAAGTTTAAAATTTTTAAAGTTAAAAAATAGACAATAGCAGACAAAAGAAATAAGAAAAATAAAAATCTTAATGATAGAGGGTTTGTTTCCACTGTGGTGATCAAATCTGTTGGCAGGTATACATTCTCAGTCTTTAAAATTTGGCTTTGTATTTTTGGCCACTGTCCTTGCATTCCTCAGCTCGCTGCCAGTTAGGTGTAGTAGCCCTTGGCTCTCAGTCTCCCAGTTTGGGGCAAGACAGACGACAGAGTGCTGATGAACTGTGTAAGCCTGAGTGGTGCTGATGCAGAGTTCTAGAGAGAAGTTTCCATTTGTGGGGATTTGGATTTTGGTGGGTTTGGGAACTCTTGTTGGTGAGCTTCCTATCTCTGTGGGAATTCGGGACTTCTGGGGCTTCCAGATAAATACACCTGAAGGATATAGGAACTAAGCCCCAACAGGTTTCACCTTCCCTGCTCTGAATGTGAATTACCCTTTATCCACTCTGGATCGCAGATGGTTTGATGGCCAACAGCTCTTATAGGGAGCCAACTATTATGTTTCTTTTCTCCCTTGAGATCCAGAGGCTGAAGTGTCCGGGTAAAGTCTTCTTTGTCTTTTTGGCTCAGGCATCCTCTGGATTTTTCCCTCCGCTGCTAGCAACCTCCTGGATGAGTTCCCAGTCCCTTCCCCCCATCCCCACAACCCCACACCCTCCCATCCCCTCTCTGTTCACACTTGTGCAGCTTCTGCCCCTGGAGCCGGCTCCTCACCTGCCAGGGCTCTGCCCTCCAGAGGGCTCAGGCCCGCCGCCCGCAAGGCTTTCACCCCAGCAGATGGCTTGCCCTACTAACTCTGCGTTCATTAAAATCGGCCTTCTTCTGGAATCCACAGGTCTCCCTGTGTCGGGTTTTGTCTATTTTTCATTTTCTTCACCCACGGGCCCCGCGTCTCTCTGGTCCGCGCTCCCGCTCCCGCCATGGCGGCCCAGCTGGCGCCGCTCTGAGCTGTTATTTCTGATGCTCTAGTTACGACTCTCTGCAGCTCTAGGAATTCTGTTTGTTTTTCAATTCAGTGTTCTAATGTGTCTGTGAGGTTCCCTGGACACTCACCTCGCGGAGGAGCCGTCTTCCGCCTCGGAAGCCCAGTACCAAGGAGCTGCTGGGCCTGGCCTTGCGGCCTGCTCCGCCATCTTGTCTCTGCCGGGAGCCAAGCGTCCTTCCCGCGCCGCCCAAGGTCACTGCAGCGTCCGTTTCAGAAACTGCTGTTGTCAAGGTCGTTGTTTCACTTTTCTTTCAGAAGGCCTATTATTTCTACTGTCCTCTTTCAATAATCCAGTTTTTTTCTGGTATCAGAATTTGCCCTTCTTATTTTTCCTTAAGAAACCTGGTGATTTTTTTGCTTTCCAATGCATTAGAGACTTTTCTCTCCAGTCTTCATGTTGTGCAACTAGGTTTCATGAAACTTGAATGTTGGAAAACAGAAATGATTATGAAGATGGCCATTTTCTTTTGCTTTCTTATTTTCCATTTGAAACTCTGTAAAAAAATGAGTTTTGATTTTATGTTGTATTCAATCTGGAGAAATAAAAAAAAAATCATCATTTTTCTTTTCATTGTTTTTTTATTACATGGTACTGCCATCTATGGGTCCTATTCATAGAATAATTTTGATGTGAGACCTAAAGAAATTTAGTACTTGAAACTTAAAAACAATCTAGTCCTCACCTCTTGTTTATACATAAGAAATGCAAGACTTTTAAGTAGCTAGATAAATATAAGTACATACCTGGTCCATACTAAGCTAATTAGCATTCATAGTTAATATTTATGCTTGTAAAAGTGGTTATAAGTTTGCATTTTGTGCCTCTTTTACAACTTGAACACGTAAAATATCTGGTTCCTAATACCTGAAGGTGCAAGCCTTTAAAAGTGAGGTAAAGATGACCTGTTCTAAATATATACACACTTAACCACTTAAACATCCTTGTTTTGGCTAATTAATTTACATATTTGAGAATTTCTAAAGAATAAGACAAGCTATCTTTTTTTATAAAATTTTAAATCCCATTACTTTAAGAAGATATTTATGTAGAAAACTTCACTAAAGTGTTATTCAAAGGTTTGAGAAATAAAAATTCAATGTAACCTTTCCTTTCTTTGTGGTGATCTCTAAACACAGGGGGATTAAGGAAGACAACAAAAGTGCAACTGTTATTTCTGACAGTTATTGCAAAACATTTTCAAAGTTTACTTACAAGAAATTCCAATGGGAAACTAAAAAATGTGTTTCTTCCTCCCCCCCCCCACAAAAAAAAGTTCAAATTTAATGAAACACATTTGAGTCTAATGATTTTGAATCTTAAAAAACCATATTTCTACTTCTTTTTTCTGACACCAATCCTCTTAGTATTCACCAGTGTGATGACTCTGATACATTTGCATTTTCAAAAAATCATGACATTTAATCATTTTAAAATAAACATGAGAATTTAAAGTCTGTATTTTAAAAACTGAAATTAGTGGTGGATCACCCCACACGCTCCCACCTACCTACTGATTTGTGACCTATTTTTAAATAATTCTCCAAGTTCATAGTGTGAAACAAGGCAATTATGTGGTAGGTAACTATTTATTCAGAGAGAATAATAACTGAAGTAACTTGAGCTGCTGAGCAAGTCATAATAAAAAGTGCTTCTTTCTATATTTATCTTCTAAGGAGACTTAATGGTTATTTTAATGATCTTTTGGCAGGTTGCAGAGAATTCATTTATTTCAGGAAATTCCTTTACTATGAAAGCTAAGCTAAACACTCTATATAGAAATTAACATTGTGCAAAGAATGGGTCTCAACACTCCCAAAGAAAGCTCATAATGAATGTTTATTGTAAATGGAAATATAAATCATTGCTCAATGGTCTCTATGTAGAATTTGTTTGTTCTCATTTACTAATCACTTTATTAAAAGGTGGGAAATGATGTGAAACTGTTTCAAGTAAATGTAACCAAATTCTACTAGCAGTTGTTAAAAATTTAATAATAACAAAAAACACTTATAATTAACATTAATGGTGTGCTTATTATGTGCCAGAGAGTTTGGCTCCTGAGTTAAATTCTAAAGGTAACATTGTAAATTTGTTTTAGGAGCTGGGGATGTAGCTCAGAAGTAGAGAACTTGCCTAGCATGCGCAAGACCTTAGGTTCAATACCTTACTATTACTAGTAAATTAATTTATTTATACAAAGTGTTGGGTTAGATGCTGCAAGGAATTATAAGTAGAGTAATATTCAGTCTTGATTCCTTGAAAGGTTATAGTCTCTTATTGAAGAAATAATTTTATAAAGTCGTTTTAAAATAAACATGGGAATGAAACACAAAGCAAATCTATTCTCAGAACAGACAGAAGCTAATAGCTATCAAAGTTTTTGGAAGAGATATCTTTATGGATTGAATTTAAAGTCACAGGTTGCATCAGAACAAAAGTTGGGGCTAAGAGTATATTACAGAAAGAAAAAAGTAAATCAAATAAAGTAAGTCAGAAATGTTGAATGTGTTCAAGTGATATGAAGTTCCCTAAAAGTGAACATTAACTTTTAGAAAATAACCTCAAAAAATTGACTTACAAACACTATGAAAGCCTTGTATATTAGGTTACATTTGTAACCAATTTTGTCTTAAAGACATTCTAGATAGGAGAGAACATTGGGGAAGAATGTGCATTAGTTTGAGTGGTTGGGATGGACTGAAGAGGGAAGCCAGAATGATGATAGTAGAAAGAAATGAATGGCCAGTACCAGGAAATCGAGATAATAGGATGCGCTGTGACTTAGCATTCACTGAGTGGGTGTTGGCAGGAGGGAGGAGTCAAATACAACACAAAGTTCTGAGTCAGAAGGACCCAGAAAACAATGCTGACATGAGTAATATGGTAAAGAGGAGGGACACGTCTAGATAGAAAGAAGATAAGTTTCTAACAACAAACGATATTTAACTTGGGGTACCAAAAACCACTCTAATGGATGTCCTAGAATGCAGGCGAGACTACAGTTCTTGAGGTCAGTACTAGAGAAGTTGTATCCACACTGAATTGGAACTGGAATTGCTTAGTTATAATACGGGCCAATGAAAGAACCATTGGGAATCCTTGTTTAAAGGACCCCAGGAAGAAAGGTCATTAAAGGAGGCATACAGAGGAAAGGAGAGAATGAAGAAAAATGCTACAGAGAAAAAAAAAGAGAGAGAGAGAGAAAGTTTCAGGGAGGAAATTGTCCACATTTGTCAAATGCTTTGACAACAAATAAGGGCTTCGAATAAACTATAGATCATCTCAATGATCTTTCACAGAGGATTTTATTAAAGACGCCTTCCAAAATATTAATTAAAGACATGTCTTTTACCAACAGTGTCAGATTGTGTTCTTTGTTCACAATTTTTCATTTCCTCCCCGCTTTTGCAATTTTTTCTCAGTAGGAGGAATATAATTCCAACTCCTCTGACTTTGGGCTTAGCTTTATGACTTGTTTTGACTAAATAATGTGAGCAGACATCTCTCAGGCCACCTTCTAGCAGGAGCATAAATATGCTTCTGTGCTAGGTTCTGCCCCTCTTGTGTGTGCTTACTGCCATGAGACCAGCAGGACCCAATAGACACCTCCTTCAGCCTTGGCCCTGGGGAGGAAGAACCCATGAAGCTAAACCCAGAAAGACCAGCCAAAGCAGTGCAGCTGACCTGAAGCTAGCTTGCAGAATGAATTAGAAATAAATGTTCTTGTAAGCCGTTGAGATATTGGGCATTTCCATTACCCAAGCAAAAGCTAACACCCCCTTTCAAAAACAAACTGTTCAAATTTTTTAAAATTTAAATGATATTTTGTGATGTACCTTATAGTATGCAAATTAAAAATAATTTATCTTACTCATGGGCATCAACCTGAGTCAACATTTGAAAAAAAAAAAAAAAAGAAAGAAAGTAAAACATGCCTACTAACCCTTGTTCGTTTATGTATTTGTAAACAGGTGAATCTTTGTAAACTATCTCCATTCATGTGATATACAAGGAATAAACAATGTTTTCTTTTAATCTGTCTCTATGGGCTCTTTAATAGTGATATAGCCACACTGTCTGTACTTGGATTTACTGAGGAAACTATTTTCCCTCTCAGTTATTGTTGGCAGAAGCTGCATCTTTCTGGTCTGTTCAGAACTCAACATTCTGTGCTGCCAAGTATACTATTACAATGTCTCTTAGGATTTCGGCTCCTTTGTTCTTTGTGCCTCCTTTGTGATTTTGAGTTGGTTTATGGAAATGTAATGTCGCTCTTGACATATAGGTACAACACATTTAAATTATCCTCATTTAAATAAATAATTATCATGTGAATATGCTTAGGCATTTTTAAATGTAGTATTTTTCCCTTTGAGTTGACCTGAAAAAAATAATGGCATAAAAATTAAAACATAGCACATTAGTATATAACACATGCAATTTTTCCTCTACTACTCCAACTTGTGATATTACTAGAAACTAAAATTGTGTCTTTAAAGATAGTGTATAGCTTTACAATAGGAGGGTTTCTGTTGTTAATCATGTATCATCTAAATGTTATCTGAAACATATGGATGCTTGGTTACCTTTTAAAAAATATTGATAATTTGATTCTTCATTTATAGACCATACAATATAATTAAATTCATGCAAATGTATTCAAAGTAAAATAATCAACAGCTGTACATTATTTACCTCTAAGATATTATTCGGGCAATGCTCTCTGGTCAGAAGCATGTGGCTAATAGTAATCTGTTACATCTAAAAAAGAACAAAAATACTTTCCCCTGAATGCGCTGTTACTGGGAATGCAGAGTCTCCTCCATTACCAGGGCTGACTCACGTAGGAGGCAGCAGATGGCACAAGGAGAAGAGCTGTTATGTCCGGGAAGATACAAAGAGGCTGGCATAGAAACATTAGTGAAAAAAGGAGAGGAATAAAAGGAAATAAAATTCAACAGCTTAAAAGACAAGGCAAATTGAGGAGGGAAATCTTTCCACTGGAAAAAACTTGGGGAGATTTGTTTTGAAAAATGTTTTTCATAAAAGAAAATCTGGATTCCAGAACACAGTACATATCCAAAAAATCTCCTTTCCCTGGTTTTATTATGTAAATCTTTAATTCTTATTACACAAGAGTAGTACATGATCATGTCCTCAAGAGTATATTCAATTACAGTTTCTATGTTCAGTGGTCATTAAATCAATATACTATGACATCATGGTAATACTATTAGAACACACTCAAAAAGCATAACCAGCTCAATCCTCAAATTTTCCTTTTTCATTCCCTTGTATCATTCCTTTTGCACTAGTATAGAGAAATATGGCATTTCAATTCCACTGCAATTTCTTCCTTCAGCCATGCAGCCCTGAAGTTTGCCTTTAACTAGGAACCTACTCACTCTCCTAGGGCCTCCACAAAGGCAGCCCTGATCTCTGAGACTCTTGATTAAGCAAGAATCATGCTTCTTGAGCATTTTTCCCCATTCAGCCTCCAATTTCCACTCTTAATTTCACTGTGAAAGATGAAGAAGACATTTTTCATGGAAAACCAAACAGCTTGCATGATACATCTGCTTACACCCTTGCATTCTTACTTCCTTTTCAATTACTTCCTGAGCTCTATAATTTTCCTTCTTGATAATGCAGCTTCACTATTAAAATTTTATATAAAATACTGCCTCTGATTAAAAATACTATAGTTTAGGCACCCAAGATGCTGATAAGTTCTGACTTCTTTAACATCCATGTTTTGATAAAATTCATCAGCAGAGGTCATATAACTTAACAATCAATGAGGTATTGTATGTGTTAGACATTGTCATTATCATTTTACAAATGGGAAAATCTTACCTTAAGTTAAAATTAGTAGGTGGAAACACCAGCCAGGTTTGACTGTGTCTCAAGATTGTGTTTCCTCTCTGGTCCTGTTCTGTCTAGCGATCCACATTATTCCCTGACCTTCCTTCTCACTTCCTGCTTCACCTCTACTTTCCCAACACATGACCATCCCAAACTGCTATGCACCTCTTTGTCTTTTCCCTCACTAATTCCTGCCTGAAAATTCTTAATAATTTTGAGGGGAAAGTACACAACTCAAAAAGTTACCATCCATGTTAGTCAGCTTTTTGTGACTGGCTAAAGTACCTGACAAGAACACTCAGCAACGTCTCCTTATGTTGCCATCAAGTCTGAGGGTATCTCATACTCAACTGCAAGTACAGGACTGATTTCCAGACTTGTTCACAGGGCTGTTGGCAGGTCTCAGTTCTTTGCTGGTTCATTCTGGTATATTTCTTTCTAGTCATGCTTTATGGATCTGTACCCTTTTTCAGCTTTATTCAATAAATATATTTGAGTGCTATGTGCTAGTTGTTGTGTTACATACTAGATGTGTAACATTAAGATAAAGCAGAAGCCTTCAGACAGTTCTCAATCCAGCAAATTATATCAATGTTTAAATAAGTAATGCAATATAATGTGTTAAGTGTGGGGATCTATAGGCCTCAATAAGCAGGTATCCTTCAGGTTGGACTTAAAGGATGAAGAGAGTTCTGTTGGTAAGCACTAAGAGAAAGGCATCACACTGCCACAGTGTAATGGTGTGAGTGAAGCAGACAATGAAGAAGGCAGGCAGGGACTAGCCCTGTGGAAGGTATCACATGCCATGAGAAGGAAGTTGGACATTCATTCCAGATACAATATAAAATCAGAAAGAGTTTTAAGTGGAAAAGTAATCTGATCAGATTTGCATTTCATAAATCATGCAAGGAGCAACAGAAAAAAAATTATTAGTAATGGGGACAGTCCTTGAGACAGTTAAGCCAGTTGAAAGGCCATAGCAAAGATCTAAGCAGTAAGGAAGAAGAAACCACCAATAAAGTCTTTGGTCAAAGTATATCTGTACCACCCTTAAAGGATCAAGTCACAGATATTCCTTCCAAGAAGACTGTCCAGCATTTCTCAAAGTGTGGGTTCTCCTACCCGCATTACACACAGATTCCTGAGTCCCACCTTCTTGAATCAGAGCAAAGCAATCTGATGTGTTAATCAAGCATCCCAGATTTCCAACCCTAAAATGTTTGTGAATAACATTACAATGTTAGCCCCAGGAAGTCTCAAGTTGTTACAATGTAGCTTTCTTTTCAACAGTCTGGAAAAGCAAAGTTAAGAGTCTCTGATCACTGAATAAAAAAGGAGTTCAAGCTACACCTGGGTAGGACTCAACACTCCATGTCCTCCCAGGAGGTTCCAGCTGACAGAGAAGGATTCAGACCATTCAGACTTTACCAAATTGCACCCTAGACAAGGGTAATCTGCTGGTAGTTGAGAGAAAGCATAAAAAATAAAAATTAAAAAACCTAGGAATTTGTTGCTCTGTCTCCTATAATGAAGTCTTCAAGATGTTGTTGATTTAGAAGACATGTTCTCTTAACAAGGTTCATGAGAGGTATTTATTCCTTGCATTCTAAGTAGTTGTCCATGTTATGAACAACCAGATGGCTTTCAATTATCTTTAGAGTAACTGAACTGCTTAACTAATCAGATTTCCTGCTGCACAGAGACCAGTAGAACTTCTAAGTTCCCACCAAATGCCTGAGATTTAAGGGTGTGATCTTCTGAGCTAGTTTTAGTCCTGTTTTGTCTGATGCTACTTTTTTTTTTTTAATCCTTGCCTTTTTCACCTACTTCCAATTTATGTTCTTTATTTTATGTATTCTTGCAAACTACTTTATAGTGCTTTCTGGAACAAAGCATGTTCTAGGCAGACAGATGGTTAGGTAAAAAGATAAATCCTTATGGACGTCATTTTCCTTGACTATAAAATGAAGAATTCAGATTAGGTGCTCACTAATGTATCATCTAGACTAAACCTAAAATTCTATCATAGGTTTTGGTACAACAATGAAATCTCCTCTTAAACGTATCATTTTTCTGATGTGTTATTGCAACATTTTTCTAACCAAGAGTCATAAAAGTGAAGAAATACCTACTTGAAAAGCATTTTATATCTAAAAAATATAATTGGTTTTCATTCTATCTGGTTTTAGGATAGTGTTTTATGACTTTATAAAAACAGTAAAAAAAATAGAAAAATCAGTGTCAGTTAAACAAAAACTCTACTTGATTTTAATCAACTTAGTTTATTCTTCAGTCTTCTACCAAGTTTTTGTTTTGTTTTATTTTTTTAATTTTGTTGTTCCCTCTGTTCCTTTCACTACCAGTAAATGAGGACATGAAATTTTGACTTAGATGCAATTGAGTTTTGATTGTTCAACATTTATCAATATCAAAACATTAACAAATGTCCAAAATTTAAATATTATATATATCTTACCACAATTTTTAAAATTAAAAAAAATAACTACATCAACCTGAAAAAGTGCTACCTTTACTCCTACCCTGAACATTAATACCTTCAAACTATTCTTTTACAACTATTGTTGAGCATATTCAGGAAACTATAAAATTATAGAGTGGATTTATAGATTCTAATCTCCTTTTAATTATGCTGCTATTTAAAGAAATACAAATAGCAGTTCATAAGAATACATCTGTCACAGAATTATCAGGGAGAAATGGTTGTCACCTAAAGAATGTATAACATTTCTGTTATTTATTATCCTTAACAGATTAGAAATATTATACAGTGTGTTTTTCCTAGGGTGTACCTTCACTTGAAAATATTTCAATCAAGCATTACCCTTGCCTAAATGACATAGTAGGTGTTTTGCAGACTTCTATTCAAACAAAACGTAATCACATTTCCTAAGAATATGTGGCCTTTGTTTTAGCTCAAAAAAGAAAGTCATATGTAGAAACATAGATGTAATTGGAGACAGAGATGGACTAGATATACAGTCACATATGCACAGAGAGAACTGTTACTGCCAAATTGAAAAGATGATTTGATAGGAACCAAAAGCATCAAAAAGACAACTTGAAGGGCTGGGGATATAGCTCAGTTGGTAAAGTGCTTGCCTCATATGCACAAGGCCCTGGGTTCAATCCCCAGTGCCACCAAGAAAAAAAAATTGTCAACTTGATTAGGAGAAAGGAAGTAGGAGAAATTTAACCCAATCTTTATGAAAACCTCTTACGTTTTCCTAAGGAGTTTGAAATAAAGTCTCACTGAATTCTCTTCTTCCAACCTCAAAGCAACACCAGCAGTTCAGACAAAGACTTGATTGTCCCTCCCTTCCACCCTTTTCCTGTTATTTTAACTTCCATATCATTTCCCTGGCTGTAATTCTTAGTTCCCTGTGTTTCTTTCAGGCCCCACATTTGACCTCTACTGATATACCATTTGAACCTTCTCTATAACATAGTTAGAGAAAAACTGGCACAACTCATCCTTATCACCTGCTTCCTGCTGATGCCCAAAGGACAAAGACACCCCAACTCCACCTGCCATGTCAGTCTCCCACGCAGGCTTCCTCTTCACGTGCATTTGCTGACAGGAAGTACCACCCAGGGCCCAGACCATATCCATGACAAAGGGAGAACCAGCTCTTTTCTGCCCCTGCAAAAAAAAAAAAAAAAAAAAAAAGACTAATAGAATATTTTGGGAACCATAAAACTAGGAATAGCAGCACTGGTGTCCCAGTCCACATCACAGTAAATTCAAGGATAAAGAAAAGCTTTTCAGACTTGACCTTGGTCCATCCCAGATGGACTGAACATAGGCACAGAGTGGGCAGAGGCTCTTTCCAGGGGACAACCACACAGGAGACCCTCTTACACACTGCTTGTTCTCATGGCCTCCTACCTCTCAGAGTTGGAAGCCCAGGTGCAAACCCTGGTAAAACAGCCCCCAGCCCTCACTTCATTCCTGGCCTATCCTGCTGGCCCAGGTTTGAGATGGAAAGAATGTAGGCACTTTTAAGAATTCACAACTTTGAATAAATACGACTAGTTGTCCAATTCTATTCTATCAAATATCACAGTTAGAAACTTCATTGCAGATACCTTGTGGTTAATTAACAAGTCCATATATTAAAGCTAATACCCAAAACAGAAAAAAAAGAGAGTCATAAGAGACAGGTCTTAAATATATTCAAAAGAGTCTACAAGAACAGCCTCTTCCAGAGTACATTTAAAGTCTTATCGAAACAGTCTTTAATCAATGCAATTTAATTCACTAGCATAATGGCAATTAAATGTTGTTACAAATAGGAAAGATGGGTCATCACATTGTTACAAATAGTTGTTGTTCCTCCTTTTATGTATTTGTAAAATACAAGGTTAAAAATGGTAATTTAATGCCTTTTAAACTGTCACCTAAATATCATGCTTCTTTTAAAATTACAGCCTCTCTTAGTCTTAATGAGTCATATGTCCATTACTGTTAAACCCAGGGCTCTGACTCCAGGTTAAAGAGCACCACATAGCTGATTCACATTTTCCATTTAATTGCTTTTGCTGGGTTCTTTCAGACTTTTAAGTGTGTCATTCATTTAATATATAGTGATTTTACATAGTTAGAAAAGTGAGCCAAGTTTTTTAAATGAAAGGTTAAGTTTTATTTGAGAATGTGCAGAATTCATCTTGGTCATCTTTATAAGGTTAGTGCCTAGTACAGAGCCCGACACAATACAGCAACTAAACAGTGCTGCTGTGAATTGAGAAAAAAATTGGGGGCATAAATGAGTCCTCCATATCTCTAAGCTAACATTGTGTCATGACCATGGCATTGTTGCTTAGTCCTGCCCAGAAAGGACTTGAAACCTTTAGGAGGATTGTTCAGTTATTGTTTGTTTGCTTCTGATTTGTTTGCTTCTTTGTAGTTTTCAAATTTTATTCATAATTGACATATAGTAATAATACATATTTATGGAGTACTCTGTGACAATTCAATATGTGCATACAATGTGTAATGATCAAATCAGAGTAATTAGCATTTCCTTGTGTTGAAAAGTTTGAGCTCCTCTGTGATAGAGAGATATATAATAAATTTTTATAAGCTATAGGCATCATGTTGTACTAAAGAACACAACAGTATCTTCCTCCTACCTAACTGTTCTGGTAACATTGTCTTACCTCTCATTACCTTTCCTCCCCCGACCTTTCCTAGTCTCTACTTTCTGTTTCTATGAAAATAACCTATTTAACTTCCACATATGATTGAGAAAATGCAGTATTTATCTTTCACTCTGTCCTCCAATTTCATCCATGTTGCCAGAAATGTCACAAGATTTCATATTTCTTCATGGTTGAATAATATTCCATCATATGCATGTACCACATTTTACTTATCCACTCATGAATGCTTTGCTTCATTCAGTATCTTGGCTTATGAATAGTGTTCTCAATAAATGGAGTGCAGATACCTCTCCTATTGTTTTCATTTCCTTTGAATGAGATTGCTGGAGGTTATATTTTAATGTGACACATTCTTCAATTCTAATATTCTGTGGATTATAAAGGAAATATCAGTTTAATTATAGCTTTTAGTGTAAATAAAGGAAAAATTAGCTGCCAAAGTAATTCACACATTCATATTATATGTCCTAATCTTATAAATGTTAAAATGTAAAAAAGAAAATTACTATCTCAAAACCAAGTGGCTAAAGTATAATGGTAATGACTTCTCTTGTTGTTATGATTTGTCTTTGTTCTATTTTCCAACCCATGAAATATAGTTAGAATAGGATGTGTGCTTTGACATAATGCATTGGGTTTTCATATCCATACCCTCTCCTTTTCTCCTCTCCTCTCCTAAGAAACAGTATTAAACCAGGAGTTGTGTTTTCCAATGGCCTTTCATTCAAAGTCTATCATACTGTGGATTTCTAAAAACAAGAAAGAGCAAGAATCTCATGTCAGAACATAAAGGATAATACTTGTCAAGCATAGGTATAAAGGTACCTTAAAAGAATGAACCTTTGAATGTGTACACTGAAATTTATATAATGGAAATGCTTCTATCTGAATATGTATGAACCAAATTAAATTTTAAATTGTCCAATTTTTTTCTTACCTATATCCTGGTCTGAATGACTCTATTTTGAAAACTTAAAACATTCACACAATTATCAAAGGCAGGTAAAATAGCCTGAGAGAATAATAAGGAATGGAGGGGAGAAGAAATGAGAAACAAAGATAAACTATAGGCAAAAAGATACTTGAGAACTCTACAACATCCCAATCCACATCACCAATTGCTTTTTGTCCAGTGCCAAATGCCTGCCTTGAATTTATTTCTGAAATTTTAAATGCCCTGAAATTAACATTTTAACAAGAGACACAAAGCACAAAAACCCATCACTGAGTTTCCTAAACAAGATGCTTCATTATACCTGGATGATCTTTAGTTCAACTTTTAATTCTTCCCTGTCATTTAATATGCTTCTGAGTTGTTTCTCCAAAATAAGAGTTTTCATATATCCAGGAAATGAAAGCTAATTTTAGTTCTCATCTAAGCAAATCAAAGAGAAGGATAAACATGATCCTGTAAATAAAATAATGCAACATATTCCAAATTCTAATCTCAATGTTATAAGGCTGCCACTATTTTTATTTGTAAATGTGAATAAGTAAAAGTTGATTATACAGCAATTGAAAAAACAGTTTTTTTAACTCCCAATATACATTTTAATGCCATTATTTATTTATATTTCAACATAATCAGTTAGAATGGCTATGTTTGCAGTAAAAAAAATGATTCTCAATGCTTACCCTCCATAAGTAAAGCAACAATATTTTAATAATGATGATAGTCTCATTAGGACAATTCCCAATTTTTCATTCCAATTTATGATTCTTACAATACTGACTTCATACCAAAGGAAAAGTTACATATTTGTTACTAGCTGAAGATCACTTAGTCTGTCCCCCTGTTTCTATGTTTTAGGTGCAAAACAAATTATAGTTGTATCTGTTCTTAAAAATATTTAGTGGAGATTCCACTGTCATGAACAATAATTACTTCTAGTTATCAATTTCTGAAAAAAATTTAAAGTCAAGTAATTTCTACTCTTGGCTAATCTAAACCCCCTTTGAAATGTTAAGAGCCCAGATCCCAACTTGTAAAATTCCTTGAAAATTTATTTCTCTTCTTAGATATGCTAAAAAAAATTAAAAATTAAAAAAACTGGGACATGGGTGAGGTAGCTAGTGTTCCCTGTGTGTTAGCTTCAAAGGACGGATCTGGTATGTGACCACATCCCCTCTAAATGACTGCAGAGTCCTGCAGTTATGCAGAGCTTCCTATCTGTGCATAATGCTTGCTCACATTCTGGCTTTTTCATGGATTCTTCACTTTAGAAATAACTTCCCAAGTGCTTTGCATGTACTTATTGGGTAAACTGGAAAAGAGCTGCAAAGCACTTACCTTGGTTATCATCCTGCCAATAAGTCAAACAAGACTTGGGAAGACTTGGAGGGAATCATTCTCAGAATTTCTACTTCACCACAACTATTCTCATTTTTTTAAAGAAATGAATATCTATAATTAGAAAAAGTTAGATCATGGGGGCTCTTCTCAATAGTCAGAAATTAAGAGACTACATTAAAACTTCTTTGGAAACAGTAAAACTTTTATTCACTAAGGTAAAAGAGACCAATATCCAGAAGTGACCACTAGGCAAAATTGCCTGAGACTTGAGACCAAATTAAGATAGCTAGATTATTCAGGAGAAAAGAAAATGTTTGATATGTAGTAAAAAGGAAGGAGGAGAAAAAGGAGTGCCAAATATTACCTGAAGAAGTACACCTGTATAAGAAACTGTGTTCCGACCCAACCAGTTCTCTAAAAATTGAAATTACTTAGTTTTTACTTCTGTTTTGTCAATTTTAAGAAAGCTGGCATAACATTTTTTTATTAAAGCAGTTTGTGGTTAATTCTCACCTCAAATTTTCTCTAGTGAGGATTATCAACTGTAATATTCTGCTACCACTATGGCACCACTAAGACATAGAAGCCTCAAGCTAACTCCTAACTGGGAGATGGCACTATTAGAGCTGTAGGAAAGCCATTCACAACAACCTAACCATGTAAGGAGATGTGCATATATAGTCCATTTATAAGTATGTACATACACACACATACATGGAAATTATGTATGTATATATTACATACATGCAGATGTATATATATGTATATGAATATGCAAATGTGCATATATAAATACATATACCACAAATCAGATCATTTACTAAATCACAGCTAAATAAAAACATTGTAAATTGCTCCCATCCTTCATGTCCTATCTTACTAATGGGACATTTTTTTTAAATATTCACAAAAGCATAACCAAAAATGGTATAAAAACTTCTCTTTTATGACACAATTGAAATGACATCTTTAGTCATAAATTTTGGTTGACATTGAATTTTACAGTGTTTTTGCATCTAAGCTCACAACTATTATGTTTTGATAATTTCTTTATTTAATTCTCCTATAAAACTATGTTTTCTCTTAGTATGGGACAGTACTAGTTTTTTAATATTTATAATCTTAGTTTGTTCTATTCAAAATTTTATTTCTTTTGAAAATATTTTGCCTTATTTTCTTAAAATCCCAAGAATATTTTGGAGGGAAAAGTAGGTTTGACCATTTCCAAAATAGGAAAGCAAGCAAATTATTTTTCCTGAGATAGTGAAATATAAGTATAAACCCATGAGGAGGCTGCTGATAAGTTGCTAAATTTTTCATTAGCCTGCAAGATTCATTTAAGAAGTATCATTAAACATGGTATAAATGCAAAGTCCTAGGTTAAAACTATGAATTTTGATAAGAATGCTGGTAAGATTAGCCACTCTCAGGTTTTGGGGGGTAAAACACTTTGAGGTTTTTCCTGTGTTCTGAAAGCAAGACACTGCACTATAAATAATTGTTAAATGGTTAACTTGTACATTTCCTGAATGCCATAATACACCTAGAAAATTTATTGGCTTAAAACATTTACTTATAGAATTTAGAAAATCTACTTAGAAACCATATGAACATGCTACTTTTAAAATGTTCTTATTTGGGCTGGGGATATAGCTCAGTGGTAGAGCATTTACTAACATGCATGAGGCCCTGGGTTCAATCCCCAATATTGTAAAATAAATAATAAAATGAAATGTTGTGTTTTTTTTTTGAAATGTTGTTGTTTAATCCTTACTTAACCATGTCCTAAAAACTGTCTGTTAAAGCATTACACACAGTAAAATAATTGGTTAAGTAGTATTATTCCCCAGTAACTGCGCCCTTTCTGGGGTCCTGGGCTAAAGTACAGGACAACAGTTGGTTTGTTTGTACTATAAGGTATTAGGCTGTATGGTCAGAAAGAATGTTCCCAGAAGAGATAGAAGTCAGGGAGGTAAGGGAGGGGATAGGGATAAGATTTAAATCACAAATCTTGTCCCACTGCAGAAATGTGTTGCCTTTGGGACTTCATTTAAATCAGATCTGAATGTCTTCTTGTAAGCTTTGGAAATCCTGTGATGAACTACATGCTCCAATTAGTACTAAAAAAGTTCCCCTATGGGCTTTGTAATCACCAACATCTTGGTGTGAAGATTATTGCTTAGATTCTAACATTGCTCCCCAATGTCCAGCTAACACAAAGAGTATGTAGATTCTAAAATGTCCAGCTGGATCTGTATAAATGTGCTCCAGTCCCAAAAGGTGGCTATAAAATATTCTAAAATAAAGAAGAATAGAATATTACACAAAGCATCACAAAAGCAGAGTCTCCCAAGGAGAAAAACAGAAGGAAAGGAAAGGTCTGCCTTCAAATATCTGTACATTATAATCATCATGCTTCCATTTTTAGTCCGTTGGCTCCATTCTTCAGCCAGCCCCTCAATGATTCATCCACATGTTATAAGGCCATTTCATGTAAACATACACGTCTCCACCTAGGTACTCAAGATTTATTCCAGTAACATTCTCTTCTCCCTTCTCCAATTACACCATAGCATCTTTCAAAACCATGTAGGAGAAGCCCACCAAGAAATTTTCAGAACATTTCAGTTCATGGTTGATAAACCAATAGAACAGTTATTCCATCAGACATCAGAAGTGTAAGAATTCTGATCTTGGTTTTCCCTCTCATATAGACAAAATACTTAATATTCTGACTTTTCATTTTTTTATGTGGCATGGGCCTTATGCTCTTGATTTCCTCATTACTTCCCTAGTTACTCAGGGCAACAATGTACCTGCTAAACAACCTTGTTTCTAGTCCCTCTCACTTGGTATCATGAAAGGACTAAATGTTGAACCCTAATACATAAGAAGATGTGCTATTGGGCTGAGGATGTCAGGCATCTTAAAAGACTATGATAGAGCTTGAAATTGCTCCTCTTTTGTATTTCTCTTGTTGCTGAGAGAACAAACACGATAACTAGTATACCTGCAGCCATCTTAAACCATGAGATAAGGAAAGAAACCAAACTCCAAGGTGGTGCAGCAGAAACATATAGACTCCTGGCTCCCTCATGGTGGTGGAGTGGCCACCCCATCCCTGAACATAATGCCTCCAAACAACTTCCACTGGAGAAAGAAACTTCTTCTTGGGTAAGCCTCTGTTGCTTTAGTTTCTTTGTTATATATACCCCAGGTCAACTCTATGTGAAACTGGGTTATAATTTTTTTTCAAACTTGAAATTTTATGAAGCCTCCTCCGTATTGACTGTTTTTTTAGATTTTTTTTTAGTTGTAGTTGGACACAATACCTTTATTTTATTTATTTATTTATTTTCATGTGGTGCTGAGGATCAAACCCAGGGCCTTACACATGCTAGGCGAGTGCTCTACCACTGAGCCACAACCTCAGCCACCATATTGACTTTTTGATATAACTATTGTCCAGAAAAAAATATACATTTATTATAGAAAAAGAATAAGTAGTGCTTCTAAAAGCAAAATCTTACCAGACATATTTTTGGTAGTTCTTTGTAAATATTTCTAAGAGATGGTATAACAGAACAGGCATTCGGAACTGTAGATCTTTGTATAACATTGCTTAAATGAAGCCCAAAGCAGAGTTATGAGGTTGATTCATTTATTAATGTATTACCAGGAACTCATTATGTCAACACCTACACTTTTTATTCGTTTTAATAGTAATTTGTCCATTCTGATCTCTCTTCCCTTTATACATTCTTTTTAGATGCCACTTCTATTCAAATTCTGCAACCACTTATGAGTCACAGACCTGACCCCATTAACTCAGCTATGCCAAGGAGCAGGAACACACTGCTCAAAGACCAATTGGTTTGCCTGAGTTTAAGTTCAGAGCCCTTTTCAATAACATTCTTCTCCTAGGAAAAGAGGCACGTTAAGATGTCCCTCTATGGAATGATGTGATAAAGGGATGGGATTTGGACAGAAAGCAGGAGAAAAGAGGTGGTTTGTTAAGAAGTGCTTTGACAATCGGGGTCCGGTGTTATTCTTTCCCTCAAAATCTCTTCCTGCCTTCTAAATGAAGTCTCTAGGAAAAGCACAATGAAGGTCACAAGCCTCCAGAGACAGAGCTAAGGTCTCTCAAGTGTGCAATCACTTGACATTTTGTCCTTGACATCCAAAACAAGAAAATGAGCTTGGTTATTACAGTCTGAGAATTATAAAATTGGTATCATTTTGTATACTTGGAACTTAGGTCATGCTTATCAACCCTATGAAACCTTCACTCTTATTCTAGTCAATGTGAGCTACTTCATCTTAGATAGAACCTTTTCACTGATGTTATGAAAGTACCTGATCTAATATTGGCATCCTTGATGTCCATACCTTGATTCTTTCTCAGATATAGCACGTCTGAGATACCAGTGCTACACACAGCTCCAGATGCCATAGTAGTCAGGATCTAGCCACTAGGAGATATAGATATATATCAAGATACTTACTGCAAGGAATAGGGTTATCCAATTGTGGGTGTGTCGAGGTAAGTCCAAAATCCACAGATCTGACCATCCAGAAAGGCATGCAATAACTCTCAGGCAAAGACTGAAGTCCACCAGCAAAATATGTTCTTTTTTTAGAGAAGCCTCAGATCTGTTCTTAAGGCCTTTGAATGATTGGATTGGACTCATAAAATTATCTAGCATACATTAAAACGCCTTCACAAGCCACTCCTAGATTAGTGTTAGAACAACCTGAAACTGAAGCCTACCCACAGTGACACATTTTTAAAAATAAAAATGAAAACACCCTTCCTTCACAAGCTCTTTGTCTCAAACTCTTAGGAGCAATCTACAAACTCACCCTCAACCCTGGATTTCTATCCCAATCAATAAATAATGATTTAACACAGGCCACACCTATTAGAAATTTTGGTCTTCTGATGGAGATTTGCAAGGCCTTTTCGTTGCAGTTCTCTCTTACTTTCTTAGCTTTTCATGCCTTAATTCTCCACAATTAAAACAGAAAATTAGAAACTGCCTACCTGGTACAGCACCATCTTTACTGAGGTGATAGCAAAGGAAAGAAAACTCCCCGGGTCCTGTGCCATAATTTTCTCAACTATGACATAAGGGGAAATAGGAGAATGAAAAGGAGACATGGATTTTCAGTTCAGCTAATCAACCTCACTTTCCCCAAGGCAAATGTCACCCAGAGTCAAGCTGAGGCAGTGCAGATCCTCTTTCCTCTCCTAGTCCTTCTACTTTGGGGGGATTCATCACAGCAAAAATACACCCATTCTGTCTTGTACCAGCTGTCCCTGGGGCTGTTGCTTTTCCCTCTCCATAGTATCCTAGCAGAATTAGCCAGATATTTTGCACCTTAGGGAAAGGATTAGAGTCCCAAATGAGGATGACTTTTCTATAAATGAAAATTATTTAGGTGTTCAGTTAACCTTCAAGGACTGTGGATGGAGCAGGGAAGGAGGAAAAACATATATATACTTTTTATTTTATATATATGTTATATATATAATAAAGGAGGTCAAAGCAGTGATGTTTATCTTCAAAGACATAGGATTAAGTTAAAAATTTCTTTCATATATTGATTGTATGACCTTTGACAAGTATTTAAACCCACTTGTGCTCAGCTCTCTTGCCTGTCAATAGGGTTACAGACTTAATAATCACTGCATTCTCTTACAGTGATTATCTTTGATGATCAAAGCTCTCTTTGATCTTATGGACATGGATATAGCACAGCATGGAGAAGAGCTGGCCAAAGAAAGAATAGGAGCGCTCTAGTTTCCATATACATGTTGAAGGCTTAGTCCCCAGCCTCTGGAGCTATTCAGAGGTGGTAAAATATTTAGGAGCTGAGCCTAGGGAAAGTGAGGCCATTGGGAACATGCCCTGAAAGGAGATATTGGGGCACCAATTTCTCTCTCCTCCTCCTCCTCCCCCTCCCTCCCTCCCTTTCTCTCTCCCTCCCTCCCTTCCTCCCTTCCTGTACCCTACCACCATGAGGTGAGCAGCCTCTTCTTAAATACAGTCCTGCCATAATTTACTGCCTCACCACAAGCCCAAAAGCAAGGAGCCAACTGACTGTGGACTGAAACCACCAAAGCTATGATCCAAATCTCACACATTTTGTCACAATAAGAGAAAGCTGACCAACATAAAATGTAACTTAAAGAATTAAATGAAAAGGAAAGAAGGAAAAGGAAATGAATAATGAATGAGAGAAGAAAAAGATAGGGTACTTAGGCAAAGTACAGAAACGTAAGTATGTATAAAAATGGAAATATGTGAAGTCTGGCAAATGGGAGAGTTCTTGACCCAACTAAAGAAGGTAGCTACTATTCATCCTAATCCAACAGCTGTCATGGAGAATATAGATCTGATGTCACCAGATTTCAGACTTTTCAAGGGAATCCTGAAAGCTGGACTCTTTATGATATCTTCCAGTTTTAAAATGTGGGAAAATGCGTTCAAATTTATGAAAATAGGATGCAGAACAAATAAAATGCGGTTGCAGGAAGATCATCATTTTAGGATGAGAAAATGGAAGCCCTCACCTCATGCATAATATTTGAGGAGGCACTGAAAACCTCAGTCGTCAAGATAATTGATATTGTATGACATATTTTTAAAATAAAAACACAAAATGCATTAAGAGCAATATATCAAAATGTAAAGTCAATATCTGACCCTGCACTTGCACATCTCACATCTTTTAATTCACCCTAAATCCAGCTCTGCATCCTTTAAAGCCTCTGCCCTAAAGGCTCATTGAGAGGGAGCAGGATGGTGTCATAAACACAGAAAAAAAGAAAGAAAAGCAGACTAGAGGGTGAGGACAATGAATTCAATAGCAGCCATTTGATCTGAGATATCCCTTGTGGGCGTGCTGGTGAATGAGCCTTCAAGCATATGAAAATGGGAAAATGATATCAGCAAATGGAAGAAACATTGATTCTCATTCAGTATCTATTATATGTCAGACAGCCTACATATATCACCTCTGCTACCAAAAATTCTCAGTGTGACTCTTTAATTATGAAATGTAATCTCTAGAGCTTTTTAAGTGGATATTAGATTTGCTGCATCAAGGTCAGATGTATGGTCAATGGTGCAACTGACTTTGTATGACTTCCAGGTCTGTCTGAGTCCAAAATCCATTCTTTCCAGTAAACTGTACTGCCTGAAGCAGGGCACATACATTTGTATGTCATCCATTAGAGGAAATGTTGGAAGCCCAAGGGTTGGATGAGATTCCCAAAGAGCTTAAGTGATCCTTGCTATTAATCAAGCCTGTTTCATTATCCTAATTATACCCTCCAGGATAAGAGCCCTGCCAATCCCCTTCTGAGAACTGGAGTCCTTCTTTGGGATAGAGCCTCTCCAATTATCAACAAACTTCCCCTGCAGTCAACTAGTCTTCAAGTATTAGTAACCTCTGAATTCTGTGCTCTACTCGCATGTAAAGTTACCAGCTTCCCTCCATACTTACTTACTATAGCATTTTTGCTAAAAACCAGTTTCTATACTCTCTGGAGCTTGTTCCCTGACCACCCATTTCTATTAGGATTCTGTCCACCACAGCCACCTGTTGCATGAAGAGTGAGTTCCAGAACATAACTTTTCCCAGTATGCCCCATTCAGAAGCCCATTAACCAGGGAAAACACAGCCAAGACTGTCTTATTTCTTTAACTTCTCTTAAATATATAACCTATTTTTAATGGGCTATATTCTTTTTTGAAATAAATGTTTTGTACTCCCCTCCATACATTTCCTACAGTCATGTCCTTCCTTTGGGCCATCATTTCCCCTCCACTCCACCTGTATGAATTCTATCCATTCTTCGAAGACTAGCTGACAGTCCACCACCTGCTGGATGGTGAAACATTCCTTCACCAGCCAAGACAACCAATCACCCTGCCTATGAATTAAAAATCTTTGTTTCTTTAAATGCTCATTTGCCATCTTTAATGAAAACCTATCAGTCTTACTTCCCAGACAGGATAGTAAGTTCCTTAAGGACAGAGTTCTCAAAGCTTTGAGAATATCCCCAAGGCTTCAAGTATATAAAGGGGCTTCAACAGATACTCACTGACTGATGTGTTTACCTGTCGGGGAATCCTCAGCACACAGGCCTTTTTTCCTAATTTCTCTCACTAAAGTAGGTATAGCATTCCATGAACATTCCAGGAATATTTTAAAGATAGTGCAGAGAATTTTGAAATATCAAATGATTTATTTTCTCTTTAGGTTTCCTTTCCATCATCCTTAAGCATTTTCTGCCCACAGTAAAGGAAAATCAGATCCACCTAAGGAAGAAGAGTATAAATAAAGGAAATCCCTAGCAGACAAGATAAAAAAATAATCGTAAGGTCCTTGCTTAGCATCTGGATGGCCATCATAAGTGACAGCCACCATTGTAAGGAAAATTTTGCTTTCCTGCCCAAGGGCTTTTAGAGAAAGGCTCACCACTCCCTCACACCAACCCAACCCTTCACCACCTGCATTAGGACTCACTCAGCTCTAATTCCTGAGCCTTCCCCATAAAAGTCCTGAACCCCAAGACTGTTTTGCCTCTCTCCATCTATGGAGATATATGCCTTTATTTGTCATCTCTGACACACAAACTCTACCTGATCTCCATCTTTCATATCTCACTTGCCCATCTCCTGGTTCTTTGCTTTCCTTTCAATAATAATAATAATAATGTCCTTCAAACCAAGACAAAAGGAACTAAGTAGAAAGAAATAGGTAGGAGGTTATTTAGTGCTCCTGTCTCCTGCTTTGTTCCCAAGTTACCCTCAAAATCAGGATCAAATTCAAGGGGGAATGATAAGAAGAGCTCAGAGAGGCCAGAAGGCCCCAAAGCAGAGGAATTGTGTCATTTTTTGGAATTATAGTCATAAAACCACCTTAAGGAAGGCCCTGAATGAACATAGAGCAAGAAAAGAGTCAGGATGATGTGATTTGGCCAACTCAGGTAAGCAGAGGATGCAGAACTCCTACCAGGTCCCAGTGAGATGTCAAAAGTGGCAGAGTTCCAGTTTGTGAGCTCAATAATGAAGTCACTCCAGATAGAGGGAAACTGATCCTGTGGTAGAATGCTTGCAGGAGAGATCATTCAAGGAAATGATCAAAGTAAAGTCTCATCTAGAATCTGGGAAACCATGATCAATGAGAGCTGACATATTCATCAAAGAGGATGATTAACCAAGAAAAAGGCTATCATTGTATCCTGGCATGCCAAAGAACAAACCAAGAATCACACCAGCTATCACCCATCAGCAGCAGAAAATAGATAGCAATAAGGACAGACTGTCACCCAGGAGCCATCAAAATAAATCCCTCAATGGGAAATCAATAAATGTTCATGGTGCTCTCCTTCAACTCTACATGGACATGGGTTCTTTCTCCAATATGAGAACTATCTTAGGCAGGGTGAGAAAGGACTTAGACTATTTGCAATCCCCTTTTAAAAAATCGTTTTAAATTGGAAAAAAAATTAAATTACTTTCTATTAAAAAATTAAGTTTTTCTTTTCTCCTAGGAGTCTAAGAGCTTGGGGACAAACTATGTGCTTCATAAAATAAAGACAAGTAGACAATTTTCCTTACATATCTGAGTTATAGTGTGCTAATATTGGCACATATGTACCCTCACAATAAATTTACAATGAATATCTTGTAGAGAACTTTAAGGAGCAACTTACATTACAAAACTAAGAACAGTGAGTCACTATATGTATTTTAATCACTTTGTTTTCCGGACTGACTTAAAGTAGGTTAAGAAAAAAAATTTCTTAACCAAGAAAAGGATAAAGATTATTATGACATGAGACTTCAGTGAAATTCTGCCCTATTAGGTTTTGCTAAGAAGAGGAAAGTGCCAGATGAAGGGATTTCAGAGATGAGTTATTAGATTTTCAAATTAGTGTAATGAAAATTACCAAGGCAGTACTATGAATTTAAATGAGCTGTGTGGCTTTTTTCTTAAGTTTTAATATAAAATAACTGTTCATTTCTTCAAAAAATAGTTAAGGTTGCTGATTCTTTTGCATAAATCAATATGCTATGATCAATAAAGCTAATAGCCCAGTAAAGTCTATAAAATGTAGCAGCATAGCTATCTGCTTCCAGGGCTTTATTCCAGGAGCTAAATAGCAGTTTCTATTTCTAGTCGACTACTGTCTTTATCAAATTACTTCCTTGACTCAGTGACAGCTTTCAAAGACAAATCTTATAAAGGAAAGATTTAATTTTTCATTTTTGTTCTTTATAATTGTTAAAGTAATAGCATTGACCATTATTATATTTAAGGGTATATTTCATAATATTGAAAATAATCATTTACTTATGAAACTAGTTACATAAAACACTACTCTTATGATTATTCATCACAGAAATATACACAGGTCTTCCTAACTTCACTAAGGTTATGCTACCATTCTTCCTAGTCATCTACAATATTAAGTTCTAATATATGCAAAAAAGCAGTTTTGTCCAATGAAGAATTATCTGTATTTTTACCATTGTGCTCTTACTCATGTGGCCTTTCCAAAAAGAGATCCAAAGAAACAAATAGAGCAAAGTATCATTAAAGAAAAACTTCTACCAGGGATGAAGGATAACCATCCTGCAATTTTAGATTATTATGTTACATGTACTTTATTAAACATAAGATGGTAATACTAATAGATGTTCGCCCCTCAGCTTCTTCTGTGGAGCAAAAGCACAAAATGTGTTTTTAATGAGTCTCACACACTGGTTATGTTTATCTGACATCTATTTGAAATTGAAATGGTTTAAAATATTATGTAGAAAGTTTTAACTCTAATAACCCAAAACCACTTTAATCAGAAAACTGCTTTGTATCTAATTACAGTGCAATGTTGCTTATTTTTATTCTAACTCTTTAAAGAGTTAGCAGAACAAATTGTTCATTATGCATTCTGACGCCATGATCATTTAAAGTCCCATAAAACTTAAACCAGATTTTTTTTTTTACTGTTGTGCAAATAAGGAAATTGAACCAGATGATTCTTAGGATTTCCAGGATTCTTAAATTAGCTACTCTGTTTTAACTAATTTTTAATGCTACAATTCAATCAGAAGAACATCGTCTTTAAAATGACTTAAAATATGGAATAGTCACGGCAGACACGCAGACTGTAGGAGCTCAGAGTGAGCTGAGACTTGGATTGTCCCTCTGCCATCACATTTCCTCCCATCCTAAATATGGAGAAGTCTGATAAGCCCTTCAGTTTCTAAGCTAACAGAGGCTGATCTGGGAATGGCAAGATTTAACCCTTACTCTCAGGGATAACCCAGAGTAGTCTTTGTCACAGAGAGTGAGTCAAAGGGACCATCAGTCTTATTTGGACCCCAGCACAGTCTGATTCATCTCCAGATCTGCCTGGGCATCCCAGCATGCTGACAGGGAACTCACCAAAGTGATTTCTGGAGGGAATACTGAAATTATTAATAATTAAGATATTTGTGTTGGTGTGTGCAAAACACATATACACATCCAGAGAACTTAGATCAACTTGTCCACTTTGAGAGTTCCATTTTTAACCTAAGAAATAAAAGGACAGCACTAGATGGTTTTTAAAGCCTCTGCTAGTTCAAAAAATACTATGATTTCTAGTCAAAGCCCATTCTTCCTCTCTTCAAAATACTGATGGAAAAGACACAACATATTTCAATTAAAAAAGAGTATAATTTTAGAATCTCAATGTATAATAAGATTTATTATACCAAGCCTAAAGTTTAAAGGCTTTAGTATTATTAGTTGTCCAAAGGGAGAAATCAATATGAACTCAAGGGCTTAAGTAGAAATATTTGGGGGGATAGTAGAGGATAGGAAAGGCAGCAAAATACAACAGACACTAGTACGGCAGTATGTCAAAACATGGATGTATAACCGATGTGATTCTGCAATCTGTATATGGGGTAAAAATGGGTGTTCATAACCCACTTGAATCAAATGTATGAAATATGATATGTCAAGAGCTATTTAATATTTTGAACAACTAATAATAAATAAATAAATAAATAACATACAAAAAAGTAGAAATATTTTGTTTTATTTCTGTCATTGGAAGTAATTCAGCTCAAAATGTTTGCTCCTCATCAAAATTCATACACACTCCTTTGTGTCAAAAGAACAATGAAATTTGAAAGTAATTCTTCCTATGCAAATTATCATGAAAGTAATACAACATCTCACTGTGGTCAGAAAGGACACTCTCAAAATGTGTGTGATGTTGGGGACAGTTTACAGGATTCATTGGCCACCTTCCAAAGAATCAAAAAAGAATAACTATAGCCAATTGATATAAAATGAGCAATTAAATGTTCATTATAGTGTGTTTTTATAAAAAAGAGGAGTAATTAACATAAAACTATAAAAGAAGTAATCCTACTAAGATAGAATCCCTTTGAGTTAATTTTAATATTGGGAGAAACTTAATATATATGATTATTCTGCTCTATTAAATATATAAAACATGTAAAACTACTGTCCTTCTCCTACATAAATAGAATATACACAAAGAATTTAAGTCAACAGTCCAAGTAATGACAGAAATTGTTCCAAGAACAGGTAAGGCTGGTCATTGCTAGTGGACATACAATAATCAAATGGAAAGATGCCCCAAAGCTAATCAGCACTGCTGTCCATACACAGAAAAACTGGGTTCCAAGAGAATGGATTAGTCTAATATTCTAAAAGGGAAATGTTTTTAGGCAGGCTTCTTCCCTTGTTTCCTAGGAGATGGAACTTCAACGACTTTGCTAATTAAAATAAAGTACTGATATATTATAGGTGTAATTTTCAGTAATGCTTGCAAAGCAGGTCGAAATAAAATCATTTCAGGACAATATATATAATATTCTCTAAGGGGAACTTAACCTACCATTTAGAGGCAAATACCAAGTTCTAAATAATCAAAGCATATGCAAAAAGGACATAGTGAACTTAGAAAGTTCATTACATAGCAGGTTTATTTCTTTCAAATGGAACTCAGACTAAAGCATGACATCTCAGCTTGAGTAATTGCCACCAGATTTCAATAGACGATAATTCAATATCCCAATAAAAAGTAGTTACTTGATAATTCAAAACACGTAACCTTGGAAAGTTCAAGATATAAATCTAACCCTAGGAAGGAAGGCAATTATAACAACAGTATATTCTAAGGCAATAAGCAGTAGACCTAAATCCACAGTCATTATCTCTATAATTCATTTAATAATGAGTATACTAAGTCTTATAATAATTTTGGTAATATATATATCCCTTTATCCTGATTTTAAAATGTTTAAATATTATAACAAAAATCTGATACACAAGCTTTTGATTTTAATTAAATACTTAGGAGAACCTGATGAAACACTTTTGTAATCAATATTTTCATCTCTAAAATTTTAGCAAGATAAATTTGTGTTTTTGCTTTAAGCTTTAGATACAAAGTAAATGCTTTATTTCTACTATGCACATAGGAACTTAAAGAGATGTTGCTAAAACATCTTTTTAAATAAAGGATGATTTGCTATTAAGCTTCAAGTTTAAGATTTTAAATTGTCAAGGAACATGATATTACAGAATAAAGTTTTTATTTTTACCAGACATTTGTGCAAAGTCATTTCTTAAAAGTCACATATTTCATACCTTAAATATTTAAATTTGAATTTGAATATTTAAATTAATTATCCAATTAATTGTTCATTTAATTTAAATATTGGAAATTAGTAAGAGGACAATAAAAATCATAATATCACAATGATGCTTATGCTTCAAATTATTAGCAATAATCTCTATTGATATGCTTTTGTTCATATGAAAATGCATGAAGAATTTTATTATAATTAGCCTTTTCAAAATAAGAATAAATTTGAACCATTAATTTAAAATATTTCAAAAGTCAAAACTGATGATTTCAAATTAATTTTAAAAAGTTTTTCAGGTGAATAAGTCTTCTATGGTCCTAAATTATGTATTTAGGGTCCTATTGTAAGTTACATTCGTATGTTAGTAAATGGTGTCTGCAAAACATGTACATTTCATCATTTGTTAGGTAGACTTTAAATAAAATGTTAAATGAATATATAATGAAACTATATGAATAAGACATAAATTTCCTATGTACATATATAAATATACCACAGTGAATCTCATCATCGTGTACATCCACAAGAAAGTAATTTATACAAAGAATAACTATGGGTAAATAGCAGAAAGATCAATAGAGAGAAGGGAACAGGGGCTAGAGAGAGGGAAGAGGGGGAGAGGTACTGAGGAATGAATTAGAACAAAATATATTCCATGCTTTTATAATTATGTCAAAATGGATTCTACAGTCATGCATAACTAAAAAGAACCAATAAAAAATGTTTAAAAAAAGAAAATGAGCTCTATTCTAATCTTTCAGCCAGTGAATTTATGCAGGCAGTTTGTGAAATCACTTTTAAACGCAAATACTTTCCCCTTGTAGTTCCTTTTATCAACATCTAAAAGGACAGTGTTCTCTGGCTTCCCTCACTGTCTATTATTATTTGTCAAGTATTTTCCCCTCTTGCCTGGATGGAAGTTTCCAACTTGCTAGTATTGACCCCAACAATTTCTATCCCATTCAAAAAATCCATGAAGCAAGAAAAATCAGCTTCCTATGATTGCCTTGAATCTACTCTATACTGTACTTAAAAAAAAAATAGAAGGCTTAACTTTTTTTTCCACAATATGGTGCACATTGTATCATAAATAACCCTCAGAATACAGAATGCTTTAAAATGTTAAATTCAGTAGGAGGAAAAAAAACAGAAAGAGGAAAAATGAGAAGAAAAGAGAAGAAAAATTAAACAGTAATCTATAGAGGGTAAACATTAGAACTAATCAGATATATCATATTTCAATAAACATGTCACTCTACATAAAAACTTAAAAATCTGACACAGAACATATATCTAAAGGGAATTAGAACTGTTTTTAAAAAAAACTGCTAGAAATCAGTTTTTTAAAATACAAACTTTCAATATTTTTTCCAATTTGATGATAGCATCATGATAGACACTTCCTAAAAACATTTTTTATTTAGTTGTAGTTGGACACAATACCTTTAATTTTATTTATTCATATGAAAATGCATCGAATCCAGGGCTCACACATGCTAGGCAAGCGCTCTACCACTGAGCCACAACCCCAGGCCCCTAAAAACATTTTAAGAGGAAAGAAACATGAATGGCTAATGAACATATCAAAAGATACTCAACCTTCTTAGTATTCATAAAAATAAAAAGTAAAATCAGAATAAGACAGTGTTACACATCAAAATACATTTTCAAATTTTCAAAAGTCTGATAATATCAAATTCAATAAACATGTGGATCAAAGGGAATCTTCCACATAAATGATGGCAAACTCTGGATTCAACCTTGACCCCTTTTCTCCTCTCACATCCCATATTTAATCATCTGGAAATACCTTTGGCTCTACTTTTAAAATATTTGCAGAAGTGACCACTTCCCACTCTCTTCACTATTCCCACCCTCTCTCAGGTGCATCACTTTAACCAAACCCATCTCCCCCCCAACCTCTGTCCCATCAGAAGCCATATCCAGTGTTTCCAGTGACTTCCCCAATCATAATAAAAACCAAAATCATAATGGCCTAAAAGGCCTAATGTCAACTGGTTCCACTACCTTTTTAAGCTCTTTTCTACAATCCTACATTGCACATCCAGCCACATTGAGGTCTTTGCTGTTCCTCAAACACACCAAGTACATACCATACACTCACATACACAGGCCTGTATAATGACAGGTACCTCTGACTGGAATTCTTCTCCCCCCAGAAATCACATGGGTAAATTTGTCACCTCCTTATCTTCACTCACATGCTATTTTCTCAATAATGCCTGCTTGTACCAACCTATATAAAATTGCTCACCTATCATTCCAATGCTCTTTACCTTGATCTGTTTTTCCATAGCATGTATCATCTTGTCAAATATTTTATGATTACACTTTCCTATTAGAATGTCACTTTCATGAGTTGACCTGAACTAAAAATGTGTGTGCAAGTAGTTCATTTAAAAGGTGATACTAAGCATCACAGTGAATGATCCTCAGTGAGAAAGGAATCGGGGGAAAGTCACAATGTGTGTTACTGAGCAGTTTACCACTGGAAAAACTGAAGTCCCATCCCACTGGGAAATCTTAGAGGAGAGAAGGAGAGTGTGCTTCAGAATCACCCCATACTGCACTGATTGACACTCACATCTGGGGCACTGATGCTGTACTGCCTGCATGGGCTACAGAATGTTCCTCAGAAGAAAGATGCAGGAAAATGTTTGCATATATGGGAAAGTCTGTAAGGACTTCAAAGTCGAGCCAAAGGGATGTGGACAGGTAACAACGGGCTTCACAACCATAGAGGCCCTTTGCATTGCTATATCCTGAAGGTCTAGAAAAGACCCTAACACATAGTAGGCATATAAAATTCCTGTGTTGATTGTCTAAAATGAATTAAAGATCAAAAAAATCACAAAGAAGCTATAAAATACAACTAAAGAGGAAAATTCCCATAGAACATAAATTGTGGATACATATAAAATAGTACTTTGAGATAAATTAATAGCCAAAGATGCTTATAATACTGAATATGACAGTCTAAAATTTAATAGTCTAAGCTTTCAACTTAAAGCCTTGGGGGAAAAGCAAAGTAAGCACAAAGAATGCCAAATAATGAAGTAATAATTAAGTAGCCGATAAAACTATCATGGAGAAAATGATTCAAAAGTTGGTTTTCAAAAAGAATATTAAACTGATAATCATCCTTTTTAAAATATTAATTTTAAAAAGAGAGAAGGGTAAAGTACCAATAAACAAAATGTGATTAAAATAAGAACACAACTACAGGTACAACAGAGAATAGTACAACAAAAGAACATTATGGGTGATGTTCTACCCACCTGAAAATTCCTTTTGTGAAATGAATTAATTGGTAAATAAGCATCTTCCATATAAAGAAATGCCACACCCAGATGACTGTGCAGGCAAGTTTCTGCCAAGTGCTCAAAGAATAAATGATTGCAATTTTGTGCAAACTTTTACAGAGTACAAAAAGAGGCAATTTTTAAGGAAGCTATTTAGTTATTGCTGAGAGAATTGCTCAGAATTTTACAAGCACAAGTGATTATATGGTGTTGGCAAAGAAAGAGGAAAGAGATTAAGAGAAGTGAGACAGAATCCATTAACAGAATTATGTGACTATGCAAGCATTTTCTATGATGGAGATTAGGCAGAAGGGTAGAAAGGACCAAGAGGGAGACCATGCAGGATCAAATGAGAAAAAAATAAAATTGAATTGAAGGGCATAAATAAAAAGAGCAAAACTTGAAAATATTTTAGAAGAAAATGTCAGTGAATTTCTTTATGAACTCCAGATTAGGAAGAATTTTTTAGCAAGACAAAGAAATGCAGGCCCTAAAGATTAAATAAATTCAAGTACTTCAGAATTAAGGATGAGGAGAAGTCAATTGAAAGATATATAATCTACAAAAGAGGTTAAAAACAAAAATTACAATTTTTTTTAAAAAAGAAAAACCTACTAGAAAAAGGGGCAAAAATCAAGCTTCACAGAAGCAGAAACACAAATGGCAAAATATAAAAAGGAGCTGCACTCATTAGTAATCAGAGAAATCTGTATCAGACCACAAGATTTCCTTTCAAGTCTACCAAAATAACAAAATTAAATACCCAAACAATACAAAGTGCTAACACAAAGGGGATTTTCATTCACTGCTGTGGAGAGTATAGGAAGCTACTTTGCAAAATAACTTATCGCTACCTAGCTAATTAGAATCCACATATCCTAAATTTCTAATTTCTATTTCTATTTCAATTTCTAATCCAAATATTAGCCTAGAGAAAGTTTTGCATACATTTACCAGGAAACACAAACAAATGTATTTAGAACAGCATTGTTTTTAATAATGAAGTAAAGAAAAACTAGAAACAACTGAAAAATCCTTTACCCAAAATAGAAATGAATAAACTACCAAATGTTCAAAGAATAAATGAACAAACTGTGGCTATATGCATCAACATGAATAAATCTAATATAAAAAGTGAACAGAGTGAGTCTTAAAATACTTACAATATGTTTCCTTTCATACAAATGTCAAAAAATGCAAATTTAAGCAATGTATTATTTGAGAACATAAAGAAATGTAAGGAACTGCTAAACACAAAAGAAACACTGGCCTTCTGGACTCACCATGGATCTATCACTCTCCACAAAGCCCTGGGAACTTTTAAATCTAGAAATCTCCCCCTGCTGGATCCCTTCTGATATTTATCACCAAGATAAAGAGACCTAGAACAGCTTCCTACAGATGACATCTTAACCTGACATTTTCTCTGGGGATGTGCAACATATTCCATAGCACTTCAAAAATATTTATGGTATTTTACCCTTTATTTGAATTAAAATTTAAGACTCTTATGTAAAGCACTTCAATGACATTGAACCTATTTTTAGACTAACTCAAAGAACTGGAAGTCAAATTGGAAGCTATTAATTGAGGAAAGGAAAATTGCTACCACAAGGACAGGCTTTAGGATTCAGCTGGGAAGTCCTCACATTATTAGACTAATAAAGAGGTGTTAGGTTTGACAATTTCTTACAAAGTCGAGTTTGGCAGTTACACAGTGAGGCACTATTGCTTATTTGAGAGATATGTAACAGTTTTGTAGACATTAAAATTTATAGTAAATAATAGATTCTATAGTGTTCCTTGTTGGCATAAATCATTGGAAATGATCTGTTATCATCAATGTTCTTAGCTAATCATGAAACTGAAATGCACAAACTTCATTCTATAAAAGAGGGTATTTAACTTAGCAGTGAAAGTTAAAGCAAAGGAATAAAATAAGCATAGAAGAGGAAAAACTAAGAAAGCCTAAATCCTCTAGTTTTATAATATAATTGAAAACAAATTGGTTTCCAACATAGAAATAATTAGTAAAGTATAATAAAATCAATATAGTGGATAAAATTTATTATAAACGTTCTCTTTAAGAGTTAAACTCCTCCCTCTCCTCGGTCTATACCCAAAGGACTTAAAAACAGCATACTACAGGGACACAGCCACATCAATGTTTATAGCAGCACAATTCACAATAGTTAAACTGTGGAGCCAACCTAGATGCCCTTCAATAGATGAATGAATAAAAAATGTGGCATATATACATAATGGAATATTACTCAGCAATAAAAGAGAATGAAATCGTGGCATTTGCAGGTAAATAGATGGCGTTGGAGAAAATAATGCTAAGTTAGCCAATCCAAAAAAACAAATGCCCAATGTTTTCTCTGATATAAGGAGGCTGACTCATAGTGGGGTAGGGAGGGGGAGCATGGGAGGAATAGATGAATTCTAGATAGGGCAGAGAGGTGGGAAGGAAAGGGAGAGGGCAGGGGATTAGCAAGGATGGAGGAATATGATAGACATCATTATCCAAAGTATATGTTCTGAAGACACAAACTGGGTATCAATTTACTTTATATTCAAACAGAGATATGAAAAATTGTGCTGTTTATGTGTAATAAGAATTGTAATGCATTCCATTGTCATTTATTTTTTAAAAAAAATCAATAAAAAAAAAGAGTTAAACTCCTAGTGGCATAAAGTAAGGTCAAAATCTAAAGGCAAAATACAAAACATCAGGTATCTCAACAAGTAATCTTGTATTATATGAAACACACCCCTTTAAAATTGGGTCTGACTTGTTCCAATCCCCTCTTCCACCTCTAGTTGTACACACACACAGAGAAAGAGAAAGAGTTTAGTAAGCCTTTTCAGGTCCAGAAAGCTTAGTAACTGCTTACTGAGAAATTAAGTTACTTAATAAAAGCCTCAGCTTTGTTAACAGGAGACACAGGATTAAGTTCATAGTGCACTTTGAAACTGATCTCATGCTGGAATCAAAAAAGACTGACAATTATTTGTTAGTAGTGACTATCATGTTTGTATGTACTAGGCTGATGTTAATTTTTTTTTCTTTTTCTTTTTTTGAGTGGAAGAGTACTGGGATTGAACCACCCATGGACACTGTACTCCTCAGCTACATCCCTTGCCCTTTGTTCATTTGGAGACAAGGTCTCACAAAGTTGTTGAAGCTAGTCTTGAACTCGCAATCAGTCCTCCTGCCTCAGATTCCAAAGGAGCTGGGATTACAGGTATGTATCACCAAACCTGGTTTGATACTATATTCTTAAAATTCATCACCCTGTGCCACTCTGGTCATGACAATAGATTTGGAAAGAGTTAGAGGTCCCAAAGAGACAACTAGAGTCAATGGATAGATGTTAAAGTCTGCCAATATCAGTGCAAAATGAGGAATTCTAACCCTCAAAGAGAGAAAGGGCTGCCCTAGGTCATTGTGAATCCATGAGTCAAAGCTAACCAAGATGACAACTTGCAGTGTTATTGTCAAGATAAAAAGTTAAGAGCATGTTCTTTTGTGTGACAGGGACTTTCATTCAGAGACCAGCTTCAACAGGGTCATGGAACTTACTACTCAAAGCTTTAGTTCTCTCTTAAGATTTTGGTAGGGACTAAATGGGATTGTATATGTGAAGAACTTACCAGAATCGGTGATACTCAGTAACTATTCATGTTGTGATCACAGGGACTACATTATTTACCGGAAGAACTAGCCACCTTAGGAGGAGATGAGGCTACCCAAGTGGAAAAAATCAAATCCAACCCCAATAGCCCATGTGTCTGCATAAAATGCCTTGCAGATGAAATGTGTATTTTGACGGGTGGTAAAAAACTGGGGTTATTTATTTTATGGTTTACTAATGGCATTTTCAACACTGAAAAAAAATAAAAACGTAGTTATTTTATTTAGTAAGAGAATTATGTGATCAATCATAAGAGGTATTTAATGTTGCTATTTTATCTCAGGCTACCAATTCACAAATCACCTTTCATAGAGCATTATATGACAATTAGTAAATAGTTCATGTCCAAGAGAAGGAAGTGACTCTTGAAAACAAATTGTCTAAGGTCATATCAGTCAGAGGTAAAAATAACCAAAGAATTCTAAATATGCAAATTCTGCTTGAACAAACCTACTCATCCAGTGACAGAGACCAAAGTCCTGTGGGAGGTATAAGACCAGAGGCCTTAGAGGCTCGGGCTAAAGAAAACAAAGAAGCTGGAGGAAGCAGAAAGGCTCATGAGAGCCTGGCCTCTGCCTCTGAAGAGCTTGACCTCAGCCTCAGAGAATGCAGTGCAGCCTCTCTTGGACCACCAGGACAAGGACTTACCTGTTCTATGCTTTGGATTCTCTACAAGAGATTTAACATGATCACTTCGGTTACTTCAGGACATGTTTCATATAATCCAGGCTAGCATTGTTAGATTTTCTTCTCTTCTCCAGGATAAAATCTATTTTTGGAAGCAAACATTTTACTATTTTTCTATATCTTACAGCAAAACTAGCATTATCATTTTTGCAAAATGATTGTGTCTCATTCTGCCAGGGAGAGAGAATCGGCAAGATGAGATTGCTTTTATGTTCTCATTTATAATTTTCTTCCATAGCAACAGAAATTTTTAAGGAGATTTTTTGCAGATAAACATGCAGACCCCAGGCAAACCCTAAGTCTGCAAGCTCACATCCAGCAATCCTTTCTACTTCTTTTGAGAGAGGTTGTTGGACTGTTTCAAATCAACATTGCTCACTCTAATATGTTCATTCACTCAAACTATTGTCATTTGAAATATTTTATTTCTCATTATGGAGCAAGAACTTTAATTTTGGTAAGGGAATATGACACATTGGGGAAGATGCTGCTGTGTATTTTGAAGGTGGTTGTACCATAAACAGGGAACAGTGGCATTCCATCCCTTTACTTTCCTTATAAAAAAATTTTTTTTTGGGGGGGGGGGTTACTGGGAATTGAACTCAGGGGTCCTGAACCACTGAGCTACATCCCCATCCCTATTTTGTATTTTGTTTAGAGACAGGGTCTCACTGAGTTGCTTAGTGCCTCACAGTTGTTGAAGCTGGCTTTGAACTCAAGGCTCTCCTGTCTCAGTCTCCTAAGACGCTGGGATTACAGGCATGTGTCAACGCGCCAGGTCATAAAAAATATTTTTTAATTTAAAAAATTAAAAAGCCATACCCACATTCCCAGGCTGACTGTGAGAGTTCAGTTGTCTTGGTCATTTTAGAGAAGTTATGGGACCAAATCAGAAGAAAAAAGTTGGACTCTTCTTCATCCTATAGCTCTCCCTTGTCTCATAGAAACACATTCCCTTTTCCTCTGAATTTATAAGTAAGTCCTTGTTGGCTTCATGATCTTGGAATTTTAAAAAATGTTTTAGAAGCAGAGTATTTTTTTAAGAAGTACCTTAACTGATCCCACTTCTTCCTCGGCTTAATTGATTCCATTGCCCTCATTCCCTAAGATCTTCAAGAGACTGGGCAAGTACTGCCAATTCTCTGTCCCTTTTATCAACGTTGGTCTGAGTCTCCTCCTGCACTCTGCAGTCCTAATGTCACTTGAAAACAAAGTATCAACTCCCAAGAAAAAGACCTTCGAGAAGAAGGCATCCATTCTAATCATCTCTTTTTCTTTTATGCATATTAAGAGATTCTACTCTGTGCCATGGACTAGTAAAGTTAATAGTGTCTCTTTTCCAAGACTTTTGAACCATCTATACCAACCAAGTCTGTGAAAATTCTGTTTAACATTATTAATAAAGTTTTTTTTAAAAAAGTATTAATTAATTATGGGGTTGGAATTGTAGCTCACTTGCCTTGTACACATGAGTTTCTGCATTCGATTATCAGCACCATATATAAATAAACAAATAAAATAAAGGACCACAAGCAAATAAAATAAAAATGTATTAATAAATGAGGAATGGATATGTAACTCAATGGTAGAATACTTGCCTACCAGGGGTGAAGCCCTGAGTTCAATTCTCTACACTGCAATAATTAATTAATTATTAACAAATGATTAACAAAATCAACTCACAGAAAACTGTTAGCTTATGGACCCTGTTAAATAATAGATTTGTGTTTACTGTATTGTAAATCATTAAGTAAAATCATACACCTTCTAACTTCCTAGTTTCTTGGGGAATAGTTCTCTTACCTGGATTAAGTGGCTGGAAAGAGAAGCAAAATTGAATTTTCCTCATGTCAGGGGAATTCAGAGAAGGTTCCAAATTATGGTGGTATTTGTGTAGCAACACAGCAGCACATTAGATAGATCATTAGAATCTCCTAAGAAGATAAAATCACCAGTGACATTTAGGAAAGAGACTACTTATTTAGAGCACTCTGAAATATTTAATTTGATGGAATTCAAAGAAAATTTTATCCATCTCATCAGTGGACTGCTTTCATTTAAACAGTGCCATGCACTAGCAAGTTCAATCCAGCCACATTTTCAAATTCTCTCTTCAATGTTCAGGCCCACAAAGGTCAAATGTGTCCTACTAAAAGCTAGGCTCATTCCAAATAGATTGAAATAATGGCAGCTTGAAGAGTCAAGAGGTTTCATAAGTGTCTTACATAGAAGATTTCCCATCTGAAGGGAATACATTCTAGGGCTTCCCACAGAACAGAAAGGCTGTAGGTTTATGTGACACTGACATAGAGTTCTTTGAACAATTATACCTCTCTTAGAACACCCTATGTTCCAATGCCCTGTCAGTATTCTGATTGTTGAGGATCAAATATTATTAGTACCATTTAAACTTACTTCCACCAAAGAAAGCATAATCTTACTAAATTAAAATCAGGAATATAAAGTGATAACTAGGAA
Source organism: Ictidomys tridecemlineatus (assembly GCF_052094955.1). Lineage (NCBI taxonomy): Eukaryota > Metazoa > Chordata > Mammalia > Rodentia > Sciuridae > Ictidomys > Ictidomys tridecemlineatus. Next base: position 88,547,853 of record NC_135488.1, on the reverse strand, counting down.
TAGAAGCAATAGAATGAATTGAAGGCACCCAGGAAAACCTGTGCCTTCAAATTCAAGGTATTTTTCTGTATTGAGATAGGGATAGATGTACTATGATAGATAGATAGATAGATACTAAGCATATGGAATCAGATTATTTATTTAGGCAATAAAGATTTATTTCTTCTCAACACTATTAAAGCCAGTACTATTCTAAGCATTTAGAATATATTAGTGAAATAAAGACTCCTCCTCTTATGTAGCTTCTAGCTGGAGGCAAGCATATAGTAAATAATAAACATGATTGATAAATAAACCACATAGAATGTAATAAGGTACTCAGTGCTAATGGGGGGCAGGTAGAGCCAGGGTAGGAGTAGGGATAAGAGTGCTGACTAGGGTATAGCTCATTTAGAAAAGGACTGTTATGCAGAGAGTGGATCAATTTCCAGTCCTTAATAGTAGATCATTCATTGGATAGCCAAAAAGAAATGAAAATTTTAAGATAGGTGTTTGTCATAAAAATCATACATATAAATATGTGTCTATGTACCTGTTTCCTCTCAATGGCAATATAGCTTCAGATGTAAGCATTTTGGCCTAAACACTCTTTATGGGGTATAGTTTCAATCTGATGTTTTCAACCTGACCTTTTATTAACACACTTTTTACTAGAAATATAAAACTCGAATGTCAGTTATTAAGGTTTGATTTTTAGAAAATGCTCTGTAGAGAAGTAAGTGAGGTACAGATTCAACCTTCTCACTGAACTTTTACTGGTCCCAGGTACTTGGCTAAATAGTGTCTATATGGCAAATTCAAAAATATAGGCAATGATCTCAAAGAGTCTGCAGTTTAGTACTATTAACTGTGATACTTATTAGTATACCACAGTTATTATCACTATGTCAGGTCCTGATACAAATGCTTCACTTGTTGGCTCCACTAGCCTCCACAACAAGGTGATGAGGCTGGTACTGTCATTATCCCTGTGTATAGATGAGGAAACTGAAGCCCAGAGCAGCTCAGTGATTTGCTCAAGGCAACAACACTAGTTAGCTGACGGGCCAGGATTGGAATCCAGGCAATGTATTCCTAGAGCTTCTGCACACTCTCCTAAGAGGATATTAATCAGCTCAAAGTGATGGTAGAAAAGCCTTTGCACATGAAGCTTAGGTCTGCCTAAATGGGGCAAGCGTCAGCATCCTCTTTGGCATTCTTGTGCCACTTCTCAAGGGAAGCCTGCATCTCAGCATGCTATTCTGCACTGCCTCTACAGCAGAGGTGGTAAATAAAGCTGGGAAGAATTTCAAGCAATCCAAGAAGGAGAAGGGACTCTGGCTCATATGGCCTCAAGAGCTTCAGAGTCTGCTCTGCCATCCCTCCCAGCAGACATATTCCCACAGGCTGGGACCAGGTCAACTCTGAAGCCATTACCCTTGGAATTGCTCTTGACCCTGATCATGACCTTTGACCTTTGCACTTTTACATGGTTTTTATTTTTCTTTTAAAATGTTTTCTTTTAAAATTCTTCTGGGCATTGTGACTACCTTAGGTATTTAATGAACCATCTCATAGACACAAATTTCCCCCAATATTATTGTTTCAGTATACTTAATGAGAATCGGTAAAGTGGCTTAAAGTTCCAACAGCTTTAGAGGGGGAAAAAAACAGCTATTGGAATTTGCATTCTAAGATTAATATGTGAACACTATTTATTTACCAACTAAAAATTAGTAATTATTTATAATGACAGAGCAGAGCTTGACTGAAGATTAGTAAGACTTGGACAAGGCAGTTACAGAAATAATAAATTATACAATCTATTAAATTGACATTATCCTGTTCTTTTTTGCAATCTGCTACTTAAACTCTGTTATTTAATTACTGCTTCATAGAAGAAAATATCTAATTAGGACCAATTCCAAGGGGCCACATTTGTAATCTAATATGTGTGTATATATATATATATATATATGTGTGTGTGTGTGTGTGTGTGTGTGTGTGTGTGTGTGTACATATGCATATTCATACACGCACATACTTGTTCCATATTTGTTTTCAGATTCATATAAGATTTTAAACAATATTTTTTAAAATAGTCTTCATAGACTGTCTTTAAGAGAGCCTTATTTATATTTTCATAGTAATAGCCAATGCATTTAACAGTTAGACTTTCAGGAATATGAGCCATTCAGGATACATAGGATTCAATAAGGGAGACTGTCATAAAGTCCAGGCAGATTGTTCCATAATGAGATATGTTCTCCTAGCAACTTCTTGGTAGAGGAAAAAAGGAGTATCAGAAGCAAGGATCCTAAAGAGGATAAAATAGAAGAGAACAGACAATAAAACAAACTTTACAAGACCAGCTATGTAGAAACACGTTGGAAAGGTGCCAACAACCCAATTATTTCTTTAAGGACTTTGCAATATAATAAGTAGTGTTCATAATAAAATACACCCTAATCATCAAGAAATGGTTGAATTTTATTCATTCTTCACTGGTTACCAAGAAGAAGGACATCTCTCTTTGAATGGTTGGAAATGTTTCAGAACATGAAGTTTCAAAGTACCAATACTACTAAGCTCCTGTGAATCATTTTCCCCAAGACACAACACAAACAAGATGAACTTTTATGATACCAGGGGAACTGGTCAAAATGCTAATTAGAAATCAAACAACTTGGGTTCTAGGTTCTGTCACTTACACTGAGTGGGCCCAAAGGATCTTGGAAACCCTTGCTTGTCATCTGCAGAAGAGTTAACTAACACCTGTCCTCCCTACCAAAGAAGATTTTTATGAGCATGAAAGGAGTTTTACACATGAGAACACTGTCGAAATTATGAAGAGTTTCCCCATCCCGAAATGTCATAAGTGAGTAAATTACCATAAGTAATTAATATTTTTCATTAAACCAATCAAATAATTTCCTTTTATAAATAAAAATGATAATACCTCATTCCTACCTGAAGACCATCTGGCCCATAGGTACTTGAGAAATACTGATCCAGTCAACAGTGACAAAACACAGAGAAGTTGGCTCTAGTATTGACTGAATATTTATAGTACTCATTAAATGTTATTTGCTCTACCCCTACCCCGTATTTGAAGGTGAAATATCAAACCATTGTCCTTTGTTATGATAAACCTGGAGTGAATTAATCGCCAACTTTTCATCATTTAATGGCAGCAGCTTATGAGATAATCCACCTGCTTTGGCATTTTAATGAAAATGAACAAGTTCCTTTAATGAAAGGAGCTAATTGCAATCCTCCGCCATGCTTGATCCTTTCCCTCAAATTTCCTCATTTTAATCTATATCCCTTTTGGACAAAAAAAAAAAAGGTTTCAGGTTGAATGTACCAATACTCCCAGTCATCCCTACTGTGATTAATCAGAGAGAAGGTCTGGAAATTCAGAATAAAAACTGACATGAAGTACAAAGCCAGAAGGAGTGGAAGATTCTGTGAGGAAGTCAGGGGGCAGTGAGGACTGCTAAGGCAACTTATGTCACCATGCAATAGAGATCTATGAGGAGAAAAGAGGCAAGACAGGATTAGAAGGCAACATGATTGTATAGTTCTTCAATTGCTGCTATAACAAAACATTACATGAGGCTTAATACGCCACACATTTATAATATTGCAGTTCTGTAGGTTGGATGTTAGGTGTAGATTATAAGGTAAAACCAAAGTGTCAGGGGAGCTATTTTTCTTTCTGTTAGCTCTCAAATCCACTTCCTTGCCTTCTTCAGTTACTAGAGGCCACTCACATGCATTGGCTCATGGCCCTTCCTCCAGCTTCAAAGCTAGCAATAGCAAGTGAAGTGCTTCTCACTTCACATCACTCTGACCACCTCGTTTGCCTCCCTTCTCCATGCATAAGGACTTGTGATTGGATAGGGTCTACCTGAATAATCAGGAGAACCTACTCATGTCAACTTTAATCACATCTGCAAACTCCCCTTTGCCATGAGACATGCATAGTCATAGGTTCCACAGATGAGGACATGGAAGTCATAAAGGGAGGGGACACCGTTCTGTAAACCACAGTGCTATAGGTACTGTTTTCTTTCACTCTAGCTCACTTCAGTCAGCCTCCCACACAGTAATCAAAGGGATTGACAACAATGACCATGTTACACAACTGTTCAAGCTCCTTCACTGAATTCCTGACCTTCAGAATAAAGCACAACCTGAAAGATTCTTCATAATTTCACCAATATATGGGAAATGTTTTTTGTACTGGTACCAAGAGTAAGAAATTTATTTTAAAATCATAATTATAGGTGTTATGGTTTGGATGTGAGGTGTCCCCCAAAAGCTCATGTGTAGGACAATGCAAGAAAGTTCAGAGGATAAATCATTGGGTTGTAAGAGTCTTAACCCAAACAGTGAATTAATCCCCTGGTAGGGATTAACTAGGAGGGTATGGCTGGAGGAGGTGGGTATTGAGGCGTGGCTTTGGGGTATATATTTGTATCTGACAAGTTGAGACCCCTCTCTCTGCTTCCCTATCATCATGTAAGCTGGTTCCTTCGCAACACTCTTCTGCCCTGATGTTCTGCCTCATCTCAGGCCCGAGGAATGGAACCAGTCTTCTATGGACTAACACCTCTGAAACCGTGAGGTCCTAAAGAAACCTTTACTCCTCTACACATGTGCTGGTAGGGTCATTTAGTCACAGCAGTAAAAATGCTGACTGAAACAAGAGGAGATATAGACAAGTGTGTCTGTGTCCAGCTCTCAAACAAATACTACTCTTAACAAAATCCTCTGCACTCTTTTCTTTCTTCCTTTTTTCCTGAATCCTGTTTGCAACCAACTACTGAACTATGACTTTCAGTCTGGAAGTATGGATCTGGCCCTGCCTTTTTATCTCCTAACACTGTACTGACCTCCCTCAGAACTGAGTACATTGACCTCCTAATCTCAGAATCCCTGAAGTTCCCCAGAACTTCTCAAGACCCAGTTCCGCACTGTATTGGGTACCTACAAAACTGCCCCTTACTCAGAAAGGCCTCCCAGGCAGCCCCACCTCTAATAACCTCTTTTCCCTCCACAGGATTGTTTTCCATTCCTTATCTTGCTTTAGTTTTCTTTAAAACACTTTAACACTTATTACTGTTTTGCCTGTTGTTCCCTTGTTTCTTCCTCCCACTAGAATAAAAGCTCTGCTGGGATATTTTTTTTTAACTTATTGTCTGATTTACTGAAGTATGAGCCAGGCTGCCTAACACATAGGCAAAACTTTACAAAACTCAGGTAGTAGGTAAATTAAGAAAATGTGAGTGAGAATGAATGAACAAGTAAATTGGAAGAGCTGGGACTATATAGGTTCTTTTTAAAAATTATTATGCCAGGCACAGTGGTGCATGCCTGTAATTCCAGTGGCTTGGGAGGCTGAGGCAGGAGGATAGAAGGTTCAGAGCCAGCCTCAGCAAGAGCAAGGTGTTAAGCAACTCAGTGAGACCCTGTCTCTAAATAAAATACAAAATAGAGCTAGGGATGTGGCTCAGTGATTGAGTGCCCTCATTTCAATCCCCAGTACCAAAAAAAGAGAAATTATTAGTATTATTATATTATAATTTATATAATTATGATCATTGATAATCATCATTTATTGGTTATCTCTACCACGCCAGACTAATGTGCACATTTGACATAAGTTATTTCTAGTTATTGCAACAGCTCTGGGAGGTAGTTATTTTTGCAGAGGGAGAAATTGAAAGTCAGAAAGGTTAGATTTCTAGTCCAGGGTTTACAACTATAAAATGGCCAATTTTGATCATAGTTAACGTCTGTTGTCAGGCACAATTCTTTGAATGTTATGTGGGGATACTGTTATTGTTTCTCATTCATAGGTTGTGAAATTCAGGTATAGGATGGGTTTAAAGTCACAAAGCCATTAAGTGGAGGTACCAGAAATCTAACTCAAGCAATCAGGGACTAGAATGACCTCATGACTGACACACTGGAGCTGCTCATAGTGAGGCCAACAGCAGCGTCACCTAGGGGTTTTTTACAAAGGCAGAGTCTCATGCCCCACCCCAGACCTCATTCCAATGTGGTCCCCAAAGGATTTCTGTACACAAAAAAATCTAGAAAACTCTTCTCTAAACTCTCATGCAGGAGTTTAGGTGCTCTAAAATCTCAGCTGTCCTGACAGGCAGGAAAGCAGAGATGCACAGAAATAAGTTTATGATATTAGGACTACACCATGAATAATATTTTAACTAGAAGTGTTAAATTTAATTTTACATGAATTTAACAGAAATAAAATAAGCTGAAGTAAAATAAAGGAATTGCAAAACTTCAGATAAATGACTCATTACTCTAAAATATTACATTCCTCTTAAGCAAGAAAAAAGATTATGAAGTACATTAAGATGTTGGAACCATTATGTTCTCCTTATTCATAACCTGGTGTTTCAGCCTTAGATTGTATCAACTGCCTCCCTGCTGTGAACAATGAGAATATTAAAATTGTTTCTTTCTTCTTCTTCCTCCTTCTCTTACCCCCACATTTATCTTAGTATTGTACTATTTTTCTTCACTAAGATATGTAATGTTTCCATTCTGTCTCAACACCACAATCCCCCGATTATTTAGTCCTATTCAATGTCTTTGGAATCGATGATCCTTTATCACCTCTTTGTTTCTGAGCTCAATATTTGGATTCATTCTTTGATTGACTTTGCTATTGTAAGGAAGCACTTTAGGGGAACCATAGTTGCCATAATGCTTACCTGTTGCCTTTTGATTAATGAAAACTTGGCTATTATTTTGAGGTTCCACATTCCTTCAGACCTCTGAGATATTGTTCCCTTGTCTCCCAGGGTTAGATGATGGGAAGATGTCTGGTGGCATTCCTAAAGCTCTCCTCTTCTAGATTCTTCCCTTCTGCCCAGAGGCACATTTTTCTCTCTTTCTTCCTGTTTCAATATATTATACCTCAAGCAGAATATTTCTTGATCTATTATATATATATATATATATATATATATATATATATATATATATATATATGACTTCATGCCAGTGAATTGACTTTATCATTTGTCTATTCTGCCACTTGCCGTTTGAGGTATTTTTTTTATCTGCAATGGAATTGTGTTGTCTCTACAATCATCTCTTGCCTGTAATTCTATTGCTTTATCATAATACCTTGGGGCTCTTATTTCATCAAATTCATAATCTTATTGGATTTTTCCAGAGCATAAAGCACATTTATAACATATTCTGTTTTTCTTTGTACAAGGTTTAATTTCAGATTCTCTTCAGCATGCAATGTTCTTGTTTGTTTCCTTTCAGCTATTTTATAATGACATTGTTGTCCTGCCATTTCTCTGCTTCTGCCTTAATCTATGCTGACTTTTTGGAGATTAAGGCAGAAGCAGAGAAATCGGCTTGGCAACCCATGTCCATTCCATAAATAGCTTGAAACGGCATTCCACTACATTGAACAAGGTTTCAATATTGTTTCATGCTGAATGAACACGTTGAGGAATGGGAGAGTGAGCTCAAGTTGAATGCAGTCTTTAACAAGAGAAAAGCACTCAGTTCTTGAGAATGTCTTTACAAGAATGGCTAAAACATAGGTTCATGAAAGTTTAATGTCTTTCCACACATGTATCCACCTTCTAATAAAAGTGGGTTCAAGACCTCACATGATCTCTTTTCTGGTAGCTTCTATACCAGACTTTGTGGTAAATAATTTTACTTCCATAGCTGTATCAGATTGAATTGGAGACTAAGGGATAAGCAGCCCATTCTGTTTTGGAGTATCTTCAGAGAAAACTGGCATAACAATAACAATATAACCCAACCAATCTCATCATCTCTCTGAGGAAGTATAAAAAGTGGTTACTTGAACACAGATAATGACTATTGGTAATGTCCTCAATTTTTTCTCTTTCTTTAGGAACTCCATGGTGTATGTGGTGTTAATTTTGCATGCTATGGCATGTTTTCTTGTATCCTTACATTCATCCACTGTTTAAAAATAGGACTTTCCTGAATTCCGATCTCAGGTCAACTGTTTACTCTCATTGGCACCCTTAAGCAAAATAAATCCTATCCAAGACTCAGTTCTCTTGTCTGCAATCTGAGGTTGATGACACCTACTTGACAGTTACTACAGAGATTATATGAAATAACACATAGGGCATTTGGCATATACCTGGTATACAATAAGCACTGGATATATTGTTACAACTAGTATTCCAGTTCAGAATGTTATAACAAAATACCATAGACTAGGTAGCTTAAATAACATTGATTTCTCACAGTTCTAGAGGTAAGAAGGTTTAAGATCAAGATGTCAATAGATTTAGTGTCTAGTCAGGGCCCAATTCTGGTTTTGTCTTACTGTATCCTCACATGATAAAGAGAGAGAGGGCTAGTCTCTTCCTTTTTGTTAGGGCACTGATCTATCTCAACCTCATCCAAGTCTAATTACCTCCTAAAAACCCCCTCCTACCATTACCATCCCTCTGGGGATTCATACATCAACATATAGATTTTGGGGAGACACAAATATTCACCTCAGCAATTCTTACCTCATATGTTAAGGTGTCATGGAGGTACTGAGGAGAGACACCTTATGCAGATTCTGTTAGGGGCTTTGTAATTAGAAACACTTTCATAAGAAGTGATATCTAAGCTTACTTACTACTACTGCTGATAGAGCAAGGTGAACCAGGAAAGAGAAAGGGACTTCAGATAAAGGGGAAAGTTTCTATTCATTGGTTTATTCATTCATTTAATAATTCTTTATTGAATGGGTACTCTATGCCAGGTCCTCTTCTAGGCCCTGGGAGAACATAGCAGTGAATAAGGTAGACAAAACATTTATTCCATTAGTGGAGACAAACAATAAATGAATGAAAGTGCACTATAATGGCATACCCTTGAAAGCATTAAGAAGAAAATGCAAGGCAAAATAAAGTGATAGACTAATGGGAGGAAGGACCTTTTTTGACAGTATTGCTGCATTTTGAGAAACAAAACTGTGGGAGGGGCAGATGTCATCTATGCAAAGCTGTGTGAACTTTAGCCTGCGCCGACCAAGAACTATTGAACAGTTTAAAGCAAAGGAATAACACAGTCGTCACTTGTATTTAAGTAGGTTACTCTAGAAACAATGTTCAGAGTGGACCTAAAACCATCAGACCTGGTGGAGGTGAGGGAAATCTATTGGGATACTGGAGACATTCAAAAGTTATTTCAAGGTAAAACAAGGATAAGTAAGTAGATGGATTAAATCAGAGTGCCAGGATCAGAACTCTTAAGAGTCAATGATTAGAAGCTTTGAGAGCTGGCCGTTCCCAAGGAAAAAAAATGGAGGGAACATGTAGGTCCTAGGAGTTCATTCTAGAAAAGAATAATAGGAGGAAAACAACAACACAAGGGCCAAGAAATAATAACTGGACCATAAGATTTTAAGCAAAGGAAAATTTAATTCCAAACCCTGTCAGAAGGCAATTCACAATTATTAATATACAGTCATCCTTCCAGTGCTGACCAGAACCAGAATTAGTCTGAGTTTGTCTCTAAATATGGTTGTTTGATTTTTTTTTCTGTCCACACTATAGGAGAGGAAGAGGTGAGGAGAAGCTGGGAGTGGGCAGGGTGGGTGGGGAGCAAACAGAAACTCACACAGACATACAAACACCAAAAAAGACTTTCTTCAGGACCCTTTATAAGTGCATCCCTTTATTGGCATCTAATTTATCCAATTTTTATATGAAAATCACATCATTTTTTTCATTTACCTTGGTAACTCCATGATAGATATAATTCTTTCCCAAGAAATTCTGCAGTTTTTTTTTTCCTGGTAATACATCAGCAGAAAAAGCATAGACTTTAGTCTCAGAAGATCTGGCTTCCAATCCTGTCTCTGCCATAGACGAGTTGCATTACCAAGAGGCCAAGCCACTTCTCCACTCTATATCTCTATTAACTCACCAGGAATACACAGCAGGGTTTCATTGTGTGTTACTGTGCCTAGTGCAGAGCCTGACACATAGTAAGTGTTCCATGACTATTCAATAAGTTTAACTAGAGCTTGGGATGTGTGTGGAGTAGAGGAGAAGAAGGGAGTGAGGAAGGGTCACCAAAAGATATAGATGTCAAACTGAGGCATTGATGAGGAGTTATTTAAAGATTTTAAGAAGGAAAAAAACATAAATTTTCTGGCAGGTGCCAAGTTAGAGCAAGAAAATCATTTAGAAAATATATGTGATCATCCATGCAAGAAATAATGAACTCAGGCTGTGCAGTAGAAGTAAGAATGCTTTCCTTACATATTTAGGAAGATAATTAGCAATAGAAATGAAAGAGAAAGAGGAACCAGGATATCTCCCAAATTCTAACCAGATCCATGATCCTATTTAAAAGATAAGGTACACAGGAGAAGTGAAGAAAAAAAGGAGGAGCTCACTCCTCAGGCATTCACTCTTTTTTTATTTTCTATTTTTAGTTGTCATTGGACCTTTATGTTATTTACATGGGGTGCTGAGAATCAAACCCAGTGCCTCACATATGCTAGGCAAGTGCTCTACCACTGATCTACAACCCCAGTCCAGGCATTCACTCTTGAATGTTTCCAGTCATTCCACAAGTATCAGTGGAGTGCTGCTGTAGCTAGAGCATGGAGCAGTCAGCACTGAACACACAAGGATGATCCCTGCCCTCATAGAGTTTACATTCTAGGAGAGAAGCTGACTCAAGAAAAGTGATCCAGGGGAAAAAAAAAAGTCTTGACCCTGAAAGAAATATCTCCTTCAAGGAAGTAAATGAGGCTCCAACTGAGTTAAGACAGGCAAGGCACAAAATGAGATGGAGAAGCTTCCAGATCATGTAGGACTGGGGGATCATTTTAAGGATTCAGGTTTATTTTTACAGTAGCTAAAGCCACTGATGACATACAGGTAGTAAACTAAAGTACAATCAGACTCAGATTTGGAGATTTCAATCTAGCTTCAGTGTAGAGAATGATTAGAGGACATGGGTATCCATTTGGCAAGCTAGAAGTTCTGAGAAGCCCACCTGCCACAGAACATGGAGATGGTGGATAAAATGGTGCAAGCATACATTTAAATGCATTGCCAAGCTAACAAGAAAGAAAGAGAAAAATTCTTTGCAAAGAATAAAAAATAAGCTTAAACAAGAATGGCAGGCAAACTATGAAGCCAGTGTTGCCCTGGAAGTCAATAGTTTGCTAATACTACAAACCTAGAGCTGTGGGGGTTAATGACTGTGTGGAGGACAGGATCTTAGATCTTTGGGTCATTCAAAGGAGGGCACTAAGATATCTCTTCAATATCTTAGTTTGAGTGGAGATGTCATCCCAGGGTCTTCTTCACATAAATTCTTCAGTGCATCAGGGTAACAAATAGGAAAAACAATCCATGATATATTTCAAAATGACAAGAAGAGTATGGAATTCCTAACACAAAAAAAATGATTCATTGTTGAAGATATGGAAATGCTTATTACCCTGATTCATCTAATGCACATTATACACATGTATTGAATTACCATAATGTACCCTATTATGGTTTGGATGTGAGGTGTCCCCCAAAAGCTCACATGTCCAGAGGAGAAATGATGGGGTTATGAGAGTCTTAATCCTATCAGTAATTAATCCCCCGGTAACTGAGTGGTAACTGAAGTGGTAGAGTATGGCTGGAGGAGGTTTAAAAAAGGGCGTGGCTTTGGCATATATATTTTATCTGCTTCTTGATCACCATGTTGTGAGCTGCTTCCCTCTACCACACTCTCCACCATGATGTTCAGCCTCATCTGGAGCCCTGAGGAATGGAGCCAACCTTCCATGGACTAAGACCTCTGAAACCATGAGCCCTAATAAACTTTTCTTCCTTTATAGTTGTTCTGGTCAGATCCTTTAATCATAGCAGTGAAAAACTAACTAAAACGTACCTTATAGAGATGTCCAGATTTTTTTGAAAGGATGTCTCTTCAAGATCCTGATTTTAATTGTTTTGGATATATACTAGAAGTAGGATTGCTGGATCATATAATAGTTCTATTTTAATTGTTTTAAGAAACCTCCATCCTCTTTTCCATACCTGCTATACTATTTCCCATTTCTACCAACAGTGTGCATGCAAGGGTTCCAATGTATCAACATTCTCTCAAACACTTATCTTTTGTCTTTTTGATTTTTTGTTTGTGGTTTTGATTTGCATTCCTTTAACATTCATAATGTTGACATTTCATATAAATCTCTTGTTCTTTCATATAACTTCTGCTTTGGAGAAATATATATCCAAATCTTTTGCCCATTTTTGAAACTGGTTATTTGGGCATGTTGCTACTGAATTTGTTATATAGTTTGGATATTGACCCCTTATGTTTTGCAGGTATTTTCTCCCATTCTGTGGATTGTTTCTCATGTCATTGACTGTTTCCTTTCTTGTGCAGAGGCTTTTTAATTTGCTATAGTCTCACTTGCCTATTTTTGCCTTTGTGGACAGTGCTTTTGGTGTAACATCCAAGAAATCATTGGCAGGAACAATATCAAGAAGGTTTCCCCATGCATTTCCTTTTAGGAATTTTATAGTTCCAAGTCTTTCATTTAATTAATATGTAATGAGTTGATTTTTGTGCATGGGGTAAGGAGTCCAATTTCATCCAGATTTTGGATAATTTTTCTTTACAATGGAAATATTAATGATGCTAATTTTAGACTACTTTAGAATTTGTAATCTTTATGCTTATTTCTGTTTTCTCCCAAGTTTCAAGCTCAATTTCACATTGCCCTCACTGTAGGTGATATTGCAAGCCAAGAAATTATAGTGACTGCAGGTTGGTTGACAGAGTAGGCCTGGCAGAAATCACATAAATTCTTGAAGTTTGGTGTGTGTAAACTTATTTTATTCTCTAGTCCATAGACATGTTGAAATTCTACTAGGAAAGTTCATATGCTACCCTTTTGACATAAACTATGTTATCTGAAAATTTATTATTAAAATAATCTGAATTTTTTTATAAAGGTTCTGGGAAGCACAAGGACATTCAGGCAATATATAACAGTAGTGATAATACCTGACAATTCCTACATGATTTATGGTTTATAAAATGCTTTCAGAAACAAAGGATGGAGTCATTCTCTCTCCTGGGAAGGCCTGCTCAGCTAATATCAACTCTGTAATCAGATACCACGTGGTCTTTCCTCCATGCTGTCTCCCAGAACAGTTGCTCAGCAAATGACAAGTCAGCTGTACCTTCTGCCCTTGTATTTTTCATGTGGATTAGAGAAATTTCTCTTCTTTTAGAGGTAATTTCCTATTACATGTGTTTCACGTGTTCTAGTATGAAAGAAAATAGGAGCAAATTCTGTTTCATAACATGTAAGTTGTGTGACCTGAGCATATTATTTATCTATTTAACCCTTAGCTTTTCATCTATAAAACAGAGAATAGAAACATCTACCTCAGAAGTGTGCTGAGGACCAAATAACACAAAGATTTTTTGATTCTTACATGGATTTAATTATACTTTTTGCAAGTTTTAGTGTTTGGGGCCTATTCATTATTCAAAAACCAAAGAGATATTCATGGTATGACTGTTCTAGATGTAAGCACATTATTTTTCAGGTTCCACATAAATAGGATTGTTACTTTTAAATATTTCTAAATTACCGTTTTGAATTTTTTGTTATTATTAGCTAACATTATTTTATTACAGTCAGAGGACGTGATCCATATAGCAGCCAGTCTTTGGAATACATTAGGACTTCTTTAACTTAGTATAAGGTCAGCATTCTTAACCAGTTATTCTGTGCTTGGAAAGAATAAGTATTCTCTATATTTTTAAGGAATGGGGACATACCTTTATCTCTGTGCCTTTGTTTCTGTTGATGTATCAGATCAAGCCCGTTAAATGCATCATTATCAAACTCTTCCACACTCTAAATTTTTTTTAGTTATTTGTTTCAGAGAGAACCCTATTAAATATCCTACTATGTTGGTAGATTTTATCAATTTGTCCTTGTAATTCTGTCAGTTTTTAGTTTATGTAACGTGAAATTATGTTATTAAATGTAACTAATAATATCGTGTTGCTATAGCCTCCCAGCAAACTGTTTGTTTTATCCATAATTATTGTTTCTTATGGTTTAGATATTAGATGTTCCCTAAAACTTCATGTGTAAGACAATGCAAGAAAGTTTAGATTGAATTATGAGAGTTTTAATCAATAATTAATCCCCTGAAATGGATTAACTGGGTAATAGCTGTAGGCAGGTAGGGTGTGGTGGAGGAGGTGGGTCTTTGGGGTGTGCCTTTGGGGTATATTATATATTTTGTTGGTGGTGATAGGAGAAGTCTTTGCTTCCTGGTAGTGATAGGAGAAGTCTTTGCTTCCATGTCCTGAACCACTTTCCTCTATCAACTACTTCCACCATGATGTTCTGTCACATCTTGGGCCCAGAACAAGGAAGCCAGCCATCTATAGACTGAGACTTCTGAAACCATGAGCCCCAAATACACTTTTCCTCCTCTAACATTGTTCTTGTCAGGTCTTTTGGTCACAGTGGCAAAAAAAAAAGCTGACTAAAACACTATTTTTCCCTACCATTGGTCTATCACTTCAAATCTTTTTAGTTTGATATTAATATTTTTATATGGTGTCTTTTGGTTATTGTTTCTCTGATATGCATTTTTTCTCTCTTTAGCTTTGGCCTTTCAGGTTTCCCTATGTCTTTTCTAATTAGGACTACAAAAAGTTTTCCTTTCAATCTGGGATTTTATATCTTGTAACAGATAAATTTAATCTAATTACATTTATTATGGTTATTAATACATTTGAATTTAAGTCTTTCATCTTATTTTGTGTTTTCCACAATTTGAATTGGATCTCAAGTTCAAAGAGGTGAGCCAATCGCCCATTTTCAACTTATAGCAATTTATCTTTAGTTTTGCACTCTTTAATTTTCCATTTTCCTTCTTCATATCACTCACTTCATCCACTCTAAGGTGATTGGAATACATTTTTAATGCCTAATGTGGTTATAACAATTGGTAATTGTGTTTGAATGTGCATTTTGCTAACTTAAATAAGCACTATATTTAAATAAATCTCATTCTGGTTTTGTATTTTTCACCCAACACTGTTGTCAAGCTCTATCCACGTTGCTACAGGTACATACATACATGCATCATTTCATAGAACACAGTCAGTATGTTTTACTTAGTCATTCCCAAAGACTGGAAACCATGGTTTTCTTCTACTTTCTGTTTCTATAAACAACACAATGAAAAACATCCCAGGTGGGTCCTCTTGTAAGCTGCAGTAAGAGTTTCTCGAGGACTGACATTGCTGAATAATAGACTATCCATGTGCTTAATTTCACTGAGTGAGAATTATTTTCCAGAATGGCATGAAACTTTGAACTTTTATTATTAGTGTGTGAGTCTCTGTTTCCTTGCAACCCTGATAGCCCTATATGCTAGATGTAGTTTTTGCAATTTGATTAATATAAAATGATATCCAAATATTGACTTCATTTATAATTTTCTGATTATTAATGATTTGGGACATTTTTTCTTTATATATTTATTATTTGGGATTCTCCTCCTCTGAATTACTTATCTGTGTGTCTTGCCCAATTTTCTATGGGATTTCCCATTTTCTTGAGGGCTTGGGTTTTGTTTTGTTTCAATTTTTTTTTTAGTTATATGTGGATACAATGCCTTTATTTATTTTTATGTGGTACTAGAATCAAATCCAATCCCTCATCCAAGATAGGCAAGCACTCAACCGCTGAGCTCCAGCCCCAACCCCTCTTTTGTTTTTAGCTAGGAAATGAACCCAGAAATTCATTTAGCACTGAGCTACATCCCCAATCCTTTTTATGTTTTATTTATTTATTTATTCATTTAATTTTGAGATAGTACTAAGTTGCTTAAGGCCTCACTAAGTTGCTGAGGCTGACTTTGAACCTGCAATCCTTCTGACTCAGCCTCCCTGGCTGATAGGATTACAGACCTCTGCCAGGATTGTTTTGTTTTGTTTTGTTTTGTTTTAAATACATTCTAGGTACTAACCTCATGACAACCACAGACATTGCAAATAAAATTTTCCAGTCTTTTATGTGACTGTTAATTTTGTAAGTCTTTGCTGGAACAATTTATCAATATTTACCTTACAGTTTTTGCTTTCAGGAACTTGTATAAGAGGTCTTTTTTAAACCAGAACACAGAAAAATTCCCCTACATTTTCATCCATTAGTTTCATGCTCATATCTTTCTATCAAGTTCTTTAAACCATCTAGAATGCAGGGATTCTACTTCCTTTTTCTTCAGATGAACTAGAATGGCTTTCTACAAACAAATCAGAAACTGACTGTAATTCTGACTGAGATTATATTGAATGTACAAAATAACTTTAGGAAAACTGTCTACTACATTAGGTAGACCTCTCCTGAAACGTAATCTCTCTACATTTAGATATCTTTTCTGCTTTTTAACTTGGATGTTTTTTTCTATGTAATATTGTGCATACTCTTTAATTTTTAGATACTTTATCAATTTACTTGCTATTATGAAGAGTAGCATATCTTTTTATATTTATTGCTGCTAAAGTTCAGGACTAATATTGATATTGTAAGATGACACTTTATATGGTAACCTTTCCAAACTTTACTGTTTTCAAGATTTTATTTTTTTAGAACAGATTTAGGTTCACAGCAACATTGAGAGGAAGGTTCAGAGATTTCCTATACATCCCCTGAGCCCATGCATGGATAACTGTGTCCTTATCGACAACCTCCACGGGGGGGCCATTTTTTTACATTTCAGGAATGTATGTTGACACATCATTAACAACAAAAGTCCACAGTTCACATGTGGGTTCCCTATCGGTGATGAACACTCTTTGTATTTGAACCAGTGTATGTGATGTGCATCCACCATTGTGGTCACACAGAGTCTTTTCCTTGCCCTAAAAATCCTCACATATGTCCAACCCTTTCTCCTCTCTAAGCTCTGGCAACCGCTGGTCTTTCAACTGTATTCATAGTTTTTCATTTTCCAAGTGGTTATAGGGTTTTTGTTCTTTCTAGAAGTTTTACTTGCTTTTGTAAACCTATATGTTATTTTTTATACCATCAGTACATTTATTATGGTTTCTATTTCTTTATTAAGCTCTATAAGCCCTTTAAACACATTTACTATATAAAACCTTTCAGATTGCTTTATTTGCTCCACTTAATGGGTACTAACTCTTCACCACTAATATCTTAAATTAGGTAATTTTTCTCATAATGCACAATTTTCTTACATAATCTTCACTATGAGCTCATTTTCAGTGAGGGTCATATTTTCTAAGATTTATTAAGGTCTCTGTTATAGAAACATCAATATAGAATACTTGTCTCTGAGGACTTCAGAAATGTCTAAATTATTTCATCCATAATATCTCAACTCATGACTTCAGTACTATAACAGTAACATAATTTAAAGTTGGGGTTTTCTCTTTTGCAACTGACTTTCTTAACCTAATTTAGAGCCCATGGTACCCACTAAAGCTTCATTAGTGCTCCCTCACTTTCCCCAAGTGTCCTTTCTATGGCCGGGGCAGCTGTCCAAACCTCTAATCTTTCTGCAAGAGCTCCCCTCAAAATCCCTGCAGTCTGAGTCCATATTTCTTGTTCTATTATGGATTGGTTTGAGGTTCCCTCTTTATTTCACACTTAAGTATTTTATTTTTCTATATCAGCTTTTATTATTTTTATTTTTTTTATTGGTTGTTCACAACATTACAAAGCTCTTGACATATCATATTTCATACATTAGATTGAAGTGGGTTATGAACTCCCAATTTTACCTCAAATGCAGATTGCAGAATCACGTCGCTTATACATCCACAATTTTACAAAATGCCTTTCCAGCAGATACCTGTGTTTGCATCCTGAAAGAGTACAGTGTACATCAGTTTGGTCCACTTTGGCACCAATAAGGTTTAGTTTGAATGCCTTTTTATTTATTTATATGTGGTGCTGAAGATCAAACCCAGGGCATTAAGTAAGCATTAAGACATTTTAAGACCTTATTCTCTGATCATGACCCCCCAATCTTGACATGAAATATTCCACTCAGTCATTCTCAGTATCTACTCATCTAATTTAAAGATACACTTAGAGAAAAGTTGAGCCGAGCAGTTCAGGTGATCCTGCTGAAATGTTCCTTGAATTCTTTGGGTCTGAATTTCTATGCACCTTTCAATTCCTAAGGTTTTTTTATTTCCTTAAGAAACAAAAGTTATACAAAGAAAGTTACTGTCCTTTTTAGTCAAAAATATATCTTCCTTGAGTCATTCAGTAATACTTTCATTAGGTTTTTATGCATAATGGCTGGATCTTTCCATTTCCTTTTGTGAGATTAACTGCCTAATTAAAAGAACCACAATATCTAATACACAGGTAATGTGTTTTACAGAGTCCAAATGAAATGACCATTGGGGTGTTTCGTTACAAACACCATCAGAAATAAAGATGAAGATTGAATCTCATATGCAAAAGGAAGTTTTGCTGTTTTCAACATTCCTCTAAAATATCATGCCCTTTGGTCAATAGAAGGTGCCATTTTGTGCAGAGTAATGTATTTAGAGTAATTACAACTCAACATAGGCCCCTATAGCAAGGTAATTTTTAATTAAATATTATGAATTATATGGGCTCATCTTCTCCAAATAATTACTAGTATTATAATAAGATCAAATATTATAAATGTATATAAATGCTTTCTTTTCATTTAAAAAATAATTTAGATGTCCTTTTAGCATTTTTCAGCATTCATCACATCCTGCCCTCACCAACCAGTATAGGAAGAGCAGGTCGCATGGGTTTTCTTACGCTTCCTTACTTCCCTAAGCAGGTGCTGAATCATACATGGATTGCTCACACTTACACATTTTTCCACCTGCCCACCTACATGCCCCTTAATAAGAGCATCAGTGCTTCCTCAGATTAATTCCCTCTTATCACTGCCATCAGTGATTTCTAACCTCACCCTTTGGCCCATGCTTTGCCCTGGCCAAAGCAGAAAAGGGATTAACTTTGAACGCATGATTGGATAGATGTTCCAAAATGGGATGAGTAAAAGCAAAACTCAGTCATACAGCACATTATTAATCTCTATAGTCACCCTACGTGCAACAGCACACTAGGACTTCTTGCCCCTGACTAACCCTAACTTAGCACCCACTGATGAAAATAATGTTTTCACCATAAAGAAGTGATGTTTGAAGAGATCAATATGATTATCCTGATTTAAACATTAAGCAATGTACACATGACATGTACCTAAACATCATATAAATATGATTTATGGTGCCCCATAAATATGTACAATGTTGGGGGTGGGGTTGTGGTTCAGTGGTAGAGTATTCACAGACCACATGCGAGGCCCTGAGTTCGATCCTCAGCACCACATATAAATAAATAAATAAATAAAGGTATTGTGTCCAACTACAACTAAAAAATAAATATTAAAAAAATATACATACAATGTTTTTGTTTTGTCTATCAAACAAAATATAAATATATTTTAAATGAAAT
This sequence comes from Ictidomys tridecemlineatus, assembly GCF_052094955.1. Lineage (NCBI taxonomy): Eukaryota > Metazoa > Chordata > Mammalia > Rodentia > Sciuridae > Ictidomys > Ictidomys tridecemlineatus. The sequence continues at coordinate 88,528,283 of NC_135488.1, read as the reverse complement.
GACTTTTGGCTTTCTAGGTGTAACTCACTTACAAACTCCCAATGTCTACAAAGATAAAACAGATTCTTAACCTAAACAAAGAGCAAAAATTCTATTGCTCTGATACAGCCCTGATGTTCTATTATTCAACCTTTACGATCTTTCTGAAAGAGTAACTCTTCATATATATTTTCTGAAGGCAAAGAAATTCTCATTGCTGATTTGACAGGTGAAAAACATGATAGCTATTATAAATAATACAAGTGTTCTTATAGACTCAATAAATATACAAGGTAATAAAACTCTAGTTGAAGTAACAAGCCAGAATTCAGCAATCAAATGATATTTCACCCCCTTCAAGCAGCTTGGCACTCATATTGCCGTCTTTGCTTAGAACATCTTTGGAGTTTCTCTTTTAGAATCGCTTTCAGGCCTGGTACACCTAGTTTTAAATAGCTTCTGGGAGCAAATCACCACCGTGGAAAAGTTTACTTTTTACCTTTTCATTTGCTTTTCTCTCTCTCTCTCTCTCCTCTTTCTTAAGGGACAGGTCTATTAACTTTATGGTTATTTTTTTAGTTTAAATTATTTTTTTCTAACAATACATAAAAACTACACACATGAGTGAGGTAATATGCAATATACATTGTCTAATGTTTTCATCAGGGTAACATCTCAAACATTTTTTGTTTCTTTATGGTGAAACATTAAAAAATCCCTTCTTCCTACTTTTTGAGAGCACATTATATAATGTTTATTTGCCTACTATGAATGGCACAGCAAAGCTTCCAATTCCCATTCAACTGTAACTTCCTGAAAGTCACAGTTCAAGTTGGGCAACATGTTAAGTTTTTGCCCGAATTCCAGGTAGTGTAATTATGGGGTGATGGGAGTATTTTCCTAGTGTATGTTATAAACTGATCACAAAACTGTGATGAATACCATAATTTGTGGAAGTGACCTCAGTTTCCCAGCAACAAAAATAAGTAACTTTCATAGTGACTTCTTTGAAGGGCAACGCTCCTCTCATTTAACAGCTTAGGTACTGTTGTATTTCTTGTGTGAAATTACATTTTGCTCATGGTTCATTTCTCCAGTCTCCTGTAGAATGTTTTAAAGATCTGCTGAAAATCTTTGATTTGAATGGGATATTTTTTAAAAATTTGTTTTGAAATGGGATTGGACACTATTTAAGGAAGGTCAATATTTTCTGGGGGAAATACTGGAATATAATCATTTGAATATTTTTTTCACTTTAGAGCAGATTTCCTTGGTTTCATAAAGTATGCAAACTTTTTAAAAATTTTAAGTCTTTTATTAAATTTCTCCAAAACTTATTAGCATGTAATAATGGTATCATAGAAACTTTAAAAGTAGTCCTCTTAAGAATAATGAACACGTTTGCTAAGTGTTCCCATTTAGGATTCATAATTCCATATAAGCCTATTTTGACCAAATTCAGTATTTCTCATTTACATTTTGGGAGCAATATCCACTTTTTTCAGCTTTATTAAGGTATAGTTGACACCTTAAATTTTATATATTCAATGTTTACAACTCAATGCTCTGATAGCGTAAACATTGTGAAATAATTTCTAACCAAGCTATTTAGCACAGCTATCACCTCACATAGTTACCTTTTGTAGTGGAACGTACACTATTAGCAAATTTCAAGTATTTTAATACATTATTTTTAACCATAGTCACTATTCCCATACATTAAGTCTCCACAACTTATTCATCTTATAACTGTGAATTTGTCCCCTTTGACCATGCGAGTATTTGTACAATGCTCCCTTTCCTGAGTCGGTAGGTGGAATGAAGTATAGGAAGAACCAGGGCCTTGGAGCTAAGTATCAATTCTCGTCATAACTGATCTTTTGGTTAAGTGACTTAAGCAGTCTCAGTCTATTGTTCCATAAGTGTGCTTATTGGCCTCTAATGATGGGGATTAAGTGAGGAGACTTTCGAAAGCCCTCTACAATCAGGTTGTAGCAGGAGACATATTCCCAGAGTTGTGGGAAGAGAGATCTTAAAATACTATTATGAACCAATAATTAGGATCCAGTTCCCTCTTAGGCTCTGACCCATCCCCTGAATTCACAGCCTCTTTGGAAAATGCTGAAAAGCTGGATGGGCAGGAGGGGGATTGCTGGAGTATGCAGTTTAAACGGTCACGGCAAGTAACCTAGAAATACCAAGGGTTTCAGAAATTGTAACTATAACCACTGATCATAGTAAACATTACCACCATAAAATTCAGCTACCATATAGACCATGTTGTATAGCTTAGTTTATCTATATATGCATTTTTTAAATCTGAAAATATATGTATTTTCAGGAGAGAGAGGTAATCTGTGAGTTTCTTTTTTCTTTTTGTTTGTCTGTATTTTCTAATATATCTAAAATTAACACATAGGACAATAACTTTGATTCTCATAAAAATAAAATGCTTGGTGTAAATGAGATCACTGTTAAAAAGCAACACTAGAATATAGGTCTACTGTCACTGTCTACTTGTCCCTTAATGGGCTGAACAAACCAGTCTGGCACCTGTGGTTCTGGGCAGCTCACTCTGCTTAGCAAAATTTTCAAATCAGTCAATTGTCCATATAAAAGTTGATTAAAAGACTCATCCATTATGCTGATATCAAGGTCATTTATCCCTGTGCAAATGGGAAAACAATGCAAATAAAATACACAGCCTGCATTCCTCTCATCATTCATATCTGTCTAGGCTAATTAAAAATAGATTTTTTTTTCCATTGTTTTGTACTCAGAAAAATTAAGGCTTTTGTTTGTTCTCTTTGTACTATCAAGAAGTAGCATGCATATAAAGCTTTCCAGCCTTGAAAAATGGTGTATTTAAATCTTAGAAACTGTAGAACTGAATTTAGTTTCTCATTTTTCCAGCCTTATTGTCATTGTTCAATGCTAAAATGTTCTTTGGAAAGTACACAGAAAGACCACATCCATTTCCAATAACCTATAGGAGAGTGGGAATCTCAATGAGCTTTTGCAAAGGGCACAGTGGAAGGAAGTACTTTTGAGTGAATTACTGTGAAAAAATTGCAGTATGTGAGAACTTCTGTTTGACAGTTTTTGACTTGAAAATTATAAGGTATCCATGTTATTTCTTAAGGTATTCATTTTCTTCAAATTAGACATTGGTTCAAATACTCTTTTTAAATGTCATTGCTTGGAGGTATGCATTTTCAGGGGGGAAAAACATACTTAACTGTGGTCTGGCATTATCACCAGCCTAATGGTGTCCATTAGCCTTACACTCCAGAATTTAATGAAAAAGATTTTAGAAAACTTTCAAAGCAACATGGTGAGAGAGGAGGTGGAATGGTAGGTGGAGGATACGGAAGAATAAATGGGACATGCTGCTTCTGGATACTATTTTAGCAGATTTTCCAAAAGAAATTACTTTTGCTCATTCTTAGCTTTCAAGTCATCATTTGGAAAATATATGCTGCCCTTCAGAGTGCTGAATTTCAGACTAATATATCACTCCTTATGTTAGAGCAAAATAAAAATAGCTTGGAGTCTGTAAATACCACATATCTATAAAACTGGTGTTTTTGAGGCCACTAAGCCCAAGAGATCTCACCCAAGGTCACTGCAGTAGGCAAAATTTGGGACCCCATGACCTTGCCCCCTTGTGTTATTCCTGTTCTTATGTTTTGTGCCTCAAAATTACATGGTGAAAGCACTCGCACCTATTCATCACCTGACCTTAAAAGACATTCTCTGGTATTACAATCTAATCACATGAGCCCTTAAAAGCAGAGATCTTTCTCTGCTCCTCAGAAGAGGAAGGTGGAGTTTCAAAGATGAGAAGGATTTTATATGCCATTTTTGGTTTGGGATTTAAGAGAGCCACATGTTAGGTAAATAAGGAGCTCAGTCCTACAAGGGTGAAGAACTGAATTAGCCACCCCTCAAATGGGCTTGGAAGTGAAATCTTCCCAGAGGCTCTACATACATACCCCACCTTGCCAGCACCTTGGTTTCAGTCTCTTGAAGTCCCGAGTAAAGGTCACTGCTGATCTGTGCTTTACCTGAACACCTGATCCACAGAACCAGGAGATAATAAAAGGGTGTCAATTTATGTAATCTACCTCAGCATCTATAGAAAACAAACCTTCAGTGACCATCATGTGGGTCCATCCCAGGTTGTGTGAACCTCTACCTCAATCAACAGTGCAATGCCAAACCACCCTCACACCAGTGGATGAACAAACCCCACCCTCCATGTCCCTGCCCACAGGTGCCTCTCTCTACCAGTGCCACTGTATCTTCTATGTAGCTAATGATATCAGTGCTGCTGACTCCTGGGGGAGCCCACAGTGTCCCACAGCTGAGGACATGAATACCATTTCTCTGCCTCTGCCCCCTGGGGAGCCCTGTGCCCTGAGTGTTGAACCACACAGGCAATGTCTTTGTTGTGTGGTGGGGAGTAGTCTGGACTGTCCATCCAGCCCCAGTGTTGGACATTACAGTTTCTCCAGAGTTAGGCAATGTCTCACTCTGTGTGTCATGGGGGAAAGAATCAGGGCTCTCCTCATTCCAGTCTGGACTCCTTGTGAATTGGGCAAGTTCCCTAACATACCTGAGATGGTGTTCCCATGTATAAAAGGGAGAGGGAAATGGCTCTGCCTCAAAGATGTCTGGGGAGCACTAAATGAAATGTACATAAGTTGCTTCCTGCAGTTTCTGGCATATGATAAATTCACAATTCTGTTATTTTCAAATTTTCTTCCCACCACCCATCATTAGGGATGTTATGCCCCTCCATCTTTTCCTATCACTTGATTAGTTAACACAATGAAAAACTTATTACCTTAAAATGGGTTTCACCTCTCCTTTGATTCAGTGCTTCCCAATCTTACTTAATTTTAAGAAACACCCAAGATATTTGTTATAAGTACAAAATTGCAGACTGTATCCCTAAAGCTTCTGTCTCAAGAGGTCTGGGGTAGGCTCTAGAAATCTATTTTCATCAAGGGCCTCTGGTGATTATTATAAGCTGCCCCAGTTACAGAGTAAGGTCCGTGTAATTCTGGGTGTTCAGTGAATTGATGCTGGATATGGGGAAGATGCGTGTGCCAAGCTGTCTGAGAAAGCTAACAACCTTCTGATACCATGGGCACTATCACAGGATTGCAAATTTTTATAAGGAAAAGACAATTTCCCCACCTGAGGGTAGAGTTTGCTGCAGCAAATTCACATTCCCTTCTTAAGAAAATGCTCCCTCCAAGCCATTCCCTGTCATTCAAAGTAGCTTGTTAAGGTTAACATTCTGTTGGGAAGGCATAAAGCAACAAAGCAGTAGCAAGGCAAATAGTGCCTGGCATAAAGTAAACAGCAAACAATTATTGGTTTGCATAAATCCTGATCCAATGTGTACAACCACATGACAGGATAGACATGCTGCTCTGTCTGCCATGTGATCTGTTGACTGCATTTGGTTAACAACAATTTTCACACATCATGTAAATATGTAGATACCTACTGTCATAGCCAAAGGTAGATTGTTATGAAACTAATTAAACTTAAGCCTCAGAAGGTTATTCATATGGTCATTTATTTTTATAAAATTTCCAAAAAGATGTCTGAACTCTTTTCCCAAAATTCTATAAGCTTCAGATTTTGTAAAACCTGGATTTGCCATCTCAGTTCTTCAAAGGGGAGCTTTGGACTGCTAAGAGCTCAGGAAAGTAGATGCCTGTAACCGCCACCCCACCTTACAATGATGGAGGCTTTCAACACCAACAGGTTGTACTCGGAGGGGACAACACAGTGTGATCCTCTGCCTTGGGCACAGCCAATGCCCTCTCCCCACTCTGTAGGGACACCAGAACAGACTATCCCTCCCTTGCCAGATCCCTGAAGCTAGAGGGAGTCAAGCACAATCCTCCACCAGCCCTACAAACTATGCAGACCCCCTTTTTTTAATCACTTCGGGGCTCAGGATTTCTCACTTCCATCTCCTGTCCCATGTGCCAAATCCATTTTGTCCCCAGTCTGGGCTCAATTACTCCATTTCCAACTCAGTGGCCACACTTCATAACCATAAGCAGCAAGGTGGCAATAAAAAATGCTGATGCCTTTTGCACAACCCCTGCTCTACAAACAGTCTGTGATTTAGTTTGAAATATTTGTTTTATGTAATTTGTAGATTTTAGCTATTGAACTAAGATCACTCATAGAAATAGACTGCAATTTACTGCTGTTTCTCCATTTTTTTATTACTGCATAATTAAAACCTACTGTTGGCACTGTGGGAAAATGTTGGTGTTACGCAGTATGCATTTTAATTGGCTGCACAACCAGCATCCTTTCTCCCAGCAACCCTGCTTCTCTGTAGTGATGTGTGTGCATGATTCTCAGACTCCATTAGGCAGCTGAAATTCATAGCCTTTCAAAGAACCTACACTCTGATTCTCCAGTTATCGACCCTGCAGATGCTTCAGGGTAAAGGGCCATGAACTGAGGGTATGGGGCTTGAGGAAGTTGTATGTAAGGGTAAGCAGGAAATATAAAGAAGCTCTGAGGGGTGGTGTGGTCTTTCTCCTTTGTACTTCTTGCAGCCATGGGGACTAACAACTTTTACAAAGATGGAGATACAAGACGGTAGCTCCCACTTATGCTGTTTCTCATTGAAAAAGAATACTCAGAGGATAATGGAATAAAAAAAGGACTTCAGACTCTTAATAGGAAAACTGCCATTTCATTCTATAGGTTCTTATAGTCAAAAAAACTTAAGACTGCAGAACTTAACACTGGAAAGGCATAGAAATGGATAATTCATAATCACTGTCCTCGTTCTAGTTAAGATAAATATTAAGATTAATAACCATGTCACCACCACAGGTTTTACTAGTAATATAAGGAGCTATTTGATATGATGTAAAGAACATGAATTTTGCAATCAGAGAGAACACGTTTTGAATTCTACTTTTCAATATATCCAGCTCTATCACCTTTGGAAAACTTACTTCATCAAAGGAATGTCACCTCCTTATCTAAAAAATAGCAACAAAACACTCCATTTTATGCATCATGCAAAAGGGCTCATGGATACAAAGAGGAGTGGCTGTTGAAAGTATCCAGCTCCCTCTGGGGTCCTATCAATTCCATTTCCCGCTTTGGGGAGCTGTAGCAGGGAATCCAGTGAGGAAGATTATAAATGACAGACATAAGTATGATGGCAGTATATGATAGGCATTTCATAAATAATAATTGTCACTGATGACAACTATTTCAGAGGTGTCACTGTTGACACCATTTCTTCATGTCCCTAGACTATTTCAATAACCATGGAACTCCAGACTCTCCTCCCCTGTTTGTTCAAATACCTCTGAGGAGCCACATTCAAGGCCACCTTCACTTCCCACCCAACATCGTAGTATTACTCTCTCTACCTTCCTATTTTCTCCTCTCCAATCCATTCTTCAAACAGTAGACAGTCTAGTTTTACACCTAAATCCCATCATGGCACTCTTTTTTTTCCCCCTCAAAGCTTCCAGTGGGGCTCTTCTCCAAGATGAAGTCCAACACTGACCATGGCCTCCAAGGCCCTCCCTGACTTGACCCTTCACACTCTACCCCTTGATCAATGTGCTCCAGCCACACTGGCAGGTTTATGGGTCCTTGAATCCCCAGCTCTTTCCCTCTTTGCCAGCCCCTACTGTCCAGAATGTTCCCACACCTGTCCTTAGCAGGATCCAGCCACCTGCTCAGTCTCCCTGGCTCAGCTCAAGGGCCACTTCCCTAGAAGCCCTCTCCTAATCTCCCACACAAAATCACAGATGGCCTGTTATTCTCCCTCAAATATTAATTAGTATTAGAATATTATATAATTACTGATATACAATATTCTCCCTTTAATATTAATTATAATATATAACTATTTCTTTCTATATTATATAATTGTGTATTTTTACTTAATGATCCTCTTTCTTTTGCAGGGCCAGAAAAATGTGATCCCTCTCCGCCTGAAACAAAAGATAGGTTGACAAGAGAAAAGCATAGCAAGTTTATTTAATCAAAGGCTTGTGTGACACAAATCTCTTTGGAAATGAAGACCCAAAGACCCATAGGAAACTTTCCATTTTTAAGCTTAGGTTCACTGAAGCTAATTGTATAGAAATGTCACTGGACAAAAAAGGAAATGACTGAGGGGGAAGCCCAGCAGTTCTGTCTGTTCAGATTCTTCCTTGCTTCTCTGTGTTGTATCCCCTCTCTTCCAGTATGGGACAAGATCCCTTCTGGAATGAAAGTCTTGTGACCTACTTAAGATAAGGTAGGTCAGAGAATTTCTTATTGCCAGCTCTTATACAGAAAGGCAGGTAAGATTAGAGTAATACTTCTAGGAGTTATGGCTGGGTTCAAAGGAATGAGGTTCCAGTTTCTTGGACCTACCTTGGAGAAGAGGAATTCTCATTTCTGTCAACTGCCTTGAGGGAGAAAAAGAAGCAGGAAGAAGGACAAGAGAAGTCAGAAAGAGACCTGTTCCTGAGGCCCTCCAGCACCCTTCCACTCAAAGTCCTCAACATGCCAACCACCCATATTTGGGATATTGTTTTCTGAGTCCCTACACTCTCTAGATTGGAAATTCCACAAACACAGGGCCATTTCCCCAAGCAGAAATCCCAGAGCCCTGCACAAGCATCTTTCAAGCAGATGCCTCCATGAAGGCTCCTTGAAGCCCTGCCTCTTCCCCCTGCACCCACACTTCAGCTGGGGCCTGCAGACTCCTCCCACACACATCAGTATGAGACAGGGCTTTGCAGTATTTTGTTTCTACATCAATCTCTGCCTACAAGAATGTGAGCTTCCTGACACCAGGGTTATTCCTCTGTGTGATCCTGGCATAGCAGAACATATTCCCTCTGCTTCCCTGTCCAGTATGAAAGATAACTCTTAAAGGTAAAGTGCTCCTAATTCTGTATATTAAAATATTAACAGCCCTGCCTTCAGGTAACCTGGTGACAAAATGCAATCAAAGCTTCACTCACTTCTATGTAGAAAAGGTAGTAAAAGTTTACAGTGGATGTAGGTATAACAAAAGGAAGGTCCATGGAGACATCCAGAAGAAAAGAAAATAAGAAGGACAAAAGGGGTGGTGGTACAAGTGATGAAATATGAGAGATCTGAGAAATATTTGGGGGATAAATCTTTCAGGTTTTGGTGACAAGCAAGACGCAGAGAGAAATAAGATGTCAAACATGGCTCCTAATGATCTGGTTTTGCAAACTGGTGGATGTGGGAGCCATGCACTGAGATGGAGCACCGTGATTCAGATCCTCACAGGGCAAAATGAAATGAAGCAATGGTCAGAGTGTCCTCAAAATAACAATGTGCATGAGTGGCCCTATGTTCTTCTCTTGGAAGAGCCATTTGGCCTGTTTATCTGTGGGTAGGGAGAACAGCTCATCGTCTGAAGGTCATATTTGTCTGTAAAAGACAGTAAAGTAAGAACAATATCTACTTAACCTGCTCTTTCTAACCCAAGGGCCCCCTAGCTCTGACTCCCTTGGCAGCCTGAGACCAGCAAGGGGAGGAAAGCTAATGTTCTAACTAGATGGCCTACTGAAGTAAAGATTTTTCTGTTTTCAAAGAGTATAAGGACAAACCCCATATTCTCTTTGGTAAAGAATCCAAGTAAATTGTCATAGAGATAATCCATGGATATTAACACCATTATTATTTCTAGCTACCTCCACGTGCATTGTTTATCACCTTCATACCTACAGAGTCTGGAAGAAAAATTCAGATGACAAAAGATTCAGAGAGACTTACTTACCTGAGGTTGCCTAGCCACTGAGTAATAGCACAGGGATTTGGACCCAAGTCTACATGAACCTGAGGTCACTGTTCTTTTTAATAATGAATCTCTTTGACTGAGCAATCCTTCAACATTGATGCTCCCCACCTCCATGCAAAAGAGGCATTTCCAGGTGTTAAACACATTGAAGGTAAGGCCTTTGGCCACACAAAAGGAACAAAGTAATTGACCTCTGCAGAGATCAAAACCACAATTCTGTTCTTATTTGATCATTCTGTCACTTGAGTGCTTAAGGCAGACAAACACTAGCAATCAAACAGTTATAAGGTTTTATTTCCCTGCATATTGTATAGGTTGCTTATTTATTAAAACAGACCAGCCTTCCAAAATAAGCCACTGGACAGCAGAGAGGCAAGGGATGCTTCTATAAATTATCAATAGAAAGTATTTTGTCAAAAATTCCCAGGGCTTGAGAAGTGGGAGCTAGATGATGGAAATCTACCTTGGAAATGTGCAGAACCTACTCCCCCATCCAGGTCCTCAGGAATGAGTGGCCTCCTTAGATCTTGCCACATGCTCACACTGCCACCTGCTGGACAGAGTGCACATCTCCGCTTCCCCTGACTCATGTCCATCTGGAAACCCCTCCCTGATATCTCATAAGGTCACCTCCTTTTCATATTTTAAGGTTTGGTACTCAAGAGGAATTTTTACTTCTAACCAAAAACTCTTCTTAGCCTGATACCAAAGAAAGGCAGGTAGAATCCCCTGCATGCACTGATGGTGGCTGAGGAGGCTGTGTGAGGGAACCAACTAGGGGAGGAGGAGGCTGTACAGGTGAGCTGGTGGCTGAGAGAAGCTCTCCCACCAAAATTCCAATTGTGTCATTTTCAAAACTCTCAAGCCTTTTCGACCAAAATTCTCAAGACAAAACCTCCTCAAATCCCTTTTAAATACAGTGAGGAACATTCCCCCCTGTATAGTTCTTTTCTTATAAGCACAGCTTGTGCACCTAATGGCAGGGCAGGTTTCCAGCTTGAGAACATAGCGCCATTATTTTACGAACCCACAGGCAGCAGTCTTTCTTTTAAAAAGAATTTCAATCTTCCCCTTTCATTCACTCACAGCATGAAAATAAATCACTGTGCTTGAGCATTTTAAAAATTAAAGGCTTAGATGGCACATGCTGATCAAAAGCTGATCTTCAAATACCTATTTCCACCAGCTATTACATTTAACTTTTCCTTTTCATTTTTCCTTTTCTTCACCTCTGTGTGGCACGACATAGATGCAGCAGAGTGAATAGTGCATCTCTGTCTTCAAACTAAATAGAATGCTAGACCCTATTTCTTTTGGATAAGTTTAGAAGAGAAAGATGGGCTAGGGAGTATGGGAGGTAAAAGTCATCTACCTAGTAACGTGTCTCTCGTGTATGTAAAGTTCAACCACTCCGCAATAAATAAAACCATCCTCTGATTCCACTTTCCAAAGGAAAACACTGAATGTCTCTCTGAAGGAATCTCACTTGCTCAGATTTATAGAACTTCTTGGTAACTAGAGAGGACCTGGGATTTCTCAACTGCTGGCAAGTTTTCAGGTTTTCTACATCATTCACCAAATATCCTGCTTTCACATGTAGATGTGAAATATCTACAGCCTGTCTCTCCCCAGGTGCTCTTGTTACTCCCAAGGCTTCAAGCACACAGAGTGTTTGTGACTCCCGGGTGTCTGTCTTCACTTCTAAACACTCACCTGAGGTCTAGACCCCATCTCTATGCCCATTCTTTACACCCTGAAAGTCCTACAGGATCCTTTGGCTCATTGTGTCTACCCTCAACTCTCAGCCATCAAGGATCTATCTCACAAACCTGCCCTTAGCCTTCCTGTAATGACCTGGTAAATAGCAAAACAATGCATTCAATTATGCAAACCTAAACTTCAAATACCACTTATGATACCACCCTCTCCATGTAATTGATCACAAAGTTCTATTAGGTCTTACTGCCTGGTGGTAGTATCCCCTTGCTCCAGGTATCCTCATACTTCAGCCTTTCCACTTGGACTGTCAAAAAACCACACAACCCTTCACCTCTCCCTGTGCTTTCTGCATGCCCCCCCACACCCATCTTTCACATTCCAAATATAAAACTGATCATGTCCTTGACACCAAAATTGCAATAAATAAAGGTTTGGTAAATTGGGCTTTATCACAATTTAAAACTTGCTTAAAGACCCTGCTAAGAAAAAGAAGATGAATTATAGAATGTGAAAGGTATTCACAAATCTCATATCTGACAAAGAACTTGTACCTAGAATATACAGAGAACTCTCAACACTTAACATTACAAAAAAAAAAACAGTTAAACAACCAACCCAACTTAAAATATCTTCAAAAGATATGCACAGACATTGCACAGAAAATATAAAGATAGCAAAGAATCAGATGAAAAGGTGTTCAACATCATTAGCCATTAGCAAAATGCAAATTAAAACTCTAATAAGATACAAATCCACCTATCAGTGTGGCCAAAATAAAAACAGTGATAATATCAAGTTCAGGGAAGGGTTAGAGAAACTGAATCACTGGTGCAACCAATAGTGGCAAAATGTGTAGAAAGTGGTTTGGCAATTCCTTTTTAAACTAAAAATAGACTTACCACACAACCACAAAGTTGCAGTTGGGAGAAACTATCCCAAAGTAGTAAAAACGTATGTTCATACAGAAATCAGTACACAGATATTATAGTAGCTTTACTTGTAGTAGTCAAAATCCACCCAAATGCCCTTCAATGTGTAAATGGTTGAACTGTAGAACATACAACTCATAGAAACATACTTAGCAATGAAAATGGATGAATTATTGATTATACACAAATTGTATGAACCTCAAGGATATTAGACTGAGTTTTTTTAAAGGCCTGTCAAAAGGATACAAATTGCATGATTCTGTTTATGTAACACTTCTGAGATGACATAATTATAGAGATGACCAGATTCATAGTTGACAAGGGTCAGTGATGGAGGGAAGGAAGTGCTGGTAGCTATTAAAGGGTAGCATGGGGGAGTCTTATGGTGATGGTACAGTTAAGTAGCTGGATACTACACATGTAATAAAAGTATATAAAACTATAAACACACAAGAGAAACAGTACATATACTAAAAATCAGTGTGTGTATATTTAGAAAAATCTAAATAAATCTTATGGGATACACCCACGTCCATTTCCTCCTTGATTATTAGATACAATTTACGCATGAAGTTCACAATGACATAGGCTGGGTAAAGGGTACAGCAGGCCTCCCCTGCATTTCTTTACATCTTCCTGAAAATTGGTGATTATTTCAAAATAAAGTATTAAAAATACCAAGACTGCTCCCTTGTTGCAGTTATCTGCAGTTTTCATTATTCTAAGAAAAAATATACACACCTCTGCACACCCCTTATAGGGTCCTCCATTTCAACCTTTGGATCCTCTTAAGTATTCTTGTTAATTATGATTTTGCTGTTTTCCATCTCTTTATTCAATAAGCTAAAATGTCTATGATTTTAAAACAATGTTTGCCTTTTCTTTTCATGTTATAGAAAATGTATGCATGCAGCCTGAAATTTCTCAGATTTGCTGGATTTAGACATTCTAAGCATATCCCACAGTGTTAGCAAATCTTGCATGCCCCAGCCAGATTATTCTGTCAAACAGCTCTCCATTTTGGATGCCACACGCTTTCTATAATTTCTCCAAAGGGAAAGAAAAGATAAGGTGTTATGATAAGGGCCCGAAATGAGTCAGAATATGAAAATACATAAAGCACTGGAAGTGTTGAGAGGAGTCCACAGATCTGGAACATCCCCCATTGCTGATAAGTTTGCTCGTTTTGCAAGCCCAGTGCATCAGTTCCTAGGGCTGCAGTAATAAGGTGCCATGAACTAGGTAGTTTCAACAACAGAAACTTATCACAGTTCTGGAGGCTGGATATACCAAACTAAGGTGCTCGCCAGAGTGGATCCTTCTGAGGCTGTGAGAGAGAATCTGTTCTGTACCCCAGCCTCTCACTTCTGGAAGCTCACTGGCAGTCTTCACAGTCTTTGGCATTTCCTGGCTCATAGGATCATCACCCTGATCTCTGCCTTCTTCTTCACCTGCCATTCTCCCTGCGTGTGTCTCTCCATCCAAATTTCCCCTTTTTGTAAGGACACTAGTCATAATAGATTGGGAGCCCACCCTGCTCTGGGATTACGTTGCCATAACTGATCACATCTGCCACAACTTTATTTCCATAAAGGTCACAATCTGAGGTACTAAGGGTTGGGGTGGCAACATGTGAATTTGGGGGGTGGGATAAAATTCAACCCATAACACCCAGGGAGCATGAGTAACCAAGAAAACTCTGCTGCTTCATTTGAAGGAATACAGAGTCTACACTTCAATAAAATCCTAGTCTAAGAGGGCACATGGGATTGTTGTGGACATGGCTCACTGTTTAGATTATTATGCTCATCACCTAAGAAGATAACAAGCCTGTGAGTGTGCCTGACACTCTATTAGCAAATATCTGAAGGCCTGCCAGAGAGGCAGGTTGATCACTTCTACAATCAAGCTCTAATCACATAGTAATCCTATTTCAGGGTATATAGTTGAACCATGTTGAAAGCTGGCTTCAAGTCAGCTTTTTATTGTAAAAAAATAATAATAATACTAGAAACAAACCATAGTTGGTGAATAATTCATTTAACTTTTCTAAGAACCAATTGCTTAATCTGGATATTGTAACCAATTGTGACCGGGCATCCTGAGAAGAAAGGAAACAGAGTTATTTTTTCCAAACTCTGCCTTGCAATTGTTTAATGGATCTTTAGGGTAAAAAAGGAGAATGAATCAGATGCTCTACAACAAAAAAAAAAATCTCTGCACAATCTTCAGTCCCAACAGGCCAACTCTTTTATATGTATTCAGTACAGAAGAGTCAATCTAATGAGTTTCTAAGCACCAACCTTGAAGTTTTGGATAACTTTTGATATCCAGTATCTTCAGACCTTGGCTCCTCAACCTGAACTTTCAATTTAATATCTTGTCTGTCTGTATAGCTTGTAAAACTATACAAACCCACACATAAATGTTTATTTAATTTTTATTTAACTACTTATGAAGAAAATATGAATTCTTTCTTTTAAAATTCATCAGCACTGAAATGTAATATCAGTGTTTGATAGAAGACTGACAGGTTCCCATCTCTGTCCTCTCACATTATTCTGTGTCCTTTTCTCAGGTTTTGCTTCTAAAAGAATGCCTTTCATGTTTGCTAATCATAAATTTTGGTAACTTAACAGTTTCATAAGTTTCTCGCAAAGTCAGGTCAATTAAAATCTGCAAAGTGTTATTTTATCAGCCAGAAAACTTTATATCAGCTGGGATTTCTGATCTTCCTAATAAGTCTTGTCAATCTAGAAGCCACTTAGCCAGAATAGAACTTCATGGATTTTTATTTAATCACCTCGCTTTATTTGGAAAAAAAAATAAAATATGTCTGATAGCAATTACAACACGTTTTCTATTATGAAGTTGCTATAGGTCAGATCTGAAATGCTCCCCAAAACCCATGTATTAAAGGCTTGATAGCCAGCCTGTGGCATTTGAAAAATGATGGAACCTTTAGGAAGTGAGGTCTAGTGGAAGGAATTTATGTCATCTGGAGCAAGCCCTTGAAGGAGACATTGGCATCCCACTGACCCTTCCCCTCTCTCTTTGCTTCTTAGCTACTATGAGATGACCAGATTCCTCTGTCACACCTCTCACCATGATGCATTGACTCATTTTAGGCCCAAAAGCAACCGGGTCAACCAACCATGACTGGAACTCCTGAAATTATGAGCCAAAATAAACTTTGAAAAATTGCTTGTCTCAGGTATTTTGTCACAGCAATGGAAATTATGACTGAGAAGAAGACCTTGAGAAAGAGTAACCAGAGACTGCCAGCTGAAAGAAGCTTCCTAATGAACTCAGACCATTGTAAGATCAGTCCAGCCTTCTGCCTGCCACTCCTATTTCCCTGCCTCTATGGGTTGATATCAACATAGCCTATACTACGTTACCTCTACAGTCTTTTTAACCGCTAAAATTTCAATATTAATGTTTTATAAAAATCATGAGTTTCAATTACTGCATTTCAAAAACATTCTGCATGTCTCTTGTCTTTATTTAAACATTTCAATGATAGTTGAAATAAGCAAAGTCAAATAAGAGGAAACTAAAAGAATCTGGAACAGAGCCTCTTTGAATAGCAGAAACAATAATGTTGCTGCTGCATTTTATTATATCTATTGTTTCTTCTTAAGACTAAATTTTAAGGCTACTCAAATAAATGAGGTTTGACATGAACTTTGTAATATACTTGAAGTAGTAGAAAAAATATGTAAATTTTAAAAGGACCAGAAGGGATCTCTTTTTAAATTTTTTTAAATTTTAGTTATTCTAATTAGTTATACATGACAGTAGAATGCAATGCCTGTCTCATTCCACCATCTTTCCTATCCCCATTTCCCCTCTTCCCCTTCCTCCCCTTTACACTTATCTAAAGTTTGTCTATTCCTCCCATGCTCTCCCCATCCTCATTAAGAATCAACATCCTTATAACAGAGAAGACATTCAGCATTTGATTTTTAGGGATTGGCTAACTTCACCTAGCATTATATTCTCCAACTCCATCCATTTACCTGCAAATGCCATGATTTTATTCTCTTTTAATGCTGAATAATATTCCATTGTGTATATATACCATATTTTCTTTATCCATTCATCTACTGAAGGGTATCTAGGTTGGATCCACCAATTTAGCTACTGTGAATTGTGCTGCTATAAACATTGATGTGACTGTGTCCCTGTAGTATGCTGTTTTTAAATCCTTTGGGTATAAACCAAGAAGTGGGTTAGCTAGGTCAAATGGTGGTTCCATTCCAAGTTTTCCAAAGAATTTCCATACTACTTTCCAGATTGGTTGTACCAATTTGCAGTCCTACAAGCAATGTAAGAGTATGCCCTTTTCTGCACATCCTTGCCAACATTTAATGTCATTTGTACAGAAAGCATTTCTTGAGGTTAAAAAATACATATTTGAAATTGAAATGTATTTTGATATACCACCAAGAAGCAGTCAAAGTAGTTGCCTCAGGTATGCATATTACTGTGATTACATAGAATCCCACAGTTAAGAGATACAAAGCATTCCAAGTAATCATTTAGGTTCCACATTACATAATGGGAGCAAGCACAAAGTGAGATTCCCTGCTTATCTCAGCCAGTGACTAATGCAAGACTCCAAGCTTGTGCTCATAATAAATATATGCAATGTTTATATTCTATTGCTGCTCCTCATTGCTCCCCAATAGTCAGGCAGTAAATCCTAAAGAATTAACTTGACTAGAAGATTTGTAAAACTAAATTAGTGTCACCCTTATAAGGAGTATTTTGCCAAACTTAAAGCATGGGGTTAGGAAGGAAAAGATATACTTTCAAAAGTATCTTTATTCATTCAGCAACCATCTGAGATCCAACTGTGTGTCCAGTGCTTTGCCAGGTACCAGGTTTATAAAGATCCATATGCCATGCATGACCTCATATATGGAAGGTTGTCTTTACTGAGGTCATAAAATTAAGGAGATCTCACTGAAGATAGTTTTGTAAGAAAATAAGAGTACAGTTTTTTTATGAAAAACTGATTAAGATAGGTCTATTTTACTCTTTATTTCTTTCCAAGAAAATTTCACTGCAGCAAGCAGAGGCCCCAGGCCAAGTCATCTATTTTCTGCTGCATTTGATATAGAATTATCTGTGCTTTTCAGAAATACCCTTCACCTACTCCAGGAGTTTAAATTTACATTAAGATGTTACATAAAACATCCATTCACTGAGGACAGCGTGTGAGTGAAAAATTAGAATACAGAGAGGTTTTGTGGGAGATTATCATATGAGATAGAACTGGGCTGATACACAGGAAATACAGTTGCAGAAAGGACAGGAAATGGCATTCCAAGGAAAATAAAGATAATTGTGTGAGTGCAAACATTAAGTCATAAATGTTTGCCATAGGTCCCAGAGCTTCTGAGAATTCCTTGAGGGAGAAAGAGGGAAGCAAACAGGTCCAAGAAGAAAAAGAGAATGAAAATCCAATCAGAAAAAAAAAAAAGATACTACTGATATAGGGGCTCAAATCCAAACCTTAAATCCTCAAAGCAGCAAATCCAGGCTGACAGCAATGTCCTAAAGATTCCTGTCTGAGTGGAGTGACCTGCATCCTTGGCACTATGTGGAGGGCCAAGGTATAGAATAGGTGGTTTACCTAAGTCTGAAAAAGATACTAAACAATTTTTTGTCTTACAGATGGTGGCACACATACATTCCAGATTATGAGACAGAAAAAGTTCTCTCCTAAATGGGATTGGACCACTCACTAGAGAGGTGAATCCAAATTGCTCAAATATTCTGAGATGGAATTAAGAACCTTGAGAAAGGGGCAGGACAACATCAGTATTCTCTAGTACTTGTTTGAGTACTTGTGAAAATCTAACAGCCATTGCCATTGTCACCAATTCACTGCCATCATGATCCTCTTCTTCTTCTTCATCATCATCATCACTTTTATCATAGTGACTAATGCTTGTAGAGCTCCCACCATTCATCAGGTACTGTTTGACATTTTACATATACTATTAACTCCTTTAAATTTCATAAAATTGTAATTGCTATCTATCTGGTAGATGAAAAGACTGAGGCACATAGACATTAAGTAGTTCTTCCAAGATCACCACCTCAAAAGTGGTACCCAGGAATTCAAACCTAGGCAGTCTTGTTCCACCATCACCTGCCACATTCCCCTCACAGACCAACAGCTCCAAGTGTCATGAAAAAGAGAATTCAGTTCAACAAGCTGCATCCTCCCTCTTACCTTTCTGCCTGTAAACCCTGGATTCCTACTCCTCCTTTGTCACTTGGTCTAATAAACAATACTTTGCATATAGTAAAAAAAAAAATACCTTGCAGTCTATAGCCAAAGACAATAAAAGAACTAAGGGCAGAGCTGCAAAAGGATGGTGGGCTTGGCTGAGTCCACCAATTGGGTGACTATATCTCTTTTCTATTTGATATAAATGCAGTAAAAATAGAGGTGAAAGGTCTGCAAGCAGATGGACCCTTCTCTATCTTTTTCATTGAAGATGGCATACTCTCTCCAAGATAGTCAAACAGTAATGTCCTTCCTGAATGAGTAGTCTACTAGGGCTTCCATAACGAAGTACCACAGACTGAGTGATTTAAACAATTGAAATTTATTTCTTACAATTCTGGATGCTAGAAGTACAAGATCAAGAGGTCAGTAGGTTTGGTTTTTCTGAGGCTTCCCTCCTTGGCTTGCCAGCTCACTGCATCCTCTTGGGGAGGTCCTCCCTTTGTGTGCATCCCCCCCACCTTATGTGTCTTCCTCTTCTAAGGACACCAGTCCTATTAGATTACAGCCCACACTTACGACCTTACTTAATCTTACTTTCCTCATAAAGGCCTTCTCTCCAAATGTAGTCACCTTGGAGGTTAAGACCTCAACATGAACTTAGGCAGAAAACAATTTGGTCCATAACACTGCAGTTAACTTGTATGGGAATAAAACAGAATAAAAATAAAACAGAGCTTATAAGCTTATTGCCTTTCAGGAATGACTGAAGGCTCCTCTAGATGGAGAGCCCCAGTGTGAGTCTACTCTGCAAAGGGTTGCTACCATTATACAGACCCTTTTGAAAGGTGATTTTACAAAATTGATTTATTTATGTCATGCTCAACTAAAATGGAGTCAAGAGGCCATGAGGAGAAACATGCAGGTTACACATGCCAGTTTCAGATCTGTCTTGTAAGTTCAGTCCTCAACCATAAAAGCCTAACTATAACTCTGAGATTATATAAATCTTATCTAGCAACAACCTTGGCCAGGCAGAATTCACCTGCTTCAGCAAGCTGCTGCCAGGACCATGAACTTTCTTTCAACACAGTTTGAATAACCTCTTCTTTCCCCAAAAAAACCTATCGTTTTCCTTTGTTCTCTGGGCATACCAAAGATCATCCTGATCTATACGTGTGTCCTGAATTGCAATTCTAGCATTTTATTACCAAATAAATTCTTTGTTTAGAGATTCATTTCTCTGCCATACATGTAGATGAAGGCCAGAGAAAAAGTCTGGGTTCTAGAAGCATACATCCTCCACAAATTCAAATCCAGAGTTCTCCAGCATTCTCCTATATATCTGTGTGTGTCTGTGTGTTTGTCTATGTGTGTGTGTGTGTGTGTGTGTGTGTGTGTGTGTGTGTGTATACACCTATACATATATATTATAGTATGAGAAAAATACCAATTTTATTTATTCATTTTCACTTCATACACACTGGTGTGTTCCATAATATGGTACACAGATATAAAGTAAAAATATGGAAAAATCTGATTCTCACTCTCATAAAGTTTAGAGTTCATTGGGGAACTTGGTCATAACCACTTCACCTAACACATCTCCTTGGCAACCAGCAAAAGAAAAAAGTATATAATCCTCAATATGAAACAATACCTCAAAAAAACTGTACTGCTTACAAAGTATATTTTTTTTCTTTACATGATAAATGTCAACTTTTCAATAGGCTTTCACTGCTTTAAACCCAGAAAGAGAACAGTAATTTGCAAATGGCACTTAATTGATTCAAACTGCATACCCCCTGAATTTCACAACTTTCTACTTTTGCTTCTTCCTACTGGTACCTTAAAATCTAGCTACAGTCATTCCCAGAGGCTGGACACTGGAAGGATGCAGAGTGTGCCCACACAGTAAGCTACAAAGCCAAGCATGCAATGCAAACAAACCTCTGATCTGTGAGGAATACACAGCTTCCTCTCCATTCTCATCTGTTCTCAGATCAATCACAGAGCCCATGAAGGTCACTGGAGATAAGTAGTGCCAACCAAAGTGGCAGTGTATGCCTGTGAGTCGGAAACGGAAGCAAGCAAATGTCTTTAAGATTCCAGAGTAGATCTACAGCATAAACTCCCTTAGGGCTAACAGCAAATAGATGAACCATGGGGAAATTTTTGTCAATAAATTATACATATAGTTAAATGAAAAGCTAACGGGAAGTACCAAGTTGGGAATTCCCAACTTTATCTTCCATATCAGTTGAGCAATTTGACTACCCTGAAAGAACTATTTAGCAATATAATGATTTTAGAAAAATAAATCATCCTAACTAATCTAATTTTCTGAGTTAGAGTTCTTTCAACTGACATGCCCAGTGCTTGCCTCCCCCTCTTCCAATCCATTCAACACATACTGCTGCCAAAGTATTCTTCCAAAAGAGAGTGTCCAAGCACATTACTTCTGAGCTGCCTCTAACACATATAGCACCTTCAGAAAATGAGAAAAATGGCACCCTCTCCTCAAATTAAAACAAAAAATAGACATACAGATGGTACCCAACTTATGATGGTTTTTCTTTGATTTTTTTGAGTTTACAATGCTCCTAACTGATATGCCTTCAATAGAAAACATACTTAAATTTTTAATTGTGATTTTTTTCCCCCTGGGCTGGTAATACATGGTGTGATTCTCTGTCTCAATGTTTGGCAGTGACAGTGAAAGGTGAAAATCAGGCCACCAAGATCAGCAGATGAGCAGGACAACCTCAGGGAACACCAAGAGCCATTGGGACTGGGCTCAGTGCATGCCAGTGGGCACAGGAGGGCTTCTGCTGAGTCTCTCCTGCAGCTCCCATGCTCACCTGAGAATCTGAATCTCCACTCCCACCCACTGCTGTCCAAAAAGTCACCTTCAAGGTAATCAGGACTTTCAAAGGACCACAAAGTCAAAACTATTTTCATCATATTTAAGCATGTTTTTCACTTTCAGTTTTGAGTGTCAAGTGGAAATTTCCAGAGGTTACCTGACATGTGGTGACCTCATCATTCTGAGGACCAATGAAATGTGTGCTCCTGTGTTATGAAAATGTCACTGTGTTGATTTTGTAATACAGTAAATATTGAAATTGTAACCTACATAAAAGCAAAAACTTGGGAATCCTCAATCACTTTAAAGAGTGTAAAGAAGTCTTACATCCAAAATTGTGTGAACCCCTGAGTTTTCTGTATGTCCTCAGTGACTGGCATCCCCTAAGAAGGAGAAATCATGTGTGTAGTTATAATTGCTCTCCTGTTCAAAACTTTCACTGACTTAGGAGTAGTGAGATGGTGCTGAATATATGATCATTTTGGAAACAAACTGATGTACAAATTCTAGTTTGACTGCTTACTGGTTATGTGACTAGGCAAGTTACTTAATCTTTCTGAATACAGGGACCTGTCATGGCTTCAAACAGTATTTAAGTCCTCCCCATTCTCCAACTATCACTCAGGTATTCCCAACCAAAAGAAACACCCAAATAAGAAAAAAAGTATCAGTTTTACTAATAGTTAGGCAAATGTCCAAAACTCCAACTTCATAAGATGTGGATAGGAAAATGAGGCCAAGAGTTCAAGCAAGGCTTCTTCCTCTCTGTTCTATGACATCTTGAATGATCCACTTTCTGAGCAGCCTCCTAGTCTATTTACAAGCTGCCTGGACAGCACTCCAAAGCCAGCCCTCCCACACAGTCACAGAGGACACACACAGGAATGCACAGTGAAGAGAAGGTACAGAGAGCAGCAGAAAGCACTTCAATTCTGTTCCCTAGAGGAAGAAGGACATTTCACACACCGACCATAAGATTAGCTATTCTCCAACAGGGTGAGTAATCAATTAGAGGTAAAAACACCAGCATTGCAATGGAAGGATCTTCCAGTTTCACTAAAACCCCTAATACCTACAGCACCTATCATATGTCAGTCACTCAAGAAGTGATAATGCTGAGTACTCTATGGTGGAATTAATGGAAAAGGAACCTTAAAAAAATAAAAGACCCAAAACTTTCATAACTTCAGTCTTGTTTACGGGAGCATAAAGGACACTGGAAGGTATGAAGTCCACCTTCCCAAGAGAAGGCAAAATCTGTAGCACTTTGTGTACTTGAAGTGTTGAAGCCTCATTCCTACTAATTCCTGTTATTTGCATGGTTTTAGGATTATAACTGAAGAAATGGAAAAACCTTCAAGATGGACAGAATTCATTCAAATACCTATTCATCCTGGTCCTACCAGTTAGGGAAGATGAATAAAAGAATTAAGGACAGACCCAGGCTATAACTCAGTTAATTGTCTCCCAGCTAACGATGAAGCAACCTGGGTAGAGTTCCAGGCCTTCCTCTATCTAGCTAAAACAATAAAGTCAAAAGAGGTCATGCAGCTCCCAAGAAGGTCTCACTTTGAACTCCAGGAACTTAGGTTGCAAAACTGATAGCATTTATAGAAGAGGACTTTTGACAAGGCTCAACAAGGCCGCCCAGGAAAGCTCGGAACATCTGCAGCACTGGCTCTTTCCCCAACCCAAATCTCCAGGTTATCAGCCTTCTCAGTCAGCTGAGAAGTGCCCTAATTCACTCAGCATGGTGGCCCTGTCCTCAGTAGAAAGTCCTTTAATACCCGCAAGACTGAGAGAGGAATAGAAATGATAAAGTAAATGGTGTCAGAAATTTTAAGTTATTTAGAGAATTCAGCATATCAAAGCATCTGACAGATTGATTTATCTGACAATTCCAATTTAAAATATGTGATTGAATAATAGATTTTTAGACATGATTTTAAGTTAAATGGTTTACTTTTCTTGTACTTACTACTAGAATATATAAAAGAAATTGAGGCTTACAATATTTGAAATTTAATTTATTAAATTAACCAGAGCATTTTAAGTAATTAGAGATAAATGACTTGTTCAAAGCACTTAGTTCTTAAGAAAGGCAAATCAATTAAAGTTTAAAATATATAAAGGGCTATAATTAATCAAGTTAATTAGTAAACTCTTCTAATGTTATTGGTAACATTTACTAGATTTATGAATAGAATAGTAATTATGAGCTGAATGTAGTAGGTCAATTAAAAATGTTTTTAGTTCATAATTTTAATACATCAAATTCTAATTTAAAGAAAAAAAAGCAACTGCAAAATATTCTTCTTTGCAAAAGACATCAGCCCCCAACACCACAAAACTCACATGACATTTTTGACCCTGAGTTTCTTTTGATTCTGGAATCTCAGCATTTGGTCTTCTGCAGAACAAAGCCCTAATCCATAAGAAGCCAGCTTTTTAGGAAGAAAAATTTTTAACATGTCAAATGTGAATCTATTTCCTTACTATATTTAATCTCCAGGAATAGATTAATAAAATAATAAAAAGCCTCAATTCAAATTAGCAACTGGTACTTCATTCCATTATCCAAAACCATTACTACATAATTTATTGGCTGGCAGTAAGGAAACTCTTTCTCTGTTTGCCATTCAGGTAAATCAAGTTCTGGTTGTCTGTATCTCCATCCATATTGATCAAAACTACACAGAGGCTCTCTCACTCCCTGTTGCTCTCTGTATTACTTTAGAATAACTGAGACAACTGGTTACAGAATTATCTACAAATATTTACAATTTGGGTTCCATATAAGATGGAAGAGAGAGATTGAAAAGAAAGATATAGAATGTAGTAGAAATGGTAATATCCTTTAGTGAGGGGTCAAGATATATAATTAGAACATTACTGAAACTGAAGAATTAGAAATAGTCTGTCTAGTGTATTATTTAAACTTATAGGCATAATCAATAAAAGAACTGAAATTATAAGTTATACACACATGTACAAATCTGCACTTCTGTATATATCTAAAAACACCATTAGGAAGAAGATAAAAGGAGAGAGCAGTGTGTAAATAACCTTATGTTCATGCTAAAGAGAAAATACACATTATATGTTGTAGATATAATAAATATACTCAATATATTATAAATCAAAAAAATACTATCAAATACATTACCTGAATGGTACTGCCCAATATAGTAACCACGAACCAAATGAGGCTATTGAGCACTTAAAATGTGTTTAATCAAATTGACATGAGCCACAAGTTTAAATAGATTTGAAAATAAGAGAAAAATGTAAAATATTTCAGTAATAATATCTATATGGATTATGTGCTGAAATAATGTATTGGTTGTACTTGGTTAAATTAAAAAGTTCATTAAAATTTGTTTTATATATGTATTTTTATGTGACTATTAGACAATTTAAAATTACTTGACTCACATTAAATTTCTATTAGCATACTAATCTAGAGTTTTGGTATTAAACAACAGAATTAAAAACACAAATGGTCAATCCCAGGCCTTAAATTATAAGGCAGAGCTATAGTAGAAAACAAACAAAAAAATCATGGCATTGGCACAAAAACAGGCAAGAAAACCAATGAAACAAAATAGAAGACCCATAAAAATACAGTTAACCTCATACTAGACAAAGGCTCCATAAACATACATTGAATAAAAGATAGCCTCTTCAACAAATGGTGCTTTGAAAACTGGAAATCCATATGTAGCAGAATGAAATTTAACCCCTATCCCTCACTGTGCACAAAACTGAACTTAACATGGATCAAAGACCTAGAAATTAGACAAGGAACATACTAGAAGATGTGGACTGACACTAGCATATCAGCTCAGGAAATGACTTCCATAACAAGATTTCTAAAGTGCAAGTAATAAATTCAATAATCAATAAATGGGATGGCTACAAACTAAAAAGCTTATTCTCTGCAAAGGAAACAAACAAGAGCATAAGAGAGAGCATATAGAATGGGAGAAATCTTTGGTACCCACACCTCAGATAGAGCATTAATTTCCAGGATATAAATGAACTCAAAAAACCTAATACAAAAAAAAAGAATAACCCAATCAATAAATGGTCAAAGGAACTGAACAGACACTTCTCAGAAGAAAAAATGCAAATGGTCAACAAATATGTGAAAAAAAGTTCAACATCTCTAAGCAACTAAAGCAAATTAAAACTACACTGAAATTTCATCTAACTCCAATCAAAATGGCAATTAACAAGAACACAAGTAATAATAAATGTTGGTGAGGATACAAATTGGTACAACCACTCTGGAAAGCAGTATGGAGATTTTTCAGAAAACTTTTAATAAAATCACTATTTGACCCAACTATTCCACTCCTTGGTATATATCCAAAGGACTTAAAATCAGCATACTACTGTGACACAGCCACATCAAAGTTTATAGCAGTTCAATAATAACTAAGCTATGGAACCAAACTAGGTGCCCTTTCAACAGATGAATGGATAAAGAAAATGTGATATTATACAAAATGAAGTATTATTCAGCCATAAAGAAGAATGAATTTAAAAAAAAAGAAGAATGAATTATGACATTTGCAAGTAAATGGATAGATCTGGAAACTATCATGCTAAGTGAAATAAGCCAGCCCCAAAAAGCCAAAGGTCAAAAGTTTTTGCTGATATGTGAAAGTTAGCCCACAATAAGTGGAGACAAGGGAAGAATAGATGTTCAGTAGATTAGACAAAGGGTAATGAAGGGAAGGGAGTGGGGATAGGAAAAGAAAAGACAGTGGAATGAATCTGAAATAATCTTCCTATGTACTTATTTGACTACACCATAGTGAATCCCACCATCATGTACATCCATAAGAATGGTGTAATAATTAGAATAAGACATATTCCATGCTTGAATAATTATATCAAAATGAATTCTACTTCCATGCATAATTGAAAAACACAAATAGACAAGAATTGACCTCAGGGAACAAGAACTGAAGGAAAGAAATAAACAGGGCTGGAGCCAGCTGCTTTTTATCAGAAATTCTTCTGTATTTTTTGTATTGTTAAACTAGGAAAAGAATTTAAAATGGTTAAACAAATTTAAACAGAAGGAATGGAGGATTGTATGTATAGAAAAGAAACAAAACCATAAAAAAGGTTTAAAACAATAAAGAAATAAATATAACAGGGCATCAGCAGGGGAGGGAGGAAATGTGGCAGGCACTGTCCTCACACAGGACAGAATCGCAAAGGCTGATTTGTGGGTCAGTTTGGCAGCAGTAGGCATCCTTGGGGTCAGGGGATCCATGCCAGTAGCTTTCATGAACTAAACCTGTTCACCCAGTTTCATCTCAGCTGCATTGTTACAAGGCCCAGCCTTAGTCTTCAGTCGTTACTCTTAGATTGACTGGTAACACTACCTTTCTTTGTCTATAGTCCAATCACAACATCTTAGCACTGTCATGGAAATCTCATCTTTTCTAATTTCCAAGTGGCCCTTGACGCCCAAAGTGATCATGAAGTCCAAATTCACATCTTACTCCTACAATTCACCCTCTTATTCCTGTTTTCCCACAGGAAACTCTCTTTTTCCAAAGTGCTTCTGGAAATACTTGCTTACACAACTATAGATAGCTAAGAGTATCCACCTCCAAGTCCACAACATTAGACTTTCTAATGTTCTTTTACATGTTAAACAGCATATCCCAGTGCCTAGGCTAATAAGAAGGTCAATCCATACAGTAAATGTATTTATGCAACAGATAGTTTTGAACACCTATAGGTACTAAGTACCTACAAGTACTAAGTGCTGATCCAGGTACTAGAAATAGCAATGAATAAAACAACATTCTCTGCCCTCTTAGAACTTACATTTTAGTGGCAGAGTTAGATAATAACAAGTAAACAGAAATACATGTATAGCATAATTTTAGGTAGTTATAAGTATTTTACATATTTATAACTATAAGAAAATATGCAGATTAATTGGGTCGATGGCATTAGGGTGGCAGGAAGAGGTGTCTATTTTAGAGATTTCTTACTAAGGAAACAATACTGGAGGGGACACTTAAATGATGCCAAAGACCTAGCAATGCAAAATCTAGGAGAAAGGAAAAAGATGCTCCATGTGAGGTATGGCTTCAAATTGTCATGGACTTGGAGTATTCAAAAGCAATGAGAAGACATGTTGAGCTGCAGAAAAGTGAGTGTGGAAGAGAATAGAGGAAGATGAGGCCCAGTGGCCACCCACCTCTGATGTCATAAGGCCTTGTGAGTCCTGGTAAGAACTTCAATTTTATTCCAAATATGATGAATCCTATCAAAAGGCTTAGAGCAAGTGAATGAGCAGGACTTTTGACTTGCTGACATTTTTACTAATTTACTAATAAGTAATTAGTAAATTTAAAATTCCTTTCTCTTTTCCTTTTTACTTTCAAAGTTAGTTAAATAAGAATAATCAAATCAAAACTCAAGCAGATATGTTTGGAATCACTCAGAATCCAAGGCAACTGACCATTTCTAGGGCCATGTCACTTCTACACTGCTCCATGCCACCTGCAAAAGTACTTAGGTTTCCTATTTAATGTCTTCAGAGTTAACAAATATTTATTGAGCCCTTCCTATAGACCATCTATTTTTATAGCTCACTTCTCAGCCATAATAGCTTTCTTTAGAATTTTCAAAATGAATCTACTTGGAGGTAAATAGTAGTAATTGCTGTCCATTCCTGACAGTCAATTATTAGAGATTCAACAATGTAAGATAATTTGCTTATAATTATGCAACTTGATAGTGACCAAGCTGGGATAATTATTAGATTTTCTCAAATACTCATTGGATCCCATTGTGATCCAATGCCTTTGAAAATTCAAAGCAGAAGTCATAAATAATATCTAAGAATGAATATAAATTTCAAAATAATAAAGGTTAATTAAGCTGTAGATATTTTCACAAAAAAGTATACTAGCATCTGCAAAAATAAGAATGTTCAAAATGATTCCAAAATGGAGAGCAGGAGAGCATATTAGGAAGTAGAGGCAGTAACTGAGTGGGTAGATGGACATGGATAAGCAGGAAACCTGGTACCATCACAGGCTAGTACATCAATCCCATTGAGTGATTAAGGATCCTACAGATTGGTCATTACAACCTGTTTACCAGGGCAAAATGAATTAAATTGAATGGGTATTATCTCATGTTTCACCTGTGATTTCTCAATAAGATTTATGTTATATTGATAAGATATATTGTGTTAATTAGATTTTTGTGATCAAAATATCTGACAAGAACAACTTACAAGAGGAAAAATATAAACTTTTGACCCCACATTTTCAGAGGTCTTAGTCCATGATCAGTCAACTCCATTGCTCTGGGTCCAAGGTGAGGTAGACCATCATAGTGGAAGGGTGTGGCAAAGCTGAGAAGCAGAGTGAAAAAGAGAGAAGCCAAGGGCAAGATGTATTCCAAGGTCATAGCCCCAGAGTCTGACTTTCCCCTAGGCATCCACATTCTCCCTGCCTACAATTACTACCCAATAGTTCATTCAAATTATTGACCGATCAAATTAATTAATCCAATGATGAGGTTGACTCCACAATCTAATCATTGCCTAAAAGCTCTCACCTTTGAACCTTGCTGTGTTAGGACCATATTTTGTTTTTGTTTTTTTTCAAGGGGCATTAAAGTTCCAAACCATTACATGTATCAATCTTGAAAAACTTGGTAAAAAAAAAAAGAGTAAAATATTTTTACTGAGATTTGTGAAAAATAATATATTGAGTATGGCTACTCATACAAGTCCATTCATGCATTGCCACTAAAGTAAATGAAGGGAAATTCTATTACAATAGTCCATGCTTTACTGCACTAATATTTTTCTTTCTACTTAAGACTAGATTGGGAAAAAAAATCTGAGCCCTTCAGGAACCATTTGTTTAGCATTTAATAAAGGCATTGAATTTAACAGGGACCATATAGTCACATACAGTTTTAGAAACACATTGAAATGAGCTTTGAAAGATTCTTTGTCAGTGTTTCATTTGTTCAACTTCTCAATATTAATTTTTTTGATATGTTGCCTAGGCTGACAATGAATTTGTCATTCTCCTGCCTCAGTCTCCCAAACAACTTTGATACAGGCATGTGCCATGACACCCAGTTTTCAATATTAAATTTTTTAAAGTCTTTCTTTCTCATCATCTATCTCAGGTACAAAATAATTTCCTTGCCAATTATGTCATTATTTTAAAATTGCCAACTTACTGTGTTTTTATTTCATACTCCTCTTATAGAATTAAAATAACTACATAAGGTAAACAAATATGACAAAGGGTTTTTTCCTTTCAATTAAAATTAAAATGGATTTAACATTAATGTCAAAAATAACTATGGAATAATTAATAATTTTAAGTGACTTAAGGATTAAGTCTCCTTGTACCTTTTGATATTGTCATCTCTTATGCTTAGCCTTCCACAAAGAGTGTAGAAGACTGCACAATGGACCTTATGACCAACCTGAAAATGGCCCCATATAACTTCCAAACATACTGCATGGGCAAAATCCAGGAACATTGCCCCAAACCAACTGCAAAGGATAATGAGAAATGCTATCTTCCTGTGTGCCCAGAAAAGGAAATTGAGACTAGCAACTCTGTAACATAAAGAAAAAGCTCCAAACAATATAGCAATGTGCTTAGGTTTCCTTCTGTAACATAAAATTCAGCAATTTAGCCCAGAAACCATACACACACACACACACACACACACACACACACACACACACACAAGGGTTTTTTGTAACCTTATGAAGAAAACTCATGACCAGTTGGCATTAAAAAGAGGCCTTTACCAACAGCGTTTTGAGAGAAACATGAACTTTTAACTCTATAGTTCAATTCATCTTCAGAAACATTTTTTTTCAGAAGCTGATGAAGATAGAGTTCTAGATACACTAGACTTGTCTGATACCAAGCCAGGTCCAGCCACAGACAGACAATCCCCACCCCACCCATGACAACCATTCTACAGCTAAATATAGAGAACAGTATCCTAAACAGTATCCTACCTAGCTGATGCAGCCCAGTTCAAAGCCAATTGAATCATTCTAAAAAAAAAAAAAAGACTAAAATAAAGGCTAACCCATTCTCAAAATCCATAATGTTTCTTTTTTAAAGACAATTTGCTTTATATAAAAAGAAGAAAGTGTGAAATGAATCCCACTGGTACACTCAAACTACTCTGATTTATACATAATGTTTCCTCAAACAAGGATACAGAAGCATTCCCATATTTCAATAATCTAATTTTACATTGTTAGAAGAAAACAGGGCTTTTGAAAGATCTTTATTTATTCTGCACCCTTGGATGTTTAAATAAACTTCACATTTCAAACCACTTACAAATCCCAATATCTTGTCGTATTTTCAGGGACTGTCATGGTTATCAAATACATATTTTATTTCTACTACAAATTGAGAAATTATTAAGACAAACATTTTAAATTCCACATTAAAACCAGATGTGATTCTGCAATTTGTAGTTGGGGTAAAAACGGGAGTTCAAAACCCAATTGAGTCAAATGTATGAAAGATGATATATCATGAGCTCTGTAATGTTTTGAACAATCAATAAAAAAATTTTTTTTTTAAAAACTGATTTTCTAAAGTCCTTTCAACCTTTTTTAAAAGAGGATAGGTAATGGAAAATAAGTTAAACTAGTTTTAGAGATTTATTGGGTCCATAAGTGTGATACCTAATTTGCATCTTGTCATATTTTCCAGTGTCACTCTTCATCCCCAGCTATTCTTTATTTTTTATTCTAGTTTGTTATACGTGATGGAAGAATGCAATTGATTTCATGTTACACATACAGAGCACAATTTTCAAGTCACTGATTGTACACAAAGTATTTTCACACCATTCTTGTCTTCATATTTGTACTTAGGATAATGGTACACGTCTCATTCCACCATCATTCCTAACTCTCCTCCCCTCCCTTCCACTCCCTTCCCTTTGCCCTATCTAAAGTTCCTCCATTCCTCCTCCCATGCTCTATCTCCATCGCCATTATGAGTCATCATCCTCATATCAAAGAAAAAATTCGGCCTTTGATTTTTTGGGATTGGCTTTTCATTTAGCATTATATTCTCCAACTCCATCCATTTACCTGCAAATGTCATGATTTTATTCTCTTTTGATGCTGAATTGTGTATATATACCAAAGTTTCCCTATCCATTCATCTACTGAAGGGCATCTATGTTGGTTCCACAATTTAGCTATTGTGAATTGTGCTGCTATAAACATTGATATGGCTGTGTCCCTGGTTTAATTCCTAGGTCCTTGATCCACTTTTGTGCATGGTGAGAGATAGAGGTTTGATTTCATTTGTTACATGTGGATTTCCAGTCTTCCCAGAACTATTTGTTGAAGAGGCTATCTTTTCTCCAATGTATGTTTTTGGTGCCTTTGTCTAGTATAAGATAACTGTAGTTACATGGGTTAGTATCTGTGTCCTCTATTCTGTACCATTGGTCTATAGGTCTATTTTGGTGCCAACACCATGCTGGTTTTGATACTATTGTTCTGTAGTATAGTTTGAGATCTGGTATAGTGAGGCCACCAGCTTCACTCTTCTTGCTAAGGATTGCTTTAGCTATTCTGGGTCTCTTATTTTTCCAGATAAATTTCATGATTGTTTTTTTCTATTTCTATGAGGAATGTCATTGGGATTTTGATTGGAATTGCATTGAGTCTATATAGTGTTTTTGGTATATGGTATATTAATTCTGCCTATCCAAGAACACAGGAGATCTGTTCATGTTCTAAGGTCTTCTTTAATTTCTTTCTTTAGTGTGCTGTAGTTTTCATTATTAGAGGTTTTTCACTTCTTTTGTTAAGTTGATTTCCAAGTTTTGTTTTGTTTTGGTTTGTTTTGTTTTGGTTTGGTTTGGGTTTTTTTGAGGCTATTGTAGATAGGGTGGTTTTCCTAGTTTCTCTTTCTGAGGATTTTCACTGATGTACAGAAATGTCTCTGATTTATGGGTGTTGATTTTATATCCAGCTACTTTGCTGAATTCATTTATTAGTTCTAAGAAATTTCTAGTGGAATATTTTTGGTCTTCTAGGTATAGAATCATATCGTCCGCAAATAGTGGTAATTTGAGTTCTTCTTTTCCTATTCATATCCCTTTAATTTTTTTTTTGTCTGTCTGATTGCTCTGGCTAGAGTTTCAAGAACTATGTGAAAGAAGTGGTGAAAGAGGGCGTCCCTGTCTTATTCCAGTTTTTAGAGGGAATGCTTTTCATATTTCTCCATTTAGAATGATGTTGGCCTGGGGCTTAGCATAGGTAGCCTTTACAATGTTGCAGTATGTTCCTGTTATTCCTAGTTTTTCTAGCATTTTAAACATGAAAGGATGCTGTATTTTATCAAATGCTTTCTCTGCATCTAATAAGATGATCATATGATATTTATCTTTGAATCTATTGATGTGATGAATTACATTTATTGATTTCCATATGTTGAACCAACCTTGCATCCCTGGGATGAACCCTACTTGATCATGGTGCACTATCTCTTTGATATGGTTTTGTATTCAATTTGCCAGAATTTTATTGAGAATTTTTGTATTTATATTCATATTTGTCTGAAGTTTTCTTTCTTTCATGAGTCTTTGTCTGGTTTTGGATTCAGGGTGATATTGGCCTCATAAAATGTGTTTGGAAGCGTTCCTTCTTTTTCTATTTCATGAAATAGTTTGAGAAGTATTGGTGTTAGCTCTTCTTTAAAGATCTTGTAGAATTCAGCTGTGTATCCATCTGGACCTGGGCTTTTCTAGGTTGGTAGGCTTCTGATGTTGTCCCCTATTTGCTTGCTTGATCTGTTAAATCATATATATCATTCTGATTTAGTTTGGGCATATCATATGCCTCTAGAAATTTTTTCAATGCCTTCAATATTCTCTATTTTATTAGAGTACAAGTTTTCAACATGATTACTAGTTATCTTCTGTATTTCTGTAGTGTCAGTCATAATATTTCCTTTTTCATCATGGATGTTAGTAATTTGAGTTTTCTCTCTCCTTCTCTTTGTTAGCATGGCTAATGGTTTATCTATTTTATTTTATTTTATTTTGAAGAACCAACTTTTGTTTTGTCAATTTTTTCAACTGTTTTTTGTTTCAATTTCATTGATTTCAGCGCTGATTTTGATTACTTCCTGTCTTCTACTGCTTTGGGGGTTGATTTATTCTTCTTTTTCTAGGGCTTTGAGATGTAATGTGAGGTCATTTACTTGTTGACTTTTTCTTCTGAAGGAATGAACTCCATGCAATGTACTTTCCTCTTAGAACTCCCTTCATAGTGTCCCAGAGATTTTAATATGTTGTATCAGTGTTCTCATTTACCTCTAAGAATGTTTTAATCTCCTCTTTGATATCTTTTACAACCCATTGTTCATTCAATAGCATATTATTTAGTCGCCAGTTGTTGGAGTATCTTTTATTTTTTATTTTATCATTGATTTCTAATTTCATTTCATTGTGGTCTGATAGAATGCAGGGTAGTATCTCTACTTTTTTGTATTTACTAAGATTTACTTTGTGGCATAATATATGGTCTTTTTTAGAGGAGAATCCATGTGCTGCTCAGAAGAAAGTAGATTTGCTCGTTGATGGATAATATACTCTATATATGCCAGTTAAATCTCAGTTATTGATTGTATTGTTGAGTTTTATAGTTTTTTTGTTTAGCTTTTGTTTGGAAGATCTATCCAGTAGTGAAAGAAGTGTGTTGTGGTCTATTTGACTCTTGAACTTGAGAAGAGTTTGACTAATGAATGAGATGCTCCATTGTTTGGGATATATACATATATTATATATATAATAACTATTATGTCTTGTTGATGTACATTTACCTTAAATAGTATGAAATATCCATCTTTATCTCTTTTGATTAACTTTGGCTTGAAGTCTACTTTATTTGATATGAGGATGGAAAAACCCCTGCTTGTTTACATAGACCATGTCAATAGTATATTTTATCCCAACCTTTCATCTTCAGTCTGTGGGTGTCTTTTCGTATGAGATGAGTCTCTTGAAGGCAGCATATTGTTGGGTCTTTTTTTTTTTAATCTAATCTACCAGCGTATGTCTTTTGATTGGTTAGTTTAAGCCATTAACATTTAGGGTTATTATTGAGACATGATTTGTATTACCAGTCATTTTTGTTTATTTTTGGTATTGACTTGGTTTCTCCTTTGGTTGTCTTTTTCTTTATTGAAGTTCTTCCCTTTAAAGATTTTCATTGTTGTTTTTCATTTTCTCCTCATGGAATATTTTGCCAAGAATGTTCTGTAGTGCAGGCTTTCTTGCTATAAATTCTTTTAGCTTTTGTTTATCATGGAAGGTTTTAATTTCATTGTCAAATTTGAAACTTAATTTTGCTGGATATAAGATTCTTGGTTGGCATCCATTATCTTTTAGGGCTTGGTATATGTTGTTCCAGGATCTCCTGATTTTGAGAGTCTGGGCTGAAAAATCTGCTGAGATCTGAATTGGTCTTCTCTTATAGGTAATCTGATTTTTTCTCTCTTGTGGCCTTTAAAATTCTATCCTTATTCTGTATGCTAGGAATTTTTATTATAATGTGCCTTGGTGTAGATCTGTTGTAATTTTGTACATTTGGTGTCCTATAGGCCTCTTGTATTTTATTTTCCTGTTCATTCTTCATGCTTGGGAAATTTTCTGATATTATTTCATCAAAAAGATTGTGCATTCCTTTGTTTTGAATCTCTAAATCTTCCTCTATCTCAATAAATCTTAAATTTGATCTTTTGATTTGTATCCCCTAATTCTTGGATATTCTGTTCATAGTTTCTTATCATTTTCACTGTGAGGTCAACTTTATTTTCAAAATTCTATAGTTTGTCTTCATTGTCTGAGGTCCTGTCTAACAAGATATAGTCTGTTGGCGATGCTATCTATTGAGTTTTTTAATTGGCTTATTGTTTCTTTCATTTCAAGGATTTCTGTTTAGTTTTTTTCTTTTTTTCTTTTTTCAGTATCTCTCTTTCTTAAAGTAATATCTTGCAATCTGTATTTTCTTTCTTATCTCTTTGTTTGATTTATTTTTGCCTGTATCTGCTGACTTAGGTCATTCTTGAATTTCCAAATCATTTTAGTTATATATATTCTGAACTCTTTTTCTGAAATCTCACCTAGTATGCTATCTATGAATTTTATTGTTGTAGTATCTTGGTTTGTTTGGGTACACTTTTCTCCCTTATTTCTTCATGATATCTATGTGTCTTCCTCTCTTGCAGTGTAGATCCGAGGTATTACAGCTTCTGCCCTATTGCCTTATAGTGTCCCTATAGGTTACCAATACCTCACTTTTAAGGAGAGATCAATGTTACAGCACTCAATGTATCCAATATGCAGCCATATATCAGTTAGCTTCTATTTTTACATTTACAGTTTTGTCACTATAAATGAAATTATGAGTTTGGTTGTCTTCTACCATATAGTCAATAAGTTTAAGTAATGGTTTATAGTTTCTAATGGTAGAAGGGGAGTCTGGGGAACTAGCTGAGGTATTTATGAGGTACGATGTGAGAATATGGAGGTATTAGATTATATGACTAGGGAGAGGGTAATCATAATAAGTTGGCTATTAGTAGGAGAAAAAAGATAGGCAATTCCTTGCAAGACTCCCTGTTACTTCAGCAACAGAATAACTGTTAGCACTCCTAGTAGAGAAACCTCTGGTGCAGCCAGATCCACAGAGACCTTGGTAACTTCTTACTAGGTCCTTATTGTTGTCCCTTAATAGAAGCAGTGATATCCCAGTTTCATGGCAGTGGCAGCCTCAAGCCTATATGTACCCTGATGTTGGGCTGTAGAGCCACACTTTTTCCTCTATCCCAATAAATCTTAAATTTGGTCTTTTGATGGTATCCCATAATTCTTGGATATTCTGTTCATGGTTTCTTATCATCTTCACTGTGAGGTCAACTTTATTTTCAAGATTATACATTTTGGTGAATAAGGAACCCCAGAGTGGTGTGGCTCCCCATGGGGGCACAGGTTGGGCCTCTGTTCAGATCTCCAGGGTGCGGTATGACGGGGCAGGCAGGTGGGTTTTTGTCCAGATCTCTAGCCCAAAATCCATAATGTTTTACCATAATTCACTTAGCAGAAAGGAAGATAATGAGCAGGCAGAATCAGGAAAACCTGGCCCCATCAACAAGACTGTGCATAGTGTCTATAAAAGAGCTTTTTAAAATATAAATATATATTTATTTTTTAGTTTTAGATGGACACAATATCTTTATTTTTATGTAGTGCTGAGGATAGAACCAGTGCCTCATGCATGCTAGGCAAAGCACTCTACCACTGAGCCACAACTCCAGACCTATAAATAGAGCTTTTAAATCTACCCTTAGGTCTATTTTCAGATCATTTCATTGCCTGAGCCCACATGGTGGGCACAATGCTTAGTGGAGAATGGTATTAAATTACTAATTACTACCTTTATAATAAAATGTGCTACACCATTATAGGTGTGCTGCCCCTTCAAGTAATGAGTGTCCCTAAATGGAAGGGATCAAATAGTAAGAACATGGCCATCTGACAGATGTTGCAAAGGGTTTCATTATTGATGTGAAGCCTAATTAGACCATCCAATGTTCAGATTGCAAGATTCCATGCACTGAAGGCTCTGTGTTACTAAGGTAGAAAGGAAGAAAGAGAGGGAGGGGAAGGAGAAGGCAATCCTTCACCTAGCCATACATCCATATCTTTGCTCTCATTGTCCTTGATTCAACAATTGTGTAGGAAAGGCAAAAAATAAAATAAAAACTTGATCTTAAACTACAGACTAGATAAGTGTTTTCTCTTCCCTTGAACAGATTTATCACTTTGTTATAATAAACAAATCCAGAATATGCGATTTAAATATTATTTTTGCTTAAAAATAATATTCTGTTTTGCCACCTAAGGGTATGTCAATGATTATTTATAATAAGAAATGGAACTTTTTAAAAGTACAAGCATGACAAGCCACAGCTCTGGAGGCATGGTTTTCAAATATTATGCTTACAGGTCCACAATTACTGGCAATTTTAAACCTGGGTATATAATTATACACAGATTACCATAGGTCAAATCATCAGGCTTTTAATGGTTAAACCAGGATGGAATGAGAAATGATAGAAAAACTTGATCTAAAATAGAAGCAACCTTAGAAGGCTAGGGACCAAGGATATTGGCATTATTAAAGTGAATAATTCCAGGAGGGCACAACATAACCATGATTGTAAATTAGACATGGTTTTTCTTGCTGACTAAACTCTGCACATTGCAGTTTAAAATGCTTGTTTCTCTTCTAGCAAACATCTGCTTTTTTACACTAAAAGCAGGACCCCGAGGGAAGTAGTGATCTTTCCTGAGGCAACTTGATTAATAGTAGGCTTCCAAATTTTAACTAAGACATTCTGATGAAGCCAGCAGTACTGAGTAATTGTTTCCACAAATAATCTTGATATGCATTTTCTTTCTCTCCAAAATTTTAGACAGTGGGACTCAGAAACGTCTTTCTTCTCCATAGTTTGCACACCTATAGTTACCTGACAAAGTAGTAGTGTTTGCCAAAGATGCACACCTGGGTTCTGTGCTGCAAAACGTCCTGTCCCCTGGTCCCTAGGAGTCTGTGGACAAAACTCATCTGCATGTGGAAAAGGAATAAACAAGTGGACATAATACATAAAATAAGAAATCATATGTTTACTCCACAGACTTAATTGTATTGTAATAAAATGCAAATACAAGAATGGAATTGTATACTC
Organism: Ictidomys tridecemlineatus; assembly: GCF_052094955.1. Classification (NCBI taxonomy): domain Eukaryota; kingdom Metazoa; phylum Chordata; class Mammalia; order Rodentia; family Sciuridae; genus Ictidomys; species Ictidomys tridecemlineatus. The sequence continues at coordinate 88,489,879 of NC_135488.1, read as the reverse complement.
AAATACACAGAGGTAGGAAACTGAAAGCTGGACATGATATAAAAAAATTATCACTGAAGGTAAGTAATCTTTATGCAAGGTGAATGGAAGATACTTCAAGGGCATGCATATTGAAATATGTATCCAGGAAGTAAAGTTAAACCATTTTATGATCCTGAATTATGAAACTACACATAGGGTCCCAATGCTTATTATACATTTCTTACTTCTTTCCTGTATTTGATGCCCCCCTGCCTTTGATCTCAGCTACTCAGATTCCAATGTCTAGAGGACTGTCTCTAGTCTTTATCCCTAAGGGATCTATGTCCAGGATGGCCCTAGTTTTGCAGGGTGACTACAGTCTGGTTGACACTATTGGTTGCCTGAATGGAATAACTTACTTCCTGTCACACTGGAAGATCTTTAGTCTACTCTCATTCAAAGCAAGGTTTTTAAAATTAGATAGAACTGTTGGTGGCTTAAAGACATAAAATAAGCTCTTAGAACACATCAGAGGAGGTGAGAGCAGAAACCAGGGAAATGCACAAGAGAAAGAAAATGGAGGGGGAGGAGGAAAATGAGAAGAAGATGAAAGTTTTCTAAATCAGGAATGAGGAAGTCTGCTGGAAACGAAATTTAAGACAGAAACTCATGTCCCTAACTGCTCCTGGCCATGTGACCTAGAGCAATTCTCATCTCCACCCCCATCATTATAACAGCTAAATGTATAGAGTGTTCACCTTCACACAGCTCACCTCTTTTAATCTTCACATAAACTTTAAAAGCAAGATCCTATTACCCCAATTTATGGACAGAGAAACACATTCAGAAAATTTAATCATCAGCCCTAGGTATTAGAACTAGTAGGTACCAGGACCAAAGGCTTTCCCTGGTTAAAAGCACAAGTGATTTGAAAGCACACACCCTCTCCACAATGGCAGGATACCATCTGAATGTAACTCTCAGTCTCTTCATTTAGAAAGGAATTACCATAATTCTTTCTGCAGTCACAGGAGGATGCATAAAAATTGCCTTTTGCCACAATAACACAATGGCATAAAATAATAAATTTGTTCCCTCTGCTGGATCTATGAGAAGCCTAAGCACTCTGCAAATCTTAGCTGGACATGATGAGGCAGTTGTAATAGTGTCCAGTGTTCAGCAGGGTGTTGGCTGATGTGAGATGGCCTCACTAGAATGAAGGGTTCTAGCCTCTCATCGCTAGGAGGCAAGCCTAGTCTTATTCTCAATACAAAAGCAGGATTTTTGAGAAAGGGAAGCATGGAAGTCCTCTTCTGCCTTAGGGTTAGAACTGTCCTATCCCTTATACTACATTCTATCAGTTAAAATAAGTCACAAGTCCAGCCCAGACTGAAGGGCTAGGGAACCAGAAAACAAAATCACATTCTGAATGGCACATAAATATATGTAAGAGTGAAGAATCAGGGTCATTTTTCAATCAATCTTCCATAGAATGTGTGTAAATATGCTTTAAAAATGGTCACATCATTGGGTCCTTAACTAAAATCCATTCTTAATGGAAAACGCCAGCACTGCCACCCATCCAAGGACAGCTTGTTTTCATAGCTGTCATACCTTCCAGCTGAGCTTGTAGAAAAGAGCTGGGTAATCAGTATATCAGGTTTTTCCTACACACTCAGAATTTAGATTAGGCTTTCCCCTATGCATTTACCCTGACACTCTATCTACCCTACATCTACGTTCTATTAAATTAAGAATTCTTCCAGAATTAAAAATCAAGAGGAAAATTTTCCTAGGTTGGTATAATTTATTCTTGGCCTTTCTGAAACTGTACATTCTATCATTTTTGTTACCAAAGTATCAAGCTTTTTCACTAAAGTAAAATCCCGAGTGCTAAATCCAAAATTGACAGTTTAAAATGCGTTATAGTCACTCTCTGTAAGTCCCTAGGAGACACAGTCTGGAAGGGCATCAAACCAGCACAGGCATTTACATTAAGTCATGAACTTTAATGTGATTTAGACAAAAAGCTGCCATAACCAAAAACTTCAGAGATTTTCACTCTTCTATCTCAGAAATATTTGTCTGTATTTTTACAGTCTTTCATGAACAATACCCAAATGAGCTTGCAAAAGGATGTCAATCCTTATCACTTATAACCTCTTTAAGCCAGTTGTTCTCAACCCTGCCAGCTGCACACTATAATCACCCACAGGGTTATTTTAAAATCTCCATGCCCAGGTAACATCCAGAATTCAATCACTACCAGTGGGGTGAGACACAGCATCGTCATTTTTCAAGCTTTCCAGAAGATTCCAACGTGTTCTCCAGGTTGAGACCACTGCATGAAGCCCTCACTTTCTCTGCCTATAAATGGAGTATTTGTACTAGATTACAATTTTGACTGGGCTACAAATCTATTTCTCTCTTAGAATTGCCAGCAAAATAGCTTGGCTATTTTTCATTAAACTCATTTGGAGCAGTGTAGAGTAGAAAAAATCTTTGGAATCAGAGCTGCCATTAAATCCTTGACCTATTACTTAATAGTCGTAGGACTTGAAGCAAGTTACTTAACCTATTTAGCTTCTCTGAGCTTTGATTTCCTTCTAAATTATATGATATAATATCTCCTATCCAATGTGGTGTTACAAAAAGTGAAATAACTTATACAATTATAAGTAATAATGGTAGTAATATATAGTAATTATTTATTATAATTAATAAATATTCATTTCTTTTCTCCTAAGCATTCTTTTTTTTTTTTTTAGAACTTGCTGGCACATTTAATTTGGTAGTTGAGAAAATAGTTGACTTCAGACAGGCATGGTTCTCATGTCTTAAGCCACTGGGGCTGCTATAACAGAATACTTCAAACTGGGTAATACAAAACAGAAACTTACTACTTTGAAGTTCCAGAGGCTGGGAAGTACACGATCAAGGTAGAAGAAGATTTAGTATTTGGTGAGAACCTATTCCTCATAGATGGCCTCTTCTTTTTTTTTTTTTTAATTGTTGGTTGTTCAAAACATTACATAGTTCTTGATATATCATATTTCACATTTTGATTTAAGTGGGTTATGAACTCCCATTTTACCCCGTATACAGCTTGCAGAATCACATCAGTTACACTTCCATTGATTTACATATTGATATACTCATGTCTGTTGTATTCTGCTGCCTTTCCTATCCTCTACTATCCCCCCTCCCCTCCCCTCCCCTCATCTCTCTATACCCCCACTACTGTAATTCATTCCTCTCCCTTGTATTATTTTTCCCTTTCCCCTCACTTCCTCTTGTATGTAATTTTGTATAACCCTGAGGGTCTCCTTCCATTTCCATGCAATTTCCCTTCTCTCTTCCTTTCCCTCCCACCTTAACATCCAGAATCAACAAATGGGACTTACTCAAACTAAAAAGTTTTTTCTCAGCAAAAGAAACAATAAGAGAGGTAAATAGGGAGCCTACATCATGGGAACAAATCTTTACTCCTCACACTTCAGATAGAGCCCTAATATCCAGAGTATATAAAGAACTCAGAAAATTAGACAATAAGATAACAAATAACCCAATCAACAAATGGGCCAAGGACTTGAACAGACACTCCTCAGAGGAGGACATACAATCAATCAACAAGTACATGAAAAAATGCTCACCATCTCTAGCAGTCAGAGAAATGCAAATCAAAACCACCCTAAGATACCATCTCACTCCAGTAAGATTGGCAGCCATTATGAAGTCAAACAACAATAAGTGCTGGCGAGGATGTGGGGAAAAGGGTACACTTGTACATTGTTGGTGGGACTGCAAACTGGTGCAGCCAATTTGAAAAGCAGTATGGAGATTTCTTGGAAAGCTGGGAATGGAACCACCATTTGACCCAGCTATCCCCCTTCTCGGTCTATTCCCTAAAGACCTAAAAAGAGCATGCTACAGGGACACTGCTACATCGATGTTCATAGCAGCACAATTCACAATAGCAAGACTGTGGAACCAACCTAAATGCCCTTCAATAGACGAATGGATAAAAAAAAATGTGGCATTTATACACAATGGAGTATTACTCTGCATTAAAAAATGACAAAATCATAGAATTTGGTGGGAAATGGATGGCATTAGAGCAGATTATGCTAAGCGAAGCTAGCCAAGCCCTAAAAAACAAATGCCAAATGTCTTCTTTGATATAAGGAGAGTAACTAAGAACAGACTAGGGAAGAAGAGCACGAGAAGAAGTCCTAAGCATTCTTGATCAAGCTGTTCACATCCTCAGGGGGCTGCTATAGCCTGCTAAAGCAAAAAGAAGAAAGGAGAGTCAGTGTGTATTCCAATGTTTTGTACACGGTGATGGAGCCAGTTGTCAACTTTGACGTGCATCAGAAAACCCTGTTGCTAATTCTCTTGGGGCCAATTATCAGTGGCTATCTGCTGGGGTCCACTCCACAAGGGTCTAAATGTCACTTGCTCTTTGTCCAGACACACCACTGATTGGGTCTGTATATTTTTTTTATCCATCAACCTAATGGGCCTGACTGAGATCAGTTATGGGGAAAGGCCATACAGGGAAGTACACCAAGGACCCAGACACCTCCCTCTGCCCTAGACCAGCTCTCCACAAAAGCAAGGGTCCAAAATTGACTGCAGAGTGAGGCAATGTCATCATTACAGGTACACAGCAGCAAAATCATCCCGGGTTAGTGGAATTGTTTTCTTTGTTATTTATAAGTCTCCTGGACAGGTCTGCAAATACATATCTGCATGAAGGAATCTGGTTAAATTGCTGTCATTTTTTTTAAGCAATCTGGTGCCACAAAGCAAAAGTGCCTTTCTCCCTCCTGTTGCTCTCCACATTGGTAACAAATAAGAGATGGATTTAGATTTTCCCCAAATATATTTTTAAATGATTAGACCTGTTTTCTTGGTTCTGGTCATTTTTCAATTACAGAAAATCTTTATAAATTAAGGTTGATTGAACAGAAGCAAAGCAGAAATTATAAAAATATTATTGATTCATTATATGTAACCAAATGCTATCCATTTAAGTAGTAATTTCAAAATGATCAATATCTGTAGAAATGTATCTGCTCTGAGTAGTTCCTCATCCTGTAAGCTGGGACACTTTGTGTTTACTCCCATCCTCAATCCAGTTATGATAAGCTGTGATCAATCCTAGCAAAGCCTGCACCCCATAATAATGATTATTCATGTGTTGACAACAATTTTTCTAATCTTTATTTTATTTCTTATTAAAGTCAAGGATTTCCTTCAACTAATACATTTAGGTTCTATAGCACAAGGAATACCTAGCAATATTTAAGCCTCTATAAAAAGATTGTTTTGTTCAAAAGTAGTAAGTCATTAGTAAGAATTTGATCTCTCATTGATTTTTATATCTCAATGAAATTAGTACTTACTACCACATAAGTATCATATATGCACTTGTTTAAATGTTTATAGAATGTCTCCACTTTCATTATTAGGTATCTGTACACTATGGCTCATGAACTAGAGGCTCCATAAAAATGAACGTTTCTGCTCACAGGAAGGGTGCCACAAATACTCTTTACATAAATAAATTATGTTAAATAAACTAATCATCTCAACCACAAATCTATTTGTCTGGTGCAGGTCCTTAGAAGAACAAAGGAAACCCAGGCATTTGCACCTTATCTACAGACAAAGCCAAAAAGATACTAATGAGACACAAATCTCTAATTTTTCAGCTAAAAAAGCTGTGATCCACAAAACTGGAGTCTCTCAAGGTCAGCTTAAGGAGAGGAAAGAAATACTCTTGCTGCAGATTCATTTTTTCTTTAATTAACAAGGTGCTCTGGGAAGGAAGTCTGTTTCTGAGAAGACGACGTGTTTGAATATATGTGTTTGAATATAACATACATGCAATAATAAGTTACATTGTTTGGAACTTTCAGTTCTGACTTACTCCCTGAAATTCTATAAATGCTCACCACCCCAGTACATTTTCATAAATTTGGTTAGGAAATTATATGCATGCCATATAGAACACAAAGCACAGCTTTAAAGCAAACTTTGTTAATTAAACAGATACTCAGAGAAAGTTCCAGTGCACACTGAATGATTATTCTATTTACCACCTACCTATTTTGACAAGAAAAAAAAATTCTCTATATCTGATATCGCAAACAAGGTACTGATTTGAATTTTCAGGCATCCACCTCCTCCCCAAAATTCAAGACAGAGAATAATTTAATCTGTCAAGTTACACAAAAATGTAGCTCAGGATCACCCAGCACAACTTGGTTTCTGTCTCTTGCCAATGTTGACTGAGAAAGAAATGCTGGGTGGTTTGGTGTCTCCAACATGCTAAGATAACTTTTCTTATATCATCATTTATTTTTCCTCAAAAAGTTTTTTGCAATTCAGTCCAAAGATTGAAGGATCAGAGAAAAATACAAAAAAAAATCAAGGAACAGATATACTCCAGGACTGTATAATCTAAAATTCAGTTGCACCTTATTTTATTTATTTATTCAGTGTCAGGCACTATAATGGACACTAGAAGAAGCAAAGAAGCATTAGACATGGTCCCTGAGCCCCTGAAAGACAGTCATTCTTCCCATGGGAGAGAGACAGGAAACAAGAAGGCACATGAAGTGAGGCTGGTGGGTCTAGGAGATCAATCTTGAGTGCCAGAAAGGATGTCAGAAAGACACCAAGCCAGATAGTCCCTATAGTCAGTGGGGAAGTGGTCAAGAGTTAATGAGGGGAGAAAGGAGTAGATAAAATTCGTGAACATGAAATTACATGTTCGAAGACAAGTGGAAGAGAACAGGACATATTTTTAGGGAGTGAACAGTTCCATGAGTCTGGAGTCCTGAGCAGGAGTTGAGCTGAGAATGGAAGGCTGGGACATTTACGTTTCTGCTATGTTCCGCCTACAACAAGCATCTGCTGATCCTGAGTGCTGAGCTAATCACCAGGAAATTCCTTTTAAGTAATGAAGTTACCCTACAGTTTAATCTTCTATAGACCAGGGACCCCACTGGTCTTCTGGCTTTAATCTTCCATCCAATACAAAAATCTGATTTCAGTACCCTAAACAGAAGATCATCTGGTCTTAGTAAGGATACTTGCAGTGACAGAAAACTTATTGCCTCAGAAAGCAGCTTACTGGAAACTTCTTTATGTCAAATCAGAAACTATGTCCCTGTAACTTCTTATTGACTTCAGTAAGACATGGGCCAACAACTCTATCCCAAAGAAAGGTTCAAATCACAGTAACTACAGCCCAAAGATCACATTTAGAAGATTATGTGGTCTAAACTTGATCAACATAGTGTTCAATATACCACCAACCACATTCCCAGGTGCAATTTACTTATATGGCCCCAAGAGAGCTGAAGTCTTCCTGGGTCAGAACACATCTCCTAGGGAGCTTAGGCATCTGAACCCTGAGCCTTGGGATCCAGGGTGCAAAGAGGACCAGGGAAGCAAGAAACAAAACAAGATATAGACAATGTTATAGCAGTACAATTCACAATAGCTAAAGTTTGGAACAAATCTAAGTGCTCTTTGACAGATGAATAGATAAAGAAAATGTATATATCTCACATGATGGAGTGTCACTCAGCCATAAAAAAAATGACATTTTGTCATTTGTCAGTAAATGGATGGAACTAGAAACTACTTAGTGAAATAAGCCAGTCCCCAAAACCAAAGGTCAAATGTTTTCTCTGATATGCAAAAGCTAATCCAAAATAAGGGAAAAGGGATATAAAATATAAGAAATATCAATGGAATAGATGAAGAGGATTAAAGGGGAGGGAGGAGGAATGGAATAAGGAAGGAACAATGAAATGAATCTGACCTAACTTTTCTATGTACATGTATGAATACACCACAGTGAAGCCCACCATGGTATATATCCACAAGACACTAATTTAAAAAAACTATTAAGTAAATAGCAGAAAGATCAGTAGAGCAGAGGGAATGGAACAGGGGGAGAGAGGAGAGGGAAAGGGGAAGTACTGGCAACTGAACAAATTATATTCCATGCTTTTACAATTATATCAAAATGAATCCTAATGTTATTCACAACTAAAAAGAACCAATTTTAAGTTATAGAAATTCTATTTTATAATTTAAAAACATAAGCAAGTTCTAGAAGCCAAGTCACAGAGCTCCACTGGTAGAAGATAAAGGGAGACAGTCCTGGAAGATGCGCTATCATGATGCAGAGGTTCAGTTGCATGGCTCAGAGCCACAAGGCATCAGTGAAGCCTTGTACAATACAACAGAGACACCAGAAAGGCACTTTAAATTATGAGCAAGATGGGGATAGTCACAATCCCAGAGTCAGAAAACATAATTTTACTCAGCTGCAGAGAGAAGGCAGAATTATTCAACTCTTATTTTCCTTTTATCTTGGTGCCTTTCCTCTTAGCAACTAAAATAAATGATACTGACTCTGCAGAGAGCAGAACACACATGATCAACTACATGAGAAAAGCCAGGGACAGGTAAGAAAACAGTATGGTCCTGCAACTACTGCCTTATGTGAGTTCAGAGTCTTGACCTAGATTCATTGATTCCAACACAGAGAAAGAACCTGCAGATGTTATCAAAGCCCCAAAGCTGCAGATCTGTGTAAAAATATAGACAACTGTGCTCACCATGCCAGGTACCATTCTAGCACTTAATCCTCGGACCAACCCAAACAGCTGGGTGCTATCATTACCCTATTTTACCAATCAGGCATCTGAGGCACAGACTTAAAGTCAGGATTGCATAGCTTATCACTGATAGAGCAAGAATTCAAACAACTACCCAGTGCTACCTTCCTAAGCAAGTTCAAAGGTTGCTGGGAAAGTGACCTTCAAGGAGGAAGCAGAAATTGGGCCAAGTTGAAAGCCAACTTTCAAACTGGAAATTGAGATTGAGGTAGGAATTGACAAGGCAGGTGGAAGTCATGAAAGAGGCTTCCTGTAGGAGCTCAGATGGCATGTTGAGGACAGAGAAAAAATAATGGGATATAACCAGGTCAGATTCAGAGCACTCTGAATGGGACCAGGAGGAGGTTGGCTTCCAGGTCCATTCTCGGGTGCTTACCATTTCATTTAAGCCTTTCAAATTTGCTCCTTGCTTTCAAGATCTCTTATTTCAGGTATTTTTAGTTACAAGTAATTATGTCTCTTCAAACATACATGTGCAAAACAAACAAAGAAATAATGCTAGGAAAGGGAAACTTTATTGGAAAATTTGAAGGTCAGAAATTTCTACTGAGCCAAAGAAGCACCCTGAGTTCAAGGCAGGTGAAGCTCCCGTGAAAACTTTCCATTGGCAGAGTTAATGTGCTTGGTACCTAACAAGACAGTAAGAGCTAGGAAATCTAAGGTTATGTGTGGGTATCTTGTGTCTCCATTTAGACAAGTATTTTCCAATTTTTTTGACCATGACCCACAGGAAGAAATACTTTTTGCACCAAAAGCTAGTCTAGACACATGTATAATCATAAGCAGCGTATTATCCCCATCGGTACAGCCAAGGACCTTTACCCCCAAATCGTTTGTTGGCTGACTGAGTAACCTCTTTATTGGTGGTTACATTGACTTTCTTAGAATCTTAGAATAAATAATTGTAGAAATTCAGAGAAAATAAACCATAGTTAATATTTTATCCAATGACTTTGAAAATTTTTTTAGCAGATGATCATTTTTTTCAAATTATAAATCTTAATTGAAAGTCAATATATAAGGCAGAAATCATTAATTTACTTATACCACACAGTTAAAAGGTGTGACTTCTTTATTTCCCATAATGGAGAAATAATGGAGAAATTTTCCTAAAGCCTCCAGGCCACCAAACTCTTATACATGTGTGTGCTCGCGTCGTACACACACACACACACACACACACACACACACTCAGATACTTCAAACTGGGTAGATAGGGCAGGAAATAGAGAAAGACCCAAAACATGATAGCAATTCCATAATTCAGTCTCATTTTGACTGTTCTGTCTTCTCGTTTTCTTCTCCTTCCCAGGCCCCCTCCAAGATGGTCTCTCTGATTTCAGAGAATATATAGCATTGGAGGTTGAGATGGTGAGGAGAGAAGCCTCTACTCTCCACAACCTCCTTGTGCCAGTTCTTGGGTGTGTCCTGGCTTGCATGCCCATGAGATATGGTTGGTTGATCAGGTCTTCAATCTCACTCTGGGCATTCTGCTGGCTTCCACTGCTGACATCTATGCCAAATACAATTCAGAATATCTCTCTTGGCCTGTTCAGGCCAGGTGTCCTGCCCTTGCCAGCCCCACAGTGCCCCAGTGTGAAGTGTATGAATGCACATGGGGTGGGGACTTAAATAGGAAGCAGCACAAAATCCAAGTTTCCTCCATCTACCAACCCACAATCCCTCGCCGGCTTTGGCCAATTAGGACAAAGAGGAACACATGTGCCCTTTCTTCCCACAGTTCCCCAGAGGAAGGGGCCGGTTTTCTTTCTTCCTCTTTCTCCTTGGTTAGAACATGGCCACATTTTTTCCTCCCCTCTTCCTCTGGAGTTCTAACGGTGATTAGGATACAAAAATAAGGAGAGAAGGGGAGAAGGGGGTAGAGTGGGGAGAGAGAGCATAGTTTTATGTTCATAAAGGGACCTAAATTCAAGTCCTTGTTTCAGAGATACTGTACCCATTTCATATTAAAAAGATAAAAACAGAGCTTCTGCAATTGAAGCTAGGGTGAGGGACTCAGCCCCGTCAGCTCTCCAGGCTATCTCTTGCTATTGTCAAAGCCATAAGGAACTTGTAAGGAATCCTGGTCATTTATTGAAACACATTTGGAAAACCACTGATACAGTCTAGGCTAATGCTTTCCAATAGAACTTTCTGTGACACTGCAATGTTTTATGTCTACCTTGTCCACTGTGGCAACCTCCTCTCTCATCTCAAATATGTTATAAAAATAAATCATCAAAATATATGAAATCTTTCATGTCCTAGGAATAAAATCCCTCTATTAATTTTCAAACTTTCTTATTACTAAACACAAAAATCAAGGTTCCCTGAATATAAAATAGTTAAAATCAAGCAACTTGCATCACATTGTACCAAACATTATTATGCAGTTAACCATTAATTTATACTGATGTCTGTTTTACTAGAAATTCCATATCAGAGTCATTATTTTACTGTTATTTACAAGGAAAATAATGATTCAAAGTGATAGAAGCCAAATTTGTTTGTTGTCCCCCATTGCAGGGAGTAAATGAAAGCCCTGCATATTAAAAGGACACATTTATAAGATGTACAGACACTGACTTGCCAGTAAGTTGAAAACCTTAAAGAAAATAACTTAGGTGTCAGACTTCAGGAAAACTCAAATGCATGTTCAGTTCATTTCTTGTTATCTTTATTTTTTTTTGTCTTATAGAATAACCATAATAATGACACACTATCCTATTATATCCAAAGATGAAATTGCAAAAACAGAGCTTTGGGACACTCTGGTGCCATCCCAAACAAAACTCCTTTGGGCTATGCATATATGTGTGAACCAGCAGGCTGGGGGTCCGGTGCCAATTGGTGTAGAGATCAGAAGAATGGAATCAAGTACTCCTTCCTGTGCCCTCCCATGTCATTCTGCAAATGGCTCCCTTATGGCATTTGCTACGTTGTATTTAATACTTGGATTTCTATTCCATGCCCCACACAAGGTAATCTTATTTGTGTCTGGATTCTGAGCACAGAGCCCAGCATGTGATGGGCAATTGAGAAGTTAATGCTGTAGTGGAAGATCACTAGTCCTCTGGAAACCAGCACTCCAACTCCAGCAGTGTCTTCCCAAACCCAACTCCCTATACATGATTGATCTTGGCTTGACAACATTTACTCCAAGCTATAAAGAAGGCCTAATTCCAAATGTAAACCCAAGGCTTCAATCTCACAAAATACTACACATTAGCTAAAACATAAAATACCAATTTCCTCCCTAACCATGAAATGTAAGATGTTCTCTTTGGGCATTTGGTTTGTAACATCAACAAGAGCAGCATTTGCTTACTCTAGTGACCCAATATTCATCAGCATATCTCCCTGAATATCTGAGATTTTATCCAGAAGCATGCTGAGTATTTTTATCCAATTTGAAGCCCAAATTAATTTATATGAACTTTCAGAGCAAGTTGGACACTGCTTTCTCAGAAGAAAATTCTGAATTAAAGACCTAAAAGGTAAATTCCAACAACAAGCAGCCCCTGAAGCATTAAGTGTCAACACTGATAAGGACTTTCAACTTTAACTAGAACTAGGTGTCTAAAGTAACCAACTGGTCTAGTCTGCCCAAGGCTAAGGGGTTTCCCAGAACACAAAATTTTCAGTTTGTAAAGCAGAACAAGCCTATGCAACCTGAATCTGTTTGCCTGAAACTGAGTGAGTGCTAACACAGGGCAAGTTCCAAACAAACTGGGACCAATTAGTCAACAAATACCCTGAATTCTTGGATATTCACTACATAAATCTGCCCCTTATATCAGCTTGATAAAAGGTTTCTGTTTCTGCCTCAGATATTTAATCCCAGCTAGAGCCCAGAGAGAAGGAATGGAGCTTAATAGTTATTACACTGTTCTGTCCCCTCTAAGAGGTATAAGACTCTACCCATTAATTATACCACACAAATGATCAAAACCAGAGCCTCAAGCATCACTATGAATTTTTTAAATTTTTTTTTGGATCTTTAAATATTTAAATGATTTTTTAAAAAATATATAAGAAAAAGAAGAATAGGGGGATCCAAGATGGCGGGCCAGAGGGAGGCAGCATTCTGTGTTGCTCCATGACCCAGGCCTCAACTAGTGGGAATACTGCTTTTCTGTGATAGAGGACCCCTCCACAGCTGCTCCCACACGGGAATCATGGCCACCATACCGCACAGGGCCCCTGGCCTCAGCATTAGAACAGGACTCCCCACTCCCAGCTACTCGCTTACACAGGGCTCTCAGGTGCCTTAGCGGGATCACCAGCATCAGCACCCACGCAGAATTCCCGGACACCGCTCCCACGAAGGATGCTTAGCTGCTATCCACACACAGGAACTCAGGCAACAACCCCCACGTCGACTACTAACATGGGGCTCCCCGGGCCGCCTCCATCTTGGGACTTGGCAGCTACTGCTATAGTCCCCGACTCTTGGTATCCTGCCTGCACATAGGGATATCACAAGCTCTGAAGAAAGCCAACAGCTGCACAGTGCATGCCACAGAGCTTATCTCTGAATGCATGGCACAACGCCATCCCCCAGCTCCCCCCACCTGACCTGACACCCCATCTGCCTCCATCTTGGGTCACTTCCATCACCATCTTTAGTTGGGGCAACTACCAGTTTGGAACACCAGATAGCCAGGTACCCATAGTTTCTAATTCCTTCCAACCCCTAGCAGCTACTAACTCAGCAAAGTGACTGCCCAATTCAAAGCAGCCCTCTGCAACAGGTGCATGGCCACCAGAGTGCAGCACAGAAGACCCTTGGAGATAAAGGTTCCTGATTAGGAAGTAGAAAGGGAGGGGTGAAGGAGATACACTTTAGAGACTAAAATTTAGAGGGCAGGAACTGAGGTCTCCAAGCAAGATGAGGAGATAAAACCTGGCACTCACATCACAGGAGCAGACCCCAAAAGGAGATCCTTGAGGTGCAGTCTCCCAACGGGATATGAGTGGATGAGGAAGGCGGTGCCATAACCCACTTCCAGGTGCCCTGCCCCAAAAAACAACCCTTACTACACCTTGGTAACCCCCACCATCCCCAGGGAGGTGGTACCAACTAAGAATAGACAGCCCCACCTATTGGATGAGAAGGAAGCAGGGAAGATACAGATCTCCAACCAAAATAATCCTTGTTTCTTCCTTGAGATTTTGTTCTTTCCTCTCTTTCTTTATTCTTCCACCCTCACATCCCCCACATATGTGAAACCAAGTACTTTGCATGAATTAGGATATTGAGGTTTGAGACGACTGAATAGTATATTACAGTTGTGTTGTATATTCTTTTTTTCTTCTTTGCTTTTTTCTCTCCAATTTTTACTATTTTAACATTTTTTATTTTTCTTAATATATTCGTGTGTTTACCTAATATACTCTACTATCTTCCCTCTTACTTCCCTCTACCCAAAATTACTACCTCTCTATTCTCCTGCTACTAATCTTCTTTGGATTTCTCTTTCACACTTCCTAAGATATAATAACTCTATATCCTCATCTTATACCTCCTCAGTGTATCTTCCTACACCTCACCCCCAGTTCTTTGTCCACCATCAGAAACTGTAAGCCCTTTTACAAACCTACTGATTGTATTGTACATAATAATTGAATTCACCATTCCTGTACATTATGACCAAACTATAAATGTTTTAATGACAACTATTTGTTTTTAGGTGGTATTTTGTTTATATTTGGATCTATTAACATTGTCCTTCCCCTCAGAGGTGAGGTACTGGAACCCTACAGGGGCACTATAGGCCTATAGGGTAAGAAAAAAAGATAATATGTCAGATCCACAGAGCTAGAAAGGAAGACACACAAGCAAAATGAAAAGACAAGGGAAGAAAGTGCCCCTGAACAAATCAAGGTACCACATTATTAGAATCCATGGCTAGCACAGCAGAAGAAATGACAGAGAAAGAGTTCAGAATGTATATAATTAAAATGTTCTGTAAATTAAAGGATCACATAAGAGAGTAAAAACAGGCAGCAAAAGATCATTTCAACAAAGAGCTACATAAGCAAATACAGGAAGCAAAAAACTACTTCAATAGGGAGATAGAGGTTCTAAAGAAAAACCAAACAGAAATCCTTGAAATGAAAAAAACAATAAACCAATTGAAAATATCACCAAAAGATTAGACCACTTGGAAGATAGGACCTCAGCAATGAAGACAAAATATATAATATTGAAAAGAAGGTAGACCACACAGTGAAAATGGTAAGAAACCATGAGCAGAACATTCAAGAAATATGGGATAGCATAAAAAGACCAAATTTAAGAGTTATTGAGATAGAGGAAGAGTTCCAAATCAAAGGAATGAACAACCTATCCAACTAAATAATATCAGAAAGTTTTTCAAACATGAAGAAAGAATTAGAAAATCAAAATCATGAGACTTACAGAACACCAAATGTACAAAATCACAACAGATCATCACCAAGGCACATTATAATAAAAATGCCTACATACAAAATAAGGAGAGAATATTAAAAAGCCATGAGAGAAAGGAATCAGATTACATATAGGAGAAAATCAATTAGGTTATGTACAGATTTTTCAACCCAGACTCTGAAAGCTAGAAGATCCTGGAACCACATATATGAAGCTCTGAAAGAAAATGGAGGCCAACCAAGAATTTTGTATCTAGCAAAACTAAGTTTTAGATTTGATAATGAAATAAAAACCTTCCATGATAAACAAAAGTTAAAAGAATTTACAGTTAGAAAGCCTGCACTAAAGAACATCCTTGGCAAAATATTCTATGAAGAGGAAATAAAAAACAACAATGAAAATCAGCAGAGGGAGGTATTATACTAAAGGAAAAGCTAATCCAAGGGAAAAACCAAATCAAATAATAAAAATAAACAAAAATGGCTGGAAATACAAATCTTGTCTCAATAATAACCCTGAATGTTAATGACCTAAACTCACCAATCAAAAGACTTAGGCTAGCTGATAGGATCAACAACAACAACAACAAAAAGACCCAACAATATGCTGCCTCCAAGAGACTCATCTCATAAGAAAAGACATACACAGACTGAAGGTAAAAGGTTGGGATAATATATACTATTCACATGTTCTTTGTAAACAAGCAAGGGTTTCCATCCTCATATCAAATAAAGTTGACTTTAAGCTAAAATTAATTAAAAGGGACAAAGAAGGACACTTCATACTGCTCAAGGTAACCATATACCAACAAGACATAACAATTATAAATATATATGCCCCAAACAATAGAGCATCTATGTTCATCAAACAAACTCTTCTCAAGTTCAAGAGTCAAATAGACTACAACACAATAATTCTGAATGATTCTAACACACTTCTTTCACCGCTGGATAGATCTTCCAAACAAAAGCTGAACAAAGAAACTATAGCACTCAATAATACAATCAATATCTTAGACTTAACTGACATATATAGAATATTTCATCCTTTAGCAAGTGACTTTCTTCTCAGCAGCACTTAGATCCTTCTCTAAAATAGACCATATATTATGTCACAAAGCAACTCTTAGCAAATGTAAAAAAGTAGAGATACTACCCTACATTCTATCAAATCACAATGGAATGAAATTAGAAATCAATTATAAACAATTTTGATGACAACTATAATTAATTTAGAACTTATTCTGTATAAGCACAAAAAAAGAAATAAATTATAAAATAAAAACTATTCCAACACCTGGTGACTAAATAATATGCTATTTAATGAACAATGGGTTACAAAAGATATCAAGGAGGAGATTAAAAATTCTTAGAGGTAAATGAGAACACTGATACAACATATCAAAATCTCTGGAACACTATGAAGGCAGTATTAAGAGGAAAGTACATTGCATGAAGTTCATTCCTTCAAAGAAGAAAAAGTGAACAAGTAAATAACCTAAGACTACATCTCAAAACCCTAGAAAAAGAACAAATCAAACCCCAAAGCAGTAGAAGACAGGAAATAATTAAAATCAGAGATGAAACTGAAACAAAAGAAACAATTGAAAAAATTGACAAAACAAAAAATTGGTTTTTTAAAAAAATAAATAAAATTGACACATCTTTAGCCATGCTAACAAAGATAAGGAGAGAGAAAACTCAAATCACTAACATACATGATGAAAAGGGAATTATCACAACAGACTCTACAGAAATAACAGAAGATAATTAGAAATTATGTTGAAAACTTGTACTCTAATAAAATAGAGAATGTCAAAGGCACTGACAAATTTCTAGAGGCATATGAGTTGCCCAAGTTGAATCAGAATGATATACACAATTTAAACAGATCAATTTCAAGCAAGGAAATAGAAGACATTATCAGAAGCCTACCAACCAAGAAAAGCCCAGGCCAGGTAGATACATAGCTGAGTTCTATAAGACCTATAAAGAAGAACTAATGCCTATACTCTACAAATTATTTCATGAAATAGAAAAAGAGGGAGCACTTCCAAACTCATTTTATGAGGCCAATATCACTCTGATTCCAAAACCAAGCAAAGACACATCAAAGAAAGAAAACTTCATACCAATAACGCTAATTAACATAGCTGCAAAAATTCTCAAAAGAATTCTGACAAATCGAATACAAAAACGTATCAAAAAGATAGTGCACCACGAGCAAGAGGGTTCGTCCCAGGGATGCAAGGTTGGTTAACATACGGGAATCGATAAACATAATTCATCACATCAATAGACTTAAAGATAAGAATCAAATGATCATTTCAGTTGATGCAGAGAAAGCATTCAACAAAATACAGCACCCATACATGTTCAAAACACTAGAAAAACTAGGAATAACAGGAACATATCTCAACATCATAAAACCTATCTATGCTAAGCCCCAGGCCAACATCATTCTAAATGGAGAAAAATTGAAAACATTCCCTCTAAAAACATTCCCTCTTTCACCACTTCTATTTATAATAGTTCTTGAAACACTGGCCAGAGCAATTAGACAGCCAAAAGAAATTAAAGGGATATGGATAGGAAAAGAAAAAACTCAAATTATCACTATTTGCAAACGACATGATTCTATACCTAGAAGATCAAAAAAATTTCACTAGAAAACTTTTAGAACTAGTAATGAATTCAGCAATGTAGCAGGATGCAAAATCAATACCCATAAATCAAAGGCCTATCAGTGACAAATCCTCTGAAAGGGAAACTAAGAAAACTACTGCATTTGCACTAACCTAAAAAAATTTAAATACTTGGGAATCAACCTAACAAAAGAGGTGAAAGACCTTTACAATGAAAACTACAAAATGCTAAAGAAAAAAAAATAAAGAAGACCTTAGAAGATGAAAAGGTCTATCTTATTATTGGATAGGCGGAATTAACATTGTCAAACTGACAATACTATCAAAAGCACTATACAGATTTAATGCAATTCCTATCAAAATCCCAATGACATTCCTCATAGAAATAGAAAAATCAGTCATGAAATTCGTATGGAAAAATAAGAGATCCAGAATGGCTAAAGCAATCCTTAGCAAGAAGAGTGAAGCTGGTGGCATCACTATACCAGACCTTAAACTATACTACAGAACAATAGTAACAAAACCAGCATAGTATTGGCACCAAAATAGACTTGTGGACCAATAGTACAGAATAGAGGACACAGAGACTAACCCACATAATTACAGTTATCTTATATTAGACAAAGGTGCCAAAAATATACATTGGAGAAAAGATAGCCTCTTCAACAAATGGTGCTGGGAAAACTGGAAATCTATATGCAAATAATAATAATAATAATAATAATAATAATAATAATAATAATAATAATAATGAAATTAAACCTCTATTTCTCACTATGCACAAAATTCAACTCAAAGTGGATCAAGGACCTAAGAATTAAACCTAAGACCTTGCACCTAATGAAAGAAAAAGTAGGCTCAAATCTCCATCATGCCGAATTAGACCCCAACTTCCTTAATAAGACTCCTATAGCACAAGAATTAAAACCAAGAATCAATAAATTGGATGAATTCAAACTAAAAAGCTTCTTCTTGGAAAAAAAATCAGTGAGGTGAATAGAGAGCCTACATGTAGAGAGCAAATATTTACCACTCACACATCAGAGCATTAATCTCCAGGGTATATAAAGAACTCAAAAAGCTAAACATCAAAAAAACAAATAGTCCAATAAATAAATGGGCTAGGAACTGAACAGACACTTCTCAGAAGAGGACATACAATCAATAAACAAATATATAAAAAAATGTTCAACATCTCTAGCAATTAGATAAATGCAAATCAAAACCACTCTAAGATTTCATCTCACTCCAGTCAGAATAGCAGCTATTAAGAACACAAACAACAATAAGCATTGATAAGAATGTTGGGGAAAAGGCACACTCATACATTGCTGGTGGGACTGCAAATTGGTGCAGCCAATATGGAAAGCAGTATGGAGATTCCTTGGAAAGCTGGGAATGGGAACCTTAGATTAGGTAGAGGGAAGTGATGGGAGGGGAGGGAAGGGTATGTCGGAATAGGAGAGATAGTAGAATGAAACAGACATTATTACTGTATGTATATATGTGACTGCATGACCAATATGATACTGTAACATGTACACTCAGAAAAATGAGAAATTATATCCCATCTAGGTATGATATATCAAAGTGCATAAATGCATTCTACTGTCATGTATAACTAATTAAAACAAATTTAAAAAATTAAAAAAGAAGAACACAAACAACAATAAGTGTTAGTTAGGTTGTGGGAAAAAAGGCACACTCATACATTGTTGGTGGGACTGCAAATTGGTACAGCCAATATGGAAAGCAGTATGGAGATTCCTTGGAAAGCTGGGAATGGGAACTGCCATTTGGCCCGGCTATCCCCCTCCTCAGTCTATACCCAAAGGACTTGAAAACAGAATACTCCAGGGACACAGCCATATCAATGTTTATAGCAGCACAATTCACAATAGCTAAACTGTGGAACCAACATAGATGCCCTTCAGTAGACAAATGGGTAAAGAAAATGTGGTGTGTGTGTGTGTGTGTGTATATATATATATACAATGGAATATTACTCAGCAAAAAATCATGGTATATGCAGGTAAATGGATGGAGTTAGAGAATATAATGCTAAGTGAAGTTAGTCAATCCAAAAAAAACAAAAGCTGAATGTTTTCTCCGATATAAGGAGGCTGATTCATAGTGGGGTTGGGAGGGGAAGCATGGGAGAATTAGATGAACTCTAGATAAGGCAAAGGGGTAGGAGGGAAAAGGAAGGGGAATGGGGGTAAAAAAGATGGTGGAATGAGATGGATGTCATTACCTTAAGTACATGTATGAAGACACATATGGTGTGAATATATTTTATATACAACCAGAGATATGAAAAATTGTGCTCTTTATATGTAATATGAATTTTAATGCATTCTGCTCTTGTATATAACAAATTAGAATAAAAAAAAACAGCAAAAAATACTATTAAGTGGTAACTCTACCATTAGAGTTTTCAATTATTTCTAAGTTGATACAACATTTATACTTTGTAATATTAGTAAATAAAATGCCATTTTATTTATTTTTTAAAAAAGAATATTGTGAAAAAGCATTATGCAGTCAGTCCTGTTCAGCACCAAACTATTATTATATGTTCAAAATAATCAAGTTGTTTCTGCTAAGAAAAGAACTTGGCCGCAGAAAGCTCACAAAGTTATGCTGATTAGCTATCCAGATAGTTCATTCAAAATGCAACCATTACTCATAAGGCACTCCTCTGACACTGTAATTAGCCTACAAGTCCTAGGATCCCAGAGAAGACTTCAGAGTCTGTGTTTAAATCTCTTACAGCATTTCCCACAAAAGGGAGCTGGAACGATATTTTTAGCGTCTTAAGGGACTAGAGATTCTGGCTACATGCTCAAATCTACATGGATCAAATCTTGGATATTCAGGGAGATAATGCTGATGAATATTGGGTGACTAGAGTAAGCAAATGCTGCTCTTGTTGATGTTATAAACCAAACACATGGATACAGCTAACTCCATTCATCATAGAGTTAGTTTTCTTCCAATTTCAGTTAGCAACCTCATAAAACCAGATTGTCAGGGGCATTTAGCAGGAAACTATTACTGGATTGGACCAATTTTATATCCAAAGAGTAATAGATTAAGTAGTCTGATCTCTTGTTGAGCACTTCAGTCAGTCATATCCTCACCACCATTCTTTAAGTCTCTTGTCATTACAAGGCTCTCTGTGTTTACAACGAGGAAGCTGAAGCTCCATGTATTTATTCACTGGCTTCCAGACCATGCAGCTAGTAAACAGCAGAACCAGAATGAATAGGGGTCTCTCCAGCCCCTGTCCCTGAGTAGGTCTCTCCCTATCAGACACACTGCTCGGCTCCCATGTGAGGCTGTGTTTGTAGAGGATCACATAGCCCATACAGTACATATGGAGACTCATGGAAAAAGGGGACATGTCAAATTACCCTACTAAAAAAGAAAGGAAAGTCTGCCTTAAGAGGGAAAAGTTTAGCACATTCATCAAAACCCCACACGTTAGTTTAAAAAAAAAATAGTAAGCCAATCAAGGCATTTTCTATAATAGTCACAGTTAACGAACTCTGAAACACAATGATCTTAATTTGATCTGCCACTTGGAAATCTCCTTCCCAATTAAGGGTGGTTAATGTCCCAAACTAAGTTGCTACAAGCCAAGGGACAGAACTTCTTGTTCCACTAAAAGTGGTTCTCTAGACATATATATTTTTAGGGGAAATATAATGGACAACTTATAAGGCAGCAAGTGACAAGTATGAAAACCTGGACTGTAAGCTTCCCTGAAAACAAATTCTTGCCTGTAGCTTTCTTCCCCTTTTATTTTTCTCCCTTTAAAAAAAAAAATGAAACTAAAAAGAAACTTCCAGAACTTTCAGCTGGAAAATTAACATTCCAGATTGTTCTCCTTCCCAAGGAAGATGATAATCTGATTTACTGCCTGCTTGCCTGGTTTAAATCAGTAAAGAACATCAAGTACAAGTTCTAGATATTTTAAAAGACAAATTTACTATTGAAAAGGGCAATGCTACAAGCAGCCAAGATTTCAGTGCCCCAGCTATTAATAAATCCCCTTGAGTCTTTTGAAACTTTTACAGCAAGATCATCCAAATAGCAAGTCCTCAGACCCTTGGGATTGAACACTGTGAGTTTCTAACCCAGGGTTCTTGTCCTGTTAACTTTGCTTTTTGTGCATTTGGCAGACATTTCCGCCTCCTTTGCTCCTGAAGCACTCTGGGGATGGCCCTGCCTGTCATCATTCAGTGCCTCACTCTGGTGAAAGTTCCCTGGTGGGTCCCCTGGTGAAGAAAAGCCCTCTGAGGAAGTACATCCAGAATTCCTGCAAATTCTACCACTTAGAGAAGTTATATGACTATTTTTAAAAACAAAGTCTAAGAATTACAAATTTGGAATCAGAATTTCTTAAGAATTTCCTGAAAGCAAGACAGCCTAGGGAGATCTCATACACTCTAATTGGAAATGCAGTTGTACAAAAAGATCCTTTAAAGTTATTTCTCTGATAAACTTTTGAGATGATGAATAACCTAAACATCCTGAGTTAATTATTACAGACATATAAATGTACAGAAGCATCACACTGTGTTCCATTAAAAATGTACCATTGTGATATCTCAATTTAAAAGAAAAATTCCTGCTCTTTAAAAAAAAAAAAAAGTGATTACTTCTAAAAAGTTCACATCAAAGCTTTTAAAAAGCAATTCTCCCCTATCCATTCCAAACATAATTCCCATTATGATGCAGTTAAAACAGGATACCTCAGGAATTTGAGTCTTACAATGGATACTGTACATCCATAAACCTCTCAGCCTGAAAGTCCTTTGTGTGTTAAAACTCATCTGACCCAAATAACCAGAGGAGAAGGGAGCCTGTGTGCCTTTGGGCAGGAGGTGAATGTGCAGCTTCCAACACTCTGATTGGTACCAGCTGCTCCTCCAACTCAAACCCACAGGCCCCAGCAACTGGCTCCTCTCTCCTGCTCTGCCAGCTCATCTTTAGCTCATCCCCTAGCTTATCTGCAGCCCACATCGAGGTGGGCAGAGGAAATGGAACAAGATAAAATCAAAGCAATCATTGCTGCTGCTTTTGAACAGTTCTGATGAAGAACTTACTACATGAGAAAGGCTGTAGTTACCACTATCTGCAGCAAGGATTTAGAATTATATGTGAATTTCAATTTTCCATACGAAACCTATCTCTCTGTAGCCTGACTGCTGTCAAGTCTCCAGAAAAGATAACCTGCTCTTTTCTGAGTCATGATCTCCAACATTTTCAGCCCTTTTTCTTCTGACTTGAGAAAATGCTGAATCACTGGCTTATTTTCCAGGGAAAGAGACAAGCTGGTTGCAAATTTCCTACATCCTGTGGCTCATCCCTTCTATCCCAGTCCAACCAAATGGCAGTTCTTACCTCTTTCTTAATCCGAAGAGAGAGGACACGTTTTCTTTCAAGCACCTTATTAACTGTCCCATCATTCTTTGTTACTAAGGAGTTAATTCCCACCTCTGGTACTAGCTCTTTCACAGGAAAAAAAAAAAAAAAAAGTCTGAGTTAAGGAAAGCTGGGGCTGCCTGGAGCCACACTGAGCCAGCATTCTGCTAGGAGACTGGACTGAATGACAATCAATTACTCCCACTCACTCCCCTCTGCAATGAGGATCCACTCTTTATTCAGATCCAGAAGTTTATAATTATCTACTCAAGGAATTGGGTAGGTCCACATCTAACAATACGAAAAGCAAGCTCTGAAGAGGGATCCCAGAGACATGACAAATGCACAAGGCTGGAGGTCAGAAACTGACACAGTCATTTGTCAAGCAGTGAGGCAAAACTTTGAACTCAAGCCTGTTTGGCTCTAAACCCCATAATTATTAATTATCCTGCTTCTTATGTTAGTAATATGTAATATGTAGTACACATAAACTGTATGCTGAGTGTTTGGGCATTGGTGTACCTGATTTTTACTGTTTAGGAAACTAACTTGGGTAAGTACCAGTGAGTGGTAGTACAATACTGACATTTGAGCCCTTGTCAGACTCTAAAGCCAGCTGTGGCACCCTTCAATCCAGTGATTAAAGACAGGTTGAGATGGAAACAGGGAACAAAAACTGCAAAAGCACTCAGGGCCACAAGGTTTTCTTGGAGCTGATCCAGGACCAAACTGGCTACCCGAGGAAAGTGGTGGGAACAATGTCAGCTTCCTTGCGATGGCAGCTAAAGTCTGGGATAGGTCACCAGTCCCCATGTCCTATGAAAGGTCTTAGGGTCACAATGAAGCAAAGGTAACTTCTAGGGGCTGCAGTGGGAAGGGATCAGAGTAGACCCAATAGGATTAGGATTCAACAGCAGGCAACTATAATCAGGGGCATGAAGAGAAGGTTGTGAGGCTCTAGGTAATATGTAGACCCAGAAGTCCTAGGCAGTGGTCCATAAACACCATATTGTTTAAGGTCTTCCTCCAACAAAACAAACAAGAGAGGTAAAAAGAGAGGCAAATTTCATGAAAGTAAGGCTGAAGGAGGAAAAAAACCTTGCTCTTAGAATCAGATGTGTTACTGGGATGTTCCAAAAAAGAAGGTATGCTTTTACTCAGTCATTAATTTCCTTAAAGGTCATTATCTTGAATATAATTAGAGGATTTAAATACCAAATTATACATAAAAGTCTGCCTAAGGTGCAAATGAGAACAGCATAGAAGGTTAATCTCAATCCTTTTGCCAAATATCACATTATTCGTGGCAATGTGTATAAAGTATTATGATGCATGGTCCAGAGCCCAGGAGACCCACGCAGTCTGGGAATAAGCCGTGGAGGAAACCTCTGCTTTCTTTCCCTTTCTTCAGCCCTCAGATGTCTTCAGCTTGAGATTCAGTCCTGTCTTTATTCCTTTCCCCACTCCCTCCTCCTTAGTCTCTACTACTTCTGATCAGACATCATGGTTGGAGAACAGACATATAAAAAGCCTATATATATAATTTTTTAAAGCAGAAAAGTGAAAGAAGGCAGTATCTGACATCTCTGAGAAATGACCTAGAAACTAATTCAAGGAATATAGTTAAAGAAGCCATCATCCCCCAAAGCAAGGATGCATGCACACTAGCCCAGTCTGGGGCTCATGCTCAAACCTCTTTCAGCAGCAGGCATGGAATTTTGAACTGCAAATCAGCATTTATCCTTACTCTGTGGATATTTGAGAGATTGATTGGACAGAGAAACAAGATGCTATCATTGACCCTGAGGAACACTGCAGTCTTATAAATCTTTATGGGCATTTATAGCCTCAAAAACTTGTCTCAGAGCTGAGGTTCAATGTCAGGATAAGGGAGAAGAAGTCTGGTCATTGCTGAGGGTGGGGGGTGGTAAAAGAAAGCCTAAAAAAACTCTCTTCTCTCCTGGCCCTGCATCTGTGGCCTTGCTTAAATGATATCAAAAAAAAAAAGTTGAAGAAGGCTGAAAGGAAGGACTCAGCCTAGAGCTCACAGTTGTGATCAGGTCACTGCAGCACTGCCTGAGCTCCAGGCCCAATCCTGGTCTTGCTGGGATCCCTAGAGGCCAAGCACCTGAGAAGAATAATGGAAACACTATATTATCATTAAGTCCAAGATACCACCAATTGTAAAGTGCATTCCATCTTTAGAAATAAAATATGAAAGAATGGCCTGTGTGATTACAAAATATTGACTGCAATATACATCCCAATTTCAGAGATTCTAATGTGGAAAAAAAAGTACATCTCAGAATCAATGAAATTCCATAATACCACTTATGGTTGGCACTACTAAAGTATATAAGGTTCTTGTGAAATTATACCCCCATATTTTCTAAAGTTAGGGAAGACCAAGTAACCAGTTTGAGCCAATGAAATGTGAGCAGATTTGAATGTTACTTCTAGGTCAAGGTACAAAACTGTGTGGCTATTCGATTCTCCAGGATTGTTCTCTTCTGATGTCTCAGAGCTGAGGTTCACTGTCAGGATAAGGGAGAAGAAATCTAGACATTCCTCAGAGGAACACATGATGCAAGGAGCAGTGGTATCACAAAAAGCTGGAATCTTATCAGACTGGACCTCTGACAGATTTCAAAGAGAAGAGTTTCCCTGCCCATCCACCTCATTTTGAGCATGTAGTATAAGCAAAAAGTAAACTTTGCTGCTTTATGCAACTGAAATGCTGGGGCTGTTTGTCATCCCAACACAACCTAGCCTCGTCTGACTAAAATATCATCTTATGTTTGAACAATGCGTTGCCTCATTTGGTCTTCATAATTACACAGGAAAGCAGGCAAGGCACGTACTATTACCATTGAAATTGAGACTTGAAAAGTTACCTGAATTGCTCAAAGTCACATAGCTAACATGAGGTGTATTTAGGACAAGAATTCATCTCCTTTAAGTAAAAATTGAGCCACATAAATACTATCCTTGTCATCTCTATCTTGTCTCCAGTGTCTCCTTGCTCCACTGCTCATATGACTACATACACAAACATACCGACCTTCTTTGGGTACATAGATTTGAACCCACTATCTTTCCTTTAAGCATTTGAAAAACAGTCAAGAACTTGGCCAAAAAGATAATTTAAGACTTAGAATTAGGGCAACAGCTCAAGGCTGGCTGCAATTCCAAAGTGACATTTGTAGCTGACCTATGAACTGACAAGTTCGAGAAAGACTAACAGAAGAATGCTGAGATGAAGAACATTTCCATAGTCAGAGAAAGTAATGTGTGTATGCGAGGGGGTGGGTGCAGTTACAAAAACAAGCAAGGGAGAAGGCAGAGAGGAACAGAAATATAAGGAAAATTTATTCTTCTTATTTTGCATTTTAACTCCAGTTGCCTGAACGTGCTTTACGTTCTGACTAGAAAGCGAAATCCAATCCCTGTTTACTGTGAAGTTGCCAGCAATCATGTGATGGCATCTAGGAAATTCTAATCTTTTATTAAGGCATGAAAGGCAAAAGAATCCTTCATGGGAACAGGCAGCCTCCTGGGGTTCCTGACCTATCATTCTCACTCCAATTGCATTCTGTGCTCAGAACCCTCAACTACAGATGAAAATGATTTTTCTGAATCAACACCAGTACTTTATTTCTCAATAATAAAGAAGGTGCCCCGGAGTCCATTCCTAAGGTCAAACTTCGAAACAACCAGCAGGTGGCAGCAACTGGCTCCAGCAGTTTTGCCTTGGGTATTCTGAGCAGCCTAATATTTAAATGCAAATAAATAAAATGAACTTTATCATTTGCTCTATTTGGGGGAAACACTCAGACTTACTCCTCTTTTCCATCACATTTTCTATCTCAGTAGGCTCTGAACTCTAAGCATCTACTCTCGAGGGGATTGTGTTTCATTCATGGTTAAGTACATGGTTCTGAAAATGTCAATCTGAAACTGTCCCTAGGACAGGCATGTTTGGAGCCAGTGTTGTGAGCATGGCCCTGCCAATCCCTCTGAAAGTCTAAGCAAAGAAATGCTTGTAAAGTCCCTAAATCCCTATTTCCCTTATCTGATGCCCCAGCAATGTGTCTCCCCTTCAGTAACTTAGCAAGCTAACCTACCCACTGTATAGGCATTCGTGGGGAAGGCAAAAGTTTTCTGAGTTTCATTCACCTTTCCAGGAATGCATAGGGATTTTGCTAATACTAAACATTTTCTTCTTAGAATGGCAGGCTTTTCAATACTATTTTTGGCAAGATAGAAAATCTGATCACCATGGAGCCAGAGGGATTGTCTGGGATAACAAGAATTAACAGCCGTGTTGTTTCCCGTAGTAAATAACCAGAAGGCAGAAATTCTGCCTAAGAAGATTCTGTACCCCTTCCCTCTTATACAAAGAACTACTTTCCACAGCAGGGTTTTGCTATTGATTTCTTAGGTTGAGTCCAAGACATTTTTCAGCTATAGTACCCTTGAACAATGGTTCTTAACCACTCAGGGGGTTCTGGCCCCTTCGAAATCAGTTGAAGACTCTGTGTACATTTTCTCCAATAAAATATACACAGCACACATCAAGGCTGTTTGTAATTTCATAGCCCATCTATTTCTTCCCTGCTTTGGCCCTGGTCCTGTATCTCCCTCCCACAAAAGGGGAAGTTTATGCAGAAGGTGCAAGCTCACCACACCTGATAAATTTGCTCCCTTTCTCTCAGAGGAGCTTGTTATCTAATCCAAACAAAGGCAGACTCCTTTTAATTCCTCTGAATCTCAGTTCCCTCACAACACAGGAACACAACAGCTACCCTCCCACCTCATGGGATATTGTGGAAATCAAATAAGGGAAGAGATATAAACATATTCTAAATTGTGGATTAAGCGTTGCAGATGTGTGTGATATTAGTGAAGAATGCATGTGTCAGCTATAATGGGCTCTGCCCATTCTGTTTCCAGCCTCTTCCATCTATATTTGCTGAACACACCAGATTGCTGATTTGCTTTTTCATGGAGGGCTTCTGGGGTTCACAGTGCTTACACGTGACTGTGAGGATGTGTGTGAGGGGAACTGCAGGACTGTCAATTCTTTAATGACAGTGTATTGGCACCTGGGGAATAGCCAAACATTGCTACAATCCCAATAATTCAGGGACCTCCATAAATCACCCTGAGGAGAAGGAAAAGCTAAAGCAGGGATATTGCTTTTGCTGCCTAGAAGAGGTTTAAAGGTGTCCTATAGGGGTGGCCTAGTTTCCTGTAATATATTCTTCAGCACCACCATCCTAAGCTGTCCTGTGTAACCAGAGACCTCAAAGTTAGAACAAAGGGAAAAATAAAGGTGACAATGAAAATATTGAAGTACACTTGTATTTGCCTTTTTTTGCATGATAACTCCTATAATAGGTTGATTTGTGCAAATTTATTTGCTAGTATAGGCTAACAACTGTAACAAATAAACCCAACGATGTAAATAACAAGCTCATGTGCAATAAGAGTCTATTTCTCCCTTAGATGAATAGTTCAGGGAATTTTCTATTTGGTTCCACAAAATTGTACAGGGCCCCAGATTAGTGGAGTTTCTGCCATCCTTAACACATGGCATTTGATGTTGTCCCAGCACCAACATGTCACAGGCGGGGGTAAAGAGCAGACAGAATTAGGTTTGGGAGATTTAATGGGGCAGACCTGAGAGTGAGATATAGCTCTTCTCACATTCCATTAGCTCCCACTGAAACTGAGAAATGTAATCTAGCAGTGGACCTAGGAAAAAGAGGAAATGGATTTTTTAGTATCCAGGTCTTCCTTCCCAGAAATCATTTTTTTAAATTAATTATTCTAAAATCTATTTCTGGCAACATTTGGATGAATACTCTTAGCTGGCTACATTACTCACACACCCATTCACTTATTGTTCAATCTTGAAGGACCTACTCCATTTTAACACTCTAGCTTTGAGGATACACCAGTTTTAAGAAAATGGTCTTCATTACCATAAATTTTATGTTCCAATGTGGTCACAAAGATACCAAATAAGTAAAATGTATAAGGTATCAGATAGTAATAAATATTAAGAAATAAAGCAGAAAAGGAGATAGGCAAGGTCAGCGGGAAATGTCTTGCAACTTCAGAAAGGGTAACTGGGGAATATACCAATATCAATATCTTGCACTATTAACTGAACCGTTCTCCTCTGAAAGTCTTTTCCTGAAGTCCTAACCCCCCATGATGACTGTTCATAAACACAGGACCATCAGGAGGTAATGTTAAATGAGGTCACAAGAGCAAGGCTCAAATTCTGTAGGACCAATACCTAGATGAAAGACCATGATCTTAGCCTTCCAGTCTCCAGAACTGTGAGAAAATTAATTTTTGCCATTTAATTCACTTAATCCATGCTGTTTTGTTTGACAACCCACGTTGACCAAGATGTCAGTTGAGTTTGGTTTTAGAAAAAAAAAAAAGGTTCTGATTTTGCTCCTTTAAAAAAAATGCATGAAAAGTAATTCCGACATAAAAAATAAGACATTATGGTTTTTATTGCAATATATGCATTCCCTAAAACCCTCAAAAAATATCACATCTGCTTTGCTTGTCAATGGTCAGATCAGGCTCATGATATTGGAGTCAGCCCTGAAAGTCACAATTTTAAGACATAAAACAATCAGAATACATTCTAAGAGAAGCAACCACAATGCAAAAGAAAGCTGAAACCACATCCATATTCAATTAGCCATTTATATACCTATGACAAATGTATTCCGAGCACTTACTATGTGCCAGGCTCTCTGCATAGTAGTTTAAAAAGACAATAAATAGGTCAATAAATACAAAAGACAACAAAGATAGTAAGAAACACTATGAGATAGTAAAGAAAGGAAACAAAGTAATGAAAAAGAAAGACTGGGAGGGAGAAGACTTAGAGGAATAGTGAGGGAAGACCTCTCCAGAGAGGGGACATTTGAGCTAGAGCCTACATCACAGAGAGGTGCCAACCAGATGGAAACCTAGGGAACAGAGGTTACCAGGTAGAGAGCTTGACAAGTACAAGGCCTGGACACAGGACTGAGATTGACAGGTTCAAGAAACATGTTACAATTTATATATGAGAAGTTCCCCAAAAAGCTCATCTGTGAGAGAATGCAAGAACTTTCAGAGTGAAATGATTAGATTATGAGAGCTTTAACCTGAACAATGGATTAACTAGGTGGTAACTGAGGTAGATAAGCTGTGGCTGGATGAGATAGGTCACTGGGGGTATTCCTAAGTGCTTTATCTTTTATCCCTGCTAAGTGAAGCTCTCTCTGCTTCCTTGTTGCCATGTACTGAACTGCTTTCCTCCACCATGCCCTTCCACCATGTTGTTCACCTTATTCAGGCCCATGGAGTTGGTCACCTATGGACTGAGACCTCTGCAACTGTCAGTCCCCAAATAAAGTTTTCTTCTCTACATTTTTTTGTAATGTCTTTTGGTCACAGCAATGAAAAATCTAACTAAAACATAACAGAAGAAGGAGCCATTCAACTAAAGCATCACAGACAAGAGAGAGATGTAGAGTTTAGGTGGAAAAGACCAGCAGACCAGGCTGAAAAGATCGGACTTGCTATTCTAAGAGTAATTGAAAGTCACTGGATTGTTTGAGCAGGCAATGATGATTGAATGTATTTGTTGCTATAGCAGCAAATTAGTACCAACATGGTAGCTTAAACCAGCACAAATTTATTCTCTTACCATTCCAAGAGCCAGAAGGTCAAAATCAGTTCCACTAAACTAAAATACCAATGTCAGTCTAACTAGTTCCTTCTGGACTTTCCAGGGAAGAGTTTGTTTCTTTGCCTTTATTAGCTTCTAGAAATCTTGGGAATTCCTTGGCTGGTGACTCTGTTCCTCACATCACTCCAACCTCATGCTTCTATTTTGACATCTCTTATTTCTCTCTAATCAAATTTCCCTCTGTTCCCTCTTATAATTCTCTTGTGATTACTTTAAGGCCCATCAATATACTCCACCATGAACCCTGCATCTCCAGATCCTCCATATAATCACATTTAACAAGTCCCTTGTTGGCCATAAAAAGCAACATTCAAGAATTCAGAGATTAGGACCTAGATATCTCTGGGAGCCATGACTCAACCTGCCACAGAGCACCCAAAGAAACTCCAGTAGAGAACTAGATTTCCCAAAATATGTCCCACAAATTTTGAAGATGTTACTAATTGTTAGCATCCAAAAATCTTCCTGAACAAATTAGTTTGAGACAATTGGACTAAGCAAAATTAAGTAGTTTTCTTTAATTCTCCAAGTCTCCAATTTGCCTTTAAAGATGAAACACAGCTACAACTTACATGATCACTGAACCATTTTTTCCCACAGAACATCTCACAAAACTGATATTCCATGAGACAAATTCTAGGAGGTCCTGGCCTAGAAAACCCTCAGGGAGGAAAAAGCTACTTTGAGATATTGAAGAACTGTCATGAAAATGATGAAGTAGACTTGTATATGTGAAAACAGGAACAAATGAGAAAGTGATAAAAGGTCATATTTTTGCTCAATAATCAGCCTTCTAAGAATCTACTACAGCAAGACGGGCTTCTCCAAAAAGAACTAAGTTCCACATCACTAAAGGTGTTCACAATGGACTGTATCAGTACTTCTCAGGCTTTCTAGTCAAGATGCATCATCTCAGGGTCTTGATAAAATGTAGATGCTAACTCTGCAGATCCAGAGTGAGTCCTGTGAGTTTGCATGTCACTCAAAAATTGATAATTATATTGTAAGAGGATGAAAAGAGATTCCTTCTTCCAATACGAAAGTCCACATATCAACTACTATCAACTACTGGAATTAGCAGTGGTTTCCAGATCATTGAAAATTTATCCCCAACAATAAGAATGACATAATGGAACAGTAAAATCTACAGGATGCTTGACATTGCAAAACAGAAAGGATACAAGTCAGTAAGTTGTGTGTAATAGAACAGACTTCTTTCTAGGTTTGTATTAAATTTGAGAAGTTCTCTTCCCACTCACTACCTGAGCAATACATAAACCTAGCTGTAGGTATATGATTTACATGTGTGTATTTCTTTTGATCATTTATGCACTTGGAGACCAGGTAAACCAACTTGTTAGAATTGTATATGGAAGAAGAGTATATCCATTCTGAATTGCACCAAAAATGGGCCTGAATTTATTGAATCAGCCCAAACATAAACTAGATTCATTGAACAAATCATTTTAGCACCTACTGGGTATCTGATACTGCACTAGGGACTAGGGAGCCAGCAGTGGGCAAAATAGGCACGACTTCAGCCTTGTCAGAGCCCTGCAGACCCTACGTAAATAACCACAAAGCTAAACAATAAATTTGAAAAGTGCTATGGATTGCACTTAGCAGGGAGTCCTAAGAGTATATAAAGTATAAAAAAAAAAAAAAGGAAGCCTAGTAGCTTGAAACCCCTCAGTTCTAGCTAACTTTCAAACTTTTCTCAGGAAGTAATGGGAAAAAAATAAAAACCAACCAATCTATTCTTCCTGAGTAAATGTTGAAAGACTTGAGGAAATGTTGGGGGGGGGGCGGGGGGGCGGGGGAATGCAATACCTCTGCCCACTGTGTTGACTCTTTCCACATCATGAAGGAAAGCAATTGCCCATTTTTACTTTCAGAGTTTTCTCAACTGAGGAGACATTGAAAAGTAAAAATAATAACAAAAATACTGAACATTTCTGCTTGAGCACCTACTGTCTGTCTAGAAAAACTTAGACTGCCATGAGTAGAAAGCTTTATTATCATTTCTTCTGTTGTCTGAAGCATATTTTTTGTGGTGTTACTATTTGTAGGTATGTTTCCTTCTAAATTATTGACCATTAATATTTGGTACAGATTTAGAAAACTATGAATGGGTTTGTTGCTTTTGTGTAGGAAAGATGAAAAGATAATTCCTTGATTTTTACCAATATGTATCACAATTTATTTATTCTTGAACATTTAGAGTACATGTATACATATTTTTGTGGGTACATAAGACTAAGAGTGAATTGCTGGGTCAACAGATGTGCGTATATATTCAGCTTTTATACACACAGCCAGTTTTTCCAAGGTGGCGGTACCAATTTATACCTCCTACCTGCAGCATGTCAATGTTGTAATTCAAAAAAGTCCACATTTTCACTGATAATTCATATGTCAAAAATAAAGCATTATGATTGTGATTTTAATTTGCATTTCCTTGTTGATTAATGAATCTGAGTAACTTCTGTTTTGGACATTGGATATCCTGTTTTGAAAAGCGATCTCTTCATGTCTACTTCCCACTTCATGTCTATTTGGTGGTTGGTTTATTTGGTTTTGTTCCTTATTGATTTGAAGAAACATTCTGGGATTTTTGTCAATGAGTTCTTTGTCAGAAATATATATCACAAATACATTTTCCCCTTGATGACCTACATTTTCGCTTTCTTAATGGTTTCTTTCAATGAACAAAGAATCCTATGTGTGTAAGATTATACTCTCTTTTTTTTAAAAAAAAAAAAAACTTTCATTGTTTTTCCTTTCACATTAAAAACTACAATATACCAGGGTTGTCTTTTTTTAAATTTACATAGCTTTGGAAATTTTCAAACATATTAAAAGTTTGAAGAATAATATACTAATCCCCAAAACTCTTTCACCCACTCAAATTGATAGGAAATCTTGTTCCATTTACTTCTCTCTCAATTTGGGACATTCATTGTGAAACAAATATCATATACATCATTTCCCCAAATGCTTCAATATTTTTTCCAATTTATGATGACTCTTTTTAACATACCAATAATATAATCATCAAAACTTTAAGATTTTTAAACTGTTACTATTTCTAAATATCTAGAAAATATTAAAATTTCTCCAATTGTCTCATAAATGTCTTCTGTTAGAGTTGCTTTTCTCAAGTCAGGAGCCAGATAAGGTGCACACTCTTCATTGGACTTATGTGCCTCTAAAATGTTCCTACATTTTATTTGCTCCCCTCTATCATTTTCCTTTAAAGTGCATTTATTGCAGAAATTCCTGTAGCATTTCATTCAGTCAGATTTACTATTTGATAATATAATTTAATGTCTCTCTTTCACTTAATATTTCCTGTAAACTGGAAGTTAGACCCAAAGACTCGGATCAACAAGCTCTGGGTCATCCACACATGGAATTTTATTTGGTTATTTTTAAAAAGAAGAAGAAGTGAGCCATTGTTCATAAAAAGACATAGAGAGAGTTTTGCTGCATATTCCTGAAATATATGATTTCAACTATGTGAAATTATAGAATAGGAAAAATATATAGCCAGTAAAATAACCAGTGATTGACAGTGATTTAGGGGAACCAAGGCCATGTTGAATAAATAAAGCATAAAGAATATGTTTTAGGATGACAAAACTACTCTGTATGAGTCTTTAATGGTAGACACATGACAATATGCATTTGTCAGAACCCTTAGAACTCAACAGCACAAAGAGAGAACCTTGATATAGTAAGCGTTTTAGAAAAATCACTGGGGAGATAGAGGTATCCCAGGATGGGATGTACACTATGTTAAAGAATCTAATTGTATTGTGAAATAACCTCACTAAAGATGGTGGTTGGGGGGGTGCTAAACTAAGTCACTTTGGAAATAAGCAAAATATGTAAGACTAAATGCAAAGGAATTTCACATAATGCTGTGTTAGCACTGTACTCTAGTTGATAAAGTTGTTTCCCAGGGGAATGAGTTAACAATTCTGATACTCCTGTACAGGCCAGAATGATACATGTGGATTAGAATTGGAGACACAGATACAGATTATTACATACAGAAATACTGGCATATAAAAAAATATTTGCACATATGTGCATATACATGTTAGTGCACATACTATGTTTTAGTCAGCTTTTTCACAGCTGTGACTAAAGGACCAGGCCAGCATAATTGAAAAGGAAGAAAAGTTTATTTGAGGGCTCACAGTTTCAGAGGTCTTAGTCCATAGAAGGCCAGCTCCATTTCTCAAGGCTGAACATCATGGTGGTTGAATTTGGTGGAGGAAGGCAGCTCATATCATGATCAGTAAACAGAGAAAAAGACTCTACTCTCCAGATACAAAATATATGCCCTGTAGCCATGCCCCCAAGGAACCACTTCCTCTAGCCACACCCCACCTGCCTCCAGTTCCAACTCAGTTAATCCCATCAGGGATTAATTCACTGACTAGGTTAAACTATAACCCAATCATTTCTCCACCAAACCTTCTTGCACTATCTCACATGTGAGCTTTTGGGGGACACCTCACATCCAAACCATAACACACTATTTATTTCCTGGCCCTGTCATCTGAGAGGACTAGAAGCAACATATCCCAGTAACAACCAGCACTGCCCACACCCAGATCTTGGTTTCTAATTCCATCTTCCAATAGAAGGAACCAGGGATCCTTGAAGAAATGGGAGATTCGAAGACTGGGGAAGGAAATATACATGATTAGCCTAGAATATTACATTGTGCTAGAAAGTAAGTCAGTTCTTAAAAAAAAATGTTGGTGTGAATATATCAAAGGAGCTCAATGAAAGAGCTACCAATGACCAAAGCTGGAACAATTTGAGCAACAAAATACAAATAGTATTGCTATATTATAACCCAAAGGATAAGATAAATATCCATTACTAACAGAAATAAATAATTGAATAAAGAAGGAGGGAGAAGAAACAAATCTCCCATGGAGAAGAATTTCAAATAAGTTAAGTAGAATTATGCTCCCTTAAGGAAGTGGAGCTCCATTCCCCCTCTCCTTACCTCTGGGTTGGACTTAAGGCCTCCATTAAAAGAACACAGCATGGGATTCAGAGGGACAGTAACTTGCCAGAGGAGACCTGACCATTGTCAGGTATCAGCAATGATAATTCATTGTGATAGTGTGCAGCCTTGACATGATATTAGAAGAATGAGAATTTACCTCTGTGGTCTTCCTCCCAAAACACCCATAACCCCTGTCTAGATAAGAGAAAAATATTCCAACCTCAAATAAATTGTGAAGTTTAGTTAATAATAATGTTTTGATATTAGCTCATTAGTTGTAACAAATTTACCATGCAAGTGTAAGATGTTAACAATAGGGGGAACTGTGAAAGCTATAGATTCTACTCTCCATCTGTGAAAGCTATAGATTCTCTAAACCTAAAACTATTCTAAACAATAAAGTTTCATTTTAAAAGATAACCATTCTAATTAATTCTCCTCACCCTTTTAACCTACACTGCTGATTTGACAAGGTCTTCATTTTGGGAGTTTGTTCAGTGGCATGAGATGGGGAAGAAGAGATGAAAGGATCTGAAATCAGTAAACACAGTTAAGCTTTTCATTAACCTAAATTTTCAATATAGAAAAAAATTAAGTATTTTCATTTGACTGCATAACATACCTCATCTAGAAAGCAGTAACTCACAGGTAAGATAAGAACTATGTCTGAAGGCCATACTCATCTCTAGTCTCTTCATTTTGATGAAGTTCTGTTTCTATTTGCTCCACTGGGGAGGTAGTTTCCCATTGTCACCTGTGTTTGGAAAACATATATGACAGCCACACACCAAAAACCCCAAAATGGCACCTGAGGGGCTTCTCTTCCTGCCTCTCCCTTTTCCCCGCCAGCGCCAATTCTCCCGCTGGCCCAATATTCAAACCCTGCCGGCGGGAACCCTTAGCCCCAATAAGAACTAACTTCTTGGGCTCCAGAACTGACATCTGGAAGAACTTACCAATAAACCAGGGATCCATCATTTACCTAAGCCCTACCACCTCTCCTTAGATCTATATAAACTCACAGCCTTTTGTAATAAAGCGGAACCTCTCCGGTGATTTGTGTCGTGTGGTGTCTTCCATTCGTAGTGTGGTGCAGCATCTTACAGTGGTGCCGAAACCAGGGAGATGGTGTGCTCGACAAACCGAGCCCCGCTTCCACCACTGTCGTCACCAACAACACATTTCGCTCTTAGACAAGAGAGCGAAATGTGTTGTTGTGTCTTTTGGGGCGTTGGCTCCCTGCACTCACCATTGATCGGGTTTAGGTAAGTTCCCCCTCCCCGGCTCGCCAACTCCCCAACTCCCTTCGAGCTAGCAGCAGGAAACGTTACCATGATCATCCAGCAGGCTTCTGATGCCCAGTAAGGA
This sequence comes from Ictidomys tridecemlineatus, assembly GCF_052094955.1. Taxonomy (NCBI): domain Eukaryota; kingdom Metazoa; phylum Chordata; class Mammalia; order Rodentia; family Sciuridae; genus Ictidomys; species Ictidomys tridecemlineatus. The sequence goes on along the minus strand of NC_135488.1, from coordinate 88,452,553 downwards.
GGAGGGAATGCACCCCACTAAGACCTTCACTGGTTGCAGTGGACCCTCTGGCGACCCACTTCCCTTTGGGGTGTGAGGCTTCTGGGTTTACATGAGAGGCTCCCTGGTCTCTTTCTCCTCCGCAGAAGCCGCGGCCCGCTGGAACTCACCCCGCTGGAGCTGTGTTCAGCCCGGAGCTGAACTTCCAGCCCAGAGCTGCGTTCTGCTGGAGCTCTGTCCTTTTCTTTCTTGACTCTCTCTAGTTCCAGTCGAAAAACTTTCCTGATGTCAGGTTGCCCACGGCCTCAACCCTACAGGGTCACACAGACTGCACTTCGTCGGTGACAACCGAGCTGTGCCCTCTGTCCCTACTCGCAGTGGACTGGTCACTTCGGGGATGCCCACGTGATCCTCCATCTGCTCTACACTTCCAGGAAGCCCCTATGGCCCGGGTTAATTCTTTTTCTCCCTTTCCTGTCCCATCCTCCACTCTTTAACTATGGGCGCCTCGTTGTCTATACCCGAAACCTCACCACTCAAGTGTCTCCTTAAGAATTTGGCTACTCTCTTTCTCTCCCCGGACCTCAAGCCCAAAATTCTTATCAGATTCTGTATCCAAGATTGGCCCACATATCCGCTAGATAATGACAATCATTGGCCTCCAGAAGGCTCGTTTGATCCAAATCTCCTCTGGGACCTTTTTAACTATTGCCAGTGCCTGAAAGGGTAGAAGGAGGTTCCCAGGTCTTCCTGTCCTGCCCTCTGCCCTCTGCTCTCTGCTCCTGACCTTCTCTCAGTTCTTTGCTCCTGTCCTGTCTGCTCTCCCTCCGAGCGGTACTGCGTCCCCTCCCCCTCCCTGATGCCACCTCTGCCGCCGCTGCCTGCAGCCCTTTCTGTGCGCTTCCAGTCTGCCTGGCCACCAGACACGTGCGCCCTTCCTCCCTCCCTCGCTGGCTCCCCTCACATGCTTCCCTCTGCAGCCCTGGTTCCAACAGGCAGGCAGAATGGGTCCCACCTTGCTGCAGTGGGTGGGATCTGCGGATCCCTCCGAGCCTCCTCCCCCACAATCTTCTTCCTCTCCTGCTACCTTCATTTTTCCGCCCACCTCTTCCACTGATACCAACTTTCCCCCTCCCCCTCCACCCCTCTCCTCTTCCTCCTCTCCTACAGCCATGATCACCTCCACTCACTTACCCCTCCCTTCTTCTGTGGTCCCACTGATCCCTCTTATCAGATAACCCACAGTTCCTTTGTCCTATCAGGGAAGTAGCTGGTGCTGAAGGGATAGTCTGAGTACACGTCCTTATTTTCACTTCAAGATCTTTTCCAGATTGAAAAACGTCTTGGGTCCTTCTCTGCTGACTCTTCTGCTTATATTAAGGAATTCCGATATCTCTCCCAGACTCATGATCTTACCTGGCACAACGTCTATGTTGTTCTGTACTCTACTCTGACCCCAGATGAGCGAGCCCGCATTCAGCAGGCTGCTCGATATCATGCTGACCAAATTCGTTTAACAGATAACCTAACTGGGACATCAAGATGGCCAACAAGGTTGTTGTCACTGTGTTCACATGGTTCAATATCTTAGAGCAGGCATGCAAGCAGTTTTTAATAAGGTAGTTAACTTCAATAAACTAAGGGAAATTACCCAGAATCCTGATGAAAATCCAGCCTTATTTCTCAACTGCCTTACAGAGACTCTCGCCAAATTCACTAAGCTGGATCTTGAGACTCCCACCAGGGCCACAGTGTTAGCAACCCATTTCACTACTCAATCAGCTCATGATATTAGAAAAAGCTCAAATGTGCTGAGGAGGACTCTCAAACCCCTATCTGAGATCTGGTGAAATGGCCTTTAAAGCAGGCTCCATTGCAGAAAAGAAGATAACACCCCAAACTCAGGCCTTGGCAGCAGCCCTGAGGCCTACATCTCCAGCAAAAGTTTCAGAGGGGAACCAGCATTCCTCTCCACCAGAGGCTTGCCTCAAATATGGATGCGAAGGTCACCGGGCTCACCAATGCCCAAACCCACAGCCTCCTTCCAGGCCATGCCCCACCTGTAAGCAGGTAGGACATTGGAAGATTGACTGCCCCATGGCTGGCCCTTCCTCGGTGCCTCTACGCAGGGGTATGACCAGCAGGCAGTCCCTTCTCCTGAACTTTTGGGGTTCATAGAAGACTGAAGAAGCCCAGATTCAAAGACCCACTCAGCCCTCTCTGAGCCCAGGGTAATGCTCCAGGCAGTGGGTAAGTCCATAACCTTCCTTGTGGACACAGGGGCTACCTATTCTATTCTTGCCTGCCCATTCTAGGCCTCTGTTTCCTTCCCAGGTCTCAGTTATGGGGATTTAATGACAAACCCTTCCCCCTAAACAGAACTGTAAAGCTGGCCTGTGCCCTGGAGGGACACCATTCGCTCACTCTTCTGGTCATTCCATCCTGTCAGTTCCTCTCCTAGGCAGAGATGTTCTCCAATTATTAGGAGCCACCCTCCAATTACACCCTAAGAATACCACCACCCATCTCCTTCTGCCTCTAATTCATACTCTCTCTGACATCTCCATGCTGGTTATAGCCTCCCACCACAAGCCAGTCCGAATCCAGCTGAAACCCCAAACTAAATTTCCTTTGGGTCCCTAAGACTCCCCCTGCAACACTCCCATATTTCTGGTACGCAAACCCTCAGGAGCCTATCACCTAGTCCAGGAACTCCGCCTAATTAATGAGGCAGCTATTCCCATCCACTCGGTGGTTTCCAACCCTCATGCTTTTCTTTCTCATATCCCCCTTTGACCATTCACTTTACTGTCCTGTATCTTAAAGCTGATTTCTTTACAGTGCCTCTGCATCCTGATTCTTATTACCTCTTTGCCTTACATGGGAAGACCTTACATTTTTAGGTTTCAACAGCTGACATGGACAGGCCTACCCCAAGGCTTCAGGGACAGTCCCTACCACTTTGGTCAGGCCTTGACACAGGATTTAACTATTTGTAATTTGGGGATAGCACTCTCTTACAGTTGAATAGAAGCCTTCTCCAGGAAAACTGCTGACACCATCAGAAACTGCTGACACTGTCACCTCAATCCTCATTGAGCAGATTTCCTAGGTTCAAACTTCCTGCCTCCATCCAGTCAGACAACCTTCCAGACTTCACTTCTCAGATTGTTTAACTAGTTTCCAAAGGCCTTAACAGAACTTGGAGGCTCCACATCCCCCACTGACCCCAATCCTCGGGTAAGATTGAGAGGCCTAATGGCATTCTCAAGGATCATCTCACTAAACTTGCTATTGAACTCAGACTGTCCTGGCCCAATCTTTTGCCATTGGCCCTCACCCAAATTCGGGCAACCCCTAGAGCCCCCTCAGGCCTTAGCCCCTTTGAGCTGTTCTACGGATGCCTTTCTTAATCAACTAAAACTTTCCTGTCATTCTTCCTCCCCTTGTGTCCTACCTGCCCTATCTCATACTTCTATACAAACTCCTAAGAGAACAAGCAAACTGGTGTCTTCCTACACCATCTGTTACTTCTGTTCCAGCACAACCAGGAATTAAATCAGACCCTCTTCAACCGGGTGATGCAGTCTTACTTCGAGAGCTACATTCTCAGTCATTGAAACCTCACCAGACAGGACCCCATACAGTCATATTTCCACCGTGCTGGGGCCCACCAAACTCAAAGTTTCTTGCCAACCCTCTCCTGTTACTAATCATTAATCTCTCTCAAGCTTCTATCCCAAACCACAGATAGAGCTTCTACATCCAAGCCACATGGCAACAGGATGGCACCACCCACTCCCAGTTTATGGGTCAAGGCAATTGCCCTTCACTGGCTGTAATTGGGCTCTTAATGTTACTGGATTCAACCAGGCCACCTCATCCCATGATTGGTTTGATTCATAACAGATAAAACTGAGGAATCCTGTAAGCACTGGCCTGACACCTATGGCAGATGCCCTTATAATTCATGCAAAAAACGCTTTCTAGATAAGCCTTGCTATGAGAATCGAGCATACACCAAATTGACCTTCTAACAGCAGAAAAAGGAGATACTTGCTTATTTCTCAGGGATTATATTAATGAACCTGGTCTAATAGAACAAAATGCTGTTAAATTGCAGGAATTATCGACCCAATTGCTCAAACCCACCTCCTCTAATCCCATAACAGGGTTCTTTCAATCCTCTCTTGCCACATACTTGCTACCTCTCTTGGGGCCCCTTATTGGGATGCTCCTTTTTTGCGCTCTCTTGCCCTGCATAATGAAGTTCCTTCAAACCCAATTGCAGAAAATTTCTAATCAAACTTTCAACCAGCTTCTGCTTAGGCACTACCAGCCTCTGATGACTGATGAACCCCCAACATCTTCAAGAGAACAGCTCACTCAGTGCTGAAGCTCACTACCAGGCATGATGGAATGCAGTGGACATCAGACAGCGGGAGACAACAAGCCCAAAGACGCTCTTAATCTGCCATCCTGGATTCTTGAGCCTTTATGTCCTTTTAAGCCTCCTCATGGCCCTTGGCCTCTTCTCTGTCAGTCCCCCAACATGGAAATTCTGCCAAAAACTGACATTTGCTTTAATCTTTATCTTCATCCTGCTTTTGTTCACTCTGATCTTCTTCAGGTGCTGGTAACGCCATGTCAAGGCAACGCTTCCAGTATTTCCTAGAGTCTCTGGTACAAAACCAGTGGCTGATACCAACTATCTCCTCCATCCAGGACTGGTTCGATGCCATTGACGACTTGTGGTTTCAGGGAACTTTTATAGAATTCACCCCTACCGAAGTAGCTGTCTATAGCCACTGGGTTTTATTTCTGGTTGCCATGATATCCCCAAACCTGCCCCCCGAACATTCCTCCACTTCCCCTTCTAGGCCCTATGCCACCCCCGCACAGCCAGAAGCAGCCAGATCTGACCAACAATGCCCCAATTCCTAAGAAAACAAAAAGGAAGGAATGTTGGGAAAACATATAACGGCAGCCACAAACCAAAAACCCCAACATGGCACCTGAGGGGCTTCTCTTCCTGCCTCTCCCTTTTCCCGCTGGCGCCAATTCTCCTGCTGGCACCAATATTCAAACCCTGCCGGCGGGAAACCTTAGCCCCAATAAGAACTAACTTCTTGGGCTCCGGAACTGACATCTAGAAGAACTTACCAATAAATCGGAGACCCAACATTTACCTAAGCCCTACCACCTCTCCTTAGATCTATATAAACCCACAGCCTTTTGTATTAAACCTCTCCGGTGATTTGTGTCATGTGGTGTCTTCCATTTGTAGTGCGGTGCAGCATCTTACAACCTGTTCTGTCACAATATATTGATGCTTGCTCTTTTTAAACAGCAAAAATAAAATTCCATGAGGTGCAATGGCTAGCAGACAATAGACCTTCATATATATATATGTCTCTAAATTATATATATATATATATATATATATATATATATATTATTGCTTGTAATTTTGCTATATTATTGTCTTATCAATTATGAATATTTCACTTAGCAATGAAACAAAACTAAACTAAATAAATAAAAGTACTAGCAACAATAAGGCTTTATTGACTTGCATAGCTGAAAAATCCAGAAGTAGTTCTGGTCAGGTATATTTATTTTGGAACCCACATAATGGCACCCAGAACCCAGTGATTCCCCATATTTTGGTTCTTTGTCTTCTGGCTCCATTTTCAGGTTCCAAGGTGGCTGCAGGCAACTGTCATTCACATTTTCCCAAGTTCAAGTTCAATGCCTAGAGACCTCTATTCTCATCTCACAGATACAGAAAACATCCCATCATATTTTTCTGACTCCAAATGCAACAAGAGTCTGTCTCAGAAGCAGTGAGTGTGGCCAGGAATGAGATGACCTAATTGTCTCCATAGCTTCCCTATAGCGGGAGGTGGGAGGCAGAAGTGATCCCCACCCAAAGCACATCAACTGAGACTCAGAAAGACAGCCGTTCCCTGGAAGAAAGATGGCATAAAACTAATTGGAGCATGGAGAATGGGTGCAGAGTAGCAAACAACAAAGCAAAGCAGGTTAATTCCAGGAAAACCAACAATTACAAACAAGCATAAAATGAACATGAAGAGCCCTATTATACCAACACTCACTTTCAATCATTTTCTGAGTGTATATCCTTCCAGATCCCACCCTGAGCCAAGTGCAGGCTTCCTGGTGCACTTGACGAATCTGCCACATTCAGAACCACTCTATTATGTCTGCTGCACCCACACCATGTACTGCTCCATCCTCCTTGTCTGCTTCAACCCACACTTCTGTCTCATTCACGCTATGTGCATTGACGAGGAGTGAGGAGAAAAATGATCCCTCAGGAATTAAGAATTTATGCTAGGATATTTTTGTGAAGACTTATTCTGGGTTTTCAGTGTCAGAGAGACAAAGACGAATTTCAAAAGACATTCAGGAAAACATGGATTCCAAACCCAGTTTCAACAGGATGTAGTTTTAGGACCTTTGAAATCACTTGACCTCCTCTCTGACTCATCTGTAAGATGGGAGAATTAGGCCAGGTTAGACTAGATTTATAAAGACCTGCAGGATCTAACCAGAGCTAAAAAGCAAGCCCACTCTCTAAACCTCTTATTAAATTTCCCAGGGCAGATTTGTGTGTTTGTTTTGTTCTGTTATCAGCACACAGGAAAGCTATTAAGCAGCACACACTTGTAGGCAACTCTTCAAGGGCAGGGTCTAATTTGCATTATAATAGTGCCCCAGCACCCCCCTTGGTACTTTGCATACAATGAGGGTTCAAAAACTGTTCAAGGATTAAATAATGATAGAAAGCAGAACCAAAGGAAAGGTGGGGGGATAATAATCATAAAACTTACTTCTTTTGAGTTTTAATGCTAACTTCTGATGGGAGGTGTGCATGCACCTGATGCTGGTGACAGAAGTTGAATTTGGAATCTGGGCTAGCATTGTAGCAGCCACCAGAGCGGCCTTCTCCCCTTGGTTATAGATGCTGGCTCCCTCCCAGAATGCTGAAGGATGGGCAAAGCCTTGGTCTTCCTGGGCACTGTGGGGCACACCTGCAATCCCAGCAGCTTGGGAGGCTAAGGTAGGAGAATCAAGAGTTCAAAGCCAACCTCAGCAACTTAGCAAGGCCCTAAGCAACTAAGCAAGACCCTGTCTCTAAATAAAATATTTTTTTAAAGGGCTGGGGATGTGGCTCAGTGGTTAAGCACTCCTGGTTTCAACTCCTGGTCTTCAGATAGTTCACACAGGCTACAAGTAAGGTGAGGAAAGACCACAGGCTCAGGCCTGGATTAGTATCCTGGATAGAAGAAAGGATAGCCAGAAGCTCAGTCTTGATCCCCTAAAATAACTGGATGGCTTAAGTGCTGTGTCATTCTGTCCCCTACCCAGAGTTAGAGATCCAAGGACCTTCAGTGGGGCCTCAGGAGGTTTCTGGTTTCACTGAACTCTCCTCACTCTTTTAATATCACAGACCAGAAATGATTCTAATTAGTTATTTCACAACCACAGGTTCCTAGTCTATTCATCTTCATTCCCTTCACCCAGGCTTCCATGCAGCATCAAAGCCATCCTATCCTTGACCTCCGGCTCATTCTCAACCATCACATCTGATAAGTTGCCAGATTCTGTAGATCCTCCTTCAGTAACATGCCCCGCAGGTTATTTCTTTCCTTCATCTTAATCAGAAAGGTCAATATCCTCATCACTGCTCCTCTGAAGTATTTGCTATCTCCCCCGCCCATAAGCCCTCAGAAAGCCAGAGTTATCTTTCTGAAACAACGATCTGGTCATTCATTGTCACTTGTGAAGGATATGGACAGTAAGCCCAAAAGGAACTTACATTCTTGTTTTCCTACCTGCCCACCTCACCCTAAATGATCTGGCCATCAAAACTCCCATGACTTGGCCCTGTCCCCTGCCCATCAAGAGTCCACGAAAGTCACTACCTCCTCCATGACCTGGTTCTGCTATAAAACCCAGCCCCTCATGGTGGCCCTCCGCCATTTTTCCCCTTAAGATGTGTCTCTCTGCTGCTGAATAAAGCATCACTGGTCCATGAGATCTGCCTCCGTTTTTCCTTTTGTATTTTCTTTCCTGTGCTTTCAACTTGTTTGCTGTGGAAGGGAAGAAGGGAGACAGGAAGGGAGGGAGAGAGGGAGGGAGGGAGGGAGGGAGAGAGAGAGGGAAGGAGGGAGGGAGGGAAGGAGGGAAAGAAGAATGAAAGAAAATGGCTTCTAATTTTTCAGAAAAATAAAGCCAAACTTCTCACCACTCGTTCAATTGCAAACTAAGTACACTCAGGTTTCTTTTCTAACACTCTCTAATGCAGCCTGTTTCTGGACAGTCATCCACATGAGATGACCCCACCATTCCCTGTGCTATCCAGCCTCCAGCCCTTGACTGGACCCTCTCCTCCTCGTTCCACCACTAACCCTACCCAGTGCCACAGTCTGGCTGGGCACAAATAACTGAGCTGCCACAAAGCACTTGTAGGTTCAAAACAGCAACTCTTTATTGCCAAACTCCACCAGCACTCCACACACGCTCCCTGGGAATACTCTCCCACTCCACCTGGCTGCGCACGCACTCACTCTCGGAACCCCACGAGAACTCAACGGGAACTCCAAAGTAGCGGGCACCCAAGGCAGCAAGAGCTGCCCTATTACTGGACAGTAAAGGTCTAATATACAATTGAATACACAGCTTAACATAATCATCTCAATGGCTCACTGGCATCACCTCTCAACCACTCCCTTCTGGAAAAATGCCATGCGTCATCCTGACTCAGCTGTGGCCCTCAACATCTCCCCCCTTCTGTTTAATTAAACAACAAGCAATGTGGCTTAGGGACTGTGCCTGTCTTAGGTTGTCCAATACTACATATGGTCCTTACCCGTCATCAGATGAGCTGACCTCAAGGCATCAGCCTCCTGTCTTAGGTTGGTACCATTGCAATTGGATCTTACCCATCATTGACTACTGGTCCAGCATACAGCCATACTTGTGGATAGGCCTTTGCACCAGTGGGGGGGGGGGGTGAGGTTCTTTGCCTCACCTCTGTTGGCCCCCAAATTTGGCCTTTGCACCAGTGGGGGGTGAGGTTCTTTGCCTCACCTCTGTTGGCCCCCAAATTTGGCCTTAGTGTCAGTGGGGGTGAGGTTCTTTGCCTCATCTCTGTTGACCCCCAATTTTAGACCATCACAAGCAGAAGGGAGGAGGGTGCAACATGCCAGGACACCAAGCCAAATGACCGTTCCTTTTGGAAAAATTGTACCACTGATAACACCATCAGCAAAGATACCCCAGCACTACCACAATTCAATGCACCAACAGATAGTTCACAATGCATACAAGTGATACATAGTCCAGGCAAGTTCTGCAAGCAGTTCAAAGCAGAGGAATCCATCAATATGTCCATTTCCTCCCAAAGTAAATTGACTCCTTGATTGAGCATCACTTGTTGAGTTATTATTCATTGATGCATCAGTTTATATAGTTTACTGTGATAGCTATCGAAGAAGCTGTAGTTTGGTTTTATCTTTGTCTTCACCGGCACTGAGATGAAGATAGGAATTCTGGCAATGATGGCTAAAAAAAAATATGTAACATTCCAGCAGGCACTAAGAAAACAATTTTCTCAACAATTTACATTATCCTGAAGAAAATTATTAAATATAATGAAAAGGAAAGGTGAAAGGAAACAAACAGATCTGTTAACCTCCTTTTTTGTTCACATATTAAAACAATCCTCAACAGCTGTTTACCCAATTTAAATTAAACCATTTAAATCACGTGAATAAAATTTAAAAATATTTGGATCCATTTTTTCATGAGCACTCCTCATATATGATAAATGGACATACACACATGCAGACATAAAACACAAAACAGAAGTGTGCACACATAACATACAATACATAAGACAATAGTAAAGGCCTTGTGTAGCTTTTCACAGGTGAAATCTCCATTGCAATGCTTAAAAACTCCACAGTCAAAAAATAAAACTGATCAGAAAAACATTAACTTAGGTCTGTATGAGCTCAAAAAAATAAAATAGAACTTCATGATGTGGGAAAAGGCAATAATAAAATAGATACTGAAAAAGGCAACCTGGTTACCACCTGGATTTGACTCTTCTTTGGATATCCCATCCTTTTTCCTTTAACTTGGGCCTGAAGGTACTCCCACAAGCAAGCCCCAAGGTTTTTTACATTTGAAATAGGCTTTAATGGTGTTCATTATTCATTATCCTCCAGGTATGGGAGAATCACTGCTGCAGATGTAAGGATATCAGCTGTTATGGATTTGAGCCAAGTCATCTTCTTTTGGGTCTGTAGAAATCACTTTAGTTAGTCTCTCTGGAATCCAAATCGGCTGCTGTTCTCCCTGTGGAAACACACAAACAGACTCCCGACTCCAGACAATCACTGGGTCAAAACCTTTCCATTGTCCTGTTGGAATATCCTTCCAAAGTACCTTAGGCTTATGTACATTTTTTGGACACATATGCCTTTCTGCAGCACTAAGCCCTGATGAATCCAAATTTAAAAAGTTTAGAGTAAAAAGGGTTATTTTAAGTTTATCTTTGGGAGATATATACCCCTTCCCAATTCCCTCTTTTTGCTTTAATAAGTACATTTTAATAGTTTGATGAGCTCTTTCAACTATGCCTTATCCCTGTGGATTATATGGGATTCCTGTTATATGAGTAATGCCAAATGATGAGCAAAATTGCTTAAAAGAGGTAGAAGTATAGCCAGGGCCATAATCTGTTTTTAACTGTTTAGGAACGCCCACAGTGGCAAAATTTTGTAAGCAATGAGCTATAATATCTTTAGTTTTTTCTCTGGCATGAAAGGAGCCCATCAAAAATCCAGAAAAAGTATCAACTGTAACATGCAAATATTTTAATTTTCCAAATTCTGGCAAGTGTGTGACGTCCATCTGCCAAATATAGCTAGGTATCAGTCCTCTAGGATTGACTCCAAGACTAACTTGTAGTAAAAAGGTCACACAATTTCGACATTGTTTTACTACTTGTCTAGCTTGTTCCTTTGTTATTTTAAAATGCTTTTTTAAAGTATTTGCATTGACATGGAAGGATTTATGAAAATTTGTAGCTTCTTCTAGGGTAGAAAAAAATATGTATGTCATGTGTAGTTTTATCTGCTAAATCATTGCCAAAACTAAGGGCTCCAGGCAATCCTGTACGTGCCCTGATATGTCCTATAAAGAATGGATCTTTTCTGTCCCAGATTAGACTTTGTATAGTGGAAAATAAAGAGAAAAACAGTAGAGGAAGGGGAAATCCTACCAGCAACTTCAAGGGATACTATAGCATTAACTATATACTTAGTATCAGAAAATAAATACAGAATCTTTAAACATCACAAAAGCTTGTAATACTGCATTAAGCTCTACCTTTTGAGCTGACTGTTTGGGTACTAGAAATGTAAAAGTTTGATCAGGGGTAACTACTGCTGCTGTACCATTATTTGATCCATCAGTGAATATATTTGGAGCATTCATGATAAGTGTTTTTCTTGTCATTTTTGGAAAAACTACAGGATGTGAAGAGCAAAAAGACAACAAAGGGTTAGATGGTAAGTGGTTATCAAATGAAACATTAGATTTATACATGATTATTGTCCAAGTATTTAACTCATTAGCTAACTCATCAATTTGATCCATAGTATATGGAGAAATAATTTTATTGGGAGAAATTCCAAACACTCCCTTTGCTGCTTTTATTCCTTTGAGTATTAATTGTCCTACAGCCTCAGGATACCTAGTAAGAATAGTGTTAGGAGAATAAGATAAATGTATCCATAATAATGGACCTTCTTGCCAAAATACTCCTGTAGGAATATTTTTTGTTAGTAGTACTGTAAATAATAAAGGCAAACATATCAATTCTATCCAAATACATATTTTCCATATATGTTTCAATGATTTTTAATGTCTTCCTTGTTTCAGGCGTTAACATGTGAGGTGAATTTGGATCTGATGGACCTTTTAGGATATCAAATAAAGGTCCTAACTCTCCTGTTGGTATGCCTAGATAAGGCCTTATCCAATTTATGTCTCCTAATAACTTTTGAAAGTCGTTAAGTGATTTGAGTTGATCTACTCGTATTTGAATTTTTGGTGGACGGACCATGGTTGAGGATAATAGAACTCCTAAATAATTAATTGGAAAATTTAATTGTACTTTATCTATTGCTATCTCTAGATTATAATTTTTTAATAAGTTTGTGTGGCATAACATTCTAGCAATGTGTTTTTTATCTTTGTGTGCTAATAATACATCATCCATATAGTGAAATATTTGTAGTTCAGGATTTTGATTTCTAAGTGGCTGGATTGCTTTGTTAACATAAATTTGACACATAGTTGGGCTGTTAGCCATCTCTTGAGGGAATACTTTCCATTCATATCTCTAATCGGGACCTTCATGATTAAAAGCAGGGATAGTAAATGCAAAACGTGGACTATCCTCAGGATGAATTGGAATTAAAAAAACAATCTTTAATATCTATAGCTAAAACATACCAGGTTTTTGGCAAAGCAGACAATTGAGGAATCCCTGATTGAGCAGGTCCCATAATAACCATCTCATTATTAATGGCTCTTAAATCTTGCAATAATCTCCGGATTTCTTTTTAATGACAAAAATGGGAGTATTATGGGGAGATACAGAAGGTTGTATGTGTCCCTCTGCTAATTGTTGTTTGACCAGGTCATGGGCTGCTTGTATCTTTTCTTTAGTCAGGGGCCACTGAGGAACCCATACTGGCCTTTCTGACTTCCAAGTAATTTTTATTGTCTCAGTGACCCCTCCTGAAAACCCAATCCATGTCGGTGTGTTCCTTGATCTCTTTGTATTGGTGCTGCTATAGCTTGTTCTTGTTCTCCTAATCTTTTTCCTTTCCTAAAACCTTGTCTAGCCATAATAGTGGGTGCATTTGAATTGCTGTTATTTGTTAATGGTAGTCCTAATTGATCTAGAACATCTCATCCCCATAAATTTATAGGAAGATGATACAATACATGTGGCTGTATAATTCCTTCGCATCCTTTAGGATCCTTCCAATCTAATACCATTGCACTTCTATGGGGATTAGTCGTCATTCCTAGGCTTCAAAGCATTTGAGTGGCTTGTTGTAATGGCCAATGTTTGGGCCATTCTTGATGAGAGATAATGCTAAGGTCTGTACCTATGTCCAGTAGCCCATTAAATTCATGTCCTTGAATATTTAGTTTTACCATTGGGCAAAAATCTAAATTTAAAGACAGCATAGCCCAATCTACACCCATGGAGCCTAATCCCCTGGAACCTCTTTCTATAGCACTATTGGAAAATTTGTCATGCAGGCTGGGTATTATTAATAACTGTGCTATTCTATCTCCTGGTGAAATTACTGATATACCTCTTGGAGAACTAGCTAAAATTTTTATTTCACCTTCATAATCGGGATCAATTAGCCCGGGACTTATCATAAGTCCTTTTAGAGTGGAAGAACTGTGTCCTAATAATAAGCCTACTGTTCCTTGGGGAAGAGGTCCTTTTACTCCTGTGGAAATGATTTCAACTCCCATCTCTGGAGTTAGTACTGCTCTGGCGGAAGCGCAGATGTCCAACCCTGTGCTCCCTCTGGTTTGTCTGATGAGAGATCTGATGGATAATGTGTCCTGGGCACTACCCTGATGGTGTTGCTGGGTTCCTCCAGTGCCCCGTATATTTGTGGTCGTGGGCCCTGGAGAATTGGGCCCTCCTGTCCGTTTTTTGGCTATGGAGCCCAATGCCTTTCTCCACGATATCATGGGTAAACACCTGGTCCTTGTCCATTTTTTGATAATGGAGTACCCTCTATGGTGGTTTGAGAATGGCATTCATTAGCCCAATGTCTCCCTCTATGGCATCATGGGCAAATACCCGGTATTCTACCCCTTTGATACCTAGTTTTGTTAAACCCTCCTCCTATGGGACAATTCCTTTTAAAATGTCCTGTTTATTCACAATTGTAGCATGTTTTTGGCCTGGCATCTAAAGCCTGTTGTACTGCAGCTGCCAAGACTTGCCCTTGTTCATTAATGTCTCTACATAATTTAATATATGTGTTTAAATCTTCATGTTTCCATGGTCTAATGACCTCTCTGCACCAATGATTTGCTTGCTCAAAGGCTAGTTGTTTAATTAATGGCATTGCTTGTTCTGTATCCCCCCAAAACTCTGGTAGCTGTTTGAATAAGCCTATCTACAAATTCAGCATAAGGTTCATTAGCTCCCTGTATTACCTTAGATAATTGACCTTGTAAATCTCCATGTCCTTGTAAAGTCTTCCATGCCCTAACTGCATCTGTAGCAATTTGTGAGTATATAGCAGGATCATATCTAATTTGTTGCTGCTGATCCTCATAAGGTCCTTTTCCTAACAACATATCTAGATTTCTCTGAGGATAACCGGCTGCTGCATTTCACCTAGCCGTCTCCGTGCAAAATTTCTCCTTGGCAACCTTCCATAACAAATATTGTCCTCCATTTATCACAGATTTACACATGCTAGCCCAATCTGCTGGCGTCATGTCCAAGTTGGTAATGGATTCGACCATGCTTACAATGAAGGGTGCTTGAGGACCATAGGTTGTTACAGCCTCCTTTAACTGCTTCACTGTTTTGAAATCTAAAGCACAGTGAATCAGTTGCCCTCCTGCCTGCTCAAGTACAGGGCATGCTAATCTTTGAGGTCCTGTCTCAGGATCCCATCTATCAACTACAGGGGTTGGGGGTCCCCCAGCATATGTTGTCTCCATAGGTGGAGCTGTTGCTTGGAAACTTATGCCCTCTGGTGATAGAAAGGTGTTAGTAGCAGCCTCATGTTGTAACTTTTTCCCTGATAGTCCTTCCTCCTTTAAATTTTCTTCCTCTGTCTGACTAGCTCAAGAGACCTTCTCTTTTACTTGATCTAAAATGTCTTCCTCCATAGTCTGAACCTCTAACAATTTACTTAACACTCTTTCGGTTTGTTTTTTACTAATTTCTAATCTACTATAAAGATAACGCAACCCAACAAGACAACACAAAACAAAACTGAAACAGAATGAAACAAAAACGGAAAAAAAATTGTTGTATCAATTTTCCTATTTTCTTGAAATGTATTTTCGTGGTCTATCTCTATCTCTTCCTCAGGGCCAAACAACTTCAAACCTTGAGCCAACCATTTTTCCCAGTTTGCCTGAGAAAGTTCGAGGGACAGGCAGCTTGAAACGAAAACAAAACAAATCAAAACAAGAACACATTGTTTTTTGAAATGGTCACCCATTCTTTGGCTCTCCTTCAGGGGCAAGCAATTTCACTTACCCCCAAGCTTCAAGTGTTCCCCGCACGGGCCACCAAATGCTGCAGTCTGGCTGGGCACAAATAACTGAGCTGCCACGAAGCACTTGTAGGTTCAAAACAGCAACTCTTTATTGCCGAATTCCACCAGCACTCCACACACGCTCCCTGGGGACACTCTCCCACTCCACCTGGCTGCGTGAGCACTCACTCTCAGAACTGCCCCCCCCCAAACTCAATGGGAACTCCAAAGTAGTGGGCGCCCGAGGCAGCAAGAGCCACCCTATTACCAGACAGTAAAGGTCTAATATACAATTGAATACACAGCTTAACATAACCATCATCATCTCAATGGCTTGCTGGTGTCACCTCTCAACCACTCACTTCTGGCAAAATGCCATCATCCCAACTCGGCTGTGGCCCTCAACAATCCAGCCATTTCATCTTCACAAAGCATCCATATTTCTTCTTATTCCGAATCCATCTCATTCTCTTTGTTTTTCTAACCACTTTGCTTTATGGCACATTTAACCATTTGCAACGTTTTCTTATTATTTGTTTACTTCCCTGCCATACAAAGGAAGAAAAGGACTATGTAATCATGATCTTATTATGTCCATCTCATAACCGGCTGGTCCTAAAAGCACATAGACCAAAGAATCTAACTCCATTCCAATTTGTTTCACATGTATTACCTCATTTAGACCTCATAATCTACAAAGCATTATCTTCATTATATCATTGATTTTATAGAGGAGGAAACCAAAGCACAAAGAAATTCAACACCTTGCCCGAGGACATGATATCAATGAGTGACACTAGCCTGTGGAGGCCATTGTCTCCTGCCACATAACAGCTGCCACATAACAAGACATTAAAGATGGCATGGGCCCCCAAAATTAGTGCTAAGTTAAATTTCTATTTAAATATTCCATGAATAATAACAATAGTTCAATTGCAAATTGTCATATAGACCAATTCTAAAGTATTTTATGGTGACTCCAAACTCTCTTCATTGTACCATACTTCATTTGTATTATTTACCTTTCCTGGTTTTCTACTCAAAATAGAGAAGCCAGTCTGGGTTCTCCCTGTCTTTTTTTAAAGGACTTTGATTCACTTCTTTCTTTCTAGGACTTCTTCCCTCTTCCTGTTCCCCACCTAAGTTATGATGCAGCCCCAACAATACAGACAGCCTTAGACAGAAAATGCAGAGACCTCGCATCAGGGAACTCAAATGTATGGGCTCAAGGCCCATCAATAAAGTTCTAGGCCAGAATTTTCCTTCTGTTCAGGTTCAGCTATCTGCTCAAACATACACCAAATCATTTACAAGATGATTGAATAATGACACATTTTTCTCTTTTGTCAAAACTTGCACTGAAATGATTGTGCTCTGAACCTACAGGTGAGTATGTGGATTTTCTCTGGGAATCTAACAAACTAGCCTTATTTCTTTTGTGTGTGGAGCATTTCAATTAAATGTGAGGCACAAGCTCCATCAACTTCAAGCACCAAGAAGAATACACAATGAACGGAATTTCTTTTCTGCTGGGACATTAATTAATCAAACAGAGTTGACAAGGATAAGTGGCCTCACAAGGTGGGGAGCAAGGGTCCTTACTGTTTGCTAAGTGGTCAAACCAAGTACCTTTCCCTGCAGCCTGCTCAGGGGCAGTACTGATAATTTCTTTGGGTGCTAAGTTCCTTCTAATGTTGCCATGGCAACACACATGGTTTGTTGTTTGTTTGTTTGTTTTTCCCAGGTTCTCAGGTGAAACATTTGAAGGAAAAGCCTCTTGTTGTCATTATTGCAGAGACAAGAAAAAGAGGCTTTTAGTCCTTGGAAACACAACAACAGCATCTTCCATTTGTGTCTGTCCTTGTACAGGAAGACGACTTTGATGTGCAGTGTCTCACAAGCCTCACAACAACCCTGGGAGCAAGGGCATGACCTACCACCACTTTACAAATTTTACAAGCAAGAAAACTGAGAAACAGAAAGGGGAGAACCATGAGAAACAAAACATAAAGAAAGCTTCAGAAAAAATATAAAGAGCCTCAGATTCCAAACTAAGGGCATTGAACTTAAAAATATTATAATTAGCAATAGCACTTATAAAGCTACTGCTCACATTAATTTTACCATAGAATGATTGTCTCAGTTAATCCTAACACCATTCTATGTGGTAAAAACTATACTATTCTTAATTTTCAGATGTGGAGACTATGGCTTATAGGATTAAGTTACCACAACCAAGATCAGAGAAGAGATAGGAGTTAGGTCCTGCAGGCCATTTTAAGAGCTGGGATGTGTAGGGAGGAGTTTTAGGAATGTTTTAAGAAGGATATCATGTCAGGGTCAATCTGGCTGCTGTGTTGGAAATAGAGTATAGGTATGCAAGGATAGAGGCAAAGAGAGGCTATTACAGGAATCTGTGCAAGAGATGATACCTCTGGATGGCAGAAGAGATGATGAAAATGATCAGATTCTGGATAGATATTCAAGATAAAACCATATTTCCCAACTGTTCCAACAGGAATTATAAGAGAAGAGACTAGGATAACTTCAAGTTTTTTGGCTTAAAAAAAATGGTCTAATGGATTGCTATCAAAGATGGGGGAAGGCCACAGCTGTTGCAGGTTTGGCAGCAATCAATAGGACAGAAATTCAGTTTTGGATAGTTTCAGCTTGAGAAGATGATTAGTCATTCAAGTATAGATGCTAAGTAAGCAGTTGGATATAAGAATCTGGAGTGTCAAAGGAAAGTCTAGACTGGACATACAAATTTTGGGTTGTTAGAAGATAGTTATATCCATGAAACTAGATGAGGTCACCATGAAAGTGAATATAGATAAGAAAACTGAAGACTGAGCCCTGGAAAGTGCCAACATTAAGAGATTAGGGAGATGATAAGGTACCAGCAAAGGAGTCCAAGGAGGAGTGTCGGGAGGGTGTGGTGTACTGGAGGCCAAGCATGGAAAGTGTATCGAAGAGCACAGAAGCAGCATCAGTGGCAAATGGTGCTAACAGTTCAAGTAAGACAAAGATTAATAACTAACCATAAGCTACAACAACATGGAGGTCATGGGTAACCTTAATGGAATCTGTTTCCATGAAGGGATTTGAAAGAAGTCCTAATTAAGGAGGTTTAAGAGAAATCAGGAGGAAATAAATTAGAGATACTAAGCATAGATAGTTCTTTCTAGGATTTTTGTTGCAATCAGTGCTAAGAAATGGTGCAGCAGCTGGTAGGGAAAAGAGTAACTATTTATAGATGGGAGATTAATAGTATATTCATAAGAATGGTGCAGTAAAGAATAAGAAAGTCAATAATAAAAAGGATAAAGTCACTGTAGTCATGCCCTGAAAGAGAAAGTAGAGCTGGGATTGGCCTTAGGTAGGAAAGGCAGAGTGAGCAGTGCCGACACTGTAGGAGAGCATCTGTGGAAGCCTCTTCCAAAGGCTTCCATATTCTCAGTAGAGTAGAATGCACTGTCACCAGCTCAAAGCAATGTTGGAAGAGAAGGCATTGGAAGTTTGAAGTATGAATTAGTTGTCATTTGGGGGCACCAGGAGGAGGAATCCTCTACAGTCTTTTTAAAAATAAGTACCTGCAAAGGTGGATTACTAGGAAAAGGAGAGTTGATCAGAGTGCAGCTACTTTACTGTGGCCTTAATTTGGCCTTTCTACCAATAACCTGCCCATTCTTTAGCAGGGTCTAAATGTTACTGAACCAAAAACAAGGGAATTTGCATAGCCTTTCCATGTGGGGATTGAAGCAGTATAAAAGAAACAAGCAAGGTGGAAGTCAGATTCTTTTTATTTATTTAATTTGGGGGGTGGAGAGTGACAGCCACTCATGGAAACACTGACCTCTATGGTCCTCTTCCCAGAGGTCACTGAGACCTCAGCACAGAGGCATTGCAGACTCAGGAGCCCCAAGGCCATTTGGCCTGGAGTAATTATAAAGCATCCCTATCCATTCTTCCAGAAAGAGACTATTTCACTCCAAAGAATTATAGAGTGGTCGTAGAGCTGCATTAGTTATGTATTGTTGTGTTATAAATTGAACTAAAACTTAATGGCTTAAACACACATTTCCTATCTCACATTTTTAGTGGTCAGGAATCTGGGTGCTGCTTTGATGGATCCTCTTGCAGTCATAAGGCTCTGATCACCATCAACCAGGGCTGCTATCACTGCAAGGCTCCTCTGCAGAGGATTTGCTTCCAGGCTTATGTAGTTGTTGGCAGCATTTGGTTCCTTGAGGTTTGTTGGATTCGATTCCTCAGTTCCTCACTGGTTGTTTCCTGGAGGCCAGGTGGACCTCTATAGAGTACTTCACACCATGACAGCTAGTTCCATGCCAGAACACGGGTGAGAGGGCAAGTGAGGACAAGCAAGGTGGAAGTCAGACTTTTTTCTTTTTTTCTTTTTTGGTAACTAATTTGGGAAGTGACAGCCATCCATTTGCTGCAGTCTGGATTCTTGAACAGAATCCAGTCACTAGATGTAGTTCCCACATTCATGGCTAGGGTGAGGTGAGATGTGGATTTGCACATTGACATGACATAGGTACGTGGGGATCACTGGGGATCACTGTCTGCCATAATAGTGAACTTGAGAGACAACCAAAAGTAGTTCCTGGAAGACCATTTCATATTGTTTGCCTCCATTCCTAGCTCTGAGCAAAATAAAGCTCAAAACTGAAAGGAGCCAGGTTGTTTGTCTTCTGAAACATTGCTTTGCTAGGTTGTGGTTTAGCCACAGGGGACCATTCTTATCTTTTAAGGCACACAAGCCTCAAGCTGAAGCTTTGGGGGCTACTTTTGGCTCAGAGCTCCTGCTGTACACACTATGTGAGCTGGCAGCTCTCAGCTCAGGTGGCCCCTCAGGATTCACCCTCTCTTTGGAGCTTTAGTTCGTTCATTGTCAGCTGCAGCCATATTTCCCACTCTAACGGCCTCTATCTACTGCCAGAAACACAATGCATTTTGCATCCTGTCCAATTTCCCCAGGAAGGTGAATGAATGGCTCATACTTCTTTCACTCAGATGCTCACCTGTACTCTCTACCACAAGAGGAAAATGGACGATAGAATTCAGCAGGTGGGAGATATTTCAATACACTTTAAATTTCAGTTTTGACACAAATAGTCCAGGCTTGTGTGAAGAAAATTGAAATGCCAACTAATGAAGCACCCTCCCAAGAAATGAGTCGTGAGGAAGTACACTGCACCAGAGAGACAGTCTCCTCCCCGGGCATTATATCTGCCTTATAGAAGGGCAGCTACACCCCTCTGAGGGCTGGGAGCTCAATGGTAAGGCCAACCAGCCACTTTCCTTCCTAGCACCTTCTACAACTGCAAGGGAGGTGGGCTCATGTGCTCTGGTGCCTTGCAAACCTGGGCTTAATTCCCAACTCATTTTCTTATCCACTGGGCAATGCAGGGTGCACAGCTGAATCTTCTATGCTTATTTCACACCCTTGGAAAAAGGATGAAATGGTGCAATTCTCACCAGACATCAGAGACCAGGGAGCTACCTGACTTGGGATCCCCCTGTCCCTGACTTGTCCAAGACTATCCCATCCTCTTAGCTGTGCTCCCATTTTCCTCCAGTTCCTTCCCATAAAAACTCACATTGGGAAATACTACACCAGGAAAACCCCCTCTGAGAGCCCCTTGGATGAAATCAAGCCAGTGAGAGCCTTTATGCTGTGGCAGCAAGACCTGTCTAAGTCTTGACCGAAGGCTATCTCAGTGACCCATCAAGGAGGGCTCTGTGGTTAAATAGCGACATGTTGGAAATACCGTGAAGTGTCCCTCTCAGATGTAATCTCAACATATAATCTTGCCAATTCCCAGTTCCTGCTAAGCCAAATCATCCATTTTATCCACTCCTGTTCAAGCTGTTGAAAATTATAAAAGCCTGATGACCCGTGCCCATTATAAATCTGTGTTATTCAGCATCAGTTACTCTCTAATCCTTTTATTCATCCTTATTAACTGTCTATGCCACTCCATATGGCAGCAATTTTGAACAATTCTACTGTAATCTCCAAATACACCATCCCCTTTTTACAGAGCTTCCTATGTCGCTGAAAAATGTAATGTTCCTTCCTTTAGCTCCCCTTTCTTCCAAATAAGATAACTCCATTACTTCATCTGGCCCTCTGGACTCCCCAGTGAGAAAACAGAAAGGATCAGACCCTTTTCCAGTGCTAACAGTGGACTTTTGATCCCACCCTTCACAGCTCCTCTGAGATGTTGTCACTTTAGTTACCCTCTTTTCTTCTCTTGCAGGTTCAGCACCTCCCTTTCTGTGTTAGGGTAAAAGGCCTTTTCCATGTATCCTTACCTATATCCCCACTTTAACAATCACCCTTCCAACCACTAATGTCCTATACAAATTACCTCCTCCATCCCCACAGTTCTACATCATTTCTCAACTACCTAGAATCATGCTTCCATATCCAGTATTTCACAGAAAATGTTTTCTCCATGTCTCTGCTATCTTTCAAGCACCAACTCTAACGGCCTCATCTCATTCCTCCTTCTGCAACATTTATGCAGTTGTGCTCTACAAAAGCTGCTTTTACATTCTGTGTCTTCTCCTCTTACTTTTTCTGCTGTTTCATATCATCTCCATTGTCCACATATCTCTATCCTCTCACACCTTACATATGTGTTCTGGGGGGCTATCATTATATCGACACTAAACACTTTTAGACCTGCCTCACTGAACTGACCTCCCTGCTGTATGTCAGTTTCTTCTGAAAGTTCTTACCTCAGACCAAACTTGACCCCCAAAATTTACTGCCTTCATTTTTCTAGAATGAAGAACTGAATTCATGAACTGTTCTAGAACTGTTAGAACAGAATTCATCACCTACCCACCAGACTCCAAACCATCTGCTTCACCTATGTCTCCCTTCCACTATCCCTTTACTTATTTTCTCTTCTTAGCATATTTCTATGGCTAGCTTCTTCCTTCATTTCCCTGCAAGACTGAACACCATTCAGTCACCACATCTGCCAATTCTTTTCCATTTCTACTGGCAACATCTTTATCATTTATCACTGGGACTGTATTGCTAGCAACTAATCTTAAATCTCTCCTCCCCAAAAAAATGTGTATTACACAGCAGGAACAGAATCAATGTGACAGTCATGAGGAATGAGATCAACTCACTGGAGAAGTACACTGAGTAGAAGGAAACAGTGAATGGAAGTAAGACCAGGTTCAAGACAGTTGCCATCAGGCACAGGAAAATGCCCCTCAGTGTCTGGTCACAAAGGGAGACACCAGCAGTGGGCATAGCAAGTCACAAACACATATGCTCTTCAATTACTGGAGACTGAGAAAATAAGGACACTAAACAATGCCTTGTCCAAAGGAAAGAGAGTCTCATACTTTTTATTAGACCCACCAGGAAAGAAAATGGCTCTGAAAAGGATTCCGAGAATGCTCATGACTCAAATTCTCAAGGCCATGACCTTGGAATTAGACACAGTATATCAAGGGACACTTTTCTATTGGTAGTCAGAGCTGCCCTTCCTGATTATTACCTTCTCAGGAAAGAGCAACCCTGTCTTAGGTTCCCATGGGACCAGCTCACCAGGGCACTGAAGGGGAGAATAAAGAAGAGATACCTTCTCCCATCACCTTTAGCTGATTCAATGATTCTTGTGACTTATCAAATCATCAAGAGAGATAGGAATATGGTTCTGAGCAAGCATGTTCTTCTATTGGCAAGGAACTTGTGAAGCAGATGGGAAAGGGCAGAGACCATCAGACAGTCGTCAGCCAAGCGAGGCCAGCTTTGCTAACCAAATGATTCAGGCACATTTGTCATTCCCTGCCTTCTGCCTGCAGGTGCTGCATCTTAAAAATTCAGGACTCCTGTTTCAACAACCCCATGTAGAAATGTACAGCCTATTTCCACTTCCCTTCATGTCACATATATCATTTCTTTTCCTAGTTTCTTTATGATTTATAGGAATTGCAGGCAGCAAAGAGTCAGCAATGATTAACTGGAGGAGATACCTCTCAGTCACAGATCAATTCACTTCCTTCTTGAGCAATCTGAAGAAGGCATCTCATTTCTTTGTGATATTTTAGTACCTTTGAATCTCAGTAATAAATGAGACTCCCAAAGCTCATCTTTCTGTCTGATAGTGAGAGAGACACCATATTAGGCATGGTGGACAGCATGGGAGAGAAGATAAATTTTACAATGTGCATCTCCTACCAGGCTATACAATCCAGATAGCTTCACCCTGAAGCACCATGAAGACTCATCTCACTTTATGGACCATCAGAGGTTCTGCCATCACTTCTCAAGTGGTGGGTGAAGAGGCAGGTTCAAGATAGCATATTTCATGACTTTGGCAATGAACACTTGGGAAGGAGTCCTCAGCCCTAAAGTCAACATCATGAAATTAGCTTTTTCCAGATTAAAAAAGAGAGAATAAAATAAATTTTTTAACTGTTACCTATTTTCCAGGAAAAATGTTTCAATGTCCTCCACCAAACTCAAGCTGGTACCAGCACATTAAACCCATTTAGCTTGATCTTCTTCCCCGGCACAACAGAGCAGTTGGTATAAAATGGCCAAAGAAACAAGCAACTAGATTAGGTTGAAGAGAAAGTAGGAGAGGCACAGTTAGCCCATCCTTGTTAATTAGTTCATGAATATTGTAGAGCTGACTGCATGGCTACACTCTAAACCACTGGGAGAGAAGATGCTACAAACTTTAAAATCCAGGGATACCATAGCCAACAAGGAATAGTAGGTTGTGTCCTTTCTCCAAGGCCTCCAGAGTCTTTTTGGCTTGACTCTACTAACAAACTTATCAAGAAAAGGCTGCATTATTATTTTAGTATTTATTAAGTATAAAATTTAAAAATGAAGACAGAATTCCATTTTCATGTTAATTCCAAGAGAAAAATGAACAACCACGCACAAGATTCCTTTGGCTATGTGATTATAACATCACTAAGTAAAAAGCAAGAGAGTAAAAGGGCTATCCAATTTTCTGAATCACCTTGGACCAGTTACTTAACCTCTCAGTTTCTCTAACTATAAAATGGATATGATAGTAGTTCCTACTATCCCATCAAGCAGGGTTTCTCAATATTGTACTATCAACCTCTGTGGTCAGATAACCCTTTGTTGTGGAGGGCTGTCCTGTGCATTGAAGGATGCTCAATAGCATCCCTGGCCTCCAACCACCGGATTCCAGTAGTACCTCTCCCTCCCTCAGGTATGACAACCAATATTTTTCCAGATATTGCTATATATCTCCTGGATGGGTGGAAGTAAAATCATTCTTTATTGAGAAGGGTAAAAGAACCAAGAAGCTATATAAAATGCTAGACCTGTTCCAGGCCCAGAGCAAATGTCCTGTTAATTGACCCAGAGGATAAGAGTTTGAATAGACAGTATGTTCTAGAACAAAGAGGACTCCACTATTCCGATACAGCTCCTAATAAAGTGACACCCTTCTGAACCACCCTTCTCTCCATCCTTCAAAGACCCTGATGAGCTTGTAAGCACTTTCATTATTATCTCTCCCTCTTCTCTATTGAATGGTACAAGCAATTTGTTGGAAATGGTGTTTATTGTCCCGAGCAATACTTGAATGCATGCCCAGCCAAAGACATCATACACTATAAAGAATATTTTATTGGATTTTACAAACAATAAAAATAACCCATCTGGTCTCATCCTTTTTATTTTTGTTTAAAGGCCACTGTGCTATAATACTGACAATTTGATTTCTCTGCTGCATAGAGGGAATTGCTCTTGCACCTCTTTGACCCTTTGATGCCCAGCACTATCCTGGTACTTGACAAATAATGAAAGCAGCCATTGCACTGACAAACATCACTCACTATAGCAACGTGGTATATGTTTACCTTTACCCCAAGTGTGTCTCTCTTCTTGTAGTCTCTCTGCCCATTGTCGGTTAGGTACTAATTGTAAAGCTGCTGTGTGAAGCTCCATGGCCTTTGAACCCACTCACAAGTTCTGCTCCCTTTCATGGTAGGAATCCAGATAGATGAAGATAATGACAATTCCTCAATTCAGGCCTCTCTTCCTGACTAAGGGTACCTAGTTCAGTTTGCTATTTCTCAAAGGTGAGGGTGTCCTGGCCCCTAACCATATTGGTACTTCCTCCTTTAGATTAACTTCAACCTGTCCATGGACTCTCAAAATGAAGTGTGCATACTGCATGCCACACTCCAGGTAAGGTCCAAGCAAAGAACCAGTTGACCTGCAACGAGCCCAAGATGAGGTATCTCTTAGAAGGTGAGGCCTCACAGATACTCACATTTTAAGGCAAAGTTAGACCTCAGCTTTTTGTCATACAAATTCCCCCACAGCAAGTTCCCCCACCCGCAATACTCATAGGTCATATTTTGAACCAAAAATTCATAATTGTCTATTTATCTGTATGAAATCTTGGTGTCCTGAGTAGAGGCCAGGAGGTCAAGATAGTTTTCATTTCCCAGCTTTGGACCCTCTTAAATTTTGACCAAATAAATATTTATCTTCATCTAAAACAGCATATACAAACTCTTGCCAACACCCTGAATCTAGCTACCACCTGTTTTTGTAAATAAAGTTTTATTGTAACACAACCATTCTCATTTGTTTATATATTATCTAGGCTGCTTTCCCACAATAATACCAAAGTTACAATAAACCAAAAATATTTATCCTTTATGGAAAATTTTACCAATCCCCAGCCCAGAATCTTGACATATATAACAGAACCAAGCCAAATCAGGGTTCTATGGGTCTTCACTTAAAATGACTAAGCAGCACCTTTAGGAACAAAGCCTCACACAGCTTTGTATACAGGTTAAAATGCAATCATTCCTAGCATCTATGCTGAGCTGAAAATACACTATGTTCTTGACCCCTCCTAATAATCACATCAATGTAAGAGTAGAATTTTAATTAACTGTTGATTAGTTAATTCAAAAATTATTCTCTTAAAGTAGATGAAGGGGAAAATGGGAAACAGAACAAATAAATTTTGAAGAATAGGAGGCTGGAGAGAAAATTGATTCTAAGAAGCAACCAAAGGCCCAGAACCAAGTGGGGCTTCTGCAGAGATCAGTGGATTTGTTCTGACGGTGGTTAATGCTTCCCACTCACACAGGCCTGGGTTTGTGGGGTTTTAGTGTTGTTCCCAAGACAGGTAACTTGGAAAATTATCATGGTTGCTGCTTGAAACTGCTGCCAAACAGGCTCCCTCCTTGTGGGCCCCATAGAGACAGGTGGTTACTCACTAAACCCAACACTGTATTGAAGTCCAACGGTAGTAAATTCTCCCAGGCCTAAATCCAGGCAACTCAAAGCCATGTGGTCCCTTTTAAACTCCATGTCTGTTCTCATTTCCAGCTAGAAGTTCACACAGCAGTTTCCCAGAGCCTGAGCTTGGCCATGTAGATCACGGAACTCAGGGCTACCTGCTAGGAGGAAATAACAATATTCACATTTGAACACACAGCCACACTCAAAGAACTCTATTCCTAAAATGATTAGGCACAATGCACTGAGCCTGCCGACAATCTGAGAGAGGCTCATTTGCCAGGAGGAGAGAATATTGCCAAGTATTTCAGACAATAGTATCTGGCATACCTGGACTAGAATCTTGATCTGTTCCTGATACCCCCAAGTGTCAGTTCCTTCATTTGCCAAATGGAAATACTAGTGACTCTCCATCATAGAGATGGAGAATCTCAAAAATAAATGATGGAGAATTGCAAGAATAAATGAAACGTTGCACATTGAGTACACAGCATCTGGTACTTAGTAAGCATTCGGGAAACGTTTGAATGTCAATGATTTCTGAGACAATGTCCCAAATGCCCCTCTTTGGGCAATACTGAAATCACAAGCACCACTTAACAAATGAGAAGAAAAGGACAAACAAGTTTAGATTTTTCCAAGGCAAGAAAACAAACACAGATGCTTACATGGAAAGAGTGTTTTCACTCCACTGCCTACCTGTGAGACTCCCATTTAAAAAAAAAAAAAAGTCATTATATTATTAAACAAGCAATTGCCTTTGTTTTATTATTTTTCCAAATAAAAGTCACCCATGTTGAACCTCGAGGCCAACTGTGTAGGCATTCTCACATCCTCCAGCCTTGAGTAACCCTTACCTGTTTTACTTAGTAAGATAAGGTTCACTGCTAAACAAAAACACTGTGGCTCATACAAGGTAGATGTTTATTCCACCCTATGGTAAGAGTCCAAAGGTGACACAGGCCATGTGGAGGCTCACCCCCATAACAGTAACAGGGGTTCGGGCTCCTTCTACTTTGTGGTCCCTGAAGCAGCAAATCGGCATCACCAAAGAACTTGTTAAAAATGCGAATTCTGGGACCACTGCCTAAAGCTACTGGATCAGAAACTCCAGGGGGAGGCTCAGCAACGTGTGAATTAACAAGTCTTCCAGGTACTCTGCCAAATGCAGCCAAAGCAGACTTATCACCCCTTCCATGTTCTCGACTATGGAATGGAGAAAAGGAGGAAAGAAAGACAAATCATCTCCTTTCAAGGAGGTAAAATAGAAATTACACACATTGTACATTCGGTTCATGCTCCATAGGCAAGACATGAGAACAAAGGGACACAACAAGCAGCAAGGCAAATACAGTGCCCATCACCATGGTGATGTACCTGATAAGGCTGAGGGGATTCTACTGTTAAAAGCAGGAATAGATGTTATAGGACAATTAGAATTTTCTACCCAGCATTTAAATGGAAATGGCTTCAACCTCCTACTCTTCACACAGCAGGGAATTCAACATCCCAGTACTTCTCAAAGAGGCTGCTTTTCTTTTCCCTTGACACCTCTAGCTTTCACTCCTTCTTGCCCCTAACTTCCAAAAGACAGTCTTCTAAAGGCTGATTTTTTTTTTCAGCAAAGTTCTTTCCTTCATTTCCCTCATACACTTTCACAAGAGCAGTTCCAAGAACAGTGACTGTGGAGGAAAAATATTGTACAATGAACCACCTAGAATCAAATATACAACACCCTGTTCTAAAGAGCCATTCCCACCAGACCCCTTTCTGGTCAACTTTCTGATACTTCTCTCTCTCTCTGAACTCCTTACCCCAAATTTTCCTACACAAAGGCAAAAATCTCACCCCAACAAGAACTCTGTTACCAGGTTTAAAGCCATACATTTAAACATAGTGGATATAGTACCACCCTGCATTTAGGTCAATCAAATTAAAAGGTCATAGGAGAAGGGAAGGGATTAGGCAATAAGAAGCATTTATTTCACGTGTTTGTTTTCAATTTTTTAAAATGGTCTCTTTGATATTAAATTTTAACTCTGAAATAGCACTGATTTTTTTTGTAGCCTTATTTCTAGAAAAGAATTTCTTTCCATGTCATAGTCTAGTTATTTCCCTTAGTTGCCAAAGGAGTTTAAAATATTTAGTTAATTAAAATCTTTAAATAAAAGAAGTATGTAGAGGCTGAGGATATAGCTCAAGGATAGAGCACTCACTTAGCATTTTCGAGGCTCCTGGTTCAATCCCCAGCACAAAAGAAGAAAAGTAATTTAAAAAACAAGCAAAAGAAAAGAAGTGTGGTTTAAAAGTTGAAAAAGTGCAGGAAGTATAAAGTGAAAAGAAAATATTTCCCTACTTACTGTTTCTTCCCAAAGGCTGCCTTATTAATGATTGCTTGTGCATCTTCCAAGGAAGGAAAAAAGTGGGTATTATAAAGATAAATATGTATAAGGATGCATCAAATGCTAATCCTGAGCTAGATACTTCACAAAGCATTTTGCATGCAAGCCTATAGCCCTCCCAATAATCTTATCTATTCTTAGCCCTGATTTTACAGGGAAGAAAACTGAGGTACTGGAGAAGCCACAGCAATTTACCCAGTGTCACTCATTGAGCAGCAGAGGTGAGAATCTACCCAGACAGGTGGAGTCCATGATCTGAGCTCTTCAGCACCATGTTTAGCGTTATCTTCACACAGTGAGCCACACTTCCCAAAGGAAAGCCATGAAGCCATCCCCTCCTGGGACTCTAATGCATGAGAGATGTTTTCTCCTGCAGTTGCACCTATGTTTGTCATTTGTTCCCTAAGAAATAAAAATGTATATTTAAAAGAAAATTACAAAACAGAAACATGTGGAAATAGAGATGAGAACCAAGCTATGGCCAAAGGATAAGGATAGAGATAGCCCCTTCCCTTCCCTTCCCTTCCCTGACCCTGTGTGACCTTTTCTAAGTGTCATGGGAGAAGAGATGTCTCTGAAGAAGGGCCTGAGGAGTTCCTGAAGAGAAGGGACCAGCGGGGTTCTTGGCTCGTGTGAGTGAAATGAAGTTTAGTACATGCCAGAGGCTTATTTAGAAGGGAGAAAGGGGCAATCTCAAAAGAAAGACAAAGAAAGCAAGGAATACACATTAAGGGAGAATGTGGACTATCTTGAGAGTGAGAGACAGGATTTGGGGGTTCCCAGCTCTTCTTTTAAAGGAAACTTGGTGAGGGGTGGGTAAGGAAAAGTATGTAGGAATCAAGGAATGATATCAGTCCAATGATCTTAACACAGGGCCTCGTTGTCTGGTCAGTCTCTGGATCCTCAGGCTGATGTGGTCTTCACTGTCTAATTAATAAATAATGCTGGGAAGTTCCCTAAATTACTTTCCTCAAGATATCATCTTTCTTTGCCTAATCTACTTATTGGGGGTTAATTAACAGTACACAGGTAGATTTGTGGATTTCCCAGGAATCTGGGAGTGACAGTCCTGGGAGAGAGACTAGCTTAGGAAGTGATGGTCCTGGGAAGGTATACAGAACAGAACTTTTTCTGAATTAAAATCTTATTTCCTTGTTCTTCGTTTATGACTCTTCCCACATTTTTTTTCCTCCTATCCTACCTGATAAGAAGCCCTGGTAGGAGCTTTTCCAGGTACCAGATGGAAGCAGCAGGAACCAGAAGGGGGTTCCTCCAACCTGGAAGTGAAGCTGGTAGCACATCTCCCAGAGTGGCTCCATCTAGGGAAAAGAGGTGGCTCCACAAGGGGTAGTGTGATTCCAGAGCCCCCAAAAGAGAGGATTTGAATACAGCAGTGTCATATACCAGATGGAGTTGAAGAGACAAGGAACACTTTGTCAAGACACCATTATAATAGAGGGGTGGCTCAAACTCATCTCCTGCAAGAAAAGACAGGTGAACTGTTAAGGGCTTGGTGGGCCAGTGCACACATGCTGGAGGACTATGGTAGGCCCATGGCGGGTCAGTGTGAATTGATGCTTATCAAAGTTAGGCTGTACTTTCCCCTCCTGCTCTGGAAGTTAGGGTGCTATCTTTGTGATGATTTCATTTCAAAAGGATGGCTCTAGATCCTGAGAAAGACATTCCTGGCTTATAAAACTGTTAAGAGGTAGGGAGAAGATTTGCATCTC
Source organism: Ictidomys tridecemlineatus (assembly GCF_052094955.1). NCBI lineage: Eukaryota > Metazoa > Chordata > Mammalia > Rodentia > Sciuridae > Ictidomys > Ictidomys tridecemlineatus. The sequence goes on along the minus strand of NC_135488.1, from coordinate 88,421,766 downwards.
AAAGGGGCAGAGAAATTTCAATGGAAAGTGAAATAAAATAAATGTTCTAAGAAAAGGGAAGGAGGGCCATAGAATCCAGAAGGGGGCTGTCTACAGTTCAGGCAAGCCCAGTAGAACCTCAAGGTTATCTTGGCCAGCAAGGTCCTCCCACATGACAATGCTGGCTGCCTTGCAGACTAGCCCTGGATCCTGATCTGCAGCAGTACTCAGTGCCCACCACTGCAGTTCAAAGCCAGTTTTTCCTTTCATTGTAAAATTAGCTCCTGTTTTTGGAAAATGATTTTTTTCAGCTTGGCCTTTCTTCCCTCTCCTTTGACATCTAAACTGTTAGCATTTTGAAAATCGTTTCAATTAAGGAGATAAAATTTAATAATGAAGCTTTCATAATCATTCTCTGCATTGCACCAATTTAGCTGACTTTGCATTTTGAAAAAGCTGCCCGGCTCCCTGCAGAGGCAAGATAGCAACCATTTAAACACCACTGTTGCTAGCAGGCTTTCTTCTGCTTAATTCAGGGCAGTTTTTAACCTGAATGGCTCAGGTACAGTTCCACTTGGAGACAAGATTCTCCAATGGGAGACCGTTGGCAAGCAAGATGCTGAAACACTGTTGACAGCAACTCATGCAGAAAGAAGAAGAACTTGTATTTAAATAGAATTACTAGGTGCACAGTTCTCAGCCTTAATGTGGACAATACCTGTCTCTATCTTAAAAATGACAAATAAGTGATTCTTTTAAGCCTCTTCAAGGGATACTTTGTCAAAGCTTATTTAATTCCCTTCCACAGGATGTGAGGAGGTTCCTCCATAGCCCCATGGTGTAATCACATTCCCTCTTCATTAGAAAGCTCAGTGTTCACATCACAGCAAAAGATGTGTTTCAGTCCCAAAGCCTGAATCAGCCCCCTACCTTGCCTGTCAGGAGTGAAAGCAATTGGCCACCATAGCCATGGTTAGTCTTGCCCATTCCACTGCAAGCTAATTCTAGCATTAGCAGTAAAGAAGCTGCTTTGGAGAGAGACTGAAAGATTCTACTGTGAAGTCTATTTCTATATCCTTTCAACCTAGTTGGAAAATATACCCCTTTGTATCTCTGTAGGCACCACCGGGTGGTCCTGAAAACAGGTTCAGGGGTCCCCTAAGAGTTAATTTAGACAGGATAGGGAGCAAGGAAAGAGACAATTCCCATTTTATGGACAAAAGTTGAGCAAAGTGCATATACCTCCACAGGCTGTGATCTCTGATGCAGGTAACAGAGCACCTTTCTTTTCCTGAGGAAAACTGCGATGGCCATGTGATATTCACATCTACAGGGAAAAGAAGAAAAGAGCTGTCATTCATTCCGCAGCTCACAGTGAGGCAGAGGCACGGGGTGTCTGACCTCATCCAATGCAGCTTAAGTCTATTGGGAGACAGATCAAATCCATCAACTTGCAGAGCTGTTGGCCCGCCCCTAGGCCCCCGCGATGCCTGACAGCTAGTCTCTTCCTAAGCCAGCTTAATATTTCAGGAAAAAGCTTTCTTGACTGAAGCAGATCAGCTGTTACTCTGCATTCTGTTTTGGGTTTTTTGTTGGCTGGTTAGTTGGTTTTTTAATGTTTTTTACTTTGTATTTTTTTAAAGATCATTTAACTTATCTTCCCCAAGAAAGCCCACATTCAAACTTGAATGCTTTCCTAAATAAATTTGTGTTTCAAAAGTAAATAAATAAGTGAAATACCATTGAACTAATGTTCACAGTACCTGCTGCTTTTCAAATCAGAGATGTTCTCAAATGCAAATAATATAAATCTTAATTACTTTTTTAAAGATAGAGAGAGAATTTTTTAATATTTATTTTTTAGTTATTGGCGGACACAACATCTTTGTTTGTATGTGGTGCTGAGGATCGAACCCGGGCCACACGCATGCCAGGCGAGCGCGCTACCGCTTAAGCCACATCCCCAGCCCAAATCTTACTTTTAAAAATGCATTTGCAAATACTTAATTGAAAATATGTTCTAAAGTGACCAAAGGAATTATCAGGGATTGACATGCAAAATTTCAAGTGAGACACTTAAAATATGGTAGGAAAACCTCCACATCCATGTCACCCCAAAGTGCAACATTTAAAGCCCTTCATGCCTGAATGAGTAAACACCTCAGCCTGTTTCCTCACCACCACCTTTATAGATCCACAATCAAGACCATTAAAATAACATGAAACCATGAATGAAAGGTACCCCAGAAATTTCAAGACAAAGAGAATAGTTTCAATTCACATTCAATTTGGCTCTTAGTTTGGGGGAAAATATGGCAAAAGTCAAGCATCGCAAACTTCATGGCTCATTCATCTTTGCACTAGTATAAGCTCTACTGGGGTCTTGATTCATCCTTCCAGTTTTACAAATAAAGAAACTCAGGCATAGAGAATTTAAGAG